>NC_000075.6:94429563-95647063 GCF_000001635.26 Mus musculus
TGAGTATCTACCATCTCTCTTTCTGACACCTATTAGATAAAACTTCAAAGAAAAGTCTACACAGAGGCAGCCCAAGAGGGTTGCAAAATATGTTCTTGTGATTATTACCAAGTACACTTGGGGACAGCCAGTAACTCTACCTTATATGTAGAACAAGGCTGGCCAGGTGCCTGTCAGGGTTTCTTAAGGAAAACAGTCGTATTCATTCACTAGGATCCCTGTGGCAATGCAGTATGGACAGGCTAGAGACTTACACAACAGAAATATGTTGTTTCCCATATCTAAAAGCAGGACATACAAAACCAAGGCTGCTGGCCCTGTTGGTTGTTCTGAGGCCTGAAAGGCTAGGGGGAATCACTTCCAGGCCTTCCTCCTTGGATTATGGATGGTGTATTGTCTTCCTGTCTCTTCATTAACATTTATCCCCTATGTATGAATATGTCCAGCTCCATTATTTACCAAAAAGGAAGTCAAATTAGATCTAGGCTCACCCTCATAGCCTCACTTTAAGTTGAGAACCTTCACAAGAATTCTGTGTTCCAGTTCAGAGCCCACATACTCCCTACAGCTTCAGGCACTGGTCTAGGACCAGGTTCGACCTTGCTGAAACGTCCCAAGAGATATGAGGAGGAATATACCGCACTGAGTGAATGACCTCACTGGGCAAGGGCTAACATTGACCTCACCTGGAGGAGTGTGAAAAATGCCAAAAGATACTGACTTCCTAGGTCTATACTGAGCATGACAGCAAGCCCTATTCAATCCTCCCTGCTTCTAGTCATGTTCAAGCCCAAACGCTTTGGGTAAGGTGGATCTGAGCTCCACACTTTCAAGGAGACCAGGTTGTAGAGACTCTCCCTTCCCACTCAAGCACATCCTAGGCCTTCCCCGAGACATTAGAGGCTCTCAGTGGTCCCTGATTTCCTCAATAAATCCAATTCTTTGGCCAGGATAGATTCTGCCAACTACAAGTAACATAAAAGTATAGAGGTCAGGAATACCACACATGACAGATTTCAATCCAAAAGAAAATACGATTGCCTAAGTATCATGAGGAACTTTAGGAAAATTGTGCTATAATTGTGCAGAAAGCTAGTGTATGTCACCAAATATTACTAAGGGGCTGGTGCATGCACAAGCAGGGTCAGAATAAGAACCTAACCTGATTGAACACACACACACACACACACACACACACTATTCTACACTACACTATCAATGACAAAAGGCAAGATTAAATTTGTAAATTGAGTTATGCCATTCCATTTGATTCTAATGAAGACTTTCCAATGCAACCAAATCTGATTGATTTTTAAGCTACAATTTTCAGCCATAACTAAATTAGTAGTTGAGCACAAATAGAAAACCTATCTGAGGATTGCTTTTAGATGCAATAGAAAAGTGCCCAGGACTCAGTTAGCAGGATGCATGTTAGCGGGACATTCACACTGGGCTATTCCGCCCTGGGTGGTGGGTGTTATACTTGTGCTGTAAGCTAATGGATCATCAAGCCGCCACACTGGTTCTGCTTCGTTTTCACACACTGAGCCAAGTGTTTCATATTTATACAAAAGAACACTGAAGCTCAAGACCCACAACTGACCTCACGAAGCTTACACCACTCTTGGCAGTGCACACAGTGGTTTTATATTAGCTTCTTTCAACTTCTACCCACTGACTTGTCTCTTGTAAAGCAGAGGTAAGTAAAGAGAACCTTCACAGACAAGCTTGCTTTGTGAGTTGTTTCTCAACCAGCATGCACTTAAGGTAGGCAACTGTCACATAAATATGTTTTGTGGGCCACGAGACCTAGCAGTGAAAGGCTGCAGATACATCAATAAAAGCAACTCAAAATTAATGCTCACCCAGCATTGATTGGGTCAGTAACTAGCCACCTAGCTTCTTCCACGATAAAAAATATATATACTTATAAATTACATTACAGACATCAGCCAAGAACACTGCTTCCATGTTTACAAATTGGTTGTCATAGTTCTGTGCTTTCTTAGTACATGTTTTCCCATATGATGAGCAGATAGGAACCAAAGATGGAAATGTGGAGGAGAAAATGCCTACTACAGAGCATTGGAGTGTTGAGCTTTTGTGCCATGGCTTTTATCATAGAGTAACCATACTTCAGAGTCACCCGGTACGGCAGATGGTGTCCCCAGATAGCGGCAATAGTCCCTTATCCCTCCATCCTCTTCCACCAATGTCCTCTTCCTGTATTCAAAAGCAGGCTCTGGGAAGAGGATATGGCTCAGCAGTTAAGTGTGTACTGATTCTGTAGAGGACTTGAGTTTGAGTCTAGTAACCATATCAGACAGCTCACAACCACCTATAACTTTAGCTCCAAGGAATCCAATATCCTTTTCATGTATCTGCAGGCATCTGTACCTACACACACATGTACACACACACACAAATTACAAAATAAAATATAAGTTTTTTAGATGAAGTTTCTTGGTTGGCTAGGGAGGGAGCGCAGTGAACAAAGTACATGCTATACAAGCATAATAGCCTGATTTGGGTCCCCAGCATCCATGTAAAATCTGAGTATGGTGATGTGTGCCTATAACCTTGTCACTCAGGGTAGGATGAACAGAATATGCTGGCTTAACATTGTAGCAAAATGGTGAGCTTTAGGTTTAAGAAGAGATTATTTCTCAGACAATAATGTGGAGAGTGACAGAGGAAAGTGAAACCTGAAGTTAACTTCTCTTTTCCATATGAATGGCTACAGATGAGCATGCCTGCACATGTGCACACACATGAGCATACCTGAACATGTGCACATGCGCACACGTGGGCATACACACACACACAAACAAACACATGAGAAAGAGGAGAGAGGGGGGAGAGAGAGAGAGAGAAAGAGAGAGAGAGAGAGAGAGAGAGAGAGAGAGAGAGAATGAAAGATACCCCAAATTTTGCAAGACTTAAAAAAAAGGAAGAAGAGGAAGTCTTTTTCCCTTCCACTTGAAGTTGAACTGACTTAGTGACCTCATTGACTTTAGGGCTCTTTAAATTTCAAATCTAGATCTTGAATGAACTCAAACTTTCACTGCTGGTCTCTTGAAAGTCAAAAATCCATGTGGAAACATAATTAGAACACCGAAATGGGGAATGAGCACATGTACTAAGAATGCCCCCCACTCCCTACTACCAGACATATGTAGCTAGCTCCCTTAGCACAGGCTATAGATGAGACCACCATGAACTTTCTCACAGAGCCAATTAACAGATGAATTCAGACCCTTGAATGATTCCTGACTGCAGCCAAAGTGCCCATGTTCCCACTCACAGATGACAACTGCCGAACAAGTCAGCTTATGGAAGGCAGCAACTGAAGAGCATTAAATGCAGTCCGGCACTGGTGTCACAAACTGAAAATTATAGCTTTAAAGAAACATTCAAAAATATTCTCATTCAAGAACAAACAACATAATTAACACATGAACAAATGTCTTGAATAAGTATCTCCCCAAAGAAGAAAATAGATACCAATTAAGCCCATGAATTAATAGTTAACTTTGCTAACAAAATGAAAATCAAAACCATATTGAAGTGGCACCCCATGCCCACTTGGACGATTACTATCAAAGTAAATAATAGAAAACAGCAAATATTGATAAATACATGCTGCTTAAACTTGACAGTTGTAACTGTCAAGGTAACCACACCTAGGGTCATCCTAGACAGGAGTATCAATCAGGGATTGTCTAGATCAAATTGGCCTGTAGGCATGTCTGTTTGGAATTGTTTTGATTATTCACTGAAGTAGGAGGAGGACATACTCTGAATATGAGCAAAACCTTCTCATTGGCTGGACCCTGAACTATAGAAAAAACAAAAAACAAAAACAAACAAACAAACAAAGAAAAAACAGAAGAAATCTAGCTGAGCATATATATATGCAGGAAGCAAATGAAAATGTGTATACAGTCTTTGCTCTAGACTCTGTGTGATTTGATGAATTTCCACCTTGTTTTTCCTCAGTGACAGTCTACAACCTAGAAGTGTGACCTGAATAAGCCCTTTCTTTTTTAAGTTGTCTTTGGTCATGGTATTTTGTCACAGCATTAGAAATGAAACTAAGGCAGGAAGTCTCTATACAGAAGTATGGAGGTTCCTCAAAAAAAAAAAAAAAAAAAAAAACCCTGGTATGGGGTAGATAAGAGAAGATAATGTAATCAATGTGATCAAAATATGCTATACCCAAGTGTGAAATTGTCAAAATATTTAAGCTAATTAAAATACAAAATAACACAAATTGAGCATAGAATTATCATGTAGCCCACCAATTCCTTTAGATATATAACCCAAAAATAATAAAAAACAGAACTTGAAGAAATACTCATAGACCAGGGCTCACAACAGTATTATGCACAATTGACACCAGATACAAGAAACCCAGATATTGATCAACTGATGGTTAGTGAATATATAAAACATATGTGAACAATAGAATATTACTCAGCTTAAGACATCCAACAGGCAAATTCACAGAAGTTGAGATGGATGGTGGTTACAGGAGGCTGGGAGAGAGGAAAAGGCAGATGTTGTTTTATGGCTGTGGGATTTTAGTTGTGGAAACAATTCTAGAGATGTCATGTTGTCTTGAATGAGAATCTTCCCCACAGGCTCAGGTTTTTAAACACTTGGTCCCCGGTTGATGATGCTGTTGAGGAAGACAATGTAGCCTTACTGGAGAAAGCATGTAACTGGTGGCAGGTTATGAGAGTAGATAGCCTTTGTCCCACTTCCAGTTCATTCTCTGCTGTGTTTCTGATTGAAGATGTGGTCTCTTAGCTTCAAGCTCTGGTATAGGCTTATATTTTTCAAAACCTAGTGTAATAGGGGTACTTAAATGATTTAACCCCCAATCTAGCCTACCAGAGGTAGTGGAAAGGAAAGATTAATGAGGCAAAAGAGAATGTGGACCTGTTTAGAAATAGTTTCTTGGGGTGATCCCAACCTTCAGTGTCAGAATAGCAGCAATTTAGTTCATATGAATCAGCAGCAGTAGCTCAGTCCACTCACAAACACCATTCCCAAATCAGCAATGGCAGTTCCATCCAGAAGAAACCGTGTGGCTTTGCCAATCAGCCCAAGTCCATGGAAGTGGCAAGAAGCCACTGGAACATCACCAGAAGTTTTTGGTGTGTTTCTCTCTATGACAAATAATGAATGCAAGGCAGAGCAATATCATAGCATCTTTAGCAAAGACCAATATCAGCAAAGCCCAATGAAGATCAGCAAAGAGTACCAAGGCAAACCAATGCCATATAGCATAGTCCACTGTCTGCTGGGCTATATTTATCTCCTTTGTAAACATCATGTGTTCCCTCAAGCATTCAACCTAGCAAAATTATCACATGCCCTTTTTCTAGGCAGCTTCCAGAAAAGCATCACTTATCTATTCTCAGCAAAACATCCTCCCACATGTTCCAGAAAAACATCACATGACACAACTGGGTCTTCAAAGAAACCAGAAATTTCTACCCCACTCTGGCTGCCTGCTGCCAGGCCTCCCTGCCTTTCTGTACTCTCTTTCTGGAACCATAAGCAGAAATAAATACTTTCTTCTATAAATCATTTCTGGTCATGATATTTTATCAAGGCAACAGAAAACTAATAAAGAGAGATAGTTTTAACAATGACAAACAACTCACAATTAATTCATCACATGAGCATAGTTAAACCAATGAACTCTATACTCTACACATAAAATAATTAGGTAACATTTTAGCAATGTGTGTTGTATTTTATGTAATAAAATATTAAATTTGAGGAGTAAGGGTTGTAGCCTGGTGTTATAAGGATGCTTAACACACAAGATGCCCTGGATTCAATGTTGAGCACCTAAAACAAAGTTTCAAAAAATATTATCCTGGTGTGCATTCACATAATCTGGGGAGATTTTAAAATTCCCTGCATTCTGTACCCATCCTGAAGCAGGCAGACTAACATTTCTAGGACAGTGTACAGACTTAAGGATTTTCTAAAGTCCTCCCAGGTGATTGACATGTGCAGCTTGAGTTGGGAGATGATACTTTAAAGCCTTGGGATTACTTTATCTGCGTTATCAATTAGCATGCATTCAACATTAGAGCCGATGCCGTCAATTAAGACACGGAAAAGCTCAGCACAATCACAAGATCATATTTACATTCCTGAGGATTTTCAAATCCCTGAAGTCATAATTAGATTGAAGTTCTGTGAAAATGCTGCTGATAGCTGAAGCCCCTCTAGTCATGTGTTTATTCATTCAAATAGACTCGGGATCATCTTAGGAGTAGAGTTTTATAGAAATTTCCCTGTGATTGCATAGCTTTTTGTATATGTGTAATTAAAGTCACCCTTTCCCACAAGCCAGTCTATACTTCAAGGTTGCCTTCTACCTCAATATTCAAGAGTTTCATCCACTGAACACTAGGGAGGTCACCCACTCCAGCACTGTCCTCTTAGTTCCAAAGTTCTTTATCCTGATCTTACCTCTACCACACTTGAATCTGAGCCATGCACATTTATTATTTTGTTGGTTCCTCTGGAGCCCTTGGATTTCAGTACTCCTCATGGGCCCTCCCAGCTGCCATATACACATACATAGAAGGAAAGTGGAGGCTCGGGCCATGCTTCCTAGCATTTTCACATTCCTTATCATCTCCCACAGTCATTGGGATGATGTTATCCTTTACTGGAAATTCAACAAAGTTTCATGCAGCCCTAAGAGTGGCCAGGAAGCTGGCATGCATTGCTGTTCTCTGAAGCCTTCAGAGTGGAGTCCTGTACCTCACCTGTACTGCTAATAGGAATCAAAATGGTAACACCCCATTTGGGAAAGATCACTCAATATTTTCTATAAAGCTAAACATACCTTGTGATAAGACTCAAAACTTCATTCCTAAATCTACATGAGAAAGTGTAACCACATTCACATGAAAATCTATTGATGATCACATAGCTCCTTTCCTAACATGTGATAGGATATCAGCATCAAGGCCACATACAGAAAGGGCTTATTTGGCCTTATGGTGCCAGAGGAGTAGGGTCACTAATGGCAGGACAGCATGGCAGCAGGTGGCAAACATGGCAAATGGAGCTGATAGCTGTGACCTGAAGGCTCACATCTTTAACTGAAAGCAGGAAATAGAAAAAGCCAACTAAGAGGGAGTAGAACAAGGTCTTCACCTCTGAAAGCCCACCCCCAATGCCATATTGCCTCCAGTGTGGCCATCAAAACTTACCAATACAGTGACAACCAATTAGGGACCAAATATTCAAACATCTGAATCTGTGGGAGACATTCAAAGCTCAATGGTGATTCCAGATTTCCAAAACCTCAAATATCTTTTCCCAGATAGGTTGGTAAACAAGCTGTAATACATCTGCACAGCATAAAAGTGAATGAATGGTTGGTCTAGAGTACCAAATATTAGCTCTCAAAATATCACGCTGAGTACTTGAGACTAGACTACAAATCAATCATGTTATAACATTCTAATGACATGACTTTTGGTAAAATACAACAAATCTATAGTAGCCAGGAGTAGGCCATATAAGAAAAATAGGTTCCAGGAATAGCAGGAAATATTGGCGAGATCGATAATAGAATTATGAATCTTGACTCTAGTTACAATTAAATTATAAATGTCTCATAATTCCACTAAAAGGGTAAATTTAATGTTGTTTCAAGTGTACCTTCATGCAAAAGTAATAACTTCCCAACTAAATGCTAAAATAGCATGAGAAGAATACACTTTTTATCCCCAATGCTTACTATTAAAACATGGTAAGAATAAACTACATCCCCGTCATCCCTCACTACAGGAGAATGTCCTCCTTCTGGTTAACTTCTGGCCAGTCCATTGTGAGATGAGGAAAAATGTACCTTGTAGGTTAGGGTTCTGTTTGCAGGTAAGACAGTTAAGAATAAGTTGTTTGTTTGACACACCTGCTCTTGATGCACTTATTCACATGTGGGCAGGAGGTATGTGGGCAAGAAACCCATCAGGATGAATGCTTGCCCCTGGTCAGACCAGATGGGAAATGCAATGAATTGTGGGTTTTTGCCTTTTTAAGCCCTTGCAAAACATGACATCATGGCTATTTTTCTGTGAACCCAGACTCATCCCCCTGGCCAGTATTTTAATTAAAGCTTGCTGCAAATTTGACTTTAAATGTGGTAGTGGTCTTATTCTCAACTGGTGGGACTGACACCAACTAGCCATGGCAGCATCCAGGCACATCTCATTTCTTCCCTCCATCCCTCTTCTTGTCTCCCCTTCCCAATTCCTATTTTCTGTTGTGCTGATCACTTATCTACTTCATTTCTGCCTCTATTTGTTATGTACTTTGTTTTTTTTTTAATCATACCCAGCAAAGGGCAAGAAGTCAAGACATGTTTCTAAAGCAAAGAGGCTAGAGAGAAGAAAGGAAGAGGAGATAAGGCCTTCATTTTCTGGCTTCTGTTCTCATGATTATTTTTTACAAAAAAAAAGATTTGTTTTTACCTTTTACTCTG
Source organism: Mus musculus (assembly GCF_000001635.26). Lineage (NCBI taxonomy): Eukaryota > Metazoa > Chordata > Mammalia > Rodentia > Muridae > Mus > Mus musculus. The sequence goes on from NC_000075.6 coordinate 94,438,091, forward strand.
CAGACTAATTTCTCTTCAGAATAATAATAATAGTAATAGTAATAATAATAATAATAATAACAACAACAACAGAGATCTGATAGTAACCTCTCAACTCAAATATATACAAGCTCCAACATTATTCCGGCTTCACAGGCTTCTGCACTCACACCCTAACTGTGATGAGGAAAGTTCCTAGCAAAAGAAACAAAGGGTGAAATTACAGGTGTGTTCTTTTCAATTGAAAAGCAAACTCTTTCTCAGAGACAAGAAAGTTAGGTAGAAGACAAGAATAAACTAAGAGTCAGCTCCACCCTCAAAAGTTGAGCTTATGGTATAGTGGAAATGGATTAGCCATTAAAGCTTTTGCTATGAAGAGGACCTTGCTTGAGTGAGAATGAGTTAGGATGCCTAGAACTCATATATGTGTTTACATGTATGTGTAAAATCCCAATGGCAGAGACACTGGGCTACCTAGCAGTTACTGAGCAGCCAGTCTGGGTGGATGGGTGAGGTTGGGTTTAGTATGAGACCCTTTCTCAAAGAAAATAAGGTAGAGAGCAACTGAGGAAGATCCTCCATAGCCAAAGTTACCCTCTGACTTACTTCAGCACTCTTATACAGGCATTCAGGCTCACGCACGTGCAAGTGTACACACACACAGAGCACAGACCAACAAATGGTGACTGACTATGCAATAGATGCAGCAACTCATATGTGGAAGCAATATGGGAAAACTAAGATGAGAAGGAATACAGGAAATCAAAGAAAGAACAAGGGAACGGGGGTATTTGGGTCATTTGTTTTGGTTTATGTAGCCCAGGATGGTCTTGAACTCAGTCTTCCAGCTTCAGTTTTCATCAGGTGCTGAGAGTGGATACTCATCCTGTGACACCAAGCTAAGTTTTTGTTTTGTTTTGTTTTGTTTTGTTTCTATAAATACTGTTAAGCTATCAGAGAAATGCAGTTTAAAGCTACAGGCAGGTGTCCTTTCCCACTCACTAGGATGATTGGAAACAAAAAGGGAGACTAATGAATGTGGAGAAATTCAAACATGTATTCACCACTTTTAGAAATTTTAAATCATGCTTAGGCTATTTCAACAGTTCAATGACTCTTCAAAATGTTCCTCATAAAGTTACCACGTGACACAGCAACCTAACTTGCACAAAGAGAGATGTAAAGACTCCTACATAGAAACTCAAACATGAAGATTCATAATGCCTCCAACTAGAAAGGACCATATATGTAGCAAATGATGAATGAATAAACAAATGTGGTATGTCTACTCAGTAGAGCATTGTTTCATAGTAAATGAAGCACTAATATGACAACACAAAGAAGGAATGTCCCACAAAATGGATGAATCTTGAAAATATTATGCTAATAGAAAGAAGCAACAAGAGGTCTCATGCTTTGTGACTTCTATCAACCAATCAAAGGAGGCAAATCCAGAGACACGGGAAATGTACTGTTGGCTCCGAGAATCTGGGGGGAACACGAACAAAAAAAGTAGTTACTAATTAATAATGGATTTTTAAAGCATTATGAAAATGTAGTAAAGTGGACTGAGGATGTATTAAAACAATTCAATGCTTGAAATGGTGAAATTTACTGTGTGAATTCTATTTCATTATAGCTATAAGAAGTTTCTGAAGTAAATGGACATATAAACAATATTTTTTAATCCTCTAGGAAGGGGTAATGAGTTCACATTTGGCAGAAGACAGCACAGGAAGAGAAATCTAAGCAAAGAGAAGAATGCAGTCCAAAGATGGAAACACAGGAAGGAGCTGCTCTGAAGCAATAGTGAAAGTCCAGAGTGGTTCTAGAAAATTCTGACAGATCGGGAGTGGTGAAGACTAGGGCTAGAAAGACATTTGCTGCTTTGATTTGGGAATTCTGAATTTATCCTGAAAGCAACTGATAAACATTAAAAGTCTTTAAACAAGACAGTGAACTACACTTTAGAGATGGCCCCTGGGAGTGTGGAATAAGTCCTTGAGATGTTAGTAATGACAAGGAACAAGATCAGTCAAAGCATCGCTGTAGAAGTCCACATGAGACCCTTCAGAGGCTGGCACACTGTGGTAGGGATGAGTAAGAGGGAAATCATTTGAAAACTGCTTAAGAAAAAAAAACAATAATGTCTGGCAAGATGGTAGATAAACAGGATTGCTGTGGAAGTCTAAAACTATGAGGTAAACCTTTGGAACCCACAGAAGGGTTAGAAGGAAAGAGCCAACTTCCCAAAATTGACGTCCTCATAAATGCCAAGGTGGGCCTGTATGTGCAAATACACATATCACACACACACACACACACACACACACACACACACACACACACACACACACACATAAATACACACACATGCAACAATAATAGTAATAATAATTAATAGTAATGATAAATAATAATTAAGTTCATGCAAACAAAAAGTCAATAAGATTTGACCAGTCACTTAGTTTGCTGAGCTGCTAGGTAGGGGAAAGTGCTATTGGTTTAAACTTTCTTAAAAGAAACAGTGTGAAGGCACAATTCTATACCACTCTGCTATATATAAATGTCCCCACTGAAATGCCACACAGAGAATGATGAGCTGAAGCTTCCCAATGAGATGAACCTGCCACTGTCTCTACTCCAAGATAGTGCCAGCCTAACCAGTTAATGGCTCTACAAGATGGGGCCCCTATGATAGAAGATTCTGCAATTATTTTCAGCCATATGACAAAATATCTGATAAAAGACAAGTTTAGGGTGAAAGGGATTATTTGGGGCTCTGTGAGGTACAGGCCTCACAAAGGGAAGGGGTGGCACCAGGAGTATGAGGCATCTAGTCACAGTGAATACTTAGCCAGGAAGCAGACATACAGACAAACACACACACACACACACACACACACACACACACACACACACACACACACACACACACGCACGCACATGCAAATACATGTGCTCAGCCGTCTTAAGCCTTTTTATTCAGGTCTGGGACCCCAGCCCATCAGATGGTGCCACGCATAATCAGGATGCGTCTTCTCCCTTTAGTTCAGCCTCTTTGGAAACAGAAGGCCACCCAAAGTTGTGGCTCTTAAACATAGTCCACCTGACAGCAAAGATTGACAGTCGGAGATGTTGTCTCTGGAATTTCTTAGAACACGCCTTGTAGTTGAGATTTTCTGCATCCCCTGCCCTTGCCTGCCCACTCCTCTTACAGAAGTCAGACAGAAACAGTCTCATGGCCACCCAAGCCTCTCCTGTTTTTCTCTTACTGTTATTTTATGTAATTGTGTGTGTGTGTGTGTGTGTGTGTGTGACTCAGTTCTGGGTTGGTATTTCCTTTCTGCTGCATTCAAAATAAGAAATTGAGAGAAAGGGTAAAGATAATAATCTTTTTTTTTTTTTAACTTTTAGCCTGTTTGCGTCTAACACACTGAAATTTGACATCTGCTGAGCAAACATTTTTTTGAGCATGTATACATACAGTGATCCACATAACAACTGACATAGAATAACCACAAGGAGGTGGTTGGCTCCAGTGGTTTCTTAACGAAGGGTTTGAGGTTTTCCTTGACATACTCATACCTGGCTTTGGTTCTGTGCCCTTTTGTGTTGAACGTAAACATTAGTTATCATCTACAAAAGCAATCTTGTACAATGTCCTGGCAAAACTAGAGAACGCTGGAGTCTGCTGTCTGTCTCAAAGCTTTTAACTACATCTATGTACAAGTGAGAGAAGGAATTGACATAGAAACGAATTGTGATCTGCCCTTCACAAGTCCTGTGTTATTTTCCATGTTTGTTTTCATAATTAAATTTCTAATGTCTTTACATTTTCCGCACTAAGCATTTCAGTAGTAAAGAGAATCAGTATTGCATTGCAGTCCAGAAAGAGTTAAATTCCTTGAAAAAGCTAAGAAAATATTATATTTTAATCTCAGGGACTTGTCTAGACTCTTTTAGTGTGTTGCCATGGGAATGAAAATAAAAATAAGAATTGCTATATTCTTTTTAAACCTAGAAAGATCCATATGCAGTGTTTATCTCTGAGATTATCTAAATCTTCCTTTGGCTGTCTAATTATGAAGCGTTTTCATACATCTTTCTCTGAGATCTCACCCCTACAAACTGAGTTACCGGCCATGAGAAAGTGCTCCTTTTAATACAGAAATCAATATCCCATCATGTCCCTTAACACTGAAAGAGTGTTTAAATGGAGCAGAACTCTAGGAAGACAAAACTGAAGGGCAGTGGTGTCTGTGTCTGAGGTATGTTCTCATCCCCCCTACCCACTTTCATTTATAGTTGAGATTTTTTTCTTTTCTATATAAATCTACTCTTTCACCTGGCTCACTTCTTGCCTGTGGCATCAAAGCCAAATGGTACAGTGTGTCGTTTAAAGAGAGAGAGCAAAGAGTGGTCTAACACACCTTGGGAGGTTTAATGTATCTGGCTGCACTCGATCTGCAACAAGCTAGACCATTGCCATTAGTATCAACTGGCTTCTTAACCAGAAGCCAGACAAGACTAATATGTGGGTCCCTCCTAACTTGCCAATACCCACAAATCCAGTTGAAAAGACCCACCAGGAACAGGAATGAATGTTAGCATTCAATAACTGTGGAGCCACAAAATCAGTGAAGTACAAGCTATAATATTATTAAAACATAGAATCGTTCTCCATTCTTTAAAAAGACTAGTTTCATTTTTTTTAAGGTTCTTCAATTTAGAGTGTGGAACTGAGAGCCAAAGCCTTCAGCATCCCCCTCTCATAGCAGACCTGAAGACAAACCTGAGACCGTGGATAGCCACCCATCAATGCTGAAAGGGTGTGACTTTGTAATATTTGAGAGGGAAATAGTTGAGTGGAAAACGCTGAGCCTGTTCTGGGCTGATCAGAGTAGTTGTTTATACATTGCTATGAATTTGACTACTATTTCCAAACTCAAATTCCTATGGTTTTAATACAGGTGAATGACTCAATATCAAAATCAATAGGACTTGAAAGGTAACCAATCTGACAACACAGGATGGACACATCAGTCTAGCAAGGATTGCCTTGAATCACTCACATGTAATAAAACCATGCAAGACTGATAATTTCAGAACTACAAATGTGCTGCATAGTTTGCATCGTCAGTTTGATGGATTTCAGAATCACTAAGACAGGTTTCTGCATTGGGTTAATGGAGGGAATACCAGCCATAGATATGAGCAGCACAGTTCAATGGGTTGGGGTTCTAGCCTGAGTGATAGAGGAACAGCAATCTGCGGCCCTGGATCATCAGTGCCTGCTCCTTGACTCCAGTGTGACCATGTCCTTCCTGCTGTTACTGCCTCACCTCCCCTGCTATGACAGACTGGACCCCCACACTGCCAGGCAAAATAAAGCCTTGCATCCTTATTTACAATATGTTGGTGAGATGTTTTACCACTGCTACAACAAAAGGAATTAAAGCCCCCAACTGTAACCTCAGCCCCATTCTCCTCTAGCTGTTCCAGAGTGAGCCAGCTAACTCAACAGTCTGCCTTTTGCTACACAAAGGGTTTAATAATGTCTTTGCTCTTGATGGCAGGAATTGGCTTGGCACTGTGACTTAAATTTGAATGCCGAAAAGCTTTATCATAGTTATAGTGACTGTCATAATTTGGGCTTTTTCAGATGCTGGTGATGGAAGCCAGGACTGCATGGCTCCTGTCCTATCTTTTATTTTTCCTCAATGCTGGGAATTAAACCCAGGCCCTTGCCCATGTTAACGTGCCCTTAGTACCACACTCCACTTATAACAGAGGAAGCTATATTTTAAAAGTATTGTCATTCTTTCCCAATGTAAATTCTTCATAGCTAGAATTTTATAAGATGGTGATATGATATTTAAGAGGAAATAAAATGTATTCTTTAACCAATTAAAAAAAAGCCAATCTTTTTATATTCTTATTCTCTAGTAACATTTCAATGAATAAAATCTTCCTTTATCCTTAAATGTACATATCTGAGCAAAATGATAAAAGTATAACCTTGTAGTACCATTAAATAAGGAAAAGTCTACCGATAAAAATAAAACATTCATTTTAAAAATGTAAATGTAAAAAAAGGATGTATGATCTCATATAGAAATGAAAACGTTTTAAATATGAAAAGGGATTAAAGCAGTAATATAAACCACTATGAAAACGTAATAATAAAAGTTACAGTGACACACAACTGTATTTCCGTCACTCAGGTGGCTAATGTAGAGGAACCGTGGGAGCCTAGAAGCTTCAGGTCTGCTTGGGCAGCAGAGCATGACCCTGTCTCAGTCAATCCATCAATAAGGCAAACTGGGAAATCTCTATCATAGGTTAAAAAAGACTATCCTCAACATAGTTAAAGAATGCAAAGGCAGATTTTCCTAAGCAGTTGCTACTAGAGGACGAGGACACAGCAATAAGACAGAGCTCAGCCTTTAACCTAAGTGGAACAGAGGCTAAGAGCACAGGCAGCCAGGTAGCAGAGCAGGGTCAACATGTCACTAGCTGGAAAATTCCTGTGGGGCAAGCAGAGGGGTAAGAGGGAATCTGGATAATAGAACTCCAACTTAATGGGATTACACCTGAAGGGGATAGTTGATAGCTGTTGAGGACTGAGGGCTGAGGCCTGGGGTTGATAGATGAGGAATTTCATCAAATAGTAAAGAAGGCATTTTGCTGAACTGACTCAGCAGAATTCTTGTATAAATGAGGCCAAGCAAGCAGAACCATTAGGCAGAAGATACAGCCTAAAGTTGGGACAATCAGAGAGAAGATTTACAGTCTGGCTCAAATTAGCCAAAAGAGTCTGTCGTGTGTTAGCAAAAGAGCAGTATCCTTGCATGTAAATGACTCAGAGCTGATTAATGTGATAAATATCACCACAGACTATTTGATAGAAGACAGTTCACGGAAGAAAATATGGCTAATCAGCATGTCTTTAGATGATCGATTATCATCATAATGGGAAAAAAGATTAAAATTAAGATAATCATTCTCCACCAACTTGATAGATGCAGTGAGTTCAACTGGTGATCGATAATCGTGAGGTTGTCATGGACCCCATACTTCCCAGAAACAAGGAACCAAAAGGGCCTCAATATTTTACGCTTCTAGAAATAGTTCTAATGCAAAATAGCCCTTCCCGATGATTTAGACATGTAGCAGACCCTGTCCAAAACCCATCCAACCTCCCCCATTTTTGGTCTCATAAATAAATAGCTGACTTGGAAGTATTTATCACTCTGAAACTAGCTAGGTGCTGAGGACAACATTATGATTCAGCTAATTAAGACTTTTTGATTGCAGAACAATCTCAAATGTAAATTATCTATTCCTACAAGACATCTAAGACAAAACAACCCCATCGAGACACTGCAATAGTCACATCGGTACTTTCATTTCAAATTCTGTCTCCTCTCCTGTTCCCTTTCGTCTTTGGTACAATGAAGGTGAGCCCAGTATGAGATGTAAAGAGAAGAGAAACTTCAGAGACATTTTGAATACAGAATTAAGTGCCTGGGCAACTGAGGTGAGAGGGGCATTCTCTAACAAGCTAACCCCCAGAAGTGGAATCGAGTAAAGAGATCAGATTGGAAGAGGCTTGGTGTGACATGCCTGCAAACATTATAAGATGGAAAAGGAAAAACAACAAGAAAACGCCAGGAAAAACAGATGGGTGCTAGAATCCTGACCCAGTGGGAGGGTACTCACTAGTGTGCATGGGGTCCTGGATTTAGTCCCCAGTACCACATGAAAAAGAAGAGAAACAAAAAGAAAATCTGGATAGGAAATAAACATTAGATTTAGTGCACAACAGCAATTTGGTCTTGTAAAGTCAATATAATAGCATAAAAGAAAAGGGTGTTGCTATTGGAATTGCAGAATTATTTCATAAGGAATAAGTCCCGTGTTTGCTGACTTCTGAGAAGTCAGATAACACAAGTGAGGAAAGTGTCCCTGGGACTGTGAAGCTTAGGCATCACTGGTATTGCCATGAGAACAGTTTCAATGCCATGTTACCAGCACGCTACCTTAGAAACATATATCTGTGTCTTTCTACAATGTCAAAATGTATTAAATAACAATAATTTCACAAGCTTCGTAGGTTCTGTTGGCCGGCTGCCATTCGTGAAGGAACCCTGACTCCAGTGAAAGTTTGCTGAGTCAAGGAGAGGGTCTCGAATTCCTCTTTCAATTACTAATGTTACCTCTTGATAACACTTTATACTTTACTTCACACAGTAAACGCACCACTGGATATGCAAATTAGACGGTTACTCTGTGGCTGCTGCAGAAGGGCTAAATTGGCCACAGAAGAGCTCTGGGGGTTCCAAAGATATGCTAGTAGAAGCAGGAGGCTGCTAGAGGTTAAGGGACTAGTCATAATGTCTGGTTCACAGGGTCAAACCACGCTGGAGGATCAAAGTTGAGCTGAGCATCAGTGTCTAATCAACTTGTCTAGGCAGGGTGTGGAACCAGAGAGGCAAAGGGCAGGATTGGATCCAGACAGACACAGTGGCGAACAGAAGGGCAGGCAGATAGCCTTTGGAGTAAGTTGTGTCAACAGTGGTAGCAGCCAAGTTTAAGTTTCTGGGATAATTGGGAGTTTTCTGCCTGCTAGTCCCTTGGTAAACATTCTGGGTCACCAGATACAAAGTTTATAGAGGGCATCACCATCACCATGTTAGATTTCTGCACCTTTGAGGGGTTCAGGTGGAAGTGATGCAGCCTTTTCTCATTCTGGCATGTTCAGTAAACTTTGAGGCTTGTTTTCTGATAAGATTTTAATATGTCCATGTTCTCATTTGGTCCCAATTGACCCTGAAAAAGTCTATGTGACAGCATCCATCTTAGCTTTAGGAATACATTTCAGTCTACATGTCCTGGATGGTGACAGATGTGTGGCATTATTTATATGCCCAACAAGAAGCAAAGCCATCCTGCCTCTGTGTTTGCTCCCAAAAATGAACTCTAAAGCTGTTTATAAAGAAATCACCTAGGTAAGTCACAGTCCTCTTAACCACCGATGTAGACCTCGTGAAATAACTTAGAGCAGAACACACAGGCTGATCACTGAACTTCACCTCTAGGAATACATTCAAAGCAAATATTAGGAAGACACTGAACACATGGGGTGAAACGATCCCACAGAATTGTGACAGGAGGACAATGGAAACCATGAAAATGACTGAAATCAGTGGTTAATTAAATGGTGTGTTGTCCTATTTGGGAAGTTCTCCATTTGTTTATAATGGTCTTTTTGTTTGGAGGGTTGGCTAGTTGGTTTTTACAGTGTTGTGGGTTTAATCAAGGGTCTCAGACATTAGGCAAGCACTTTACAACTGAACTGCATTGCCGGTCTATCCATAATGTGGAAATCTGCAGGAAATAGTTCGTGTAAAATATTTTTGTTCTTGTTTTTGTTGTCTCTGCATGTTTGAGACTAGGGATCACTCTGTAACATAACCAGCATCAAACTTGCAGTGACCCTCCTGCCTCTTGCCTTTACCTACCAAGTGCTAGGTTTATAAGCACATGCCACCACACTTGGTTAATATGTTAACTTATATATATATATATATATATATATATATATATATATATATATATATATAAACTATGTAGTATAATTTAAAATTTTATAGAATCTAAAAATAGAAAGGGCCATATACTTTTAAAGAAACTCTATTAAACTTTTCCACATAGAGATACAATTTCTATTATGTTTTTATAAAAGTTTTTCAATATTTCTACCATGTGTATATGTTACTTTAATAGAAAAAACTATAAATGTTACACATATGTTAGCCATAGGCTACCCATCAACACTAACACTTTTACTAATATTAAAGCCAATTTCACAATTCAAATATATTTCAAATAACTTGCTTGAACAATCTAAGATTGCTTGTAGTGACAAATAGGAGGAAGTTATTTTTACATAAAATAACCATAGATTATGAAAAAAGAAATTTCAATTAATAACCCCTGGAAAATCAAGGAGGAATGTTAGAAAAAATGTTTCTAAGATTTCTATTGCGCTAAACCTAGCCACAGGGAGGTTATGCTGAGTCTTTGGGGAATTGTTGTGGAGTGGATCATCACCTGTTCAAGTCCACACAATCTCCTTTCTGGACTTTCTGCTCATTCTGTGGTGGAAAATCTAGCTGGGTAGAAAAGAAACTTCACAATTAACCCCAGAAGTAAGGTTTCTGTGTCTCTTCCTTTCTAATAACTTCAGAAATAAAAGAACAAAAATGGATGCAAGCTTCTGGTTTTAAAACCTAAATTTCCAAATCCACTGTCTACCAAAACTAAGACTTGACCCAGTGCTGAATGACCTAGACAACGGCTCCCAGCTATGAAGCAAAGAGTGGCAATGGGTGTGGGTTCTAAATGGGTCTTAGAGTCTTTAGCCCAGGATGAACTGTTCTCATTAAAAGACAATCTGCTGGGCAGTGAAAGACTCTCAGGACTCAAAGGAAGGGACCTTAGATGAAATGCCCAACATGGGGGAAAGTGAACTTATAGAGTCCATCTCCAGTAGAAAGACAGGGCATCAAGTGGAGAGACGTGGTTGCCATCCCACAGTCAAAAACACTCACCCAGAATTGTCCCTGTCTAAAAGAACTACAGGGACAAAAATGGAGAAGAGACTGAGGCAAAAGAGGTCCAATGACCAGCCCAACTTGAGATCCATCTCAAAAGGAAGCTCCAAGGCCTAGCACTATTACTGATGCTATGGTGTGCTTGAAGGTAAGAGCCTAGCATAGCTGTCCTGAGAAGTCCAACCAGCAGCTAACTGAGACAAAAGCAGATACTTACCCCCAACCATTGGACTATAGTCAAGGACCCCTATGTAGGAATTAGGGGAAGGATTTAAGGAGCTGAAAGAGAGGGAGACCCCATAGGAAGACCAGCAGTCTCAAAAAACCAGGAACTCAGGGAACTCCCAGAGACTGAGTCACCAATTAAGCAGCATACCCAGGGAAGGGTGGGGGAAGCAGAGCACCCTCTCAGAGGCAAGGTGGAAGGGGAATGGGATAAGGAACTTTGTGAGGGGGGACCAGGAGGGGTAACTACTGGAAATAAAGAAAGAAAGAAAGAAAGAAAGAGAGAGAGAGAGAGAGAGAGAGAGAGAGAGAGAGAGAGAGGGAGAGGGAGAGGGAGAGAGGGAGAGGGAGAGGGAGAGGGAGAGGGAGGGAGGGAGGGAGAGAGAGAGATAGAGAGAAGAGGGAGGGAGAGAGAGAAAGAGAGAGGGAGGAGAGAGTGAGAGACAGAGAGAAAGAAAGAAAGAAAGAAAGAAAGAAAGAAAGAAAGAAAGAAAGAAAGAAAGAAAGAGAGAGGGGGGGAGGGAGGGAGGGAGGGAGGGGGAGGGAGGGAGGGAGGGAGAGAGAGAGAGAGAGGAGGGAGGGAGAGAGAGAGAAAGAGAGAGGGAGGAGAGAGTGAGAGACAGAGAGAGAGAGAGAGAGAAAGAAAGAAAGAAAGAAAGGAAGGAAGGAAGGAAGGAAGGAAGGAAGGAAGGAAGGAAGGAAGGAAGAAAGAAAGAAAGAAAGAAAGAAAGAAAGAAAGAAAGAAAGAAAGAAAGAAAGAAAGAAAGAAAGAAAGAAAGGCAATCTGCTGCCCTGCTGCTTAGTGTGTGTCTCACTTCCCAAACTAGGACTGAGGGTTTGACATAAAAACAGTATCTACCTGGAAATAGTAGTATGCCCAAACTGTTATCGGAATAGAAACTTTCACTCTTTCCCACTCTGCCTCCATGGAAGGAAAAACACAGAAAACGCAGCAGTAAAAGTTACAGCAAGGATGGGAGGGCAAATTTTAAAATTAAGAATAAAAAATAACTTTGTTTCTAGGATTGAAAATGTTATTAATAACAAACACAACACTTTCAAAGGCACTTGGGGCGGGGAAATGAAGCTTTGTTATCTGTCACTGCCCCCTCCCTCCTGGGCTCGCTTTGCTTCCTGGTCCCTACCATGTAACAAGCAGCTCACTGCCTACACAGATTCCCATCGCCATGGACCAGCTTGAATCTACCATTCACACCCAGCCATGATGAACACGAGCCCCCAGACAGGGCGCTAAACTCAATTTTCCTCCCTTAAAAACATCGCTTGTGTCTGAAATGTTGTCTTGGCAGCAATAAAAGTAATCGGTGTCAGCTAGGATGGCCCTGTTGTGATCTCGGCTTTGTTTTTGTTGTTTTATTTGTCTTCTTGTTGTCTTTTTGCTTTGGGAGACAGAGTCTCACTACGTAGCCCGGGCTGACCTCAAATGCTCTATTCTCCTTCCTTAAGCTCTGGAGGGCTGGATTACAGGAACACACCAGCTATTTGGCTAGCTTATATTTTTCAATCTTTTGTTTACAGACATAAAAGTAAAAGAGAAGCGGTCTATTCTGGTGAAATAAAAGAGACTACCAAGTCAGGGAGAGAAAAAGGAAAGGAAAGAAAATAAATTGGGGGAGAATATACTAAATTACACTCACAGTGTACTTGCATGAAAATAAAGTTGAACAACCCAGTTTAATAAAACTTGTAAAGTTAAGAAGCTCTACAATGAAACATGAATTCAAAAACAACTCATAGTTATGGCTTCATATGCCTTTTAACTATAACCATGAAGCCAAAGGAGGGAACACGTCCATCCCACAGACATATCTGCACCTCTGTAACAAAACTGAAAGCACAGCGGAGTCTGTAATGTGCAAAAATACTCTGCTTAGAAATCTTGGTTCCTCCTTTATTAAAAGCCAGTTTTCCACTATGCTGGATTTCTGCCTCCATCCCTACATTCAGGTTTCCAGATGTCTTTACTGAAGTGGACGGTTAATAGAACTGTTAATGGATACTTTGCACACTTTTTTTTTCTATTGGTTCGGTTGTCAACAGGCTTCAGAAATATATCTGCCAAGTCCGAAAACCCTTCCCCATGCGTGTGTTCACTCATTCTCTGGTAATGGCGCCTTCTGAGCTAAGTCCTACAAGACTGGTCAGTGAGTTTTCGGACTTGCATTGTTTTTAAAGCCACAACTTCTCTTTAAATGTTATTGAAGTGTTAATCAATATTTTAAACTTTTACCTGATGTCAAAGAGGGAGAATATTTCATTCCTGACAACTGGACCAGGATTCCCAAGAGCAAACATCCGAGATGTTAAGGCTGCTAGGAATAAAAGCCAACTGCTTTGCTATGCAACCTGTGAGATGTTAGATTCATAGAAGGAAGCTGCTTCTAGGTGCCCAGTGCCTTTGAGAGAAAATGGAGTGTGAAACCAGAGCTCTGATGCAAAAGCCAAAAATCCCACTGGCTCTCAGGTGTCACTTCTCAAATTTATGTATGACTTACAATGTCTACATGAAAACCTTTGAGGTTTAAATGAAGCTGCAGGAGACCATCATGGCAAAGGGCTCATCTGCCTCTGCACTCCTGAAATTCCCACACCCTTGCTCCCTAAATGAAGTCTGGTATCTGACTGGGAAAACAAACAATAGCCATCCTCATCTGAGGGGGGTCTCTGCAGGCGACAAACGGAAAGGAATCCCACTGAGAGAGAAGAATGATAACAGAAGCAGATTGACTTAGCTAATACCAATCAGACTTCTTCAGGGAGTCTAATACTAGGAAGTTTACTGTAGGCATGTTTAAACACAATAGAATTTGAAAAGAGGTCTCCAGGCAACAATAATTTCCATAATTCCAACCCCAGGTGCTCAATAAAGCTTAAATTGTGATTACAAAGAAACTCTTAAAGCACACATGTGATCATGAGGGTAGATCCTCTGCCTAAAATGCCTAGAATCTAAAGTGGTCCCTGATGTAGAGGTCAGCAGGCTGGAAAGTACATGGGACATCTCCCCTAAGGATGGGTAATGGTCAAGGGAGGGAAGAGTCTGGGATGATTACTCTGGGGAATTAGGGTGAGCTCTATCTCTATAGCAAAAGGTGGGTGAGGTCTGTCCATTTAGATAGCAAAACGGTCACCAGGTCATTAGCCAACTTCACTCTCAGCTTTCAGGATGGAAGGCAGGTATTTGATTTCTCTCCTCCACTGAGGAGACAACCCTTCCTGGTTAACGTTCCCAGTTCTCTTACGGCTTCTCCATGAGGACAAGGTCCTCATTCCTCTACACTCATCCTCGTACTCCTTCCCTTTGTGTACCCCAAAATAGCCTCAAACTAACCGTAATTAGCCAGAGACGGGTGTTAGAATCAAGACAAAGGAGAAAGCTTGTTTAAGAAAATTGCAGCAGGGTGAAGAGATACCTCAGCTATTAAGAGCACTGTGTGTTCTCTGGAAGGCCTGGGTTCAGTTCCCAGAATCTACATGGCAGCACACAACCACCAGTGAGTCCAGTTCTAGGGGGCTGTGTGGGTTCTGGTGCACATACAACATACAACAAAATATATAAGCAAAAATTTTGCTTACACAATAAGCAAAAATTAATATTACTTTTTTTTAAAAGAAGAATTGTGGCACATTGTATAATGTCAACAAGTCTAGATGTGAACGCTGCAATCCTTTGGACTTTTCTCACAGTAGTGGGGAAGGCTTTGAGGACCTGCACTTTCCAATAATAGGGGTGAAGAACCCACAAAGTTTTGTCTACTTCTGAAGGCTGACTGAGGCCAACTTGACTCAAATGCTACTACAGGCAGCCCCGTGTAGGAAGCCTCCCTCCATTAACCAATGGACTAAGCACAATGCAGGGAAGACTGTTATTTTCATCAGTCATGCTGAAATCGAACAGCATGAAAACCCTTCAACTACTTCAGAATCATAGAGCTAAATGGACACCAAGACTTGGCAACTAGGACACCGTGAGGAATGTAAGCAGAAGAGATTTTAATAGTACAGCTGGTGTTTTCTGCAAGCCAAATTGTTTACAGGCGTCGAAGAGCAAACTTGAAGGTTCATGTTCTGCGTAAATGAGTGCCAGAGACAGATGAATACAAAATCTGCTTTTAAAATATATATCCTAAGGATCATGAGACTAAAACAAAGCCTTCCCCAACCCTCCCCTGGTGACCTGGAAGGATTTTACCTATTTGCTCTCACTTTTTTCCTTTTCTGCTGGTGAACTGGAGCTCTTAGACTCCTTCAGCAGTCACAGGCAGCTTTGTCCTATTGCTAATTGCCTTCTCTTGAACTGGAGAGGAGGAAAATCTTGTGATCTTGCCATTGTCTAGCAAAGCAGCCCACATACTCTGTGGCTGAGGCTTGTGAATGGGTGTTTCCCCAACACTCACTGTGGTGACACCTTCAGTAGGTGTGAGGGAACAGATGACTTCCCTTCCCTGGCTCAGCCCCACCCTGATCATGAAGAACCCAAGGACTAGGATGCTGTCCAGTGGTAGAACACATATGGATCCACCAGGTGTGGGATCCTGAGATTAACTTCCAACCCAGCAAAAGGAGAAAAGGGCTTTTCCCATCGGGATCTGTCGTCCAGAAACTACGTATCTGATTTGCTTTCCATGCATAGTCTGTCTGTAACTGGTCTTGGCATTCAGTTTGATCTTTTATGAACTAGCTGTCCCTTCACTGATTCTAAGTTCTCTCCATCTTCTATAAAACCTAAGTCACATTGTGCTGTCCTAACATAACCAATAATCTAAAATTTCACAAAGATAACGATTTTAGCTCTGTGGCACTTGCTTCTAAATTTCCTAGTCTTGCATGTTCCTACCCTTGCTTAACTATTGCTAACAGATACTCTATATTCTAATAAACCAAAGACGCTGTGCTGCTTAGTTTTATCAATGACACAAACTATAACGATCTGGGAAGATCGAAAGACAGTTGAGAAGAATGGTCATACTGGATTGGCCTGTGGGAATGTCTATGGGGCACTTTATTGGTTAATAATTGATAAGGGAGAGACCAGAGCAGTGAAGATGTTGCCACCCCCTGGTACTGTGGTCTTGGAATGTATAAGAAAGCAAGCCGAGAAAGGCTTAGAGAACAAACCACTAAAAATAGCACTTCGCCATGGCCTCTGTATCAGTTCCTGCCTCTAGGTTCCAGCCTTGAGTACCTACCCTAACTTTCCTCAGTGATAGAGTAAGTATGACCTGATAGGTATAAGCTGAAACAAATCCTTTCCTGCCCGAGCTGCTTTTGATCATGATGTTTTATCACAGCAATAGAAACCCTAAATAAGACAGACACTCTCACCAACAGCAGTAAGCCAGGCTTGTTTTCCTTCTTCTCTGCTAAAATAGCCACTAAGTGACATGATATTCCTTAGGTCTTAATTCAGTTCTCTCTTTGGCTAGTGACTCTGTGCTGCTGAGGGCACCCTAAATATGTATCAAATGACCTCCAGAGAATACAGAGTTTTGCGGCTGATCCTTACTGAAAGAAAGAGCCCCAGCTGGGTAATTTTAACCCTGGGAAAGTGGAGGCAGAAGGATTGAGGACTGAAGGCTATCCAGGCCTACCGCATGAGATCTTGTCTCACAAGTACAGTGCTTTGCAGCCTCCATGTGCAACCAAGTCCCTAGGGATCTTTTGAAATGGCCATGCTGCCTCTATGTGTCTGGGTCTTACAAGAGTGATGATGCCTCCAGATGCTACTGTTGCTGGTCCATGCTATGATGTAAGTATAGAGACTACAGAATGCATGTCCCTGGAGCTCTCCTGACACTTGTTCACTTAGTCTTTTCCTCCACTGCATCTGTAATGCTTTGAGTGTGATGCCCCCCTCTCCCCCATAATCTCAGGCATTTGAATATTCATTTCCCAGTTGGTGACAGTATCTGGGGGGACTTAAGAGGTTCGGCATTGTTGGAAGAAATAAATCCTTATATCCAGTTTGCTCTCTGCTTTGTGATTGTGTCTTGAAAATGTGAGCCCTCAACTTCTGGGCTCCAGCCACTACACCTTTACTGTGTCATCAAGAACTCGGATCCCTTAAGCCCAAATAAAGTCTTTTTCCTAGAACTTGTCTTGGCCATAGTATTTTATCATAGTAATAGAAAAGTAATACAGCTTCCATCCATTCGCTACCCCTGCCCACACTGCAGTGAACTGCCCCAACTTGCCTGCCTTTCATGCTCTGCCTGGCTTGCTCTTTCATCACTCCCTGTCCATCCTAGGATTCTTACCATGCCCTGTGCACTCTGCATCACAGTGAAGGAAAAAAAAAAAAAAGCTAGTTGACCATCTCACCAAAAGTCCTAGGTGGTTTTTATTTTATTTTATTTTATTTTATTTTTGAGCCATGCTCTTCAACACAGCTCCCTAATTACTATACTGACAGTGAGAGAAAGATTCTGAGGCTAAAGTGGAAGCTTTCTCTGAGCTGCATCAATTCCACACATTGAAGATACCCAATTCAGCTGATTCACGTTGACTCTGAATGTAATTGCACTGGAAATCTCCATTGTCGGTGTCTCTCAAGCTACCTGCCTAGCGTGACTATGAATCTCCCCCTTTTCTGCTAACCCCGAGGTTGAGATGCTGTGACAGTTTCCCCGGGAACGGAGACAGTTAAAAATGTTGAAGCACTTCAGGAATTCTATCAGCTTGATGATGGTACAGGAATGAATCAGACACCGAGGAATGTTGAAATTCAGCTGAAATGAGAATGTCTTTATCTAAATTCCATTAGACCTGGCACCTTTCAGAGAGTTGCCCGACAGGAACAAAACTCAAACACTGTGTCTGCAAGCTGCCCAAGCTGCCTTTATCTGAATAACCTTCATTTTCAAGCTGGTCCATATCATTGACTTTAGAAAATTACCTGTCATTCCTTTTTTTGTTTCTTATGTAATTTACGTTTTGTTATTGTCAAGTTTAAGTATCCTTTATGACCTAACATTAGGACTCTCCTATAGGCATTATCTTAATCTCCCTAAGCATACCAGTGCAAGGATGAAAAAGAGATTCTGAGTTGACAAAGACTGCTTGATTCTCTGTTCTCCAACATTCAAGAATGACTCGTCTCCAAAGCTGAGTGTGTGTGCTCCTGAAAAATATGTTAAAGCCCAATTGAAAATCTACATTCTGTGAGCTGAATGGAAAGTACTCATCTCCAGGTTAAACTTTAACAGAAACAGAAGGAAGGGGTCAAGTCAACAGGAGCTAAGCTGCATCATTAGGCAATGAAAAATGAGGGAATTAGCAGAGCGGAAATGAGAGAGGAGAGAGCAACGGATTCGTCCAGAATTCCCCTCTTTGCACCAGCACGGGTCTGATTATAGCTCCTGCATTTGCCTCTTTAAACAAAGACTATCTTAATTACCCAGATGAGTTTTGTAACTATTACTTAGCAAGGCATTACCTCACTCTCCCAATTAAGCAAATAAATAGTCTGATTTTGCAAGACTGACAGGGTGAACTCAGCCCCGCCACTGGATTGGCATCGGAGCCTGTTGGCAAGCACAGGCCACATGCTTCTCTCTTCAAGGCTCAAAGTCCATGGATTGTTGCCTAGCTTCACCATGTCCTCTCTGAGTGGAAAAAAAAAGACTTACGGACTAAAATCCTTCAGCCTGACTTGAAGCCTTAGTCTCAATTGGCAGACAGTGGGCAAGGCAAACTACTGTAAGGTCCCTGGTTTCCAGTGTGAGCCTGAAATTGACAAATCTTAAAAGATAGCATACCAGTTCTCACAAAAAGCCAGTCACTTTGGTGACTTTGAACTATTAAGGTATTTCCCAGCAGATGCCAAAGCTCTTACATGGAAGGAACAAACTATGAATATAGACCTCCTTTAGTATGTTTGTGGGAGACAAAAATATCCACAGGTGCTCTAGTCCCATATATCAAATTATGTGTTTGCACGGAACACACTGGTATCCTTCTGTGTACTCTAAATCAACTCCAAGAAGCTTGTCATACTCAGAGTCACACAAATACAACGTAAGTAGATGCTACACTCTATTGTTTAGGGATTAATGATGGGAAAAATATCTGTACAGGTTCAATTCAGATGCAGCTTTCAACTTCATTTCCTAAACATTTTCAACCCCCGAGACTATCTGAGTCCAAAACCAGGGTTCTACAGATATGAATGATAATTGGAATCATATCAATTATCAAATATAATTATCAAAATGGGCTAGAAACTTATATAAATCCAAATGACTCAGACATCCAGATGCTAGATAACCCCAACCAAGATTTCTCCCTTCAGCATGAAAATAAGGAAGCATGGAGTCAGTGCGGGTAAGAAATCCACTGGGGCCACTAGAAATTCAAGGTTAGTAGGAAGCCCCAGGTCCACTGGTGACTGCCCTGAAGCTGATAACCATCACCCTGGAGTTGAGGATCTGTTCCTCATATGCATGAGTTGCTTGTAGATGCCCTGCCTCATCTCTTGTAAGTGTGTATGCTAATTTTCTTCACATTCAGGTCTATTGTCAGACAGAAAGAAAGGTGAGTACAAGGACATTTTCTCCATGTCATCCTCTTGTGCACTTTATCTATAAGCATCACTCAACCTTTTGGGCCCAAAGAAGACCTTGGTTAGCATCTGTCCAGAAGGCATGTAGCCCAGAACAGAGAATGGAAGCTTTTCAGTAGAGGCGAGAGCCAACAGAATTATTCATGCTTTAAAAAAATAAGTAAATAAAAGAATTGTAGGCAGAAAATGGTTAAGTGAATTTAGAACTAATCAAGTGACCGTCAGCCTGAGCTGAGTTTTAAAGACAGGAAATACATGACACTGTGCAATAGTGTTTCCCTTTCCAGTAATCACTGATTCGTGAAAATAAAAGATTTCTGAAAGCTTGCATTTCTTCTCTATCCTTACATTAATATGAAATCTGTCGCTTCTGTCCAAAAACTCACTTAGCAAAGTACAGCTTCATAAATTCTACCCAGAACACATCTCCTTATGTCATTGCTTCTTCATAGACGAGGCAGAGAACAAACTGACAAAAGAGCCTTAGGTCCTCACTCAGCAAAGTCGTTATGTGCCTAAGGCAGGTGACTACGTGCCAGTCTGGCCCAGCGAAATATGTTATGACTTAGAGCCCACTGTCAACAGGATAATTTAAATATTTTAGAAAGCTTGATTATATAAGACTGGCTGGTGAATGACTTGCTCAAAGAATATCCCATTTGATAAATACTAATGTTGAGCAATAAAATAATAGGGGTAGTTAGGGTTTATTTTAAAAGCATCCTCATTATAAAACAAAAGAATAGAATTTGCCACTAAGGGGTACTTGCTGTCTAATGCCTTCTGTCTAGTAATAAAGTACTAACCAAACATATGAAAAATTATAGACAAAATTAAAGGTTTACATTTTTTTCTGTTAGAAAACAAAAATTAAATATTTTAGGCCTTGTGAGATAGAAGGCTTCTGTTGCAACCACTCAGCTCTATAGATACAGCACAAAACAGTTAGAAGCAACAAATAGAAGACAGACATAACTATAAGTCAATAAAACCTTATCAACTAATGCAGTTGACAAATCAGTCTGGACCATGAGCTATGATTTTCAACCTCTGTGTAAAGTCAAACCCTAGGGCAGAAATCAGATCCAGTAATGTTTTCAATATTTGCCTGATAACATTAGCTTTTTTAGATTATTACAATTGCATTTTTCAGTTACATTCACATTTTTGCAAAAAAGACAAAAAATGGAAAGTCTTAATTAAGCATATAATCAAATTAGCACATTTACAGGCCATGTTCATTAAGATTATGGATATTAGCCCAGAAATTTAGAATACCCAAGATATAAGATACAATTTGCTAAACGCATGAAACTCAAGAATAACGAAGACCAAAGTGTGGACACTTTGCCCCTTCTTAGAATTGGGAACAAAACACCCATGGAAGGAGTTACAGAGACAAAGTTTGGAGCTGAGACGAAAGGATGGACCATCTAGAGACTGCCATATCCGGGGATCCATCCCATAATCAGCTTCCAAACGCTGACACCATTGCATACATTAGCAAGATTTTGCTGAAAGGACCCAGATAAGGCTGTCTCTTGTGAGACTATGCCGGGGCCTGGCAAACACAGAAGTGGAAGCTCACAGTCAGCTATTGGATGGATCACAGGGACCCCAATGGAGGAGCTAGAGAAAGTACCCAAGGAGCTGAAGGGATCTGCAACCCTATAGGTGCAACAACATTATGAACTAACCAATACCCCCCTGGAGCTCGTGTCTCTAGCTGCATATGAATCAGAAGATGGCCTAGTCGGCCATCACTGGAAAGAGAGGTCCATTAGTCGTGCAAACTTTATATGCCTCAGTACAGGGGAACGCCAGGGCCAAGAAGTGGGAGTGGGTGGGTAGGGGAGTGGGTGGGGTAGAGTGTGGGGGACTTTTGGGATAGCACTGGAAATGTAAATGAAATACATACCCAATTAAAATGAAAGATTATGATACAGGATAATGTACCATTAGGTGACACAGAAAACTCAACCAAGAGCAAGGGATGCTCTGCTAGAACATCATACATATGTTTCAGGGTCTTATACAGAAGAACTTAAATACCAATAAGAATAACATACATGATATGGTATTATTGAAGGACAGTTGCCAGAAAGACGAATCATGTCTCTTGAGCAAATATGAACTGAGCATGAGTTAAAGATTTGGATGTGTTATTTAATGAATAAATCCCAACATCTCAAAACTGGTCCAAAGAGCATTTGACAAAGTGGGCAACTTGACAAAGAAATCTTAGGATGAGATGATTAGGTTATATTTAAAATTAGTTAATGCCCAACAGAGCCATAAAATGAGGTTATCTGCTCTTGATACAGAAATGATTGCACATCTACTTAGCAAGAGACTTCAAGATAACCTCTGCTCTACTGTAAATGACGCAATCAGCAGAAGCCAGGTCCGGCAAGAGTACTCAGCCTTCCATATGCCCGGCTCCTTTCTGAAGTATTGACTTCGGAAAATATTGGATACTGTCCAATGTCTCTTTTGCATCTAGACTGCATTAAAGGTGTTTGAAACAACTAAATATTAGCATGGTGTCTTGATTTTTACTATCAGATGATAGAACTAAGAATCAGATGATAGAACTAAGAAATGGATGACCCTGTCTGCACCCTGTCTGCCTGTTAGGGACTCAAATCGAGGTTCACTACTTTGCCCTGAGGTCTTCTGTACTGAACCTGTGGTTCCAATAAGTGCAACTCTGTGTCTCAGGCTTTCGATCTCTGAGTCCCTGTATTCACAGAGCCAACTATGGACAGCTGAGTAGATGGCAGGGAATTAGTGCCATAGAATTACTACAGCTGTTGCCATCTTGTAGAAATACACTTACTGGCATAAAAATGTTTTCACACTATATACTTAAGTGAAAAAAAATATTCCTTTCGGTATGTAAATTTTCATGCATTTATACTTTATAGTTGTTAAGGATTAAGAGTCTCTACCGTTCCTTAAAATGTAGGCTGCACACACTGACAGTCTTCTAAAAAGGATATTGGTATTGGAAGAGAGGAGAGGAGAAACCTGGCAAACACCGTCTCAGTCAGATGACTAAGGTCACCATGATACTGAGGACCTGTGTCCACAGTGTGTCCACCGTCTGTCCTAGTCAGGACTTAATGAGATGGCACTGGATTCCTGAGGTTTCCCTACCAAACTTGAGAGTCCAGTTTGATCATGAGAAAATCATGAGGTGACTCCCAGTGAAAGGAATATACAAGATGCCTGAAATACAACCAGTCATGGTCATGTAAAACAGAGTCAGGTATAAAAACCCCTTGCATCTGAGAGAAGTATGTACTATAGTGTTTAAGACAGGGGAAAGACACTACACTAAAAGCTAGGGTAACTGGGGTGGAGCCCAGATTTAGTTGTTGATATTCTATTAGAACTAATTGCTGAATTGTGAAAAATACACAACCAGGGTTCTGTAAGATGTTAGTAATAGGAGAATGAGCTACTGACATCTTAAAACTGTATTCTCTTTGTGCTTTTCATAGAAATCTATCACTATTTAAACATAAATAAAACATTTATGAAATTTCTATTTGGCTTTTCATTCTACATTTTTAATCCATTGACTTTGATTTCTTTAACATTTTTCACACACTTATGCTTTGCCCTCATAGACTATTTTATGTGAAGACAACATGGCCTATGGATTGATGTTCCTATATTTTGAAAGCCACTTTTCAAATCTCCATTTCTTCTTTCTCAGAAGTATGCATGTTATGGATCATACCACAGCTCTCTCCAATCTGCTCTTAACATTTCCCTTTAAGAGAATTCTCTGCATGAATGTGAAAAATTGTAACTTCGATTTAATGAGATTTGAAATTCTTTGTAGGACTCACATGATTGATTTCTTATCATATAAACTATCTTCTGTAATAATATTTTACTGTATGAATACTACCGCAATGGCCAAATTAACTCAGCGCAGCTTGATTGGTAATGAGAAAAATTGGAAAAAAATATTAAACATAGGCCATGATTTATAAACATGCCAGTTGGGTCTGGAGTGAAAGCTGAGCTTAGCAGGAATCTCTGGGATCAGAGATGATTTGTGTCCTAAACATCAGTCGACACTTGCTAAGTGGTCATATTATCTCCACACTCATTTACTTTAAGGATAAACACTGCGGGATGTGTGTGCGTTAACTTTAGTCTATGTCCAAAGATGCTTATTAGTATTAGGAGACTCCAGCCAGGAACCTACATTGCATTAGGGGTCCGAAAACTCCCTCAGATCTCCATAGAAATCGTCCCTAGGATAGTCTCAAACATAAATGATGTTTAGAAAATAACTTTCATTGGTGAAGTAAAATGTGCTAAATGAAGATTTCTCAGGACTAAATGTACTGTACACACTCTAAACATCATGCAGAAATCAGCTAGGTATCCAGTAAACCCCTGGCTCCTCTAGATCCAGATAATTCCACAGTCTCCAGCTGTCCATCATCTCAGGGCATCAGTCCTAAACGGCGGCGGAGCGGGATTTGTGTCCTCAGCAAAGTAGAATGCTAGAGCCAAGTAGCATGTTAAAGCCAAACCTTTCATTCTTGTAATGGAAGAACAGCGGCAGGAGGATCCTGAAGTTTAGGCCAGATTGGATTACACAGCAAGTTTAATACCAACTTGGATTTTGTATCGGGGATGTCTCAAAACAAAATAAAACAAAGCAAAGCAAAGCAAAGCAAAATGACTCTTCAAGATGGAAAGAACTAACAATTTGACGATCATGGCTGTGTGCCTATTCTGAGCTTCCCACACATGTAGCTTCCCTGTAGCTAAGTTGTACAGACCAAGGTATCACATATGAGGAAATGGCATAGAAAGGGCAATGAGCTTGGCTAAAGACCTCACTACTAGGCAATGCTAGCAAGAGGTGCCCTCCGTAACTCACAGAACTTTGGCTATATGTGCTGAGCATTCCAAAGTCAGAGACTCCATAACAAACTTATCCTAAGATTCAGTGCCTGGAGTGATGGCCATGGTTCTATTTCTCCAGCACACCTCTCTCCTTTCTCAGGAAGGAACATTTGACTCATTTGTGTTTCAACTCTTTGGTGGTTTGAATGTGCTTAGCCCAGGGAGTGGCACAACTTGGAGGTGTGGTCTTGTTGGAGTAGGTGGGCCTTATTAGAGGAAGTGTGTCACTGTGGGTATGGGCTTTAAGACTGTCATCCTAGCTGCCTGGAAGTCAGTATTCTGCTAGCAGTCTTCAGATGAAGATGTAGAAGTCTGCTCCTGCACCATACCTGCCTGGACACTGCCATGCTCCCTCCTTGGTGATACTGGACTGAACCTGTGAACCTGTAAACCAGCTCCAATTAGGTATTGTCTTGATAAGAGTTGCTTTGGTCATGGTATCTCTTCGAAGCAGTAAAACCCTAAGACAAACTGTTTATTTGATTTTTTTTAATGTCTTCATTTTTCAGTGGAGAGTTGAATCTCTTTTTACAAGTATAAGACCTCTTTCACAATTTTTATGTTTAATTTTTATTTCACTATATTTTCAAAACAAACATCTTAAGGCTCTTGAATTGACAGGTTGGAAACTAATAGTCAACTCTCAACATTTCAGCCCCTAAAGTGACCTATGTCACCAGCCCCAAACTGGCATGAAGTGATGTGGTATTGGCATGAATTGGAACAGAACAGTCCCTGAAACAGAAAAAAGGGGGGGTGAGGAAGGGGAGAGGAAGGTAAGTGTAGGGAGGGGAAGAGAGGAAGTCAGGGGAGGGGAAGGGAGGGGAGGGGAGAGAAGAGGAAGGCAGAGTGGAGGGCAAGGGAGGGGAGGGGTGGGGAGAGAAGGGGACTGGAAGGGAAGGAAGAACAGCTAACTTGTTACAGATAGGTCTTCCATTAACACTAGGAAAGCCTCACAATATCGTCCAGAAAGCCTTTCAAGAGCAGGTTTCTGTCTGTGCGTATTCATCCTTTTATTTAAGAACACATGAAGTAAGCCTCTCTCCTGTGACTATTTATTCTGCTCTTTGTCCTCTAATTTCTCCTCTCCCAACTAATGTATTTTCCATGGCGATTTCATTCATAATCTTTTTAACTATGCCATTTTCATTCCTGTGCAGCTCCAAGTGACCTCCTCCTCCACCACCCACCACCACCCCCGCCCTGGTGGTCTTCTGTCAACACCCAGGAAAATAATCACATCATTGCTCTATTGTCAAGTAAAGAGTCCCACTCTGAACAACGGATGGTTTCTAGGACATCACAGACACCTAAGAAGAAAACCAAACTATGTTTTTCTAGGGCAGAAGTTCCATGGTGGCCAGATAGACTCTGGTATCAATGGAATGTGGGCAGAGAGGAGATGAAAGAGCCCAGCCTTAACAGACTTCTCTCAAATGCCTTAGATAGTATGAAATCTCACCTACCAGTCAGGGAGGGGAGACCTGAGAAGAGGGAGGGAGGGGGAAAGGAAGGGAGTAGATGAGACACACACACAGAGAGACAGAGACAGAGACAGAGACAGAGACAGAGACAGAGACGGAGACAGAGAGGGAGGGAGGGAGAGAGAGAGAGAGAGGCTAGATGGAGGTAATATTTAAGAACAAACCTTACAGAAGCACTCAGTACCTGTAATAGACTTCCTTAGCCTTCCACTAAACTGACAACCTTGAATCCCTACAGGTTTCTTCTAGGTTCCCCTCTTCAGGCAGGTCAGGAAGGTTTTTGTAAAAATTATTCCAATGTACTAAGCATCTCAAAGATTACTAGAGGTCTGCAGTCTTGGGCAGATCACATCTTAGAAACAACGGCCCTGGTGGGCAGCCGTTCAGTAAGGCGTGGATCAAAATAGGAGACGTGGTAGCCTAGCAGAAAGTAGAGTTGATGCTGAAATGGGAAACAGTGTGAGGTTTGCTGCCTTGGGCTTTAAGGCAATCTTTCTTTCACACATTAAAGAACGTGTTATCCTAAAAAGTGAAATAAGAACCAGCTTGGAAAAGTACAAAAATACCATAATCCTATGGAGGATCAAACAATGCTGAAAATCCCTTTAGTATCTTAGGGACTGCTGCTTGGAGGGGTGCTCTCCAATATGGTTTCCACACAAAATCTACATCTCTAAGCAGATATGGCTAAGGAGTAGACAGTATATCATGTCTATATTCCTTGCTCTTACTTATCCGATTTGAGAAACGTTCTCATTGTGTGGTGAATACTGACCTCAGGCTCCAGAACCCATGCGACCCTCTTGTCCCATCACCCCTGGTAAACAGAATGAAACTATGCAACCAGGCCACTTTTAACGTTGTTTTTAACAGACATTTGAGATATGGCTGAAAGTCTGTGTATTAACTTTTAAAAAAATTAAATAAAGAGGTAACTCTTATTTGTTACAGATCAGAGTCATAAGTGCAAGGAGTTGAATCCCCTCATCAGCTGAAGGCCATCTCTAGGTGAGGAAATAATGTCAGGCCTGAGCCCCAGGCCTTGCTTAGGAAATGAGTCAGAGAAAATGGTGGGAAATAAGAAATGGTTATCAGTTTGAAATCTACGAATATAAACATTTTAATTCTGGAAAATTGAGGAATACAGTTATCTCTTTACTCTTCTCCCCACATCTCACACCTCTCTCTTGATTTTTTGGGAGGCAAGGTTTCTCTGTGAAGCCTTGTCCTGACCAGGCTAGTCTTGAACTCAAGATCTGCCTTCCTCTACCTCCTGCCTGCTGGGATTAAAGGTCTGTGCCACCACCACCTGGCTCCTCTTTCTTTCTTAATTAGACATTCTCTTTATATCTCGTTTTTTTATTTCCAATAAATATTTCATATTTAAGGATTGCTCTAGCTTATTTCTAGTTAAAACACTTTTGTTGGGAAAAATAAATAAATCTTATCCACAGAAGATTAGCTCTACGTCTACTCTCATGCCAAAATTTGCAGATGGCTATAGGACAGAAAAGAGCTCAAGTTATCTTATCAGCCACTCTCACTCTCTTTCATCGTGTTAGCGCCACAGTTCCTATAACTAAGACAAAACAGGTGCCACATGAGAGCTGTTGTGTTTTTAAGTTGTTTTATGTTGTGTGGTTTAGGTTTTTAAGTTTAATTGTTGTATGGGTGGTTGTCATATGTTTAGGGTACAAATCAAAGACTTTTTATCTGGAATTGGTTGAAGCTGGAGAGCTCGTTGTTGCAGCTAAGGAGGACCCTTTGTTCTTGGCTATAGCGTGACAGGATGCCCATATGTCCATGTGTCTAGGTCTGGAAGTATATCCAATGGGACAATGTCCGAGAAGGGCATTGCAGGATAAATGAGTGGCCACAGGATGGTGAGGGGGTAGCTTTTTTGTAACCAGCCTCTCCTCCAGAGGTTTGAAGGGTTACAGGTACAAGCTGGAATTATCAGGAACAGGGGGTGTGTGGGGGGGGGGAGAGGCATATTTCTGCCTTTTCTGATGATAAACAAAGATCTTCTAGAAGTCAAACACCACTTCTTCAGTTTCCATGGTCTGGCATTTCTGAATATGGTAGCTGCTAGTAATCGTTAACTTGAATAGGGTTTGAGAGAAATCCCCTTCCCTCAAATTCAAGTCTAAGTCAAGTTAACCTAATAGAGTGCCAGACGAAACATTTCTCAGTTGTTCAAGAGATAAGACACAAAACTGAGTAAAATTTGACAGAGAGGTTTGGGCATCAAAAGGGACAGACTCAGCAGGAAGGCAGAAATGCCAGGTCTTTTCGTCTGATTCTAGGTACCTACCAGGCATCGTCGAGCCCAAATGAGTCTATGTCTACAACTGAAGTGTTGTTCAAATCCATATGAAGCATATAGGCAATTGCTATCATAACACAAAGGATAGTGGTGCTCATGTAGCAAAGGTAGTGGGAACATAATTTTTGACTTTCAAATCACCAAATAGAGTTGACTGAGGGTTCCCTTGGTAACCTGTCTCCTGCCTTATGGGAACACTGCTAATGGTCAGCTAAGACATACATCTTTGTTTGACAGCTTACTGTTGATTAGAGTTAGGATTCTGGGACCTTAGTTATCAGCCTGCAGAATATTGACAATTGAAAAATCATTTTGACCTGGTAGAGTTATAAACAACTTCCTCCCATAGAAAATATAAACAGACCTGGAAAAGTGACTAAGCAGTTAAGAGCATCTGCTGCTCCTGCTGGGGATGCAGGTTCAGCTCCCAGCAGCCTGTGTCAGGAGGTCCACAACCATCTGTAATTCCAGTTCTGGGGATCCAAGACCCTCTTCTCACCTCCAAGGGCATCAGACATACAAGATATGTGCTCACACACAGGCAGGCACATCACACACATGTAAAATAATATAAACATATATACACATTTATAATCCCCAAGAACAGGACTTTAGTTTCCTGTTTTGTACTTGAGGTACCATTCTACAGTCAGCCTCCTTTTTGGAATCTACTTTTAACACAATGTGTTCTCTTGGTGGCTCCCTCAATAATGAATTAAGTAAATCTCTGCCTCATTATATATGTGTTTTTAATGATTTGAGTCTCATGTCTTGATGTCCTTAAATTTCAAATAATAATTAAACAATAAATAACAAGAATACAAGTTTATTAGCAGATAGATTTTTTTTCTTCTTCTTTTGAGGATAGAATCTCACTCTGTAGTCCAGGCTGGCCAGAAATTCTGCATGTATGCCAGACTAGTATCAAGTACAAAATCCTCCTGCATCAGCCTCCCCAAAGCTGAGATTCAGGAGTGAGCCATTGTACCTGGGTTTACATGGCTTTGTATTGTGAAGCAATAAGAAGACGTATACATGAAGTGTATTGTGCTGTTCCCATACATGTATACAAGGTAGGAAGTATGAGTTGGACTATTTAGAGTGTTACCTCAGACATTTAATACTTTTTTATAGTGGCAGTGCTCCAAATCCTTTCTTCCAGTTATTCTTCAATCTCATATTGCACTCTCTAACTGTGTTCTGTAATTACTATGGGACATGAAATGGAAATCTCAAGTGCAGTCTATTTGTTTCCAGTCAAGAATTTGAATTTCTGCTCTAAAACTAAAGAGCTAACACTTTATGTAAATGTCACGTAGAACATGACATTTCCTTTCATTTGAAATGAATTGCAATTGAAATGTGTTGTAATTGTAAACCTGGGTGTCCTTTGTGAATATCATTCTAACATGACTCTCATAATCTGAAAATTACATGAATCCATAGAAAAGTGCCCACTTGATTTCTCAGGTGTCAGGGGGCAAAATTACAACAGTTTAGTTTAACGATCTTAATTGGCTTTATTTTAAGTTCTAGAATAGGCAGTATTTCATTCTGAAAAAAACAGAATAATGCTCAGACTGGCAGAACAGAGACTGGTTTTTATAGATTAAAAAGGACCAAAGAAAACCAAAACAGAGAGATGAAGTGGATCGGTCATTTCAAGAGAAAACAAAAACAAAAACAAAACCTTTCTTTGCAAGGTAGGGTCAGGCAGCCAGAATATCAGAAAAATAGCTGATTGCTTAGGATCAGTTTACTCTAGGTTAAAAACCTTTTGCCTTAATTGGCCTCCCAGCCTGTTTGGAAGCCCAGCTATTTCTCAATTCTAATTCTGAGAAGGTCACATCACTTATCCCCAGTTGGTGTCTTGCAACTTTAGTGTGGCTCACTCCATGGCAAATTTTATTCTGGTATCTTACAGCACAATGCAGAATCCAAGTCCAAAACAATTGAGTCATTCGACCGGAGTACAAAATCATCCACATTTCCAGAAATTTTATAAAATATTAGTGGAACTTATAGGTCAGAATTCATTGCTGGACATGGTGGTACATGCCTGGAGCCCCAGAACCTTCGTGGTAGAGGCAGGAAGGTCAGAAACTCAGTTATATTTGGCTACATAGTGAGTTCTAAGTTGCATGAGACTAAAAACAACAGAATTCATAACTTCTGAGGTAACATCCATTTGAAATTATTCAAAAATCTCTGAAAAGGGGATTTGTTCATTAGACTTTTCACTAAACTAAAGATTCTAATAATGTGTAGGAAATAAGTCTATGTTGACCCAGTATTCCAGTGAAGCTTCAAGTACATAAATACACAGGCTTTAGTCTTAGTCACATAAGAGAATTGCCCTGCAAACCTTGAAGCAGATTTAAAGACGTTGGCAATGGATCCCTAGGCAATAACTAGATAGGCTGGCTGTGGCTCTGAATACTTGAGCCTATTCAATAATGTAAGTCCTGACATGTTGAGTTATTTTGTTTATTTTTCTTTTGGGGGAAGTGGGATCCTAGGTCTTATGGATCCTGGGCCACTGCTATATTCTGTGGGTGCTGTAAGTCACTAAGTTGTATTCCTGGGCTTTTTAAAAATTTTTTTTTTACATTGAGACAGAGTCTCACTAAGTTGTCTAGGCTGCTCTTGAACTAGGTGGTGTTCAAGGAATGACACTTGAAAGCTGTACTTCTGGTTTCAAATACGTGAATTAATCATGTAGCAAGCAAGAGTAAATGAACAAATTAAAAGTAGCAGATGATATTAAATTTGCAGCTTATGACATCTAGTAGAGCCTAGTTGGGGCAAGCAGCTAGTATTGAGTCCAGGGTTCAGGGAATTAAACTTTCTTACGAGTTTGATATGTGAATGAACACATAAGCAACAGATTGACACAAAATATCATCAGATTGGGTGCTTGTTTCTCCCCGCACTGAAAGAGTCAGGGGGTCTCGTGCCCCAAGACAGAGAGACTCTTCTTGGAAGACACTGATATAAAAATGATTGGGTTTGAAATAAGGGGACTCATCTTGGTCTTACAGTACACTCTCAAAAAGTGCTGGGGATGACCGTTTGACAATATCATTTACATTATAAACTCACTGTGAGAATCAGGCAGGACTTGTAATGGTCCTGCCTCAGCCTCCCAAACAGACTTGATTAGATGCTGACATTCTTAAGAAAATGCTATATAATTTTAAAAATAGTTTGTAATTAGAAAAGATATCAAAATAAATGCAAAAGCTGCAAAGATGGAAAGAAGATTTAACTCATTATCAAGTACATGTAATGAAATTTATAAAATATTGAGGTTCTGGTGGTATTACAATGGTATTGATATATAGGATTATACACACACACATACACGCATATATAGTTATAATTATACATAGTTATAGTTATAATCCATGGCATTATTAGGGATGATGGTTTTTATAGGTAGTATGAAGAATTTTGAGGACTGTGTTACTTGCTTTTTACTTTAATCTCTGAAAAAGCAGATTTTTCTTTTGGCAATTGATGATCACCACCAAGAAAAGCTAACAGTTGAAAGATTGCTCTCTTATGAACTCTCAAACTGAAAGCTAATGGAAACACTCTAAGCAAATTCCACCACTAAGCAGTTACTCAGCCACACAAAGGCTGTAGTTTCTAGAACAGAGTCACTTGCAAATCCTCACAGGAACACAGTTTGAAAACAAGAAGAAACCCACAGAACCAGTTGCATGCTAAACTAGCAGTTTTGTTTTTTGCATTAATGTCCTTTTTTCTTTTTTTCTAATCTCAACACCATGATACTGTTACTGAAGTAAATAAGTTGTTATGTTGGTTGAGTTGGGAATTTACATTCCTACAAAAAAAAATTAAGTTTCTACTATAATTTGTAGTATAGTAGAAAAAAGAAGGCATGGTTGTGTCCTTGGTTGGTTGTTGGTTGGTTGTTGGTTGGTTTATTTTGGTTTGGTTTTGAGACAAGGTAACTCAAACTCTAGATTCTCCTGCCTTGGTATCCAGAGAGCTGAAATAACAAGTACCTAGCATTTTTGGCTCAGGTGATAATATTTTAAATTAAATTTGGGACACTTCACTAATAGGCTTGCATTGGGAATTTTACATGGAAAGTATGCCATTGAAGTAAAATTAGTGTACAGTCTTATTGAAAAATTTATCAATGGAACAAAACAAACAAGAAACATGTTTTTTATTACATATGTTTTGTTTATTTTATTTGATAACTTGAATCCTAGGGTCCAAATTAATGGCTAGATCTCACTTTATAGACCAAATTCTTAGGACTGTGTTCATTCTCAGAACTATTTCATCCCCAAACACAAGTGTCTGGGGTTTGATACTGCTGTGTTTCCTGGGCTTAGAGAAATAGGTTAGGGGCAAGATAGTCAAAGGCCACTATAGGTGCTCCATGTACCAAAAACCAAGAAAGCTTTTGGATTTTTAGTTTCACCTCAGAATGATACAGAATCCAATTAAATGGGGTTAAAGTCTAGAAGACCAGCTAGAGACTATCAAATAACCTACAAGACAAGCCAGAAAAGCGACAGGACTATGGTAGCCATAGGATCTGTCTCATCTTGACCTCTTGGATAGCTGCAGTCTGTTGCTCAAACCAAAAATCCTTACCTACTTCTCAGTGTGTCTCAGTATTCAGCAGTAATGTTTAGAAAAGCAGAGCCAAGAATAAAATTATATACATACATCTGTGTATAACTGTGTAAATTTCAATATCCAAAGAACAATAATAAAATCAGTTTCTCAAAAACCAACAAAATTTAATAGTATGCTAATCACAAATGTAAATCTCAACAACTTTTTAAAGCCCCTAAGTTTCATTCGCTGGAATGAATGTCATGTACCATCAATGTCACATTGTCCTTTGCTCTTCAAAAATCCGATGACATCAACACTCCCCCATTTTTCTCAGTGTATACCTGAATTTTTCAGATGCATATTTATTCTGCTTAGGATGCTCATTAAGCTATTGTTCTGTTTCCTTGACAAGACACCATGACCAAGGAAAATTAAGAAAGGAAGTTAACTGAGAGCTTGCTTGCAGCTTCAGAGGGCTCGTCCATGATCATCACGATGCTTGATTCAGATCTCAGTGGCTGCATTTTCCACTCCTTTCCCTTGTTAGGACAGTTCCTGAGTCCAGCCATCTCTGGAGCAAGTTCCATCTTGCTGGCAGGGCCAAAACTGAGTTCATGCTCCCAGGCCCCGGAATTCAACTCCTATCCTGCTTTCTTGAGTGTTTCCTGTTTGTCTGTTAACCAGTGAAGAATGTGAAGAGGGAAGATGCTGTTATCCATTATCTACATTAAGGCTCAAAAGTCATAAATGCTCCCTGTCTTGACCTAACTGGCTACCTACAGCTTGTCCCACGACTTTGTTCCCTTATCATTCTAAATTCCAGGTCAGAGTCCAGAGGGAAGCTGGCTGCAAAAGCTGACCTGAGGACCCTGAAACCAGGTGACCAGATAAGGCCCAGTCACCAGTGCTAACCTCCTTGTATAACTCCTTTTTTCAAAATATGATTGCTCAACGCAATAGCCCATGATGATCCCCCTTGCTTTGTGTTCTCATCTTATAAAAATGTTGTATAATCTCCCACTGGGGACATAATTCACATCCCAACTGGCAGGCTCCCTGAGGGCTCAGAAAACAAACTTCATTTCTAAGCTTCCACCTCTCAAGTGAGTTTTCTCGGGTTCCATTCTGAATGCAACACCATCAGAGTATTAAGTATCAAACAAGAAAATAGATAACAATGCTTCAAAAAATTAAAAAATTAAAAAATGACAAGGCTAGAGTTCTCAACCCTTATTTTCTACTAAAATTCAACCACGTGACTCAGACACGGGGCTCCTTGAGGAATATCGCATATATTTTAATAAGCACTCAATGCTTGTCTATATTCTAGGCAGTGCTCTTAGCAATTTAAAAATGACTTTAATTCACAACTTTCTACAAAGTAAATATCATTGCATTTCCCGTTTTGCCTGTGGAGAGACCAAGTCCAAGGCCACATAATTTGTCCACAGCCACAAAGGGGCAGTGGAGTAGCAGAAGGAAGGTTGTCAATCAGCTAAGCTCAGTCACCACCATGTTTGGTTTTTAGAGACAGGGTTTCTCTGTGTAACTCTGGCTGTCCTAGAACTCACTCTGTAGACCAGGCTGGCCTCGAACTCAGAAATCTGCCAGCCTCTGCCTCCCAAATGCTGGGATTAAAGGCGTGTGCCACTACTGCCCGGCTTACAGTCCCTATCACGGGATGTAGTCACTCATGAAAGTAAAGTGAATCTTGGTGAATGAATGCTCTGCTTATATTTTGTTTCTATTTTTAGCAGCTGGAAGCAAAGCCGCCTGAGTGACTGACGGCATCAGCTATCTGAAGATCTCTACTGTTTCACACGAAAAGAGAAAGTCAGTATTTAAAATCCTAAACCATGTACAAAATCTCAAGGTTCTATCCCCAGCCTCCAAGGTGATGCTAAGAGCAAGCAAACATTTAGAAGGGACAAAGTACAGGGGTACAGACCGCAGACTCTGGAGTTAGACTTCATAACCTTTCAATACAGAAGTTCTTGAAAAGGCTCTTGTCATTGGGAGTCCTGAGTATTAAGGTCAAAGAATGTTTTTTGTGACTCCCTCATTCCAGCTGCTGCATCATTTCCTCCCAGTACGGGTCCCCAAAGCTTCATTTATCTGTTCCACATGAGAGAAGAGAAAACAGGCAGAAAGCAAAATGATGCCTTACAGATGATGAGGGCTAGCTAGCCTGTCGTCTTCTTTTTTTTTCTTAATCAGAAAATGGTAGCTTTGCCTCCCACAGAATGAAAAGATACCTCTCTCTCTTCCCACACAGCAGCCCTAAGGGGACCTGCTCCTTGCGTGTTTACTGCAGCCACTTGCTAACAATGAATCTGCTTCCCAGCTGGCTGCTTCTGGCAGCAATTTCATGTTACATATATTTTAGCAAGGTAATCTTCAGAAGGGATGCCTTAGCACTGCTTTGAACACTGTTGTAGCAAGGCATAATTTCAGCTACATCACAATATGCACGTGCTCACTGCATCCCCGGCCCAGCCCTGTGCTCATCAGAGGAAAAGGACCCCCGATGTAAAAGAGGACGCATAGTGTAGAAGCAGCCAGAGGATGAACAGTGTACTTCCTGGGCTGGCAAGGGCATACGGAACTCCGTGGAAGCTGCAGGTGAACAGCTCCATCATCCTGGGGACCCGTTAATGAGATGACCTTTAGTTTTGCCTCGAAGGGCAGTAGAATTGTAAAGGGTGGGAGAAGGGAGACAGAAGGTGTCAATATTTCAAGGAGGAGGAACAGCAGAAGAAAGGGCACAGACGAATGAGAGGCAATAATTTGTTTGTGGGACCTCGCGTCTGAAGCCCCCACGGGAGAAGCCTGGTGAGAAACGAGCCAGTGGAAGAACAAGACAGCTCCTGCCAAACCTGCCCAGGCATTTTAACCAATTCAGGTTCTTATTCCACAGGTAAAAGGAACGTGGGTTTTTTTGTTTCATTTTATCTTTTTTGGTTTTTTGTTTGTTGTTTTTAAATTTGTTTTGCTTTGTGTTTGCTTTCATTAAAAGCAAGGCAAAGTAGATAGTTTAAATGGTTTTTTTTTTTTTTTTCAAAACTCTCAGTGTACATCGGAGAGGCACAGTTTATGACTGAAATCTCAGCAGGTAGAAGGCTGGAGAAGGATTAAGAGATCAACCACAGTCCACCCTACGTATCGTATCGGGAGTGAGTCTCGAGCAAACAAAGAAGTTAACCAATAACAAGAGCCACTGGGGTTGCAGTGTGGAAGTTAGTGTAAAGGAAGAAATCAGAGGCAGGAGGAATTGCTGATAAAGTACTAGAGTCACTCCAGGTAGAGGAGAAGCTGAGGAGACCGGGCAGGTAAGGGACATTTGGAGCCCTTTATGACATCCACAGGAGCCGGGGCCAGTAGGTGCTGAGAAGAGAGGAAAAGATAACTCATGGATTTGGAGGCTGGGTAACTGATGGTACCACCTAGGCAAAGAGTGGAAACAGAGAGCAATGAATAAATAAACAATAATAAACACAGTGACTACACCAGACAGAGGGATCTTGTTCTTCAAGGAAGGCCACGGGGTGGAGTAGGGGGTGGGGGTACACTTAAGTCTCTGAGGAGTGTGGTTGAAAGCACAGACCCACAGAGACGGCAGCGGGCAGCAGAGTCTGAGATGAAATGATGCCTAGAACAAGAACAACAAACAAGTATGGGTCTTTGAAGCCATTGGGGCTTTGCCATGGGGGCTTTACCAGGGGCTTCACCATGGGGGCATTAAACAGCAGGAGGCCAAAAGGAGAGCTCAGAGAAGTGAACATGGAGGAGCAACTTAAAAGAAAGCTTTGCCTAGGAAAGATGGCCCTCTAAGGACACAGCTTCTTCAGCTTTCTAAGGCCAGTGGGTCCTCATCTCCTCCTCCAGATCTCCCAGGAGCTACAAAGAGCTCTCTGTTCCTCTCTTGTTCCCTATATTGCAACAGTAACTTGTGTCTTTTATTTTTTAGCATTTTAGATGTATTATATTTTACTGAGTTATTCACTTGTTATTGAAACTTGAAATTTATCATTAATAAAGTGTAGTATGTTTACCTTCAGCCCATGGCCTTGAATTTACTCTCCTAGTGGCCCCCAAAGACTTGACATCCTATATATTATGTCACCCAAGTGCTGGGGACTTCTTAAAAATTAATTTCTGAAACAGCTCATGCACTTGTCTTGGAAATTTCATGAGCATATAAATAAATATATGTTTAATGCCAAAGGAATTTCCATATGCAAAGACTACCTACCCTTCAAACTGTACAGCTCTTGCTCAGTCTATCTTTCCATAAATTCTATTGCCTTTTCTTCCTGTGTTAAGTTACAAGTAGCTGTAGTCCCTGAGGCTTTATTTGAATTTAGGTTAACGAAGGATTTAGTATAGGGCAATACAGAGCAGATGCCATGGCTTCTTCAGCAAGAAGCCCAAGGAAATAAGAAAAGAACATAGATAGCATCCACAAACTAAAGCAGGCGGACTCTCACACCATTCATGTTATGTGATCTGCTTTTAAAAGAGTAAGTCTATGTAAACAAAATTCCAGTAAATGCAAATTGGTATAAGATTTATAAGACAACTGAAGGCTTATATGCTGGCTGGATTTTATTTTAAAAAGAAAATTGTCAATTCTATTCACATTGGATAATTATTTATGGTTATGTTTTAAGAAAAAAAATCCTCATCATTTAGAGACACGCATAATATACATGAATTTCTCCAGAATAAAGCAAGAGAAAAATAGGTAAGGTATAGATGGTCAAAAGATGGTTACTGTTGAAATTCTTGTGTGCATTTTAAGGAAAACATGAATAGGGATGCTGGAGAGATGGCTCAGCTAGCAGAACTGCACACTGCACAAGCTTAACATCCTGAGTTCAATACCTGGGACCCACAGGGAAAGGAAAGACTCAACTCCTGACAGTTGTTCTCTCGCCTCCACACATTCATTGCCCCAGTACACAGGCCCATATTCACACACACACACACACACACACACACACACACACACACACACATGCTCATATCTACCCCCAACACAAATAATACTTTTTAACTTTTATCATTTTTAACGATAATTTTTAATAATAATTTAAGTGCTTGTACTTTCTAAACCTTGATCATATTTAAGAAGTAGAGTATAAGATCAAATTCTCCTCTCATCTGTGTGTGTGTGTGTGTGTGTGTGTGTGTGTGTGTGTGTGTATCTGTATACAAAAATACTGTTGGAAAGAAAGTACCACCTATGAGTCAGGACCATGGATGGATGGCACTTACAGAACAGGATACACATGCTGTATCCTATTTTCTCTCCCCTTGCACAAATGCTCCACCCATCATTCCTGAAATGATCCTGGTGCTTAAATTACACCAGATGAGTCAGTAGCTTTCTCTGAACTGAAGCACATACACTGAGAATTATTGAATAATCAAACTGCTTCCTACCCATTTTTCCAGCCCAAATTCTTCCATACTCCCTGTTATATTGAACACGGTATCATTATTACAACTACTTTTAGGCTTGGGTATTCTCCATTATTTACTCTAAACTAATAACTTCTGAAAATTTCAATTTAAAATTTCAGCCCATTTTTGCTTTCCACTTTACATTTCAGGAACCAGGTTGATCCTTCAATCAAGTGCAATTCCATAGATGTAGAACCGTGACTGAGTTTACTATCTACTCCACTTTAAATATTTGCTGAGCAATATAGGAAAATATAAAGAACAGTATATGTCTTCTTCTTTCCCTCTACAAACACACAAAAATGTTTTGTGAGAGTCTGTATATATGTTTTATTTTTATAAAATGAAAATATATATAATACACAATTTCTTGAGAATAACAATAGGGCAGAAGCAACTAGAAACACAATGCAATTTTAATGTACCCAAGATGTGCTAAAATACATTGAGACAGTAGAGGAACCAATGCTTCTGATGAGTTCTTGTACAGATTTTATGAAGGTGGTTGAATGTGAGATATGCCTTCGAAGATAGGAAGCATAGAATATCCAAAGGGACACTGAAGGCTGTTTTCTCCTGATCAAAGAGAAGGGTGAGAAAAAACCCAACCATACATAGTTTCCTAGAGTCTTAAAGGAGAGCTAAGCCAGGAGCAACAAATTGGAACCACCCATAGTTACCTAAGATGCCATGGGTGGTGATAACATTTAATCAAGGGCTTCTAAGCAGAAGGTTGCCTGAATTCTGGCAGCCACAGAATTGGACTGAAGGGAAATTTAGAATTTTAGCAATACCAATTAAGCAATTATTCCAAACACCTGATGACTAATACCATGTCAGAAAAGGTGAGAGAGGAGATAAGAGAGAGTCCTTTCCCTCTTTTC
Organism: Mus musculus; assembly: GCF_000001635.26. Lineage (NCBI taxonomy): Eukaryota > Metazoa > Chordata > Mammalia > Rodentia > Muridae > Mus > Mus musculus. Next base: position 94,477,201 of record NC_000075.6, read on the forward strand.
TAGGAGACAAGTCATGGGTGGCCTAAGAGTGTGGTATTGCCATTTGTTGGCACAGCAGTTATACAAGGCAGGGAATAAGATGAGTATGGGAACTGGAGGGCGCCCCTAGGGAATCACGGAGTACATACCAGTAGTTGACATGTTGAATCAGAACCAGGATTGTGCTAGAAGCCAAGATGAAAATATAGATGTGACATCAAAAGGGAGACTGTGAAAGCTGAAGAAGATGTGGGATTCACAAAGAACTGCACGTGTTCGTATGCTATTCATTTAAGTCTCACACACCTGAACAAATATTTTTAAATATTACCTATTACAGAGATTCGATATTAAAACCAAAGAGAAGCAAACCTGAAGGAGGACAGCCAGAAACTATTCCTTAAAACTCTCCACTTCAATCGCAAGGACTTTGAAGTTAGTGAATGACTAATGGTTAGTGTGGTGGTTTGAATATGCTTGGCCTAGGGAGTAGAACTACTAGGAGCTGTGACCTTGTTGGAGTGGGTGTGGCCTTGTTGGAGTGGGTGTGGCCTTGCTGGAGAAAGTGAGTCACTTTGGGGGTGGGCTTTGAAATCCTTCTCCTAGATGCCTGGAAGCCAGTCTTCTCCTGTTTGCCTTTGGAACAAGATGTAGAACTCCTCTAGCGCCGTGTCTGCCTGGATGCTGCTATACTTCCTGCCATGATGGTAATAGACTGAACCTCAGAACCAATAAGCCAGCCCCAATTAAATGTTGTCCTTTATAAGAGTTGCCTTGGTCGTGGTGTCTCTTCTCAGCAATAAAAGTCTAACTAAGACAGAAAAGTAGGTTCCTGACACAAATTATTCATCTAGGAAGAGGGAACCTCAACTGAGAAAATGCTTCCATAAGGTTGACTTTTAGGCAAGTCTGTGGGAGCATTTTCCGGATGAATGATTGATGAGGGAAGGCCCATCCCATTGTAGATGAGGCTACTCCCTGGGCAGGTGGTCCTGGGTTGTATAAGAATGCCAACTGAGCAAGCCATGAGAAATAAGCCAGTGATCAGTATTCTTCCATGACCTCTGCTTTAGTCTCTGCCTTGGGTTCCTGCTTTGGGAATCTTTATAATAGATTCTAACCTATGAGATTAAATAAACTTTTCCTCTCTAAGTTGCTTTTGAGTCATGGTGATTATCACAGCAACAAAGAGGACACTAATAACAAGTCTGAAGGTTCAGACATCATCCACACACGTTTCCCTCTTTTAATTTGGCCTGGGCAAAGGGTGTTCCCTCTTAATGTAGTTAAGAATTAGTGTCCAGTACCACACATATAATGCTGCATATGCTCCTTTATATAGGCCATTAAAAGATGAAAAGGGCAATTGTGACTGAAATTTTTCCTCCTTGCTGATTTTAGAACATAATTTCCCTGTCAGATGCAATATTGAATGTGCACCAGGAATATAATACTATATGCACAATTCAAGGAATAGCAGCCAAAAACTAACCATTACTCCAATGAGCGTTTACTAAGGCCATAACAGATTCTAGTGAAGTGTCTGCCGAACGGCTACAATTAATTATATAAAAATGCTACTGCAGTGAGTCTTTTGGACATCCTGGTAAGATCCAAGATCCTGAAAGGATGCTTTTCATTGAGATGGTGGCTGTCATTAGAAGGTGTGGATGTGTCTACATATCTAGGAAGTAGCTAAAGTTGAAAGGAAGGGTGTATAACCAGTACAGAGCAATCCATCAAATTCCCTGGGAGCTCTCCTCAGGACTCACAGGCTTCTCGCCCCTTCACACATCACATTCCGTTCCAAGCTATCTCTACAAAAGTGACCTCTTGAGCCCAGGCCTTCCTTTTCTCTTTCTTTATAGTTCCAGTTGGGGATGGAAGCCAGAGCCTTGCACACACTAGGCAAGAACTCTGCCGCAACTCAGCTACAAGCCTTTCATTAGAAGGTTTCACGGGCTTGCCCAGAACGGCTGTGAACATTACCCTATTGCCTCAGTCTCTTGAGCAATTGTGACTGCAGGCTTTCACCTTCCAGCTGGGCCTACATTTGGTTGGTTTCTCTATCAGCACTTGCTTCCCTGACCTCTCAGCCCACGGTGTTCTATCTATACTGCAGCCCCTACACTAATGAAGCTAGAAGACTATGGAAAAACTATATCCCAATAAATATTAATAACAAAGCCTTTGTCCACACATTCACACGAAAAGGAAACATTCTTTCTCTATAGACATACCTTTTATATTCCAGTTCACCTGACAGTCATTAGGTTTGTCAGGACCCGTAATCACAGTGCCCAGAGGAGACAGAGAAGTGTAGTACACAGTGTGTCTGGAGTAGACTGGAAGCAAGCCACGGGCTGCTGTCTGTCTGTACTCATCGCTCAGCCCACAGACCCAACCTGGGGCTTTACGTAAAAGCACGACATGAGAACTTGATGACCAACAGGTTTCCCACACAGGCACTTGTACAAAGCAGCCTTAGGCAGCAGTGCATGGAACTGTGAATAAAAACAATGGACAGTTTTAAAATAAAATCCAAATGTCAGGCATAAGAAATGCATTTTTCTTACTTTGCTCTGAAAGAATGCACCAGGGAGCGATTCAGCAAATAAAACCTGTTGAAAATATGAACCTTCCTGCAGGCCTGTTTCCAGTGGGACATTAGCTCAGGCTTGCAGTAATGCCTCTATTAATGAAGAGAATGTGTGCCTGTGACACACGTATTCATCAGGTTCTCATAAGCAAGGGCGAAAAATACAGAGGTGCTGGCTCCAGGATTTCATAGAGGATGGTATAAAACATGACCTGTTATAAACATGTGACAAAATACTAGAGAGCGTAGCACCAAATCTACTGTAAGTAAAACAATAGGACTCTGAAAACTTAGTGTGGATGCAGATGAGAAGAAATCATACTAAACGATGTTATAGAAGACAAGCAGGACTCATCCCCTGCCATCAAGAGATGTGATAATTTGACGCTTGTTGGTTGAGAAGGCTCCCTGCTGAACCATGCAAAGGTAGCATGGGCTTCAATCAGACCCTGGCTGGTTCCTGGCTGCAGCTGTTACCGTTGTGGACCAGGAAATTGTATAGGATGGGCTGTGGGTAGTGTTCTTGAGAAAAACACTGGATCATTAAGTCTCCTTTTCATCCCACTTCACCTCTATGTCAAGACAGATTGCAGAGCCTTATACAGGCCTGGGCTGGGCTCTACTATTCAGCCATACACCCACTCCTCTCTCCTTGTTCTGATAGGAGTAATTCAACTTAACTCTCATGGCCTGGTAGGTAATGGCTTGAGTTTCTTATATACATTTTCCTCCACTATGAGAATATGGGGTTATGGAGAGAATGTGGAGTTGTAGGCCAAAGTAGTGTGTTGGCATGACAGTCATTCAACACACTCAAGAGGCTACAGCTCAATCAATAGCTAAGAACTCAAAGGCCACGGGAGTCAGCAGAGATTAGTAAAGCCACGGAGAAGGGAAGGAAAATTCCACTGGCTACAGAAGAAATGCAGACCTTGTTTGTGGAGAGTCTGGCCATCACCAGCTTTGCCTGAGGAAAAGCCTGGGTGGTTACGAATGCTGGAAGTGCTTCTTGTATTTCAAGGGATACACAAAGTCTGATTCTTCCATATGAAAACATGTTTTTAAAAGTTGGTAATTATTAAGGCAAACAGAAGGAAATTGTAAGAACAAACAAAGGAGTTTTGCCATCTATACTCCACACAGACCAGTATCTTAGAAGCTTCACAAAAGGCATTCATTCAATCAGTAGAGGTTGTCAGGGCTTCCTCCATTCCTGCAAAGTTGAGCGTGAAGAGAAAGAGAAGGACTGACTTAAGAGAAGTAAAGGCCAAAACAGGTGAGGTGGATCTTGAAGGCCTCACATTTTGCTAAATAATGTCTACCATTATTTAGACAAGGCGTGGAGAAGCTTTGTGGAGACTTAAGCCTGACCGCAGGCGAAGCTTTACTTCCCGTGGTCTCAATCCAGCCGACTCTATCATAAAAAGTTGTCATAGTTGTCACCGTCAAGGTATCACGCAATGTGTTTCTTGGAACGAAGTATGTTTATAAATCACGTTAAGTTCTGACAACGCTGATGATGCTTCCAAGACGTGGCAGACTGAATGTGGTTTTGGAGTCTACAGCCCCAACATCAACAAGAACCTGAGAAGACTGGTGTTTCTGTAAGGAACTAAGCTGTCGCCTGCAACACAGCCGCAATTTACTGCGGTGCTCCCGCCAGAAGCCTGCGGAAAGCTGTCAGTCTGAAATGTTATGAACACAGCAGCTGTCAAGGTCACCGGAAGACACTCCAGAAGTTCCTTTCACTGTTCCTTGGTAGGCAAACCATAAATCACTCGATGATTTTTAAGAAAACATAAAATTAACAGTTGCTATCAATCGATTTCAAGAGAAGAGTGTATTGCAGATAGGAAGATTCTTGCAACATTCATTAGATGGCAAGAAACAGTCACCATGACATTTCAAAGGGCTCACATATCTCTCCATAAAGTGTGTGTGTGTGTGTGTGTGTGTGTGTATTTCTAGACATGTGCATGAGGGATTTTAGTGTGTAAATAGAGAGAGTGTTTTCCTGGAGAAACAGGAAACATTTCTATGGCTTCACTGTGAATTTTTAAAGCAGGTAATGCTTGCTTACATGCTTTTTGCACTCTGTTGTAAATTTATTTTCCATATAAATAAATATTATCTCATTACCAACCATCTCCACTAGAATCTAGCAGACCATGAAATAGGCTTCTGAAGACCTCGCAATGCACTTAGGCTCAGAAAAATAAAATAAAAAGGATCGTTTTGGCTTCTTGCTTAAGAACTCGTGGAAAAAAAATACAAATTTTACATAACAGCTTGGAGAACATATACTGTATAATCCTTTCCAGCCAGAGGCAGTTCTGAAAAGGAAAGCAGATTGCTAATAACACTGGAAACGAAGTCACTTTCCACTTCTGCCTCCGTCTTTGTCTACCTGCCCAATATTTTGAGCTCTTGCATCTTTTTTCAATAATGCAAAAGAGTCCATTCACTTAGCTGAGAAAGCAGTCCAAGGAGTCATCCCGAACCTTAAATCTACCCAGTACTAAATACTAAGGAATGATCAATCTGCTCTCCCCACTTACTCCAAGTACATAACGATGCCCAAGTATAATGTCAGTAAGAGCATTACATAACACAAGAGCCACACTCTAGATTCCATGTTGAAACATCAATAAAATGCCAAAGAGGTGGGTGTATACGCCGTTAATTAGGGTAGAGAGATCCAGTTACCCAATAATAACCATAGCAAATGTTCACGGTCAAATATAAAGACATTCATTTAAATCTTTACTTAAATTACATAAATTATGGCTGTTGTTTTTATAAATATATCAAAAAGTTGATGTGTCCAGAGACCAAAGTTTGAATGGAACATTTAAGTACCTTCCCAAAGATCCATTATAATGTCATATTTTTGCCAGAACTTCAACTGAGTGGGCTGTGTATCTACACAGCACTAATCCTACTGCCTGGCTTAGGAACTGGCAGATGCCCAAGGACTGATGCAGGAGCCTGGCACAGCGCGACTGGTCAGTTTTGATTGGCAGAAAGCACAGTTTGGGAGGCACAGCAAAGCACACAAAGGCACACTTGTCTTCCATGTCTCAAGAGCCCCAGAAAAGAAGCAGTGTGAGAGTCCCCGGGTGCTTACACAGCAAAACCATCAAAGCTCCGCAACATGAATGAACTATGCTGATATTTGAATTTATCAGAACGTAAAAGTTTTAAAAGAACTTTGAGCTTATACTTAGGGGAAAAAATAAGTCATCAGTTAAAGCAGCTTGATTTGATATGGTGTTTCTGTTGCTTATTAGAGGGTGTTTATTTTAGGCAGTCATATTCCAAAATCAAGGGTATCCTTAGCTATGTGAGGAATTTTGAAACTCTGTGTGTGTGTGTGTGTGTGTGTGTGTGTGTGTGTGTGTGTGTATGTGTGTGTATCTGTCTCTCTGTGTGTTTGTGTGTATATCTGTGTGTGTGTCTGCGTGTGTCTGTATACGTGTGTTTAAATTTAAACTTAGAGTGAAGTCAAAAGAATAATTGTTGTGACACTTGAGCTTCTGGTTGGTAGAAACACATTCCTACAGAGACGGCTGGTGGGAGTGCGGAGCTTTGAGAAAGACCCAGCGGAGGCACTTCTGCTTCAGAGCAATGTTCTCACGATCATGATCACGAAGGGAGCACTAGAAACCATGAACATCCTGGGAGGGGACCTAACAAACAATTCCCAAGCAGGTGGCTCCACTCTCTAGTCACTCCCAAAATATTCAACTGGAACTTAACATCCCAAAGAGCAAATGCCCCTATGACAGTAAACAGGATGCAGGAGCATAGAAAAGCAGCCTGGCAAGGAAACAAAGATGTCACATCAGTGAGTTAGTATCCATGAGAGGGAAGCAGAGGCTGGGGAGGCTGGGCAAGCAGAGCCCTTGTCTAGCATACACCAGACCCTGAGTTCCATCCCCAGTCAGAGGAATTTGGGTGTGGGGTGGCTCTAGACTGAAGCCAATAGATAACATCACAATTGAGTGCAATCTGTATGCATCATCCCCTATTAGGCGTCTCAAGCACACACACACACACACCTAGGAAATAACACAAAATTTAAATGTGGATTTAGTAGTAGATAGAATAAAACTATTTTTACTGTATTTTTAATTTTGATAGTAAAAACTATTGTTATGTAGAAAAATTGCCCTTATTTTATAAGAGCTGCATCTCGAAGTACTCTGAAATATCACAGTATGATAATTTACTTTTTTAAACCTCAGAAAAAAATAGATGAGATGAATATATGAAAGATGTTAGCCATTGTAAACTATAAATACTGAGTATATGAGTGGCCATCAACAGTATTCACTTCATTTTGGATGTACTTTGAGATTTTAATGAAACTGATTATCAGCAAACAAGAGAAATCTAGTAAAATTTTTAAATTGATTTTATATTTTATTTATTCATAGAAAAAGAACCTTTGTATTCTATGTGCCTCCTTGTCTGTTTGAGGAGTCCAGAAGAACTGCTGGTTTCATTCTGATCCATTTTTGACTTTCAGAGACAGGTTCTTGTAGCCCAGGCTGCCTTTGTACTTGAGATGGAGATGAGGATGACCTTGAACCGCAGGTTCTCCTGCCTCTGCCTCCCACCTAATGGGATTACAGGGGTGGCCTCCAAACCGGTTTAACCAAGGCTTCACACATGCTAGGCAAGCCAGCTACCATTTGACCTCTACCCTGTCTATGATTATACTTAATTTTCATGTTTTTCTAAAGGTAACCAATGTCTGCCTTGATTTAGCTTTAACTTAGTTTTATAGAACATTCAGGAGTATGTTTTTTTCCTTCATTGATATTCAAATTTATCACATGACCTAAATTTCCTTTACAGATGTTTTAATATAATTATGTATGGTTTGGTTTGTACTACATTCTCCTTCTTATACTTCTTATCCTGAAGTTGTATATATATATATATATATATATATATATATACACACACACACACACACACACACACACACATATATACACACACATACATATATGTGTGTGTGTGTGTGTGTGTGTGTGTGTGTGTGTGTGTGCGTGTGTAGGCATTTTCCTACCACTCAACAGCTGAAGATCATTTCTACAGAGATAATATATGGTTGCTATTGGTTTTCCCCACCAGTCCCAGTGGGCAGCCATTTTAGTTTGCAGTTCTTTTTCCTCCAGTGATTGATTTTTTTTTTTTGACAAAAAATCCTTAAGGTGGATTATCAGAAATAGAATTGCTAAATTACCAAAGAGTTTAATGTAATAAGAAACAGAAACAATTTGAAATGCACAGGTGGTGCTCTTATGTAGCCACCGGTAGTCACCTTGAGACTGGAGGTAAGAAGGGGCTGCTTTCTGAAGGTGAGGGCAGATCAACATGGAGCTGGCTAACTTAGCACAGTCTTATCTCTAGGCCTCCTTATGTTCCTGATCCTGGCACTGGCCTAAAAGCAGGAAAAGAATTAAAAGAATATATTTTGAAATTAAGTTTTCTTTTCATCTTTATTACAAATGTAAACTGTGCTCATGACAGCTGTTTTGAAGAGCACTGTAATATACCATGAAGGCAGCAAGACACTTAGGTTATCACCTCCAAAAATGACCACCAGTATCCACCGCCCTTCCTTATTTCAATTGGATACGTACATTTTAATGCATGTAAGGTGTTTTATATGCAGATTTCTTCTCTCTCCTTTAACAGAACCCAGATGTTATGGTTTCTTTCTAAATAGCAATATTGTTCTATTTTTTCCAACCACAAGATAGATTAAACAAATATCATGAATTTGAGAATAAGGAAAATTTTCAAGAAATACCTAATTATCTTTTTTTTTTCCCACTAGGTAAAGTCCTGGTTGAGAAGCCACAAAGAGGAAAAACACATTTGGTAGAGAATTAGCAAGCAGTATTATGACTGGACGCATGACTCCAACATTCCCTGGGGCCTGGGACAGAGAGAAATGGCAACAGAAACTCCCAGGCTTCCAAGCTACATAATGCTGATATGCATTTTATAACTCCACTCTGCTGGGGAACTAGCAAAACTCTGTCCTGTGCATGACTAAGTAGAGAGGAAACCTTGGTACTTGCCTGAGTGGTTTACGGTTCTGGGTCAAGTGAGAGAGAGAAGTAAGAGAGATGGCAGTACGCCTTGGGCTAAGGATTATCCAGAAGATAAGGGTTATCTTCTGGAAGGAGATAAAGCGAGGATACTGGGTTGAGAGTTGGGAGGAAGAGTCAACTGTAACTGGAAGGACTGCGGCAAGGGGGATCTGGAAATGTGAACGTGCCTGGTACAGCAGCACAGCCTAACTTAGAAGGTCAAAGGTCATTCTGAGTAGATTTAAAAGACAATTTTGAAGGCTGAGAATATGACTCATTTGGTAAAGTGTGCTCACCACATAAACATAAGGACCTGAGTTAAGCTCCCTGGCACCCACATACAAAGCCAGCACAACCGCACACCCTTGTGAACCCCAGTATGGAGGATGTTCAGTCTGATGAGATATAACCTTTTCAAAAAAAAATCTGAGTATGAAGCCTCACTGGCAGCCAGTCTAGCTGAACCAGAGAGTTCTAAGTGATCCAGCACTGAACTACGGCTCAGTGCTCTTCCAGTTTCCTAAACAGATGCATGGATACCATAAGCAAATACCAGGTACATGCACGTGTGTGCGCGCACACACACACACACACACACACACACACACACACACACACACATATACCACCACACCATACAACACACAATTTTTATAAGGAGCATGTCACAAATGCTGAAAGACTATGAAAAGACAGCCAAATTCCAATGAATTTCAAACCTTACAAATGATAGTGTGAGTTTTCAAGTAAAATAAACTAATATAATGAAAGCATTACTTTTTTTTAACACGTGTTATGTCCTATAGTTTGAACTGGGTGAAAATAAAATCTCAAAAAAAAAAAAGGTTACTTATCTCTAAGTACAAAAGAGGGGAGTTCTTTATCATCAGACACAAAAGAAGAGTGAAGTCCACAGATAATGTTAGGAGAGAAAGACTGGAGAAAGACCAACAGGAAGTAAGCAAGCTTTCCTCTCATGGCAAGAAGAAAGCTATACTATCAAGTAGAAAGGGAAAAAATGAGGAAATGTGGGAGAAAGACCCAGATAAGAGGGGCTTAGTGTGGGATATTCAGATTTGAGCAGGTGTGGAACCTCTATTGCCATCTGGAAAGAGGCACTTGGTAAGAAGTACTCAATGAGATCTGACAAGAGAGAATCCATGTAGGACTTTGTACGTAGCTGTAGAGTCCCTGTCCTAGCTGACAGATACACATTATGTGGGACAACTGCTTAAGCATCCTCTAAGTGTAAGATGGGCATCATCTCTGTCTCCTCCTCAGGTACACATTTATGTTCACACTGACTGACATCCTACACTTACTCTCTACATTCTGATGTCATTTTCTTTAAGAAGATTTACAAGTCATTTTCGAAGAGCATGAAAATCAGTTCGGGATAACTGAAGGATTTGTGCTATGCATCTGAGTGTTGGCTATTACTTCTCCAGAAAAATCAAGACAGGTCATTTAAACATCATTTAAAGTATTAATGTATTTTTGTCTCCACGGTCTGACAACACATGGAAGACTTAAGGAAAAAAAACCAAAAAACCAAAAATCTCATTCCCATGACCAGTGACATCATAGGTCCTCAGCAAGAATTTACTGGCATTGTTTTCCTAAATGGTCATGTCAAACACCTTCAAACTGTTATGACTATATCCATGGGTTTGTGCTCCTTCCAGCTTTGGGCAGAGAAGCTTCCCTTTGCAATGGGTAATGGTTACTGTTCAAAGTGCTGAGGATGAGTGACTGTGAACATATTTTTAAAATGAAACAGACTTAACGTTCTTTAAAGGCTGCTACATCCAAGGACCCCAATGGAGAAGTTAGGAGAAGGACTGAAGGAGCTGAAGGGGCCTTATCTGGCATCAATGGGAAGGGAGGTCCTTGGTCCTGTGAAGGCTTGATTCCCCCAGCGTAAGGGAATGCTAGAGCAGTGAGGTGGGAGTGTGTGGGTGTGTAGGGGAACACCCTCATAGATGCAGGGTAAGAGGGGATGGAATAGGGGGCTTGCAGAGGGGAAGCCGGGAAAGGGGATAACATTTGAAATGTAAACAAATAAAAATATCCAATTAAAAAAAGAGAGAGATTCCAAAAGTTTTTTAAAAAAGCTGCTGCATCTAGATTTAATTACACAAAACCCAAGTGTGAACCCCCACTGCCGAGTCCCCCTCCCATCAGCCACAGTATGAGTAAGTTCAATTGAGCTTGCTCCAGCTGTCTCCTATACGTAAAGCAATGCTGTTTCTGCTGCATCTCTAGTTGGCTTGACATAAGGTCATGTGACAACTCACAAAACTGTCACACACACACACACAAGCATCAAAAGACATCAGCAGAAGGATGCACTTCAGAAGACAAGTCAATGGCCTTTGCAGAGCTATTTTCCCAGGGTTTCAAATTCCTGCTTTCCTTTTATCCTGTGCCACAATCATAAATGTCTTCCCATATCTTTATTAACATTTTTGTGCACAATGTCAAGAGAAGCCAACATGACAGAAATAACTATTTTTTAATGGTTCCTTAGTCGGCTGACATAAGCTAGGACACTTTCTGCAGGGGGAAAAAAAAAAGAAGAAGAAAAAACAAGAACACTCAGAAGAAGGTGTGTATCATTGGCTCATGTAGCTCAGAGTGAAGTGTGTCACTTTATTTGGGCTCCGAACAAGGTGACCATGGCAGCTCTGTTTCTCTAGAAGTTCTTACAATGAGTCCTTGGCGTAGCTTCCATCCAACAGGAGGAGAGCTGTGGTAGTCTTGAACTTTGCATCTGCAGCTCCACAAGGACCAGATGGACATGGTCAGAGAGTGCACTTTTCAGTGGCATTTCCTTTACAGCAAAGACATTTCTGTCCCAGAACCCCACAGCAAACTTCCACATATATGTCACCTTTGCCCTGTCCTGGAAGCATTCTCTGTGGCATTGAAAAAGGATTAGCTCACTTCTGTGACCCCAGTACTTCTTTAGAATGGGCAGAAAAGTCTTCTTCATCAGAAGCCCATTGACTTGGAGAAGAGAGAAGCCACAGGACCAAAAAGGGATGGGTACTATGTAGATCAAGAAGTTCTATCATTTGACATCAGATTGCTTTTTCAGGGGAGCAGGGGTGGTCCTTAGCACTCAGGAAAGGAGGAAATGGAAGAGAAGCTATTTGATGTTCTATGTCTGTCTACTCTTTTTATGCATCTCAAGATAACGTTGTCACTGTTTTCCACCAAAACAAGTTTCATTTCTCATAAGATTATTAACTATGGCAGCAGCTTACATCTTCCTAGTAAGTTGTTTTCACATATATGCATTATTTAGTAGGAAAAAACCATCAAGAAATATAGGTCTCTGAAGATCATGTCTACATTTTGTCAAGGATAAACATACGTGAGGTACTTTTAAACTGCATCAGTCATATTTTTAGTGCCAGGGAAACAGGTAACATTTTCAAAACACTGTGTGCTTGGAATTGGTTAAATTGGATCTCAGGCCTTTTACTGCTTATCTGTCAACACCAAAGTGACACCAGCCCTTGGGACTCTACCAGTAATGGGCCTGTCTTCTGCTCTCACTGACATAAAGGACCAATTCACTCCAGAAACCTGGAACAGAATACAAGTAATAACAACTGAGCAATTATTGAAAGTTACAGAGTTTTATTACAGGACTCTTCTCGCAAGCAAAACAACTACCATCTTTGGGAGTTCCACTGTGCCACTTAGGAATGATCTTCCTAGCTGAGCTTGTTGACTTTTTCCTTGTTCCTATAAAGGGGTGTGTGCTGAGAGGGTCAAGAGCCCTCACCTGAGCATCCAGGTACTCAATACCGCCTATTGTATACAACTCTGCCCTAATTGTACACAGCATCTGGGAGGGACTAGAGTAAATAGACCACTTTATACTAGTGAAGACTAGAGTAGGACTATCAGAAAGCTAACATCAATGCTGGGTAAAGTCTTCATTTCAATAAGTAACTCCTCACCTATAGTCTGTAAAGCCCACTAAACTCAGTTTCCCCAGAAACTGTACTGAGGTATGCCTGTACTTAGGTTTCTTGTTGGGCCCTGAGGAGGAAGAGGAGTAGATATTGGTTGTATTTCTGGCTGGGAATAGGGGGAGCAACACTGAGTTATTTACTAAGGGTTTTGAGCATTATCTTAATTATTCCTCTTAGTAGTCTAGCAAAGCAACTATTATTCTTTGTATTACTTGCCCAACCACTGAAAAGTTTAGTGATAGCAAATTGGTGTAGTAAAGATTCAATGTCTTTCCTAGTCCAAAAGTCATACTATTTTCAGTATGCCAAACCATTTTCCAATTTCAAGTGTCCATCAACAAATGTGTCTTCCTCATATGTTCTAGTTTGAAAGCTATTGCACAGTGACAGTAAGCGGAGTATGAAGAATGAAGCATGCTCACATCCCCTATTCTTATCCACACGGTCTCTCTTACACTCAGTATCCCACCACACAGTGATGTATTCATTACCAGAGATGGACTGCCACCACCAGCAGCATCACACAAATCCACAGTTTAGAACAGGGTTCACTCTTGTGCATTCTCAGTCTGGAGGACTGTCAAAGATATCGATCCACCACTGTACTATCTTATACGCTATCTTACTATTCTAAAAAGCCTTCTAGCCTCTGCCTGTTTACCTCTTCCTCCTTCCTAACCTCTTACACACTTTTTAAAAAGCTATGACTATAGTTTTGCCTTTTCCAAAATGCCACACAGCTGTAATCATTCAGTGTACAGTTGATGATTGTTGTGTTTTACAGGAGTCTTACTATTTGGCACAGACTGGCCTCTGGCCATCCTCCTGAATCCCTCTGTGGGTGGTAGAATTATAGGCAGGTGCCACTACAGCCAAGATTATGTAACTTTTCCAAGGAAGCATTTTGCTTGGTAATCACCATTTAAGTTCTCTATGTCTTTCATGGTTTATCTATTTGGCACTGGAGGACGTCTTTCTTTCTCCTGAATTTTGTTAATTATGAATAAAATTTCTATAATCATTCATGTAAGTATTTCTGTGGATCTGTGTTTTTAAAGTCACCCAAATCTCCCATGACTTTCAACTCCACAAGTTTTATAAAATTACAAAGTGTTCCAAAGGTTTATTATCAGGGTTTCTTCTGAATGGAGTTTCTCAAGGGACGTAAAGACTGCCCTCAAGTAGAAAGGAGATGTCTAAGAAATATAGATTCACAGTTAATATTTTATTACAGAGTTTATATAAATTTTGTACAACTGTTTAAAATTGGATATCTTGGCACAAACAAAACTCTCAAAACATGATTAAAATGCAATTGGAGTAGTGCAAATCAAGGTTAGTTTCACTATTCTGAGGTTAATAAGAAATAAAAAGTTCAATACAAACGAAAAGGAGATGGGGGATCTATTTCTGAGTCTCTCATCATCAGTAAATAGAATCTATCCATTTCGGGTATGTATCTTAGTGTGAACAGTTAAGCAACGGAGAAGACCATGCAGACAAATGCACGAACCTATGGGCATGAAGTCCTGCACTCTCCCATGAAGGTCAAGGTTTGATAGATACAGAACTAGAAAGCAGCACACATAATTCCCAGCCATAAATTTCCTGAAAACGTAATGTCCAGTGTGAGCCAAGGCATCTATTTTAAAACATGGACACATAAAATAAGTTCCATTGTTCACAGCTTGGGAAGTTTATTTTGAATCACATGAATCATGTTTAACATTTATATGAATTTTTATTTATGTACTGAGTGTTACTTCAGTTCGTTCTTTCCCCCGTAACCAGCAGAGATGGTGATAAAAATAGGCTACAGGAAAAGAAGCATTTAATCAACCCCGATGACATCAGCAGCGCTGTGACTGAAGGGACAGTGTGAAAGCCGGGCTGAGAGACAGGCATGAAGGAAAGGAGGGAAACCGACAATATTCCACACAACATGAAATAAAAAAGCAACAGCAGACGCCTCTGGGAACGTTTGACTGTTTGTTCTTGTGGACTGGGAGCAGAAATCAGTCATGTTACTGAATCCTTTACAAGGGTCAGGCAGGTAATGTGACCAACTGAAGGTGGTACCTACTGCTCAGCCCTAGGCAACTGTGGCCACACATCATGCTGACCCAGCCTGGTCAGGGTTTCATCCTGTTTTGTGGGCAGGTAGAACAATGAAATTTTTGTGCAAGGTCACACTACTTAAAATTCTAAAGGACCAATCAACATGTTAAATCCACTTCCCATGGTATCATTTTACAATGACTATGTACACCTTACTAATTCGAGGATTACAGACTAATTCTGCTAAGACAAAGAAGAGAAAGGCATCTCTAAAACTCAGTGATGAGATCTCTCTCCTGTCAGTTGAAATACATACATGCATATAGCCACAGACTGTGATCTGTTAAGTTCTAGTATTTATGAAGCTATGAAACCATGTTCAAAATGAAGATATAATGAGCATGCCCTTGAGGAATGAGTCCCTACCTACCTTCCCTCATGGTCACTGACAGAGATCTCACTCTAGGAAAGAATGCTCAGAGGGCAGCAGAAATCCCTGCTTGCTGTCACCCGAGGAATCAATCACGGGCCCCAAGTCCCTATGCCTGACTTCTCAGAGGTGATTCCCAGGGACATAAAGAGTGTCAGGTGCAAGTGTGGTGTCAAACTTTGGGATTCTGGTCTCCAATCTTCAGAAGTTTCAGAGCTATGCCATCTTCTCATGAGTTCTTAGAATGAGTCCTTCCATCTTTCCTCAACCAATTTTGAGATATTTCACCTTAATATGGAATAGTTGACAAACAATGAGACAGTTGACAAAAATAAATAAATAATCAAATTAAACACTCAAATCGAATTATCTGTGTTTTTGAGATATTCAGACACCTCTGAGAGCATCAAAATCAGAGAACCCACTTTCAATCTCACGGGTCTCTGCATAAAGGCTGAAGTAGCTAAAGGAAAAAAAATGTATTTGGAAGAGAAATGTCGTGTTCTTTATGTATCAGTCTACTGCCTTGGTAAAGTGATTTCCCTCTCTCTAAATCTAGTGAAGAGAACTCAAGGAGCAGGCATGGAAGTCAGACTCAATCCTGAATACTGGGGTCACAAGGGACAAATGGATGACAGAAAAATCAAGAAGAAAGGGAGCTCTCTGCCAGAGTCCAAAGGAGATGGCTACTGGGTGCTTATTTTGCAGGATGCCCAGCCATTGGGTCAGGATATAAATGAGCTTTGTCTCAGGATCTCCAGGGAAGAAAGACGATGTTGTAACAAGTCGTAAGCTTTCAGGGGAAAAAAAGCCCTAGGTAGGAGCATATGAACTTGGTATGGA
Source organism: Mus musculus (assembly GCF_000001635.26). Lineage (NCBI taxonomy): Eukaryota > Metazoa > Chordata > Mammalia > Rodentia > Muridae > Mus > Mus musculus. Next base: position 94,493,212 of record NC_000075.6, read on the forward strand.
GGACATCAGAAATATCCAAGAGCCTATGCAACACATTTGCCTTTTGCTATGACCAACACCACTCACAGGTCATGAGCTTTCTCTTGCAAAGGCATCTCTCTCTATAAAGCCGGTTCCCATCCCAAACTGCTGGAAAGTACTCTGTGGGCAAAGCTGACATACACAAAACAGTGCTTCTCAACTCAGGCTTTCCTGTCCCAAAGGCTGGTCACCCTCCAGCTATAAGACCATGCAAGGGTTATAGTAGTAACTTTAAAATGCACTCCAGTTGACTTTCTATCAAGTCAAAATTAAAGAAAATTAACCATAGGGGCAGTTCCATTTTCTGTCTGCTATGTATTGCATTCAGTATCACTTTCAAGCTGAATCTCATAAGTTCCTATGACAAGAAGGGGCCATGCTTCTGTGGCCTTCACATGCGGTTCTTCCTAAAGGGCTGGAAGCTCTGTTGGATAGTCTCCTTTCTTACATATGAATGGTTTGTACTATGTTTCCAAAAGCACATAGATAGCATTCAGCCGCCAAGTTGTCCAGATAACGTTTTCTCACATCTCTCGTTCACTAACTAACTAGTCTCCTGGTCTTGTCATGCTTACATGTTTTCTTAATATTCACTTGGACATTTGGTATTCTGACAGGCCTGCTTATAATACTTGAGTTGATATCATTAAAAGCTCCACTGGGCTCCACTGAAGCAAAACAGCCATGTTCTATTCTTTGATCAGTAATAGTATGTGGAAGACATGACATACTTTCCTTCCTACCTGTTAATTTGGTTCAGTACATTCAGTAGAATAGTGCAGGAGACACCGACTTTAACATCCTGGACAAATAATCTCATGATGAAAGCAAGCCAGGGCAGTCACTAAAACTTTGTAAGAAAGAGGCACTGGAAACTGTTTCATAGAATTAATTTAAAGTGTTCTCTGAGAGAGAAGAGACTTCTTACACCATGAACTCTGTTTTAATAGAGACTGCCATTGCTGCTGTTTATGTAGGGCGATTGCAGCAGAAGAAAGGTTTGAGTGAAACAGGCACTTGTTAGAAAGCAGATGCTTATAAATATATTTCTCAGTATGAATAAATAATCCTTTGTTATTATCTCTAAGATGATTTAATCATCCGTCCAAATTAATTTACTTCTGCCAATAAATATTTTTAATTAAAAATAAATAAGCAACCTTTAGGCAAGTATCTTCTAATGGAAACTCTAATTTCCTAAAAGTAAAATGCCATTAGCTGCAAACTTCTTGGGTTGAAATGTCTGGCTATTTGCATGCTGGATAAAGTAAATTGTCATATATTCAGAGCTTGCTTGTTTCAATGTTAAATAAAATGAACAAACTATTTGAAACTCTAGAGTTTGCTCACATTCATCCATTCAATAGTCCTCCCGTGTCATTGCCAGGCAATAGCAATATTGCTCCCACCAGGTTACACTAGTGTGGAAAGCATCCTGGGCGTCACAGACTGAGGAGAGTTGAGAAGTGGCAATAAACCAACAGCTAAAACACAGAGCATACAAAACTCACCATGGAGAATATCAAGTCTGCGGAGGGCCAGATTTGTTCTTAATTCCAACAGATGAGCACTTACGTCCAATTTCAAATGAGAATACAATTTTGCATTACAAATTGTAAAGGAAATATGACAGAAGCATAATGAATTTAAGATTCAGTAGAATGTAAGTTATAAAGACTTGGAACAGTCAACAAGGGAGGGCAATTTCTTAAAGCGTTATGAATAGCTCCTATAAACAAAAGGCTTCACAAATGCTACAGAAGAACACTTATTTTGCAAGAGATCATCCGTCACACGCATCCACTCCATACCCCATAGAACACAGAGATGGTGGTAAGTCAGCTCTAGGAGGGCAATAGAGAGATCGTGATAACTCAGCTCTGGAAAGGCAGCAAAGATGCTGGAAATGGATGCAGATGGAATGCCAATATAGAATAAATCCATTTCCTGGTATCTCTTTGAAAGCCTTGAGTCCACACGGAAATTATGGCGAACATTTTTGTTAAGGATCATTTCCTTGCATCTTAGAAAGCACACAATCAGAATGATTTTCTTAGTAGAGATGATATGAATGTCCTAAACATTCTCTTTTATTCAGCTCACTTCACTACTGACAAAGCACACACACTGATTTACAAGGCAGATGTGCAGAGGGAAAGGAGGCGGTGGAAGCCAATGTTACCCAAAAGTTTTAACATTGTACTAAAACTGTATTTGAAATACGTAAAAGTATTTTCAATAGCAAATCAAAGGGGGTAAAAGGCAAAATTATATGAAAGGGTTACTCCTTGAGTAATCTATCATGTTACAAAGAAAGACTAGAATGAAGTTCAAATGTGTTATCTTTAACGAGTCAAATGGTGTTTTAGCTATTGTCTTAGTCAGGGTTTCTATTCCTGCACAAAACATCATGACCAAGAAGCAAGTTGGAGAGCAAAAGGTTCATTCAGCTTACATTTCCACATTGCTGTTCAGCACTAAAGGAAGTCATTACTGGAATTCAAGCAGGTCAGGAAGCAGGAGCTGATGCAGAGGCCATGGAGGGATGTTCCTTACTGGCTTGCTTCCCCTGGCTTGCTCAGCTTGCTTTCCTATAGAACCCAAGACTACCAGCCCAGTATGGCACCACCCATGATGGGCTTTGCTCCCCACCCCCTTGATCACTAATTGAAAAAATGCCTTACAGCTGGGTCTCATGGAGGCATTTCCTCAACTGAAGCTCCTTTCTCTGTGATAACTCCAGCCTGTGTCAAGTTGATACACAAAACCAGCCAGTACAGCCATATTGTACCTCATTCATCATGTCCAAAAAGGTAAGCTACCACAATACAGATCTGTGATTTACCTCTGTATAGCCAGTGTAGGAGAAGCCATGAACCACCAGGTGCTGAAATTATGTGAATGAGGTACTGAGTTTAACCGTTATTTAATTAATTAGCCTCCTACGACGTATCAGCAGTGATTTCCACACTGTGCAGCTCAACCTATCTAAATGTAGTCACTTAACCCTCGATGCCTGATTGAGGGTGCTGAGCAGCACAGACCATGCTCCTGCTTCCCAAGGGGGAAGTTCAACAATCTGGAACTTCCACTGGGAATGTGCAGTCACCAATGTACTAACGGTTACTATGGTGAGAAAACCCATGCTTAATACGCTTTTATATCACTTCAAAGTGGGAAAATAAACTTGCTTTCCAAATGACTTGATAAATAAAATGCAGGGAAAAATAAATGGATGGGCCTCTGAAATTTTTTGTTTTTTGTTGTTTTTTTTTTTATTTTGGCCTTTTTATTGCTTTAAGAATGATTTTTGAAGGCAGCAGAGGTGGTTGCTTGAAAAGTGCTTGCTGGGCAAGAAGGAGGACTGAGGCTTGGGACCCATCAACTCACATCAATGCCATGATTCTAAGGCAGCCCACCTGTGATGCCAGGACGTGGAAGGCAGAGACAAGGGATCCCAGGGGCAAAGTGGCAAGCAGACGAAGTAAAAAGGCAAGCTCCAAGTTCAAAACTAGATCCTCCATCAGTAAATAGCAGACGAAGTAAAAAGGCAAGCTCCAAGTTCAAAACTAGATCCTCCATCAGTAAATAGCAGACGAAGTAAAAAGGCAAGCTCCAAGTTCAAAACTAGATCCTCCATCAGTAAATAGCAGACGAAGTAAAAAGGCAAGCTCCAAGTTCAAAACTAGATCCTCCATCAGTAAATAGCAGACGAAGTAAAAAGGCAAGCTCCAAGTTCAAAACTAGATCCTCCATCAGTAAATAGCAGACGAAGTAAAACGGCAAGCTCCAAGTTCAAAACTAGATCCTCCATCAGTAAATAGCAGACGAAGTAAAAAGGCAAGCTCCAAGTTCAAAACTAGATCCTCCATCAGTAAATAGCAGACGAAGTAAAAAGGCAAGCTCCAAGTTCAAAACTAGATCCTCCATCAGTAAATAGAAAATTATTGAGAGAGACATCATCTGTTATCCACCTCTGATCTCCACGCATACACACATGCATACTCCCCCAGACACATGCTCACTACACACACACACACACACACACACACACACACACACACACACACACACACTCGCGCATGTGCAACGCATGTACACATAGAATGAGTCTTCAAAAACACTCTCATTTAGTAAAATGTTGAAAATCTGGTCCAGGATTTCTCCCTGGTTCTGTTGGACTGTGGTGATGAGTGTGTGAAGGATGAGTTCCTGTTGCCAAGGATCTTCTTCACCCCCAGTGTCCTGTCTGTGTAATTCTAGGTACAGTCAGCCATGAGTACAAACTCCCTGAACAGACTGGGAACCCTTACAAAATGAGGCAACACACAAGAACACATTTCCCTCAGCTCAAGGCCTGAAAGAAGCTAAATTCCAAGTGTTGAAAAATGAAAGGGTATCCTTTAAAACATCGAGTTGTTATAAACTTGCCAAGAGGAAATAAATATCACAGAGAAAAAAATCTTGCCAAAAAGTTGAACAAAGTTAAAAGACCTGCAGACCCATAAATTTTTTTTGCCAGTAGCCCTAAATATAACCTAAGGTGGCATATGAACTTAAAAAAAATTTTTTAATTAAAAAAAAAGCTAACTGCTAACCTTGTCTGATGGGCCATTTCCTAAAATGTGACTCAAAGTGTATTTTTAAAAAGGAACTAGAAAACAGATAGGAATATTACTTTTATCTTTTGTCAAATTCAAATTTAGGCCCTTTATTGAAACCATACATAAAGACAAAACTTAAAGCCTAATGGTTTGAATTCAGACTTTTTGTGTTTTCAATTTTAGTATCACAAACTGCACAAAGCAGGGTGGTAAGGTGATGTTTCTTAATTAAGTCAGAACTAGTTTTATAAAAACACTTTGGAGGAAGCATAAGGGGATCTCAAATGGAACTCAAGCTAGCGAACTTAAAAGTGGAGGAAGAGATTTCTTCTTTCACAGACATGACATGAATTATTTTCTCTTCAGGGACCAAATTACCTAGATATGTTTTTGACAGTCTGGACGGCTTGTCGGAATAACAAAAGCATTGCTGAAGACCTGGAGAGCTCAACAATTTTCCTCAAGATTGCCAAGATCCGTCTAGATTGTCGAGATGGCAACAGCTTCCTTATGATGCTCAGTTTTGTGAGTTAAGAGCAGACAAAGGATTTTCTCAAAACCAAGACTGACGCCCCTGTGTCACAGAGGACTAGGATTCTCAGAGGAAAATTAGACTCCTGAGCAACTGAAGATGTTTATCTTCCATCTTAGAATTTCATTGTGGTTAACATTACAAATGCATCTCTTGTCTGGGTTTAAGTATTTCTTCACACATCCATTATATTTAATTCTTCTTTTAAAACATCCATCTCCCTGCCATGGTGGTTAGAGAATAGAATGAGCAGAAATACCTTAAATAAACTCTAAGATGGACATAAAAAAAAAAAAGATCCTGTAATACTGGCCATAAGTAGCTAAGTTATAGAATTTTAGCAAGTGGAGATCGAAAGAGAACAAATCTATAACAAAGAAAGTACCAAACTAGACAGGAATCCCAGCATCCCAGCTTCCTGCTGCTGCCACCAATTGCCTAATTTTAACCTCTCTTTATCTGATTTACATTGATTTTATCTATTTTATCTGATGCTGTTGAACAAAACAAACTCAATGAATTATTTTTAAACCATTCCTTTCAAAGTTCCTCCTTAAATGTTAAAAAAAAAAAAAAAAAAAAAAAAAAAAAGCCAGGCTGGGTCAGGGGCAGAATCATTTACACACTGCTGCTAACAAGCAGTTCCCGAAACTTCATGATAATAACTTCATGATAATAGTAATTTGGTGAACTAGTATATTCCATTGATTTTTATTGAAAGTCATATGTTGTTACAGACACTGTGGCACAAATGATTCATGACAGTGTCTACAGTGGCTTCAGTTCCTTCACTAAGAAACCCTAAAGTGCAAAGAGAGTACCACTAAACGCTTCCACATCATTTGATGCCATTTAGAAGTAATAGCATCCTATGGTAGTCTACTAGCTCAAGCCAGTGCCAACACCAATCTCAGAGCCAAGAGTGAGGGATAGAATCTTCATCGTCTGTTTAGGAAATTGTATCTTATATCGTGGGTATCCTAGGTTTTGGGCTAGTATCCACTTATCAGTGAGTACATATTGTGTGAGTTCCTTTGGGATTGTGTTACCTCACTCAGGATGATGCTCTCCAGGTCCATCCATTTGGCTAGGAATTTCATAAATTCATTCTTTTTAATAGCTGAGTAGTACTCCATTGTGTAGATGTACCACATTTTCTGTATCCATTCCTCTGTTGAGGGGCATCTGGGTTCTTTCCAGTTTCTGGCTATTATAAATAAGGCTGCTATGAACATAGTGGAGCATGTGTCCTTCTTACCAGTTGGGGCTTCTTCTGGATATATGCCCAGGAGAGGTATTGCTGGATCCTCCGGTAGTACTATGTCCAATTTTCTGAGGAACCGCCAGACTGATTTCCAGAGTGGTTGTACAAGCCTGCAATTCCACCAACAATGGAGGAGTGTTCCTCTTTCTCCACATCCTCGCCAGCATCTGCTGTCACCTGAATTTTTGATCTTAGCCATTCTCACTGGTGTGAGGTGGAATCTCAGGGTTGTTTTGATTTGCATTTCCCTGATGATTAAGGATGTTGAACATTTTTTCAGGTGCTTCTCTGCCATTCGGTATTCCTCAGGTGAGAATTCTTTGTTCAGTTCTGAGCCCCATTTTTTAAGGGGGTTATTTGATTTTCTGAGGTCCACCTTCTTGAGTTCTTTATATATGTTGGATATTAGTCCCCTATCTGATTTAGGATAGGTAAAGATCCTTTCCCAGTCTGTTGGTGGTCTTTTTGTCTTATAGACAGTGTCTTTTGCCTTGCAGAAACTTTGGAGTTTCATTAGGTCCCATTTGTCAATTCTCGATCTTACAGCACAAGCCATTGCTGTTCTGTTCAGGAATTTTTCCCCTGTGCCCATATCTTCAAGGCTTTTCCCCACTTTCTCCTCTATAAGTTTCAGTGTCTCTGGTTTTATGTGAAGTTCCTTGATCCACTTAGATTTGACCTTAGTACAAGGAGATAAGTATGGATCGATTCGCATTCTTCTACATGATAACAACCAGTTGTGCCAGCACCAATTGTTGAAAATGCTGTCTTTCTTCCACTGGATGGTTTTGGCTCCCTTGTCGAAGATCAAGTGACCATAGGTGTGTGGGTTCATTTCTGGGTCTTCAATTCTATTCCATTGGTCCACTTGTCTGTCTCTATACCAGTACCATGCAGTTTTTATCACAATTGCTCTGTAGTAAAGCTTTAGGTCAGGCATGGTGATTCCACCAGAGGTTCTTTTATCCTTGAGAAGAGTTTTTGCTATCCTCGGTTTTTTGTTATTCCAGATGAATTTGCAAATTGCTCCTTCTAATTCGTTGAAGAATTGAGTTGGAATTTTAATGGGGATTGCATTGAATCTGTAGATTGCTTTTGGCAAGATAGCCATTTTTACAATGTTGGTCCTGCCAATCCATGAGCATGGGAGATCTTTCCATCTTCTGAGATCTTCTTTAATTTCTTTCTTCAGGGACTTGAAGTTTTTATCATACAGATCTTTCACTTCCTTCGTTAGAGTCACGCCGAGATATTTTATATTATTTGTGGCTATTGAGAAGGGTGTTGTTTCCCTAATTTCTTTCTCAGCCTGTTTATTCTTTGTGTAGAGAAAGGCCATTGACTTGTTTGAGTTAATTTTATATCCAGCTACTTCACCGAAGCTGTTTATCAGGTTTAGGAGTTCTCTGGTGGAATTTTTAGGGTCACTTATATATACTATCATATCATCTGCAAAAAGTGATATTTTGACTTCCTCTTTTCCAATTTGTATCCCCTTGATCTCCTTTTGTTGTCGAATTGCTCTGGCTAATACTTCAAGTACTATGTTGAAAAGGTAGGGAGAAAGTGGGCAGCCTTGTCTAGTCCCTGATTTTAGTGGGATTGCTTCCAGCTTCTCTCCATTTACTTTGATGTTGGCTACTGGTTTGCTGTAGATTGCTTTTATCATGTTTAGGTATTGGCCTTGAATTCCTGATCTTTCCAGAACTTTTATCATGAATGGGTGTTGGATCTTGTCAAATGCTTTTTCTGCATCTAACGAGATGATCATGTGGTTTTTGTCTTTGAGTTTGTTTATATAATGGATTACATTGATGGATTTTCGTATATTAAACCATCCCTGCATCCCTGGAATAAAACCTACTTGGTCAGGATGGATGATTGCTTTAATGTGTTCTTGGATTCGGTTAGCGAGAATTTTATTAAGGATTTTTGCATCGATGTTCATAAGAGAAATTGGTCTGAAGTTCTCTATCTTTGTTGGATCTTTCTGTGGTTTAGGTATCAGAGTAATAGTGGCTTCATAAAATGAGTTGGGTAGAATACCTTCTACTTCTATCTTGTGAAAAAGTTTGTGCAGAACTGGAGTTAGATCTTCTTTGAAGGTCTGATAGAACTCTGCACTAAACCCGTCTGGTCCTGGGCTTTTTTTGGCTGGGAGACTATTAATAACTGCTTCTATTTCTTTAGGGGATATGGGACTGTTTAGAAGGTCAACTTGATCCTGATTCAACTTTGGTACCTGGTATCTGTCCAGAAATTTGTCCATTTCGTCCAGGTTTTCCAGTTTTGTTGAGTATAGCCTTTTGTAGAAGGATCTGATGGTGTTTTGGATTTCTTCAGGATCTGTTGTTATGTCTCCCTTTTCATTTCTGATTTTGTTAATTAGGATTTTGTCCCTGTGCCCTTTAGTGAGTCTAGCTAAGGGTTTATCTATCTTGTTGATTTTCTCAAAGAACCAACTCCTCGTTTGGTTAATTCTTTGAATAGTTCTTCTTGTTTCCACTTGGTTGATTTCACCTCTGAGTTTGATTATTTCCTGCCGTCTACTCCTCTTGGGTGAATTTGCTTCCTTTTTTTCTAGAGCTTTTAGATGTGTTGTCAAGCTGCTAGTATGTGCTCTCTCCCGTTTTTTCTTGAAGGCACTCATAGCTATGAGTTTCCCTCTTAGAAATGCTTTCATTGTGTCCCAAAGGTTTGGGTACGTTGTGGCTTCATTTTCATTAAACTCTAAAAAGTCTTTAATTTCTTTCTTTATTCCTTCCTTGACCAAGGTATCATTGAGAAGAGTGTTGTTCAGTTTCCATGTGAATGTTGGCTTTCTGTTATTTATTTTGTTATTGAAGATCAGCCTTAGTGCATGGTGATCTGATAGGATACATGGGACAATTTCAATATTTTTGAATCTGTTGAGGCCTGATTTGTGACCTATTATGTGGTCAATTTTGGAGAAGGTACCATGAGGTGCTGAGAAGAAGGTATATCCTTTTGTTTTAGGGAAAAATGTTCTGTAGATATCTGTCAGATCCATTTGTTTCATCACTTCTGTTAGTTTCAGTGTGTCCCTGTTTAGTTTCTGTTTCCATGATCTGTCCATTGGTGAAAGTGGTGTGTTGAAGTCTCCCACTATTATTGTGTGAGGCGCAATGTGTGCTTTGAGCTTTACTAAAGTTTCTTTAGTGAATGTGGCTGCTCTTGTATTTGGAGCATAGATATTCAGAATTGAGAGTTCCTCTTGGAGGATTTTACCTTTGATGAGAATGAAGTGTCCCTCCTTGTCTTTTTTGATGACTTTGGGTTGGAAGTCAATCTTATCAGATATTAGGATGGCTACTCCTGCTTGTTTCTTCATACCATTTGCTTGGAAAATTGTTTTCCAGCCTTTCATTCTGAGGTAGTGTCTATCTTTTTCTCTGAGATGAGTTTCCTGTAAGCAGCAAAATGTTGGGTCTTGTTTGTGTAGCCAGTTTGTTAGTCTATGTCTTTTTATTGGCGAGTTGAGACCATTGATGTTAAGAGATATTAAGGAAAAGTAATTGTTGCTTCCTGTTATTTTAGTTGTTAAAGGTGGCATTCTGTTCTTGTGGCTGTCTTCTTTTAGGTTTGTTGAGGGATTACCTTCTTGTTTTTTCTAGGGCGTTGTTCCCGTTCTTGTATTGGTTTTTTTCTGTTATTATCCTTTGAAGGGCTGGATTCGTGGAGAGATAATGCGTGTCCTTAGAAGTGGGAACAAAACACCCATGGAAGGAGTTACAGAAACAAAGTTTGGAGCTGAGATGAAAGGATGGACCATGTAGAGACTGCCATATCCAGGGATCCACCCCATAATCAGCATCCAAACGCTGACACCATTGCATATACTAGCAAGATTTTATCGAAAGGACCCAGATGTAGCTGTCTCTTGTGAGACTATGCCGGGGCCTAGCAAACACAGAAGTGGATGCTCACAGTCAGCTAATGGATGGATCACAGGGCTCCCAATGGAGGAGCTAGAGAAAGTACCCAAGGAGCTAAAGGGATCTTCAACCCTATAGGTGGAACAACATTATGAACTAACCAGTACCCCTGAGCTCTTGACTCTAGCTGCATATGTATCAAAAGATGGCCTAGTCGGCCATCACTGGAAAGAGAGGCCCATTGGACACGCAGACTTTGTGTGCCCCGGTACAGGGGAACGCCAGGGCCAAAGGGGGGGAGTGGGTGGGTAGGGGAGTGGGGGTGGGTGGGTAAGGGGGACTTTTGGTATAGCATTGGAAATGTAAATGAGCTAAATACCTAATAAAAAATGGAAAAAAAAAAAAAAAAAAAAAAAGAATCTTCATCGTCAGAGGAGAAATGCCTCATTGCAAACGATGTTGGATATCAGAGCATGAGGACTCTTCTTCACAATTAAACTAGTATATGTATACATTGAGGGGAGGAGAGAGGTTTTTTTTTTTTTTTGGCTTACAGGTTCACTCTTGAGGAGACCCAGGGCAGGAACTCATGGCAGCATTCTGGAGGCAGCAACTAAAGCAGAGAGCCCACGGAGGACTCTGCTGACTGGCTTGCTTCCAGGCTCATAGTCCAAACTACCTTTAAACAAACAAACAAACAAACAAACAAACAAACAAAAAACACCCAGGACCACCTTCCCAGGGGTAGGACTGACTCCAGTGGGTGGACCACAGATATGCCCACAGGCCACGCTGGTAGAGGCGATGCCTCGATCGGCATCTGCTTCCCAGGGGTCTCTTGTTTGTGTCAGGCTGACAGAAACTGAGCAGCACCCAGACATAATCACCGCATTACAGAAATGCAAAATGAAGATGAATACATCAAAAATAAAAAATGCAGCAGGTAACAGTTCTCTGCACAGCTCATTAGGCTGGCTCTGATATGAATATATGGATATACTTTATACATTATGCATGTATTATTTTGTAAAACTAAAATGAAAGTTTTATAAGGTTTTTAAAAAAAACCCTCATTCTTCATAAACCATATCACTGAAGCTTATGTTTCAAAGTCCCACCTAGGCCCCTTTAAAGCACTTGAATCCTCTTTTCTTTCAAAGATGGTCCCTCAGTTACGGAACAGACAGGGCCCACAGTACCTGAATTCAAGAGAATGAAATTTTATCTGCAATATCTTTCTAAGTGCAGGAGAATTTTGCTGCCTAGAGATTATCTTCTTTTGATCCTTAGAAGGATACCTACTTTTCTTATTACTTGGATTATTACCCATTATAATACTAAGTAGGGGTCTGAGTGTGGTTTGTTCTTCAAAGGCTGGAAGCATGGATATGCAGACAGGAGGCAGAAGCTCTGGACAGGTGGAGGCTGTTGGAAGCAGACAAGTCAGAGGTCATAGAGAACTCGTCACAGAAAGTTAATGCCCATCTCTCAAGACTGGACTAGTTACTGCTGGTCTCTTTGGTCTGGGATCAGTTCTACCACAGGGGAAGGTTTATTTTAATTTTTTAAAAACAAGCATATATAAATCCTATAAAATTATAGGTCTTGTCATTTGTATATATGTATTTAAGTATTCTATGATCATATTCACTCCCTGCCACTCCCTATTTCCTCCCTTTGGTCCTCCTGGAGGGCAGATTTATAAAGGAAGCACCCCATGGTTGGGCTCTTCTACACATATTATGCCCCTCTCTCCACTCCCATCACATGGGCATCAAACACTATGCCAACACAGCACATGGCCTTCTTTAGATAAGGATGCCCCCATTTAAGATTTCTCTGTCAAAGCCAGAGGATAAAATTGTCTTCTTTTATTTCTAAATTTCCCTGCCTCTGTTTTGTTGTTGTAGTAGTTGTTGTTGTTGTTGTTATTTTTCCCTACATGTTTATTCGTGTGAAAGAAAGAGGGAGACATGTCAGGATAGAAATCAGAGGACACCTTGTGAGAGTCTGTTCTCTCCCTGTACCATGTAGGCACTGGGAACCAAATTCAGGTGGCGAGATTTGGCATGTAGTGCCTTTACCTGCTGATATGCCCCATCAGCCCTTGGCACTTTTTAAACGAACAACACAAAACAGACTAAGACAGCATCATGCTGAGGCGTTTCCTGGACACCCAGAACCTCCACACTTAACCCAAGCACCTCTGTACCTCTTTTTCACTGTGGTACTCCTGACCTCTGATGGAAAACAAGGGATAATTTGGGGCACGAGGAAATAAGTGCAGGCTCCTGAGGAGAAAATATGAGCAAGCTGTGGATCAGAGAATGGCACGGTTAAAATCAGGCTGTCAACAGTAAGTAGAGAGTGTCTGCACTGAGCAAGAGAAAGGAACTCTCAGAGACGCAGGGGAAAGAGCAGAAGAAATGGACTGGAATGGAAGCAGAAACCTCAGAGGTAGAAGATCCCTTAGGGTGGAATTTGGGAGAGACAACTGCTCTGAAATGAGGGGAAAAATATAAACATAATTTTAAAGTAAAACAGTCCAAGCAGGGCATTGGCAGGCATATTTTTTTCTTTTCTTTTCCTTTTTATTAGATATTTTCTTTATTTACATTTCACATGCTATCCCCTTTCCCAGTTTCCTCTCCAAAAGTCCCCTATACCCTTCTCCTGCTCTGCTCCCCAACCCATCCACTCCCACTTCCTGGCCCTGGCATTCCCCTGTACTGGGGCATATGATCTTCACAAGACCAAGGGCCTCTCCTCCCATTGATGACCAACTAGGCCATCCTCTGCTACATATGCAACTAGAGACACAAGCTCTGATGAGTACTGGTTAGTTCATATTGTTGTTCCTCCTATAGGGATGCAGACCCCTTTAGCTCCTTGGGTACTTTGTCTAGCTCCTTCATTGGAGACGGAAGGAAGAACCATCCAGAGACTGCCCCACCCGGGGATCCATCCCATAAACAACCACCAAACCCAGACACTATTGCATATGCCAGCAAGATTTTGCTGACAGGACCCTGATATAGCTGTCTCTTGTGAGTCTATGCCAATGCCTGGCAAATACAGAAGTGGATGCTCACAGTCATCTATTGGATGGCAGGCATATTTTAAAATGGCATCATCAGGAGACGGCTGCTGTGTGTATGTGTGTGTGTGTGTGTGTGTTTGTGTGTGTGTGTATTAATGAAGTGTCATAATGAAACTCACAAATCTGTAGAACCTATATGTCAATATGATCTCTCTCTCTGGGTATCTATCCACATCTATATATAGAAAGATAGATGATAGATAGATAGATAGATAGATAGATAGATAGATAGATAGATAGATAGATAGATAATAGACAGATAGACTTGGAGTTTGGGAATGAACCTTTTTGCCTCGTGAACTGGCCTGGAAACTATAAAGTTTTGCAACCTCAATGCAGAATAGTTAACAGTCTCTATTGTGGACAGAGAAGAATGGAGATTTAAATAAGGAGGAGGAGAGACGGAAGAGAAGGAGGAGGAAGAGGAGGAGGAGAACTATTTATGGAACTTGTAGGACTGGTATGGCTGGTGAATAGGGCTGGAATGTATGGGATACAAGTATGGACACAAAGTGCCAGAGGCTAGAACCAGATACCACCTTGGCATCTTCCCAGTTCTGCAGCCTTGGGCAAGTCAGTAACACACCAACCTGCTTTAAAGAGTAGCTATGCAGTATCTGGCACAATGCCTATCACTCCAAGTGTGCACATGGGGAGCAATGCTATTTAAAATTATGTTAGCAGAACAAAATTAGTCTTTCCTGTTTTCTGACTCCTCATCCCAGCACCTTCCCTTTCCAAGCAGCAACTGATCCCTGAAGTCCCTCACTCTCTTCCCCTTTCCCCACATAGTATGTTAAGCTGTTTCTATGTCCTATCCCAAACCATACAAGGATGACATTCAGCATCCCTGGGCTTGGGCTGATTCTTTAAATTCATTTACAGTAATCTCTTTGTTCCTAACAACACAATCGAAGAACCCAGGCAGCCTTTTCTCTTCTGCGATTTAAACCTATGTGGACATGGCTCTAGAAGGGCAATACCCAGTTCACTTGAAGTCACTGCCACCCCGTTCCTGGTTCTGGAACAAGAATAGACAACTGTGCACTCTCCCCCGAGGCACCAGCCAGATGTGCTGAAAGATGCATGGCAGTTTAATGGTTTAATGGTGCTTCAAAAAGTCAAACATTGAATTATAGGAACTAATAATGTTAGCCCTGGACATAAATGCCAAAGAATTAAAAGCAGGGACTCCAACTGATGCCTAAATGTATAACAGTATCCATTGTGGCATTAGTTATAAAAGTTGAAAACAACTCAAGTGTACACCAATGGATTAATGGAGGAAAGCATGTGATCTATGTATATACTGGGGTGTTAGCCAAAACAAGGAAATACTGATGCATGAGACAACATGGGTGACATGTGAAAATAGCATGCTAAGTGAAAGGCTCAAGATACGAAGGGCAAATACCATCCTGTGGACCATGATAAAGTATCTACAGCAGGCCACTTCACACTTGAAAATCACCAGCACGTGAGAAAAACGGAAATGAACAGTTATTTCTTGGTAGATTGAAAGCTTGTTTGAGCTGATGAAATACTTTGGGAACAATGCTGGTGGCTGCACACAACACTGCAAAATAATCAGTGATACTGTAACAAAATTTTAAAGGGTGGAAATGTCTCATTTTATTTTGTATATTTTCCAAAAAATATTAGAAAAACGTATCACACCAGAGCACACACACAGTTTATCAGCTGTAACTAGTAGTTCTAGGTATCTAATATCAGGGTTTGTATTGCAGTTCAGTGTCTAACACTGGCTGTGTGCTGGGCAGTAGCTGTGGAGTGGCACCGTTGATAGTACATGATCAAATCTGTTATTCCTGTGGTTACTGGATATAGTATAATCCTCTAAAACCATCAATCAAAAAGCTATTTGTTAATCAGAAGGCAAAGGCAGATGGATCTCTGATTGCAGGGCTAGCCTGGCCTATGCAGCAATTTCCAGGATTGCCAGGTTACATAAGGACACCCTGAATCAAAACACACAAATGAGCCAACAACTATCAAGAACCAACTGAAGAAAAATACAGATCCTAGTTCATATGTTCTTGTCTGAAAGCCTAGGATGAAACCAGCATTGTCTATTGATATGACTGAGAAAGTGCCAAGACTTACAAAATTGGTGGTATGGTATAGCTGGTCTCTTGCTATTTGGTGGGGTCTTCTTTCTTCCACCTTTCTCTGCCCTTTTTCTTCTACTCTTTCAACTCCCTAACTAGATATGTAAGGAAAAAAGTGTGGAGAGGAAAGGAAAGAGATACCTGAACAATGTCAGGGCTCAGAAATGGGCCAGCCATGATATTGTTAGACTACTTCCTGTGGATTAAGGGCACTGAGTTCCTTGCAGTAAGTTTGATCTTCACAGTCAGGATATCTAGTTTCTTCTTGTTATTACTTCTTCTTTGCACCTGACTATTCAATAAACCAAGACCAACAGTAACCAGCAACAACCAACAACCCACACCTTTACAGGGTCATAGCATTGATATAGCCTCTAAGGTCTCCAGAATTCCAAACATCACACAATTACAGATAGTATCTGTGGCTGGCAAAGCCAGGCCTCTGCTAAAACTTGAGGCAAGTCATTGAAAGCTGCTATGGACAATCTGAAGCAGCCCCATATCCCATACCTAAGATTAAAATCAAAACATATTCTTAAGATATCTCTATGTATTTTAAAGAAACCAAGTTCTAACTCAATTATGGGCTAGAAAACAATGTAAAGACAGGGCTGGGGCACTTTGAGAATTGCAGTTTCTCTTCTTGATGGCCTGGAGTGATCCAGTGTAGAAGCACACATTCTGGAAGACTCTGCAGCAGGAGAAGGCTGGAGAGCATGGGACAGGGGATGCTTTGTACACACTGTAGCTAGTTCTCTTAGGATTCCCCTGTTCTGTATGAACAAAAGCCTAAACAAGACTCTCAAAATACATCAACCGTCAACATTATAGGATTTAACAATTTATTGTGTCTGTACTTAATACAGGCAAAGGAAACAAAACTGATAATTTGGATGCAAAAACACTAAATGGATATTGGACTTGTAGAAAACGAGGAGCCTAAGGTTGGAGCCAGTGCATGGGGAAGACATGACTGTCTAGTTCTCCAGTCTGTAGGCAGAAAATGTGAGTAGCATTCCTACCTTCCCCCCTGTCCTCTTTGCCAATGACTGGTCACTACAGAACAGGGATGGGGGGTGGGATGGGGTAGGGGTATGGGTATGTGTGTGTGTGTGGGGGGGGGGAACAACAGCATGTTTTTTCCACTTTCTCTCTCCTTTTAGAAAGTGCCTGTCTCATGAAGCAAAACCACTCAGCTTCTCTGTCTGTGTGGCCCCCAAGAGAAGCTCTGTGCATGTGCTGACAAAAAACAACTCTGGTTTTTCAGCCCAACCTGTGAGAAGTGAAAGTTGATGTTAACACTGAGTAGCATCAGGAAAGCTCTCATTACCACCTGTTTGTCAACAGCATGGAAGGTACCCCCTCCCCCACTCTTATTCTAAATCACACAGGATGGTAAAGTGGTATCAGTTTCTCGGGTTTCACCAACTAATTACTAAGAAGTTGCAAATAAAAGCATGGAAAATAGGTTTTTTTTTTAATGCATTAATATCAGTAAAGATTAAAGCTAAGTCAGTAAGTGATAATCTAGTTTTTGGAGAGTAAGAACCCCTGTCTCACATACGACTTTTGGGATGAGTTTAAGTGAGATGAAGCTCTCCAGAGGACAATTTGGGTGCTAACTTGAAGAAGCAACGAGAGTGTCTCTGTTCAAGTGCCTCTGAATTGGAAATCCCACAGTTACAGTGGTACCCATCCATGGATGGGTTGTTTGTGGAAGGCGATTTCAAGCAGCATGTTAATGATGAGATGTTGGATGTGATAAGCTAGACAGATGGCTAAGGAAAAACATGGTATGTTTTTAGCATAAATAGTTTGCAATGGCTTAGGATGGAGTTTCACTATGGCCCCACAGCCTGACTCCCACCTGTGTGGCTACAGCATTTTGTGTAGCATAGGAGACATTTGAAAAGGCAGTGGGAAGACTGAAGAGTAGCTCTCCCCAATGGATGGCTTCTGGTGGAAGGGTGGCAGAAATCAGTTCTAGTTAAGGGGCAGGCCATGAGAATTGAACCATGCTCCAGTGAGTATAGAGATGATACAAATTGGACTTGTTTACTACCACTACCACTACTATTATTTGACTTTGGGAGGCACAAGGAGTGGGGGCAGACATGGAAGGACTGGGAAGTGAATGTGACCAGGGTAATATAATATGAAATACCCAGAAATTATTGAAAAAAAAGTAGGAGTGAGAGGCACCTGCCTCTCTAGATTTACCTAAGTGTTTCTCTTCACCCTTCAGCACCTTCTTCACGTCACTATGTCTTCACCTAAGACTAGCCTGGACAGAACTCAACCTAACTCTTTCTCCTCTGCACTTGCTTTGTTCCTCTCAGAGAGGAGCGTGGAAATAGGGTAGTGTCATCTGACTTCGATGAATTTGCAAATTTAGTCATATAATTACCCAGATTCATTTAGCAACCCTAAATACTTAAATTATCATCCCATGGGGCAAGAACCAATCCCTGACACTATTAATGATACTCTGCTATGCTTGCAGACAGGATCCTGGCATAACTGTCCTCTGAGAAGCTCCACCCAGCAGCTGACCAAAATAGATGCAGAGACCTGCAGCCAAACATTAGACAAGAGCTCTGGAAGTCATGTGGAACCTGTTTGGGAAAGGATTAAGGGACCTGGAGAGGATAGGAACTCCAGAGAATCATCAATCAACCTGGACCCTTGGGGACTCCTAGAGACTGAACCACCAACCAAAGAGCATACATGGGCTGGACCTAGGCCCCATGCACCTATGTAGCACCTATGTAGCAGACATACAGCTTGGTCTTCATGCTGGTGCCCCAACGACTGGAGCAGGGCTGTCCTTGATTCTGTTGCCTGCCTGTGAATTGTTTCCCAAACTGGCCTGCCTCGTCTGGTCTCAGTGGAAGAAGATGTGGCTAGACCAGCAGTGACTTTTGATGTGCCAGAGTGGGTTGGGTCCCTGTAAGGTGTGTGGAAACTCTCCCTTCTCAGAGGAGAAGCAGAGGAGGGAATGGAGGAAGGGGTTGTGTGTAGGGGGACTGGGAGAAGAGAGGGCATGCAATCAGGATTCAGAGTAAATAAATAAATAAATAAATAGGGAAAATTATAGTTACCAGTTTCATATAGTATTCATACATATTTTTTAAATGTAGGTTTTGCTATATAACATCACAGGTTCAAACTAGTGATTTACTTGCTCAGCCTCATGAGTGCTGGATTACAGGTGTGCACCACTACATGTGCCAGATACACCTACAAGTGTTAAGTATACTAAATTAATAGATATTGTCATATTAACTTAGTAGGCTATTTCTTCATATAAAGATGACCCTAAATGAATCCTCAGCTTATAAGAAGTAGTCACAGACATGTCATTGCAGCAGATGCTTTTCATTGCTTTTGATATTTCAATTTAAAAAAATATGTGAGTTACTTCAATGAGAGTTTAGCAGTACTACATACTCTTCAAATAGTTTCTCTTCTAAATTATTAGTTTTCCTTAGTTGATTGTAAACATACATGAAGTACAAGGAGTTGCAGACTTAGAATTCTCTTGTCAAATAATAGCTTCTGCCATTTCATCGACATCACAGGACAAATTCTAAAACTGATGTACCGACTGCGTCTCCTAAGCTAATGCTAGTTTATGGTCTTAAGTCACAAGGAGGTAGGAGTCACTGATGGCTGAGTGCCACCAACGAGGAAGAAGCCAGTTACGTAACCCTGAATGAAGTTCCTTTTCTCTTTCTGGGGAAAACACCGCTTTATTTGTTACTACAACGTACGTGTAGCACTTTTCAACTTCCAAAGTGTTTTTCCATATATTTTCTGATCCTGTCTAATAATCTCCTAAGAAGTTAAAGCAGGCATTTGTTGTCTTCAAAGTATGAGTACTTATCTCACAGACATCCAATAATTTATCTATAAGTCACAGTTGGACAAGAGTAAGAAAAAAAAACAGAAAGAAAAAGATTTCAAAGGGATATTGTCTTAGTCAGGGTTTCTATTCCTGCACAAACATCATGACCAAGAAGCAAGTTGGGGAGGAAAGGGTTTATTCGGCTTACCCTTCCATACTGCTGTTCATCACCAAGGAAGTCAGGACTGGAACTCAAGCAGGTCAGGAAGCAGGAGCTGATGCAGAGGCCATGGAGGGATGTTCCTTACTGGCTTGCTTCTCCTGGCTTGCTCAACCTACTTTCTTATAGAACCCAAGACTACCAGCCCAGAGATGGTCCCACCCACAAGGGGCCTTTCCCCCTTGATTACTAATTGAGGAAATGCCTTACAGTTGGATCTGATGGAGGCATTTCCTCAACTGAAGCTCCTTTCTCTGTGATAACTCCAGCTGTGTCAAAACTAGCCAGTACAATTGACCCCTTGACACACAAACACATCACTAGTAAGCCTCAACCCTTACATTCTTATTCATCCCCAAGATCTAAATAACTTTAAACTGTTCCAGTCTTTACATATTCTTAAATTTTCAATCTCTTTAAAATATCCATCTCCTTTAAAATCCAAAGTCTTTTTACAATTAAAAGTCTCTTAACTGTGGGCTCCACTAAATAGTTTCTTCCTTCAGGAGGGAAAATATCAGGGCACAGTCACAATCAAAAGCAAAAGTCAATCTCCAACCGTCCAATGTCTGGGATCCAACTCACGATCTTCTGGGCTCCTAAAAGGGCTTGGGTTACTTCTCCAGCCATGCCCTTTGTAGCACACACATCATCCTCTAGGCTCCAGATGCCTGTACTCCACTGCTACTGCTCTTGGTGGTCATCTCATGGTACTGGCATCTCCAAAACACTGCATGACCCCTTCAGTCCTGGGCCGTCAATTGCAACTGAGGCTGCACCTTCACCAATGGCCTTCCATGACCTCTCACAGTGCCGAGCCATAGCTGCTCTGCATGACCCCTTCATGCCTTCAAAACCAGTACCACCTGGGTGACCCTTACACATTACCAAGTCCCACTGCAGCAGGAGTACAACCTTGGCTATCTCTGGAACACAGCCTCTTTGTGCTTTCAGAAAACACTTCCCAGAAGATGTCACCTCAACGATGCTGGTCTCTTCTTAATAACCGCTAATTTCTTAGCTCCAGTTAACCAGCATCAATAGTCCCAGTAATGCAAAGTTTTTGCTTTAGTAGTTCTGGTATCTTGTTAATCACAGCTGATTCTTCAGCCCCAGCTAACCAGAACTACAGAATCTTCAGTCAAAGCAGCAATGGCCCTGAAAAGTGTCAATTTTCCCTCTGAAATTTCACAAGCCAGGCCTCCATCTTCTGCACTGTTCTCAACATTATCTTCCAAGCTCCCACACAATATCTGACAGAGCTCTTAACAACGAATAGATCTTCAAGCCCAAAGTCCCAAAGTCCTTCCACAGTCCTCCTCAAAACATGGTCAGGTTGTCACAGGAATACCCCACTCCACTGGTACCAATTTGTCTTAGTCAGGGTTTCTATTCCTGCACAAACATCATGACCAAGAAGCAAGTTGGGGAGGAAAGGGTTTATTCGGCTTACACTTCCATACTGCTGTTCATCACCAAGGAAGTCAGGACTGGAACTCAAGCAGGTCAGGAAGCAGGAGCTGATGCAGAGGCTATGGAGGGATGTTCCTTACTGGTTTGCTTCCCCTGGCTTGCTCAGCCTGCTCTCTTCTAGAACCCAAGACTACCAGCCCAGAGATGGTCCCACCCACAAGGGGCCTTTCCCCCCTTGATCACTAATTGAGAAAATGCCTTACAGTTGGATCTCATGGAGGCATTTCCTCAACTGAAGCTCCTTTCTCTGTGATAACTCCAGCTGTGTCAAGTTGACACAAAACTAGCCAGTACAGATATTATCTTTAAAAGTTGTCTTTTCTTCAATGGCAGAGAAGTATCTTTCCCTTGGGAGCAAATGGCTATCAAGTGCTTGTGATTTCTATTTATAGTTTGAACAACAGGAAAAGATTGGGGAGGGGGGTGATTGAGGAATGTGTGTGGAGACCACAGGCTGATCTTGGGTGTCATTCCTAACTCTGGTGTGTCATTCTACTCTCTGGTGCTCTATTTTTTTCAGACTGGGTCTCTCACTGATCTGGAATTTGCTCATAAGCTAGGCTGCCTGTCCAGGGAGCCCCCAGGAATCCACCCGACTGTGCCTCCCCGGCACTGGGAATACGGAGCTGCCACCATGCCTGGCTTTTTGACACATGGGATCAAACGTTGATCCCGATGCTTGTCTGTCAACTTCTTTACCAACAGAACTCTCTCCCCTGTCCTGATCCCCGTGGCTTTTTCAACGATGTCTCTTGTTTCCTAAGACAAAGCTGCCTACAACTTCTGATCCTAACTTTATTCAACTTCTCAAAATATTTGAAAATACCTGAAAAAAAAAAAACCATACAAGGGCCACAATGTTTCCTAGCTAATAATGGGGAAATCAAAGAAACCCAAATCTGCTATATTAGTAGAAAAACATAAGCACTTTTTAAAATTCTAAAAGGTATCCTTTAAGGATTGGTACTGAGACAATGGGAAACATACATTATAGGCCAACTCTTAGGAAATAAACTATTGTGAGCGTGTACTTTCATTGTTTTTCACTCCCTATCTACCCATGATTACTAAGTCATTCTTCCCAAATGGAAAGATAACCCAAATCCACAGGACTCTGAGTATAATCACCTGGTTACAATAGCCTTGACAATCTATAGATGGAGCTGGAGAGATGACTCGTAGCTAAGAGCACTTGTTACTCTGCAGAGGGCCTAGGTTCAGTTCCTAGTAGCTCACAATCATTTAGAACACCAGTTCCAGGGAATCTAACCCCCCTTTCTGGAATGCATGTGGCACCCATGAGCACATGTTAAGCAAAAAAATCCATTAAAAAAAACCATAAAATACAATTTTAAAATATGGGGAAAAAAAGCCCTAAAAAAATATAGGCTAAGGCATGTTATAAGAAACTACACCTAATAACAGTGCCTTGGATACAAAGAAATTAGCACACTCCTTAGTGATATTGCAGTTGCCATTAATTTTGTTCCTTTTTTAATCCTAAAATGCACAAAGACTGATTGATTGAGTATGTAGAATTTGCAATGTATTCCCTAAAGGAATTTAGCCTTTCTTAAGTCTATACTGTTTAGACTATTGTCAAAACTAGGCCTACAGTTGCAACATATGAAATGAAAATCATTCTAGAGATAGGCTTCTGGTAAACACTTGAGCACACACCAACTTAGAAATCTGAGATACTCCAAATTTGGAGGTCAAAGGGAACAAAACCCTACCCACTCTTTCAGAATTGGCGGCTCTCCTTTTCCATCTTCTTCTCCCTTTACCTTTCCCGGAGTCTTTGTTACCTTGTCTGAAGGGACCCTTCTTCTTCTACTTGTCCTAATAAATGTTCCCGTCCCCAAATTTATAATTGGGAAAATGCACACAATTTGTCCTTTTCTAATGATTTTGCATTATGCTACATGCTTCTTGTAAGTTGCAGAGTATGGAAAGATAGGGAAAAAAAAAAAGTGTTCAGGCCAGTCATTCAGAGGTCAGCCAGAACACTGGGTCCGGCTCTTCTCCTACCTATTTTTATAACCTAGGTAAGTGATCTTACGAAAGGAAAATATCCTTGTTTAAATCTCAGACTGACTGACAGTTTAGCACCATATATTAGTAATTTATAGCCTGCTTAGCATAAATTACCATAGTGGGTATTTTTGGGCTCTTCCATGTGTTCAAGTGGGAAAGTGAAGTTGCTGAGGTTAGTCAGGTCATCCACTGGTTCACAGTTCCAATTTTTAAAGAAAGCGACTTTCTTAACCTGCAGAGGTGATGTTTCTGTCACCAACCTTTCTTCCGATGCTGTTGCTTCTCCCTGCAGCGTATGAGAGAAAACCACGTATGAAACTCAGAGTCTGAATCTTGACCATAGCTCATGCTATGCTTTAAGAAGTTTCCTCTCTCCTGCGTACTTTCCACTAATAGATTATAGGTGTGACAGCCATATTACTGGCTGGTTTGTGCCAAGACATTTCCTAGGTGGTACCGGGTACTTCCTTCTCGTCCAGATGACCAGATCTGTCAGCCTGAGGCTGACTGCAGCTCCGGTTGCCATCCATGAATGTGTCCCTGCCAGCTTTTCAATGAACAGCTTCGGTGTGACCACTACTTAGAATTGTTACTGCATCAGGAATTGCAACCTTGTGCTAACACTTCCATATTTATTAATTAAAATACTAGGTGTTCTGTAATTTTTCCTGGTATCATTTGAATTTTCCAGAGATAAAGCAGGGTGCTTCATTTTATTCTATCTACCAGTTTTCCCAGTAAGTCTTTAATATCCTCCCAAAGGTGGCATAACTCATGTGCTGGTTTGGCTGCTGTTCTCAGTGTCACGTGAATTCAGCGATTTACATGTTGAGCTTGTCTCCATCCACTCTGGTTACCATCCTGCTTGGTTATAAGGTTGTTCCATCGCCGCGCAGTGGTGGCACACACCTTTAATCCCGAACTTGGGAAGCAGAAGCAGGCGGATTTCTGAGTTCAAGGCCAGCCTGGTCTACAGAGTGAGTTCCAGGACAGCCAGGGCTCTACAGAGAAACCCTATCCCGGGGTGGGGGGTGGGGGGTGGGGGGTGGGGGGTAGTTGCTCCACCTAGTCACCCTGTGGTTCAGAATGCTTGAAGTTGGAAGGTTTATGAAAAACTTTCTGCTTTGGCCATTACTATTCATTTTTGACTAGTTACACTGTAGGTTTTGTTGGAAGAGAACACACCTAATGTATACTCTTGAATCAAATGACACAGTTAACTACCTAAGGGAAGCTGAGGAAAGCAGATATTAAAGCTGAAACATGCTTGGTAACTCTGGAAGGTACTGCAATAGCTGTGAACATCATATAATTCTTTTATATATATTTGAAATTTCCTAAGCTCTTTTTTCCACTTATTAGTAAATTTAAAAAAATCACTATCACAGCAAAACAAAACATATTCCTTAAACTCAGCTTATATCCAACTGAAACAATTTCCAAAAAACTGTAACAAAAGTGAAATAATAATAATTATTATTTTTTTGAGTCAAGAAAAACTTGCATGGTTGAAGACAGAGTAGCCAAAGTATGGTTCTTAAAGTATTCTTTATTAAGATCATTAAAAGTTGCAGAAACAACTTTATATTATAAAGGCACAGGGAGACAGTTCTGATAAAATATTCAAATTAAACAGTAACATACAGTACAAAAGACAATTTAAATGCACATACAAACCCCAAATGTTTTGATTCAAAAATATTTCACTGCGTCTATTAATGGGCAATGATTAAAAATATAAATTGTTGCTGTATAATAAATATCTGAGTGTGAACATCTTGATAGCAAAGAGAACAAAATATTTATTGCTTTTCACATACATATTTTTCCCTGTAATTTTAAATTCCTAATTCCTTGACTATCTTTTCAAAACTTCCCCAAAGATAAAAGAAATTCCACATCCTCTCTAATGGTAGTTATACCTGAAGTAGCCATCACTGCCTGGAAGGCTTCTTGACTTCTTGCTCTGTAACCACAACCACAGTCACTCCCCAAAAACATGATGATGTTTGTGGAACCACAGACGGCTCTCCTAGGAGTCCCAACCTCCATGTTATGAATAGGTGGAAAATATAATGGTGTTCTGTTTTGAAACTCTATACTTTAGTGTAGCTCTAAGGACGCAAAAGACTTGGATGATTTTTTCCTACTCCCTTCAAAATCTGTTGGAATTTGTAAGAAGTTAGCTTAGCAAGCTCTTCAATGTTTCACTGAGAACTATGCAATGTACGGATGTATAAGAAGAAACACAATGTAATAATCTGTTTTATAATAGACATCCCTTACCCTCCGTCTTCCCAGTTTTAAACTTGCATTAACTTTATTGCTGTCTTCCTCCACTTTGGATTAACAAACTAATTTAAGATGGTACAAAGATAATTCCCATCACAATAATCAAACAACATGAAAGTTTATCCTAAATAATGGCATTTCAACTGAAGAAGTACCTATGCTAACACGTTTGATATGGTCTTGACCATGTCTGTTCAGATGGTGCACAGCAGCTACAAGTGCTCCTGGCTTGAGGGACAATAAATAGTTGCTAAATGAATGAGAAGGACAAACTTGGCTTTGGTTGTGCATATTTTAATCGCTTTCTGATTTCAGTAAGTCAGGCCAGAACGCACTACCCCAAACTTTACTGCAAACAAAAGAAACAACTTCAAACAGAAAGATATTACCTGTGCTAGTTAGAGCCAACTTTTACAAAGAACAGTTTTTAAATAGACAAAAATTTTACACATTATTTGTTAATTTTTCTACTCACACATTTAAATTTGATGTTCTGATATCTAGCAACTGAGTAAAGAAGATCACAATGGGCACACAAGCTTTACAGTAAAAATTATTAGTGTATCAGTTAGTAAAAGGTTCTGATGCCTAATTGGATTCCAACAATGATTACCATGTTCATTTTGGAGAAACTACCAATGAATAAAAGGTAGAAGGTCTTTACGATATACATTTTTTTAATAAGCAGTAGCTCAACTGTCAGCATTAAAGGGACAGGTAGATCTTAATTTACGAGTGACAGCTAAAATACTGAAGTGGGATACGAAGGTGACCAATTCTATTTTCAGTTCTAAACATAGGAATGTGTCTAATATTTCTTTGGCATATGCATTACTATCTTGGACTAGTTAGCATTTAGAAACCTTGACTTTTATTGTTTCTTCAATCAAAGCGATCGAAGTGTAGACTGCTAGTGTATTATTCTCGAAGCCTTTTAGCAAAGGATGCAGTGACGTTTTGTAGCATATGCTGAACATCATGTTCAGTGTATACCTGTAATTACTGGCATTGAGGGAGTTAACTCTTAAATAACCTGAAATGATGTTATCATGCAGTGGAAAAGCATAGAAGGCTGGGGAGAGGCAAATTATTTACATGGTGAAATACTAAGATCTCTGTAAAAACAGTAAACCTGGGAGTCCTGCCCTAACAGTTTAAGTATGTACCGCATAGCACGGAATGAAAACTACTTATATTAAATTTTAAATGAACACCTATAGTAACCTGGGTGCGTAAAACTTTTAAAAAATGGAAAATGATTTTACACATCAGAAGGAAAATGTGGCCTATAAAACAGGCCAATCTAACTTGAAATTCAAAGTAAATGCAAGAGATTCACAAAATCATGGTAGAAATGCAAACTAAGTACCAAGTACCCTTTGATACACAAGCCATGTAACTATCAGACTCCTTTCCAATAGCTTAGCAATATCATCCACTCAGGTATGGGAAGGGGAAAAGCAGTCAATGGTATCTCAATCTCCAAAGTGAAGAACAGACTTGCAGAAGCGTCGTGAGAACGTTGATGTACAGTAATGTCTTATTTGATGGGTGTTAACGTAAGATCTATCAGAAGTTCATCATTCTCGAGGCCATACTTCCACACTTTGTTTATTCTAGGCAGTTTTTTTGGTGGTTTAGTTTTGTCAGTGCTTTTTCAGCAAAGAAAATGTAAAGATCACTGCTGACTACCTCACATTGTGACTTAACTGTGCCAGATAGCCACGCAGTTCTTTTGCGGCCTGGAACCGGCCATAGCGTTTCTTGGGGTTGGTGCACTCATCCAGCAAGGCCTCCAGTCGGCCATCTTTGGCAATTTCACTTGGTGGATCATGGAGGAGTCCTCCAGAAGTGCCGCGCCAGGTGGCATGTCTGGATAAGAGGTTCTGACAAACGGCATAGTAATTGTGGTCCACAGTGACACGAGCACAGAGGATTTCTTTTGAAAATGACAAGCAAGCTTCCTTGTCACAATCGTCAAACTTGCTTTCATACCATACGTCCCAATTCTCAGGCTTATCTGTGAAAGAAAAATCAGAAATGTTTATTTGAAAAACAACTTCCTAACGTTCTCATACAGAGCATCCCATTAATTAACAAACCTTTGTTTTCTACTCTTATGTATAAAACATACGCGGTAAAACTTAAGTGTTTCGATATACTAACTCACAAAAACATCATTTATCGGGATCTCAGGTGAAAGGGTCAAACGAGGCCCAATTTTTCAGGTTCATCTAGGATTCCCCGACCATAGGGAGGATCCTAAGACATCATCACACCTAACGCTGCAGGACTGGAGAGATCCGGGTCTCTGCCTGGACTGTCAGGCAGCTACATAAGAACACCTCATTTTAGATCTTAGAAGACAGCAAGCCGGAGCTGGAGAGATGGCTCAGTGGTTAAGAGCACGGACAGCTCTTCTGAAGGTCCTGAGTTCAAATCCCAGCAACCACATGGTGGCTCACAACCATCCGTAATGAGATCTGACGCCCTCTTGTGGAAACAGCTACAATGTACTTACATATAATAATAAATAAATCTTAAAAAAAAAAAAGATAGCAAGTCAAGAAATAAGAGAAACCAGCATTGTCTGTCGCCCATAAGACAGTATCCTCAAAAGGATGTACACAGGGACACTGGTCCACCCAGCTGAGGAAATAGCACTGCAGCTAGAGTGTGAGACACATACCAAGGAATAGGAACAAGTGAAGCTAGAACAACAACACATAACATAACAACAACAAACTGTAACTTGCATGGAGCATTTACTGCTCAGAAAGGTAGCTTTGGGTTAAAGCCAGGAGGGGGCAGGATGATGATGGCAGGCCCGTGAGACGGCTTAGCAGATAAAGCTGAGCCTGATGACCCACATGGTGGAGGGTGACACAAGATTCTCCTACGTTATCCTCTGGCTCCACACATACACCTGCATACCCACATCCACATACATATACCCGCAAGCACACAAATCAATAGAACTTTAGAAAACGTTACCTCAGCAACTAGAGAAGGTCAAATCAAAGAAACATTTGAAACAAAAGCAAACTTTAAGGTGCAACTGGATGGCAAGGCAGGAAATATTAACATAGTAGAGAGAGTATTTTATAATAAAAAATAGCTATAAGACATTTAGGTGGGCCTGTCATATATGTGAACAGAATTAGATTTGAAGTCCTAAGTTTAAAATCAGAAGACTAACACCCATATTGAGAACACCAAAGACATGTGCTTGACGGAGTCAAGGCTTTACGAGCAACTAGCTAGTGTGCACAAAACAGATGGGACAGACCCCTTATGCAGAGAAGAAAATACACTCGGGAAAGCCCAGAAGCACAAGAATCATCCAGGAAAGCAAAAGACCATTATTCCTGAGGCATCAAGGGTAATGGATGGACGGATACTGAAAATAAAGCAGAATAAGTCAAGTCTCACACACACACACACACACACACACACACACACACACACACACACTGTACCCAGTAAGAAATCTGGATTCTACCAGAACAATGAGAGGTCATCAGAACCGTTTAAACAAGGGAAACTGTTGGCATTAGCTAAGAGAAAGCAAGCTGCAACTTTTAAGATGGGAAGCATGACATACAATCCTACAATAGCCACCAATATACAGGAAGGAAGAAGGGAGCAGGACCCTCAAGCAGTACCCTCCCTGGGGGAGGGTCTATAACAAATCAAGAAATCAGGAAAGTGCTTGGTGGGCACACGATCTGAACATGGTGTTAAGAAAAGATAAGCAGAATAGACATGATCATAGATAGAGAACGCAGTGACTATACAGCTGCCATGTCGACCATGTGCACCAGGCACCACAATTTGGAAATGCTTGAAGGTAAGCTAAAATTGCTCCTATCCCTTATGTCCGGGGGTGAGGTAAGCTAATAGATAGAGTAAGATTCTCACCAAGGAGCAACAATTCTTGGGTTTATTTGGTTTACCAGATAGGTCTTACAGCACAGCCCAGGCTGGCCTCTAACTCAATATGTACCCTAAACTGGCTTAAAACTCGTGCTGCTCCTGTGTTACCTGCTTGAGTGTTGAGATTCAGGTGAGAGCGTGGTTTCCCTAATATTTCTTCTTCTAGCCAAATTACTTCTAGAATATAGCTTATTTATCCTTGACACTTTGAAGTTCTTATGATACTTGAATTTCAAAACATTTCCCATACTTGCCTACCAATCATGCAGAGAGCTCACAAATAAACAGACAGCAAAGTCTGGATGAAGATATAATCATTACTGTTAAGCTAAAGTCAGATCTGCAGTGCTAGAAATCATCCAAATTAAAATAAGATTAAAACCACAATGGGGACCCCAGGAGAGAACAGAACACCCTTTAGAGGCCCTGCAGAGAAGTGAACCCTCCACAAGAGCAGCTCCACTTTGATGACCAGCAACAAACAGCATGAACTTCCTTTTTCATTAAGTTAAACAAGGGTGTCTCAGCTTCTTCCATACACATCTTCCTTCTGCTCAAGAAAGGCTTCTACATATATATATATACATATATATGTATATATATATATGAATATAAATCAAATATTTGACAGCAAGAAACCATAAAACAATTCAAAAACAATTTGATATATAGTTGCATCATTTATTAAAGAAAAGAAAAACTCATACCAAGGAGATGAACATGTATTTAATTTTATGCAAGAATTAACTCTCAGTTAAGTACCTAATAATACTGCAAGGCAAAGAACATCTCTTCGTTTTTCAGAGCTGGATATTGTGGATTTGTAATAGTCAATGCTGAGAACGCTACTGTGTCTAGGCACCCACCAGATATTGGCAAAATTATCTTTAGAGCCATTTCAGAATTTACTAGTCATCCTGTCCTAATCCCAAACAAAAAGTGATTTTTTTTTAAAAAACTGAAAACTTAAGCCAGCAACTAAAATAGTAATTTTTAATATCAAATATTCTAACATAATACAATCTAAAACACCACTATTTGATATTTACATGCCAAGGAATGATTGTAAGAAAATATGAAGTTTTCTATGGTCCAACATTTCTATAGCTTATATAAATTGTTTGCAATTCATGAGACACAGCAGTCTCCAATCTGTGTCAAGGTGATCCAGGCAGCAGTGACTAATGATGTAAGAGGTGACAGTAAGCTGTGTTCTGCACAGCACAGAGTTCCAAATCTAGGCTGTAGTGAAGTTACATGATACAACACAGGCAATCACTGGCATAAATACTTCATATTCATTATTTACTTGATTTTGAATTCATTTTTGTTAGTTGCACAATTTAGAATTCTTTGACTATTACCAAATTTTTCTACAACCCCCACATTTGTTATGTAACCTGTTCTGACGTTGTGACCGAGTTTACCAAGCTGTGTCCTACACTACAGAACACAGTATGGCAAAAGATATATACATACATGTACACATACCTCCACAGACTCCACACATACCAAGGAATGACTGTAAGATAATATAAAGCTTTCTACGGTCCAACATTTCTATAGCTTATATAAATTGTTTGCAATTCATGAGACACAGCAGTCTCCAATCTGTGTCAAGGTGATCCAGGGAATGGGTGGGCTGTACTAATTTAAACACAGATATTTTACTAAATATAGAGAAAATTCTAATTGCTGATCCTGGTCATACAAAATTAAAAAAAAAAAGATACAAGGTTTTCATCTTAAAAAGAGTGCAATTTTATCAGAAATATAACATTTAAACACAGAAAATGTACAATAGATAAATCTGAAAATTATATACTTACTTTGTCTAATTAATCTTTTGTCGGCAACTAAAACATTTTCGGCATCCACAATGATTACTTTCCCATCTCTTGGACCAACTGCAAAGTTGTCAAAGCTGACGTCCAGGAGGTAGAGTGCAAATTCAAAGTCATTGTTTGTAAGCTGCTCTGCTATCTCCATTAACTGCCAAGCAAGGTCAACTCTCTTCTCCCATGGTGCATTAAAATAACTCCACAGTTCTTCTCCAACATAATTTACAGCCACCATTCTTCCACAAGCTCCAAGATATTTTGCAAATGGCCAACCTTCATCAGATGGAAAACTCTACAAAAGAATTATCTTAATATTATAATACAGTCTGATGAAGTTACCTTGGGTCCCCCCCCGCCCCCGCACCCCAGAAGCTGACAGGGGATTCCTCCTAGGTACAGTTCAGTACAAATTTCATCTTCCCTCCTCACTCAAACCATTACCATAGACCTGAAAGAATGTGAAAAATGTTGTATTCGAAATCTGTGACAAGTACTACTTTTCACTATCTCAGAAACAAATTTACCAATACAAGGCAAGAGTCACTATCTTTGTACCAATTCTAAAAACATTTATACCTTTCTATATCTTTTTGATTTCTACACATACAAGCAATCAATGGTTTTCTTTAAATAAATAGTCTTGAAAAATACACCAACTAGTAATTATTTACCTGGTTAAGTACCTTGCTATGTAGGCAATAAAGACGAACTATAGAAGCTTTGTTTAGCTACAGGCTTTTATTTTAGAGGAACAGACACTGAACAAATCCTATGGTGTTAGTAACTACACTAAAGTTTGTACACTTCTAGAGGCCCTAACCAATCCAGAAGCAGTCAAGACAATGCTGGGAAGGATTATTGGATGCTTAACAATACCCAGGCCTGGGAAAGAGTACTCTGGTCTCAACGTGGCCTCCATTCTGAGCACCCACGGACTTGAGTTCGTCTTGTTTCAACCTTTTCCCCTTGCTCCAGCCTCAAAATTATTTTTTTTTCACATTAGTGGAGTTTTCTAATGGGCTTTTTAGCTACTAGGAAGATTCTAGTTCTAAATCAAAAGTAATGTCTTTAAAAGCATAAACAAGTCATTTTAAACGTAATTATCACCTAGATCTGCCCGTGATCCCATGCTGGGAATCCAACTCAAGGCTCTGTGCATGCCGGGCTTTACAAATGAGCAATGTCCCTGGCCCCATCAAAGATACTTTCTACCACTAAATATGCTGTAACCAAAATGAATACTGGAGAAAAACAAAAGATGGTTAGAAGTTAATATTACTTTCATGTGTAAGGTTGCAAGGCCAGGTTTGTGTCAGTCTTGTTCTTAGCTGGAAAAAAAAATATGAAATGATACTTAAACCAGCATTAAAGGAGTGAGATAAACCAGGAAGACGGCAAACCTTAAACCCCCCAGAGAAGGAGCTTCTATTTTCAAACTCTGGATAATCTACATACACCTGAAGAGGCAGAGGTATGGCCTTTCTTCTTTAAACAAACAAACCAACAACAACAACAGCAAAACCCAAAAAGCAAGGCTAATTTTGCCTCAACTTTTAATTGTACAGATTGTCTCTAAAGTCCTCATGCTAGAAGAGAGACAACTTTAGAACACATTCTCACTTTGCACCCCCTTTAAGTCTAAGTATACACAACCACCATACTTTGCATATATAACTTTTACAAGTATTCTATGACAAAATACTACTTATATGAAAAGAGATCATGGATCTTAAATATAGTAAATTAATAAATTCACTTTGGGGGCAGAGACAAGAGCTACTTAGTCTTTAGAAATTAGAGGTAAATGTGTTTTTAATC
Source organism: Mus musculus (assembly GCF_000001635.26). Classification (NCBI taxonomy): domain Eukaryota; kingdom Metazoa; phylum Chordata; class Mammalia; order Rodentia; family Muridae; genus Mus; species Mus musculus. Next base: position 94,526,222 of record NC_000075.6, read on the forward strand.
CTTAACAATATTTTTATTTCTCTTGGGAGCTGAGAAAAGTGACAGACAGATCACTCACGTGAAACGTGCGGTGCAAAAACTGTTCACAAACCACACAGTTTCAACTTTCCTCTCTATTTAAAATATCTCATGACCTTGACATTTTTTGTTAGACAAATGGCTACAATCGACTTGCCTATTTATAAGAAGTGTGAATGCATTCTGACGTAAAAATGGAACACTAAAAGTTTAATAAGTATGTGGGATCACATTATTTTATCATGTAAAAAGAAAAACAAAACCATCTCCATTCAGCGTACTATTCACACGCCATATTGTAGAACAGACACAAGCACATCTTTGTGAAAATAAAATGGTCTTTGACAACAAGAGAAAGGGGATCCCTGCCAACATCTGCACATGTACAAATGCCTCCTTGTTTTTGGAACCTTTCCAACTGGCAAAGGACAGTCAAATGTACACTTCATTACCCGCCCCTCATAGAAGAGGGCAAAATAGATGAACAAATGTCATATTGAGCAACTTTTACATTAGCATTGTGACTGCTCATGATTTCTAACTGACGTCGTATGCCTCGCTTTAAGAGACAATTCTTTCGTGTAGCTTGCTACCTACTCTTTTGGAAGAGCTTTCATCACTGAAGTCACACCATTTGCTTATAAGACAGCACTATTTCACTATATAATCAAAGCACTATTCATTAATGAGAACAGATTTTTATTAAACACGTTGTGGTACAAAAGAACAAAAAAATAAAAAAACAAAAAATGGCTCAGGGTTGGAAGCCAAGTTTAAAACAACCCTGGCGTACAAACAAAATACCATAGCCAAGCAGAATTTGAAAGACATTTTGAATTCATTAGAGCTTGGATTTGTTAAATATAAAGTAATATTGAAAACAAGGGTTTTTTTTTTTCCTGATTAGCAAACTCTTACAGATATAAAACACAGTAGCTGGGATTAAAAAGTTTATTATGGAGGCCTAGATTTCCTTACTTAAAACAAAAATCTGGAGACCAGATATTCAAATTATCTGAAACCAAAGAGTTTCATTTAATCTGAAATATGCAATTATTTTACTTATTTACTATGTACAATTGAAAAATGTGCAAGTGCTTCCCAAACGAAGGCAAATTTTCAGACTTAGAACAGTACGACAGATGCAGCAGGTCCTCTCAACTTTTTATAAATGTTTGTAAATTATTATATGTATAAAATATAGACTATCGATGATATAAAAGTAAAGACTGCATAAAGGTAGAAGATAGTTGTAAACCTATATATTTGTTTTTCTATCAATGTACTTTAAAAATTAAATTAGTGACAGCACAAAGACAATGCTAGAATATTAATGTAAACATATAAATTATTTGTATGTAGCATATGGTGCAATGATAGAACACTTATACTTTATGTGTGAGGCCCTGGAAATGACTAAGATGCAGAATTTTACTAAGGTCATCCTCTATTCTACAAAAACAAAACAAAACAAGAGGAAAAAAACCATGGAGCTCATACATGATTCACACACAAAGATTATGGGAATTGGCTGTAACGCAGGTATGTAATATTTTCTATATATAACATACAGTCTTCAACAGAACTCCTACACTAAATGGAAAATATTACACAGCATATGAGAATAAGGAGTTTGAAATTATAAGGCAAAACTCAGATGCCCGCCTCAATCTCTACCTCTCAATACCTGAACATAATTCTTCCCCCAACTCCATACTCCCAGACAAGCTACTACTCCCATGTGCTACAGTTTCATGGGCATTTGTTTTCACTAAGAACACAGTTTCATACCTTAGCATACACCTGGGATGCTCTTACCACATTGACAGTCAGTCAGTCTAATAAACACACTTAGGGTTGGCTTAAATAGAGACCACGGAGGGGGAATAACCCTGCACTGGTCTGTATCATAACACCTGCTTGAGGAATGCTGCTATGTGCTAACAGCACAGGTTATGTAGTTACCTTTATAAAATCAGAGAAAATTCTTAAACAGTGGAACACTGGATTGAAAATTGATAGCAGTATGCTTTGAATTTATCTTGACTATTGCAAAAGAACTATAGCTGGCCCAAGTTTGCCTTTTATTACCCCTGAACTTTATGGCAATTAATACTGTGCTAATAAGTTAGATTTATAATCCACATAACCAACTCAACATATTTGAATCCTTCTTTCTTTCTATTGAGCACAGTGATTTTGTTTTTGATTTCTGGTAGTAAGTGGTTAATGAAGCATTTGGAATTTTTTTGGTATGCATTACCACATTTTTTTAAGTTTTGCTATTACTGTATTTATGAATACATATACATTTTTATAACATATTTTAATAAGATCACATATTTTTAGGATAATTGCTAACAAACGCGTCCACTAGGAATTAAGAGCTCCTAGAGAACAGTGAATAGATTGAGTGATTCTTAATCATATTTCTTTCTATCAAGAAAAGAAGTACATTTCTGGATGAGTATGTAGATTTGGAGAAGCAGATCTTTAAAAAGTTCATTAAGCTCACCGAGTGCATCGAGGCTTCCCCTTTGGTTCTGGACCTGCCTGATGAAAACAATGGTATACATATCACTCCAGTTTTACAGAGGAAGAAACCGATCTCAAAGGACTTACTAGTCTCCTATATATGACATATAACTAACAGATTAAAATACAGCCAACTTATAAAGGCTAGTGCTCTACTGTCTTTTACTCCTATGTAACCAATATTATTTTTATATACTAAAATTTAAGTACACAAATATTTTTCATAGACGAATACTAGCATTCTATTGAAAAGTATAGAACTTCAATTCACGAGAAAATATCAAATAAACACATGAGAAATGTGTTACCATTTAGAATTGTTTTTTTTAAAGAAGGCGATTCCTAATAAACTAACTTCAAAAAGCTTATCAAAATATACAACCTAAAATGTCCATCAGTTTTTCTATACTAGCATTTCTGCACAAAAATACACAAACTTTGAACTTGAGAACATTTGAAGAAAGCAAGTGTTATAAGGAGTACAGAAATGTTTAAAGGTTTAATTTCAATCTTAGAATTATTTTAAAAGCCCCTATCTGAATGAAATCCCAGTGTGGCAATACATGTTGTAACAGCTGTTCATACAGATTAGTCAACTGTGTTGTGCTGGTGACAGACTAATGTGTTCACAGTTTTGTGAACTGTCTAGAGGGGGAATGCAGGAGAGTTACTAGGAAGACTTAATAGTTACTTCAACTTGACTAGAATGTCTATGAGATCTTAGCTTAATTTAAATTGGGAAGTAGCTAGTGGCCAAAAATTTATCACAAATATAGCAGACACCTAAAACCTCAAGCTATTTTAAGTCTCAGGATATGCCTCATTTATCATGAAATCATCTTCTGAATGTCATTTCCACCCGCCTCAATTCCAACATTAACCAATGCTTTGAAAATAGAAAGGTTGTGTTAACTGAACATCACAGCAAATGGCTGTATACAAAACTGGAAACCAATGTCACATACATTAACACAAACCTCCCTAAATTAAATAGAAATAAGTCGTCTTGTAGAACAGCTTTTACACACACACACACACACATACACACTCTCTCTCTCTCTCTCTCTCTCTCTCTCTCTCTCTCTCTCTCTCTCTCTCTCTCTCCCTCTCTCTCTCTCTGCCAAAACTCACTTGGCAAAGCTTTACGCAAGGATGTACTAATCTCAAGAGATCCTTTCTTACCTACTCTACAAACAGCAACTGTTACCCACATTTCTAACTTGAATGTGTAAGTACAAACATTTGTTACCAATTAAAAAACCATTAAAAGAAACAAGAGCACACTCTTAGGATCTGATAACCTAAAAATGTGATCTTACTTTCTTCAGTCAACATAAGTTTCCTTGGTTCCAAACACCACCCTTCTTAAGAACAGTAAAACATCTGCCAACAGCAGGGTCTTCCACACCATTAAATAAATGCCAGTTGCTGGCTTACAGAGATTAATATTCTGATTGCCTTAAATTTAAGATGAAAAGAAACCCAACTTCCCCCACCCATTTCTTGTGTGCTTTCTTACAATGGAGTCTAACAGTAGACTCTAAGATTTCTTTTACTTCTCCTTACATCTTAACCCAACAAGTCTTAGTAGTTAATTTCCTTAAATTCATTCTCCAAAATTTCCTTAAATTTAATTCTCTACTGCTTTGAAAATAAACTCTGAGCTCACCCAGTCTGAGTACTTCATCTTATGCTCAACTACTAGCCTTCACTACTCCCATGCAAGAGGCCTCCCATGGAGGCCCTCCCTGATTTTTTTTACCACCAGAGAGCTTCCTTGTCCTCTTCATTGACTGTTAAAACTCAAACTTAGCTTGTTCTGTGTGCCACCTAATCTTAAAGCTGAAGCTATGCAAACTGTGTCTTGAACGTGAGTCACCTCTGATGGAACCCAAAGGTGGATACAACAGTGGCTGGCAGCATTCAGCAATGGCATCGTAACTCTGATGTCTCCTCTATTTTACATCGTTCAGCAATGCCAATGTACTGAATAAAATTATAACTAATGATTTACCAAGAAAAATAAGTATTTTTTTTGTATTTATAGTACTTATTCTACTTCATTTACTTCATATGGGACAAATGTCTAACCCCCTTTAAATGATTACCCCCAGTAAACTAAAACCTGAAGTAACAGCTATGTAGATATGTAGGATGTGTGCATGTGTGTGTACATGTGTCTCTGTGTGTGTGTGTGTGTGTGTGTGTGTGTAAAGGAGGTGGCATATGAATATCTGTCATGCAAAGTGTGGAGTAGAGACTGAGGGAATGACCATCTAGAGACTGACTCACCTAGGGTTCCATCCCATTTACAATCACCAAACCCAGACACTGTTGTGGATGCCAACAAGTGCTTGCTGACAGGAGCCTGATATAGCTGTCTCCTGAGAGGCTCTGCCAGTGCCTGACAAATACAGAGGTGGATGCTCACAGCCATCCACTGAACTAAGCATAGGGTCCCCAATGAAGGAGCTAGAGAAAAGACCTAGGGAGCTGAAGGGGTTTGCAGCCCCATAGGAAGAACAACAATATGAACTAACCAGTTATCACACCAGCCCCCCAGAGCTCCCTGGGACTAAACCACCAACCAAAGAGCACACATGGTGGGACTCATGGCTCCAGCTGCATATGCAGCAGAGGATGGCCTTGTCAGGCATCAATGGGAGGAGAGGCCCTTTGTCCTATGAAGACTCTATGCCTCCCTGTGGGGGAATGCCAGGGCCAGGAAGCAGGAGTGGGCAGGAGTGGGTGGATTGGGAGGGGGGAGGAAGTAGGGGGAGGGTGCTTTTTGGAGGGGAAACCAGGAAAGGGGATAACATTTGAAATGTAAATAAAGAAAATATCCAATAAAAATGACTATCTGTCATGGTAAAACCTATGTATTCTGACATATATATCAGCATAACACACTAAAGGCAAAGAGTCTTGCAACCACTGTAGCTATCTGAGAACTAAAAAGCTTACAAAGAATATTTGTAAAGATTTCTTGTTTATAAACACGGGTGCTTTATACATAATACTTGAGTGTGTTCCATCTCCTTTCATCTTTAAAGCACTAACATCCTCATTCCATTCATTGAACCTGAGTGCTGAAACATTTGAGTGATTTGCCTACATGTCACTGAATAACTTCATGTTATTACAGAATATAAATGGGCCCAATCTGAGGAAAGACCCCACCTTTATACCTCCACCCAGCAAAATCTCACCCCTTCAGTACTCAATCCCCTTTGCTCTCCCCAACCCTCAAAAGAGACATCTAACGTGTGTAACTGCTGTGTGGATCTGTGTGTGTGTGTGTGTGTGTGTGTGTGTGTGTGTATAGGCATGCGTGTCCTGTTTCCTGTGGCCCAAGGTAGTCTCTCCAATATTTTAGTTCAAATGCCTTACAAGACAATTTGCCAAATGAACAAACAAAATTCATTTATTTTGACTGCAAGTCTAATAATAAGCTCTTTAGTATTTCATAGATAACTTCTTCTTTGCAACTTGTGAATTGGATGATTTTAATATATAATTTTTAAAACTTCCCAGAGGCTAGGCTTGGTGGCACATGCCTGTAGCCCTGGGACTTGAGAAGTGAGGCAGAAAGATCAACAGTTCACAGCCCAAACCAAAACTTTCCAAGCTTTATAATGAGGATGGATAATTACCCCCGGCTTAGACTCACTTCACAATGGTTCAACATTCACTGCACATATAAGAAATGTAAGTCTTTACATCCTCAAGGCTATTATTAGTTTTCTATATAGTTGAATGGAAGGTCCAGGAATCAAAGTCAGAAATCTGTGGAACTCAGTAGCAATCAATGACAGTAGTAGGCCAGAGCAGCCACAAGGTTTAAAAAAAAAAAAAAAATTGAACAAAAACCAATCTTACAATCTTCTGGATAACTAACTAGCCACTAAAGCCCAGCCCACAGGAAACAGAATAACCAGCAACAAAGACAAAAAGATCACTATTTCCAGCAACAAGTGTAAGGACCAATTGTAAGGCAGAATAACTAACTACCCCCACCACCCCATGCAGTACAAATATGGAGGCATGCTTCCTTAAGGGTGTCTGTTTCACTGGTTTTCCCAAATAAATAAATAAATAAATAAATAAATAAAATGTCCCTTTAATTTTGGACCTGAGATATACAAAATGTTTTTTGTTATGTCCATTTGTATTTTTATGAGGTTTAGTCAAGTGTCAAACATGTCCATGAAACCTCAAATGCAAACACACACACACACACAAAACATATGATTTTAAGATTACAAAGTGCTCTCCTCGGCACTGCAGGGTATGGAATGCACAGCTGCAGCCCTAGCACTGGAGGCTGAAGCAGGAAGACGAATGCTGAGCACCAAAAAAAAAAAAAAAAAACAAACAAAACAAACAAAAAAAAAAACAACAAAACAAAAACAAAACCAAAGCAACAACCTCTAGTGTGTTTTGAGCCTAAACACAGGAATGCAGTTATTAAATCAGCTGCCAGAGGGAAAAAAGGAAGGAGCCACAGCCCACTGCCTAAAACTTCCAAGGTGAAAACATCCATTCTGAAACTAATGCTAAACAAGACGCTTGGCCCCTTATTTTTCTCTTCCTTAACAGGACTTTTGTTTTGAAATCTGAGTACACATGTGTAAAATTTAGATATTAGAAAAGCTTGAAAGATTGTTTGATCTGGCCTCAAATTCACACCCCAGCAGAGACCTAGCACCCCAGTCTAGTTCTCTTTTAGAAGAGATTAATTAAATCCATTAGTTAAAGCTAAACTTAGAAAACAAACACCAACAAGGAAAAACAGATTTCTCAAATCAAGAATTTGAGAGTCCCCCCAATAGGGCAGAATCAAAGGAACTGATTCAATAGACCTATTTAGGAGAAAATAGTTATTTCATTAAACAACAACAAAAAAATGTTATCCCAACCTTTCTCTCAATGGTCATAATCCTCTTTGTCTAGTTCAAAAAGTTCTTTTTAGCAAGGCACCAAGAGGTACACCGTCCTGAACTCAGGCTGCTGCTAAGAGAAAGCTCTACTCTGTGCTCTCTACGACCTTCCAGTGGCTGTCAGAGCGGATGAGATCAGCAGAGCTGTGGTTCAGTTCAGCCTGTCAGCAGCCACACTCTGTGTGTTTCCGGAATATACCAGGTGATTACAGTCACCCTCTATCCCTACACTAGCATTTACTCTCTGCTGGTCATGCAAACCCCACACAAATGCCCTGTATATAATATTTTGCCTTTTACAAGTAAAAGGAAAGCTTAAAAGCCACAGCAAACAATGATAATTGCATACTATAAAAATTAAGTCCTATTAAATCTATGATTCAGAAAATGGAAGGCAAATATAGTTCAACCAATATATAATACAGCTAAACATATTCTTGGCTCTTCCCCCTAAAACAACCAAGGGTTTTCTTGCCAGTGCTCCTTGGTCAGTCACAGATAGTGGCTGACTTTCAGAATCTCCAGACACTCCCCATCCTGACCTGTTCAAGAACAGGTAGCAAGCACAAACACCAGCAGAGAAGTTACCTTCCAATGTCTACCTTCCATTTTTAATGACCTAAGATTGTTATCACACACACAAAAACCAACAAACCCCACTCTGGGTACTCCTCCTTCCACAGGATGAGGGCCGGCTAGGCATGAGGGATACACCTCTTGATGAGTAAAAATGTAAAGGAAAAAGGTTTCTGACATGATAAAGGTTCTGAGAACTGTCTTGTCCACTGCAGAACAACTTTTCCTAGAAGCCAGACACAGACACGCTCCATAACTGTTAAGACCATTAAACAACAGGAGGGGCTGCACTCTCAGTTTCACACTGCAACACTGACAGCACAACTGCAGTTTAACACACGTGTGTATGCATGTGTAACAGACAGCACCTTCCACTTCCCTGTTCAGGCCATAACAGATATTTCATGTTTTACTGTTTCTTAACATCTAACAGTTAATGAATTAAACTGATCTACATTTTCATCTGTTTCACTAGTACCTTAAACAAAAGGGGATTTTTAAAAAGTAATTAATTACTTAAAAGCATCATTACTCTGTTACTTTTGTGAAGAACAATTTGATAATGGAAATCCACAGGGTTTTTTTTTTCCCCTAAAATTTTAGACAATAGAAAATTTATAAATCTAGTTTGTCATCATCCAGCATCCAAAAATTCATTAGGTGGCTCCCTCTCCTGGAAAAAAGTGAAAGGTGAGTTCAGCTTTAAGTTGTGAAGCACTGGCTCCTTAAAAACACTTTAAAACAATATGAAGCAAAAAAGTAAAGAAGCAACTGTGAGTGGCTTTTCTATTAGTACCAGGACAGCAGGCTTTATAGAAACTGTACCACTAAATGTACAGTTTGCATAGCTAACAAGTAACATACATGATGATCTGATTTACCATACAAAAACAGTATTCTTGATTACAAATCTGGATATACTTTTAACTTACTGATTCACAATCACACCACACATACTTTCAAAATCACTACCAAAGATCAAGTGTTTTTGTAAGGGAAGCATCTACTCAGGAGAATTTTAGGTTAAGCTCCACCTCCTCGGGTTAAGGAAAAAAAAAAAAAAAAAAAAGGCACTGTTCCACTGGTAGTAAAAACTCCAAAGTGTGTCTTTAACAAGTATGTAGCATAATGAAGCATCAGGACTACCCCTGGGAGCTGGGCTGACTAAACTACTGATGCAATTTATGAATGCCTCAATCTAGTAGACATTTTCTCACATTTATCCTGTACTCTACGCAATCATCCACTCAGAAAAATTTAGGCATTAGGCTTCAAATAAAGTGAGAAAAATGTAAAGTCACAACACATTTGACTATCTCAACTGCACAACAGGCTGAAAACGCCAGGAGTGTGAAGACATAAAAACTCCCGGTAAGAGACAGCTTTGTGGTGTGGAAATTACCAGTTTCTCAAGTTCAGATGCCTATGTTTTTAAAGAAGAAAACACAATGTTTAATCTTAATATTAGTTGTTCCTAATGCATCCATACCTAGAATCAACCCTATAAAAATCGCTCAATAGGCACTCAGTATTTAAAATGCAAAAACTGTATATACCTTAAGTTCAGTGCTAAATTTTGGGACCTCAGAGATTTTTGACTATCGACTACAGTCAATTACACTACTAAGTGCTGTCAGTACCTGCTAACATAAATACAGCTTGGAGAGGTGGGGGCTTGTGGGAGTGGGTGGGGGGGGTCATACTTAGAGACTCGCTAATCTAAACTAATGAATAGAATAATCCTGCAAAGTAAGCTTAACTGAATTTACACTGATCAGAGATAAAACAGTACTTATTAAACCATCTGAACTTTAAAATTAACCTATCACATATATCTTAACAGCAACTTGAAATTTTATTAAGGCTCACATTAGAACTTCAGCTGATCAAATACTCGTGTTAAGGATGCTTGGCTGAACTAATCAAGGCTGATTTCTCTTGACTAAGACGCAGAAAACTTGAAAGAAAAAAAAAGCCACCAATAGAGTACATTCCTATTCATACTTTAATCAACAACAGAAACAAGGTCCAAACCCTCTAGCCATTAGTGACATTCTTAGCGGAGAAAGGGCGTGAACTATACAATCAATTACTTGTGGTTAATTTAAACTCACTTTCCCTAGCACTTGACGTTTAGAACTGGTAACTTTTCTTGCAGCCAAGAGAGATCACACACCTACTGGACAATCGCTGCCCAAGGGCACAGCACTTTAGCGGGGGGGGGGGGGGTGTTTGAAACAAATTACTCCAAAAATAAACCGGATTCCTTTCTCTTATCTATTTTCTTCTTGCCGCCACCAGTAAAACGATTCCATTCTATCCTCCTAAAAGGCACGTTTATTTTCGAAATGAAGTCAAGAAAAAGCAAATAAGTCAGTTGGGCTAGAGGCCAAAACCCTTTTCCTTAGATCCTAGCTCCAACCTAAAAAAAAAAAAAAAAAACACTTTAATTCCTTCCTTAACCGGATTACCATATGACTAGGGCAGGCCACAGCATCAGGATGCAAAAGTCCGTCTTGGCCTTTAGCCTTCCCAGCCCAAATCTAACTCTTTCCCCCATTTCCTAGCTTCTAATTCCACGCAAAGCACGAGTCACGAATTAGCTCCCTTCACTTTACCACCACCCCACTCTCTGATCTCATCTTTCCCACCTGGTCCCAGAACTAGCTGATTGACTAACAGGGAGATGATCTAAGAAATAAAACAAAGACAGACTCGGGGAAGTTAGGCTAGCCAGGCGGGACAGCAAAGGACGTGTGCCCAGGGTGCCCAAGTCCTCGGAAAGAGGTACAAGGGCTCGCTATCGCACTGACACTGGCATCCAGACTGGGACGAGCGGGAGGGCGGAAGGAAACTCGCGAAGAGGCATTTTGGGAGAGTTGGGGACGCACTCCCTCTGGCGTCGAAGAGCCCCGCGCCCGCGCCTACCTGTAGCACCAGCGGCTCGGGGTTGAAGGCCAGGGTGAGCAGCAGCTGCATGCGCTCGGAGTCCTTGAGGTTACGCAGCAGGAAACTGCCCGAGTCCTTGGTCTCCGCGTAGCGGCGCACCAGGCGGTCCAGCAGGCGCTGCGAGGGGCAGTGCACCAGGTCCGACCAACCCTCCACCGCCTCCGGCGTGAGCAGCCGCACGTCGCCGTTGAGACGCGCGAACTCGGTGCGGGGCATGGCCTGGAGCAGGTCGCAGCGCGGCCGGCCGGTGGCCCGCTTGCAGATGCTCTGGTCGAGCTGCGCCAGCTCGCGCTGCGAACCCAGGCGCTTGAGCACCACGCGCCGGCGGCCGCCCTCGCGGGGCTCGCCGTACTGCGCGAAGTACACGTTCTTCACGTTGAGGAAGTCCAGCAGGCGCAGGCGGCCCCACGTCTCGAAGCCCACCTGGCCGTTGAGGAAACGGCGGCACCAGCTCGTGCCGAAGCACGCCGGGCACTTATTGAGCTGCAGGAAGCGCCGGTCGGCGAGCTCGTTGCGCTGCCAGGAGGCGAGCAGCGACGGCGAGTGCAGCAGCATCAGCACCAACAGGCTGCCGAGCGCCGCCAGCTTCAGTGCACGGGACAGGCGGCCCAGCTTCAGGGGCACCAGGCGCCACATCCCGCCCGCGCGCGGCAGCGGCCGGGGCCGGGGCGGGCGAGCGCACCCCGCCGGGCCGCCCCACGGCGCCGAGGCCCGCGGCGCAGACGGAGGGCGGCAGCGAAGGAACCCGAGGACGGGCTGCGCCGGCCGAGCGCGGCGACTTCCCGATCGGCTGTCTCCACAACTCCCGGTGCCCTCCTCCGAGCTCCCCGCCCTCCGACTCCGCGGGCGCCGCCTCCTTGCCCGCCAAGTTATAGAGGCGCGGGGAGGGGGGGGGGGAGGAGGGAGCGCGGGAGCCGCGGTCGCGCGCACGCGCACTCCCGCCCGGGACGCTTGAGCTGCGCCTTGCTGGGTCCCGGGCGAGCAGCGCGCGCGGGGGCGAGTGAGGAGTCCCGGACGCCTCACACTCGAGAAGCTACGGTGCGAGGAGGGGAGGAGAGGATGCGGCGGGGCCCCCACGCGCGGGCACGCCCGAGAGCGAGGGGCGGGGCCGGGGGCGGGGCGAGCGCGCCCCCGGGAAGCGTCAGCGCGAGCTCGCGGGGAGGCGGTGGAGAGGGTGGGTGGAGGGCGCGCCCGGGAGGGCGGAGCTCGCCAGCTCCGCCACCGGAGACCTTCAGTAACGGCTACTCTGGGGTGACTGTCGGGCTACACAGGCGCCCCGGAGGCCTTTGTGGGAAGGTCATTGGAAGGGAGAGGGCGGAGGCAAGCGGGAGCAGAGAGGCCCATCCTGGGAGCGGGAGGAGGTGGGGCCGAAGCCTGGGGGCGGGGCTGGAGTGGGGCCGGGCCAGGTCCTGGGGGCGGGGCCTGGCCGCCCGCTCCGGGCCTTATATGGTGTGGCGCGCGCTTGTTCTTTTGACTGGCGGGACCTCTGGGTCGCGCGCTTTGTGCCGCCGTAGGGCCTGCGGGCAGACAGTGGGCCAGCGGTTAGGGACCGGAATGCCGCTGCAGGGCTGGCGATGTATCTGCGGAGGCTGAGTTACGGTTTCGCTGAGTGAGCACTGGCGGGATGAGGTCCTTCCTCACCGGCGCCGCCCGCCGGGTCCCCGAGGAGCCCGGTTCCCCCATGCTTCACAGGCTGGGCCCAGGCCTGCCTTGCGGCCAGGACGCGTTGCTGTGGCGATGACCCCAGGGAGCCAGGCCGTCAGGTGCCGCACCTGTGCGGTCTAACCAGCTCCTAACAGCAGACTGCGGAAATAACCTGGCCTAACGCGCGTGGGGTTAAGTTTTAGAAGGTCTGGGATCTTCAGCAGTAACTTCAAAATATGTTCTATTAGAATACTTTTTTTTTCTTTAACTTTTAGCACTCCTGTGATTGTTGGTCGAGTGGATAGCTAGCTAATTCCTGGTCGCTGTTAAATATACTTTTACTGCGCTGATTTTTAGAGGTCAAACAGGAAAATCATAGTAAGTAGTAACGGGTATGCAAAGAGTAACTACTGAGACAGTGAGACTTATCTATACAAGATCGTGAATCACTTTCCCGAATTTTCTGTATTTGATTGTAGCATGAGGACTCGCTTCTGGAAGAATACGGGTAAGGTCAACGTTTTGTGTTTGGTGATGTAGGAGTTCAGTCTTTGGAAGAAATTTTCAACGTGGTGGTGATTTTTACAGGCTACTACAGAATACAAATTTTAAGATGTTAGCCTTCAAAGGCTTATGCAAAATGGCTGAGAAATTTGGCTGATAGAAAAAGAGCATCCCATGTTTCCTTTGGCAGAAATTTGATTTAACTTGCTCATCAAGCATCCCCCAAATCCATACAATAAGGTTATGTAAGCAAAGGCTCAAATGAAGTTTCCTCTGGAGTGTCTGGAGCGACTGGAGACTAGAACTGCATGGTTCATTTGTGCTGCTGAGGCAGAGTTGTAAACGAAGCGAATAATTACTAACCTGTGTGTTGTCTTCAACACCCCGTCTACATGCTAGACAATGTGTGGAATCACTTTAAAAACAAAATCAAAATATTCTTTCTGCATTTTATCAGTGTAAACAAACAAGGTTATTTTACTCAACACAAATTGCTTTGCTTAAAACTAGTTTATATTTTAACAGCTCTGAATTTAGGGAGTCAGTGGTGGCCTTTCTGCCTTAGTCCCTCTCCTAAGAGTGAAGTGAGGATTTAGAAACATGACACATCAAACTCAGTTGTTGCAATTAAAACTTCTAGATATTAAGATAGTCTTCAAGAATTTAATAACTTTTGCAACAGAAAAAAGTTTTGGAGACACATAAGATAAACTCAGAGATTGGAAAAGATCAGTAAGTATTAATGTATTTTTCTCCACTTTCCAGTAAACCACAGGATGCTTTTAGCTAATGGATTGTAAACTGCAAGCCAGAGTTCTTGATCATTATTTTAAATAAGAACAGTGTAATTTCCAGTGTGATTGCCATTATTACAAATGTATCTAGTACAATTAAAGACCACAGTGGTTTAAATAATTTTTTCATTTATGTATGTGTGCTCACACACACACACACACACAGGGTGTTAGTGGGGTTGAGGTAGAGGTCCGAAGACGGTTTACAGATACCAGTTTCTCCCTCTACAATGTGGGTTCATGGCTATTAGGAATTCAGATAGCACGGCTTGGCTGCAAAAACTTGCTGAGTCATCTCACCAGTCCAAAGCCACAGTGCTTTGATACCAGTCATCTAATTTGAAAATATTTAATACTGTGTGTGTGTGTGTGTGTGTGTGTGTGTGTGTGTGTGTGTGTGTATGCATGTCAGTGGATGTATATGAACCACGTGAGATCTGGAAGATCAGAAGAGTCATCATAGCTCCCTGCAACTGAAGTTACAGAACTTTATGAGAGCACCCACGTGGGTGCTTAGAACCAAGCCTTAGTCCTTTGCCAAGGAAGAGCCTCAGCTTGGAGAGGGGTTCTGATAAAAGGGGTGGGGGTGGGGGTGGGGGGGACAAACAACTCGAAGTCAAATCATGAGTCTGAAAAACGGGTGGCCTATGCTCTGCTGGAGCCAGCTTTCCAGCCAGCTTTCTCTGTGATCTGCTTTCTCTGGAGATCTCGAATCCGTGCTCAGTCCCCGCCCCCTCATATGTGTGTGTGTGTGTGTGTGTGTGTGTGTGTATGTATGTGTATGTGTATGTGCTTTGCTTGAAACAGTTCTCTAAGCAGTTCTCTTTGGCTATTCTAAAAAATTTCTGAATAGCTCAACTCTTGCAGACCATGTGCATAGTCTTTTATTTTACATATCAATCCAGTCATTTACTCCAGGTTCCCTTTTCATTATTCTATGAATCAGCATCCTGTGCCTGCCCCCACCCCCACCCCCACTCCATCACCCACCCATCCACCCCCACTCCCACCCCCAGCCCCTTAATTCTTAGGAGACTGCAAGCACACAGTTTCTTTCAAAATTGCCGAAGAATTCAGAGATGTCCCTGCTTCTGTTTAGCACTGTTGATAAACTAGCTGGATGGGACCTGATCCTGAAATTACCATCTCTAGCACACCTGGGCCTAACTTTACTGTCCTAGGCTAACCTTGAACTAAGGAATCTACCTGCCTTTGTATCTTTCTGAGAAGCTGGCTCTTTACTGCGGCTGCTGTTGTTTCTTTGGATCTGTGACGCCCCTCATATAACTCATATTGCATCCTTATTTTTTTTCATGTTGAGAAATTATATATTTTTGAGCTCATGTTTTTAGAGTTCTTTTCCACAGCCCTAAGGGCTGACCTAAAGGGTGCAGTGTTTGCCATTCTGCTAAAGCACTAGCCACACCTTTGCCTCCCAGACTCCTATAGGCCCGGATTGTTGTGGAGTCAGTAACATTAATGGGAAGACATTCCTCGGAGAAATGCAAAAAAAAAAAAAAAAAAAAATGTACATTATTATACCAACAAGCCTTGTGCCGGCAGCAGCCAACTACACTCCTGGAGGCCCATTTCCACTGGCCCTGTCTCGGGCAGGAACCATGTCATTCTGTCCCCACCAAGGCCCTGCTGGACTAGCAGGTCTCTGCAAGAGCAATAAAGGCTCTGAACTGCCGCTCCACCTCCCAGTCATCTATGGTTGTGATCAGTGTTTTCTATTGCATTGTCTTGAGACATTTTTGCTGTCACAATTGGGAGTTAAATGCTGTTGCTTTCTGGAAGGATAATGTATTACACAAAACTTTCCATCAGAGAATTAACCCACCCCAAAAGCTACTAAGCAGTTAAAAAGTACCTGCAGAGTTCTATTATGTAGTGTGGCTTTAAGCATGAACACTTGTAATTTATAATATCTATGGAGGAAGTATAAATTTAAATCTATTCATGTCTTCTGGCTGTGATGTTCAAAATGTGAAGTAAATTTGGAGTAATATGGCTGCTTTACAATAAAACTACACAATTTGGAATACTAGAAATATATCATTGAATATATTTTCTTAATAAAATTGGGAAAATTCTTCCTTACCTAATAATTAGAATTATTTCCTCATTATTTTTCTCTTAAGTGCCCTGGCATTTATATCCTAGGACAGTGTACCCATCATGATTCAATATAGGTTAAGGATATTCCTGTTATAAAAACTATAAAGTCAATTTGTGTACTTCAGTACCCAGAACAGTAACGGATACAAGTAATTTTCCTGTTAGTGGTTGTTCAATGAGCAACTGAAGGGATAAACCCTTTTTTAAAAAAATAATTATTTATTGTATGTATATGAGTGCACTGTAGCTGTCTTCAGACACACCAGAAGAAGGCATCGACTTCTATTACAGATGGTGGGAGCCACCATGTAGTTGCTGGGACTTGAACTTAGACCTCTGGAAGAGCAGTCAGTGCTCTTACCTGCTGAGCCATCTCTCCAGCCCCCACGAATAAACTCTTTAGAATAGAAATAATGTAATAGTTCAAGGTAGAAATGGTGCTAACAGTGAAGCTGAGATGTATAACCAGAATATGCTGGTTCTCTGAATGTGAAAGACAAACATCAGAGATTGTGTCTCTTAGTGATATCAGAAATTACTCCCATACAGTGAGTCACACTCACCAATGTGACTGGCCAAACCTGAGCTGAACAAGACCAATACCAATAGACATGGCAGAGTGGATGGAGAAGAGCCCACAAGGGCTCAACACTGTGATAGAGACAACTAAGGAAAGCTGAGAGCAGGCCAGGTGGTTTCCTCAGGGAAGAACACACCAACTGCTTGTCCAGTACCAGATGATCAACCCTGAAAACATCCACCCAAGTAACATTATATAGACTGAAGAGATTACATTTTGAAATATATGTCTGTACATATGCATGCAATAACAATTAGTAAGAAAAGAGGCCATAAATTTGAGTGAGAATGGGGAAGGCTGTGTGGGAGGGTTTGAGGGAAGGGAGAAATATTGTAATTATAGTTTAAACTTAAAAAAAAAAAAAGAAGAGAAGAGAAGAGACAAGCATCAAGGGTACCTACATGGGAAGTAGTTTCTCTAATTGTGTCAGGATCACTAACAAAAGTATCACAAACTGGGTGGCTTCTAAATCAAATATATTTGTTAGAGTTCTGGAGGCTGGAGAGTCTGTTCTCAAAGTGCTTACAAGTTTGATGTCTGGACTCTTTGGATTATGAATGCGAATATTCCATTACCCAAAATAATGCTTTTGTTATAACATTTACACGCAGACACACACACATTTCTGTCATGTCTTGACATGGCCGAAAGTGAAGATGTTTTTCTGAAATCTCTAAAGACAACATTCACTCCCCAAAAATGCCTTCTACAGAGGCCATTACATTGGGGATTAGGCATCAGAGTATGAATTCTGGGGACACATCAGAGCATAGTGTCAGTTAATGAGGTGGGAGACACCTTGATGAAGAAAGTACAAGTGTGACTCTGCATTTTCTTCAGCGCTGTATTTCCATTTCTGAACGTGGCAGTTGAAACCTGTACTTACCTATCAAAATAAATTATACTATATTATTTCTAGTCTAAAAGATCTACACAGTCATTTTTATTAACAAAATAGCAAATGGTTCTCTTGTTTCTACCCAAGTGCCTAAGATTCAAAACTTTTAACACTGTAACTGTTCTACCAAGCATTATTAATTATATGATTTTTATCTATTAGACTTACCTTAAGAATGGGTTCTGATGAAGTCTTTTAAGTTCAATATTTTAACAGAATTTTAAATACATTTTAAATCGACAACTCCATACACAAATATTTTCTAGTATCCCACAGTTGACTGTTGGGTGTAAAGATAAGATTGCTGTGCTCATAACAAAACATTCATGAGTTGGCTTGAACTAATTGAGTCGTATTGCTTTCCAGCCAAATAAAAATAAAGCAAATGAGTTGAAATGCAAATGCACAGTTATAATCCACGCAGTGTTACCTAATTCTACACTTTGACTAAGTTAATCCGGGGAGGCACACTACTTTTGCTGAGTGATTTTTAATTAATGTTTTCCTAGTTTGTGTTGCAGAGAAAATAATGCGTGTAAAACTGGCATCTCACTAAGCAGTGGCTTATGCACCTACTTCTTAAGACCTTTTGAGAAGTTCCCCTAAAACATACTTACCTGCATAAATTAACATCATTATCACTATCTGTTTTACAGGTTGGCATACATACTGAAAAGGCCCCTTAGTTCAAACCAAGTAAAAGAATGTGAGGGTGTGGCTTCTCAGAGTCACAAAAGCACTGAAAATATATGTAAGTAAATATTAAATGAGCATAAGCCAGTCGTTTCTACAGTTACAGACACCTTTGTATCAGTAGGACTCCACGTATGGGAGAAGATGGTGTACACCAGGAAAATAGTGTTTCACACTCTCTGCCAGTTGTGTTTTCCTTTTAAGGCTCCTCCTAATTGTCCTGCCTCTTGTTATTCTCTGGCTTGTAAGGGTGGTGTTCTTGCCATCTCTCTTGGGTGATAGCAAAAATAGACTACAGTGCTCCTTTGAGGAAGTATACCAGAAAGCTAGGAGAAGAGCTCCCTGCTGAGCAGCTGACACCGGCCTATGGTGTCTCTAGAAGGACCATGGAAACCACATGAACAGGTAAGGAATATACTGTCTTCAACCTGATGTCAGCCAGTGTCACAGATCAGCTATTGCTAAGGTAGCAAGATGATTTTTCTACTTAAGTATCAAATACCGATTTAATGCACAAAATTATATACTCTGGAAATACCACACATATACTCTCTCACACATGGAAGTACTTTTCCGAAATTAAGATTCCTTAGTAGCCAAGGTATGCTGAGTAATTAAGAGTCTTTATGGAGAACAGCTAAAGATCTGAATAATGATAAGATTGTCTGTTCCTGATGAGATGAGATGATGGTTCACAATAAGATAGGCAATGTTTGAGGATTTTCACACTTAATAGTGTAAAGATGTCAAACATAAAGATACTAGTTTAGAGTTAACCCCATCCAAATCTTAGCAAGGCTTTGACTAAGTTTACAAACTGGAAATGCAAACAGCCATACCAAGAGTCAAAAGCACCCAAGCCAATTCTGAAGGAAAAACAAAGCTAGAGGAGATAAAGTACTAAATTTGGAATTGTAATAAACATTAATTAAAACAGATATTTATACAAAGTAGGAAGATAAACCAGGGAAACAATAACCATAAAATCATCAAACTATATGGCCCCAAATATATCATAGCAGTACAGTGAGTAAGGCAACTTTTAAGGACTGATAACAGTCACATGGATGTCATATATAGATGTTTGGTATGCATGGTGCTCTGATGGGAGTGGGAGGTTAACAGACTATTGAGCAACTGAAGTCATGCTTCACATTCTTTCCTTTCCAAAGACATTAAGTACAGAGAGTTATGGGAGTATGCTGTGAGTGTCAAGAGAAACCAGGTTTCACCCAAGAGCAAATTGGTTAAAGCACTCTTGACAAAAGGACAGTTTATTCCTAATTCTCCAGGAATTTAAAACACACAAGAACAAGATGAATGAAGGAACATAGGTGATTTGGGAGAAAATGACCTATATTAAAGATAAGATTTAATATAGAAGGCTTTCTAAAAGGGGAATTTGGGAAATAGAATAAAAATGTAAAACCAGACAAAATCACTGTGAAATGCACATTAAAAGTACACTGTAACCTGAGAATATCAACCTAAAGTAACTAAAACAAAATCTTGTAACTTTACTGAACTTAAAAAGTAGCTTTTGGGAATCCAGGAATAAAGAGCATATGCTTTAATGATGCCATCAGAAGCATCACAGAATGATCTATTTTCTTAAGAAACTTAGGGAAAGAAATGTAAGCTAAAGATTTTATACCCAGCAAAGCTAATCTCAAGTTTATAAAAGGCAGTTCCAAACTGTTATTAGTACTTGTGTCATAAAATGAAATAAAACAAGTGAGTAATTATCTTGAGCTCTGACTGTAGTTTCCTGTGTCCTTGAGAGCTAAGATTCCTGATTCCTGTTTGTTGTTGTTGTTTGTTTGTTTGTTTGTTTTTTAAAGTGTAGAATAGAGTTTATTCAGGGAATGGGGAGGGAAGTTGAAGGAGTAGAGACAGAGAAAGGCAGAGAGAGTAGAGGAGTAGAGAAACTGGCCATAAGCGTGTGGATGGGGGTGGGGAGGGGAGTGGGTAGAGAAGAGAAGGGGAGCAGGAGCAAGAGGACAGGAAGAGCAAGAAAGCAAGAGTGAGAGCTAAGATTCTTAGTGTGGACGACAAAGATATAGGTATTAAAAGAAGGTAAAGGACACTGTGGTTCTAAATTTGTAATATCTATCTTAAAACAAGCAGCTAGCCTCAAACAGTTACCATTTCTCCCAACACTGCAGTAAGAATATATCTTTGAGATGGGAGAAATGGATCCATGGATGAGAGGGCTTTCTGCTCTGGCAGAAGACTAGGGTTGGGTGCCAGCACCCATGTTAGCCCACAACTGCCTATAACTCTAGCTCTAAGATATCTGATACCTTTTTCTGGGCTCTCCAGGAATCCACACATCTAATATATATATATATGAATGAATCTTTTTATTTAACTCAAGTCTACATGTTAGAGGTAATGTACCCACATCTAGGCTTGCCTATAAAATGTCGCTTCTTGTTTCCCTACCTTTTTGTCAGGCTAAATGCAAAGAACCAAAATACTGTAAAAGATGTCTTGAATTAATATATTTTCACAACACCAATATATCTATTTGGTAGCTTATATTTCTACATTTATAAGATATGATATTTTCACTAGAAAATAGTGTGTTCAATAGCTATTTCCTGCATAGACTGAAATACCACATATCAGAAACTTTTAAGCTTCAAGTGAAACGTTCTACTTTCAGTGGTGTCTCCTGGGTAGTGCAAAATAGAAATCATTTTTAGTCATCCCCTGTCCCTCATTTACTTCAGATTCAATTCTTTCCAACCATTAATATTTTGGGGTCCACCCAGACATTTAATGAGAATAATCATATTCTAATTATTTCTTTGGCACCCTTTGCCCCATTCCACATCTCTTGATATAATACTTCTGGTTCTGGTAACCCTAGCTAATCTCTGCCTGGTTATGCTTTAGGTCCAAGCTTATTGCTACCTCCTGGTAGCATTTCTACCATTTTTATTACTAAATGTATCTTACTTGCAACTCTCTCTTGAAACCACTTTTCAAATAATTTCTTTAACCCAAATGACAATTTGTAGGTTTCTTTCTTGTAGAATAGGATGGAAGTATTTGTTGTTGTTTCCTCTCTTAAAGATCTAAAGAATTTGTGATAATGGCATTCATAGATTTTTTTTTTTTTTGGTGATAGTGACTATTGATAACCAAACTATATCAACGTACTATAATGTCATATCATTGCACTACAATGCTGTTGTGTCAGTGTACTACAATGATATTGAGTAGTAAAATAACACCTTTTGTATATCAAAGTTCAGTTGACCTGCTCTAAAAATCTCAGCCTTAACCAAATCACTGTTGACAAAATGATGGATGTTGTACTTCCCTAAGAGTTTCCTTATGGGATTATTTAAAATTTTCCCTCCCCCATCCATTTGGAGTGTCTCTACTGCCTTGGCCCAAATCAAATATTGCTTTAGGCATTTGGACAATGTAATGACCTACCTTGTCTTTTAGGTTTTGGCTCTGGCAAAGTTTGAAGAGACCTTGTTAAATGTTAAGTCATCACCCATTATTATAACCCTGGCTCATATTCTCCAGGTCTTCTTGCCAGTTTGATTCCATATCCAGGCTCACTCAATCATTCCCTTAAAGGGGAAAGAAAAATGTTTTCCTGGCGAAAGCATTTTTTTTTAACTTAAAGATTATACAACTTATCTGTGTCATATAACTCTTCTGTGTTTCTTTAACAGTTTGTGGAAAATGGAAGACACAGCCCCTTACAGTATAGAAAGCAGTACCTTTTCCTTAAATCCTCTGGCTTTTTATATGAGGAAAGTTAATCAAAAGAGTGACTGAGGTTGTCTTAAGGTGCCATAGCACTAACTAAATGGCTTTAAAAATACCCTGAAATCTGTTGTGTCACAGTTCTAGAGATTACAAGTCTAAAGTAAATGTGCTAACAGTTTCATCCCTCCCCGATTTGAAATCTGGGCGAATCATCCCTTGCATCCTTCAGCCTTGTGGTGTTGGCGAGCAATCTTTTTCTCTCTTTGTAGATTGATTTTGTGACTCTTTGGCTTCACATGGTGTTCCCCTTATACCTGTTGAACGCATTTCTCATTTTGAAAATCAGAACTCTAGACTAGTATACAGTAACAGCAAGGATTTCATTGTGTGCTCTCAATTACAGATACTGGCAATAGGACAATATTAAGAGAAGGGGCCTTTAAAGGAAAATTTGGATATAAATCCCCTTCTTTGTGAATGGGATTATGAGCTAACTGAAAACAACTGATAGAAAGAATCCATCCCTTGCTTTTCTGTGTCTTACTCTACGAAGAACTAGCATCTCTATCCCATGGCATAGAACAAGGAACAATCTTGACTGCTAAACATGAGAGTGATTTGGTCTTACAGTCTCTAGCCTCCAGAATAGTGATGAAATTTGTTTCCATTGTTTATGAACTACCCAGTGTGTGGTATGCTATGGAAGCACAGAAACATACAGGAAGAGATGGAAGCAAACCTTTACTAGTAGATCACTAGACTTACTAGTGAAAGATGTAATTCCCATGTTCTCTATAAAGTTGAGATTTAGATTACATATAAATCAATATACAGTATATGGTAATGAGATTCATAGATCCAGGAAACAAAGAGTAGAGAGATAGAAATGGGAAGGAATCCTATTGTGCTTAATTACTTCTTTATCCTGAAGCTTGTCTAATCATAGTGTTTTCCAACAAGTTAAAAGTAACTCTCCTGTATTACTTACATATTGCTGTGAAGAGACACTAAGACCACAGCAACTCTTATAAAGGATAATATTTCATCAGGTTTGGCTTACAGTTCAGAGGCTCGCTCCATCATCATCATGGTGGGAAGCATGGTGGCACACAGGCAGACATGGTACTGGAGAGGTAGCTGACAGTTCTGCATCTGGATCTACAGGCAACAGGAAGAGAGTGTGTCACTGGCAAGGCTTGAGCATCCTATCTCCAGTGACACACTTTCTCCAACAACGTCACACCTACTCCAACAAGGCACACCCCCTATGAGCCTATGGGGTCCATTTTTATACAGACTACTACATCTCCTTATACAATGAATATAAGGTGACCCAAGATGGGATGCAGGTGCAGTCTGCTAGGATCTCTGTGGAATAATCTTGGGAAATCTGTGTAATAGCTATTAGAAAAGCTAGAGTTGTTCAATACTATTCTCAGGGAGCAAATATTTACTCATACCAGATAGGTTATGTATATATACCCTATATATATAGAGAGAGAGTTGGAAAGGAGTTGCCCTATGTTATAGTCAGTTTTTTGTCAACTTGATTCAAGTTGGGAAGATACATCTGGGAAGAGGTAATCTCAATTGAGAAAATGCATCCATCATATTGTCCTGCAGGCAAGTGTGCAGGCAAGTGTGTGGGGGCATTTCCTTGATTGGTGATTAAGATGTGGTACCACCAGCTCATTGTGGTGGTACCATCCCACATCATGAGTTTTATACAAAGGCAATCTGAGAGAGCCATGGGTAGCAAGCCTATAAGCAGCACTTTATGGTTCTGCTTCAGTTCCTGTCCTGAGTTGCTGCCTTGGCTTCCCTAATGATGGACTGTGATTGGGATATGTGAGCGTAATAAACCCTTTCCTCTCCAAGTTTCTTCTAGTCATAAACGTTATCACAGTAACAGAAAACAAGCTGAAATAGAAATTGATACCCGAATCCCTAGGTTATTGCTATAACCAACCTGACCATGTTGTGTGTTGGGGAGGATTGTAGAAGGGTTAGGAACTTTGGGATGGAAAATTAGTGTTCAAAGCATAATGAGGTTTTCTGTGGGAGCTTGGAAGAAAAGAATGCTGAGAGCAATAGAGATTATGGAATCTTGACCTGGAGTACCTCAGAAGAAAGTTTGAGACTTCCTCAAAGAAGCTACTGGGGATGTTTGTGTGTTATATTTAAATGAAGAATCTGTGGTTTCTGGTCAGGGCTGAGAAATCAGCTGTGATTAAGAAGAAAGCAGCATCATTGAGTTGAAATCTCCTGGGAACTATTTCAGATCAGTACAGAAAAGCTGTGGTTCAGGGTGACACAATGCAGCATCTCATGCTGGCAGCCAAACTTGCTGATCTGTAAGAATCCCCCAGATGGCACTTGGTTGGGTAGCATGAGAGATGTAGGATTGAAATGGTAATGAGGAGAAGCTGAGGCTTGGCACTAGAAGAGGCCATTGGTGAATTGGGCAACCTTAGTTGCAGTGGAAACCCCCAGGATTGAAAAAGTCATGGAGAGAAGCCAAGGCTTGGCACCCTGTGGCAGTGTTATAGTCCCTGAAGAGAGGCCAGGAAGCCATTAGTGAATGTAAAGCCTGTGGGGACCTCAGCATATTGGAAATGCCAGGATTGTGAGATGACCACCGAGGACAGTGGCAGGTGTGGCACAGAGCAGGCCTGAGCCTAGGGGACAGGCTGTTTGGTTACAGAGAGCAAAGTCAGAGAGATGGAGCTGCACCGGCCCTTTGGAGCTCAGAAGATTGAATGAATCCCAGATGTGGGACATTGAGCTGCAGAGCAACTTACACTGCTGGGGTTGGGCTATGCCCATTTGATTATGATGGTGCCCTGGGTCTTGCCTCTTGGAATAAGACATATATAACTTATTTTTTAATTTAAACAAGCCTACAGTTAAGGAGCTTCAAACTTTTAGATAGGAAACTTTTAAAGACCGTGGGACCTTTAAAGTATACTGTTTTATTAATATGAAATCTTGGGTAGAAGCATAAAAAATAAAGTTGTGGAATAGTAATGTATCGGTGTATCACGTTAATTGGCCAGTTACCCTAGTTAGTATTTTGTCAACTAGATTCAAATGAAAGTTAACCAGGAAGGGGGACCCTCTGCTGAGAAAGTCCTTCATGGCATTGCATGTAGGCAAGTCTACTGGGCATTGTCTTATTAATAATTAACATGAGAGGTCACAGCCCACTGAGGAAAGTGCCATCCCCAAATACGTGGTCCTGGGTAGTATTGGCAATCATACAGAGCAAGCTATGTACTCAAGCCACTAAGCAGCATTCCTCCATGGCCTCTGCTTTGGTTCCTGCCTCTGGGTTCTGCCTCCAAGTTCTTGCTTTGAGTTACTGCCCTGACTCCTCCTCATGATGGACTACATCTGTAAGCTGAAATAAACTGTTTCCTCACCAAGTCTCTTTTGGATATGATTTTTATCACAGCAGTAAAAAGCAACTTAGAATAATCATGGTCTTCATCACAGCAACAGAAAGCAAACTAGAATACCCTCTAGTGAAAGTACAGTGTCCTTACTGTACAGCACAGGCTAAAACAATTTGTAAAAGCCATTCCACGAAGAGGTTACCTCTTTGGGAGTTGTTAGCCAGTGATGTCTCAGAGACCCCCAAGCATTACAGACTATTGCCAGTGTTCATACCCAGAACATGACTGTAAGATCCAGAACACAGACATTAAGCAGGTATTAGCTGGACTTTCGTGTCTTCTGGCTAGCTTTCATACTGCTGGAAGAAGCCATGCACCAAAATGGAGGAGAAAAGGAACCATCAGAGGAAGGGAATAAACTGAAGCACACCGCCAGCTGCAGGAAGATATTACAGAGGAAAGCAGGGAGAAAAGGCACCTTTAGACTTTAGGATCTTTTGTGTAATATGCTTTTCCCACTAGTCTTCCATAGTGAAGTTGGCTCGTTGTGGTTTCCTTTGGGTCCTTGATTACCTGGGAGCAATCTTTGCTAATGCAAAAGATCTTCAGACCTGTGACTCACCTCTCATTCACAAATGAATGTATCACTCACCAAACATTTGTGCACATGTTGTTTCTCATATCACAAAGACCTTGGAAGTAGATTTGCCACCTTTACAAATAAGGTAACTGGGATTTGGGGAGGGGGGGTGGGCTACATGATTTATTTTTAGTCACACAACTAATTTAATGAAAAAATTTAAAACCAAACTTCTGATACTACTCTACAGCCTTACAAACTAACTATAGTGACAACTAGTTCTTGTGTGACCAAATGAGTTGAATTAGATTGCTTAAAGGAACATTGGTAAAGGGTTATTTACAAGAAACTGGCCAAGTTACCAATGCATACCCAATGGAAAAAATTACTCTCCTTCCCCTAAGGACAAACCAGAAATTGCCTATAGATCCTCAGGATGGCCAGGGACTCACAAGCCTCTCCTCCTCAAACTAAAGTGTATTTTTATTTTATTCATTCTAAAGGAAATGCACTCGTAGATAAATAAATCACTTTTAGTCATAACAAGCTTATTTGGGTAATGGTCTTAAGATGCCTTCTATATAAGGATGAGTCTCCTTTATAAGATGCTTCCTATATAGGATAGATATCATCCTATATAATTTTCACAATTACTTCTTCAGTACATCCCATAGACATTTTAAAATCATGAAGGGAACAGTTCCTCTTCTGTGTTTCTGTAGTGGAGAATTCTAAACTGTCAGGTGCTGGAGTAGTTTGCAAGGTTACAAGTTGAACTCCAAGCAACTCACCTTGAAAAAAATGACTATCCTTACTTTATTTAAAAACAATCCAATAGGTTAAACTTGAGAGAGAGAGAGAGAGAGAGAGAGAGAGAGAGAGAGAGTCCTGCTGCAAATAGCTAATTAGCTCAATAGATTTCTGCAGCCCTGATTGCTTCTGTAAGCTCCAGGCTTACACATCAGCCATATTGACTTGTTTATAGGATGAATGTTAGGCATTTCAAGGTTAGTGGGGCCCTGTTAGAACTCTGGTGACACCTCCCAGTCCCCATTAAGTTCCAAAGCACTCTTGTCTACTCTTTCCTTCTGTTAGCAAGTACTGCTGGGTTTGTTTTCTGAATCTATCTCTTAAAACCATGACAATTACCATCAGTGTACAAAATCATCATATCACCTTTAGTAGTTTATGCTTGCCTAATTCTACTCCACCATTATAGTACCAATCTATGTGGAAACTGGAGTCATACTTTTTATAATATCATAAACCAGCCCTGTGTACTGCCCTGCAGCCTAAAGCTCTTGAATGGTTAATTATACACATATTGCATCTGGAATATGGACCAGTGTCTTTAGCTTGCTCTTGGTTTGTCACACCCTATGTTTGTCACGTGTAATATGACTGTCCCTCCAGCATTACCCTACCCATGTGATGCTTCCAACTCTTAGTAAGAATGCACTGATCTTACTGCTTTAGCTCCAAAGACTTGCAATTTGTTCTCTCTTTTGGCTTCTTCTGGAGAGCATTGCATACTTCTGAACTTCATTCAGGAATATGATCAGATGTGTCAAAAGGAGGTCTCTGTGATTATGCCACCTCAAACAAATGGCTCCACACTAATTCATTTTCAAGCCATTGACTTATTTCTTTATATCAATTGTTATCAACTGTCCATATTAATTGCCCCTTTTAGAGGACTAGGAGTTTTGTCTTTTCAGTGGTTCCATCCCTAGTGTCTGGTACAGTTTCCAGCAAAGGCAGAAATAAGCCTTTTTTAGAGTTATTCGATGAATGTATTTATTCATTTATTTAAATATTCACCATTCTAAAATTTAGCAAAACAGTTTAATATGTCTAATGCTAGCTTAATGAAGTTATTTTGCTTTGTAAAAAAAATCAGTTGGCTATTATGCCAATTTAAGATCTGCTGAGAAAATAATTAATAGGTTTGAAAGACATAAAGCCTAAGAAAGCAGAATTCATTTTCATCTGCAGCTGTGGTTTTCAACCTTGGCAGCACTAGAATCACCTGGAGGAGTTATAAATGTCTGAACTACAGAACCTTTGGGGACTGAATTTGGAACTCAACATTATTTAAAATCTTTCCCTGCCAAATATGTCAGCAAAGGCTGGGATTTACTGATCCATAAGGTAGGTGTTTGTTTGTTTGTTTATGTGTGGGGGTGTTGTTTTGTTTTGAAAAACCACAATGCTAAACAGTTCAAAATGAAAATATTAGATGAACTAGTAGGTAAATGAATGAATGGGCATTGAGCCCATGGGTAGAGAGCTCACCTAACACTTGTAAGATCCTGAGTCCAATCCACAAGACTGAATAAAAAAGAGTGTATTAGTAGCAATTGAAAACTATTTGAAAAACATTTTAAAAGTGTAGTTTACTAATGAGGTTGCCAAATTTAGTGAATAAAATGACAGATTCCCAGCTAAACTTGAGATGTAGAAACACAGCTTATTCAGTTAGAAAAGAAAATATCAAATATTGTATGGGACATAATTATACTAAAATATATTCATTTTCTGTGTCTAATTCAAATTTAACTAAGCAACCTGTATTTTATCTGGCATCACTAACTAGTGATGAGGGGGACTGTTAAGATTCCCATATAAAAATCAGCATGTTATTAAATATGTTAAACAATTCACTGTGAAATGGTAATTTAATCTCTTCTATCTTCTGCTATGCAAAGCTACCATAAAACAGTCTATTATCCTTAGGAATGAAATTAATTTTTCCTTTTTAAGCTCTTAATAAAGGAATCATAAAAATGAAATGATTTCTTACATGGTATAGGTGTTCCAAGTGAATATAGAATATTAAATCTTCAGTATCTGTTTTTCAGCCATCAAATTATATTCTCTAGGGCAGTAGTTCTCAACTTGTTTGTCATGAACCCCCTTGGGTCATATCACATATCCTCCACATCAGATATTTACATTCTAATTCATAACAGTAGCAAAATCCCAGTTATAAAGCAGCAACGAAAATTATTTTATGGTTGGGGGTCACCAAAACATGAGGGACTATATTAAAGGGTCACAGCATTAGGAAGACTAGGAGCCATGGATGTAGAGTATGCTATATGGACAGATGTCACACTGCCATTAAAGATGTATCTTTGTACCCATAGATTAATGCAGCCCACAGCCCTCTTTAGAGAAGCTTTTTGCAGTAGACAAATTAATACAGAGATTCCCAACTGGCTGGCATAAACAGAATATCTGATTATGGTATGCTGAGCCTCCAAAGGAATATCTATGTTACCCCAACATGACCATCAAGGCTTGAGGATCATCAAGGCTTAGGGACCATCAAGGAAGCAGGGGTGGAAATGGTACTAAACAGAGGTTGAGGAGGACTACAGTGAAAATGTCTTGTAGACATACCTAGGCTGATGCACTCATGACTCCCTGAAACTATTGTTGCCTGCACAATTACCACATAAGATTGAGCCTGTCAATATTTACTGAGAAAGGGGGAAAGGGCTCATGAGTTCTCATCCTTCCCTGAAGGATTATTGACAGTTAATGGTCCCTGAGGGAAAGAGTGTCACTTTCTTCAATAGTGTGACTACAGATAAGCTGATCATGTTCCAATATATAAACTCCCAGCCATGCTCAGCCAAGCAACCTGCATTAAAAATTTGAAAGTAGAAAGGGTACTTGGTAAGAAGAAGGGGCTCAGTGGGAGAAGGCAGGAGGTGGGGGTGGGGGAAATAGATGGTGATGAGAGGTAGAGAAAACTAAAATTCAGAATATGCATGTATGAAACTGTCAAAGAATGAAAAACCAACAACTATTTTGTAAAAGATTTAAAAACATTGTAATCCTGGCCTTTGGATCAGAAACTATCTTTTGAATTCTCACTCCATCCCTAGGAAGTATGTGTGCAAAAGATTACAGACCTTCAGACTATGAGGCTTTCTTTCTCCTTAGCTATTTTCTACCCACATTGGCCAGATAAAACAAAATTTCTGTAGCTGTAATGAATATGCCCTATCATTAATGCCCAATAAAAATATTGAACAAGTCAGTCAGATAACTGATAATGTGTCCTAGTTGTCATTAAGTGTCAAGTTGACACAGCCTAGAATCACATGAAAAGGCATGATTGACTAGTTGTATTCTTCAGTTTAAGCTGTGGGCATGTCTGTAAGGAGTTGTTGATGTAGGAAGGCCTAGCCCACTGGGTGGTACTATTTCCTGGGTAGATGGTCCTGGGCTATATAAGGAAGTTATCTGAGGGAACCCAAAACTGCTCTCCCAAGCCCTTCCTCCAAGGTTCATATCTCCAAGCTCCTGCTCTGACTTTGCTCAGTGATAAATTATGGCCTGCCTTCATAAGCCAAGAACAATATTTCCTCCTCAAGTCACTTTTCAGCAGGGTTTTTATCACAGCAGCAGGGCAATACTGGAATAGCATGCAAGAGGAAGCTTTCTGGATCTGGACCCATACATAGTGTTAAAGATCCCATACAAGTGTTCCTCACACCTTTGCAAACACCAAGCAAACATCCTCCCATAGCTAGGTGGGGAGTTTGTGTGTTCTGAAATTCAGCAGTGGGCAGAAGGGATCCAAGGATGAATCAATTATAGCTATTGCATAAAGAATGGAATATTCAAAATGCAAACCAGAGAAAACTAGTCATTGACTTCACATTTCTAATTTCTCAGTCTAATTTCTCAAACTAATCTGCCAAGTAAGGTTATTCACAGATACTGGCTTATAGGAACAGTGTCTTCTGTCACTTAGAGATAATGGTTTTCTTCAAAACGTGTCTAAATATTGTAACAAAAAATTATTCTCTGCTAAGTAAGGTTATTCTCAGATACTGGCTTATAGGAACAGTGTCTTTTGTCGCTTAAAGATAATGCTTTTCTTCAAAACGTGTCTAAATAGTATAACAAAAAAATTACTAAAGGTGTGTGTATTTTTTTTCTTGTTAAATGTATTTTTTGCAAGTTTTAGCCATGTCTAATTTTGATGATTGATAAGCAAGGAAAAAGAAGTCTAGTCAAATAGAGCTGTCGGATGTATCTCATTACACTGAAACTATGTGAGCAAAGGCATAGTCACACAAACCATTGCGTATAGGCTGACAGGGTCATTTTTTCTGACAAAAGGTTTATTTGGCACCACACATTTTTATCAGCACTACATGTCCAGCATTGTCAGAGCCTGAGACGACACTTAGAGGCACTGAGAGTTCTCAGCACACCATGACATCAGAGGCAACTGTGAGTATGGCTATGGAATACAATTCATATTTTTTTCCTCTGGTGATTAGCCTCCCTTTGGTGAGGGAGTGGTTTGTGTCTGCAGCACTTGACTCTCTTTGGACTGGCAGGAGCTATATTCATTTACTTTTAAGTTTAGAACAAGAGGGGACATCCTTGCAATTGGGCTTATGATTACTTGTACCCTAATTATAGGTCACATTTAAAAGGTGTTTTTAGTGTATTCATCTTCTATTTTTAATTAGTGCCCATAGTCGTTAATAGTTAATTAGTGCCCATAGAATGTTAATAGCCTACTTGAGGGCACTGCCTGCCTGCTCCTAGGACAAGCTCAGTCTTTTTTTTTTTTTTTCTCGAACTATTTTATCATTTTTGTCTTCTGTGATCTGTGGCATGGCTTTAAAGCCTTTTAGAAGCTCGCTAGCATCACATTCAGCTTTCTCCTAATTTTCTCTCTGGGAACTTTAGCTCAGCATAAATATTGTCACATTTGCCTTCAAGTGGCTCAGATCTCCTTGTCTGGTTTCTTGCTCCCTCTGGATTGCATCAGCATGTCACAAACACAGTCTACATGCCCTTCTAACCCATGTTGATTGACCAAAGGTTCTCCTGTCTCACACACATCACATCCCACCACAGGGTTCAGCAAAACTGCCAAAGCCCCATTTCTTGTGGCATCTCCTTGATCAACCGTTTCCTTAAATCTTCTGTGAACATAAGCCACATTATGTGCCCAGTGAACTGAGTATCATATGCTGTCTCTCAGGCCCACTTTCTTCAGTTAATGTCTGTTCTTTCTCTCTTGTCTTCCAGACCCTTCAAAAGTACCTCAGCTACTGATGAGCAAGTGACCCCAATGGTCCCCATGAGTCATGCCGTCAGGAGCTCTCTAACTTACCTTCTATCATTTCAGACTATGATCCCTTCATCTCAATGAGAGATAGGCAGTTAGATTACTCAGTTCCTCTGCTTTCATGGCACTCAGACTGATCATATCCACCCCTATGCTCCACCACTGTAGGAGCCAGGTTCTGAGAGGCTCGTCTGTTCCGTTTAAAATTCTTCCTCAGTTTGGGCAGGTCAGATGCAGGATATTTCTGGATTACCAGAGCTTCCTGTACAGGTCATTAGGAAGGGCTTTATCTGCATGCTGAATCATGG
Source organism: Mus musculus (assembly GCF_000001635.26). Taxonomy (NCBI): domain Eukaryota; kingdom Metazoa; phylum Chordata; class Mammalia; order Rodentia; family Muridae; genus Mus; species Mus musculus. Next base: position 94,558,601 of record NC_000075.6, read on the forward strand.
ATTTCCCCTTCCTCTCTGTAAATGGTCAACCTCATTTCTCTCACATTATTGCCACAGTTTCCACACTATCCAATCTTCTCATGAGTCCCAAGGGATCCTAAGAAAGGGCCCTTAGCAAGACCTAAGCTGCACTCTTTCTCTTATATCCTGCCAGCTCTAGGAAACAGCAAGCCAACACTGCAATTTCATCTTCTCCTTTACCCGAGTTTCCTGCCAAATCATAAAGTAGCCACAACAGAAAGTCTAGCATCTGCATGTTTTCTTCCCATTGAAATTCCTGTTACATTCTTTCTGGATAGCTAGTTGAGCTTCATTTACAAGTCTTATTGACCACAACCATGGCACACCCTGAAGCCACAACCTGTTTATTATCATATCTTGCATGGCTGCTTCTAGAGATTTCAATACATTCTATAATCCATCAGCAGATTGGGGAGTATCTGCATACCTGCATAGTAGACAGCACCATTCCCCAGTGAGGTATGCCACTGGATGCCATAATTCAGTAAGATGCTCATCTTGGGATTCCTCTGAAGTACACTCTAGTCTCAGATCGTTTGGTCTTGGTTGCCTTTCATATCACCAATTGCAGGAGCATGTAATCATCACTATAGGAAATAGCTACACCATGAGGAAAAGTACCAATTTCCATATTGTTCCCATGGATACTCCACTCTCATATGAATATGCCTTAGTTGAATGTGTCAGCATCCACCATAGGAGCCATGCATCCACTCTTCCCAAACTTGTGGTAGGTTATCAGTCCATGTTTGTGTTATGTGACTTTTCCTAGGTGTGAGGGAGACATTAACTGTGTATTCAACTCCAGATAGGGTACCAACAATAGACCAGAGTAATAATCCCACCCAAGTCTGTTAATGAACCAGTTAGTTTATTGTAGTTTCCTAGAGGAGTACAGATGAGTGGTTGCTTACAGGAGCATGGGTGATTCAAGGTAACTTCATCACAGAACACTTGGCCCTCAGGATGGCTGGTGAATCCAGAGAGCTGCATCCCTGGAGTTTGGTGTCCAATTGCAGGCCAATCAGTAGACTGGTCAAAGGCTTTCTCTCTCAAGGAGAAGCCCAAGGTTACCCTGGAAGAAGAGACACATGAGTCTTTGTAACTTTCTGTACTTGGAAATTTCCTTATCTCAGGAGTCTAGGCTAGAATCCTTTATCTATGAAGAAATATCTACACAACAAAGAGGTCAATCTGGTAGCTACTCCCATGGAGATAAGTGGCCACAAGTGCAACCTTGATGCTGGTAATGAACAGATTTGGGGTACATATTTCAAGCATCACCTCATCAGGTTAGTGGCATCTACTTATATTGGATGGCATCCTAGCATTCTAGAGAAAGATCTATTAGGTATTACACTGCTCGTGACATAATAGTAATGATAAAATAGATTTCAAGAATGGTGGGTCTATTTTCCTGTTGTCTTTATGACAAGGATACTACTACTTTGACTATCTGTGCCTTTGCAGAGAGTCTACTACTTCTGGAAGGACCCTTTGAAAACTCTTGGTGAACGATTTGTGCTTTTTGGATTTCCAGAAATGTGCTTCCTTTATAAAACTAACTCTAAAAGTCTCTAGAATTGCACTGGATATAGCATAGCCTGCTTTAAAACATGCCCCCAAGGCACAGGAGCTGATTAAAATTTCTAAGAAGAGCTACAGCAAGTATTTTTAGGTCTCTTAACCATGAAATCTTACTCTGAACATGAGTTATCACCATTTATGGAGTACAATGTAGACTTTGGTCACTAGCAACATTGCTACTATTTCACGTAGTTATCATTGACATCTATTTGTTGATTTGAAATTTTGCTGCTTAAAATTCTTGTCTTTAAAAGTGTTTAGAAAGAAAAGAGTAATTGTGATACATTTCCTAGCGTCTGTGTGCAGCTTTCATCTAACCCTAACTGTGAGACCAGCTGAAGGCAGATCTCTAATGCCTTTGGGTATTACTTTGGGAATAAGTGCTTCTACTCCTGACTGACACCAAACCCAACTTGTAGCAGCAATCCATTCTCTGGTTACTTCATCATCCCTTATGGATTTTTACAACCTCTATGACTAATATTCAAAGTCAGTTATTTACTTATATAGTTTCCCTCCTACTTGTAAAATCCTAAAGAAGTGTGACACTATATATAATTAATCATCTTCTTGTTCTTAATATCTAATATCTGACTTTTAGTAGCAACTTGATAAAGAGGGTTCTTTCGTGAATTATATACAGTTAAGTTGCACTCTCCCTAGGTATTTCAGCAGGGAAGTTCTGGAAGTTGTGAGCAGACACTCTTAAGAAAAGGTTGATTACATTTCAGGAATTGAAACCAGTTGATTTTGTGATAGTACTTGACATTGTGTTATGATGGAAATGTTTGCCCTAAGGAAATTGATGAATGCTATAGTTGAGGCTACTTGATCCTAGAGAACCAGTTGTTAAACATCACCAGCACAATACCAGATATGGTTAGAATGTATATGTATCTACCCACTCTACATGTGTGTGTATATATACACACACCTGTAATCTGGAAATCTCATATTAGTACCTACTCTTCTTAGCATATATTAAATGGACAGATTAATGGGTTTTACTTGACACTGTTATACATGTGTATAACGTAATTTGATCTATTCAACTCCATTACCTTTTAATAGGATGAAATAATTTTTAGATGTTTAAAATAATTTGTAAATGTTTGAAAATAATTTCTAAACGAGCCAGTCTTATCTCCCCATTTAGATTGCAGAGTATATAGAAAGAACAGGTTTTTCATTTACTGTCTGAGTGTCTCAAAATTTATAGGCACTCAGTAATTGCATGGGTGGTGGGGAAAAAATCAATGATCTAAACAGCCTGAGTCTTTTAAGCAATGGACCTTGGAATGGGAGGTAGCCATTGAAAAGAAATGAGTGAGAAATAGAGTAAAGGGTTTAACGATAAATCTAACAGTGAGTTTCGCATTCATAAATTTGATTAAATCAGTATTTTTACTTCTGATTTTGTATTCTCAAAATACAAATTTATAGAAAAAAGTTCCATTCAAAACAAGGACATAATCACAGCTTAAAAATATGTGATTTAGGGATATGCAACCTGGGAATCCTGGATGGCAGAAATAAACTTGCCCTGCTTCAAAACTGCAGGAAAGTGAGCTGGGCTTGAGAAAGCCCACTACCTTCTCATTCTAAACACCTTACATTCAAAGTTATCCATTTTCAAGAGCACCGGTTGCCTTAAGCAGTCTACTGATCTATGAAATGTGAAGTGACTGCAGAATGTCAGTGAAGGATGTTGTTGTTGCTTGCTTGCTTGCTTGCTTGCTTGCTTGCTTGCTTGCTTGCTTGCTTGCTTGTTTTGGACAAGGTTATCCTGTAGGTTTGCCCTTGAACTATGCACTGTTTGGCTGAGGATGACCTTGAACTTCAAGTCTGAGATTACAGATGTGTGCCCTTATACTCACTCTAGGGACCAAACCCTGGGCTCTGTGCATGCTGTGCAAGCACTGTACAAACCAAGCTCAGTCCCTCGATGCAAAATTTGACCACACACGAAATATTACCTGCAAGATGTTCCCAGCAGTCTGCTCCTATTGTTACAAACAAAATGAATTTTTGAAATCAAGTGCTAAAATATAATACTGCTAGGTGTAATATAATGTTTATTTTAAATTATTTTCAACTAAGATACAGTACAATAAACAGAATTGAAGAGTATTTTTTAGAGGATTTTTTGTACATGTAAACTTCTATAAACAAACCTCTTTTCTTCCCTTCTTTCTCAGTCCCGTTCTTCTCATTATCATGAGTCTTACACCTCCTACCATTGATTAATTTGTTTGTAAAAGATATATTTTAACCCACTTTAAAACGGTTCATTAAAAACTGACCATGTTAATGGGAGTGATTCTAACACCTGTATACTGTGTAATATTCAAACAGGTTAAACATGTCTGTCTTCTCAAACTTTTATTATTTTTTTCATAGTAAAACTCCTCAGAAGCCCTGCTTTTAGCCTTTTAGAATGCATGGCTGTCATCCAGGGCCACTAGTGTGCTCCATACAGGAGGACTTCCTGACTGCCTCCCCAGCAGCAGCTCAGTCCCACTCCACCTTCCACCTCCCTCCTGCACCTCGGCCTCCAGTAACCCTCATTCCTCTCAGCATCTAGGAGATCAACTTGTAAAGGATGGATCATTGACAATGTGCTTTTATTCCTTATTTAAAACAAACAAGATACAATTTCTATTCGGAGACTGAGATAAATATAAATTTATTTATATTATACTTAATTAAAATAACAGGTGCTTGTTTTTCAGCACCTGGCAATATATTCTAATCCTTGAGGAATAATCAGCGGCCATTTGACATTATTTACCCTTTACCTACAGTAAAGCTATAAATAAAACACTATTCTCTGGAGGCGCTCACAGACTAAGAGCTATGGGGTCCTGTGCCTTTCATCTTTCATACGGTGTGCTTTGCTGTGTATGCTTCAGTCCTGAACACAGTGTGGAAAGCCAGCCTACAATTAGAAAGTAGTACTTCATAACCCTTAAAACATCGTTAGCTCAACCTAGTTTAAAAAAAAAGTTTTCTTTCACCATGGGCCATAAAGATGTAACCACAAAGCCAAATGTTTTGTTCAAATGGGACTTTGTAGGTTTTGAACAGAGGGTTTCTGGGAAAGACCTGAAAGGCTCTGTTTTTCTGCAGTCTATCTGTGCAGATGAGATAGACTTCAGAGGCAGAAATGAGAGAGGTTCTCCTCTGACAGAATAGGGTGCTCTGGTTTCTAAAGTTGTTTTTCAGATAAGAAGGAAATTTTAATGAAATAATCTCCCCAAGAGAGTACTCTCTGAGTGCTGCCTTCCAGGTTTGCTCCCCAACTCTGTGGATGCCTCAGTCTGTAATGCATACAAGGGTCGCTACTAGTGAGCAACCTAGATACATAATGAAGAGTAGCAGCAAAGGGCAGACTGTAGGCTCACTGTCTACTTAGGAAGCAAGCACGATTTTCCATCTAGTAATTCAACATAACAAAATTCTAAACACAGTCACAAACATAAATGTGGGCATTATGTGTATTCTATAAACACCCTGGTTCAGAGTGGATTAAGATTGTTTCTCTTGGCATGACTGGCTTTTCTTTTAGGCCATCAGTAAGAAAGCAAGACAATGTATGCCCTGCCAGCCACAGTTTCATGGAGGCCCAGGACTTGGTTAGGAATCAAGCACTCCGTGTCAGTGTAAGACATTGCCCAGTGTAAGAGAAGAGCAATGGGAAGAAGACTTTAAAGAGCCTTTTTCCAGGCCTAAGGGACTTGAATTAATAAAAATCAAACCAGAAACCAAAGCTTCAGGTCTCCATGGGGCTGTTTCTGGATGGCTTGTTGTCTAGTCTCCTTCCCTTCTGCCTAACCTCTCTGCCTTGCCTAGCTTAATACCCAGCTACACTGTCTGCTTGCTCCCTGCTTTCTTTCCAGCATAGATGGCATCACACTGGTTCATGGTTTATGACATTTGAACTATAATCCTGTTGCCCCTGCATACTGCCTGGTCCTCTTGGCTGTCAGCATCCCTTCCTGACCTCACTCTCCCTGTCCCTTAATGGAATGTACAAAACCTTCACAGATGAAAGCCTCAACGACTTCAGTATCTTATTCTTAATAATTTTGTTTAATAAATTACTCCATCCTCTTTAAAAAAAAAAAGGTTTTCTTTCAAAGACATTTTGTTCAATGCATTCCTCCCAAAATTCTAAGCTTTGAATCTAAGTAAAAGTTTTACAGCTGAAAATTTGCATAAGTATGATCTTTCTTCTCTGCTATTCTTTTGATATTTGGTTTAAATAAACTCAGTTAAATGTTTTATGGTGTCCATGTGCCTGGAACACATCATAAAGAATAAATGTCACCAAAAAAGGAGCTCACAGTCTACAATATGGAGGTTTCCCAAGAGTTACAAGTTACCAGGATGCAGTTTGCATTTTGATTGCTATGGGGTAATTCAGGAACCATACGTATTGTTCTAGTTTGCTTTCCCTTGTGATAAATACCATGACCAAAAGCAGAATGGAGAGAAAAGGACTTAATTTACTTTACACTTTTGTATCAAAGTCATCACCGAAGGAAGCCAGTGCAGGAATTCAAACAAGAACCTGGAGGCAGGAACGGAAGCAGCAACCATAGAGGGAAGCTGCTTACTGGTGTACTTTCTGTGGTTTGTTCTGTTTGCTTTACCCAGTTTACCCAGGGCTGGCACCATCCACAGTGTGGTGGGCCCTCCCACGTCAATCATCAATCAAGAAAATGAGCTCTCAGACATCCTCACAGGCCATTTTGATGGAGGTACCCTCTTCCCAGGTGACTCTAGCTTTTGTCAAATTGACAGAAACTAACCAGAATTATTGACCCCTTGTCAACATGACACACAAACATACTACTATTAAATCATAACCTTTCCTTTCCTGTTTATCCAAGATCTCATGTTAACATCACAATATCAACTATAATATAACTTTAAAAAATCCCAATCTTTAAAAACTTTGAATACTTTACAAGTTCAAAAGCTCTAAAATATCCAAAGATTCTTAACACAGATACATGTAAAATAAAGACAAACAACAAAAACAGTGTTAAACATTGTCTTACTCTGAAAGGAGGAAAATGGGGCATTAAAAAAAAAAGTCACACTTAAGCCAAACCAAAATCTAGCACTGTAGCCCCAAACCTTGTAGCTCAGTGACTGGGACTCTTTTCTATGCTCCAAAGAGCTTGGGCAGCCCCACTTTTCTTACCTCTACCATTGCCAACATACACAGCCCAAAGTTTCAAATGCTTTACAGTTCTCCCCAAAAGAGCATGATCAAGTCCATTAGAGTAACGCTCTCTCTCAGGTACCACCTTCAGTCCTAGTTTGATTTCTATTCCTACAGTGAAACAATAACCATTTGGAAAGGAATGAGTTTATTTTCGCTTACAAGTCACAGTCCATCAATGACCAAAACCACCTTGTAGAGAAACAGATTTATCTTACATTACACATAGTGCTTACATCACAGCGCTTGGAACCTGGAGGCAGGAACTGAAGCAGAAACCATGCCTGAATACTGCTTACTGGCTTGTTTCCATGGCTTTCTTAGCCTACTTTCTTATACACCCCAGGGACACCACCCCAGGGGTGGCACTGCGTGCAGTGGGCTGGACCTTCTCACATGAATCCTTAATCATGAAAGCGCCTCCACAGACATGCACCCAAGCCAATCTGGTGATGCAGTTCCTCAACTGAGGTTCTCTCGTCCCAACTGACTTAAGTTTTTCTTGAGTTGACATAAACTATCCGGAATAATCTTCCTAACCTACAAAGTTACTTTCTATCCTGGAAAGTCATGCTGAAACCAACAGTCCTCTGTCTTGTTCCTCTGCTAGTACATCAGTGACCTCTCTTTTAGTGCCTGTACCTCACCTACAGGAAATTGGGGAAGAGAGATGTGAGAAGAGATCATCTCAGTGTTTTCAGACCAATTGAGTGATGTAAGGCATTACGTTTATTTAGACGTCATTGGCTTAAATTTTATCACTTGACCATAACCAACAATAAGGTGCACTGAGGAATGCAATCTCTAGTTCTGCCCAGTCAAAACCTGATTCCTAACGAAGAAGGAGAAAGTAGATCTGAAGTGGGAGCTAGCAATGGGCCACAAGATGACTTTTTCTTCCTCCTCCTCCTCCTCCTCCTCCTCTTCCTCCTCCTCCTCTTCCTCCTCCTCCTCTTCCTCCTCCTCCTCCTCCTCCTCCTCCTCCTCCTCCTCCTCCTCCTCCTCCTCCTCCTCCTCCTCCTCCTCCTCCTCTTCTTCTTCTTCTTCTTCTTCTTCTTCTTCTTCTTCTTCTTCTTCTTCTTCTTCTTCTTCTTTTTCTATCCCTCTGAGCATCAGATGCTGTTTGGAAGGGAGGCATTTATACTAGGGTACAGATGAACTCAGTAAGTAAGTAAATAAATAAATAAATAAATAGAATTTTAGAACCATTAAATAAGAGGAGATATCCACATTAACATTTGTATGTGATAACAGTTAAAGAGTGAGACATTTCCCCCTAACATGCTTACTTCAAGCATTTATACTAGAGTACAGATGAACTCAGTAAATAAATAAATAAATAAATAGAATTTTAGAACCATTAAATAAGAGGAGATATCCACACTAACATTTGTATGTGATAACAGTTAAAGAGTGAGACATTTCCCCCTGACATGCTTACTTCAAGGGTTGAACATGCATCTCAGAACACTACTTCATCATTGGTAGGCATCTTTGAGCCATTCACAGGGTCCTGAGGATGCTAGTAGCTTCCCTTCACCCATTATCACCCCTCGAACTCTACCTACTATCTAATTTTCATTCCATTTCCTGCTTTTCTCCAAGGGATGCCCCCCAAATGGTCTTTTATTGAATATGTTGAATCATTAATTTTCACAGCACATGCAGAACTAAAACATATCCCAGTTAATGTTTACTTGAACTTGTTCAAATAAGGGTGCTGGAGCAGGCAGTGGCATTTACAGAAAAGGCCCTCAAACAACCAACACTTGGTCAATATTTATTATGCTCACTGGGTGATCTAGCTGTAAGTAGCTCATTTTAGCCATATGGTTCCTATGCAAACTTACAATGATGGAATGTTTTAGTTAAAACCTGAGAAAGCACTCTTACGATTTTAAGATAAAACTATTCATTACATATGTTTTATGTAAATATTTAGAGCTCAAATTCATTGCCAATAAGAAAACCAAATAGTATAGGTATGGACAGGCCATTCCCTGTCCCTAACTTTCTCATCTTGCAAACTCCCAACCCAGGTTCCTGGACAGACAGACATGAAACACTGGATTGATAGAAAAAATATTCTGATACAGTTCAAACACAGGAAAAACAAACAAGTGTTCTATGGCCCTGGCTGTTCTGAGTGAGCTCTCTGTCCTGAGAATTCTTGCTCCTCCCAGTAATTAAACATCTGTACCTTAGATTCATCTGCAGATTTGCCTGTGTTCTTACATATTAAATCTGAGAATAAGACCCTGGAAAGAGCATGTTTATCAGAGGCCTTAGGAAGGTCTATGCTACTGTCCCCAGTATGAATTCATGAGAAATGCTTCAGTTGATAGAAACCCAGTTCAAATCACCATCATCCATGCCTAGCACTGCTGTGTGTGCTCTAACATACCTAAGCACAAATCCCAGGACAATTCAGCCACAGAGACCTCAAGAATGAGTGAGACAGCTGCTACCGAGTGCCCTGTGACTCATCCGTTGTCTTTGTGCCTGTCCTCATAGAATGCCCAGCTGCTGAGGAAGTCCCAGATCACACATCTCAGCATCCATCAGAAAGACACTCTCTGGACACCCTAATGTGGTCAGGAAGACACGGTTATCTTGGAGCATAGAAGCATTTGTCAGAACTATAGGACTAACTGATGGATGAGGAGCAGTTATGTGAAGTTGCTCGAGGAGAGCGGCAGCTGACTTGGTACAGACAGCCACAGGTGGTCACAACAACTGCATATAAAAATTGACTTTTAGCCAACTCTTCCAAATTTATTGTGTCCACAAGCCACTAACAGCCCACACAGTCACTTTCAAACATCACCTTCAAGTCTAAAACAAAGCATTTCTAGAAATGGAAATATATTACAGGTTAAATAAAAAATAAAAATAATAAAAAGCCAAGGACACACAGTATGATAGGCAACACTCATGGACAAAGCCAGAGACTCTAGTTGCCAAGCAACAATTGGTTCTCCAACTTCTGATTCTATTGTGATTTACACTGCCTGAAGTCCTTTCATAAAAACATGCTGTGGCTAGGACAGCAGGGTGGAAAAGGGAAGGAACAAAAACGGTATTCTGAATTTGCTCATCTATCAAGTGGCTAACTGCACACATATAAAGTATCAGGGGTTGGGAACATGTCCGCCAGAGCTTGTCATTGAGACAGTCTGGACCAGGGATGGGTCCATAATGGAACTTTAACTTCTTAGACTTTGTTAGTTTTCTTTGGTTCAATCCCTCCAGAAGCAAAGGACAGTCTTTTTCTTCATCGAAGTTTTTTCTTCATCTGTGATTGAGGGCCAGTCAACAGGGTGCATCCTTCCCTGGGGAGGTTGGTGGTTGAAGGGGGGGAAACAGGAAGGGATAGTGGAGGGAAGGAAGACAGAGACAGAGACTAGTGGGGAATTAAAAAAAAAAGGTTTCTGGTTGGTAATAACACAAATAGCTTGCTGGAAAAGCTTCATAGAAATGTCCACCCCTTCTGATTGGGACCGTGATCATATACATAAGCATCAAAGAGCCGCCCCTTTATATCATTTCTCTTCCTTCATAAAAATGAGACCAGCACTCCCATTAAGAGATATCAAATATAGCCAGCCATCTCTCTGTTTAAGATATAGTCCAGCTGATGATTTTTGCTTGGGATAATTTCCTCTTTTCTGTTTAAAATATTCTCGTTCTGCATAAGAGCTAAAGTGCAGCCTTTGAAGGCTCTGGGGAATGACACCAGAAGTTCCTCCAGTAGCTGCTGTCTCTTCTAGCTCGAATGTTTTCTATCCATCATTAAAGATTTGTTCTCCTACTTGGGGACTGTGCAGCCTGACTCCTGTTTCCAAACCTTGAGGTTTGCATTTACAAGCATATACACAACATATGCATTTATTTACTAATATACAATTCTTGAGTCCTTAAAATGTTAGAACATTTCCTTTAATCCAGTACTCCTTTAGCAACCATGTCTGCTATTGATACCTTCTTATTCACTGTCCAGAAGGCTTTTTGTAAGGAGCTATTATTTTGTCAATAAGATGGATTGTAACAATAAACAACAATGCTTCCTTCATTAAAAAAAAAGTAATCACAGTCATTTGATGTTCTTCCATGTGGGCAACAGACACGATTTAATGACACACACACACACCCTATCACTAAGTTATATTGATTAGTACAAAGGAAAAGATCTAGAAGTAGTAGATAAATTGTTTATAACCTCTATTAGAATTCCAAGTCTATGTACGAATTGCATACTATATATTATTTAACTTACCAATAATGTAATAACAGTGTATTGCTGGGTAGTTGTGGAAGTTTATGTATGTGCATAAACACATAAATACCACACACACACACAAACACACAAACACACACACACACACACACACATACACACACACACCTTCTAAGTTGTTTTTATACATTGACAAGGAATTCCTAAATTAGGATACATTTTGAAAAAAAAATTTGTTCATCAGCAAAGTAGATCAATGAACACTTCCAACTTTGAATTTACTGTGTAAATACTGTTAACTGCATTAAACTTTGGCCAACAGGCTCAGCAGCCGTTGGTGTCTGTGCAAATGGAGCCAGTGGAGTGTGAAAAGAAAATATGAGAATCTTTTAAGCCTGTTAACTTCATACACTTCTGTTCATTTGAAATGACTGTCTTTGTAAACTCCTATAGCATATAAGGTGATAGTATAGGAATACCATGTAAGGATTTTATAAATAAACCTATTTCCTGGGTGTTCTGGTGCATATTTTCATTTTCTGTAGCACCGCATAATTTGCAATGTTTATGAGCTGTGATGATGATTTTGAAGTTCCCCTATGCTCATTTACATCAGAGTTGCACTGCTCTGATTTGCATTCCTACCAGCAGTGTGCAAGGACCCCTTTCACCTGACACTTGTTTTCTTTTGTTTCTGACACTAGCCTTTCAGTACCATGAGGGTTTTCATTTGAATTCCCTGGTGGCTGGTAGGTTAGACACATTTTCAGACACATGCCTATTAGCTACTTGAACACCTTTAAAAATGTCTTTTTAGGACCTTTGTCCATGTTTAATCTTCTTATTGGGTCCTTTTTGGGTTTGCCTTGCTATTGAACTGCCGGAGTTCCTTGTGCATTTAGGATACAGATAGAACACCCCTGCCCCTTCTCTCTCCCTTTCCACCCTCTGTCCTTTTTCACTCTGTTGATTGCTTTGGGCAGTAGAAGATGATTTCCAGTTTGCTACAAGCCCACTCATCTAATTTTTTTCTACATGTGTGTGCCTTTGTTTGCATGTGTGTAGGTGTGCCATCTCTCCACACTTTATTTACTGAGACACATTCTCTTGCTGGACCTGGAGCTCACAGCTTGCTCCAGGGATCTGGCCTCTGCCTTCAGTATGCTAGGATTACACAGCCCCAAACCCTTCTCGGGCTTGTATGTGGGTGCTGGGGATTAGAATACTTGTTCTTATGTTTTATCCAGTGTGGCATCTCCTCAGCAACCCACTTGTCTATTTTTGTTTTGTAGTTTGTTTATGGTGTCATAGCCGAAAAAGAAAGTCATTGCAGAGACTAATCCTTCAGTCTTCTATATTATTTTAGGTCTTACATCTAAATTTTTAATTGGTTTCCAAATGAGTTTATATAGGGTGAGAAACCAATGTTTTAAACATTTGGATATTTAGATTTCCTGGAGCCATTTAGAAGACACACTGTCCTTTCTAATTATGTATTCTTGTCACCCGTATCAAAGATTAGTTCATCTGAACTTCTGACTTTATATTTGAGTTCTTTTGTATTATACTAAACTCTCTTTCTTTCTGTCTCTCTCTGTCTCTCTGTCTATCTCTGCCCCCACTCCGAGTGTTTGTGTGTGTGTGTGTGTGTGTGTGTGTGTGTGTGTGTGTGTGTGTGTGTGTAGTATGTGTGTGTTTATATAGGTATGTGTATATTTATGTAGGTATGTGTGTATGTGTGTTTATGTAGGTATGTGTGTGTTTAAATAGCATGTGTGTGTGTTTATGTAGGCATGTGTGTATGTGTGTGTTTATATAGCCATGTGTATGTATGTACATTTATTTAGCTGTGTGTGTGTGTGTGTGTGTGTGTGTGTGTGTGTGTGTGTGTGCAGATGTGGATGTGAGTATACATGGAAGACAGAAGTTGACATTGAGCATCTTCCTTAATCATTCTCCACCTAATTTTAATTAATTTATTTACTCACTTTACATCCTGGTTATAGCCCCCTCTCTCCTCTCCTCCCAGTCCCACTCTTTACAAATTCCTCCCCTATTACTTTCTCCCCTCTCCTCAGAGAAGGGGAAGCATCAACCCCCTTTGGGTACTACTGGCTCCTTTGTCTGGCTACCTCTCCAACCTGCCTTCCCCAGGCCTGCAGGACTAGGAACATACAGGTTAGATCCTCCTTATTTCCCTGCCACTAGTTCCCTGGGGAACACTCAGCTGCCCTGAGTGGCATGGTATCCCTCTAAGAACGTACAGGTTATATCTCTCCCCTCTCCTCATTCCTCTGCCTGCTGATTCCCCAGGACAAGTCCAACTTCCTCCATTGTCCAACCCAAGGCTGTCCACAGGAAGCCTGCTGCACCAGAAACATTCAGGGACAAACAGATGGCTAAAGGCCAGCAAAGGAACACAATCAACAAAAGCAGGGACAATTATGGCACCTTCAGTACACAGCTATCCTACTACAGCAAGCCCTGGATATCCTAACACAAATGAAGCACAAGAAAATGAGCTTAAATCCAATCTTATAACATGATAGAGGCCTTTAAAGAGGAAATGAATAAATCCTTAAAAGAAATACAGGATACCATACAAATAACAACAGTATCAACTAACCCAGACCTCTCAGAGCTCCCAGAGGCTAAGCCAACAACCAAAGAGCATACATGGGCTGCTCCATGGCCCCTAGGACATAAGTAGCAGAGGACTGCCTTGTCTGAACTCAGTGGGAGAGGATATGCCTAATCCTGTAGAGACTTTATACCCTAGAGAATAGGGATGCCAGGGTGAAGGACCACCTTCTCAGAGGCAAAGGGGAGGTGGGATTGGTGAAGAACTCTGGGAGTTGTAGCCAGGAAGGGTGACAACATTTGGAATGTAAATTAATAAAATAATTTAATAATAATAAACAAGAAATACAGGGAAAAATACAATTAAACAGGTGAAGAAAATGAATAAAATTCTTCAAGAACTAAAAATGAAAATAGGAGAAAAAAAAACCAAACTGAGACAATCCTGCAGATGGAAATCCTAGGGAAGAGAGCAAGTACAGCAGATGCACACAAACAGAATACAAGAGATGGAAGAGAGAATCTCAGCCATATGATACAATAGAAGGAATTGATACGTCAGTCAAAGAAAATAGTAAATCTAAAGATTCCTGACACAAAACATGCAGAAAAGCTGGGAGTCTATGAAAAAGCCTAACCTAAGAATGATAGGAATAGAAGAGGGTTAAGTGACCCAGCTCCAAGGACAAGAAAATATTTTCAACAAAATCACAGAAGAAAATGTTCCCAACCTAAAGAAAGAGATGCTGATAAATGTTTATAAGAAGCTTATAGAACACGAATTAGATTGGAATAGGAAAGAAAATCCTCCTGCCACATAATAATCAAAACACTAATTCTACTGAATGAAGAAAGAATATTAAAAACTACAAGGGGAAAAGGCCAAGTAACCTACAAAGGCAGAACTATCAGGATTACACACAACTTCTCAACTGAAGGTCTGAAAGCTAGAAGGCCCTGGACAGATGTCTTGCAGCCTCTAAGAAACCACAGTAGTATACCTAGACTTTTATACCAAGCAAAACTTGCAATCACAATATATGGAGAAAGCAAGATAATCCAGGAAAAAAAACTAAATTTAAACAATATGTATCCACAAATCCAGCCCTACAAAAACACTAGACAGAAATCTCCAACCCAAGGAGGTTAACTACACCCAAGAAATTACAGGAAATAAATAATTCCATACCAGCAAAAATAAAATAAGGGAAAAACACACATACTCACACCACCAGCATCAGAAAAATAGGAATTAACAATCATTGGTCATTAGTATCTCTCAACATCAATGAACTCAATTCCCCAATCAACAGACGCAGGCCAACAGAATGGATGTGAAAGAAGGATCCATCATTCTGCTGCATACAAGAAACACACCTCAACAACAAAGATAAACATTACCTCATAGTAAAGGGCTGGAAAAACAAATGGTCCCAAGAAACAAGCTGGAATGCCCATTCTAATATCCAATAAAAGACATTCAGTGAAAGTTAATCAAAAGGGATGGGAAAGGATACTTCATACTTACCAAAGGAAAAATCCACCAAGTAGCTTTCTTTCACTTATTTTGATGTTAACTGGGTGCTGTGTAAGTCATATATATTTCATTAACAGTCTGTTTTTGAATGGATGCTACATTTTGGTAAAAGTTGCATCCACTGGGTCCTCCTCTCCTTCTGGCTTACTTGGGCACCACATCCACTGATAAACATATTTTGAACCATCCTGACTTGCTGGAGATAAATTGTTCTTGACCATAAGGCATCATTTTTTGATGTGCTCTCAATTTCAGTTTTGCTAGCGTTATATTGGTTCTTTATATCTATGTCACTGGAGATGCTCTGTGGTACTGTTTCCTGTGATGTCACTGCTATCTTGGAAACATTGCTTTCACAGAGTACACTAATATCCTTCTGCCTTCCATTTTCCAAAGGAGTTGGTGATTTTAGTAAAGATTGAGATTGTTTCTTCCTTAAATATTTGGTAAAATTCCATTTGGTTCTGAAAGATCTTTTATTGCAAATGTTGAAGTCTGTTTGTTTGTTTTGGGAAAATATCTTATTAACTAGCCCACACTGCCTTCAAACTCATAATTCTTCCACACCAAGTTCCCAAGTACTGGGGCTGTGGGCATGTGCTCTATTCCCAGACTTAAAAGGAGCTTTGTGATTATTGATCCAATCTCTTTATTTATTATTGGTCTGTTTGGGCTATCTCTTTATCTTTTGTGAAAAGGTGTATACTTCTAGAAATTTAATCAATTTCTTTACATTGTAAGTTTGTTTACTTCTTAAGTCTTTTTATCAGGTGAGAGAATACACATTTGTGGTATATGTTCATGTATGAGAGAGGGTGCATGTACCCATGCATGGACATGGAAACCAGGGGAGGGGGGCTGGTGTTCTATCATTTTCCTCATTATTGCCATGAGACAGGGCCTCTTCCTGAGCATGGAGCTAGGTTGGACGCCAGGAAGCCTCAGCAGCCCTCCTGTCTCTATCAATCATAGTTCTGAGGTTACAGCCACACCTTGCTTTTTACCTGGGTTCTAGGGATCTGAATTCATGTTTGAGCAGCAAGGACTCCCAGCCACTGAGCCATCTCTCCAACCTTTAATTATGCAGTTCTTAGGTTACTCAAACTCCTAGCATGTACAATCCTTTTAAAAGTTTACCTCAAATTTTATTTGTTTATTAATTTGTAATTAATATCTAAGCTAGCATAGACAATGATGAATTGCATTATGTATTTTATACATAGGCCCTTGTATTCTGTTCTTTACCTCTCTCCTGTACTTCCTCCTCCAACCTATGTATCAACCTTAGTATTGTTTTCTGAGCTATTAGACTTCTTCTTAGTCCTTGTCTGCATCTTGGTGTGTCTTGCCTATGTTTCCAGTCTTACTTTAAAGTCTTCCATCTATTTTGAATTGACATTTTGTGTGGCATTAGAGACAGATAGAACCCTTTGCTAATCCTGAGGTATGTGCTGTCTTATCTCCTCTTTCATGCCTGTATTTATTTGCCTCTCCTCTCTATTTTTAGTTAAGCCAACTAAACTGTGTTACCAATATTTGAGGCAGGAGAGTTGTTATTCTGCCTGACTGATGGTCACTTACCGATGTACCCATCTATCCATTCACCACATTGTGTGCCTCAGTACAGCTGGGAAATTAAAGCAATAGCAAGGCTTATTAGAATTTATAGAAACTTTTGGAAGCAATGTAGCAGCTTGGGGAGAATTAACATCTTCTCATTAATGATAAGCATCTCTTCTGTTTCTATGTTTTTAAGTGATTTATTTTTTAAGAGAGTGGGTTGGGGGATGAACACATGTGCCACCATGTGCATTCAGAGGTCAGAGAAAAAATTATAGAAGTTTTCTCCTCTACCAGAGGATCAAACAGACTGGGGTGGTCTGCCTGGGGCCAAGTGTCCTTACCCACTCGGCCATCTCACTACTACCATCTCTCTATCTTTCAATAAAGATTGATTTTTTTTTCTTCAAAAAAGTTACACACATTTAGACTGTCCATTTACTTCACCTTGGCTTACAGCTTCCTGTCTTTTCCTTGAGGGCATGGATTGTTTATTTCTCTCAAACAGCATTTTAGTTACTGCTCAGCACCTCATAAACACTAATGAATCCTTTGCTGTAGAAATTCAAAGAAACAAGGTTCTGGCATTGACCAGGAAGTGATGAAGTATTTATTTATAGAAAATAATTGGTAACTATTATAAGACATAAAATAATAAGTTTAAAAATATGAACAATAGCTGATTACTTTACCTTCTGGCTACAGTAACCTTGATTACCATGTCAAGAAAAACATTTGTAGACCTGTAGTCACAAGCTCTAACTACAACCTTCATTGTTCTCTCTGTATGGCTGTTCCTGTGACAGTGTTTGACACTGAGTAGAGATGCTCAGTAAAATTTCTGGATGAAAATTTAATGAGAATGGATGGAGAAGGTCTTATGCATTATTTAGATCCTGGGATGCTGGAGAAATGGGCCCAGTTCACAAGTAGGCAGAGTAAGTGATTCCTGGGACTCCTTTTCTGCTGAGTTTTGATTTGTTTCTCTCAGGCCCCGGGCTTCATGGTTTAGTGACTTTTGGGGCTCTGACCTTTCCAAGGAAGCACAGAGCTTTCTGAAATACATCCCTCAATTAAATTCATCTGTGTATTGCTTTGCTTCAATGCAAACTGTAAAACAACAAAATGAAAATGTATAAAGTTATATGTGATGGCAAGTGCCTATAATCACAATGTTTAGTGATGTCATAACTTTGAGGCTAGCCTGGGCTACACAGTTTCAAAGAGCCAAAGATGGGAGAAAGTAACCGTGCTAGAGCATTTGCTAAGCAGGTCCAAGGCAAAATGAATAAGCATAAAGCAGAGGTAAGGGATACTTGGGGTTCCATAAACTAGCTGGGAAGAAGAGACTAGAGAGGAAAATTCCTTACTAGTCAATCATGTTAACATACACAGGGCGCTAACAAGAATGCTCCTCAAAATTCAACACAGAATTTTAAACATTTTTACAAAAAAAAAAATCACAAACTATTTATATATTACATTTATTCAGAATGTTTTTGTAAAGATTTTCAAATTAGTTCATAATAAAAAAGAGGTTTACGGAAGAATTTAACCAGTTTTAAACATTTTTAATTATGTGTATATATGTATGTCTCGTGTGACTTTATGTATATCATTTGCATGCAAGAGCCCACAGAAGCTGGGAGATAGTGCCCCATCCAGTCACATTGGAGGTATAGGTGGATGTCAGTTTTCTGATGTAGATGCTGAGGACTGAACCCTTGACTCCTGCAAGGGTAGTAAGGATATTAAACAACTGAGTCATCTACGGGGCCAGAATTATTATTACTATTATTATCATCATCATCATTATTATTATTATGTTAAGAGTAAATGATTATATGCATTCTTTTATAGAAATTATAGCTATTTTGGAGTATAGGATTCTTTCTAAGGAACCTTTAATGTGAGTCTTACCACGTTGTAAGAAATAATATTCCTGTTATAACCAAGTTGCAGATCAGAGACAAAGGTCTACTTATAGGTCAGCAAAGTCACTGGGGAGAATGTCATCTGATAGCGTCTGACTGACTGACTGACTGACTGACTGAATCAGCCCCTTGCTCAGTCAAGTTACGTCTACTTTTCAGCTAGACTTCAGAGTCTGGCCACAGAAGAACCCTGGTTCCCCTCTGGAGACAACCACTAGACTGGGCTTTGCCACTGCCACCATTATCGTTTGTTGCTATGTGGGATTAGATTGCCACAGAGCTGCCACCTCTGATGAATCAGCTGGTCTTAGGAAGTTTTGTTTAGTTAAATAATTAATTTAATTAAATCAACGCCACCACAACCCAGAAGTTCAAGTTAAGCTTTCTGCTGAGAATTCTTCTGATTTTTTTCCAAAGCAGCAATAGGATCATTTATTACCAAGCTCAAGGGTTTAGATACTTATTTCTCACAGTGTGTAATGTCTTACATTTTTAAGGATTTGGGCTTATGCTAAAACAAGAAAAGCCCTATCTGACATCGGATTATTTTCACACTAAAAATGATGTATCATTAAGTTAAATAAGAAGCTGTCTGATCTGGTCTCATGTGAACTCATCTATAGCACAATCTAAACCCACTAGACAGCCCACGCTGGCCTTGAAGTTATAGGAAGCCTCCTGCCTCAGCCTCCAAGGGCCTGGGTTCCTAGTATCCCAAACCGCCTCAGCTACCAGTGGCCTCTGACAGCATCTGGACCCTGATCAGGTTCAGCTCAGCTGTGGCATTGCAAAGCCTAAGACAGAGCTCTTGTTACATCTGAACAAGCTGGCATTTTGGTAACTTTCTCCCTGCAGCTCAGATTTATTTTAGGATCCAAGCACCAAGCTACATCTTACCACTCATGAATGAAGTACAAAGCAAAGTCATGACCATTTTTTTTTCCAAGGTTAAAATCTGGCCTAAATCCAAGATCTTGCTGCAGTTCGGGGGAACTCCAGCCTACTTCCATTTAAAGATCTTAGGTCTAACCCTATCCCCTCTGTACTGTTTCACTCCAAAAGAGACATTTACATAAAGCATGAATTCTTAAAGGACACCATGAAGGTTGTTACGTTTTCCTAAGGGGACAGCACAGTCGTTTGGAGCTGTGTATGACCGAGCTTAGCTCCCCACTGCTCCATTAGCCTACCCCTTCGAGTTTTCATTCCCAGAGCAGCTGGTCTAAACCAGTCTCTCACATGAGCCAGGCTCTTAAGTGTCCTCCCAATCGATCTCTAGCTCAAACACCCCACCACCACACCCACCCCATGCCTCCAACCCCAACCTGTATCAAGTGCCTCTGAGTGGTCGCTTGCTGCCTAGTCCTCAAAGTTCTAGAAAATAAAATCTTTCTTTTAGAAGCAATGGGAACAAAAACTGCCTTGTTAAGACAGCCTTTGAGAGGATACATCATTTTTATTCTGAAAATAAGCCAGTGTCAAATGGGCTCTCTCTTATTTTTAGCATAAGCACAAATCCTTTTAAAATGTAAAAATTACGTACTGTGAGAAAATGAGTATCTGAACCCCTGAGCTTGGTAACAAATGACCGTCTCACAGGTAAAAGGGCAAGGGCTTTCAGCTGGTGATGTAAGGAAAGGATGTGACAAGAATTTCAAGAGATTTCGTTTGAACTGACTTTTGCTGACGAAAGCACGTTTAGAGCTGTATTGTTAATACTATCAAGGCAAGCGTTAAAATTGCCCTCCCCCTAGTTTCTGTCCTGGTCTACACTAATGTGTTTGACTGAATGATGGCTTAAGGAAAATCTCTTGGCTTAACTTGACCAGTTTTCTTACCTGTTGGTGATCTGATGCTAAGAACGCTTATTTCATTTCTTGGAACTTCAGTTTTTATCTGTAACCTGGGATTAATATTTGTCCTGTAATAAAGATTAAGTGATGCAGACTCATCACTCAGTACTCATGGAGACCAGTTTCAGATTACCCATAGATGCCTGGTCCCTTTCATAAAACAGCTTAGTGTTTGCATACAACCTGTACACCCCTCTATAAATCATTAGATTAATTATAATAGCAAATACTACTTAGGTAGATGGTAGATAGAACATACTTTTTTTTGGGCTTGAATCTCATAAAATCGTTTAAGAACAATGACCCAAAAATGTATTTTCAGTGAGGTTTTTTGGTTTGTTTGTTTGTTTGTTTGTTTGTTTTTTAGGATCATTTTAGTGATGAAAACCTCAATCTCTGGGCCATGCTCTAAACTCTGTAAAGCTTGGCAAGAATCATAGTTACACACCTTGCTACCAAGCAGTGGTTCTTTCAGTGAGAGCAAAAGTTCTCTAGAAGTTTCTGCATAATTTTATACTGTGTCCCCCCTGCCTTAGAAGGTTGGGTTGGGGGATTATTTTGTTTTGTTTGCTTGTTTTTTAAGACAGGGTCTCTCTCTACATAGCCCTGGCTGTCCTGGAATACACTATGTAAACCAGGCTGGACATCCACCTGCCTCTGCCTCTGTCTCCCAAATGCTGGGATTGAAGGTGTGTACTGCCACATCTGGATCTATGGAAGTATTTCCTGAAAGAACACTGAGGTGCTGAGGTAAAGGGACTAGTGAGGGTCAGAACCTTTTTTTCCTTAAATATTTTTGATCCTTAGTTATTTGAACCTGAGGACACACAGATCTAGATGTAAATTATAGATGTGTAATAAGAATGTTAACCTCCATAATCTTTCTAGGGAGAAAACTAAGTGACGCTCACCAGTGTAAGAAAATATAAAGCAAGAACTTGTTTCTTGTCCAGTTATTATAGCAACTTTCAATTCAACTCTCACATGGTAAGACATTTTTTTTTTTTTTTTTTTTTTTTTTTTTTTTTTTTTTTTTTAGTAGCTGCATGTTGGGAAACAGAAAATTGTTTGGGAACGATTCCCAAGGAAACCCCAAACAATGCTAATCTTGGCTGTGTATAAAAGGCACTCAAAAGAATTAGACATTAAAAAAAATATGGAGAGAAAGGGATTTATCCCAGCTGTAGTCTTCATTCCCCAGTATAAACTCAAAATTGCAACAGTTGAATGCCATCGTAAATAAGGCTTAGTTCACTTTAAAATTAGTGAACTTAATGGGTGTCGAACAGAGAACAAATAACAAATGTTTACATGCTGTGGAATAAAATATTGATAAAAATAGCCTGATGGTTTAAAAATGCTATGCTCCAAGTCAGTTACAAAGGAAGGATGGGAGGAAAATAATGCCCTTGAGTAACAATCACCATGGTTACCTGTATACTGCAATGTAAGGCCCTTGCAGGTCTTCCATCTCCTGCAAAGCTCCATAGAAGATTTGCTGGAAGAGATGATATGCATCTTAGACATTAAAAATGAGGCAGAAATTTAGAAAAACAAAAAAAGCAGAAAGATGTGAGACACCAAAATGGCATTAACAATGTAGTATTTTCCCATCCTCTCTGTTCATGTGGAAAATTTGAGAATAGCTTGTAGCTTTTACAAAGCACAGTCCTGGCCAGTCTCTCCCCAATTCCTCTAGGAAGGGATGAGAGGATTAGTGGGACACAAGCAGACAGGGTGGGAACTGCCAAGCACTCAGAGAAACTAGGATACTTCTCTTCTTTCTCTAATAATTTGGCGATCCATCTAGTATAAGTTCCATGGTGCATTCTGTAGCTAACTCTATTCTATGACATTTAAAAGTTTGTTTTTTAATCCCTGTGTACTTGTGACTCAGATTAATCCATGTGTAATTATAGATTACACATCTATAATTTACATCTAGATCTGTTTGTCCCCAGGTTCAAATAACTAAGGATCAAAAATATTTAAGGAAAAAAAGGCCCTTTAACTCTGCATCTCAGTGTTATTTCAGGAAATACTTCCATGGACCCAGATGTGGCAGCACACACCTTCAAGCCCAGCATTTGGGAGGCAGAGGCAGAGGCAGAGGCAGAGGCAGAGGCAGAGGCAGAGGCAGAGGCAGAGGCAGAGGCAGAGGCAGAGGCAGAGGCAGAGGCAGAGGCAGAGGCAGAGGCAGAGGCAGAGGCAGAGGCAGAGGCAGAGGCAGAGGCAGAGGCAGGTGGATATAAATCCATGAGATATAGATAGTCCCTTGAGCTCTATTTCTTTTTAAAATTTTTATTTATTGTATGTACATGAGTACACTATAGCTGTTCTCAGACGCACCTGAAGATCCCATTACAGAAAGTTGTGAGCCACTATGTGGTTGCTGGGAATTGAACTCAGGACCTCTGGTAGAGCAGTCAGTGCTCTTAACCACTGAGCAGTCTCTCCAGCCTGGAGCTCTCTTTTCACATGAAGATGTGTGAATAACTAACTGTTTTCTGCTTTGGAAATGAGCACTTTGTAAAACTAAGATACACAGTCGTATTTTCATTAAAAACAAACTTTTCCCTGATTTTACAGTGAGTTTGCATCTATCGTGTGTGTTTCTTACAGGGACAACAAATGCTTTGCTGAAGACACAGTTACTTGGTTATCTGTGTACCACTGATAATGTAGTCATGCCCCAACCTTTACAAAAAGCCATGCCAAAAAATGTAACTGAACTGTGTGTTTAATCAGCAAGCCTTTCTCTGAAATATAAACACAGGAATGGAGGACACCTGGCTCCTAGCACTCGGTCAAAGGAAAATCAGGTGAAATCTTTAAGAAAATCATTTTAGAAGTTAATGGAGGGGACACTGACTTTAAGACATCGTATCTTCTTAAAAACCACAGAATAGTAGAGCATTTTCTGATTTCATTTTTTAAATAGCATCTTTTATTTACTTACGGTGTCCAAGGCAAAATGTGTTCATCATTTTTGGTAAATGATACTGACATTCTAAGTTTTAGGCAAGACAGGCAACTCTAAGAAGTATGTATTTGCATTGATAAGTCAGCAAGTACCATGTGGTCCTTTCGTTGTTTTAAAATTTTTTAACATGTGTATGCTCTGAAGGAATGCATCTAGTTTACATGGGAATGGATGAGAAAGAAGAAAAATTATACAATACTTTGCAGTTTGCTGTCCCGGGCAGTAAGGGTTTAATTTGAGAGAGGTTAGCAGTGGGGGACTGGAGGAGGGCACAGTGCCACTTCCTTAGTCACAAAGGATTCTTGCTGAGATCCTTATGTCTCTTGTTATCTTGGATCTATTCCTGTAAAGCTTGTAGTAATTTTCTAAAAAAAGAATGTGAGGGCCTAACTGCTGACACATAATTACTGCGGTATGATGACGGCTCGTGCTATAATCCACTATAATCAAGGCTGGATTCTCTCTGATTATATGTCCAGTTGTTCTCGGCCTTGAAACAGTTGCTAGCAACGTTCTCGAGAAGCAATTTCCCCTTGTCCTCAGCCCTTTGTGAAATCGGTTTCAGCTCTTATTGTAAAATCTGAAGGCCTTTACCCCTCGGATACTCATTACCCTCTATGTAAAGTGTCACATATAAGTCATTTATTTTAGAACTTAGGCATGAGACTTTAACTTTCCATGTCAACGGAGAAAAATGAGAACCTGGAGGGAAATGACAAGAGAATTGACATAAAAAAAGAATTCTAAGGAAAAAGAATTGTCTTCGACCTGCTTGATTTGTAAATCTGTTCTGCATAGCTGGGTGCTCTCTCTCTCTCTCTCTCTCTCTCTCTCTCTCTCTCTCTCTCTCTCTGTTTGTTTGTTTTGTTTTGCGACAGGGTTTCTCTGTGTAGCCCTGGCTGTCCTGGAACTCACTTTGTAGACCAGGCTGGCCTGGAACTCAGAAATCTGCCTGCCTCTGCCTCCCGAGTGCTGGGATTCAAGGCATGCGCCACCACGCCGGGCTGGGTGCTCTCTTTACACACAAGGCCTCTATGTGAGGATGTGATTTGGGCCTTGGAATTGAGAAGAGTTGGCAACACAGACTGGCACACAGCACCCCCATGTTACCCGTTTCCTGTGCCTATGGAGGACGTTGCTAGTTGGTCCAGTCTGGATGTGACACTGCATAAATTGCCTTCCCTTTACTGTGCTTTTAATGAAAGGACTATTTTAGTGTATACTTTGGTCTGAAGCTTAGTCTAGTAATTCACATGCCGACCCTTTGTACATATCCGGTAATGCACCCCTGGAAGCAGCCTTCCTTTTACATTTCATTGGATAACCAAGACAAGGAAATGCTTATCCATCTGTTACTTTAGTCTGCTTATATCACCACGGCCAAACAGCATAGAGCATGGCTTATTTTATCATGGTTCTAAGGCTAGAAGGTCTCTAAGATAGGATCCGGCAGAGGATGACCCTCTCACTGTGTCCCCCACATGATGGAAAATGACAAAACAACTCAGTCTCCAAAGGAAGTCACATATGGTTAGAGATTAATCCTAAATATACTGGGGTAGAGGGGCACAGCCAGTTCAAAACATCTTGAGCCCTCTGGTCCAGGAAGGACTGGCAGTCATTCTAGAAAATTTCAACCTGAACACAGTAGAACAGCATGTTCTTATTGTGCCAGCTGATCCAAAGAATTCCAGGCCGGGGAGGACCAGGTCAGACCAGTGAGATGTGACACTACTGAGAGGACCCAGAGCAGATTCTGAGCCATGAAATGCCAGAAGAATGATGTTCAGTTAAAAGTGCAAAGAAAGACGAGGAACCCAGTTTCAAAAGCTGGCTAAGGACAAATGAGGACTTTGCCCTGACTCACTTCTTCAGGAGGGCCTCTTGGGAATCCTACAGTGGAAGTCCATGAATCCTGGAGAGTCCTTGGTCCTGGAGAGCCCTTAGCCCTGGAGAGCCCTTTCCCGGTGACATTAAAGCCTCAGGATGCAGCCTCCACACTCTACAGAAGGATTGGCTCTGGCGAATGCTTCTGTCTCATCATTCTCTGCCCAGGTTGGTTGTATAGCACATCTGCCTTCACATGCAACTGGAGTTTAGTCCATCTCCCCCCAATCCCTGGCACATCCTCCTCTGTTTTCCTTGCTTTCTCACTATTGCCTTCTTAGTTTCCTCTCTTTCTTCATGAATCACTTAGGAAAATACTTTGCCAAGGATTAAGAGAGGGGTAGAGAGATGCTTCAGTGGGTAAAGTGCTAGATGCACAAGTATGGCCTGAATTCAGATTCCTGATGCCCACAGAAAAAGCCAGGCTTGGTAGGATGTTCCTCTAATCTTGGTACTGGTCCGTAGAGGGAGGAGGACCCCAGAGCTTCCTGCACAGCCAGTGTGGCTGAATTGACATGTCCCAAATTAAGTGAGAGACAGTTTCTCAACTAACAATGTGGAGAATGACCTAACACAAACCTCTTCACCTTTTCAAGGGTGCACACAGAGGGGAGGTAGAGAAAGAAAGATAGGCAGACACACAGAGAGAAAAAGAGAGACAGACAGACAGACAGACAGACACACACACACACACACACACACACACACACACACACATACACACACAAAGAGAAACAAGAGAGACAAACACAGAGAAAAACAGAGAAAGAGACACACACACAGAGATATAAAAAGAGACAGAGATGCATAGAAAGAGAGTGAGAGAGACAGACAGAAACACACACACACACACACATGCATGCAAGATTAAGGGGCACCTCTATGTATTCCAGTTTTCCTTGATGGGGTTTATGTAAACTAGTCCATAGGCCTAGACTCAGCTTAGATGTCAAAGTGCGTGGGAGAAGTGGACCCAAAGCATAGCACAGACTATACAGGCTGCTGCTACTCTCTGCTCTATAGGAGTCACCAAGTGTCTTTGAATAGGAAAGACCAGCATATTCTGAAAGTCAGACCTCGTCTAGGATCTCGGGGGAGATAAGATGAAAGAAGAGAATGGTGAGTTTGGGATGGGATGAGGCTTTGGTGGTAAGAGGTGAAATTTGAGGGTCCTGGGCTTGGGAAATGCACTCGTAATAAAATCACTGAGTCCTCTCCTAAATGGGGGAGTAAACAAGAAAGCCCCTATGCTATGGCACTGATTTCAACACATGGTCAAAAGCAAGAGAAACAGAAATAGAAAACCTTGCTCAGAGCTGTGTAAAATAAAGTAGGTTCTTTTGCAGAGCAAAAAACCTTCCTGACATTATCAGCACTGAAGGACTGGTGGATCCCTTGTAGCAACAGAGCAGAACGCTTTCTCTTGTCCAGCCTTGCTCAGATCACACTGGGCTGTTTATCATTACTGGAATATTGCAGATTCTCTGATTCTGTATAGCATCATTGCAGGCACGGATACCAAAAATAGAGAATTAGTTGAGGGAAACCAGTGTTGAAATGCAGAGTCTATGAATTTATGAGATCTGACTATAGGTGCCGGGTCTGAGCATAGCAACTTCATCCCCGAAGGCAAAGGCTGCCTGCCTACTGTCAGTGAGGGTGACCTCAGCTTTCCAGCATTAGCATCTTGGGTCCGACTAATTTGCATATGAGTGGTATTAGCAAGGATGAAAAGATAATTCTTAGGAGAAATGACTGCAGAAAGGAGCATTTGTCAAAGAGAACAGATGATAGGTTGGTCCAATGCCGCTTCTACTGTAGGGTTCACGTGTTTGTTTTGTTTTATTAACATCTATCTGTTGTTCAGAATGATGGATTTCATTTTGGCAATGTTATAACATAAGTTGTGTACTTTTCTTATTTTGCTCCCCCATCCATCCCTATCTCTCTCCCTCTTTCTCCTTCTCTCTTTCTCTATCTCTTCCGCTGCCTCTCTGCCTCTCTTCCATTTTATTGTTAAGTTCGCATGCTTAAGTGTTGAGACTGGCCAGAAACTGTAGATCCCATTTGACTCCTTGACGTCACAGGAGAAAAGATTCACATCTGGAAGATGACCAAGGGATGCATTCAGCATCTCGCCGGCAAAGGGGAGAGAACACTCCCATGTGGAAGGTAAGCAATGGCCTCTCACCTAGAGGAGCAAGGGTCTCTGAGGAATTCACATGCACATGTGTGAATGGGGCACAGTATAAATAAGACAGCTCTTCATGGGATCGCTGTAACAAGTACGAGAGTGAGAAGAGGATCCTTTGGTTGATCTCTGTTATCTCAATGCTGTGTGTTTATATTGTTCATTCTTCATCTCACAGCTCTCAGCAGTTTTGAGATCATAAGGTCAATATTACTGTGATGTCCCTCCAAAGTCCATTATTCCTGGTTGGCCTCTTTGGGCAAGGAAGGGCTGCTCAGATGCTCTATCTGCCAAGGCACACTGCTTGCCCGATTCAGAGAGATACTGAGGCCTCCAGTGAGATTTTCTGAGTCCTCTTGTGTCCAATGATTACTCCAGAAGGACAGAATGAAGTGTTTGGTGCTTTCATCTTGCCAGGAATGAGACAGAGTTGGGTAGAGTGGGGTTGGGTTTATTTTTAGGTTCAACAGTTAACAAGCTCTGGCATCTTTTTGCTCTGAATGCTAAAGCCTGCCTTGACACCAAATCCTGGCCTGAGGACATTCTCAAATTTTTTATGAAGTACTCAAGTTCTCTGGAGGAACAGATCTTTCCAAACTGCCCTGTGAGCTGGGCAGCAAAGGCCCCTGCTCTGACAGCTTGGCTTGAAGAACCTGCCTATCACATATATCAAGTTTCAAAAATTCAGATATTTGCTAACTCATAGAGCAAGTGAGAGTTATATGAGGGTCTTAGGAGCTAAGATGGGACTCTGCCCAAGCCAGAGGGGATGCAGAGCTGAGAACTCTTACCTTCAAAAATGGTGGTGTTGGAGGACAGGAAGATTGGTGAAGAAAAATAACCACTTTCTTCCTTTGTTTTAGAAGCATTGGGCATTTGGAGAGGGGGAAGATGCTACCTTCAATATGACCAATGGCTCAATGCAACTTTCCACCTGGAGGGCCTCTCCTACAGGAGAGTGTTCACACCAGGAAGATGACCAAAAAGCAGATGCACCTCTAAACAAGAGTGCCTCTCTCACAGGAGAGACGGTGTGCTCACATGTGGAATGGAGCTTATCCAGGTCACTGAGCTAAAGCCTGGTTCATCCTCTTGCCGTGCCAGCAGATCTGCACAGGTCAGAGGGGGCTGACCCTTTAACCATCACATCTCTCGGAGAATGTGTCCCAGAGTGGTCAGGAGGAGTACATTGAAACAAGGTGCAGGCTCACCTGTGCATTTTCCAGTTCCCACACTGCAATGTGGAGAAGGTTAGTTCCTGACTCTGAGACTCCAGCCATGGCCTGAGGCCTTATGCCAGCAAACTGCCCACCTAGAATGGTGTGGCTACTCACCCTACCCACCCTTCTGGATCTGATCTCTGTAGTTGGTTTTTTAAGGCTTCCCTGGCAAAGCACCACAGCCTGGCTGTCATACCAACTTCAATTGCTTTTTCACAATTCTGGAACTAGGAATCCAAGATCAATATATTTGAGGGTTAGTTTTTCCCCCAGGCCTCACTTCCCAGCTTGTAGATGACTGCCTTAGTCCTTACTTGGTCTCTCTCCAGGCACACAGATCCTTAGACTCTTTCTTTTCTTATGAGGACACCTGTTGTATCAGGTTAGGAACCAGTCTCACCATTTCATTATCTCCAAACACATTTACCACTTGAGTTACTAGGGTTTCGGTGTCAGTATATAAATTCTGAGGGAATATAGTTTAGCTCCTAATAGTCACTTATTGACTATATGACTGGCAGAAGTTAAACTTTCTGAGCCTCCATTTTTACAATTATGAAATGGAAAGAGAAATACCTACCCTACGAGGCTAGTGAGGCCATTTCAACTTACACTGCTTATAAATAAGCCAAAAATCCTTGAGTCCTCAGGTCACAGCTTGACTCTTGCAAGGTTGCTGAGCATGCATATCAAGTGTAGCTGGGTTACCCAGCCAATCTACTGAGTCTGTGTGGATAGACAGATGCAGGGTAACATTAAACAACAGCAAGAAAGAAAAGAACATGGCATTTTAAGTAATAGTTTATGCATATTCCTTTTCAGAGAATCTATATGTGGAATTTCAGTCTGTGGGAAGTACTCTATACAAATCCAAAAACGAAAGTTATAATAAGTTCAGGTATTAGAAAATGAGACAAGGCTGGTTTTCATTTTGCTGCAGTATTTTTTTCCCCTTTCAACACTTTAATTTTAGAGTGAAGCGATTCAAATTATGTTCCCTAATGGTCTTTGGTGTGCATTTTACAAATTGAAGGAAGAACAAAACAGAAGAGAGAAGCCATTGCTATAATGGGTTTCATTTTTCTTCTTTCTTTTTTAATCTAATGTTTTGAAGTGCTTTCTCATGGGAATAGAAGTTCCTTCACGAAAGCTGAAATGAAAGGGAAGAATTCTCCACACAGAGAGGCTCACAAACACATTTCCAATCTCATCTCCATGCACAGAATAGGTTTTTGCTGACCTGCCATAGGTCTGTGAGCCTCGTGATGAAGGTTAGCTCAAAGGGAAGGTTTCATCTCAGGGAAACAGAGGAAGTCTGCTCAGAAAGAACTTGCTCTTCCTTCTTGCTCCTCGACTGGCAGAGCCGATGATTCTGTTTTTCCCAGAGGCCTATAGGGGACAGGGTTGAGAGTAGTAGCTGCTGAGGCTACACCGGAAGCAGATGTTTGCCCAGAAAGATGTGTCCTGGGATGAGCGGGAACAAAGGTGGGAAGGGAGTCTGTGGGCGACAGGCTCAGGGATATTTTTTTCTGATCAGTTGTAGGACATTTTGAGGACTTCTGACCTGTGTTTGGAGATCTCTTCCCTTCCTCTTAAGGTTATTCTGCTGTTCTTCGGCTAACTTCAAGAGTTAGCTTGCTACTACTCTACCTGCTGAGGCTGAGGCCAAGGTCTGGCCCTGGAAGATGTTAGCACTTATTCACGGTTCTCCTCAGTTTTGCTCAAATCCAGATAATGTTTCAGATCCTTTCTAAACCACACGGAGTTTGACAGATACAGTACAGGAGCCCAGCTGAATTTAAAGCTTAGATTAATGGTAATGTCTTAGAGTATGTGATCATTTTTATCACCCCTACCACCGAATGCTTGACGCTACTAGCAAAGATCAAAGGTTCATTTTGCTCATGGGTTTAGAGGCTTCATTTCATCATGGCAAGCAGCACAGCAGAGCATCCTTCATCCTGACAGGCAGGAAGCAGAGCAGTAGTCTGACCAGGGCAAGATACAGCCCCTCAAGGAAGGCTTCCTCAAGGAAGATCAACATGCCACAGTTCCGATATTTCCTTGTAGTCAGTTCAAAGTTTAAATGCATCAATGGCTATTTGTATGTTTTCAGTCTGTCTAATAAAGGCCCTAAATATTATGACCCAACTTTGTCTTTTGAGCTTTTTGTGTGGTTTTGTTGTTGTTGTTGTTTCTTTGTTTGTTCTTGTTTTATTATTGTTGTTATTGTTTGTTTGTTGTGGTTTTTGCTAAGTTTTCTTTCCTGTTTGCTTCCCCCCAAATAAGCTACTAACCCTGGATTCCCCACAGCAAACTTTGCAACATGAACCCTAGTCCAAGCAATTTAATGTGTCTTCTTTGAATGCGTTGGTAAAGAAAGAGGAAGTTCAGCATTGCCAGTAGTGGGTGGCTAAAGCTGGGTCCTGTGGGAGAAATTCTGAGAAACAAAACCCATTTGTCCAGACTGTGGGCAGAAACAGCTGGGCTGTTTACATACCAACTGTGCTAGTTACTAGCTGAGGGCTATTTGGAGTGTTAATCCTTTCATGTCATGTTCACAGGGAGGAGGCATGATCATCTGGGCATCTAAAGGAAAGATCTCAGGTAGAGAGCAGATGCGGGCAGGTAAGAGCATCCTGGCAATAGAATATCACCATGCCCAGGGAACAGGGACAGTGGTAGCTGCTTTGGACACCTTTTCTCCTTTTTAGGGCCCTTCTCTTTGCTACTGTCAGACTCTTGCCATCTTTATCCTCGCTGCCCTTTGTTCTACTCAGACTGTAACTTAAACTGGGAATCAAGACCTCTCGGGAGGTCATAATTGAACGTGGGATCATGGAAGGCTGGCACAACATAAAAGATTTATGAACGGACAGCTGCCCCAAATTAATTCGACATCAGTAGTGCGTGGTGAATCCAAAGTGTTTCCGCTGGCGCTCACCTGTGTTACATCACCTGACATCCCTGCAGCCTTGGTGCGGAACACAGAGCATGCGCACTTCACACTGCTCCTGCCCACACAGCAAGCAACTCTAACAAAGGCAATCAGCCTGAACCACATCTCTCCAGCTCAAGAGTGCTATATGATGTGTGTTGCAGTATTTTCACTATTAACACAAAGTCTCCAGCTCTTATAATAATTCAATAATTTAATTAAGGAAAACAAAACTATTTTTTATTGCAATTCATCAACGTGTAAGCATGAAATTGTTATATCACTGAATTGGGTTAAGGGGTCAGAACATTATGATTTTAAAAATTGCTGTTTGTGGAGCTGGAGTGTTTGCTAGTTAGGAGTGTTTACTGGCCATCCGAGCCCTGGTGTTAGACATCCAGTAAGCTCATATCATGATTCACAACCAAGTGTAACTCCAGCTTCAGGGAATATGATGCCCTCTTCTTGATTCTGAGGGTACCTGTACTCACATGTAAACACATCTGCACACAGATACACACATGTACACATAATTTTAAGGATAAAATAAATCTTTAAAAATGCCTGTTACTGACTAATGTTTCACTTAAAAAGATCATTCAATGGACTTGGCTGGGAATGTCTGAAGTGGTCCTAAAGACTTATGCCTTCTGCACTATGTATTTGTGAGGAATAGTGTCCTCAGCATTGATGATCACTAAATTCAAGTATCAGTCAGCTCTGAACAATGCAGAAAATGCTCTTTGTCCTGGAGCATCAAATACTCAGCCAAGATTTAGTTCTTTAAGTAAAAATTAATAAGCACATCCAAATATTAGTAATTTCAAATTGCCATACTTAAGACAGATTTCCTGCCAATTTCATTATGTATTAACATTGTATTAAGCTTTGCCCTAAGAAGCAGGCCTGTGAGAGGAAGGGGTCAATCTAGAGTCCTCTTTGACAAGAGGTGGAAGGAATGGGCTTTGATGCCCTCCTCATCACCTTGTCCCTCACCACCTATGGCAGGCAGGAGAGCTGGCCCTGAGGTCACGAGAACAGAACTGGCCTCATCCCTCAGCAGCTGCAACAGTAGGGAGAGTGGACCCTGCGCCTCACCTGGGCAGCACGATAGAGCTGGCCCTGGAGGTAGGAGAACAGGAGAGTTGTCCTGGCCCCTTGCTGGCTGAGGCATTGGATGAGCTAGCTAGGGCAGTGCTGGAGAGCTCTCCCTGGTGACATGGGGAGTGCAGGAGAGCTGGCAGGCCCAGGTCCAGGGCTGTGAGTTGGCCCACACCAACATCTACCTCATTGATGAACTGCTGGCTCATGTGAGTGGGCTGTACCTACAGATCCACAGCTGCCAGATCTCCATGACACAGGGCAACAACAGGATATTGGGGAGGAGTCCCAGTGAGGAGCCAATACTAGCAGAAGCCAGAGGCCTTGAACCAGACCAGTGAGCCATTGCAATGAACGTTAGCAAGCAAAGATGTATGGACAAAAAGATGCACTGTGGGACACACTGTGACACATTGCATCTTCCACAATGAAATTTTTTTCACCCTTGTTTTTGGGAGGAGGTTGCCAGGTGGAGGGCAGGTAGGAGGGGGCAGAGAGATGATTGCGATTGGGGTGCAAGATGTAAAATTCACAAAGAACCAATAAAAAGTTTAAAATAACAAAAAGGGAGAATGGGCTTTTCTCCTTCGAGTGGCCTGCAGTGACCAGCCTGATGCTCTCTTGACTCAGAGAACCTCACAAACATGCAAATCATGTGTGCTTAGTGGTAACACTTGTAAAATTCCCAGGGCTTTTGGGATTCTGCACATCTGAAAGTCTACATGAACATATCACTTTAAAGAAGTAATCTATGCCAATCCAGTGGTACCACAGCAGACTTGGTCGGTGTGTCCAGGCCAAATTGGGGGGGGGGGCATGAATGGACAAAATGTTAGTGGCCCAAAAAGAATGTGAGTTTTTGCTACATAGGCTTGAAAATGGAAGGAGGAACTGAAGGCTTTAGGCAGATGCTCTGGTCACTGAACACATCCAAGTGAACAAAGCTCTCAGGGAACATCACCAAACCTATGGAGCTCAAGATCATACTGACCCACGTAAGACCTATCCTCTGCCACACTAAGATGATCCTCTGAGAAGGAAGACAGAAGGAAAGGAGCCTGCATCCAAAAACGAGAACCATGGGAAACTGGCGGAGCAAGGTGAATGGTACAGTAACCAGCTCAGCATGAGTGAAACCACATACATACGTACACAATACATACATACATACTCATAC
Source organism: Mus musculus (assembly GCF_000001635.26). Lineage (NCBI taxonomy): Eukaryota > Metazoa > Chordata > Mammalia > Rodentia > Muridae > Mus > Mus musculus. Next base: position 94,592,640 of record NC_000075.6, read on the forward strand.
AAACATACATACATACAAGCATGTATACACATATACATACATAGATACAAACATGCATATACGCATACATGCATATGTACTGATTTTAAAATAAAATAATATCTTTTTAAAAAGTAAGGATCTGGTCAAACTAAAAACTCAATAACTTCTTTTATTTTTCAGAGAAATGAGGTCCCAGGGCAGGTTGCAGCTCCCTGAATTAGAAAGATATACAATCAATCAGACTGTAAGAACTCCATCCTACTGGAGTGAAAGCTCAAGCAGAAACCTCCCTGAGAGATGGGCTGTACCTGAACTTGGAAAAACTGAAATTGGTAAATGGCTGGGGACTCAGCGGGGACACATTGTTGAAGAAACATAAGTCAACAAACCGATTGAGCTCAAGGTCAGTCGTCAGGCACCCTACACTTTGTGAGTTTGATTTCCAGATTCCCCAGCGCATTGTCACAGTAAATACTGAAGCAAAACCACTCCATGCTTTGGTGGAAGGAGGGGAGACAGAACTCTTGATGTCTGCCAGAGCTGTCTGTTCTTGCCAAGATCAGCATTTAGGAGAATCGATTTTCCCAAAAGCTAAACGGATGGGTTTTATCAGACTGTAACCTATCTTAGGGAAGGAAAAAAAAAGGACCCTCCCTCAGTCCCATCTCCTCTAGCCATCCTACCTCACCTCACATGAAGAGAGCCTGAGAAGGACTGGTGGGGTTCATAATCCAGGGAAACACACTCCCAGAAAGGTTATAATATAACCACGGGAATACAGAAGATGCCTTGTCCTGCACCATCTCACTGTCTTGCTGCTAAAGGTCTGCTTACCAGTTCAGTTCCTCTTCCCTAACATAAGAGTAGCAATCAGACACCACAGTGTATCTGGAATTATCAGATCAGCAATGTTTCTTGTAACATTTTAACAGAAACAGTGTAGTTTTGTTGTATATTTATGGATGCAGTGTGATGCATTTCAACTCAAGTATACAAATTAGTAGACAAAGGTAATTGGTATTTGCATCACCTCAAGAATTTATCAAATCCCTCTAGAGTTGAAGCGTTTTTGACAATTACCCTGAGAGAGTTGGGGAAAGTATAGAAAACCCAAGAGTCGATGAATACTGTTAGCAGAGGGATTCAGGCAGGAGTTCTACTACAGACTCTAACTGAGAGGCCAGAGACCAAACCACTGATAGAAATGACAGACAAAGACAGTCTTTACTAGGCTCACTAGTAACTTAGACATGATGAAGGAAGACTCCCTAAGCTTAAACGTACAAAATCAGTAAATTCCCAAAATGAAGAAACAGAGAAAATGTCTGAAAAAATGAAAGTAGCTGTACAACTACCAAAGTCATGAAATGCATGTGATGAGATCTCAGGAGAGAGAACAGGAGGTGGAGAAGCCACTTTGAAATAGTGGCTAAAGACATTCCAGCCTAGAAGCCATCCTTCCAGAAATCCCACAGAAAACAAATCAGTGAAACCAAAGAAAGAGAGCGAGAGTTGGGCACACTGACACACATATGTAACCCTAGCACTCAGGAAGTTGAAGAGAGGGATTGCGAAGTTGAAGGATGCTATACTTCTCAATCGCAAAATACCAGCCTGAAATACAGAGTGAGGGCCTGTTCCTAAACAAAAACAACAACCAAAAGAAAAAAAATCAATAAACTATACCTCGTCTTACATACTAGTCAGCTTCCCGTTAGTGTAACAAGAGACCTAAGGTAATCAATCGAAAAAGAGGAGGCTGATTTTACCTCACAGTTGGAAGTTTCTACTCTATGGCTTTGGAGCATATGAAGCAATCCGTCATAGATGGAGCAGGTATCCAAGGAAGCGTGTGACTCTCAGACAGGCATGAGGTAAAGACAGAAAGGAAGAGACAAAAGTCCCTTAAAAGCTGTCCCCCGAAGACTAGAAAGCTTCTTATAAGATTCCCATCTCTTAACATTTCCACTCACTCCCAATCGCACCAGGCTGAAGACTAAGCCTTTAACACCATGGCACCCGGGGGAAAGCCCAGACAGTATAACAGTGTAGCATTCAAATTCAAGAAAGTCAAAGCTAAATAAGTATCCTGGAAAAGGTCTGTGGGGGAAAACACACCTGTGCTGGTTTGAATGAGGTGACTCCCATAGTCTGGGGCATTTGAGTGTCTGGTCTTTAGTGGGTGCTGCTCTTTGGGTTAGTTTAGGAAGTAGAGCTTTGCTGGATGAACTGCATCACTAGAGGTGAGCTTTGAAAGTTTAGTGACTCCTATCACTTCAAGTCTATTCTCTGCCTCATGCTTAAGGCTAGGGGTGTGAGCCTCGAGCTGCGGCTGCAGCCACCGTGCCTGCTGCCAGCCTGCTCCACTCTAACATTAAGTCTAACCCTTGAGAACTATGAGCCCTAATAAACCCTTTCTTCTCTAAGTCTCCTTGGTCTTGGTGCTTTATCCCAGCAGTGGGAAAGTAACGAGTGTCCCTTCCCTACAGAGGACAGGAGGGAGCAGCTGTATTGACTTCTCGAGCCCATGTAAACAAAACCAGATAGCCACGACTAGTGTGAAAAAATAGGGACATCAACAGAGTCCCCACCTGAGAGATGCTCCCACAAAAGTGAAGAAGAAATAAAGCCTTCTTAAAAAAAAAAAAAAACAAAACAAAACTTGAAGAGATTGGTTGTATTTAGGTATAACTTGAAAAGAGGCAGTAAAGCAAGTTCTTCAGAGAGAAGGAAAATAGTAATGGCCAGAAACTCAAATCTAAAGGCAGAAGAGCACAGGAGACAGAACAAGGAGGAACAGGTTAAAATAAATGCGTGTGATTCTTAAATGATCTAAAGAGATAGAAGTGTTAGCAATGCGTTCAATTATGTGTGATGTGTATCACCGAGATGAATGGTCGCAACACTGGAGGAGATAACAGGGAGAAACTAGGAGTACTCTGTAATTATGAGGAACTTGCGCTGACAGAAGCACTGCCTGTTATTTGAAAGTGGGTATCTTAAAGATAAATCACAAACCAAGGAGTAATCACTAAAATTGATTGCTAATGAGATTTCTAAATTGAAATACTAACAAAGAATAAAGTTTGAAATCCTACAGTACTTAATAGGGACCACGAAAGGGAAAGACTGGAGAAGAAAAGTAGGAACAAAAACAAGGGGAACTAGTAGAAAACAGTAAAAGAGAAATATATCAAACTGCATCAATAGTCACCTTAAATACCTCTAATCTAAATACACCAATAAAAAAGTTTATCAAAGTGAATGAAGAATATAACAACTGTATGCTTTCTATAGGAATTGCATTTTAAATATGAAAATGTTCATTGATTACAATTAAAATATAATAATTATAATTATAATTATAATAAATTATTATAATATAAATATAATGATAATTATAATTAATATGCTAAGCGAACAAGACAGTGCTGACTTGAGGCATTAGGGGTAATGGTGGCATTATGTATCAAGGCTGCAAGAAGACAATCCATCTTTAATGTGATTGGGGAAAGAACTGTGTATCAAGATTCATGCAGCAAAAACTAACAGATCTGCAAGGACAAAACAGATGAAGCCACTATTATAGATGGAGACCAGTGGCTCTCTATCAGATAGGGACACCTCCTGGGCTGGCAAGATGGCTTAATGGGGAAAAGTGCCTGTTGCCAAGTATGTGATCTAAGTTGGATTGCTGGGATTCACATGCTGGTAAAAGAGAATCAACTCTGGTAAGTTGTTCTCTGACCTCTACACACATGCTATGGCACACACAAATATTTAGATAGATAGATAGATAGATAGATAGATAGATAGATAGATAGATAGATAGGTGATAGATAGATAGATAGATAGATAGATAGATAGATAGATGATAGATAGATAGATGATAGATAGATAGATAGATGATAGACAGATAGATAGATGATAGATAAATAGATAGATAGATAGATAGATAGATAGATAGATAGATAGGTGATAGATAGATAGATAGATAGATAGATAGATAGATGATAGATAGATAGATAGATAGATAGATAGATAGATAGGTGATAGATAGATAGATAGATAGATAGATAGATAGATAGATATAGATAGATGATAGATAGATAGATAGATAGATGATAGATAGATAGATGATAGATAGATAGATAGATAGATAGATAGATAGATAGATAGATAGATAGATAGATAATAGATAGATAGACAGATAGATAGATAGAGGATTGATCCTTCAGGCAAAATGTTAATATGGACATGGTTGAGCAGAACAACAGCATATGTCAACTAGATATAATTGATATTATTTAGAGTTCATCCTCAAAAAGAAAATTACATGCTCTTCTCAAATTTACATGGAACTTTCTCCCAAATAGTCCACACTGTGACCCATAAACATCCTTAGTAAAACTAAGGAAATAGAAATCATATAATGTTGGCTCTTAGCAGTGAAATTAAACTGAAAATCAATAACAGAATACTATATAGAATAGTCTAAAAGTACACAAAAAAATAAGTAATGCATAAATGACAGCAAATTTAAATTATCTTGACATAAATGAAAATGAACCTTATCAAAGTTCATGCGGTAACTGGGAAGACGTTGTCAGTGAACCTCGTTCTTAACATGGGAACCAAAACTTTATTTTTTTTGTTTTTTTTTTTTTAATTTTTTATTAGGTATTTAGCTCATTTACATTTCCAATGCTATACCAAAAGTCCCCCATACCCACCCACCCCCACTCCCCTACCCACCCACTCCCCCTTTTTGGCCCTGGCGTTCCCCTGTACTGGGGCATATAAAGTTTGCAAGTCCAATGGGCCTCTCTTTCCAGTGATGGCCGCCTAGGCCATCTTTTGATACATATGCAGCTAGAGTCAAGAGCTCCGGGGAACTGGTTAGTTCATAATGTTGTTCCACCTATAGGGTTGCAGATCCCTTTAGCTCCTTGGGTACTTTCACTAGCTCCTCCATTGGGAGCCCTGTGATCCATCCATTAGCTGACTGTGAGCATCCACTTCTGTGTTTGCTAGGCCCTGGCATAGTCTCACAAGAGACAGCTACATCTGGGTCCTTTTGATAAAATCTTGCTAGTATATGCAATGGTGTCAGCGTTTGGATGCTGATTATGGGGTGGATCCCTGGATATGGCAGTCTCTACATGGTCCATCCTTTCATCTCAGCTCCAAACTTTGTCTCTGTAACTCCTTCCAAGGGTGTTTTGTTCCCACTTCTAAGAAGGGGCATAGTGTCCACACTTCAGTCTTCATTTTTCTTGAGTTTCATGTGTTTAGGAAATTGTATCTTATATCTTGGGTATCCTAGGTTTTGGGCTAATATCCACTTATCAGTGAGTACATATTGTGTGAGTTCCTTTGTGAATGTGTTACCTCACTCAGGATGATGCCCTCCAGGTCCATCCATTTGGCTAGGAATTTCATAAATTCATTCTTTTTAATAGCTGAGTAGTACTCCATTGTGTAGATGTACCACATTTTCTGTATCCATTCCTCTGTTGAGGGGCATCTGGGTTCTTTCCAGCTTCTGGCTATTATAAATAAGGCTGCTATGAACATAGTGGAGCATGTGTCCTTCTTACCAGTTGGGGCATCTTCTGGATATATGCCCAGGAGAGGTATTGCTGGATCCTCGGGTAGTACTATGTCCAATTTTCTGAGGAACCGACAGACTGATTTCCAGAGTGGTTGTACAAGCCTGCAATCCCACCAACAATGGAGGAGTGTTCCTCTTTCTCCACATCCACGTCAGCATCTGCTGTCACCTGAATTTTTGATCTTAGCCATTCTGACTGGTGTGAGGTGGAATCTCAGGGTTGTTTTGATTTGCATTTCCCTGATGATTAAGGATGTTGAACATTTTTTCAGGTGCTTCTCTGCCATTCGGTATTCCTCAGGTGAGAATTCTTTGTTCAGTTCTGAGCCCCATTTTTTAATGGGGTTATTTGATTTTCTGAAGTCCACCTTCTTGAGTTCTTTATATATGTTGGATATTAGTCCCCTATCTAATTTAGGATAGGTAAAGATCCTTTCCCAATCTGTTGGTGGTCTTTTTGTCTTATTGACGGTGTCTTTTGCCTTGCAGAAACTTTGGAGTTTCATTAGGTCCCATTTGTCAATTCTCGATCTTACAGCACAAGCCATTGCTGTTCTGTTCAGGAATTTTTCCCCTGTGCCCATATCTTCAAGGCTTTTCCCCACTTTCTCCTCTATAAGTTTCAGTGTCTCTGGTTTTAAGTGAAGTTTCTTGATCCACTAAGATTTGACCTTAGTACAAGGAGATAAGTATGGATCGATTCGCATTCTTCTACATGATAACAACCAGTTGTGCCAGCACCAATTGTTGAAAATGCTGTCTTTCTTCCACTGGATGGTTTTAGCTCCCTTGTCGAAGATCAAGTGACCATAGGTGTGTGGGTTCATTTCTGGGTCTTCAATTCTATTCCATTGGTCTACTTGTCTGTCTCTATACCAGTACCATGCAGTTTTTATCACAATTGCTCTGTAGTAAAGCTTTAGGTCAGGCATGGTGATTCCACCAGAGGTTCTTTTATCCTTGAGAAGAGTTTTTGCTATCCTAGGTTTTTTGTTATTCCAGATGAATTTGCAAATTGCTCCTTCTAATTCGTTGAAGAATTGAGTTGGAATTTTGATGGGGATTGCATTGAATCTGTAGATTGCTTTTGGCAAGATAGCCATTTTTACAATGTTGATCCTGCCAATCCATGAGCATGGGAGATCCTTCCATCTTCTGAGATCTTCTTTAATTTCTTTCTTCAGAGACTTGAAGTTTTTATCATACAGATCTTTCACTTCCTTAGTTAGAGTCACGCCAAGATATTTTATATTATTTGTGACTATTGAGAAGGGTGTTGTTTCCCTAATTTCTTTCTCAGCCTGTTTATTCTTTCTGTAGAGAAAGGCCATTAACTTGTTTGAGTTAATTTTATATCCAGCTACTTCACCAAAGCTGTTTATCAGGTTTAGGAGTTCTCTGGTGGAATTTTTGGGGTCACTTATATATACTATGATATCATCTGCAAAAAGTGATATTTTGACTTCCTCTTTTCCAATTTGTATCCCCTTGATCTCCTTTTGTTGTCGAATTGCTCTGGCTAATACTTCAAGTACTATGTTGAAAAGGTAGGGAGAAAGTGGGCAGCCTTGTCTAGTCCCTGATTTTAGTGGGATTGCTTCCAGCTTCTCTCCATTTACTTTGATGTTGGCTACTGGTTTGCTGTAGATTGCTTTTATCATGTTTAGGTATGGGCCTTGAATTCCTGATCTTTCCAGAACTTTTATCATGAATGGGTGTTGGATCTTGTCAAATGCTTTTTCTGCATCTAACGAGATGATCATGTGGTTTTTGTCTTTGAGTTTGTTTATATAATGGATTACATTGATGGATTTTCGTATATTAAACCATCCCTGCATCCCTGGGATGAAACCTACTTGGTCAGGATGGATGATTGCTTTAATGTGTTCTTGGATTCGGTGAGCGAGAATTTTATTGAGGATTTTTGCATCGATATTCATAAGAGAAATTGGTCTGAAGTTCTCTATCTTTGTTGGATCTTTCTGTGGTTTAGGTATCAGAGTAATAGTGGCTTCATAAAATGAGTTGGGTAGAGTACCTTCTACTTCTATCTTGTGAAAAAGTTTGTGCAGAACTGGAATTAGATCTTCTTTGAAGGTCTGATAGAACTCTGCACTAAACCCGTCTGGTCCTGGGCTTTTTTTGGCTGGGAGACTATTTATAACTGCTTCTATTTCTTTAGGGGATATGGGACTGTTTAGAAGGTCAACTTGATCCTGATTCAACTTTGGTACCTGGTATCTGTCCAGAAATTTGTCCATTTCGTCCAGGTTTTCCAGTTTTGTTGAGTATAGCCTTTTGTAGAAGGATCTGATGGTGATTTGGATTTCTTCAGGATCTGTTGTTATGTCTCCCTTTTCACTTCTGATTTTGTTAATTAGGATTTTGTCCCTGTGCCCTCTAGTGAGTCTAGCTAAGGGTTTATCTATCTTGTTGATTTTCTCAAAGAACCAACACCTCGTTTGGTTAATTCTTTGAATAGTTTTTCTTGTTTCCACTTGGTTGATTTCACCCCTGAGTTTGATTATTTCCTGCCGTCTACTCCTCTTGGGTGAATTTGCTTCCTTTTTTTCTAGAGCTTTTAGATGTGTTGTCAAGCTGCTAGTATGTGCTGTCTCCCGTTTCTTCTTGGAGGCACTCAGAGCTATGAGTTTCCCTCTTAGAAATGCTTTCATTGTGTCCCAAAGGTTTGGGTACGTTGTGGCTTCATTTTCATTAAACTCTAAAAAGTCTTTAATTTCTTTCTTTATTCCTTCCTTGACCAAGGTATCATTGAGAAGAGTGTTGTTCAGTTTCCACGTGAGTATTGGCTTTCTATTATTTTGTTTGTTATTGAAGATCAGCCTTAGTGCATGGTGATCTGATAGGATACATGGGACAATTTCAATATTTTTGAATCTGTTGAGGCCTGTTTTGTGACCTATTATGTGGTCAATTTTGGAGAAGGTACCATGAGGTGCTGAGAAGAAGGTATATCCTTTTGTTTTAGGATAAAATGTTCTGTAGATATCTGTCAGATCCATTTGTTTCATCACTTCTGTTAGTTTCAGTGTGTCCCTGTTTAGTTTCTGTTTCCATGATCTGTCCATTGGTGAAAGTGGTGTGTTGAAGTCTCCCACTATTATCGTGTGAGGTGCAATGTGTGCTTTGAGCTTTACTAAAGTTTCTTTAATGAATGTGGCTGCCCTTGTATTTGGAGCATAGATATTCAGAATTGAGAGTTCCTCTTGGAGGGTTTTACCTTTGATGAGAACGAAGTGCCCCTCCTTGTCTTTTTTGATGACTTTGGGTTGGAAGTCAATCTTATCAGATATTAGGATGGCTACTCCAGCTTGCCAAAACTTTAATTATGTATGTTAAAGAAGAAGAAAAATCTAAAACCAGTCATCTAAGTTTCTACATTAGGAAACTAGAAAAAGATGAGTTAAAAAAAAAAAAGTAAATAAACCCAAAGTAAGAGCATAAAGAGAAGAAATGAACATTACAGCAAACATTAGTGAAATCTTGAAAGAGACATCAATAGATACTGTCAGCAAAACAAAGCACTGACTTATTAAAATTTTCAATACAATCAATAAGCATGCAGACAAGATAAGTAAAAAAGAGAAAAGACATACATCCCAAGACCAGAGTGAAAGGATATTTCACCACAGACCTCTTTAACGGTAAAAAGACAGTAAATAAGTATCACAAACAACTCCATAAATACAAACTTGACAACTCAGAGAAGCAGACCAGTCCTTAAAAGATGAATGTGCCAGAGGACACAAGAAGAAACAGATAAGTAAGCAGACTAGCATCCAGTACACAGAGCCAGTCCTCAACAACCTTCCAAACAGAAAGCACCAGACTAAGGTAATTTTATGGGAATTTCTAAAAAATGTAGGAATTCTACCAATTTTCTACAATCTCTTCAAACCATAGAAGCAAATGGAAACGTGTTTCATAATTTTATCTGATGATTTTATATCAAATATTAAATAAGGCATTATCAGAAAACTGCAATCAAATGACTTTCATGAACAGAAGTGAAAAAAATCCTCATCAAATTTTTAGTAAACACAATGCAAAATAAATATGAAGAATTACATGTGATAACTAAGTAGGCTTGCTCAGGTTACAAGTTTGGTTCGGAATTTAAGAATGACTAAATATGCATCCACCACATGAACAGTCTAAGGAAGAGAAGGTACATGCCCGTAGCAATAGATACAGAAAGAGCATTTGACCTATGCAAAAACTAGCATCAAATCAGAAAAAGGAACTTCCTCTGCTTGCTAACAGAAGTCAGAACAAACAAACAAACAAACAAACTGCATAATAATGAGAGAGCTGCAACTTTCCTGACAAAATCAGGACCATGGCAAGACTATTTTCTTTTTCACAGTATTTTTACATTAATTATATTTGAAGTCCTAGCTAATTCAGCAAGATTAAAGAAGAAGTGGAGGAGGAGGAGGAAGACAAAGGGAGAGAAGGAAGGAAAAAAAGGAAAGGAAAGGTAAAGAAAGAATAAAGTTTGAGAGGGAGAAAAATATTCATTTTCAAGTGATAAGATTGTCTAAATATAGCAGAATCATAGAAAGAAAATTGGAACTAATTAGCAATTATAGTAAGATTGCAGGGCATAATTTTAACATAAATTAATTGTTTTCCTATATATCATCAAAGAACAAGTAGAATTTAAAATTAAAAACACATTTCCATTTACATTAATTTCCTAAGCAACTTCCACTTAGATTTAAATCCAACAAAGTAATAAAGGATTTATGAGAAAATTTGCAAAACTCTGAAGATGTTGTATTAGTTAATTTTCTATTCTTGTGGTAAAGCACCATGACTAAGGCAGGTGCATATGAGAAGAGGGATGCTGGGGTCAGGGGGCATATGAGAGCAGAGGATGCTAGGACAGAAACTGTAGGAGAGGAGGGGATATGGGACAGGAAGTAGCAGAGAGGACGGGATGTGGGACAGGAAGTAGCAGAGAGGACGGGATGTGGGACAGGAAGTAGCTGAGAGGAGGGGATGTGGGACAGGAAGTAGCTGCGAGGATGGGATATGGGACAGGGAGTTTATGAAAGTGAGGAATTCTGGGACAGGGCGTGTATGAGGAAGGGATGCTAAAATCGGGAATGTACAGAAGCTCTAGGCTTGCTGTTCAATCTTCTATAAATTTAAACTGCATTGAAAATGAAATGTATTAACTGAAAATATTTCAGTAGCAAATGTTTTGCTCTTACCTCCTCTGCTTCCATAGCCTTCCCCGAGGGCAGTTAACTCCTGAGGTGATGATAGCATGAGAGGTCTTTTACAACAACAAACTGAAAGAGATACCAAGAAAAAGTCACAGTCCGATCATAGCTATCTCTCAGTCACCTCACATTGGGTCAGATGATCTTCCATCAAGAGTCCTGTGTAATTCTGCCAAACTTATAGATCATTGCCTTGCTCAGTCAGCATCAGAGAAGCAGCCTCCTGCAGCAGATGGGAACAAACACAGAGAACACAGCCAGGCATTGCACAGGGAATGAGAGACTAGAGCCTACGTGGGATGTCTCTATCAAACCTCCTCTTGAGGTTCAGGGAACCCTGCAGAAGAGAAGGTGGAAAGAGCCAGAGGGGATGGAAGACACCAGAAAACAAGTCTCTCTAAATCAACAGGATTGCTGGGCAGATGAACTCACAGAGACTGAGGCAGCATGCACGGGGCACGCATGGGTCTGTACCAGATGGGGTTCTGTAACTGAAAGGAGGGTTAGATACAAGCCTCCATCCCTAACCCAGAAGCCATCTGCAGTTGAAATGAAATTGAGTTTTCTCCAAGGGAGTCTCACTGGAGAAATAAACTACTCTTAACGATAGGCTGTATGCCCAGCAGTAGATGGCCAACAGGAAATGAACTCAACAGCATCATTGAAGGTTCCTTGTGTTATAAGGTCTTGTCAGGGCTTCTTAAAAATTAAATATATCTACATACACATATCTATACAGTTTAGTATTTTTATGGGATTCCTGAATATATGAATGAGTGAGTCTGTGCATCTATATCCATTTCTCCTGCTTTTTCTTGGGGTCTTCTGTTTGCTTGTTTGTTTTGTCCTATTAGTTTTTATTTTTTCTTACCATATTTATTTTACTATTAGCCCTTAGATGCTTGTTTTCTAATGAGAGATTGAAAGAGAATTGATCTTGAAGGGAGGGGAGTGAAGATGAGAAGGAACTGAGGGAAGAGAACCCTCAATCAGGATATATCACGTGTAAAAACAAATGAACAAAGCTTTTTGTCATAAAAGGAAAGAAATCATCAAAAGATTCCTGCCTAGCAAAGGGCAGTCTAGCACTGTAGACTAAGCCCGGGGCAGAAGAGAGAGCAAAACCTGCACTCTAGGGTTCTGTTTATATACAGTATACAGAAATGGTGAACTTAGAAAATGGGCAGACCTTATAAGTCAGTGGTTGGCATGAGGACTGCAAGAAAGAAGTTAACCAACAGTGACAGGCTGAGGATGTGTAGGGTTTAGGGGAATGGAGCTAATGAAAACTTTCTAAAATTAGGATAATAGGGGCACACATTTTAATATATTAACATCTTAGGCGGTACTCTAAGGTAGGCGTAGTAGCTCATGCTCATATGCAAAGCCCTCGGGAGGACTGAATGAGTTCAAGGTCAGGCTGTGTTACATAGAGAATCCAAGGTAGGCCTATGCTACATAGTAAGGCTTCCTTTCAGTAACACCAAGAAGATGGAAAAGAAGAGGATGATGAGGGTGGGAGTGGCAGAGAAGAGGAAGAGAGGTGGGACAAGGAGTGGTGAAAATACATGGTCTAAAGTCAGTTCAACTTTCCACCACCGGAAAAAAAAAATCATACTTCAATAAAATTTCTTACAAAAGGGAAGTTGAGAAAAGGCAAGGACAAAATGGTCACATGATCAAATGACAGCAGGGAAGAAGGGGAACGGGAAGAAAAGAATCAAAGGGGAAAGGAAGGTCTCTTGGCCAACCTCCAGCCTCTAAGGAGGGACTACATCAGCATGTCTCCATGGTTCCAAATGTTTGCTTCATATTTTCAAGGAATTACAATGAATAAGAGTCAAGAAGTCACCTGTGTACCCTCAGTTCCACTGTGAAGTGTTTGGGGTTTAGAATACTCTCTGAACCAAAGGAAGAGAAAGGCAATGATATACCAGCACCCAGGCTCCTGGGTCAGTGAGTGTCAGTGGGACAGGTCAGGTGTTTGCCACCAACCTCTTCACTATGAATGGACTTCTGTCCACTAAGTAAGAAGTCACCCGTATTGGGATCTTGCTTGGTGTTTCCAATGCTAATATACATTCAAACATGATCATCAAAGAATGCCCCCCCCATGATAACAACTTTGGATCACATAGATAGGCTCTGCTTCATTGTTCTGAAGTTTGTTCCTTCAGAAAAAAGGAAACAACCATTGAAACTCATCATGATGATAGAAGGACTAGTATGCCCATCACCTCGGCTACATTAAAAACACCTGCAGTTACTTTCAAACTCCCAGTTGCCAAACAGCTGAACTGTAACACTTGAGGTGTGGGACGTCTCCTTAGCATGGAACTCTGTGGGAACAGGACGTCTTCTGTTGACCATCCCAGATGAAAATCAGCATCACACATCATAAAGTCCTGCTCTAAAAGAAACTATGTGAAAGACCTCTGTCACCTTTGCCCTGGGAGAAACTGTCCAAAGAAAATCCCACATGTCTTCCAACCACCACCCAGGACTTGCACCACCACCCAGAACACAGTAAGTTCTGTACTTGATCATCTGGGAAGGTCAGAACTATTTTCCCTTAACTCCATGCTTCAAAAGGCTATTTTGATGTGCTTTCTCTATACAATACCAGTTCATATGCTCTTTACAAAGGGACTCAAGTAAGTTAATAAGTAAGAGCTTTCATAGTTTAAAATTGTGGTATCCAGGACACAGGAAACCAGGACCCAGTATTCCGTTGCTTCCCCCCTCCTTGTCTGCAGAGAAGCTCCTAGGTGTTAGCTCTCATTTCATTGCCAATAATATTAACTACAGAGCCATTATCCTTATATCTGAAATACCGCTAAAGTTTTAGGAACAACAGAAACCTAGAAACATTATGTAATTGTCTCAAAGGTATTCTGAGAATGAAAAGTATGGCTAAGAAGCAGGCCCCTTTGATTGTTCAATCAGGGCTTTTGAACCATGCCACACTTACCCTGCTTGCCTCTTGGCTCACTTCTAGAGGCCATTCAAGGTAGTCATTACTTCTCCTACCCAGTTACAGTCCAGAAAATGGCCTGAGGGGTATGCTGTACATGAGCCAACATTTAACTAGAAAAATCTCCAGTTTCCAATCTAACACACTTCCTGGGTTAGCTCATAAATGTAGTTCCGAGCAGAGAGGCCATAAAATGTCTAGGTGTGAAAGAGCTGGGCAAGCTACTGGCCTTTGTCTCTCTGCCCACTGGGTCAGCCCCGCCCTCTTCCATGCTGTGTGAAAATTTCCTGTTTCTCCTGTCCTTTCATGGATAGTCTCTTAGAAATATGAGAATTCTCATATTTCTGTGGAGAATCTCAGTGTGATACAAACGTTTCAAAGAGAAGATAGTTATTTGAAGCACATTTTATTGATGGAATTTTTTCCACATCAGGAACATAAAAGGCTTATTGTGAGAGCCCAGGTATTAGACAGGATTGCTTCTACTTTAGGATTCCCAGAAAGCAAAGTTTGTGAGAAATCACACACCCTCGAAGCAATTTATTTATAATCATGTGTCAATTAGCAATACGTAGATGTCCTAAAACTGGTGATAGCTATATACTGCAACAATTTCTTTTCTAATCATGAGTCACGAACTGACTAATGAAGTTTTAAAAAACAGCCAACAGGCTTCTTCGTGGGCCAGCCTGTTCTCAGACAGGCTTATTTGCTCATTTCTCCTCCCACGTCACACATAGGCACACACGCGCGCGCACACACACACACATATACACAAAGACTTTCAACAACTTAGTCACTAAAACCTGGAGGAGGCTGAAGATCAAAGTTTCTTTATTTTTACAAATTACAACTTTTCTTAGATGAGTAAACCTAGCCTGAAGCTTCTTACCCTTTTAGAAATCTCATTTTCTTTTTTAAGCCATAGTCTCCTTGACTCACTAGAGGAAGGTGGTGAGGACAGGGCTTTGGTTAATGTCTGGAACCCACCAGAGAAGAACACACAGATATGGTCTATATGATCCAATCGAGAGTCTTTTTTTCCAGCCAGCTGGGATGACACTCAGATATTTAAGACCCATGTGTAGCACCACGTGTTTAGGCTAAGAGATTTCTTTAAAAGGTGAAAACCACATCCTGCTATCTCATTCTGTAGCTGCAGGGGGGCGGGGGCGGGGGTTGCACAAGCAAGCAGTTTAATAGAAGCTAAGATAAACAGTTAATTGGAGGGGGAACAGGCAGTTTAATGGTAGCTAAGATAAGTTGGCTCGGGCATCCTGACTTTCTGATCTGAAATAGAGTTGGGTAATTTTTCACAGGAGTCTCCATCAAGGAACTATCAAATTCTAGTTAAACCTAAAATGGCCACATGGCCTCAGCAAGAATATAAGATGTAGGAGCCTCTGCACTCTCTTGCCCTGTCACACTGGCACAAAGAATAAACTAACAAGCCGAAGGGAGGTACAAGTGTATCAGCAGCTGTTCAATGACTTTCACTCAGTTGTGACTCTGGAATGTAAGCAACTGTCTTCCAGGCCAGCCCGACAGGTTTTGGCCTGTTCCTTTGGTTGTTGACAATGGTTTGGGGTGGAGTAGCAGAGTATATTCTCAGAGCTGTGTGAAAAATACTGGGAATGTAAATCTTACCTCTCCACACGTCATCAGATCTACCAGTCTATGGTTGACAATTGTAAATTGTAGATTTGACTTGTGTTGTAGAAATTTTTAATAACAATCCGGGCTTTCTACCCCACTTTTGACCATTTAGTTCCTGGATAAAAGACACATTATAACCTTTATATTTACAATAAGCCTTAAACAACACAAGAGCTGGGCAGATATCTACTGTTAGCATTTTGTCTAAACTCTGCCCCACAGTTACCTGGCAATAGCCAGGTGTGCCTGACTCACTATAAAAGGGGCTGCTTGCCCCCTCTGCTCTCTCTTGCTCTTGTCCTCTTGTTCTTGCTCTGTCCCCTTGCCCTTTGCCCCTCTCTCCCTATACCCCTCCCCTCTCTCTCCATGTGCTCATGGCCAACCTCTACTTTTCTCTTCTCTTCTCTTCTCTCCCCCCTCTCTCGTCCTTTATCTGGGTCCCTCAAGGGGAAGGGATGCCTCAGCATGGGCTCACAAAGGCATCCCCTTCACCCATAACTGATTGTACCTCCACCAAAGCATATTTCTTCTCTTCTTGTCTTTTTATCTATGCTATTAGAATCTACTTTCCTATTGATAACCCTGAATTATTACTCACTATGTTTCATTAGGCTGCTCTTAACTCCAATTGGTCAGCCCCCAGAGCTACGTTTTTTATGACTCGCCTAACCCGTGGCAAATTCTCTCTCCTCCTCCTTTCTTCTCTCTTGAGGTTCTCCTCCAACCTTCAGACCAGGAATCCTAAAACCCACCTATTTATCTTCTGCCCAACTATTGGCTGATGAGATCTTTATTTACCAATCAGAAATAACCTGGGAGCAAGGTTGCATAGCATCACTTGAGTCTACATGCAGATTCTCTCCTCTCTGGGGCGACTAGGTCTATTCTCTCCTCTCTGGGGCGACTAGGTCTCAGAGGGCCCACACTTAGAATTGCAAATGTCCAAACCTCAACAGACTTGCTTATTAGCATGTGCCTGGCACACATAGAAAGTTATTACTGTTGTCACTAATGGAAAAAACAACACAGGGCTTCTTTTCTACCATGATAATTAGAAAAATCAGATTATTGAAACAAAATTGGAGCAATTATAATAACTAAGAGAGAGTACTTTCCACGGCAGCATGAATGTAGCGTGGTTTTCTTGAGATCCCTGGGAACTTTCAATTTCAGAATATTTATGCTATGGCTTCCACAGACATTATGTACTGACAATATAGCATACTGATACTGGCTTTCATATCCTTATGGTGCTCAAATGATGCTATTTTGATTGGCACCATTGGTGGGAACAAATGTAGAAGCCAAGAATAACCCAATCCATAAATTTTTCATTCGCGAAACTCTGCATTTTGGTATCTTTTACAAACACACTTTGAGATGTAACAAACTTTCTTCCCTCTTTGTCAGTTACTGGCCTTCATCTGGCTTTTTGTACATAGAACATGTGTCACCAAGAGGTACTTTTGTCATTAGTCCTGAGTAGGCTTTGATGTCATGGCTGCCCCTTCCTCTTCCCAGTCCTTATAGAGGGGAAGTGGAAGCTGTAAGTCACCATACTTTATAATCTTAGCAGATGGCACAGCAATGATGACATCACCACCATCATCATTATCAACAACAACAAAGTCCTATACTAAAGGTATTACTTAATAGTCTCTCTAGACTAAGCAAGCTGTAACAACAACTCACACCATGTAATATGTGGTATCACACTGTCCCTCCTGGTCTATCTAGCATTCAGAGACAAACAACGTACAAGTGTAATACTGTGGTTTTTATTTGGCTATATCTCTAGAAATTTACATCTTTAAAATCAAAAGGATCTAGCAGAAGTTATGAATGTTAAGTAGTATTGAGATTTATGGTAATCGCCTTGTGCTATTATAACAAACACCACAGTCCAAGCGGCTTAAATGAGGCAAGTTAATTTTCTTGCAGCTCTGGAGGAACGGAAGTATATGATTAAGGTGCCAAATGGTGCGATTCCTGGTGAAAGCATTCTTCCTCCTGACTTACCTTCTTGCTCTGTCATCTTAAAATGTTTTTATTGGCATATAGATTAATTATACAAAATAATAAGTTTTGCTCTGCAGTTTTAACAGATGTGTATAATGTACTTTAAATTGTCCCCTCCTTTCAGAACCCTCCCTTGATCTCTGCTCCCGTTGCTCCCCCTCTTCTTGCTATGCCCTCTTATAAGGACACTAATCCTATAAGATTAGGGCCTCACACTCACAAGCTCATTCACTGTAACTACACTTCAAAAACATTATTTCCAGAAGCAGCCAGTCATGTTTCGGTTTGGGATTTTGATATATAAATTTGGAGATGAGTTATACCTATAACAGCTCTCTTTCTTAAATTATAGATTATATTTCTATCAAAGATTTTTAAGTAGGAAGAAAGACCAGACAAAAGCCTAGACAAAGGGAGGAATTCTTTTCAAGATGTGAAACACAAGCCTTAGTATCATAATGTTTTAATCCAGGAAAAATGAGTTGCCCTTATTTGTGCACTCTCTTTTGTGTGTGTGTGTGTGCTATGAACAACTATTAAATATGAAGCGTCTCCCAGCAAACTGCCTCTCACAGAGGTGTGAACTAGCATCTTTGTCACAAGTTCCCACAGATTTCTCTACTGATTGGTATTGTTATAGCAACCAGAGTGCCACGGGAAGTTGTCATGGGCATGATAATCATGAAACATCACTATGGCAACAGAAACCTCTGGAAAGTAAAAAAAAAAAAAAAAAACAAACTTAGACTGTCAATTGGTATCAAAGAGGGTTACCCAGGGAAAAAATAGGTGGAGGCAGAAATAAAGGGTCAGAGCAAAAAGGAATGATTATATAGAAACTGAACAAGCAATGGAGAAAGAAAACAGTAACCAAACAGAGGGTGAAGCTATGGCTCACACAGGAAAGCGGGAGGCAGGAGGGAGCACATGAGCCCCAGCAGTGGGCATGCTCCCAGAAGCAGTGCGCATGCTCTGCATGCAATGCAGAACCCCGGGGGAGACATGACTGGATGCCAAGGTCTGGACTGGAATTGACCAGGTGCTGATTTTCATACTGGAGGAAGATTTTGAATGAGCCACAATTTAGTGAGACAGCCTAAATCAATTTGTGGAGTGCTTTTGGCAAGACATCCTGCTGACTAGGAATTCTTATAATATCTGGTGTTCAGAGGCACCACATTTGAATATGGCTTTTCTTTATTGGACATCGAGATTGCTTCAGACAAAGGCACAGTGCCATTTGCTCCATTATAAATATATATTTCCTTCATTACAGAAGCTTAATGGCCTTTTTTTCCACCATGAGGGAATTAAGGTAATTCTTTAATACTCTTAAAGAGTAAGTGGCAATGTCACTTGGAATAAAGCATTTTCACTTAATATTTTCTGTGTTCTATTATCAATCAGGATTGAAGTTTTTATGGCCCAATATTAACTTTTAGTGAAGGGACTATATATATATATATATAATCATATATATATGGAATACATATATATGATATATATATGAAATCAAAAGGGGCCAGTAAGATGTTTAATTGTTTTCTAGAATTAAATGATGCTTCAAACATAACAGAATAAAGACTGAAAAATGGAAGCAGAAAAGGAGATACATAATGGTGGATATCATAAAGAAGCAAAGCAAAAGAATAACAAAAGCTTGAGATGAAAGTACAGAAATCAAACCAGCAGTCCGGGTACTTGCAGAAGTATGGTTTTAGGAATTTTAACAGAACATTTGTTTTTTTATTTCTTTTCCCCTTAATTTACTAATTTATTAATTATTAACTTTACATCACTATTGCAACCCTATCTCCCTCCTTTCCTCCCAGTTCTACACCTTCACACCTCCTTCTCACCATTACCACAACTCCACTTCTCCTTTGTGAAGGAAAAGTCCCCATGGGTACCAATCCTTCCTGGCTCATGAAGTCACAATAGGACTAAGCACTTCTTCTCCCACCGAGGCCAGAGAAGGCAGTCTGGCTAGGAGGAAAGGGATCCAAAGGGAGGCAATAGAGTCAGTCAGTCCGCTTTCCAACTTTAACATTGTCTTAGTCAGGGTTTCTATTCCTGCACAAACATCATGACCAAGAAGCAAGTTGAGGAGGAAAGGGTTTATTCGGCTTACACTTCCATACTGCTGTTCATCACCAAAAGAAGTCAGGACTGGAACTCAAGCAGGTCAGAAAGCAGGAGCTGATGCAGAGGCCATGGAGGGATGTTCTTTACTGGCTTGCCTTCCCTGGCTTGCTCAGCCTGCTCTCTTATAGAACCCAAGACTACCAGCCCAGAGGTGGTCCCACCCACAAGGGGCCTTTCCCCTTTAACTGAGAAAATGCCTTACAGCTGGATCTCATGGAGACATTTCCTCAACTGAAGCTCCTTTCTCTGTGATAACTCCAGCTGTGTCAAGTTGACACAAAACTAGCCAGTACAAACATCGTTTAATTTGTAAGTGATGTCTGTTTCACCTGGGCAGTACATTTTAGTTGATAGCATTCTAAGGGGATGACCTTATACTTACTACATAGCTAGAGATGACCTTGATCTTTGGTCTTTAGAGGTTGAGTAAACCAGTTGACAGCAAGAATAAAGAGGAAGGCAAACATGGTTTTAGCCCCGAGGTTCTGCCCACTGTGACCACCAGAATTATAGGTCATCCATCCCCCTTCAGGATCCCTCTCAGGAGCGTGAACACCCATCAATCACTACTCCTCTTTCTTCAAGCTCATAAACAAAAACCAGTGCAAAGGTTCTTGATGCCTAACCTTCACTTCAAACAAGGCAAGGCTTCTGTTGGATAGTACACCAAGGTTCCAACTCTGCCTGTTTAATGCTCACACACACACACACACACACACACACACACACTAAGCATTAGTTGGCTAGGTGGTGGTTTGAATAAGAATGGCCCTATATTTTATAGGCTATATTGCCTATATTTTATAGGCTCATATATTGGAATATGTGGTCCAAGGTTGGCGGGGCTGCTTGGGAAGGATTATGAGGTGTGACGTGGTTGGAGAAAGTATGTCACTGGGGACTTTGAGATATCAAAAGGACTCCCACCGGTACCAGAACGCATGATCTACCCCATCCTTGTTATTGTTGTCATTCAAGACAGTAGCTCTCAGTTGTTCCTTTGTTCCACTGCCATAGACTCTAATTCTCCGAAACCTTAAGCCAAATTAAATACTTTCTTTTTAAAGTTGCATTTGTCATGGTGTTGGATCACAGCAATAGAAAAGTAGCTGAAGCAGTTGGAAAACACATATTAAAGTCTATGAAAGAAGCTGGGCGTGGTGATACATTCCAGTAATCCCAGTATTTATGAAGGAGAATTGGGAGTTAGGGTCATCCTCACCTAAATGGCCATATTGAGCTACATTAGACCCTATCTCAAGATGAAATAAAATAAAATAAAATAGTATAACATAAAATAAAAAATATCCAGGCATATTGCTTCATGCCTATTGTCCTAGCACTTGTAGGTAGAGACAAGACAATCTACAGTTCAAGGTCAGCTTGATCTTTATAGTAAGACTCTGTCTCATAATAATAATGATAATGATAATAATAATAATAGTTAATGAAATACATACCCATCTGCCAGAATATCCAGTATCCCAGGTAAATAAAGGAAGTAAACAAAGGAAATTAAAGAATCGTGTTTAGAAGTCAAGACAGGTGTTAAACTCACTGTGTAAAGACGGAAAAGTGTGGATTCTAAGCATTTTACTAGATGAGTAGCACACACTGAACAAACATGCTTATCAGCTGGATCGTGAGTGTGATGTTGCACTCTATCTTTCCTGTGGCTTTCTAATTCTATAAGAGAAGAAGGTTGACGTCTTTTACTCAGGCATCCATTTACATGGCACTGAGGATAAGAGAGATGGAGAGAATGCAGATGTCAGGCATGCTTGGTACCATGTGCAGAGAGAGACCCCTGCTGGAACATTTTTATCTCTGTAGTTGAGAAAGTCTAAATCAACCCCCGGAGACTGTAGGATAAAAGAGATAGCCATGACTCTGCAGGTTTTAAGTCTGAACATTTTTTTTTGTCCCATGATAGAAAATATTTAACTTCACACACACACACACACACACACACACACACACACACACAAACACACACATCTTTAACAAGGCAGGACTTAGAGATTTCAGGTTTTGGTTTTTATTTCCTTTTTGATCTCCCCGCTTGAGAAACAAAACAGAAGGATCTGACTTTAACGTCCCAGCCCGAGCTACTATTTCTCTGGTGGGATGCCACAGCCCCTCCCCTCATTTCCTAAGCACTGTTGTCAAGCTTGGCTATTCTTCAGCACTGTGTGGGAGTATGCCCCTGGAGGTGGCTATGGACTCCATTGTGGACTAGTGTCACTTAGCCACATTTGCCATGGTGAGATCAGATGAATTCTAATGGTCTGTATCCTACAACTGACCTTACTAGGATCCTCTGAGGGATGCTGTTGGAATTTGGAGTTATACATTATGAGAGCTGAGTTTCCAGGCAGTCAGGCCCTGGAATAAAGAGCTCCTTACCAAAACACTGACCCGAGAGACCTTACTAGAGTTAGTGATAGATATAGAGTATGTTACCCAGCATGCAGTGGGAAGTGATGCTAGACCAGATCCTGCTCGGGCTCTCCAGCTTTGGTAAAGTGTTTGCCACGGATTCCTTAGGCAGAAGGCATGCACAGCATATTGGAATGTAATTTGACTTGCCTCTATCCCTGCACTTTCTGTTTCCCAAGTAAAATGCTATTTAAAAAAAAAAAAAAAGTCCTCTTTTCCCTTACCCAGAATGC
Source organism: Mus musculus (assembly GCF_000001635.26). Classification (NCBI taxonomy): domain Eukaryota; kingdom Metazoa; phylum Chordata; class Mammalia; order Rodentia; family Muridae; genus Mus; species Mus musculus. The sequence goes on from NC_000075.6 coordinate 94,614,954, forward strand.
TACATGTTCACATTCCTTCCTCCTTCACTTGGACCACACTTAAATCACTAGGTTCTACTAATGACTGGTTCTGGTTTTATATACTTGCGATTTCTTCATTTGCTTGCTTATATTTTATTGAAATATAACAAATCTACATGTATGAGAGATATATATGTGATATTTTGATGCATGCATTCAAGCTACAATGACAGGCATAATCATATTTCTATCACTTTGAACACTTATTATTTCTCTGTGCTGTCGTCATCCAAAGCCCCCTTTTCTAGCTACTTTAAAGCTGTCCTACATTTACCCCACTACGCAATAGGACACTAGAATTCTCTCTCCCTTCTGTACTCGGGTACTCATTATCCACCCTATCTCCACCCCTCACCCTGTCCTCACTTCGTGACATGCTGTGCGTTCTTTCTTCCTAGCTTCCGGAGTATGCCGGGGTGACCAGTGATGGCTGCCAAAACTTTCCACTGGACAACTGCACTTATCTAAGGATTGCCATATCTAGCATGAAAATATTCCATGTCCGTTGTTGGTGCATTTGAGGCTGAAATTCCAAAAATAGCACGGAAGGCCCTTCCTCATATTCTAAATACTTCTTGGCTTTCTAGTTCCCTCTCGTGGTAACCGTTTTTTTACTTTCTGTTGCCCCGATCTTCACAGCTGTTGAGGGTGTTTGTCTATTTCCACAGGAATACACATCACTTGATCCTGACAACAGTTGTAACTCCTTCTTTTTGGTCTCTTTTTCTAATCCTGCACATCCAACCCCAAATGAAAAGAAAGCACCATGCTCTTTTTGACATTATATCTCTTTTATAACCATCAGTTTGTACTTTTAGGAGGCCTTGTTGTTTACCTTCCACCTTCTCCAGGCTGAAAAGTCTATGTTAATTCTCCTCTCAGTAATATACATAGTACTGCTTAGCCTGGGACTTAATTTCCATCAATTGGACGTTAAATAGTTGATAAATGTGTGGTCAGGGCCTTTAAGACTGAACCCTAATGACTCAGAAAAAGCAATTATTGGCAATGTAGATACCCTGCTGTCTCAGGTACCAGCCAGATTGAATTGATTTTATAAAAACTGTATCAGTGCACCAACTGTTTTTGCAAAGGTGAAGGTTAGTACAGTTCCATCATGGTGAAGCTGGGCCCCACAGAACCAAACTGAGCTGAGCTTCTATACACAATAGGTGGTCTTCATTTCAGGCGGAGTCGTGATGTTTACAGAGATTATCACAGCGTCCAAGAGGCACTGGGTTGGAGGTAGATTGAGCTAAGGAATTAGAGGTCTGTTCCTTCGACATGGTCAGAGGTACTCAGCTGGGCAACAGAGTCACCTCCGAGATGTGACTCATCCAAGGAAAGCAGAGACTCCTGATGCACTGAAGACCTTTCCTTTTCCCTTTCTATGCTGCAATCTAGGCCCCATGATGTGAGAGATCTGGGCATGTTTGTTTGTTTTTCTTGTTTTGTTTTTTAATTAATATATAAGAACTCCAAGGCTGGAGAAATGGCTCAGCAGTTAAGAGCCCTACTGCTCTTGTATAGGACCTGAGCTCAGTTCTCAGCACCCATGACAGGTGGCTCACAGCTGCCTGGAACTCCAGCTTCAAGGGAATTCAATGTCTTGGGCCTCTGAGGGTTCCTGAACTCATGTGCACACATCCCCCTCCAAAACACACACACACACACACACACACACACACACACGGGCACACGGGCACACGGGCACACGGGCACACGGGCACACACAGGCACACAGGCACATGCATACATCTAATACAAACTTGAAAGCATAGTTCTACATATCCATGGTTTTTTTTTTTTTGCTTATTTTTGTTGTTTTTTTTTGGGGGGGGGGTTGTTTGTTTGTTTGTTTTTTGGTTTCTCTGTGTAGCCCTGGCTGTCCTGGAACTCACTCTTTAGACCAGGCTGGCCTCGAACTCAGAAATCCGCCTGCCTCTGCCTCCCGAGTGCTGGGATTAAAGCATGATCTTTTGACACACACAGCATAGAACCATCATGTCAAGATAATTAGCTTTCCCACCATTTATCTGGGCATTTGTGAGCGATAGACAGACCTGCCATTAGATCTTACAGCGTCTGCGTACAAACAGACTTGTCCATTCTCCAGTACCCTTCACTCGCATTTGCAAGGAAACTGACTGACTAAACTGAGTTTTTAAACACAAGACCCTTCACTCTGACTGGTCAGAAAAGTTGTGACAGTAAATAGAATGGTTTTCTCTTACATCATAAAAACCTACGTAGCTGTACTGGACCTCCAGATTGGGGAGAGACCAGATGCCATGGGGATCCCCCAATGTTTGAGTGAGAACTGCCTAATGTGGGCAGTGGGGGAGGGGGGTGCTGCAGGAAGCATTATCATTTCTGCTTTCATAAAAGATGTTACCCAACAATTTATACATTGTGCACATAGTCAGCAGAAAATGCTACAAAACTCTATCCAGTTATAGTCCTCTTTGAGGCCAGCCTAAGACTTTCCCCAGACACTGCATTAAAAGGCTGGAAGCCCCATTACCTGACTGTTGCATAGCATCACATCCTACCTACGTCTGAATGACGTAGGGTAGCCAGTGTTCACTGTTTGTATTGGAAACTAGTTTCTTCAACTTTGGAGGCAGCAAAGAACTGGAATGTTAATGACGGACAAGTGTGAGAACTGCCTGTTGACCTGTGGACAGAAATACACAGGAGAATTGAACTCTGTCAGGGACTGGGAGGATAGGAAGGGCAAGTCAACCTGGGGCATCTGGCCTAATAGGGTAAACAGGAAACAAATGTATCAGAAACAAATGCTAACACGGACAGAATCCCTGAGACTGGCTGCACAGAGGGTAGCCACCCATGTGGAGGAATTCATGGGTAGGAAGGGGGCTATAAGGGCTAAGCAAGGTCACATGTCACCTTGCATTCAGAATCCAAATGCTTTCTCTTCAGAGTTCATTCTATAGAAGAGACTCCGCCTCTTACCCCAGTATCACAAGGGAGACAGATGTTGATTTTCCCACCTCCCTGGCAGCAAGGACATGGCACGGATCCCAGGATCAGCCAGCTGTTTCAGCTTCAAAATTTAAAATTTAAGGGTTGTAATGCTAACTTCACACACATTTCCCAGAGAGACAGAAAAGAGGAGATAGATCATCACGGCTCTATGGGGGCGATAAGAGCCTGAGGAAAGGGAGTAAGTGGGACAGTGGAAGTGAGAGGATGGGGTGATGTATTTCTGAGCTGGCCACAGGTCCTCGAGAAGACACACAGTGAGTGCACTTTATCAATGGCAGATACAGGAACAGAGTCAGGCAGCTTGTGAGCAGGCACTACTGTGTACACAGTCTACACTAGCCTGGAGGTTCTTAGGCTCACAGTGGCAAGACATTAACTATATTAATTATTTTTCTTATTGCTGTGATAAAATACCTGGTAAGAAATGACTTAAGGAAGGGTGTGGAGACATGAACAAAACATATATATAGTCACCCCAGATACAGAACTGACGACAGACCAAGGAACGCATACCACCAAGTCCAACTTGGTGAACCAGTGAGTTTTATTGGGGTTCCTTTCAGGAACAGAAATAACTCAAAGACAGCTGCATCACCATGAGCTCACCACAGCTCATGAAAGCTGGGAACCTGGAGTTCACTGCACAACCTGCAGGCAGCTTGACAGACTGGAGGGCCTCCTTTCCTTTCCGAATAACTCAATTGGACTGAGCCTCTGGATTCAGGCAGCTCTGCTTGTCTCTGATTCTTCCAGGCAGCTCAGCTGGTATGAAAATCTAAGACAACTATGTCTGAGCATATCCCTTAGCATTTCTTACTGCATATATATACACATACACACACACACACAATATATATATACATATATATGTGTAGGAAATGCAGTAAGTATATAAGTATATATATATATATATATGCCTGGGGAGGAAGAGTTCTAGTCTGGTTTGTTCTAGGGACTTCCTGAGGTCTCTGAGTTGTTTACTTCTAGGCTTAAAGAGCTTCCCTGTCTGATGGAATGTTTCACTTCCCCTCAAAAGGTTCTGTTGTTTAGCCTCCCTTTTAACATCCATGTATGTCCTCATGAGCTCCCCCCACCCCCTTAGAATAATGTTCAAGATGGAAGGTTCAATCTTGGGATAAAATGCTACACTACAGAGCTTCCATTTTAAGGTAATACATCAGGGTGGGGAAGAACAGTGGGAGGAGCAGGGGACTGCTGACCACACTGCATCACGGTCACAAAGTGACTTGCTTCCTTCAACAAGGCTCCACCTCGTACAGTTTGCACAACCTTCTCAACAAGTGCCACCAGCTTGGTGAACACGTTTTCTACCAGGAGCCTCCAGCAAGGATTTACTTTTCAACCACAATACCCACCATGCAAAGCCCAACCAACCCCATTCCAGTGAGCTCCGATAAAGTGAATAAGCTTACATCATAAAGTAGGAGGTAATTAAAGTAGGTGAGGTGATGAGGTTTGCAGCAGAATTTAAGTTGCCGTAAAATCACAGAACCATCCACAGGCCTGTGTCTAGGAAGCCACTTTGTAAGTGGCCCAGGTCTGAGAGCATAGGACCTACTGTTTTGAGGTGCTATGAAAACTGGGTCTTGGACCAGTAAGTTGTAAAGGAGACCAGGAGAATTACTCAAAGACAATTCTTAGTGTTCAGGTTGGTTCTGCCAGCAGTGACAGGGTAATAATTGTCCCCTTAGCTAGGGAAACACAATGAGCAATTGTTTCTTTAGCCCTCAGTGGATGATGTAAGCCATTGGATTATCTTTCAGTATGAAAGTCTTAAATTACTAGGAAGGAATTTTCTTGCCTGCACCTGACACCCCTGATGTCTATCATGATCCATTATTGGTTGCGTTACAAACTGTGGCATTCTTCATTTGCTCCAGATGAAGGAGTGTGCAAATTCACAGATACACAAAGGCACTTGAGATAAGCAAAAATATTTGTTGTGACCCCAGAATAAATCAAAGGGGAAAGGGATTTACGAGAGTGGCTTACAGGCTGTGGTCCTGGTAGTCCAGCAATGGCTGCCTACCAACGGCAGGTCTGAGAATCCAGTGGTTGCACCGTCCATGGAGGTGGATGTCTCAGCTGGTGTTCAGTATAGACCAGAATCCCGAAGAAGTATTGCCAGGGAAGGAATGGACTTGCCAGCCAGAGTGAGGACAAGCAGGCAAAGAGAACAAGCTTCCTTCTTCCATGTCATTTATAGAAACTGCCAGCAGAAGGTGAGGCCTGGATTAGAGTTGGATCTTCCCACTTTAAAGATCTGGGTTAAATGTGGGTCTCCCCACTTGAAGTGACTTAACTAAGAAGAAAAGATTCTTCACAGGTGTACCCAACTGCTTGGGTTTTAGTTAATTCCAGATGTAGTCAAATTGACAATCCAAAGCAAGCATCATGCACAGCCTTTCAAACTTTTAAAGTACGATATTATAGAGTAGAAGATAAGAACCTGGTAGTGTTTGCTGGAGCTCACTGACTGCGGGCACAATTTGGTTTTGTTCTTTCACTTTAAACCCAAATCACGTGTGATGAAAAGGCTGCTCAGAAACTCGAAACATGACCAAGGCGATGATTCATTGACGTCTCAAGGAAATCTAAACATCTGTTTTTGTAGCATCCCCCCCTCCTGTATCTTTATGTATCATATTCTGTTATCTATGCATTTCTCCTTGTATTTAATGCAGCACTTCACAGAGTGAGAAATGATGTTGGATATGTTCAGCAAATGTAGTTGATGTCTTGCCATTTGTTACCAAAAAAAAAAAAAAAAAAAAAAAAAAAGGCCTGCCTAATTAAGCAGCTACTTTGCATTCACTCTGCACACTGTAGCAATGGATTTTCATTTTCTTCTGGACCTTTACAGCATAGCAATCTTGATGTCTCATCAAACTTGTTAAAAGAAGAAATTACCTGTCTGCACAGCCTGTGCATGTATAAGTCTTTTGTTTTGGAAAATGACAGCGACCGTGATTACTATCTGCAAATCACTCAAGTGGCGGCATATAATTAACTGTCATTTCTACACGGCACCCACAAAGGTTCCCACCTAAGCTTAACCGCTTGTTACCGTTTGTCTGTGGTTTGCTCCTCTCCTCATCATTTGTAACCTGCCATTTAGAGAGGTTTGCTCGGTCTGTGTTTTATGCGCCAGCCAGGGGACCTCACGCCTTGACAGCTCTTAGTGATGTGCGCTCACAGATGTATTGAGCCTTACCATATTCCAAGCACTGTGGGGCTTAGGAGTCAACTGGGAATCGGCCAATTAGAAGAAGTGCCTTGACTTTTCACATGAGCCCGTGGAGTTTGTATTACGTATATGAAAATCTGCATTATTGTAACGAAGACCAAGAAAGATGATTTCTCTTGTCTCATGGTTCAGAACAGAGAGATGAGCTTTTCTGCTTCTGCTTCGCATGGCCATTCATAGACTCAGCTTCTGTCCTCTGGATAGTACTCTGTCCTGGCTCCTGACCTTCTCTAGGTTACCGACATGACTGTCCTGCTTTAATTCATGGCGCTGAGGACATGTGGGGATGGGGTGGGAGCGGGAGGCAAAGAGGAGACGGATGGAACTTTAAGAACTGAGCTTCTCTTCAAAATTCACTGTTTGCACCCAGATGCAGCAGACTTAAGAAGTGGTATTCTCTAACTACAAATGCCCAGGCACAACCTCATTGTTTAGGGAAAAGGGAAGAGTGGACAGTAATAAAGACAAACAAACAAACAACAAATCTGATCTCTTCTGTTGCTGGGATAGGACATTGATGTAAATGGGGGATGATTCAGTTTATAGGTTATGCTCCGTCACCAAATGTCTTAATTGGGGTTTTACTGCTGTGAACAGATACCATGACCATGGTGCAGAAGGAGCTGAGAGTTCTACATCTTCATCTGAAGGCTGCTAGCAGAATACTCACTTCCAGGCAGCTAGAATGAGGGTCTTAAAGCCCACACCCACAGTGACACACCTACTCCAATCAGGCTGCACTCCCTGGGCCAAGCACAGACAAACCATCACATCAAGGGAAGCCAAGGCAGAAGCTCAAAGCCGGAACCTGGAGGCAGAAACGGAAGCCCAGACCCCAAGATTACAGAGGAAAGCCAGGAAGCACCTGCTTTGCATTATATATAAGTCAAGAGCATGATACTGGAAGGGAAGCAACAGATAAAAGACTTAGGGGAAATTCCATTTGGTTATGAATGGCTTTGTCTGATTCAGGGATTCAGCCAGAAAAGATTTTTTTACCCCAGCTGTGGTTGTTCACATCAGAACCTGGTAGGCAGAGGCAAGAATGCCACTGTGAGTTCAAGGCCACTGTGAGTATGAGCTACATACAGAACGAACCCCAGGCTGGCCTGAGTACAGATTTTTAAAGACACTGTCTCAGAGAAACAAACAGAGGAACCATTTCCCTCAAAAGTGCATTTCTCTTTTGTAGAAAATAGAATGGCTCAAATGAAGGTCAGGACAGAGAACTCAAAACTGCCAGGGCAGACTTCAGTCTCTTTCTGCTGTGCTTATCGAGGAAGGAGCCACCTCTTGTCCTTGGAAGCTGATCTCCTTCAAGCCTGAAATGTCAGGTTTTATCACTGAAACTCAAGTACATTTTGCTGGTGATGGAAGACAGAGTTACTCCACATGACCCCTTTCAAATCTCCTTCTTTAGAATGTATATATGGCTTCTACCACCCAGCACAGGACTATATACTAGGAGCTACCCTGATTAGAGGAGAAAGACAGACAGACAGACAGACAGACAGAGACAGAGAGAGAGAGACTTTATCTTTTCTGCTGGGGACCCTGAGCACATAGTGAATGTTATGAAATGTGCCTCACATGGGGCAGCTCATTATAAGGGACCAGATTTGTTTAAAAAAAAAAAAAGGATTTTGAGTAAGAATCTATTTAAATGGTATCTCAGATAAAGAGTTTTAATTTTAAAAAGTAATCAAATGTGTAAATAAAACTACCCATTAGGGATTGGTATTGATTTACATTTATAATTACAAAATAAATGAGTAAAAAAAAAATATAACTGTTTCTGCAGTAATAAAAAGCACCATTGGATGCAAGTTTTGTGCAGAAGAGACATTCCAAGCTAGCTGATAGGCAACCCCCACCCACAATGCTTCCAAGGTCTGTCTTATTCCTTAAAATGAAAAAGGAATACATCTTTGTCTCCTATAATGACTCCTCAGTGCTAAACAGTTAGTTTTGTCGCCTTGATTTTTATACACAGAGGCTCACAGAGTTTCTCCTACGGAGCAGGGCTCATAAAATATACTGTTCTGCCTCTAGGTTCTCTCATTCCTATATGGCCACACCTCCTTTATGGTGTCATCTTTAGGTCAACTCCTGAATGGGTAAAGTCAGTGTCACCCAATTCCCGAGCCTGGGCAGATGTGTGTGCAGACAGAAACAATTCCAGCAAGAGCCTTCCTCTTTTGGTCACTCAGGCCCATCTCTTTTATTCTGTAGCCCTTCTTCCAGGCTGTTGGTAAATGGTAGGGAAGTACCTTCACTGAGCAGAAGCATCTCCGTGTGGCCCTGCCCTTGCCAAGCCCCCAATTCTCTTGACTCAGATCTTCGACCTGTCAAAGATTATCACTCCCAACTAGACATAGTTATCAAGTGTCTTCTGAGCTTTCAGGACCATGTTGTGGTTTTTGTTCTCCCAGTATTGGCAAGATAGAATATAAACAGAATAGTGTGTGTGTGTATAATATTATTCTATTCTATACTATATATTATAATATAGATGCATTTGACCGCACATTATGGTACACGCTTTAAAGGGTCATATTTGTATGGTTACCAAGTTGGTCAACAAATACTTTTATCTTTTTTCCAATTATTACAGTCTGAAGATTTGGGCTTCTCCACAAGTTCATATGTTAGAAATCAGGGTGCTGTAGTAGATGATAAAGTGATGATGGTGTAACTAACTCTTTTACACACCAGGCCTGAGAGGGCTGCTTTGCCCTTCCATCACATGAGGACACAGCTAACAGGTACCATCTACAAGCCAGGAAACAAGCCCTTGCTAGAAAACAAACTTGTTGAGACATCAATCTTAGACCTCCTAAACTCAAAAACTGTGGGGAAGACATTTCTACTGTTTATAAACTATCCAAGATTGCTGCTTGCTACAGTGGACAAAATCAACTAAGACCATGACATATGGAGGAAGGCCATCCAATAGGGTGTTTCTGTCCCCCAGGGGTCTTTGACAGTATCTGAGGACACATTTAGTTGTTACAGTCAGGTTAGGAGATGTCACTTATATCAAGTGAGGAGAGGCTGAGAATGCTACAGAACATCAAACTATGTATGGAAACAGCCCTCCAAACCCAGATGACCTCATCTAAAATACCAAGGTTGACAAGATGAGTGCTAAATCTTTATCTACCAAACCTAATCAAGGCCCATCTGACTTTGACTTGGGCTTTCCTTTGATTAGATCTTAGATGTTAACTTGTAGAGGGCTGATAAGCAGCAAATGGCTTCTGGCTATCATAAAATTTTTATTATCTGTATCAGTGGTTGTCAACCTGGGGGTGGTGACCCTTTGGGAATCAAAAGACCCTTTCACAGGAGTTGCCTGAGAGCATCAGAAAATACAGATTTTACATTAGGATTCACAACAGTAGCAAAATTAGGGTTATGAAATAACAATGAAAATCCTTTTATGGTGAGGGGAGAGGGCACCACAGCATAAGGAACTGTATTAAAAGGTCTCAGGCTGAGGGAGGTTGAGAGATACTGAACAAACACCTCCATCTTCCTCATTCACTTGAGAATGTTCCTCACAGTCATGCGTACTCATAAACATACACACATAGTCAACACACCCAGCCCTCTCGTGGTTGTTTGAAGAGCTCCCACAGAAAGAGGAGGTTCTTATCTCTGCTCGTTGGCCTGTTCCCATCCTCAGGCTATGAGCAAATGTCTTTTGGTAGTCTATTTAGCATCGTGTTCTCATATTTTGTGTATTTTTCTTTGGTTGTTTAATTTGCTCAGAATGACTTCTCAGAATGGCTTTGGGGAGCTAACTCATGGTCCTAAGGCTATGCTGTGCTTTATGACAATCATATATTTGTTTAAAAAGCTTTACTCAGCCATGAGTTATAGTGTTGTTGGCCATAAGTCCAATGTCAGTAAATCAACAGGATAAGCAAAATATGGTGTGTTTAAATGAAAACACACATAAAACAAGGCTATATATTGATCAGCTGACAAAACATTAAACCAGAAGTGTGCAAGAACCTATTTCTATTTTCTGTAAAAGAAATATTTTTTTTAATTTACTTTTTTTTAAACGTATTCACCTTACATCATGCTCACTGTACCCTCCTGGTCCCCCCTCCACAATCTTCCCCCCCCCCTTCTCCTCTGGGTGGATGGGGGAGCCCTAGGTATCCCTCCACCACCACCTAGGCAGTTCAAGTCTCTGCCTGCAATGCTAGGTGCTTCCTCTCCCACTGAAGGAAGGGGCAGCCCAGCTAATAGGACATATCCCAAGTTCAGGCAACAGCTTTTGGGACAGCCCTCATTTCAGTTATTCAGGACCCACATGAAGACTAAACTGTACATCTGCTACATATGAGCATGGAGTCCTAGGTACAGCCCATGCTCTTTGGTTGGTAGTTCATACTCTGAGAGCCCCAAGGGTCCAACTTAGTTGACTCTGCTAATCTTTCTGCGAAGTCCCTATCGCCTTTGGGCCCCCAATCCTAATATCCCTCCTATTTTCTCATAAGAGTCCCCAAGCTCCATCCACTGTTTGGCTGTGGGTGTCTGTATCTGTCTGAGTGAGTCAGCTGCTAGGTGGAGCTCCTCAGAGAACATGCCCCTGTCTGTAGAGTTCAGGAGTCTGATGGAGGTGGTGGAGAGGCAGCAGGAGAATCACAAGAAATAATTTAACATTGGTCAAGTAAGCATTCTTTATTTTATGCATTTATATAACTCTAGAATAGTGAGTGTCAGCTAAGGCATTATTTTTTCAGAAAATGAAAAATTCTTGAAATTGAAAAATTGGACAGATAATGGTCAGTTACCACATAGATCAGTGGTTCTCACCCTTCCTAATGTTGTGACCCTTTACTACGGTTCCTCATGGTGTGATGACCCCCCCCCAACCATAAAATTATTCTGTTGTTACTTGATAACTGCAATTTTGCTACTGTTATAAATCACAATATAGACATCTAATATGCAGGATATCTGATACATGACTCCTGTGAAAGGGTCATTTGACCCCAAAGGGGTCATGACCCACAGGTTGAAAACAATTGCTATTGGCTCTAACCTCTTCCAGGCAACTAGCCAGTCTGATCTCAGAGTTTTCTTGCAGCTTTGAGAGTCTTCATTGCAGCTTGAGTCACCTGAGAAGGAGTCTCAGCTTTTATCGTTTAAGCTGGCATGGAGGTGTCTAGTGAATCTGCTCAGTTTCAGGGACTTCCTGAAGCTATCTTTTGAGTTTTCATCTCCCTACTTAGGAGCTTCAGGCAGGATGGAATGTTTCAGTCTCAGGAAACACAATACATCACAGGCATGGAAACCTGACAACTTACCCAGCCCTTTTGGTTTTTTTAACCCGTCTCATCTGATTTGTTCCTTCTGTACTAAGTCAGATAAACATCAGATACATGATCAGTATATTTGAAAGCGATGGTTATGTTTTTAACTTTTGAACAATCAATATAGAAAATGCTTCTCAGGTTTTATTATTATTACTATTTGTGACTCAGACAGGCAAGCGTCCCATGGCTCACAGTGTTGGCAGGCAATTTCTCTTCCAGGTTTATGTTAGTGGCCTGACTCCCTTTATAGGAGCTTGGCCTGGAGTACCTGCTTACTATACTCAGGGCTGTCCCTCCCATAGGCGGGGCCCAAACCTGTTTGTCTGCGTCTGTTTCCCTCCTGGACCTTCTCAGGCCAAAGAACTCCTGAGCCTACCCCACCTGCAGCTTCCAGAAATACAAGATTTTTCTGACTCCTAGCCAGAACCCAAGCTGGGATACCAAAAGCCCAGTAAGCAGGCAGTCCTTGGTGTCAGAGGTGAGTCAGAAAATGTTGAACAAGACTAAACCAAGAACTCCCAGGGAATTTAAAATGGAGAAGACATGAAGGTGGAGAGGGACCATGTGAGAAGATGTCTGGGGAGAGTGGGAGTTGGAGGTGGATAGGATATACTGTATATGTATGAGACTGGCAAAGAATTAGTTATATATATATATATATATATATGTACACACACACACACACACACACACACACACACAAAGGACTCTTTTGATTATGATTTTTTTTCTTTTGGTTTTTGGTTTTTGGTTTTTCAAGACAGGGTTTCTCTCTGTAGCCCTGGCTGTCCTAGAACTCACTCTGTAGACCAGGCTGGCCTCAAACTCAGAAATCCGCCTGCCTCTGCCTCCCGAGTGTTGGGATTAAAGGCGTATGCCACAACTGCCCAACTTAAACAAAGGACTCTTAGAGCAAAGGGTCCCTCATGGTGAACCTTCTGTCCTCTTTCAGAAAAGAGCATTCTAGACTCTAAACAAACGAGGTCTACAACCTGTAACATACCTAATATATACCTCCTCAGAATACCCCTGAGTGTTTGTCAGAAAATTCACAGGCTTTAAATAGATAGATAGATAGATAGATAGATAGATAGATAGATAGATAGATAGATAGATAAATTTAAAAGAAGCTGTTGCATTTCACGATGGGCTGCTTCAAGAAGACAGATATCATATGAATCAAGTCCCCATAGAGTCCCCTCACCCTGGGAACTCAGGGGTGTTTTATGATTTGTGGCATTCAGAGCTTTATCCATTCGTGTTTAAAATCAAAAGTGGTATCTTTAAAATCAAGACAACCCGTTCTGTCAACTTTCCATTTCCCCTGCCTTCTCTTCTGTTTTCTGCCCCTTGCCATTCTTACCCTGCAGCAACCCAGGTCCTCAGCAGAGCCCTGCTCCCCAGGAGATGGCAATGGCTGAAGTCATTCTTGCAAAAGGTTGGTGGCATCAGGTAGGAGAGGAATGTTACAAACAAAACAAAACAAAACAAAACAAAAACCAACCAAACAACAACAACAAAAAAAAAACCAACACCAGCAGTGCAATCCAAGGTTGCAATGTTCCCACTATAGCTGGACCAGCACTCTCTCCTGAGAGAGTGGGTGTTAAGACTTCACAGCAACTAAGTCTCCAACCTACACTGCTACACAAGGTCTGTGCAGCAGATGAACACATGCCCATGACTACACTCTTGAGAAAATGTCATTGTAGACACTGACATTGGAAGTGTACTTAGTTTTCATATAGAAAAACTATTGGTCGTTTGATGATTTGAAAGATGTAAAACTATAAAGGCTTCCCTAGTCTAGAGAGGATAGAACCGTCAGTGGCCATGGTAGGTCTGAGGCTCCATCACATGAAAAGCATTGGGTCCCATCTGATGTCGAGGAAACACAGTGTTTTCATTTGGCAAAACTATTTATTCATTTTTTTGTTTTTTTTTTCACTTATAGCCTTTTAAAGTATGATTTGTACTTTGTGTGTTAAATACCAGTGATTCAGCTGAGCACTGTGGATAAAGAATGGACCTTTTATGTAAGCAATGATGTTATGTTCTGGTCATTAAAAAATGAATTTTTAATAACCGCTCGAGAAATAGCTCTTTTCTTTAAGTGTTTATGATATGCTTGTTTAATCTCAGGCCGCTCTCTCTCTCTCACACATTCTGAGCTTCTGTTGGCTCACACTGCTATATTTTTCAGAGTGAAGCCAGACCCAATTTTCTGTGGGGCTGAAATTTCACCAGGGGCAAGTTCATTCAGATCCTGGCTCATTTACATTTCAGGTCTGCAATTTGATCTGATTATCACCAGTTGGAAAGAAACTAAGAACTTTATTTTGTGGACTGAACTGGATAACCGAGCTCAGGGAGAAGAGTATAATCGTGAGCTCAGAAAGCTGCTGCTTTCTTTTTAATTCTCAGAAGTGCCAAGAGATTGACGAGTGCCATTTTCTAAGGGACTGATGAGAAAAACTCATGCTTTTGCAAAGGAACCAAGAAGAGAGTGACACACATAGCCTCCCCCAGAGCTACCAAAGTGGAAAGGAGAGGCTAAGTGGAGGGGAGCAAAAGGGAACATGATGGGTAGGCTGAGCTAAGCCTGAGAGAGAGTAGGATGCCCTGTCATAATTCCAGTACTTTCTCCAGTGGGAACAGGGCTCATCAACAGTTACAGAACCAGTAAGAAAATGGCTTGAATATGAATTCAATATGAAGGATACAAAAACCTCAATAATTTCTTTATGTTTATGTATTGGGAGATATGATAGATAAAGAAGCCAAAAGAACTTTTGCCCCATATCATCCAGGAATCATCCCATCGAGAAATGTCTGAACACACACGATGCAAAACACAGCACCAGAGAGCTGTAGGAAAAAGACTGAACAAAGGCAAGGCATGACATCCATCTACACTCTAATCAGTGAAGCAAAGCCACCGAGTGGCCCGAAGGACAGAAGACACTCAGGTGAAAAGTCAGTGTGATGCCCTTGTTTCTGCAGAGGGGCTGCCCTCATGTCAGTGAGTTTGCAAATGAAATGGTCCTGATGCAGAGGCCAGAAGAATCAACAAGTTTTCATCTCCAGGTTCAATGATGTGGATGGCCCACATGTTAAGCCCCACTCTTCCTGGGGAACCCACCATGAGCTGATTAGTTTTTGTCAACTTGATACAAGCTGAAATCCTCTGGGAAGAAAGAGCCTCAATTGAGAAAAGGCCTCCATAAGATTGGCCTATAAGCAAGTCAGTGGGGGTGCTTTCTTGATTAATGTTTAGTGTTTGTGGGAGGACCTAGCCCACTATGGAAGGGGTGCCAGTCCTGGGCAGGTGGTCCTAAATTACGTACAGAAGCTAAAGAAGTGAGCAGTTGTGAGTAATCTGGTAACATTTCTCCTCCACGGCCTCTACTTCAGTTCCTGCCTCCAGGTTCCTGCCAGAGTCCCTACTTTGGCTTCCCTCAATGATGGGGTCTGATAGGGCATATAAATCCAAGGGATTATCTCTCTCCAAGTTGTTTTTGACTATGGTCTTTAACACACAGAGAAAACAAACTAGGAGAACATGAGTTGTTATGAGGAGTAAGAAAATGAGAAATGTTTCCCCATTGGCTCGGGTGTTTGAACATTGGACCTCAGCTCGATGGTACAATTGGGGGAGATTTAGAAGGTACAGCCTTGTTAGAGATTGTAGCTCGCTGTAGGTGGACTTGGAAAGTATATGCCCTGCCTTATTCCCAGTCTTCTTTCCCCACTGCAAATAGGAGCTCTCAGCTTCCTGCTCCGGTGACCGGGTCTGCTGCTGCTGCAATGCTTTCCCTACTAGACTCTTCTCCCTGAGAACCATGAGCCAGAATAAACTCTTCCTTCCATAAATTGCTTTTGGCCATGGTGTTTTATCACAGCAATAGAAAAGTAACAAATATATACCCCCAGGCTTGGCACCAACATTGAAAATATGGGGGGAAAGATCCTGCTTGAACTAGAAATGCTGTGGCCCTGGCTCCTGCTCCATTTTTCCTTCTTAAGAGTCATGTACACCAGTTCTCTTATGGCTGACTCAACCAGAATGATGAAGGAGGGGGTTGCGTGTAGGAAGTGTGGTTCTAGCCTAACTAAGCTGACCCACGTAAAGCAACCATACAGACCCTGTTAGGTTCGTCTGGGTGTTTTGCACTAGCTAGCTCACTATAATCCTTGCAACAATGCTCTGAACAAGGTATTATTATTATTAGTCTTGTTTTATAAATGAGGAAATAACCCTCGGGTTACACAGCTTGCCTGTGATCACGTGGGTTACAAACAGCAAAGCCATCCCGTAAACCCAGGCATTCTGGAAAGGTTTTAAAATGCCAGGCCTCCCCAGAATAATATATTGTAATATAATCACAATTAAAATCCTCATGGACTGAGTGTTGAGAATATTTAAAAACTTTCTAAAGGGCATATTGCTATAAAACTTCAGTAACTGAAATCTCTGCCTATAGGGATCAGCAAAGCTTGCAAGACAGCCCTAAACAGAGCTGCAATGCACATCAAAGAGATTCAAACAGAACTCTACCAATAGCCTGTGGAAAATGGCTACAGGAGAGGAATTGGATGAGATCCTGTCCCTCGAGCATGGCAGTGTGACTGTGGCATGGACACTTGTTTGTGAGACGTTAACTTGTCTTATAGTTCGTCATGAGAAGTCCCGTGACTTATCCATCCATTTCTTGATAGTAAAGTCACATGTAGTCTTGAAAGTAGGTGAGGAATTTCAGCAAAACAAATGTCTAACTGGGGGCAAATGCTTCAGTGGGGGTCTTTATCATGCAGGAATGTGCAGGGAGGTGGACACAAAGAGTCCATTCAAAGGCCTCAACCACCACAAACCTCTTCAGGCTCCTTGCCTTTGGGCTCGGCTTCTGGTTGTATGTGACTTTCAGACAGAATGTAGGATGGGAAAATCTCACACCTTGCCCTAGACTGGGGAGTAGAGGATGAGGTAGTCCATGATAGGACTTTCATTGCTGAAACGTAGACAACCCTGGGGAAATCTGAATTGTTGACCAACATAGTAGATGCCTTTAATCAGCACCAGTAGGACTTGCTCCCCATCGCTCCTGTTCTGAGGGGGAGAGGGCTGAGCCAGAAGAACCAATACCTCAGCATCACTTCCCTAACATCGTCCTGGGCTTCCTGAGGTCCTTTCAGCTCAGCTAGCTCCAGAAACAGAATCGTTTAACATCTGTCTAGGGAAGTGGGTCTCAGCCTATGGACTGCAACACTTTTAGCAAACCTCTACCTCCAAGAGTATTTACATTACAATTCATAACTAGCAAAAATACGATTATGAAGTAGCAACAAAAATAATACTATGGTTGGGGGAATCGCCACAATGTGAAGAACTGTCTTAAAGGGTCACAGCATTAGGAAGGTTGAGAACTGCTGGCCTAGGGGATCACTGAGATCTTTCTGTGGAACAGACAAACAGTTGAACATTCAGGAATGACAGAAGACCCATCCACAGAAAAAGCAAAAGTAACCACTTTTATTAAAGCCACAGAATGATACCCCAGACTCGAGTACTATGTAAATGCAAGCAAAGAGTGTTTTATTTTGGTGAAATCCAGCATGCTGGGGTCTACCATCTACAAGGATGGAAACCCCGAAGTGAGCCCTCAGGCCTAATTTAAAGCACATTAGGGGAATTCCAGGGAAGGGTAGGCAACCTCTATGTTAATCTGTTGGCTCTATATCTAGGGACATTCTAGAACCATTGCTGGGGTGTAGGAGCTGTTGTTGAGGAGGTTTGGAAACTGCTCCTGACCTGTTGTCCTCACCTTGGGCCAGGTGGTAGTGCACCTTAGGCCTGGACTTGCCTGGACCTGCCTAGTTCTTGGAAACAGAGATTTAGGCCTAGTGTCCTGATCTGCCAATTTGAAGCCTGTCATGGAGTCAGCCTGTCTCAAGGACTGGGCATTTTGTGGGGATTTGGGTTATTCCCCTTTTCCTCCGTTGCTCCTAGTTAGATACCTGCCCAAGTTCTTTCTTGTCACCTTTATTCCAAATTGTCTAGTTTCAGACCTTGGGACAAGGGACTGAGGCACATATTTTACATACCAAAGCAGACCTGGCCTCCAGCTTTGACCAGCATCCCACAGTCCCTACCTGGCAAAGCCTGACCCCAACCTTGAACTTTCCAGCCCAGGGGCTGGGCTACCCTTCCCCCAGATGCTCCTCCCTATATAATCCAGACATTTTGGTCTCTCTTCTTCTCCTTCTCCTCTCTCTGCACCATTCCCTGTCTCTCTTTCTTTTCTTTCCACAGAGACTTTCCTGGTCTCAATCCTTGGGGCTACTGAACTCACAGGAAAACAGCTTCCCCCCAAAACCTGCCTTTGATATAATCTAATCTGGCTTGAATTGGCTCATTCACCAGAGACAGAGAAATAACCAATCCAAATGTCTTACAGGAATAAGAAGCCACTTTCTAAGGAGCCCACTCTTGTCTGCCTTGTCTACCTGTGTCCCTATAACTCTGCTTTGGTAGGGGAACAGCTTAGATTAGCTGCTGGTCCTCTATATCCACAATGGAATGAAACCATACACCAAACTCCTCCAGTGGCAGTTGAAAGTCCTCAAAAATGGGCTGAAGATGAAAGGTAGCCCCCCCCATTCCCTTTAGGGTTGGTATGGGATGTACCCCAACAACATTCAATCAGCTTTGTGTTTCCGTGACAAGATTCCCGAACGGGTTTATGGCTTAAGTCCAAAATGGTCAGCGGCATTGCTTTGAGCCTCTAATAAGGATGGTGTTGGTGAGAATGAACACATTAATTTCCAGCCAGTAAGCAGTGCAAAAGACCAAGAGACCAGAGTCCTACAGCCTTTTCTAAGGGCACACCCCCAGTGATCTAATACTCTCCCTCAGAGCCTCACCTCTCACATCAACCTCCCAACCTGAGCACCAGGCGTTTGCCCAAGGCTTGTGGGGGATGTTATCAGTAGCCCAGGTGGCTTTTCATCTTACACCTGTTTCTGTGGATTAGTCAGTGGTCACACTGGTGTTTGTGAATCAGTCATTAGAGTTGTAAAGTCACACCACTATGGAACGTGGGAGCACCTGCATAGTACTGGCATCTCTGGACCTTAGAAAACAATCGGACAGAAACTTGGGGAATTTTAATGCCATTAACAACAACGACAAAAGACTATTTCAGAGTGTTAATGCCTTGTGTGACTTCAGAGAGTGACCTAACTGGGGCTCCAAGGGGGTGAAGAAAGGCTAGTTGAGGCCAGTGGATGCCCCTCTTGGCCTGGCCCCTTTCACTCACCATCCATCAGTAACAAAGAGCTTTTAAATCTGTAAATAAGACCATGCCAGCATCTCTCTGTCTCAACTTCTGTATGGCTTTACCTTGCATCTAGGACAAAACCCAGTTTTTACACACAAGGTTGGCTACATTTTTGTATATTCTGGATTACTCTGCCTTTCCCAGAAAGTAGGGGGCTAGCCAAATAGTTAACCCCCTATGTCAAAGAGCGCCTGGCACTGAGAGAACACTCCCATCTATGTCAAAGAGCGCCTGGCACTGAGAGAACACTCCCATTTTTGTTGAGTTAATTAATTAGTGAGGACAGGGGAGATTGTTCCATGAGTAAGAGCACTGAGGACCCGAGTTCAAATCCACGGCATCCATGTAAAATCACTAGCATTGAAGGGTAACGCAGCGTATTCCCTTAGGTCACTGGCCTGCCAGTCTGACCAAACGTTGAACGTCATGAGACTCTGGCTTAGGGCAAGAGCTAGAGAGGTGGTTAAGAGCACTGGCTGCTCTTTCAGAGATCCTGAGTTCAATCTCTGCAACTAATTAGTGGCTCACAACCATGTGTAATGGGATCTGATGCCCTCTTCTGGCATGTAGGTGCCAATGCAGATAGAGCCCTCTTATACCAAGATAAATCTTTTAAAACAATCTTTTTCTTTCTTTCTTTCTTTCTTTCTTTCTTTCTTTCTTTCTTTCTTTCTTTCTTTCTTTCTTTCTCTCTCTTTCTTCCTTCCTTCCTTCCTTCCTTCCTCCTTCCTTCCTTCCTTCCTTCCTTCCTTCCTTCCTTCCTTCCTCCCTCCCTCCCTCCCTCTCTCTCTCTCTCTCTCTCTTTCTCTCTCTCTCCCTCCCTCCCTCTCTTTCTCTCTCTCGCTCGCTCTCGCTCTCGCTCTCACTCTTTTTCTCTCTTTCTTTTAAACTCCAGATTTTATTCCCCTCCTGGTTCCACCCCCCTACTATTCTACATCCCATACCTCCTCGCAGCCACTCTGTCTCCATGAGGATGTTCTGACCTCCCACACCCTCAGATCAGACCTCTAAAATCCCTGGGGCCTCCAGTCTCTTGAGGGTAGGTACATCTTCTTTGACTGAACCCAGACCCAGAAGTCCTCTTCTGTATATGTGTTGGGGACCTCATATCAGCTGGTGTATGCTGCCTGTTTGGTGGTCCAGTGTTTGAGAGATCTGGGGGTTCAGATTAACTGAAACTGCCGCTCCTTCTACAGGGTCACCTCTTCCTCAGCTTCTTCCAGCTTTTTCCTAATTCAACCACAGGGCCTAATAGCTTCTGTCCGTTGATTGGGTGCAAATATTTGCATCTGACTCTTTCAGCTGCTTGTTGGGTCTTTCAGAGGGCAGTCATGATAGGTCCCTTTTGTGAGCACTCTATAGCCTCAGTAAGACTGGAGAGATGGCTCAGTGGTTAAGAGCACTGGCTGCCCTTCCAGAGGTCCTGAGTTCAATTCCCACCAACCACATGATGGCTCACAACCATCTCATAATGAAATCTGATGCCCTCTTCTGGTATGCAGGTATACATGCAGATAGACATTAAATAGATAAAAATAATAATAACAATAATAATAATAATAATTAGACTGTGCCAAGGGAATAAGGCAGAAAACAAGAGGTAGATACTTGCTTTTCTACTATGGCTTCTGCATAACCATGGACTGGGGCTCACACTTGCGTGCACACATCATATACATGTAAACTTTTAAACAATGAAATATTAAATGAAATTTTAAAATAAATAGATGATTTAAGAAAATTAAATATTAAGCAATGTTTCTAAAGAAGCATGTCAGCCACCCATAGCTATGTAAGGGTCGTCTCATAAATTGCTTGATGAGCTCAAATCTATAATCCCAGCATTTGGAAGCAGAGGCAGCACAGTCAAGAGTTCAAGGCCAGCTTCAGCTACATGAAAAATTCTAAGTCCATTTGGGCCTATCTCAAATGATAAAAAAATACTTTTCAAACATTTAAATTTAGACAGTAATTTTTGAGAAGCAATTAGAAAATAATATGAAAAATGTGTGAAGGTGATATCTTTTTGAGATTTAATATTTTTTTGTTTTGATTTTGGTTTTTTGTTGTTGTATGTTTGTTTGTTTGTTTGATTCTTTGGTTTTTGGTTTTTGGTTTTTTTTTTTTTCCATTTTTTATTAGGTATTTAACTCATTTACATTTCCAATGCTATACCAAAAGTCCCCCATATCCACCCACCCCCACTCCCCTGCCCACCCACTCCCCCTTTTTGGCCCTGGTATTCCCCTGTACTGGGGCATATAAAGTTTGCAAGTCCAATGGGCCTCTCTTTCCAGTGATGGCCGACTAGGCCATCTTTTGATATATATGCAGCTAGAGTCAAGAGCTCCGGGGTACTGGTTAGCTCATAATGTTGTTCCACCTATAGGGTTGCAGATCCCTTTAGCTCCTTGGCTACTTTCTCTAGCTCCTCCATTGGGAGCCCTATGATCCATCCATTAGCTGACTGTGAGCATCCACTTCTGTGTTTGCTGGGCCCCGGCATAGTCTCACAAGAGACAGCTACATCTGCGTCCTTTCAATAAAATCTTGCTAGTGTATGCAATGGTGTCAGCGTTTGGATGCTGATTATGGGGTGGATCCCTGGCTATGGCAGTCTCTACATGGTCCATCCTTTCATCTCAGCTCCAAACTCCGTCTCTGTAACTCCTTCCATGGGTGTTTTGTTCCCAAATCTAAGGAGGGGCATAGTGTCCACACTTCAGTCTTCATTCTCCTTGAGTTTCATGTGTTTAGCAAATTATATCTTATATCTTGGGTATCCTAGGTTTGGGGCTAATATCCACTTATCAGTGAATACATATTGTGTGAGTTTCTTTGTGAATGTGTTACCTCACTCAGGATGATGCCCTCCAGGTCCATCCATTTGGCTAGGAATTTCATAAATTCATTCTTTTTAATAGCTGAGTAGTACTCCATTGTGTAGATGTACCACATTTTCTGTATCCATTCCTCTGTTGAGGGGCATCTAGGTTCTTTCCAGCTTCTGGCTATTATAAATAAGGCTGCTATGAACATAGTGGAGCATGTGTCCTTCTTACCTGTTGGGGCATCTTCTGGATATATGCCCAGGAGAGGTATTGCTGGATCCTCCGGTAGTACTATGTCCAGTTTTCTGAGGAACCGCCAGACTGATTTCCAGAGTGGTTGTACAAGCCTGCACTCCCACCAACAATGGAGGAGTGTTCCTCTTTCTCCACATCCTCGCCAGCATCTGCTGTCACCTGAATTTTTGATCTTAGCCATTCTGACTGGTGTGAGGTGGAATCTCAGGGTTGTTTTGATTTGCATTTCCCTGATGATTAAGGATGTTGAACATTTTTTCAAGTGCTTCTCTGCCATTCGGTATTCCTCAGGTGAGAATTCTTTGTTCAGTTCTGAGCCCCATTTTTTAATGGGGTTATTTGATTTTCTGAAGTCCACCTTCTTGAGTTCTTTGTATATGTTGGATATTAGTCCCCTATCTGATTTAGGATAGGTAAAGATCCTTTCCCAATCTGTTGGTGGTCTTTTTGTCTTATTGACGGTGTCTTTTGCCTTGCAGAAACTTTGGAGTTTCATTAGGTCCCATTTGTCAATTCTCGATCTTACAGCACAAGCCATTGCTGTTCTGTTCAGGAATTTTTCCCCTGTGCCCATATCTTCAAGGCTTTTCCCCACTTTCTCCTCTATAAGTTTCAGTGTCTCTGGTTTTATGTGAAGTTCCTTGATCCACTTAGATTTGACCTTAGTACAAGGAGATAAGTATGGATCGATTCGCATTCTTCTACACGATAACAACCAGTTGTGCCAGCACCAATTGTTGAAAATGCTGTCTTTCTTCCACTGGATGGTTTTAGCTCCCTTGTCGAAGATCAAGTGACCATAGATGTGTGGGTTCATTTCTGGATCTTCAATTCTATTCCATTGGTCTACTTGTCTGTCTCTATACCAGTACCATGCAGTTTTTATCACAATTGCTCTGTAGTAAAGCTTTAGGTCTGGCATGGTGATTCCGCCAGAAGTTCTTTTATCCTTGAGAAGACTTTTTGCTATCCTAGGTTTTTTGTTATTCCAGACAAATTTGCAAATTGCTCCTTCCAATTCGTTGAAGAATTGAGTTGGAATTTTGATGGGGATTGCATTGAATCTGTAGATTGCTTTTGGCAAGATAGCCATTTTTACAATGTTGATCCTGCCAATCCATGAGCATGGGAGATCTTTCCATCTTCTGAGATCTTCTTTAATTTCTTTCTTCAGAGATTTGAAGTTTTTATCATACAGATCTTTCACCTCCTTAGTTAGAGTCACGCCAAGATATTTTATATTATTTGTGACTATTGAGAAGGGTGTTGTTTCCCTAATTTCTTTCTCAGCCTGTTTATTCTTTGTATAGAGAAAGGCCATTGACTTGTTTGAGTTTATTTTATATCCAGCTACTTCACCGAAGCTGTTTATCAGGTTTAGGAGTTCTCTGGTAGAATTTTTAGGGTCACTTATATATACTATCATATCATCTGCAAAAAGTGATATTTTGACTTCCTCTTTTCCAATTTGTATCCCCTTGATCTCCTTTTGTTGTCGAATTGCTCTGGCTAATACTTCAAGTACTATGTTGAAAAGGTAGGGAGAAAGTGGGCAGCCTTGTCTAGTCCCTGATTTTAGTGGGATTGCTTCCAGCTTCTCTCCATTTACTTTGATGTTGGCTACTGGTTTGCTGTAGATTGCTTTTATCATGTTTAGGTATGGGCCTTGAATTCCTGATCTTTCCAAAACTTTTATCATGAATGGGTGTTGGATCTTGTCAAATGCTTTTTCTTCATCTAACGAGATGATCATGTGGTTTTTGTCTTTGAGTTTGTTTATATAATGGATTACATTGATGGATTTTCGTATATTAAACCATCCCTGCATCCCTGGAATAAAACCTACTTGGTCAGGATGGATGATTGCTTTAATGTGTTCTTGGATTCGGTTAGCGAGAATTTTATTGAGGATTTTTGCATCGATATTCATAAGAGAAATTGGTCTGAAGTTCTCTATCTTTGTTGGATCTTTCTGTGGTTTAGGTATCAGAGTAATAGTGGCTTCATAAAATGAGTTGGGTAGAGTACCTTCTACTTCTATTTTGTGAAATAGTTTGTGCAGAATTGGAATTAGATCTTCTTTGAAGGTCTGATAGAACTCTGCACTAAACCCATCTGGTCCTGGGCTTTTTTTGGTTGGGAGACTATTAATAACTGCTTCTATTTCTTTAGGTGATATGGGACTGTTTAGATGGTCAACTTGATCCTGATTCAACTTTGGTACCTGGTATCTGTCCAGAAATTTGTCCATTTCGTCCAGGTTTTCCAGTTTTGTTGAGTATAGCCTTTTATAGAAGGATCTGATGGTGTTTTGGATTTCTTCAGGATCTGTTGTTATGTCTCCCTTTTCATTTCTGATTTTGTTAATTAGGATTTTGTCCCTGTGCCCTTTAGTGAGTCTAGCTAAGGGTTTATCTATCTTGTTGATTTTCTCAAAGAACCAACTCCTCGTTTGGTTAATTCTTTGAATAGTTCTTCTTGTTTCCACTTGGTTGATTTCACCCCTGAGTTTGATTATTTCCTGCCGTCTACTCCTCTTGGGTGAATTTGCTTCCTTTTTTTCTAGGGCTTTTAGATGTGTTGTCAAGCTGCTAGTATGTGCTGTCTCCCGTTTCTTCTTGGAGGCACTCAGCGCTATGAGTTTCCCTCTTAGAAATGCTTTCATTGTGTCCCATAGGTTTGGGTACGTTGTGGCTTCATTTTCATTAAACTCTAAAAAGTCTTTAATTTCTTTCTTTATTCCTTCCTTGACCAAGGTATCATTGAGAAGAGTGTTATTCAGTTTCCACGTGAATGTTGGCTTTCCATTATTTATGTTGTTATTGAAGATCAGTCTTAGGCCATGGTGGTCTGATAGGATACATGGGACAATTTCAATATTTTTGTATCTATTGAGGCCTGTTTTGTGACCAATTATATGGTCAATTTTGGAGAAGGTCCCGTGAGGTGCTGAGAAGAAGGTATATCCTTTTGTTTTAGGATAAAATGTTCTGTAGATATCTGTCAGGTCCATTTGTTTCATAACTTCTGTTAGTTTCACTGTGTCCCTGTTTAGTTTCTGTTTCCACGATCTGTCCTTTGAAGAAAGTGGTGTGTTGAAGTCTCCCACTATTATTGTGTGAGGTGCAATGTATGCTTTGAGCTTTACTAAAGTGTCTCTAATGAATGTGGCTGCCCTTGCATTTGGTGCGTAGATATTCAGAATTGAGAGTTCCTCTTGGAGGATTTTACCTTTGATGAGTATGAAGTGTCCCTCCTTGTCTTTTTTGATAACTTTGGGTTGGAAGTCGATTTTATCCGATATTAAAATGGCTACTCCAGCTTGTTTCTTCAGTCCATTTGCTTGGAAAATTGTTTTCCAGCCTTTCACTCTGAGGTAGTGTCTGTCTTTTTCCCTGAGATGGGTTTCCTGTAAGCAGCAGAATGTTGGGTCCTGTTTGTGTAGCCAGTCTGTTAGTCTATGTCTTTTTATTGGGGAATTGAGTCCATTGATATTAAGAGATATTAAGGAAAAGTAATTGTTGCTCCCTTTTATTTTTGTTGTTAGAGTTGGCATTCTGTTCTTGTGGCTGTCTTCTTTTTGGTTTGTTGAATGATTACTTTCTTGGTTGTTCTAGGGCGTGATTTCCGTCCTTGTATTGCTTCTTTTCTGTTATTATCCTTTGAAGGGCTGGATTCGTGGAAAGATATTGTGTGAACTTGGTTTTGTCGTGGAATACTTTGGTTTCTCCATCTATGGTAATTGAGAGTTTGGCCGGGTATAGTAGCCTGGGCTGGCATTTGTGTTCTCTTAGTGTCTGTATAACATCTGTCCAGGCTCTTCTGGCTTTCATAGTCTCTGGTGAAAAGTCTGGTGTAATTCTGATAGGCCTTCCTTTATATGTTACTTGACCTTTCTCCCTTACTGCTTTTAATATTCTATCTTTATTTAGTGCATTTGTTGTTCTGATTATTATGTGTCGGGAGGAATTTCTTTTCTGGTCCAGTCTATTTGGAGTTCTGTATGCTTCTTGTATGATCATGGGCATCTCTTTTTTTATGTTTGGGAAGTTTTCTTCTATTATTTTGTTGAAGATATTAGCTGGCCCTTTAAGTTGAAAATCTTCATTCTCATCAATTCCTATTATCCGTAGGTTTGGTCTTCTCATTGTGTCCTGGATTACCTGGATGTTTTGAGTTAGGATCCTTTTGCATTTTGTATTTTCTTTGACTGTTGTGTCGATGTTCTCTATGGAATCTTCTGCACCTGAGATTCTCTCTTCCATTTCTTGTATTCTGTTGCTGATGCTCGCATCTATGGTTCCAGATCTCTTTCCTAGGGTTTCTATCTCCAGCGTTGCCTCGCTTTGGGTTTTCTTTATTGTGTCTACTTCCCCTTTTAGTTCTAGTATGGTTTTGTTCATTTCCATCACCTGTTTGGCTGTGTTTTCCTGCTTTTCTTTAAGAGCCTGTAACTCTTTAGCAGTGCTCTCCTGTAAATCTTTAAGTGACTTATGAAAGTCCTTCTTGATGTCCTCTATCATCATCATGAGAAATGTTTTTAAATCTGGGTCTAGATTTTCGGTTGTGTTTGGGTGCCCAGGACTAGGTGGGGTGGGAGTGCTGCGTTCTGATGATGGTGAGTGGTCTTGATTTCTGTTAGTAGGATTCTTACGTTTGCCTTTCGCCATCTGGTAATCTCTGAAGCTAGCTGTTTTAGTTGTCACTGTTAAGAGCTTGTTCTTCAGGTGACTCTGTTAGCCTCTATGAGCAGACCTGGAGGGTAGCACTCTCCTTAGTTTCAGTGGGCAGAGTATTCTCTGCAGGCAAGCTCTCTTCTTGCAAGGCAGGTACCCAGATATCTGGTGTTCGAACCAGACTCCTGGCAGAAGTTGTGTTCCACTCACTAGAGGTCTTAGGATCACGTGTGGAATCCTGTGTGGGCCCTTGCGGGTGTCAGGCGACTCAGCTGGCAAGGTAGCCGGGGCTCGAGTGGAGTGGAAGGGGTTTGAGCCCCAGATCAAGCCCGGGTAGCCTGCTTCCCTATGTACCGCAGTCTCAAGTTCCACGCGATTGGATTGGGGTAGGCGCTGTGTTCCACTCACCAGAGGTCTTAGGGTCCCGTGGGGAGTCCCGTGTGGGCCCTTGCGGGTGTTGGGCAAGACTCTGCTGTCAAGGTAGCCCGGGGCTCGAGTCTCGAGTCGAGCAGAAGGGACTTGTGCCCCAGATCAGGCCCGGGTAGCCTGCTTCCCTATGTACCGCAGTCTCGAGTTCCGCGCGATTGGATTGGGGCAGGCACTGTGATCCACTCACCAGAGGTCTTAGGGTCCCGTGGGGAGTCCTGTGTGGACCCTTGCAGGTGTTGGGCAAGACTCTGCTGGCAAGGTAGCCCGGGGCTCGAGTCACGAGTGGAGCGGAAGGGACTTGTGCCCCAGATCAGGCCCGGGTAGCCTGCTTCCCTATGTACCGCAGTCTCGAGTTCCGCGCGATTGGATTGGGGCAGGCACTGTGGTCCACTCACCAGAGGTCTTAGGGTCCCGTGGGGAGTCCCGTGTGGACCCTTGCGGGTGTTGGGCAAGACTCTGCTGGCAAGGTAGCCCGGGGCTCGAGTCTCGAGTCGAGCGGAAGGGCGGTTTTTGGTTTTTTTAAGACAGGGTTTCTCTGTGTAGCCCTAGCTGTCCTGGAACTCACTTTGTAGACCAGGCTGGCCTCTAACTCAGAAATCTGCCTACCTCTGCCTCCCAAGTGCTGGGACTAAAGGCATGAGCCACCACTGTCCAGCTAGATTTAATATTTTTAATACTCAAAATACAGAATGTGGCATGTCTGATGGTCCAAATGAGGGGGGTTTATTACAGTTCAGTTATCATGATGAGAAACAGAGCAATGGACCTGTCCACTGGTTGAGGAGCAGGAGAAACATTTTAACAGGGAAAGGGTTCATAAACCCTCTTTTTCTCACATGGTAGAATGTTATTTGAGCACTGAAATGTTTTGAAAACATATTTTTATTCCTAAGAGCATTTTCATGGCATGAGGGTTAATCCAAATACAATGGAAAACTCCAAGCTTCAGTTATTAAAAGATGTTTAAGTAGACATCCATGACAATGTGAAATCCGTCCTTATGATGGTAGCCACAGGGAAAACTCTAACTCATAGAGCAATAGTGTTTTTAATGTTCTTCTTTACACTTTCAAAAGAATCGCTACATTTATAGAGAAATCACCGATCAGTTTATACTAGTGGTCATCGGCACATATGCCTTACAAAACAGTGCTAGATACTAAGAGAGTTTGAAGTTCACTCTGTGGTTCAGGCGCGTGTAAAATGAATTTCCTTTATTTCATGAGCCATCCTATTTTACTCTCCCCTCTCCTGTTTCATTCATTTGGATTTTTTTGGGAGGGGTCTTCTTAAAAAATTATTTTTATTTTAAAAAATTATATGTATATGAGCATATCTGAGTCCAGGTGCCCAAGGAGCCAGAGAGGGAGTCAGATTTCAATGACCTAGAGTTACAGGCATTTGTGAGCCACCAAATGTGGGTGTTGGAATGGAACTTGGTTCCTCTGAAGGAACAGAATGACTCCGACCCCTGTTTTGGGTTTTAGAGACAAAGTTTTATGTAAGCCAGGCTGCCTCAAGAGTTTAAGGTAGCTCGTGACGACTTTGAGCTCCTGAACCTCCTGCTTCCAACTTGCAAGGACCAGGGTTACATGTGCACGCTGCCAGAACCTGCCAGAAAAATTATATTAAAAGTATGTTGAATTTGGTAGAGCTGAAATGACTAGTTCAGGAACTATTCACGATTACACTTGCAAATTGCCCAGATGCCAGCTGAGATCAGACACACCCCTGTGCTTGACACAGCAGGAACACAGAGGCAAAGAGGCCTAGAGATATTACAAAGGGTCAAATGATGTGAAATATTATAACCAGAATCAGCCAAACTTTGAGTCACATGCCCCAGGGTTATGTCAATCATATTTTTTTAAAAACTGGCATAAAGGTATGGCTTGTACTCTGTTGGTTACCCTATCTACTAAAATTGGAAAGGTACAGAGATGTAGCATGGTCCCTGAGCAAGGATGAAACGCAAATTCACAAAGTGTGGTGTGTCCTAAGTGTGATGGCCCATGCCTGTGTTCATAGTACTTGGGAGGCAGAGGCAGGAGGAAGAGAAGTTCAATTCTTCCTTGACTCCCTAGTGAAATCAAGGCTATTGTGGCCTGTGGCCTTGACACCCTATTTCAAAAGGGAAAAACAAAATATTACCTTGCTCACAGCCTGCAATCGTCAAGGTAAGAATGCACCAGGATGTGAGCACTACCCTTTATTGTTAGGGCCCGCTACACTAATCCTTCTCATCTGACCCTTGGCTTTTCCTGAACCTTTCCTTTACAGGAATCATTGATGCTTCTCCACAGGCTGCAGGACCAGCCAGATCTCATGCACATGGTCTTAGATGCTGCTCTGAGGCCACTCAGCCACTGATGTCTTTTATCCCCCAAGCTAGGTGGACAACAGGAATGAGGGACTTGCAGTTTCTTGCCACGGAAAGAAGAGAGCGGCTTGTCACAATGACTAGAACACTCCAGAACCTGTCCACTATAAACTGAATTCTTCTATCCTCCAATAATTATATGATGAGGTCCTAGCTCCAGTGTGACAGTGTTTGGAGTGGGGCCTTTAGGAATTAAATACACTGAGATTTGATCTCGTGGGCCCCATGAGTTAACCTTCTTCCATGAAGAGAAAGGCAGACTTCTGTTTCATATGATACTCTTCTTTTAATGTCCTGTTTTGACTCCAAACTTTCAAACTTAGTGTAAGAAAACTCAGTTTGAGAATATTCTAAGAAGGTGTGAACAAACTGTATCGCTAGGGGGGTGGCAAATCTGGCCATGGGCTCAGGGGAAATGTCCAAACCATTCTTAATTTCCTGTGTTACACTTCATTGATTTTCTGGATTGGACATTATGGGGTGAAGTTAAAGAGGGAAAACAAAAAAGAAAATTAAAGGTGCGCATAACATAGAAACGACTCTGGCTAGCATTTCAGAGCATGATTCTGACTGATTCACACACTCTGACCATCCCACCTGCATCACCTCCTTCTACCCAAGATCTTCCTCTCCCTAACACTGCCATCACACTGGAACAAGAATGATTAGTGTCCAAGTTCTGGTGTTCAGAGTTGGCATTTGGAAGGCTCTTCTCTTTCCATGGACCGAAAACAGTCAACTCCAGGCTGGTAGAAGGAAAGCCTGAAGCATGTAAGGGGGCCTGGGCTCTTAATAGCTGGTAGGTCACAAGTAAGAGAAAAAGCTAGAGAGGAAGCAACAAAAACACGGAGGGAATCGTCATCCTGCCTGCATAGCCCTCTTCTTTCTAGTGATTGCTCTCATGAGTGTTTGGTCACATGGTATACAGAAAGATGTTTGTATGTATCTGTGAGAGTCAGGAGGCCGATAAAAGAGCCTTGGTTGATGTCTTCATTGATCACACACCTACTGATAATGTTTTCTTCAAAACGCTCGTGTTAACTCTGTTCAAGTTATAGAATCTCTAGTCTATGATTTCTGACTAGAGAGAGAGATCAACAGAGAGAGACAGAGACAGAGAGATAGAGAGAGACAGAGAATATGAAATCTGTATTGTAAGTTTGACTACTCATTCCCCAAGCCAGTTGGATCAGGAAGCTTAACATGGACAAACAAGAACAAATTCAGCCACTCGAGCCTGGTGCTTATCTGGTTTCTTTTCCTGCCTTGTTACCCAGTATGTGGCAGAGGAGGGAAAGGAAGGGATCGGTTAGTCACTTGTACTATTTATAAGGTCTCTAGGAAAAGCCCGAGATAGTGGGGAAATGTCCGTTTCTTTCTATTTTTTACATAATCATTTCCCTAGTCTGCCCTACTGTCCCCGGTGTCACTGAAAAGCTCCCACGTCCAAAGCAGCTGCATGGCTTTGGTTTTGTTCCATTCACCTCCCTTTTCTCTGTCCATGTTCAAGGCCACAGACACCAAGTGTCCCAAACTGTCACTGAAAAGGATTCCTGTGTCCAAGGTGGCTTTATCATTGGCAATCAGAGACCCAGAGAAGCCATCTCTAGCAACTTTCTGTGCTGGATAAAACCGAACCTGCAGGGGCCTGGAAGCCTGGCTCAGTGGTTAAGAGCACTGGCTGTTCTTCCAGCGGTCCACGGTTTGACTGCCATCACCACAGCACACGAATATCTGTAAGCCCAGTTCCAGGAGCTCCCACACCCTCTTCTGGCCTTTGCAGGCATCAGGCATGTAAGAGTTGCACAGCCATATATGCAAGCACACACAGATGAAACAATTTAAATAATAAACAACCCTCAGAGAATGCGTATGCTAGAAAAAGCTTGAACCAGGAAAAAAAAATTGTTTTCACTCAGGTAGAATTATGAAAATGATTTTAATGAATAAGCTTTTCCCAAAAGTTGAATTAACATACAAACTGAAATTCTAGACAACCATTGCTTTGTTTTGCAGTGGTAAATCTGGAAGGGACCACCCCTTTACCACACTGTGTCCTTCCCCCACGGAGAAAACTCCAGAGGAGTGACACTCCTCTGAGCTAGCCTTCGACAGCCTTCTGCTCTTAACAAGATGTTCATGACACTTTTTTTAAAATCTGGGTCTTGGGACTTTTGGAAAGGACTATGTTAATTCAAGGCTAAGTACTAAAGGACACTATGGCTGCCACTTGTCCTCTCCATCCAAGATTCTTGCCGAGGTCCCATGTTGTAAGGAAAGCAAGCCACACTACTGAAAGATGTTGGTGTCGCAGCTGACAGTCAGCATCACACCCAGACACACACACTTACACACAGATATACACACATGCACACACACACACATGCACCCAGACACACACACACACACACACACACACACACACACACACACCTTAGGCTGGCGAGTGAATAGGAATTAGAAACTTTGACATTCAGGCACCCTCAGTCCTCAAGCTACTCCAGCTAAACAGGACACCTGTCTTCTTCCAGCTACCGAGCTGCAGAGTCATGAGAAAAATAAAGGATTATTTTAGGCCAATGAGTGTTGGGATGATTTATGAGTTCATAGTGGTAAACAGCCAGAACACAGGGACAGTGTTGGGCAGGTTTTTGAGAGGATTCCCGAAGGGCCAGCGACACCGGTGCCTCCTGTGTAGCTCAAGTCTGGGTTGGTTTCCTCTCATGGTTTCTTGTTCCTCTGACAGCTTCTCTCTCTTAACCCTGGCGTTTTGAGATCAGGATACTGAAAAAAAAAAAAAACAACAACTAACACATCTTTGACTTTGGAGGATTTCTTACAAAAAAAAGTCGCTTTTGATGTGGATTGAAATCTCAAGGAGACTCTCAGGCAAAATGCCACTTTAAATCTGACGATGATCAGTAGCAAATGGAGGGGGCAGAACAGAAGGTCCCTTAAGAGTGCCATCTTTAATTACTGCTGGAAGAGTGATCCAGTCCCAAATGCCTTCACTGCTTAGGAGATGAGCAGGAAACAGCAACTTAAAAGTAAAGAGACTACTGGTGGCCAGTTCCTCCAGCCCTGCACATCAGGCAAGCTGCTGAAGGCCCAGCACTGCGCTCTAGCTGTGAGGAAACAAATTCAAGAGCCATGCTGTGAAACGTGGCTCTGCTCCTCCTGTCTTTCCTATGTTGTGCAACCAATCTTTCCGCACCTCAGGTTTCTCAGCTCAATGCTGGCTCGACAAACCCTTCCTGCCACTTTAGGGTTGCTGTGAGATTCAAAGACAGACATGTACTAAAAGTAGAGCCTAGCACCAACAAGGTCCTTGGGGAACAGTGACTATTAGTTTTATATTCCAGACACCAGATCTGCCGTCTGTGCGATTTATCCTAAATTAAGCCTTTGTCCATTGAATTTAGACATAGATGAAGTCCATTTAAGTCCGCACCTAAGGGAAACTTCTTTTGCTGTAAGAATCTTTCTTGCCTCTGCACATTTGGTAGCTATGGGTGTGGTAGACTGGGGCTCAATAGCAGCTTTAACAACCCTAGTAATAAGAATTTTGCAAGGAATGGGAACTAAACTCTGACTTTCCCAAATTCTCAAATGCCATACAAATTGTATGCATTTAAAGGCTTTGAGGCAGTGGTTCTCAACCTTCCTAATGCTGTGACCCTCTAATACAGTTCCTCTTGTTGTGGTGAGTCCCAACCATAAAATTATCTTGTTTCTACTTCATAGCTGTAATTCTGCTGCTGTTATAAACCATAATGTAAATAACTGGTATGCAGGATACCTGATATGTGACCCCATAGGGGTCTTGACCCACAGGTTGAGAACTACTGCTTTAAGAAGTTGTGTAAGTGCCAGGCTGTTTTTGCTGTGCATTCTTTTTCTACAGGCAACTGTTGCAGGGGTCTGTGGAGTTTTTCTGGAGATGTTCAGTGTTTTCTCAGTGTGAGAAAACCTTGGCTGCCACTCCTGTCCCTTGGCATGCCGCACTGACAGTGCCTTTCCTTAACCCAGTTGCCCCCATCCTCCCATAGAGTAAGTGCTCCTTTGATACATTGTACACTTCCAGCATTTTTTTTTTCTAAAGAAATCCCAACAGGACCCACACATTTGTCCTCCCCACAGCGGTCTCTGTTAAGTGACTCATTCTTCTAATGTATTCATCGTGACCTTATTGTGCTTCTCTTGATAATTAGTAAAACAAGGAAAGCAAAAAGCAGGCAGAGGTTTTGGAAAACAGATTAAAGAAACACTAGCAAGCTGGGACTGTTGCATCTGCTAGGGAGTAAACCTATATCCTGTAGCGTCATGAAATCTGCGGTACTCGAGCAAGTGAGACCGTTCAGGGTGGCTTTCACCCACCTTATAATACTAGATAAGTTTATAAGCTATCATCACATATTTCCACAGCTCTGAGAAACTGGATTTTGAATAGCTACCATTTGTCAAAAGGACTTTCTTCATCAAAGCATGGGGGGGCATCCCTGAGACTCTCCACTGACCTTGGCCCCTTTTCCCTGTGGCTTCCCTCCAAGCAAGTCAGAAGGATGTACTTGGGAAGAAACAAAACCATAGCAACAATAAAATATCCACATTGCTGTCTGTGGTAGTTTGAATGAGATGTCTCCCACAGTCTCAAGCACTTGAACACCTGGTCCCTAATTGATGAAGCTGTTTGAGAGATTTAGGAGTCATTTAGGATTTGTTGGAGGAAATATGACAGGAGAGGTGGGATTTGAGAGTTTAAAGACTCTCACCATGTCTAGTTCACTTTCTGCTTGGTTTTTTAAATTCAAAAATGAGTTGTCTGCCTGCTGTTCCAAGCCATTATGCCCACCATGATTGGCTCCCATCTGCCATCCTAGACTCTAACCCTCTGAGACTGTAAGCCCAAATAAACTCTTCCCAAATAAAAGACAATAGACTGTTTTGTCTTGGTGTTATCATAGCAACCGAAATGTAACTGATATACTTTCTAATTTTCTTACCTTTTCAGTGGTCATGTGATTCAGGGCTAGAAGAATGGTTTGTGAGGTAAATTTTGTTAAAAAACAAACAAACAAACAAAACAAGCAAAAAAAGGAATAAATATAGTTAGATTCCTTCCTTTCCATCTCATACCTTCACAATAAGTATGTCTTGAGGAGCTGTAGCAGCCATTTTGAGATCAGGAAGTGACACGCCAATTCATCAAGGATTATAAAGGAAAAATATACAGTGACATTGGCTATTTGATGTTGCTATGGAATCAACATCTTCCCTTGGTGTCTTACCCCAGAATCTTCATTACATGAGAGTAATATTAATAAATACTTCTTTATATAAATAAGAAGTATTTGTAGGGTATTCTTTTAGTCCCATTTCAAGAAAATACAGTTGTGCCTTGTAATCTCCCTGAATTGGTTCTAAAATCCTGCCCTGCCCAGCCACCTAGATAGCAAAATCTTTGACTCTTTGATTAGACTGGATCATCTGATGGCATGATATAACTTGTGCTTATGCTCCTATGTACAAATCATCTCTGGATTGCAGATAGTAGCTAATTCAATGTAAAATATCTGTGAGTGGTTAGGCTGAATCCTTGGGGCACAATGACAAAGAAAAAAGCCTATACATGTTCAGTGCAGATGCTTTTCTAAAAAAAGAATATCTCAATCTTAGAGTGCTTGAATCCACAGCCGTGCAGCCCACACACTGGGAGTGCTGGCTCTGTATTATTTATACCACCCAGGGTTTTTTCTTAGGAACACAACAAGACAACTGCCACAAGAGAACATTGAGCATCATAAAATGAGAACTAATTTTAAAGTCTCTTTTTAAAGGAATCAGATGGTTTTCTGAGAAGCTCAGGTAGGAGACATTTCACAGGCATGCTCCATGATAAAATGGGATGTGTCACATGCTCCTTTCCGCAGCACACAAAAGCTGTTGTGTCCCTAAATCATTAATAACCAGTTAGTGTTTTCAAAGCACTTGGCCATCTTTTCATGTTTCCTCCTCAGGATCTCTGTAGCAGATTGTAAATCTCATCTAACAATGGAAGAACTGAGAGCAAGGCTTTTCAAAGGCTCTCTCAGGAATGGGCCGGTGGCAGACTCAGAACTAAAACTCAAAGAACTTTGCATACTCTTGTAGTTGGTTTTCTCTGGTAAGTCTAATCTGACATGGCCCAAGGAAGAGCCATAGTTAAAAAATGTTTCATCTCCTATGTATATTTAAAATAAAGTTCATATACGTGTATGAAAATGTTATGATAAACCCATCATTATATATAAAATGACTGTACAAGACGGCAAAGGAAAGGGGAAAATGGCTTCTTAATATGCAGACAACTCTGCCCAAAATTGCCATGCTGGATGTGATATCATATTTCCTGCTTTCTGGAAGCACTAGGCAATGAGAAATGAAGGGTTGATCTTTTGATATTACATTTTCTTAAAGTAGACAATGAAGAAAATAGCTCATTGTCAGAACAGAATGAAGGTTTTTCCTTACTTTTAGACAAACAAACAACAAATTGCGGAATTATTTCTCAGACCACACCTGAAGTTCCAACACGGCAGGGGGTGGGGGAAGCTGAGGAAAGAGGATCATGTGGTAAGACCCTCAAAGAGCTATTTTTGATTAAAAAATATGCATTCAGAAGTACAGAGCTCAGAATACACCCCTGTCTTCTGAAACCCAAGAAAATGTTCTGGAAGTTCAATAATGATCTGATTGACGAAACAGAAACGTGGCCTTTAATTATTCTAGTTTCAAGAATAAATTCATGCATTTCAAAGCTTCACATTAGTAAGATTTATGTGATATGAGTTCAAAAGGGGAAAATGGGGAGGGGGTTGCTCAGATGGAAACACAAAGAGCCCTAATTAAGCATGCCTTGTTGCTATCTTTGTTTCCAAATGGAAAGACCTGGAGGCAAGAACCCTGTGTCCCTGCTCTGCCACCTCCTTGGTGTGAGAGTTTGAAGACATCCTTCCTCTTCACATTCAATGACTGTCCTGGGCACAATGATGAGGCTCTTCCTGAGTGGGATTAAATGAGATAAACAGCAACAATAACATAAGTTATGCTCATTGCCCAAAAGGGTCTTCAAGCAATCACACAGGAAGGAAGGACCCACAGGAAGGAAGGACACACAGAAAGGAAGGACACACAGGAAGGAAGGACTCACAGTAAGGAAGGACCCACAGGAAGGAAGGACACACAGGAAGGAAGGACACACAGGAAGGAAGGACACACAGGAAGAAAGGACACACAGGAAGAAAGGACCCACAGGAAGGAAGGACTCACAGTAAGGAAGGATACACAGGAAGGAAGGACACACAGGAAGGAAGGACACACAGGAAGGAAGGACACACAGGAAGGAAGGACACACAGGAAGGAAGGATCCACAGGAAGGAAGGACCCACAGGAAGAAAGGACACGCAGGAAGGAAGGACACACAGGAAGGAAGGACACACAGGAAGGAAGGACTCACAGGAAGGAAGGACTCACAGGAAGGAAGGACACACAGGAAGGAAGGACTCACAGGAAGGAAGGACACACAGGAAAGAAGGACACACAGGAAAGAAGGACACACAGGAAGGAAGGACACATAGGAAGAAAGGACACACAGGAAGGAAGGACACACAGGAAGGAAGGATCCACAGGAAGGAAGGACCCACAGGAAGAAAGGACACGCAGGAAGGAAGGACACACAGGAAGGAAGGACACATAGGAAGAAAGGACACACAGGAAGGAAGGACACACAGGAAGGAAGGACACATAGGAAGAAAGGACACACAGGAAGGAAGGACACACAGGAAGGAAGGACACACAGGAAGGAAGGACACACAGGAAGGAAGGACACACAGGAAGGAAGGACTCACAGGAAGGAAGGACACACAGGAAGGAAGGACTCACTATACACCTGCTACAGAAGCTTTAGCTTAGCCTGCTCTAGGTGGCAGCAAAGGTGGGTTGACTCTCGGGATCACACTGTTCCATTCAAACCCACTGGGTTTAAACTGTTGTTTAGGCACTTCTTCTTGGCCTGCTAGTGCCTGGCAGGGTCTGTCATGAGTACATTAAAACAAACAAAGAAACAAACATTAGGGGCAGATCCTGGAGAAGAGAGGGAGACAGTTGGTTTAGCCTGTCATCGAGGGCAGTGATGGTCAGTGGACCTTGTATAGGTGGCACAGCTGGCAGAGTTTGGGGAATGAAGAGACTGGTGTGTAGCAAGCACAGAAAGAGTATCTCTGGACGGAAATCTGCTAGCATGAGAAAATGATAGAGTGTGATGAAGAACTGCTATCTGCCACAGAGGCAGGCAGCTGACCGGAAGTGTGTCTTCCAGAAAGCAGGTAGAACTCCGCATTTCCTGACGGAACTTGTGGGAATAGTGTACTCCTTGAGAGGATAGCACCTTTGTTAGATGTTTTAGTCTCCGGGTTCTGGCGGCATTCTCCGGGTTCTGGCGGCATATGGTGTGTGTGTGTGTGTGTGTGTGTGTGTGTGTGTGTGTGTGTGTGTGTGTGTGTGTGTTCTAATCCCCTTTGAGTTAGAAGGGGTTTCTTTCTGCGTGTGTGTGTGTGTGTGTGTGTGTTCTTTCTGCTAGGAAGAACAGATTGTGGGTACAGCTACAACTGGGCTCTAATCTTGTCTTCTAAAGAACTCTTACTACCCAGAATGCTTAGCGGAGGGTTGGCTTTTTCAGAGCCCAACATCCCTGCTAATACATCTGCCTCTCAGTGGCGCCTCGGGAGCCTAGCGTCTCTCCACTACAAGTAGATGAAAGAGAAATGAGAAAAGGGACAGATAAAGTAGAGACAATAGGGAACAAAGGCTATCTGCGGAAGAGAGCAAGAAACCAAGAGGAAGAGGCTAGCAAGAGGAGAGAACAGAGAAAACAGGAAGCCATGTGCTGTGAGGGGCAAGCGCAGAATCACAAAGACTCCACTCAGTGCCTGACTGTCTGTTGGTCTAGAAATTCATGCAGAGTGAAGGAAAGGAGGTTGTCCCTTCATCAGGAGTGGGACAGAGAAAGGAAAGTGTGCTGTTTATTGTTCTAGATCACCTGAGTAACTAATCGTCTCCATGTCAATTGTGTTAAAGCTTTCATAGTCCAGGAGTCAGAACCACACTGAATCGTACTCCAAGGCAGCGATGGCTTTAATTAAGGGAGAAAAGTATAAATGAGGAGGGAGAAAATCTGAGCCCAATGGGTGGGATGCTTCAGAGACCAACCCAACCAATGCATAATGTCTGAGAAAGGAGAAGGGGGGGGGGGGAGAGGAGGAGGAAGAAAAGGAGGAGGATGAAGAGGAGAAGGTAGCAGCAGCCTGGTGTTTATTTTATTATATTTCATTTTATTTTTGGCAAAGGAGTGGAAGAAAGGGAAGGAGAGAGAAGATGAAGGAGGAAGGAAATAAAGGAAGAAGGACATAAAGAGGAAGAAGATAAGGGAGGAAGGAGAAGGAAACAGAAGGAAGAGGAAGGAAGGAAGAGGAGGGGTTGTGGCACTGTACACCCAAACTCTTTTGAGAGAACTTCACCAGACTGTGCTGCCTAGTAACTGATGTCTTGAGTCCTCACATGGCTGGCTGCCTGTCATTTCTGTGTATCGTTTCTTTGTCCCTTTTTCTAATGGGGAAATCATCAGGCAGAGACAACTTCAGCATCTAGGGGTTCCTACACACGCACACAGAAGCTGTCTCTATGTACACAGCATAATTTAATTTGATGCTAACCAAGCAGAAACCCAACAGTCAACTAACTTCTTGCAACTTTACAGTTTAGACAATCAAGTACTTTCTGCTTCGCCTCTGCA
The DNA here is from genome assembly GCF_000001635.26 of Mus musculus. Classification (NCBI taxonomy): domain Eukaryota; kingdom Metazoa; phylum Chordata; class Mammalia; order Rodentia; family Muridae; genus Mus; species Mus musculus. Next base: position 94,654,325 of record NC_000075.6, read on the forward strand.
AACCCCTATAAAATTTTTCCCCTCTTGTGCCTCTTGGCAGTGCCTAAATTGTTTATCCTTTGGACCTGCCCAGCACTTGAACCCTTGTCAGATCAAAGAAATTCTTTAAAGTGTCAGCAGAGCTAAGTTTATCTCTTAACAGGACTAATTTTTGAATAAACTGACTTCTTGGTATTCGGGCTCCATTTACTGTGCGGTCCCCACTGCTCTGTCACGGCAGCATCCATTCATCTTCATCAATACTCTTACAACAGAGCTTGTTCGTCTTCACTCACATCAAAATCATCTCATGGGATTTCCACACCCCACCACATCACAAGAGCTCCTGATTCAGGACATCTGGGAAGTAAGAATCAATCAATTAATCATACAATCCCCCCACTACTCCCTCTGTCTCCAAATAATATTTTAATTGCTATTCCCAGGGGAGAAATTGTGTTCTTCTGTTTGGTCCCTGCCTGTGACAAAGCCAGGTAGGAGAGATTCAAATTATATTAGAAAATATGAATGCATCTGCTAGTTGGAAATGGGAAGACAAGAGCTAACTGAATTGACTGATCTCTGCAATTTCTTGTGGTTTGATGAATGTTTCTGGTCATGGCATCTGGGACCAACACTGGGTGCTGTCAGCATTAGTTGTTGATGCCTTACATTGCCAAATGTGCAGACAGGGGACCGTCTGTACTGGCTAGTTTTTGTCAGCTTGACACAAGCTACCTTCATCTAGGAAGAGGGAATCTAAATTAGAAAAATGCCTCTATTGGATTGATCTGTAGGCAAGCCTGCAGGCTCTGTAACTGTGTAGGGCATTTTCTCCATTGATGATTTATATGGGAGGGTCAAGACCACTGTGGGTGGTGCCAACCCTAGGAAGGTGCCAACCCTAGGAAGGTGCCAACCCTAGGAAGGTGCCAACCCTAGGAAGGTGGGCCTGGGCTCTTTATGAAAGCATGTTTAGCAAGCCATGAGGAGCAAGCTAGTAAACACCACTCCTTCAGGGTCTCTGCTTCAGTTCCTGCCTCGAGGTTCCTGTTCTGCTTCTATTCCTGCCTTAACTTCCCTCAGTGATGGACTGTGATTGTGGCATATAAGCCAAATAAACCCTTTCTTCCTCTAATTACTTTGGTTTTTTGGTGCTTATTATAACAAAAGAAAGCAAGTGGGGTTACCATCCTCTTACTACTTACTGAGATTTATAGGTCTACATCCCACACTATACTGGAATTCAACACAAGGCAGTTGTGGCTGTTTCTGCTTGGATGGGAGGCTATCCTGGGACTCGGGAAGCCCAGGAACCATACAGCTCTGAAGGGAAAATGTATCCCAGTCAAAGGACAGCCCAAGACATGGGAGTCTAAGAACCACACAGCTCTTAGGTGGGACAATGTCCCAGTGGAAGGGCATCCTGAGACATGGGAGCCCAGGAACGACAGAGCTCTAAGAGGAAGGCTCCTTAGCAGAGGTGTTACAGCTCCCAGGGTTAGGGATCCCCAGCTGCGGTGAGGAGCTCAGAGCCCTTCTATTCATTGCTTCTTTTCTTCTTGGCTTCTTCCAAGGACAAAGTCATACCGGGCAGCAAATCTCATGAGAAAGATGTATTGGAGGGTCCAGGTACGGAGGGACAAAACCAAAAATGGCTGCCCTCTGCTCCTGGGAGTGGACGGCAGGGAGTTTAACAAAAAAGGGGCAGAGCTTAGATAGGCTTTCTGACGGGGCGGAGCTTCTCAGGGCAGAGATATCCAGAGTGAGGATTGGTGGGATTTCATGTTCCGAGCTTGGGGAGCTCAGGTATTGGTGGGTTTTGCTGTTCAGGAATTGGTGGAGTTTTGTGCTCAGGAATTGCTTTTGTGTGTGTGTGTGTGTGTGTGTGTGTGTGTGTGTGTGTGTGTGTGTGAGAAGCTCAATGATTGGTGTGTTTTCCTGCTAGGGATTGGTTGCTATTTTTCACCTCTTTTTTCCTATTGTTTTCCCATGGTTTAGGGTGGGAAGTCCTTCCCAACTACAGCCGACTTTTGTTGTCATCTCTGTGGGGCTGCGGGGATGGCTGGAGAGGGGGTGCTGCCACTGGGGACAGCACCTGTGGGACAACTCTTAGTGTTTCTCTAGGCTGAGTTGGGAAAGGTGATGCACCACCTTGGACAGCTCCTAACACAGTTGCAGGCTGAGATGTTGTGGAGCTGCCATTTTGACAGAAATCACCATTTTTGACAGGTCCTGAAGGGACATCTCACAGGCTGTAGGCTGGATCGGGAAGAAGGGGCCTGCCACTGTTCTGCGGGCTTTTGTAGTGCAATGCCTTTTGTGGTGCACCATTCAGGACTCCAAGTTGCAGTCTCTCCCCAGGAGTGAACCTTTATGTGCGTGAGGCAGAGGCATTCCACACAGGTTTTGAGTCTCAGCAAAGGGTATCATGGTGGCCCTTGTACATTGACCTCTCTGTGACACTCCAGACATGTCTCCAGGAGACATATCTGCAGGCAGTCAGCCAGGCCTGTAGAATAGAATACACAGTCAGCTGGAGTTCTTCTCATGGAGTTTCTACTGTGGCAAAGGGAAGACACGACATCTTTGTGTCATTTTCTCTCTTAATGTGATAGCTGGAGCTGCCACAGTCACTCTGAGTTCTTAAGTTGACACAGCTCAGGGTATAAGCATGGACTGCACAGCTCTGTAGTGTAAAGAACCTTGCCCTGGATTGGCGAGATGAACTCAGTAGTTAAAAGCCTTTGTGTTCAGGCTGGAGAAACCAAGTATAATCCCCATGTCTTATACGGTAGCAGAAGGAAACTGTCTCCAAAGAGTTGTCCTCTGACCTCCAAACATGCACTATGGTATATGCACAAATCTGTATTCACATATAACCAAAGAAATAAAGACCTTGTCCAGTTTGAGAATAGGAAGACACTGGATAGGGGTGGAGGCTGGCCAGAAGGTGGCAATATGGTAGGGTTAGCCAGTGACAGCATGGGTCTCACAAGTGGGATGCCTTGAAGGGTTGGCTGTCCTTTGTTTTCACAATGAGTCTGCTTTTTTCTGCTCTCCTTGGCAGGGAGAGCAGAAGCTGCAAGGGGAGTGGAGAGCTGGAGAACAATGAAGAGTGAACTTCCTCTGAACTTGGGGCAGGACTTTGCAGCCCACCCTCAAGTGCATTTTACAGAGTGCTCTAGCCTCCCCCACCCCTTATGAACCAACAGAGGAGTGCCTAACCCTGAGCTAGCTCTTCCCACTCTCTTGGCGGAGGGATTGCTCCTTTATAGATGCCCTTTGTTTGTGTGCTGGGAAGGAATGGAACAGAGAAGCTTACAGTTTAAGACTTGTGAAAGTCTTCCATACCTGGGAGAGGATCATAGCAAATACAGTGGTGTATAACTTACAAAGAGGGATGGCAGGAGGGTTCAGTCCCACACTTAGGGTGGCAGAGCTGAGTTTGAACCCTGATTGGGAAGAGATGGGAAAACATCTGAAACTCAGATGGCTGAAGAGATGAATCACTTGAAGTCAGCTCTCCCAATCCACCTTCTTCAGCTTTAAAACTTCAAATTTAGGATCTCCAATAGATCCTTGTCTCCACATGGGTCCTGGCTTGGCACAGTAAGAACATATTTACCTACTCTACAGAGTCTTCACAAGAAAGCCTATGACCCTGCAGCCCTGTTCTATCTATGTCTTATGGACAGAATATGGCGCTGGTACCCTTAGACCATGTTTTCTTTCTCTCTCTCTCTCTCTCTCTCTCTCTCTCTCTCTCTCTCTCTTTCTCTCTCCCTTCTGACTTCTCCATGTCACCAAGAGGTAGGGGGTTTAATTTAGCAACATCTTTCCATAGGCAATCCCTATACTAGAGATACAACTCAGAACTTGCCTTTGCAGACAGGTTCCTAAGTCTTAGACACAGGTTTGGATGTATCTCGTCTTAGTTAGGATTTTACTGCTGTGAACAGACTCCATGACCAAAGCAACTCTTATAAAGGACAACATTTAATTGGGGCTGGCTTACAGGTTCAGAGGTTCAGTCCATTATCATCAAGATGGTAGCATGGCAGCATCCAGGCAGATGAGGGGCTGGAGGACATGGAAGTTCCTGCTCTTGTTCCAAAGGTACCTAGGAGAAGACTGACTTCCAGGCAGCTACGACGAGTATCTTAAAGCCCACATCCACAGTGACACACTTCTTCCAACAAGACCACACTTATTCCAACAAGGTCATACCTCCAAATAGTGCCACTCCTATTCAAACCATCACACATCCACAACATAAACGTACAAATTTCATATCAAAGAAAGCTTCAAGCCTGAGCTGCAGCTGCTTTCAACTGCTAATCTGGTAATACACTTGCCTGGCTATCCTGTCAATGGGTCCTTCATTAGCATATTGGAAGGAAATGGAGTTTCAATACTTCTAAAATGTAGGTTGGGGATCATGATCATGATGGTTGAACCCATGCAGGCCTTGGGTATGCTGCCGAAATCTCTGTGAGATCGTATGAGTATCAATTCTGTTGTCTCCAGGAGGCACTAGTTCCTTGGAGTTATCCACCATCTCTTTGTCTTTTACAGTTTTTTTGCCTCCTCTTCTGCTTTCTGCATAGATCCTTGAGCTGTTCGGGGCAGGAGGCAAGGGGAGCTTTCGTTTAGGGCTGACTGCTCCTAAGTCTCTTACTCTCAGCCCATTGTCCAGTCGTGAATCTCTGTGTTACTTCCAATCTAATGCAAGAAGAAGGGTCTCTGATGTGGGCTGACTGAGGCATTGATCTGTGTCTCAGGCCAGTTTAGCGACTAGGGGCTGCTGATACAAAGTAGTTTTTTGCAGATCAGTGATTGATACAAAGGAATGGACATGGGGTAGGCGGGAAGACTGAGAGGGTTGCCAGGAAAGAGTGAAATGCTGAATTCTTAAAAGCAGATAAACTAGAAAGAAAGGAATTGTTCTGGCTACCGCTGTCAGTTGGGAGGAGGGGACTCCAAAACCCAAATAAAGAAGGTGGGGTTGTGAGAGCTAGCTGGACCAACTCTCTCAGTGGAAGGCCAGACCAAGGAAACCATGGAGAAAGAACTTTCCAGTGCATGGTTTGCACTGATCTTATTTTAAATGGTTACTTAAGGAAAGATTCAGAGAGTGTATAAAAAAGAAAGAGGTTGAACTTCCATGTGTCTGTCTCTTAGTTTCGGCAGTTGTCAACACAATTGTTTATGTCTTTGCACTCCTCCAGCACCTGCTGGAGTCCTCCCCTATACACCTGCTGGACTCCTCCCCTACACACCTGCCAGACTCCTCCCCTATACACCTGCCAGACTCCTCCCCTATACACCTGCTAGACTCCTCTCCTCTAAACACCTGCTATATTCTTCCCTCATCCCTGCCCCCCTAAATATCTAAAGCACCTGCTAGATTCCTTCTCCCCTCACCCCAAGCACCTGTTAGATTCCCCTCCCCCTCTAAACACCCACTGGACTCCTCTCCCCTAAGCACCTGTTGGACTTCTCTAGTTCCTGCTGGACTCCCTTGTAAGCACCTGCTGGATTCACCCCTCCTCCCTGTAAACACCTGCTGGATTCTCCACCCCCCTCTAAGCACCTGCTGGACTTCCCCTCCCTCCTCTAAGCACTTTCTGGATTCCCCCTCCCTCCTGCCAGCACCTGCTGGAGAACTTCCAGCCATCCTGTGGTTTCATCTGTATTATCTCAAACAAGTAAGCTGTGTGAGCCGGTTTTGTTTGCTTTGTGTCTTTTGAGATAAGGATCTCACTACGTAGCCTAGGCTGGCTTCATCTCAATCCTTCTGCTACCCAAATGTTCCTGTTCCAGGCATAGACAGCACAGCCAACTAAAGAAATAAGAATTTAAAGAAAAAGTGCACTATAATATCATTGTACACTTAAAATATTAATACTCAGTCATATTATATGTCTACCTATTTTTTAACGTCTCTAATTTTATAAATAACACATATGCATGCCTCAATGCATACATAAAATTAAACTGGTTTGAATCAGGAAGGTGTTCACATATGCCCAGTATATGCTTTTCATCTACAAGCCACATCCTAGTTTGTCTGTTTATTTGTCAAAGAAGCAATTACTTCTTTGAATCTAGCATCTTGAGAACTGCTGTCTTAGGTTTTCAATAAGAGAGGAGCTGGGAAACTTCTAGAAGTCACTGCACATGGCAGTTTCAGAAATCTGACCATCATTTATGGGAGAAGTACCAGGAAGATCCACAGAGCGCACATTAAGATTGCTAGGTAAGTGGAAGGTGGTTCACTGATTATAGGTGGCAAAACTCACTTTCCAGTGACATGGTTCAAATTCTGGTGAGATAAAACACAGTGAAAGTGGGCCAGCTGAGTTAAAAACAAACAAACAATAGATAGACAAACAAAAACAAAAAAGGAACAGGTCCAAACCAGTTAGTGGCTGGAAGTCATCTCCTGTGTAGAGCAGGGCAGCTTAATGTGGTGAAGGTGACTGGATGTGTCTGAGCAAAGCAAGCATTTGTCTGACTTACAAGTCATGGGTTTAAAGTGGAGGACTCTGGGAAACTGGGTGATTTCAAAAGGAAGAGTAAGGGGAGAGCGGGAACTCTGATCCAGCAGCCAGCTACTTACCAGTAAGGAAGACACATCAGAAGCTGGACAGTAGAGACAAAAGATAAAAGAAACCTAAATTTACAGAGGGGTGGGGGAAGTTAGATTTGCGCTTTTGTTTCCACAATTTAACAGTTACAGCCAGGTATGGTGGTTCATGCCTGCAATCTCAGCTCTTGAGAGATTCTACCATGAATTCAATGCTAGCCTGGGCTATATATATAGTGAGTTTCAGGCCAGCCAGAGCTACGTAGCAAGACTTTGTCTCTCAAGAGTAAAACCAAACAAAAACAAGAACCTCATATAATTGAGATTAATGCTTTAAGTACTGAATATATTGTTTCAAGTCCATTTAGGCTCACTTTAAAGTGATGTAGTTTGAGCTACTTATGCAAAAACTCACTGCAACTGGTGAGGAGCATCACTTGGAAGTTTAAAAAGCTCCACTGGAATGAATGGTCCCCTTTTGATATGGATGGAGTTAAGGAAACTTCTCACCCATCTAGGACTTGATTTAGAGCACTGAACACAGAGGTCTTAGCGGGGTACAGCGAGAGTTCTCATGAGTACAGGAGCTGCTAGATCTGGTGTGGCTGGTTTCCAGGTATGGACCGCACTGCTGGAATTCTGAAAATGGTCCCCAGTGTGCATTGCTTAGCATCAGTGTAAGAAACAGCCTTAGGATTTTTCTGGTGGCCCTATCTCCAGTACCCTATCCCCCTGAAGCCCCTTCATAAGAAAAAGCAAAGGCAAAGGCAGCCTTTGTACTTTCACCTTTCGGCCCCACCATAGCCCCCCACTTTCCCATAACTTGTCACCTACCTCCTAGAGCTTACTTTGTTCTAGCCTATTGTTTGATTTCAAGTGTGTTTAACAGACAGGAGAGGGAGATCTGTTGCTATTGCTCCAGATGTGCTCACAGCCCCATCTCCATACCTAGTTCCCTAGTCCTTGGAAGAGGGCACTTATGCTAAATCTCATTTACATCACTAAGCACTCACTTTGCATTCCTGTGATGCCCCTGCAAAGCACTTACACCCAGTACATTTGCATTCCCCTTCTGTCAAAGGAACCTCCGTCACTAATTCCATCGGGATCAATTACTAAACTTCAAAGGATGGAGAGTCTGATTCCCTTCACTATAACAGTGGTTTAGACCAACTCCTTCCAAAGCACAAAGGCTTTTAAAACAAATAATTGAGAACCCCTTTGTTCCTCTTCCCACATTTTCACAATGGTCCATGCAGGACAGAATGCTTATCTATACTTGTGACCTGTCAGAAGTGGCCTTGACTGCTTCAGCGTCTGCCTTTGATCCCTTGGAACAGGAACCATCTGAGGGGACCAAGGCATCACCTGATTGAACAACCTTTTGACGGAAGTGAGTTTCCTAAGCTTTCAATCAGAGGTTAATCCTTTTCCTCTCCTCCCTGGGCCAACGGTGAGCCTATGATTCTAAGGCATGATGGGTAGAGCCCTAAAGTTCTTTCTCCTTCCTGTATTGTCTTTGCAGGAGCCCCCTTTATTATTATTTTTTAAAAGAGATTTTATTTAGCTGTTTTATGTATATGAGTACACTATAGCTGTCTTCAGATAGACCAGAAGAAGGCATCGGATCTCATTACAGATGGTTGTGAGACACCATGTGGTTGCTGGGAATTGAACTCAGGACCTCTGGAAGAGCAGTCAGTGCTCTTAACCACTGATCCATCTCTCCAGCACAGAGGCCCACTTTTAAAATAAGCTGAGTATATAAATGTTACTGACGTAAAATGACAACCATGCTTCAAGGAAATAGAAAACTAGCTTAAGACTTGCCTGACATAATATCTCACATGCTAGCATTCCTTCAAGTCTCCGCCCCACAGTTACCTAGCAACAACCATGTATGCCTGGCTCACTATAAAAGGGGCTGTTTGTCCCCTCTTCTCTCTCCTACCCTCTTGCTCGCTCTTATGCTCTCTGTCCCTTCTCTCCCCATTCTCCTCCCCCATCTCTCTCCATGTGTTCCTGGACTGCCTCTCCTCTCCTCTCCTCTCCTCTCCTCTCCTCTCCTCTCCTCTCCTCTCCTCTCTCCTCTCCTCTGCTCTCCTCTCCTCCCTCTCCCTCTCCCCCCTCTCCCTCTCCCCCCTCTCCCTCCCTCCCTCCCTCCTTCCCTCCCTCCCTCCCTTCTTCCCTCCCTTTCTCCCTCTCTCCCTCTTCCTCTCCCCTTGCCTTTCCTACTGTGTGGCTGGTACCTCAGGGGGAAGGGATGCCCCAGCATAGGCCTGCAGAGGGACACCTTCCACCTCACCATACCTCACTTCTACCAAACATCCTGGCTCTTTCTTTCTTTTTATAAAACAAAACAGCACAAGTGTAATCCTAGCACTCAGGAAGCTGAGACAGGAGGATTATGATCTAGAGACAAGTCTGGGTTATGTAGTGAATTCCAGACTCATCTGGGCTCTGACCTAGAGAGAAATCCTCTCTTTCTCTCAAAAAATAAAAACAAAACAAAATAAAACAGAAGTAAAGGAACTGGTTTATACTGGTCTAGATGATATAATTGACCATGGCTTGGGGACCAGGATTCAATTTTCCTTGAAAGACATGTCCCACCACAGAAGAGACTGCATGAGCTGATATGATCACAGAATAAAAAGAAGTCACAAATTCATGAACCTAAAGGATACACGTGTGGATCACTGAGTGGGTCAACATGGTAGTAAGAACATGGCAGCAAGGTAGGATAATGTCTTGGCATGTAATTTTAATTTTAAAGTTAGTAGAGAATAGAGCTTCTTTAAATTAAGTGATAAAACCCAACCCAAGAGTTTTTATCTGAAAGTAAGGATGTTAAGTCAGAGGCTGGCTAGAAGAGATGATAATTTATAAGAAAGGGCTAAAGATGGGCTGGAGAGATGGCTCAGTGGTTAAGAGCACTGACTGCTCTTCCAGAGGCCCTGAGTTCAATTCCCAGCAACCACATGGTGGCTCACAACCATCTGTAATGGAATCTAATGCCCTCTTCTGGTATGTGCCCGAAGACAGAGACAGTGTACTCAATATATATATACATACATATACATATGTATATATATGTGTGTGTGTGTATATAAATAAATTAAAAAGAAAGAAAGAAAGAGAGAGAAAGGAAAGAAGGAAGGAAGGAAGGAAGGAAGGAAGGAAGGAAGGAAGGAAGGAAGGAAGGGAGGAAGGGAGGGCTAAAGAGAACAGAAGATGATTCTAGCAGTTGACTTGCAATGTTCCATCGAGTCTCAGTGGTCTCCCCAGCCCAAGGCAGGCAGTCTGTGGGACCCTTCACAGAGACACATGTCCCAAGGGGATCTCAGCTCATGGCGGGTCCTGCTCTGCAGGTCAGGCTTTCCCACGGGAGGTGCATCTCAGAGTGTCTGGTCCTCAGGCTCCTGGTGGAGTTGAAGTGAGACAAGGAGTTCTCTGCTCTAGGCTACATCCTGAGAGCTCACAGAAAGTCTGACATTTCTTCAGCTAAGACAAAGCAGGTCTGTTTCTCATATAGAGATAAATCCAGCTAAAAGTCTGGGCTCTGGGCATTCAGCATTGTTTGAACCTTAAATTGCTGATAATCATTTGGTTCTGCTCTTTTGCAAATTCAAAGGTTCTCAAAGCGATAGCATCTTCACAGGCAAGGTTGAAGTAATTTCAAAGTAGAGTTTGGAATAAATGTTTGCTTTCAAAGGATTCCTTATTTAACATTCTTACTTTCCAGACTTAAGTTTGACCCATATTACTGAAGAAAGGCTATTTAGATTACATTTTAAAGGACACAAAGGGTGGACAAATAATCATAGCTGTCTATCTTTTTAGTGATGTGTAGGGTTAGGGACCCATAAGACTTTTTCTGACAGTTGCTATGACGGCAGCGTATCTCAGCAGCAGTTTTTAATTGAGACTTTCAGGTCCTGGTTATGGTCTGACAGACAATTCTTTCGCGTACTTAGGGTATAGCTGTCTCAAAAGTTTGAATTGGAATTGACTTAGGTGAGACAAAGAAGTAACTGTAACGGTCTGCTTTGATTTCACTTCCTTTTCAGACACTGCCCATACATCCTTATCTGGAACTCTATCTTCTCTTCTCTCCAGGAGAGAAGGCAGCGCTAGACTAGAGAGAGGTGAGGAGCCTGGTACAGTTCTTTGTTAGTTTCTACAAAAGCAGTCAACTTCCTTCCTTCTTTTCCTTCTTCCTCCTGCCCCCGCCCGACCCCTTTTCTTTCCTTATTGAGGCTTTTGTTTTGTTTTGTTTTGTTTTGTTTTGTTTTGTAGAGAGGCCTGTGTCCATCTGTAGCTCAGAATGGCCTGGAACTTACTACACAGCCTTCAAGTTCACAGCACTCCTCTTCCTAAGTTTAGGACTTTAGGCCACTACTCCCAGCCGTATGAGGATTTAATTCAGAGAAATCATAGGGCATTGGCTTTTAGGGAAGGGGGCTGGAGTAGTCGTTGGAGAAGACAGAGGGTTTAGGCTTGGCAGAGAGAGGTTAACTGTATTTGTCACGTGGACAAGGGAAAGGAGAAGAGAGAAAGGGAAGTACTCAGGGTTCTGGCTCCTCGGTTAACCTGGTTGGGTAGGCTCTTGTAGTAGATAGAATTCAGTGTGGCACCTCTGTCTCCTCCCTGTCCCTAGCTCCAGGGTTCTTGCTTTGCCCCAACCTGGAAGCCTATATTCAGAGGTGGGGGGAGTTCCAGGTACTGGGGCCACCCTATACCCTCTCTGTCTTGCCTGTGGAGACCAAAAAAAAAAAGTCAGTAAGTCCATTTTCCCTTAGGACTGGTCTCTCAACCTGCAGGTTACTGTTTCTACCGAAGGTGACCTCCAGACATTTAGCCAAAAGGGAGGTGACTGCAGGAAACAAGGTGAGAATGGACAAGATGTCAATCAAGGGGTACCTGTAGGGGCCTGAAGTGGAAACTTAAGGGTTCTTTGGAAAGTCTATTGGATGGTGTTTTTTTTCTGGGGCAAATGCATGAAGGAACGTTTAGCTGAAGCAGACACAGGTGAAAGAATGTTCTGCTAAAGCAAACACATGAAAGGACACGTGATGAAGGATTCTTTGTTAACAACTCACATGTATTGGTTTGACTTACATTGTGTAGTTGAACTCCATCTGTAGGGACTCCATAGAGAGAACTACACCCAAAAACTTCTGGTGGTGTGCTATAGTTTCTTCCTCAGACTCTGGCTGTTGGCAAAGTGATGTTAGCTGAGATAGATGCACTTGCTAAGGCGAGACCCATGGAGGGTATAAATAGGACTTGAGGGACAGTGATGGAGGCTGAGCTAGGCTTGCTTATAGAGTTAGCTGTGTAACTCTTGGTCTCTCGTCTTCACTGAGCTTTGCTTTACTGAGAGAGGCATAGCCTAGAACTTCTCCTAGTACCTCCTGCTAACTCCTGCCAAGGCTGAGGCCTGGCTGTTTCTGCTAGGTAGTGCCACCACTGTTGATTCGTGCGGTGCTATATATACACCAACTCTACCGAACTGAACTGCTGGTGTATCCATGAAGTGTTTTCAAGTGGATGGAGCTGCTGCTGCTGCTGACCTGTGAACTGAACTGCTGATTTCCAGACAACACAGATGGGAGTTGCTCCAAAGAAACTTTCTATGCAGGTCCACTTCCCCCGAATTCTACCCACTATCTCTGGTGGGTGGTGGGCTAGAAGGGAGGTTAGAATGTTTAAAAACCATCATTAAAAATATGATTTGAAAAAAATTGAAGTTCCAGGGGCCCCTCCTTATTCCTAAGGACTTGGGTAGAATGCTGCCGCTCCTTGGATGGCTTAGGGATAACAAGGCTAAATGGCAGGCATAATGCCAGGTTTGCCTGGATCCTTCATAGAGCCTGACATGAAATCCCTCAGTGTCTCCACACCTGGGCAGTTTGCTTCCCCAGCCTGTACCTGCAGCCTCTTCTATCAGCAGTGACTGGAGATTCTGTAACATTGACTGGGTGACATTCCCTCCTACGGGCAACATCTGCTCCACCCTAGGTTACCCTGACAGTACAGGTCCCCCTCTTTGACTCCTTCTCGCCGTTGGGTTTTGTGGGCAAGCTGAGGCAGGGTATGCTGATGGTGGTAGTGAGTCAGGCAGTTCTGTCCTTTCTCTTTCCTCTCTCACTTGCATGTGGCATTGTAGAACAGGCGCCTTCAACTCAGTTCACAACAGGTTTTGAGAAAGGGATTGGAAAGCTTCAGTAGTTTCTCTTGGGTCCTTGCTTTGCGTTCCACAGTTGTGCTGCTTAGCTTTTTTTGGTTGTTTTTGTTTTGTTTTGTTTTCTCAATTGGATACTAGCTGGGGTCATCTGGGAAAAGGGATCTTGGTTGACAAAATGCCTGTGTTAGATTGCCTGTTTGGCAAGTCTGTGTGCTATTTTCTCAATTAGTGATTGATGTGGGATCACCTAGCCCTCTGCAGAGTAGCGTTACTCCTGGGCACATGGTCCTAAGTGAGCCCATGGGGAGGGTTCCTCTGTGGCCTCTGCATCAATTCTTGTATCCAGGTTCCTGCCCCAACTTCCTTTTATGAGAGACTATGATCTGGATGTACGAGCCAAATAAACTTTCCTCGCCAAGTTGTTTTTGATCATCACAATCCAAAGCTAGTTAAGACAACCGCTGTGTTTTGAGTTCCAAACCAGGTTCCTGTGAGCTTGTGGCTTGAAGGGTTATCGTCATCAGGTGCCAGCACAGTGCCGTCATTTCCAGTTGATAATCGTCCATCTGTCAGCATCTATCTCCTTAATATAGACAGCACAGCACTTAGTAATGTTGGGAACCTTGGCTATTCCTGTAATTAGTTGTTCTAGTTTTACTAGGACCCAGAACTGTTACTGTTGGTTAGTGTCTGGGGTCAGGCAGCTCTGGTTACTAGGTTTCTTATCCAAAGAACTGAAAACACGGTTCACACAGATTCACAAAGGAAGCAAGGTAGCTGGATGGGAGCAAGGCCACAGTGCAGATTGTTGAGGGAGACACCGTCAACACTGACAGCTGGCCTCAGGACAGCACTCATTGAATCATGAGAAGGACCAGAAGAATGCTTGCAAGGGTTCGTTCTCTCCACTGAACCCACGGACCCAGGGAATCGAACTCAAGTCATCAGGTTTGGCAGCAAGTACCTTTACTCAACCGAGCCATCTCGCCAGCCCTCTCCTTTCTTTTAACAAATGAAAATTTACGGTCTTCCCAGAGACGCCTTGGATGGGATTGTAAACTGATAATATGAAAAAACAAACAAACAAACAAAAAATTAGTTACAGAGTTGAATCAGAGAGTTAGAACCAGTCTTTTGCTTGTAAATGATGTTTTGAGAGTCCTAGCTTTTACAACTGGAAAGGTAGAGAGGCCATGTGTCCTTATGCCTCAAGAAAACAGCTTTCCATTTTAATGTTCCCAGTGAAGCGTCTCTATGGACGAGAAATACTGTCTTTGTTCCAAATCGTCCTAGCCAACTGCTGTTGACAGTGCTGCCATTCTCCATGCTCCAGGCAGCAGGCTTGGGCCAGGCTTCCAGGTGAGGCCTTCCTTTCTCTACCCACAATTCCTTCATCTTCCTACACTGCCTTATTTCAACAGCAAGCTTAAAGCTTTTGAAAAGCTTGTAGAGTCAGGCAAACAATCTCCTGCTCCTTCTCACCCACTTCCTGGGTCTCTTCACAGGAAGAGGGAAAGAGATGTGGTAAGACAATCGAAGAGCAAGTCTGCCTTAAAAGCAGCAAAACCAGGAAGTTCTCTCGTTTTTGAATTTGCATTATCTTGTAAATCTAACGACTCACCTGTGGGTTTTTGAATACGGAAGGTGAGGCTGCTGGCAAATGCTTGCAAGCAATAGCTGACAGGCTTCAAGACAACTCCAGTATTAGTCATCACAGAGATGCGTGCCAAAAGGGACCATGGGTAAAAACATCTGCTGTGCACACAGATGCCCCCTGCTGAGCCAAGCACACAGAGAAAACCAACTCCAGCTCGGAGTTGCATAAGCAAAGAGGCTGAGGCACTGGAGTGCTTGATGCTCTCCCAGAGTGGGAAATTAGCTTTCCGATGGGTAGTTACCTTCCAGTGTCTATGTAGCTCAGGGAGACCTTGAATTCACAGCGATCCTCTTGCCTCAGCTTCCTGAACGCTAGAGTTACAGGTCTGTAAGACCATAATATTATTATGTGTTTGTCTCAAAGCCTTTAGTGTCATATTTTTTTCAGGGTGCCTTACAATACAGAAATGGAATTCTAATTCTATCAGAATAGAAGCCAGACATTAACACTCGTCCATTTTACCATGTGGTGAGATGTGGGGGTCTCCACAGCAGACCTGGCTGCATGGTGACTGATTGGTAAAGACAAGGAAATCTTGATGTTTGCCTAGGAAGCAGAAGAACTGGAGGTACCAGTCTTAAACACCTCCCTCTCCCTTTTCTCCCTCCCTCCCTTCTTCCCTCCATCCTCCACCTTCTCTATCTCTCTTCCTTTTTTTCTTCAACAAATTTAAATAGCACCGTTAAAGGACTGGGGCTAGACTTTTCTTTTTGATTATTTTAGTTGACCGGCAATTATAAAAAGTCAGAGAATCGTGCACTGGATCTGTGCCTCTCAACTTCAGAAATAGTCCTGTGAAATCATACCTGTCAATCCTCCCCTGGGAGGCTGTGGTGGGAGGGGAGAAACCTGAGTAGGTGAAGTTAAGGGTCTGGACTTGCCCTTTTGAATCTGAAAACTATTGATGTGCCGGGTTGAACTGTCTTACTATCAATGTACAATTTGCCAGTTGCATACAGACTAAGAAATCATGCTGGAAACAGGAGGGCCACGAGTCTGGACATCAGCATCTTGCTGGCAGATTTGACCAGTGTGGAAGATCTCTTTCCAGAGTGAATCATTTAAAGACAGAATCTTTTATGATGAAACCACCCTCTGGAGTTTGAAAAGAGACGGGGCTGCTTTAAGAGAGAAACAGGAAGTTGTAACGAGAAGCCGGTCTGAATGCTAAGCCATCTGAATTGCTTGCGAAGTAGCAACAAAGTAGCAGCGTTTATTCTGAAATTCTGTGGGCGCCAGTCTATCCTAGGCAACCCTCATCTAAGGGCTCATCCCTTGTCCAGGGATTTCTCTGAGCATCACAGTCGGTCGAGTGGAGAATGGCTGGGCAGCTTCGGTTTACGTCAGGGAAGGATGAAGATCATTTTCAACACCAGGGAGCAGTGGAGCTACTCGCGTTTAATTTTTTGCTCATCCTTACCATTTTAACAATCTGGTTATTTAAAAATCACCGATTCCGCTTCTTGCATGAGACTGGAGGGGCGATGGTGTATGGTGAGTGTGTAAATGGTGGGGTAGATGTGTAACTTGTTGCCTGGGCGTAGTAATTAGAGACTTGTGCTCAGATGGCAAAGTGCAGAAAGTGAGGGGAACATGCTGATTGAAGTGTCATTAGCTCAGCGAGAGGTGCCGCAGTGTTAGGGATGCTAACCTCTTTCCAGAGGAGCGGCAGAAATTCCGCCTGACCACAGAGCAGCTGTCACAGTGACAGGCTCTGAGGCAGCACAGTATGTGAGTCTGTTGACAGCTGCAGTCCTTTGTCATGCGGGGAGTCATGGAGCGCTAGTCATGGTAGTAGGTTGTGGTGGCAATGCAGTCAGTCAGCGCAGCCTCTTCCACAGGCAGCCAGAGGAGCCAGGCAAAGTTAAGGGAATGGCTTCAGACTGCATGGAGGAAATACCCTTTCAACTATTTTCAAGAAGAAATACTCGTAGAAACAGACCCCACCCTTGTAATGGGAATAATTGTGTCCAAATCCTTTTTCATCCTGTGAACACTATTTTAGCTTCTGATAATAAAAGTGTTAAACCAAGAATTTCCTATTTAACATTTTCCATTGCTTAGCCTGATTTAATATGGTCTTGTTTATAATACTTATTTGTGTTCTCACACCACACACACACTTCTCTCTCTCTCTCTCTCTCTCTCTCTCTCTCTCTCTCTCTCTCTCTCTCTCCCTCTCCCTCTCTCTCCTCTCTCTCTCCCTCTCTCTCTCCCTCTCTCTCCCCCTTTCTCTCTCTCTCATTTTAGACAGGTCTCACTCTATAGACAAGGTTGGCCTCAGACTCACAGTGATCTTCCTGCTTCAACCTCCTGGGTGCTGGAATAATATGTATAAGTAAGAACACCCAATTCTTTAAACTACAGAGGGGAAAAAAGGTTTTAATTTAAGGTTTAACCTCCCAAAGTGATGCTCTTTCTGTGCAAGTTACCATGGCATCCATCATTTTTGGGAAGTTTAATAAAATGTGATTATGGAGTTTGTACAGACTAGCCTGGTTTATCTAGTTTATTAAGATGAGCTACAAGGCACTAGCACTGAGCTGGTACTGAGACAAATTGTCTCACTACCAACTGACTTCATGACCCTTATCCTACCAAGTAAAAGGTAACAGCTTTGAACATAATGGGAACAGTCAAGGGCTGCCAAAACGGATAGCAAAGAACATACTTTTTGACTTCTCCTTCTTTTTGGAGGAGGCCCTTTTATATGTCTGGGCTCCAGGGAAACAAGATGAGGGCACCTTTCATGTGCTAAGCGTGTGATGGACTGATGTTAACAAGGAATGGTCCTGAAGGGAAAGCATGAGATAGCCTACCCTTGAGCCACTTGAGCTGTAGGACAGACCGTTAAGGCCATGTAGTGCAGCTTGCTTTCTCGAAGCCAATTCAGAGCTCCACTAAGTTTCTTTGTACTGAAGGTCCTACAGCACACAGCAAAACTTTTCAGGGTGGGAGAGACAGGCCAAAAGAGAAGGGCACAGCGCTTTCAGAGGCCGAGCCCTAGACGTGAGTCATTCTCCCTTTCTCCATAATCGATTTACCAGGAGCTTTCTCTATCTTGGGTAATAAATAATCAAAAAGATGCAGGGTGTAATCTGAGAAGCCAGAAACACTGTCATCCTAAGCATCAGATCAAAGGGCTGTGCATATTTTAGCGATACAACACATAGTTAAGATTAAACCCTTACTGGAAGGGAAGATTTCTCCATGTGCTTGAATTATAACAGTTTTTTTTTTTTTATCAATTTTCTTCTCTGTGGTAGGGATATTGTTTTATAAAAGTAGTTAAACTTTGACTTAAATAATTCTTGATTAGATTTAGTTAATAATGGTTGTCCCTGCACTGAACAGTCAAGCATGGTGGTCCTCCCCAAGCTGAACAGTCAAGCATGGTGGTCCTCCCCAAGCTGAAGAGTCAAGCATGGTAGTCCTCCCCAAGCTGAAGAGTCAAGCATGTTAGTCCTCCCCAAGCTGAAGAGTCAAGCATGGTGGTCCTCCCCAAGCTGAAGAGTCAAGCATGGTGGTCCTCCCCAAGCTGAAGAGTCAAGCATGGTAGTCCTCCCCAAGCTGAAGAGTCAAGCATGGTAGTCCTCCCCATGTGTTTTCATACATTTCAAGCTGTTAATGAGGTTCTTGTTCATTTCAAGGGTAAACTCTGAAAATAATTCATTAAGATGGCTTCCACAGACTTCTAGGATAAGCATTTTTTCAAAATGCTTTACTGAAGTGCTTAGTGTAGACTTTCTGTCAGGGATGTAATGAAATAGTCAAACTAAAACCCAGGAGAACGAGGAACTCTAAGGAACAACTTTTAGTAGTAAGAGGGAGAGAATTCCAAAGGTTTAGTCTCTGTAAATGAATAAGCAGTTCGTACAGTTGTAAGGAATCTTAGAGAATGGAATCCTCGTTGTGCAGAGGAAGTGGGGCTTAGATGGAGGTCATGGTAGTGGCTGGTGCTGAGCTGGGGTCCAGCACGTCTTTTAATCAGAGATGCTGAGACAGTAATAAGTAACTTCCTTCAGGGATATTCCAGGGAGTGTGTGTATGTGTGTGTGTGAGCAGGGGTGGGAGGATGGTGGAGAAATGAGGATGTTCCAAATATATGATCCTGTTGTAAACCTTTAAGGCTTGGCCATCTAGTTTCTTCTCCAGGGGGTCTGACAAAGTAAAATTTCAGGGTAAACCCTTTCTCCATCTGAGGAAGCAAGACATTGTTTCTGCAGTAGTCTGGCTAAAGGCATAATGAAAACCAATGGAGAAGACGACAAACGTAGACTTTTTCTTGTTTTCTGAAGACAGACACTTTAGAGTAGCCTGGGACAGATCTCTCCATCCTGCTGTTAATCAATATGCTGACCGTTAATGTCTGTTCTGGCTTTTAGTCCCATTTAAGTGATTATTACCGCTGCTTATTCTTTCCAGTCTTGCCATAGAGCACCTCGGATAGTTTGCCTTTCCCTTTGGGCTCATCAAAGAATTAGGTGACCAGCCCCTACCTCTCTGGCTGCGGCTCTTGCCTTCATCAACTGCTCACACAAACCATTTGCCCTTATACTGAGAGCAGTACTTTCTTCAGGCACCACAGTACCTGTATTCCCTCAGCCCAGTCCCCAACATGCCTCCCTGAGGGCATTCTGGTGACCTGTGCCAAATGTCCCTTAGAAGATGTAATAGATGCTGATACATTTAATCAGTGTACTTAGGAATCCAATTAAAAAAAAATTCTAGGGATCAGAGGCTTAGAAAATGAGCAGTTACAGGATAAACAAGGAGCAAGGTAACCAAGCAGAATGTTCAACTGTTCTTTCATAATTATTGTTAGAAACAATTTTCAAGTCGTTAACCTTAAAATATCATATGCAGGGTTGTAGAGGCCAAGAAGTTTCCTCTGTGATGATTGGAAATAAAACTGAAGACCCAAATACAAGTAATTGCTTATACAAAAAATAATAAAATAAAAAGTCTTCTCTCATTATTATGGGTCATGGGTGCTTTTTATAAATTAGCAGTGTCATTGTAGAAATATTTTTGCTCTGCCAGGCACAGTAAAGCGTAATTGTCGCGCATGACTTCCTATGGCTCCAGTTATTTCAAAATGGAAGAATAAGCAACAGCCATAATCATTTAAACTGGACTAAAAGCCAGAATGAGCGTTAATGGTCAAAATATTGATTGACAGCAGCTGGGACACTTAGTGCTGCTTAATTTGGGGCCTAGATTCATCTCCGAGGTACTCATTAGAAAGCACTTGCTCCTTGGTCCCTGATAGCATCAAGGAATCCATTTTAACTCCCTAGGGGATGTCACATCTTGTAGAACATTTGTAATGGCATACCTTTGAGGACTGGGATTTAAGATTAAGGACAGAACAATTTAAAAATCTTAGAGTTCTACCTTTGATTTTTTGTTTGTTTGTTTGTTTGTTTTAACCATCATCTAATATAGAGACTGTCCTGGATTCATGCAGAAGTTAGTTCATCATTTAGTTGGGACCAAAGAAATCCCAGGCCTCTATAGTTAGACTTTTGAGCTTATCCAAAGTTCTGTCACTTTCAAACGTTTTCTGGTCCTTTAAGGGTATTCTTCCCTAAGCTTAATAGAACAATTTAACTTAATCAACAGCTAGTTCTCCCCTCCCAGGTTTAAAGAAACTATAGTTACAAAAACATCTTTCCCCAAATCCTGTGGAGGTACCGATTTCACCTCAGTCTTTCTCAGAGGTTCCCAGCTGAAAATGGATTGCTTGATATGATGTGTCTCCACTTTATTGGTTCAGTTTTGCTCTGTCGCCAATCAGCCTGCATCCCTAGCTGACAGCCCTATAGGGGATGCTCATCACCACTGCCCACCCACATCTGCCTGAGCTGTCCTTCCGCACATTGTCTGTTGAAACCTGGCAAACTCTGTGGAGAAAGCAGGATGTCTTGCTCTAGTCCATGGTTTAATTTCTGATCTGAGTTTTCTCATCTGTGAAATGGGCAGGCAATAAACTCCCTTACACCTTCAACACTTCTCCAAACTTCAAGCCAAGCCAGACTTCAGTCAGACATCTTGGAGCTACTTCCCTTAAACCCAGTAGCTTTCTCCTGGGAATCAAACCGGCAACAATGAAGTCTAATAGTTTCTCCTGACATGGTTTTCCTTAACAATGGCTCACCACTCTTAGTTCCTCTGGACCTGTTTTGATTCTAATTGGGTGCTCAGTAAGTCTTACTGATCCTGCTGGAACAGTGAGTTGACAAAGCAACTTCATCAGAGTGGCTGGGGAAGGCTGTGTACATCTATCTCTCTAGGATCCTTTCTCACCAACCCAGAGTGTCTCTGTCTTAACCTGAAGGATCTCCAGGAAGAGCAGTTAAGTTCTAGAGTGCAACATAGTCAATTTGTTCTCCATTGTGCTACGAAAAGCTTTATTTATTCGCTTTGGAGATCTGCCCAAGTTTTTTCACACTGTATAGTGTTGCTAAATTAAATAAGTAGAATTACTGAATCAAGGGCACTTCTTCCTACCTGAGATGTTATGTTGGGGCATGCCAATACACACCTGTAATTCTAGCTCTTGGGAGGCAGAGGCAGGAGGATCAACACAAATTCATTTCACATTACCCTGACTTACATAGTAAGTTATTGGTCAATGAAGGCTATGCAGTGCAGCTCTATTAAAAAAAACAAAACAAAACAAAACAAAACAAACAAACAGACAAAGAAACAAAGAGGGGAAGGATTTTTTTTTTGTAAAATCACCTTTCTATGCTAAATAAGCCTGTGTATTGTGCTGGGGTTCTAAACCTTTAGACTTGTGCAGCTTTGGCCTGGCTGCCCCAGTCCCTCTTCATTGCTCCTCTCTGAATGGTCTGAAGGGTTACTGATGGCACACACTAAGAGAAGGGGTTTGTCACTCAAGCTATTTATGAGTTATTATCTAGAATATAATTGAATTAAATTCATATGGGTAGTGATAGGGAATATTAACATTTGTTATCTCAAAAAGTAGATATATAATTTTAAAAACTAGCTAATGCAGATAACTCATCTAATGCAAAATTAGACTTTACACATATTGACCAGTTTAATCCTTACAGCAGTCATTTCTCAGATGAGGAAAATTGAACAACAGAGATTCAAGTAACTTTCCTAATGTCACACAAAGACTAGAGTCCAGGTTCGGGAGTCAAAGCTTGCCAGTTTGGTTCTATGTAGTTTCTTGGTAATGTAAGTGTGTGCATGTGTATGTGTGTTTCTGTATGTGTGTGCACAAGTGAATAAAGAAGGATTATTGCTTTCATGCTACAGATAAGGAATCTAATACTCAGAGACACAAAGTAACTGGTAACAGTTGGGAACGGGGTGCTGGGGGGGGGGCTATGTTTCAGACTCAGGACGCCTGTGTTATTCCACCAGCCATAAGCATTCACTCTAGAACATCTGCTATTGTTAGCAAAGGTTTATTCTGTTCCCGGCAATGGTACCTGTGCTGGATAGTTTTATGCCAAGTTGACACAAGCTAAAGTCTTCTGAGAGGAAGGAACCTCAACTTAAGATCAGGCTGCAGGCAAGCCTGCAAGGTATCACCTTAATTAGTGTCTGATGGGGAGGGCTCAGCCCAATGTGATGGTGCCATCCCTGGGCTGATTGGCCATTGGTTCTATAAGAAAGCAGGCTGAGCAAGCCATGGTTAGAAAGCCAGTAAGCAGCCCTGCTGTAAGCCCTCTGTGTCAGCATCTGCCTCCAAGTGCCTGCCCTGTTCAAGTTCCTGTCCTGGCTTCCTTCAACAATGAACAACAATATGGAAGTGTAAGCCAAATAAACCCCAAATCCCCAAGTTACTTTGATCATGGTCTTTCATCACAGCAATAAAAACCCTAATTAAGACACTACCTTTGGAAGTTTACAAAATAAATACAAAGAGGGGATTAGAAAATGTATAAGCTGCTGCACAGAGTTGGTGGGAACATGTTTCAAAGCTTATCAGAGTGTCCCAATTAAGTTAGTTGGGGATTGCTGTTGGCAGGGGCAGTTTGGTTCCTTTCTTACCTGAAGATCCAGAAATGGTAGTATCTGGACAAAAAAGCCCAATGTAACCCAGTGGAAGCAATACTGTGACTTCCCATTCATGCTATGTAGCTGGACCTACAGTATCCCAGGGCAGGTGGCAAGGCTGCCTGGAAACAGCCACCCACATCCCGGAGAAACTACCTTGCCAGTTGCCTCATTTGGGTTGTAAACACCCATGGATGTCAGAATGTGTGTAGCAGATGCTTTATAGAGCTTGAGAAAAGAGATCGGACTTATGTAAATCATAGAAAGAAGGAGTCAGGGCTTTCTTCAAATGTGAGCTTGACTAAGTTTAATTGTTGGAATAGTCTGAAGGATGGTAACTTTTATCTCTGGGGCCTCAGAACCCTGAAAGCATCCTGGTGAGTCTGACACTGTTGATCTTGATGGAGTTGGAAGGCTGTAGTTCTAATCCTATTGGCTACTGGAGGGAACTACTGTCTATATACTGTTTTATGTATAGTGCTTTTAGCAGCCTGAATAGCATCATCAGCTAAAGACCAATGATCAGAAGAGACAAGTGGCTAGGATCAAAACCACTGACAAAACCAGCTGTGTATCTACAGCCTTCTAGTGCTTCACAGAGGGAAGGAATTCAACAGACAGGTGCTAGTTTTATGTCCTACCATCTTCCCCACCCCATTAGGGTGGAAACCATCTCCCTTCTGGGGAGCCACTTTCACTATCTACATTATGCTACTACTGGGGAAATGATAGATTGCTTTGTGTAGAACTATAAAGTAAGAACCCGTTGTTTAGCCAATATATATCTAGTTAGACCCTCTTGTCTACAGTTCTGCTGATGGCCTGTAAGGATGATGACAAGCTATTAGCTGTAAAAAAGCTGGTGCCTGAAGTAGTTTCCAGAGAAAAAATAATCTATAATACATGCTAGAAATCTGAGAACCCAAGCTGCGTAGTGGTGGTGCATGCCTTTAATTCTATCACTCGAGAGGCAGAGGCAGGCGGATCTCTGAGAATTTGGTGCAAGCCTGGTATACAAAGTGAGTTCCAGGATATCCAGGGTTACAAAAAGAGACTCTGTCTCACACCCCCCAAAAGAAAAAAAATCCCAGAGATGTGAGTGTTGTGTTGTAGGCATGTATGTGTATATATATATGTGCATGGGATATTGAGTGTTACCTAATGTGTACCAAGGATGGATGGTAGACATGTGGTAGCTTACACTGGAGACAATATGATAGCTGGACTTCTGATATTTTCCATGAGTCTTTCACACAATGATAAATATTTTGGAGTTGTCCCCAGGTGGGAAGCTTCATGGATGTCTTCTATCTGGGTGTTTGTGGGGGCCTCTCTGACTGGCAGGCGTCTCACTCTAGTTATGACTCCATTATAAGACTGTTTCTCCACCAGGGCAAGTCCACAGTGAACAGTGTGAGGTGATACACTGTGTCCCTTTTAGAAACACCCACACTCTGCACTCTGCTTTCAAATTTAGAAGGTTGGTAGGAGGGCAGGGAAAGAAACAAAAGCCTTAAATAACAGAAAGCATCACACACACACACACACACACACACACACACACACACACACACACACACACACATTTCCTTTTGGTATCTGAATAATCTCAGGGCTAAAACTAAATTACTAAGCCAGAACTTGTTGGGAAATGCATTCAGACATCGATATCCAAATCTTTGTCATCTCTTTAAACCACAGAATGCTGATAAGTCAAAAAAAAAAAAAAACCTATCAGATAAGAAGTTAAAAGTATCAGAGATGCAGTTCAGCTCCAGTGCTTGTAAATGCTTCCACTGTCACACTCAAACCTGCTCTATTGACCTCACACGTCACCCCTGCTGCCTGATTGTCCAATCCTTGCTGTGCTGCCTCTGCATGCACACACTGTTGTGTGTCTCCTGACCTCTTGCACATCCTTAAACATCTCCGAGAAGCTCCCTCCAGTGCCCTGAGGACAGGGCTAGTGGTGTTTCCTTTAGATTCCCTGGGTCTTGTTTTTAGGGCTGGGAATGCAGGTCAGTATCAGTGCTTGCCTGGTACGTACAAAACCTGGGCTCTAGTCAACAAGTGATGGAAACCTTGACCCCTGAACATCACCCCCCCCCCCATACTCACACAGATGCTTCTCTGTGTTCCTGTCTCTTATTTTATGAAGCTCCCTCTCAAGGATTCCTTCACGTGTCATTGGCTGAGCTAAGGTAACATAATATTCCAGAGCCAATTGTCAGCAAGGGGAAGAAAGAAGGTGCCTGGAGCTAAGGATGAAGTCAGTTTACCTGGAGCACATGGCCAAAATAGGCATAGAAATAGGCAGCCAACAACCATAACAAAGTACCAAACCCCCAAACCCCCCAAACCAGGGCATTTTCTATGTGGGGTGTGTGTGTGTGTGTGTGTGTGTGTGTGCAATATCAGCTCCTAGTGAGGTGCTAGCAAGAGGACCATGAGTTTGAGACCCTGTCACAAAAGAAACAAATAGAACTTTGTTAAGTGAAGGGACAGAGAGAGAGAGAGAGAGAGATAACAAAGATAGTTTTAGGGGACATATCACAGGTAGAGATGCTCAGGGATTCACCTACTTGGTTTAGAGAAGGGGCAGTGTCCTCGCTCAACACACAGAGGCTCAGCTCCAGCACCCAGCTGTCCTGCAGTCTCCATGTAGGTGTGTGTGGCTTCCAAGTCCTTGCAAACTCCATGTGGCACTTGAGTGGATGCTCTACAGTATTCCATACAGGACATAAAGTATGTAGTCTATAAATCTCACACCCACAGCTGGGCAGGCTATGCCCCTCATCTCCAGGGAGCCACCATTCCTACAAAAGAGAGTCACAAGGGAGCTGGAGTTGTGCTTTGTCCTATTGTGGGGCACTATGGGTGACTACAAAAGCTCAGAAGAGACTGGGATAGCTCTGTATTTTAAAAAACCACTTGCTGTCTGCTGCCATTTATGATTTTGTCTAAATATTAAAGCCTTGTCCATATTTCTCTAACCAAAGCCCTGATAGAGTAACATTTCTGTACCATATTGAATATCAGTAAGACTCAAGACACTTGGCTGTGAAATGAGGTTTATAGTGAGACAGCTATAGTACCTGATTCTGAGAGGATGTTAGCATGCTAGCATTCCAAGGGAGGAAAAGGCCAGTCGGCTGCTGGCACAGTCTAACGTTTCTCGGGATAAGAACGTTTTATACTCATTTCTTTCTGGCTCACACACGCTGCAGAACATCTTATACATCAGTGGCAGGCAAATAGAAAAGAGTGCCTAATGAGATAAGAGGGAATCCAAATGTCAGGGCTGGTGTTTCTGAACGATCCTTGGCGGGAGCACCCCAGAAGCTCCTTGCTCTTCCTGTCCTCTCTCCTCTCTTTGTCATAGAGTCTCATGTAGCCTAGTCTTACCTTGAACTCTTCATCATCTCTCAAAGCCTCCATCCTTCAAGGGCTGGGATTACACATCACTACCTCTCTGCTCTTTCATGCTCTGACATGGTGTAGCTGCCTGCCAGACATCTGCTGGATGACAGTTGTGTAGAAAGCCCGCAAGGACAGGAACATCACAGCATTTGTTGAGGTCCCCCTTCTCTAGGACACTTTAAAATCCCTGTGATGGGTGAACTACATAGCAGACCCCTTTCCTCCTGACTTCAAAGGAGTTTGCGCTTAGTTGGAAATAATCCAACTACAAGTCTGCCTAAAGTGTTTGTCTTTTCTGGAGGAAAGGAGACGAATCATAGCACAGAGCCTCTGCCTTAAACGGTTCATTGTGTATCCAAGGTCTGAAGGATGCGGGCTGTCATAGGACTGGCTCCTGATACCGCGCGGCTCACACTATGTGAGCTGCACTCAGGTGAGAGAGATCTGTGTACACGGGCTCCGGGCTCCGATAGAGCGTATGTTTGCCAAGGCGAGACCCAAGGACCTTTTTCAGGTACTGGGCGCTCTGAGAGTAAATCTCTGTCCTGGGCTTGTGTAGAGCTGAGGGAAGTCAAGATTCTTCTCCCCACTCCAGGGGTTCAGACACTCAGGCTTGACAAAGCTCTCATGTTTCTTAATTGCCGATTGTCTGAGAAGGAAATGCCAACTCCTCTCAAAGAAGTGGGTGGGGTCTCAGAGACCACCTCTGAGTGAGTGCTGTGAGAGACCAAGGTCACGGCTGTGGGCTGTGAGCGCATGCTCTGGGAGGCGGTCCCCTTACTGAGTCAAGATAGCTCCTTTGCTTCCGATTTTCTTATTTTTCAATGGGAGTGGTGTTCTGCTGCCACGGTGTCCAGTCTTCTATCTATCTGTGATAGGGTGATGGGCACTTTCCTTGTCCAGTATCTTAGTGTGGATATGAAAGCAATCCCTTCTGCTCAGAGTTCTCTTCCTCTTGCAGTAGGCCTGTACCTCTCATCCACTCCCATGCAGTCTTGCCAGCACAGCGTGTGTGAGAGCTCGCCACACCATCTTTGTGTCAGCATCCGCCCAGCTCACTGAGTTTGCCTGCGAAAAACTGTGGGAGGCTGCGTGGGAGCGCCTGGCCTCTGACCAGCAAGGACTGGCCAGCTGCTGCTCCTGCAGCCTGGGCGTGCTAGCCATGATGGCTCTGCAAACCGCCAACACTTGATCCCTTCCAACACTTGGGGTTTGGAGCAAACTAGGGCCAGAACCTCTTGGCTCATATGTTAAGTTGGATCCTATAAAAAGGAAGTGCTGGAAGAGATTAACTATAGAAAATAATTTACTACAGGAAGCTTCTTTGAGAGAAAATGGGGAGGGGGATGAGAACTTCAAAATAAGTGTCTGTCTTTGATGTTGGACCAACATTTATGGAGAAACAAAAGGAAGTGAGGTTGTACAGGGGGCCGTTAGCATACATTACAATCCCAAGAAAGGTTTGGAAAAGTTCAAGGGAGACTTTACCCATGATTGGCTTCAGAGTGGTCCCCAGCCTTAGTAAACCCACTGGGCACAGACATTGGCTGGATCTAGAATGCCTCTGCATGAATGTGCTGATAGATCATGGGGTGCAGGAGCTATGGCCATGCCAACTGCCCTCTTCTCAGAGCTGTGTATTCATAGCTAATGTATCTGGTTTGTTGTTGTTGTTGTTGTTTTGTTTTTTTCTGTCTGCAAATGTATCCTCCATTCACAGTGTTTCTTATTCAAGTCTGAGACCCAAGCTGGTACAGGACCAGGCAGGACCCCTCAGTTTTTGAGACCTTATGTGACCTTAACCACACCAAGGAACATGCATTTGCTGTTAAGGCAAGAACTTGGCTTTCCATACTTAAGAATTGGCTATGGGCAGACACTTCTTGTTCGTTTCTTCTTGCCTCTTTGACAGCATTTTTCAAATCTAAGTAGCTAACCTACTGGGAGTTGGGAATGACATTAATTTAGGTTCTATCCATTTAGATCCCTGCAGGGTCTGTCTTGTGCTTCTTTTAATTTTGTGTCCCACTAGAGTAAAGAAAACAATAATAGTACCGTAGTTCACAGCACCAGTTGATCAGTTTTAGGAAATGAGTGGACAGAGTGATGTCCTTCTGTGCCTCAGAGCATGAGGTGTGAGTGAGCTACCATCTGTACTATCCTGGGTGGTTTCATTATAAGCACTCAGCACTATGCCACTGTTCTGTGGCAGGTCATATACTCAACAAAGATCAGTGTGCCCATACATCCGGCCTTTTATGACTGTGCTGACATAGCTGAGAATACACAAAGGATTGATTTGGGTTTTAGAGACTTCAGCCTATGGCTGCTTGGTCTCCTCTCTGTGGTTTGAGGTGCTAAAGATCATGGCTGTATAGGCCTACTTCCTAGAGCTGCTTACATTGAAGCAGAAACAGAGAACCAGGAAGGAGCTGGGACACTGGCATAGTTTTAGGGAATGCTCCCCTCCCCCAGTGACTTTGATCTAATCATGCCTCAATGATTGAACCCAGTAGCTGAGGACAAACTTTCAATGTGGACTTGTTTGGGATACCTTTATGTATAAAACATAACACCTAAGTGTCTCTTCTTGTTCATGAAGATTGAGTGCAATTTTTTACTTATTGTGGAAGAGTAGATTAAACTGAAGCATGTGTGAGATTTCAAAGAAAATTCTCAAAGAAATTTGCTAATTCGATTTTCCCCTATTTCTCAGTCTAATCAGTTCTCTACAAGTGATAGTTCTTACACAAAAAAAATCTCATGATTTTACCTTCTCGTCTACAAGCTTTCATTCGTTCTCATCACCACTGAACTGAAAGATCCCAAGTTTCTTAGCACTTCAGAGCTGTCCTTCCATCCACCTCCCTCTTTCTCTCCCCTTTTTCTTCCCTCCCTCTCCCCACTCTCTCTCCTTCATTTCTACCCTCCATTCTTTCCCTCTTCCTCTCCTCTACTTCATATATTCTTTCTATACCACTATTAGATCTCCTAAGTTCCTTTGTATTGATACATTGTCCTAAGGAGGCTTTTACTAAAGATTGTGACCACAGAAATATCAACATATTTGCAACAGAAGTTGTCACATATAGCAGCCCAATACAGGTGCTCCTGACTGCCAGATGTCCCCCTACTCCTGGTTTCTAGGGACCCAGGCTCTGTCTGACCAGTCTATCTTTGGGGCCTTTAATTTCTTCCCATTCAGCCCATAAAGGAGAGAAAGAAGAAAGAGAATTCACTAGATTATTTTCTACCCCCAACCTCAAAGTGAAACACTTCACTTTTGCTTACATGCTATTGAAGTGGTCTGGCCAGTGACAAGGCAGCAGAGAGATAGTCCGGCTGAGCAGCCACCTCCTACCAATGGTGTAGAATAGAGAGAGCTTAGATCCAGATACACTATCCACTGACTGTGATTCCCACTGCTACCCAGATGTGCAGCCCAGATCCTGCTCATTATCTCAGCGCTCATCAAGATAAGGACTGCTGTGAGCCTTCAGCTTTCCCTCCAGCTTCACACCATAGAGAGCTTGTCTCTCTAACCGTGTGCTTCCCAGACACCCTTGCACATGCCTACTGGGTTAGAGTTCTCTGAACATGGATCTTCAACTTAAACTCAAGCTCATCCAGTCCTGAAACTATGTATATGTATATGTATATGTACACATTCTTAGATCTATAGATATGTGGAATAAAATATTTAATGCAAAATATCTCACACAAAAAAATGAAATGCTGGGTAAGGTGGTTCACCCTGTAATCTCAGCACTTAAGAGACAGAGGCAGGAGGGTCAGGAATTCTAGGCCACCCGTGGGCTACATAGTGAGGCTGAGGCCAGCCTGGACTTCATGTGACTCTGTTTCAAAAACTAAAAAATTAAACAACATAGACAAAAAGAAAAGAAGAGAAATGTTCCTAGATTATAAAATCCACAAGCAAGGGGTAAAACCTCCGAAAATAGAGGTTCAAAGAGTAAAATCGGATTATTTCTCCCAAAACACATATGTGAACCCACGTTTTGAATCAAGGGCTGTTTCGGGTCTCTAAATAAAGCTCTTTTCTTCTCTGTCATTAATAAATTCATATTAAAAAGGTTTATAGTGCTCTTACACCCATGATTGTCCTAGTAGACTTTAGAAACTTAGAAGTCAAATATTGATCCCTTATACAAAGGGACTCTGTGTCAGGAAAATACATACAACTACAGGCAAGTAAAACTTTAACTGGTAATTGTGTTAAGAAAATGTACCTGGGTGCCTGGCAACAAGTATAGAATTTGGTAGCTGGAGAGGAAGCTGCTTGATCCAGTGACTTCTTGACATTACTAGGGAGCTAAAGTTCATCTTTACCTTGAACCTGCACCCTTGGACCAAATTCCCTTCTGGTTGGTCCCCAATACTGGCCATGAAAATCAGAGAAGCTATTGCTGTGTCATACCCTCAGGAAGAGAGCAAAGCCACCTTTCTCCTTGGGTCTGAAATATAAATGAATTCTGTCAGTGTGAAGGGGCGTCCCTGCAGAGCCCTCTCCTGGATAGCAGTCTATTCTATGTTGGCCACAGAACAAAGGTTCTCTTGAATACTTTGAATAGAAAGGGGAGGTGGATAAGGGAGAAGGAAAAAAAAACATTAAAATATGTTCCAAGTATTTAGTCAGTAATGTCCGTGACTTATTCCAACGACACATCCCAATGAGTAAGTATCTGTGAGTAAACAACTCTCAAACCAAGAAATGGCCCTGTGTTTTCTCATGTCACTTCTATAGGTTCCAAGTCAAACGTGTGCTTCAGTCAACTATGGGAGACGTAGGATGCTTTCTTCCAGTACAATCATGTGTTCTTTATTTTAGGCCTCATAATGGGACTAATTTTGCGATATGCCACAGCGCCGACTGATATTGATAGTGGAACTGTCTACAACTGTGGGAACTTGTTCTTCAGCCCATCAACTCTACTAGTCAACATCACCGACCAAGTTTATGAGTATAAGTACCAGAGAGAGATCAACCAGCACAATATCAGCCCCCACCAAGGCAACGCCATACTGGAGAAGGTAAGGGCCCTGTCAGCCCAGGCAGCTTCATCTTCCCTGAGCAATGGCATCATTTAGAAGCCTCTTTACATAGGTATACGCCTAAACACCAGTTGCTTTCACATTGTCACACTGGGGCACTTAGTTGACTATATAAACCCAGCTGTCAATATTTTTCATAACATTTGGGCAAAGATTTTAATATAATTTTCCAGCAAGCCAGGGCTGTATTTGCGTTGTATTAAAGATAAAAATCTTTCATCATTTTTCCTTTCTTGAGATGTACCCCAGTGTGCATATGGGTGCCTTTAGTGTTGCTGTACCTGCTACCTGTTGGTTATTTGATTCAAATCTCCTTAAGCCAAGGAGGAAACAGAGGAAGGAGAGCTTTCCCATGCTCTAGGATGGGTTCTGGATGCCAATAAAAGGCACTGCCTTCTGGCTGTTTATAAACACAATAACCTACAGTTCACCCGAGAGATCTTCACCATGGTGGCTTGGCTAAGGAATTTAAGTTAAATTTTGCAAATGATTCATATTTTAAAAACTAACTTCAGACTTGGATGTAGTTCAGTGATAGAACACTTGTCTGGGGTGTGTGAAGCTCTGGGCCCAATTCCCAGTCACATACACACACACACACACACACACACACACACACACCCCTCTTTAAGAGATGAGCATGTTTTTCCCAGTTTTCAGAGGTTAAAAAGAGGTAGGGGATGGATTTGGTTTTCTATTTCTCTTTTTCAATATGACTGATTTACAGTCTTTTTTCTTCATTGTCTTCTGCTAGTATATTTCTAGATTAATTATGTGAAAGGACTTCTTAGGGCTCAGCAAAGTCAAGTTATAATATTAAGCCAGATCGCACTTAGCTAGGAGAATAGCTTTGTGCACACAGCAAGGAAGCTAAATAATACCCTTCTGTAATAAATGGAGCAACTTCCAGGTCTTATGTTTCAAATGATCTCAGTCATGTGATTCTCTTTATCCATGGGGATAAATAGAAAATTATTTATCAAAAATAATTTTACATACTGTGTTAACAATACAGTATATTAATTTTAAAACACATTTCAGTTTTATTTGCTTACTTATTTTGAGCCAAGGTCTCCCCCTGCACCCTAATGTTCCAAGATTTCTCTATGTAGCCTAGGATACCTTGAACTCACAATCCACCCTAGCCTCCCGAGGACTAGTAGGCTCACTAGCATATAGCAGCACACCTGGGCAGTTTTACACTTGGCATTTCCGGGATATAAATTACTTCTCTCCTGTTCCCACCCAATTTTGTCTGTATTTCTACACAGCAGTACTCTAGACAGCTTGATTCTCCAAGGATGCCAGAATTATTTCTGTTGCCATAGCAATTTTGTTCTCTAACAATGACTGCCTGTAAATACCTGCCCAGGAATTTTGGTAGTGTGCTCTGATATAGTAATTTCTTTATCAGCAGCCACAACCAAGTGTTTGCTGTTGAAAACTTGGAGCAACAGATGAAAATATTTTTTCCAGTGGTCAGATTAAGGTGGTTTTAAATATTGCATAGCTCAAACATCTTCTACATAAACTTCTTAGTCATGAACCCTTGAGTCAGGGTCAGTATTTGGCATTTCTAGAGCCTAGGGTTTGTAGTCGGTGACTCTGTGCCCAGGGCAAATATTCTCCTCTCTGCTGGTGGAGAACAGGACATCTGCCAGAGTCCTTACTTTAAGAGATGACTTTAAGGGGACGGGAGCTTGCTCTTAAATAATTGGGAGTATAACTTACTTTATGTTTGTTGCTCATGTGACAATATGAGCAGACCCTATTGGGTATGTAGAAATGTAGAGCTGTTGGCTTCGCTTCCATTTGGGTTCTCTACTGCATGCATATGTTTATATCGATCGGTTACTTTGTTAGATGAAAAGAGACCCCCATAAAAGGATCCATTCATAGAAGGCTTATACAGAAGTTACATGGGTCACATGCTTTGTCATTTCTCCTAGGTCTACTTAAATTGCTATAGTCCCCAGTTTTCTTTTTAAAAAAATATTCTAGAGGCATATCTATTTTATTTTCTGAGTTTTGCTTTCATATATGTATGTGCACTACATGAATGCCTAGTGTTGCAGAGATCAGAAGGGGGGGGGGTAATATTCTCTGGAACTGGAGTTACTGATAGTTGTAAGCTTCCATAGAGGAGCAACAGCTGCCCTTAACTGCAGATAAATCCCCTTAGATCATTACAGTTTGTTTTTTAAATGCTACATAAAAACAGAAAATTGCACTATCAGTGGGGTACCATGTGATGTTTTCATATACATGTACATTGCATAATACACTTAAATAATGCTAAATATTCCCATCATCTCAAACATTTTCTATATCTTCATGACAGAAATAACCACAACCCTGTTTCTAGCTGATTAAACTGTGCAGTAGGTATGTTACTGCTATCTGTAACTATCCCATAGAAGGAGCCAAAGCACAACAGACATTCTTTTAAAAAACCTAACTATGTGGATAGGGATGCAGATGGGGATATGTTTGTGTATGTGAGCATAAGTGCCCTTGAAAGTTAAAGGTCACAGGAGCTAGATGCCCCTAAAGCTGGAGTTACGGCTGTGAGCCACCTGACATGGGTGCTAAGAACCAAACTCAGGTCTTCCAAAAGACCAGTAATGCTCTTAACCACTGAGTCACCGCCCCCCCAAACCCCCCACCCCAAGAAATTCTTAATCCTGTCTTACCTGTGGTGATCAGTGTTCATTGTCAGCTTCACAGAATTTGGAATCACCTAGGATATGAGCCTCTAGGCCAGTAGTTCTCAACTTGTGGGTTCCAACCTCATTGGCAAACTTCTATCTCAAAAAATATTTATACCATGATTCTAACAGCAGCAGAATTGCAATTCTGAAGTAGCAGCATGAAATGCTGATCAAAGTGATTTTAGGACTGGTGGGTGGGGGTTGCCATAACATGAGGAACTGTATTAAGGGGTCACATATAACCTGCATATAACCACTGCTTTATGCACACCCTGAGGGATGATTTCATCCTTGGGTATGACTCTGAGGGGTTGATGACATTAATTGAGGAGGGAAGATCTATTCTTCCTGGTCTTGGGTCCCAGACCATACAAAAGGAGAAAAAGGCAACTGAGCATCCATGCTGTCTGTTTCTTGACTGTGGACACAATGTAACCAGTTGTTCCTGCTGCCATGACCTCCCCACTGTGATGGACTGTCACTTTGAACTGTAGCCAGAATACATCACCTTTAAGCTACTCTCATTAGCATATTCTATCATAGTGACAGGAAGAGAAACTAAGTAGCTCTCACTGATCAACCTCCCCCTGTTGCTTTCTATCCCTCTACTCTCCGAAGTTTTTGGTAGGGCCTGTTCTATCCTCACCTCTATGAGGTCAACTCTTACTTTTAAGTGGAGAGACTGAGACATGTCTGTAGGATTGTTTTATTTTAAATGAGATTTTTATACCGAAAGCACCAGCTAATACTGCTTCCACTGTTCCCAGTGCTCTCACTGCTATTGACAAGGCAGGGCCACACTGCCAACATCTCTGCCATGCTTACTTCCTCCAACAACAGTGCTACACCGGTACTGAAACATCTGGATGCTTAGTACGTGTCAGGGTTAGTAAACCATGAGGCTGTTTTATTGATACATTCAACATCCCTTGGGAGAGATATAATACCCAAAGTTAGCAAGCTTTGCAGTCACAGCAATGATAGAGACCATGCCTCTATTGCCCAGTGTATCCTTAAAGCCTGCCATGGTGCTCATGCTAAATAAATACCTAGTGATCAAGTAAAGAAATGAATAATTGAATAAATCCAAATATTTACCAATATGTACATATCTGAAGAAAAATTGCAATGTTTGAAAGTTATCATCCTGGATTTGATAGAGTTGTGGTTTCTTGGATACTAAATGTTTTAAAACTGTTTTTATTGGTTATTTTATTTATTTATATTTGAAATGTTATCCCACCTTCGCAGTTTGCCCTTCACAAATCCCCTATCCCATCCCCCTCTCCCTGCTTCTATGAGGGGGCTCCCCCACCCACCCACCCACCCATTCCTGCCTCACCACCCTAATATTCCCCTACACTGGGGCATTGAGCCTTCACAGGACCAAGGACTTTTTTTTCCATTGATGCCAGATAAGGCAATCCTCTGCTACATATGTGGCTGGAGCCATGGGTCTCCCCATGTGTATTTTTTGATTGGTGGTTTAGTCCCTGGGAGTTTTAGAGGATCTGGTTGGTTGATATTGTTTTTCTTCCTATGGGGTTGCAAACCCCTTCAGCTCCTTCATTCCTTCCCCTAACTCCTCCATTGGGGACTCCGTACTCAGTCTGATGGTTGGCTGTGAGCATCCTCATCTGTATTGGTCAGGCTCTGGCAGAGCTTCTCAGGGGACAGCTATACCAGACTTCTGTCAGCATGCACTTCTTGGCATCAGCAATAGCGTCTGGGTTTGGGGTCTGCATATAGGATGGATCCCCAGGTAGGGCAGTCTCTGGTTGGCCTTTCCTTCAGAACCCCTTGTGTTGTGCATATGAAGATATAAAAATAATTTGTACCCACAGATATTATACAATGGGCCAGACTCTGGTGCTGGTGGGAAGAAGCTACATCAGGACTTAGCCCTTGATCCTGAGTCCTGACCACTAATACCACACACTGGCCAGGCTCTCCAAAGGGCTCATAAACAAGGGGCTGAGGCCCAACGAATTTTAGCTTCTCAGGCAGCAGGAGGTGGGAGGTTCTGGGAAGAGTTCAGGAGAAGTCCCACAGAGTCGGGCACTGAAGCCATCACAGAGCTCCTCTGGATCGCCTTCCTTCTTGGCGTGTGCTGAGTGAGTATTCAGCCTTGGTTTGTACACATTAGGACTTGATAGTCAGTTTTACTCGTAGAAGAATTGAGTTGAAGCCTAGATGGAATGCCAAGGATTTGGGGAGTCTGGAAGGAATTCCCATGTAGTGCCACCACCTCTTAGAAGGTTTTCAAAAAGCAGGTGCATTTCTGGGGTGGTTAGACCTTGGTGGTACTTGGAAACAGAGCACAGCTCTGTCCCTTCATGAACTCCTTCCAATAGGAAAGGATAAAGCTGGAAAATAGAGAACTATGGCATTTAGAGCAGCAGCAGTATACTGTGTGCTTCTTCTGAAGGTAGACTTCAGGAAGTACCATATGCTAAGCCCGTTCTCTTCATGCTCAACACAGGTAAAAATGTAGGATAGAAAAGAGTTATCTGCCAAGTGAAACCAGTGCTACCTATGCCATGAGAAAGGCGCACTCAAAGCAGCTGGCTGCTGCTGTCCTGTCCTGCACTGTAATGTTTGATTCTCAACACCATTTGCTAAAGTTCTTCTGTGGATCCAAAGTATCTTTAATTTTAACCTTTGGGGCCAATATTATTATGTTATGTTATATTATATTATATTATATTATATTATATTATATTATATTATGGCTTCACAAATGTGAATTTGTTCCAGATATTTAGGACTAAACAAACATTCTTCACTTTCATATAAATAGGAAGTTTAAATTTTTTCTTTTGAAGAGGAAATGGAAATTTGAAAAGTAAAAACAAATAAACAACCAGTAAAAACAACAAACAAACAACCTAAACATCAGGGGTGGGGACGTAGTTTGGTGATGAAGAGCTTGCCCATCATGTGAAAGCCCCAGATCTGACCCAAGCAACCAGCAACAACCCTTGTCTATTGCTAATGTTTCTTTCATTTATTCTCTGTCTTCAATGGACTGAGTCTCCACAATTACACTTCTGAAATAGACATAATTTCTAGGAGGGTACTTACTAGTAAGCCGGAGGAAAATAGTACCAGAATAACACCGTAATGCTAAAGTGCAGGTGCCAAAGGTTTGTATAGACCCCCAGGCACTCAGAAGTGCTGCTGTCCTGTGGTGGCAGGGCTGTCAGGGAGGCTTACAAGGAAGCATCCTGATGGACTCTAGATGCAACTGTGGGAGAGGATGGGGTGAGGGTGGGAAGACATCCCAGTCAGAGGGAGGGGCATGGTATACAAGTGAGAAAAGCAATAAATATCCCAGGAAACGAAGCATCTTCTATTTTTTGGATGTATGGAAGACCAGAAAACTGAGGGCAGATTCGACTATGGGAGCCACTGAACACCAGGTTGGCCTGTTCACGCTAGTCAGCAGAGAAGGGGGATGTTAACAAAGGCAAAGGCTTAGTTTGGCTGCAGCAGGCAGGAAATAAAGCAAAAGCAGAGACAGCACTTGGGTGGAAACCCAGGGGCAGGTGGAGAGGAAGGACAGGTGGGGGTCGGAAGGAGGGGAGGAGCTACTTGGTATTCCCCTGTGAGTTCATAGGAAAGGGGATGGGAAAAATGGAGAAGGAGTTGGATTATAGGGAAAACTCACAGTTTTAACACATCTCATCATGAATATGTTCATGTGTGTTCTAGCACGTTATATATTTACACTGCTGAGCTGCAAGGGCGGGTAGTGCATTGAACTGGGATGTCGGGTGGATCGAGTCCCATTTCAAAAGTTGTCAGCACTGTTAAATTTATCACTTCTACCCCCCATAAATCAGATGACTGCAGTGAACCGACAAAGGAAGC
Organism: Mus musculus; assembly: GCF_000001635.26. NCBI lineage: Eukaryota > Metazoa > Chordata > Mammalia > Rodentia > Muridae > Mus > Mus musculus. The sequence continues at coordinate 94,691,863 of NC_000075.6, forward strand.
TCCTCCGTGAAAATTCTGCTAAGTCTCCACTTCCTGTTTGAAAAGTGACACTGTCAGTTGCTTAAGGGAAGTGGTTTGGGGTTCTGTATACTGCTGAGTAAAAAATGTGCTATTGTTTCAAAAAAAGGGAATCTGATCCCCTCCCAGTAGGTCACAGAGCTACTATGTGACTAAGACTTGTAAGAATGTTAAAAACAAACAAGCAAACAAGACTTACAGACACAGCTAACTATATGCCTTTAATTGGGCTCTTCCCTTTAAGGGAATCAGTTAATTAAGTCTGCTTTTCTCACTGTCCATATTTCCCTTTTGATTCTTACATGTTTATCTATCTTTGAGCCTTCCAGGCTTTTACCGTGTGACATTCTTGCACAGAGGCCAGGGCCAGAGCTCTTCTGGCAATAGGAACAGTTTGATCAGGCAAAGTCAGGAGATAAATATGTGCAGTTAACAGTGGGGCACTCTTGGGAAGGATACAGGAAGGCTGGGGGGACGATCTCCTCCTGTAAAGCTTTTCTAGACACGCTGGGAGGGAGAGCCCCAGGGTGATTAATCGCCATAAGGGCTTGGAGACGCTTTGGCAGGCTACTCACGGTGTAGTAGGTTTTATCCATCCTTCACATTCTACAGAAACAAGCTGCGGTGATTCCTGTCTCTCTATCTTGACCAGTCTTGGCATAAGAGGACCCCAGTGCAGCTCAAGCTTGCAGAGAGGACCCTGAGGCTGCCTGGACACTAAGGGGCTTTCATTTAACCCTTAGTTAAGAGAACACTTGTTATAAAGAAGGAAGTTTACTTACAAAATTTATAACTTGTAAATTGTAATAAAGAAGCAGTCCCACTGGGTTGGTCTGAGGTGAGGGCAGCAGATGGTATCACTTCACAGTGGCACAACGTTCAGGAAAAGATGGTCACATCTCAAACAGGAGCAGAGGGGTGGTGGGCATTCATTTGACCAGGCTTTCCTCTTCCCGTAACAGACATTTCTAAAGAACTTGAGGGGGTTGCATGAGCAGCACCCCAGAACCTAGAATCCACTGTTCCACTTTCCACAGGATCCACATTCTGTGGAAGTGACCCTGGGGAGCAACCTTCTCTCACAATGTGACCATACCCAAGCCATAGCAGTAAACACAAACTCAGTAAAATGCCCCATGCACCTACTTCAATCCTATTTGTTTACAAATTCCATGCAAACAATGCCATACATTATAACACATATATAAAAGTAAAAAATTTCAAGGATTAGCCGAAAGCAAAATATGAAATCTCTTCTCCTTTCTACTACTCTGTAGAGCATGGGACACCTCACTTTAAGGATCAGCAATGCCACTTATTTTATGAGAACTGTTGTTACCTTAACCAGTTCTGTCTTGGTCCATTCCAGGCCTTGGCAATGGAACATAAGCAGATAACCATATACGATAACATAAATGGAGGTAAACTTAACTCATCGTTCTGAAGGTTGGAAACCAAAGCTCAAGGCACCCACCTAGTGTGAGCTCCTCCTACAGTGTCAGCATGAAAGCCATCAAGAGGTAGAAGCAGGAGGAAGGGATAAGGGACCACAACTCATCCATCTTCCTGGAACACACTTGTTAGGGTTTGAATCTAGAACGGTCCCTCAGAGGGTCACCTTTGGAGTATATAGTCCCTAACTCCTGTCTATCCTGAAGGCTGAGGAGACTTTATGAAGGCAGGGCCTGGCGTGTGGAAATGGTCCAATCCTAGACTGCTTTTTAACTGCATCTTCATGTGCACACACTCTGCTACATCCCATCCATGCCTTCCACTCCATGATGGGGTGAAACCTCTTAGCAGCCACAGTGGAAGCCTCTTCTCTTAGGAGGCTATTGTAACATAGATATAGAAAACAACCAGTGCAACGCTCTATAGTAATCCACTCCTGAGAACAAAGCCAATCCATTCTTCAGGCCAAGCCCTCATGGTCCAAGGTCTCTTAAAGGCCCCACCTAGCCATGCAGTTGTATTGGGAATTAAATTTCTAACTCAAAACTCTGGCTGACATGGGTGACATATGAAAACCAGAGCAACTTTTTCAGAAGTTCTTTTGAAATCTATGGTATGGTGTGGAGACAGAGTCGGGGGATCTTGGCCTGGTATGGGATGTTCTTAGGAGCAGATAAACCTTTGGGGAATACAAAATCAAGTTCTTTTGTGTCACAAGCACACAGTCTCAGGCCCACTGTTCATTCTCCCCTTATATTTAGTAGTCTTATAAGTTTTAATCTGTGATGCTTTGGTTAATGTCCCTCATCTCCAAACTTGCAAAGCCTCCAGGAAGTCAGGGCCTAGGTCTGCTTTCTGTCACACCATGCTCCCAGTGTCTGTCACACGGTGGATACTCTGTAGATCTTGCTTTCTGTCACTCCATGCTCCCAGTGGCTGTCACATGGTGGATACTCTGTAGATCTTGCTTTCTGTCACACCATGCTCCCAGTGTCTGTCACACGGTGGATACTCTGTAGATCTTGCTTTCTGTCACACCATGCTCCCAGTGTCTGTCACATGGTGGATACTCTGTAGATCTTGGCCCATGAATAGATGGTGCAGGAAGGTATCTGTCAGTTTCTGTCTGAGTGGTTATCTGTCGCTGCCACAGTGTGCTGTCTTAACTGCTGACTATTTTTGTAATGAAAGTGTGACATAGGTTTATCCTCGGGGTAAAACACACAAGCTCCGAAAGGGGTTTTGCTACTCAAAGGATTGGACAAGTCTCTCCTCTGAACATTCTGACAGGTAAATGGGAGGCAGAGAGGTTGATGAGAAGGTGGAGAATAGGGTAGACCCTGAAGGAGCAGGGGAGGAAGGAGGCTACCCATTACAGGCTGAGCCCCCGTAGATGAAGTTGAAAATGGATCTTTCACCCACCAACTCTGCTTTTGGTTTGCTCCTTCAAAAGCACAAAACTGACAGAGCTGCACTGTCACCATGGCCGGTCCCCAGGGAGCACTTACATAAAGCTCTGTCCCATGGCACTCACCACTGTCCTCCACAGGCCACCTGCGAGCTCCTCAGCAGCTGGGGTAGCAGACACAGAGCCGGCCGAACTGAAGGACGCTGGTCAGGCAGCTGGCTCGTCTTAAGCTGGGACAGAAGGGACACTCTACTGCTCCTTGCATATAATTTTCTTTTCTGGGAAAATTATTATGATTCTGATTATTATTACTACTATTGGTATTGGGATAGCACCCAGAGGCTCATTCATGCTAAGCAAGTGTTCTGCCCCTGAGCTCCATCCTGGTGCCTCTCAGGTCATTTCTTATCACAAGGCCCACTAGGCCCTGATGGATGCAGTTCTGCCTCAGGCCGAGCTTGATACCACAAGTCAGGTTAATCTTGCCTTCCTTTCTGCCTGTTGTTATTGAGCTCCCAGAGAAGCAGAGGCCCAAGCAGAGGCAACGTTTGGTGATCAGGGCATCAGTGCCTCGGGATTGCACTTCTGATGGCTGAGAGTAGAAGGATGTGAGAGGGGAAACAGGCTGAGGATTTGGTTTGTCTCCTTTGGAAGCTGTGATTCTGCAATGAGCAGGGACTCATGGCCAGCCTCACCTCAACCATGCAGCCCCACCCCTAAAGGACCAAACTGTTGTGGAAAATACTTAGTCCCAGTCAGGAGCTGCTACCACCTTTGATTATCCAATTTAACCCCAAACTATTACTTAGTATGTTTCATCTGAGCTGCTCTCAACTCCAACTGGCCAGCCCACGTGGTCATGCTTTCTTGACTCCTAACCCATCCTTCCTTCTCACCTTCCTCTCTCCCACCTCATTGTCTCCTCCAATCAAACCCAAGTCCAGGAACCCAAGACTCTGACTATCTCTATTCTGCCCAGCTATTGGCTGCAGGTATCTTTATTCACCAATCAGAGATGACTTGGGTACATAGCATCACTTGGGTCTAACTGTGGACTCTCTCTCATCTCTGGGGCAACCAGGCCCCGGGGAGCCCACAGTTAGTATTACAATACATAGCAACAGACCAAACCTCAACACCAAACCTTATTCTGTGTCTGGATAGGAGATGTTCTGGATAGGGTGTGACCCTGGGAGAAGTGGCTCTGTCGCCTTGGCAGCCATTGAATAGACTTATCACATCCCTGGCAGCAGGAACAGCAAGGTCTTCACCAGAGAGATCTCTAATCTAGATGACACTTCACAGTGTCAGATTTTATGTCCCTAAACCACACCTGTCAGTTACTGCAGAGTGGGACTCCGGGGTCTCAGTGGGAAAGCATCTGTCTCCCAGCTCCGGTGAGCTGATTGGTCAGTACATTTTTCGGATCTGGTGAGCCAACTGTTAAATTTGACAGCATGAAATGGGCCACAAGAGAAATATTTATGCCATATATATTAGAAAATGTTTTAAACCGAGCTTATGAGATTGTATTCCCTCAGGAGAGATGATTTGCCAACAGAGAAGATTTGCTTAAGCAAATGTATTTTTAGGATAATTGGAAGTATCCAAACATCTCAGTTTTTATCTCCCTGAAATGCCTGTCTCTCACAATGGCTGCCATAGAGACCCTCCGGTAGGTAGAGCTTCACACCCTCTAATATGACAAGGGAAAGAGCATTATGCCTTCCAGTGAGACCCAGGACTGAACCTCATTTTGCCCCTCCCAGGAGCAGGACTTTAAGCTTCATTTCTCCGAGCAAAATTTTCCTTATCTGTAATGTAGGGGTTAGTAATAGCTATGGCGGAGGTTTGCTTTTCAAAGCAAATACGAAAATACATGTCTCGTATCAGACATATTGTAAATATTAGTCTGCTTTCATTCCCTAACACTCTGTGACATTTGCCCTTGCCGGCACTTGCTTGCCCTAGACTGAGAGGTCTGAGGTGGGCCGATGGAGGAAGTTAGGTGCTCCTTGTTTCCTGCACGATGTTGAAGGCAAACACACCATTTAAATATGTATTGCCTCATTTTCATCATACTTTCTGCTGATGTCAGCGTGCACTCCTTCCCCTCCCGCCCCCTCCAGCCTGCCTGCTCTGACCGTGCCTTTTGCTGACTCAGTCCCTCCCAGTTCAGCTTCCCCAGGCCAGTTGCTCCCTGGTGAGATCTTATGATAGGGAAGCTGTATACACAATTCATAGCTGAGCCTGCTAAGGATAAGGCAAACTCAAAACAGTTGCCAGGCTTTCAAAGAAACTGTGGGGCTGAGATTCCCCTGTGTCTGGAGTAATAGAAGCACAGTGTCATTGGCCTGAGGCATCAAGGTTGGCCAAGAGTAAGATCAACTCCAGACTCGAGAAAACGCAGTCACTCTTGATGGGAGACTGTGTTGGGTGCATAGGTCCTGAGGAATGTCACTTTGGAGAGATGGAAGAGTAGGTCCTTCTCTTGTCCAGCGGCTCTTTACTCTATTGTCCATCCTGTGGCAGTCTTAGAGTTGATTTGTCCTGTCACCCCAAAACCACAGACTGTGAGGCATGGCCGGCCACCACCCCATGAAGAGATCAGAAGCAGTCTGACCAGCATAAAGTTGGTTAAAAGGTGAGAAGTCTTGGCATCTGGGGTCAGGTGGAAGCAGCTGCTGCATTTGCCTCACAGGGTGGAACCTGAGAGTGAAGGGAGAGGCTACATTCGATTAGGGGAGGGCAAGAGGTATTATGTGTAGCCAGGCCATCCAGGTCTCCTTAGTAAAGAGTCATATAGGTGTGTGAGACCAAGAAACTTAAGCAAAAAACGGGAGCCTGTCCAGGCAACAGGTTTGGTACTACAATGATGATGTGGCACACCTGCTGCATGGCAGGAGATGAGAGACACATGTAGCAGCTGACTGGGTGACCTCAGTCTACCTCGGTGTGCAGAAGAGACACCGTGACTGAGAGGCCATTCCCTGAGCTCTATAGCTTGGTTCAAATGTTACTTTACATCTATATGACTTTAGGAATTCTAGGTAACCTCCTTAAGTCCAATCTTCCCATTTAAAAAAATCCAGATATTTCTCATTACAGTGCAGGGCCATCATGTTGCAAATAAGAAAACACGTGCAAAGGACTTAAAATAACATTTGGGCCTTTGTAGGAGCTCTCTGTGTTGACCTATTTATTCTTCTACCAAAGTCACTTTTGCTGTCAATAAACTAGTTAAGAGCTGTAGCTGGAGTCTAGACCATGTTGCTTACCAGGCATGTGACTTTGGGTAAATCCCATACCAGGGCTTTTGTTCACATCTATACAAACAAGGCATTTCACAATATTTAACTGCAAAGGTTGTTGGGAAGTATCTTATCTCTATATTTACAATTTGTCAGTGCATCATAATAATTAAGAATATGACAAATTATATTTCCATGATGTTATTTAGCTTTTAGACTTCCTTTACATGTAGCAACTCAGTTTTTTCCCCCCTGTGGTATGTTGAATAGATTTATTGCCTATAAAGGGAAACATTTAATTGTGGAAGGCTTACAGTTTCAGAGGTTTAGTCTATTATCATCATCATAACAGGAAGCATGGTAGCATGCAGGCAGATGTGGTGCTGGAGCCGAGAGTCCTATATCTTGATCCAAAGGCAGCTGAATGAGACTAGATTGCACACTGGGCAGAGCTCAGACATTTATGAAACCTCAAAGCCCCATCCCCACAGTGACATACCATGACAGTGGCAATTTACTGGAGGTGGAGCAACATACTGCAGGAGGAAAAACTGAGTTTCTACATGTAAAGGAAGTTCGAAAATAAAAAGATAACATCTTAGCCAGGTGTGGTGGCGCACGCCTTTAATCCTAGCACTCGGGAGGCAGAAGCAGGTGGATTTCTGAATTCGAGGCCAGCTTGATCTACAAAGTGAGTTCCAGGACAGCCAGGGCTATACAGAGAAACCCTGTCTCAAAAACAACAACAACAAAAATCTTGGAAACATAATTTGTCATATTTGCTAATTATTATGATGAACTGATATCTATCTATCTATCTATCTATCTAACCTCTTCTTTGCTGTTCTAGTTTGATTGTAATGTGTATAATTTTTATTATTTATTTGTGATACAAATTTTATTACATTTTTGCTAAAACTTCCTGATAATATCATAAAATGTCCATTTTGGATAGACTGAAAAATTTTGAAAGGAAAAAATCCAAATAATTCTACAATTATAAACCACCATGGAAATGTCTAGATATCTGGACTATATTACTATATGTATATTTATAGGGAGTTTAGGCAGACTCTAAAACTTTGCACCTTCCTATTTTTACTTAATTTTACACCTTTTCTCAGATATTTAAAAACTCCAGTGTAGTGGAAGAGACTTGTGTTTGATATTTGTGTTCCTTTTAAACTGTCACTCATATGAGGGACATTTTAGTGAAGAGCATCTCTTTAAAACTTTCCCTACATTCTGAAGCACTAAGTGGGCCATCTTTCTGATAGCAGGCATAAAATATTTATTGAAATAAATGCCTCCTGTATCTTTGGAAAAGCATTAGGCAGTAGCCACAAAGCCAACAGTAATCATTGGGGGAAAGGATGAACTACTTAAAACCAGGTCCTTCCCTGGGACAATTGCAGAAAGAAAATGAGTGAGTACCTATTTCATATCAATAACATACATATTTCATATGAATCAAAGTACTAATTGTACAATAAAAATACAAAAACGGTGAAATTGAGGAGAAAATATAGTTGCAATATGGAAAAAATAAAACAATCACTATAACTCAAATAATATAAAAAATGCACAAATTTCACATTATAGTTATGAGACTGTCAACAATGTTAAAAACACAAACCATTGAAGGGGATAATAGAACTAGAAGAATGTATTTGAAATATAAGATACAAAACAGAATTGTAACCTGATTCTGGGAATTAACAAGTCAATAAGGAAAACTAAACTGGATGACCAGGAATGTCCCGTAAAAGATATGATCAAAGGCCAGCAAGCAAAATAAATATACTTATTTCATTAGTAATAGGAAACAAAGCTAATGATGCGATGTTTAGTATCAATCAGATTGCCAACAAATTAGGAAATTATCAATACAAAGTGTTGGCTAGAATATAAGAAAATAATCTAAGAATCCCCTGTGTAAGTATAAGTGGGTGTGGCCATAGCAGCATCTGTAGAGATAGTCTGTGTCATTTACTGTTTAGCAGTCCACTTCTAGAAAGGCTTTTAAGACTGCACAAAGGCTTAAGCACAAGGATTTCTACCTCAGTATTTTGTGTTGGTGGAAGATAGAAATCAACCCAACTATCAGAGAACAAAATTCCCAGATCCTGATCCAGTCATCCAATAGGATGTTCCAAGACAGTTTCAACACTAGCCAAGATCCACATGCTCATTAATATGGATAATTGATGTCAAAATTGATTTCAAAAGTAGACACTGGGATTCAAATGGATCTTTACTGAATTCCTACAATGTAGACAATGCACGCTACTGATAATTGTTTACTAAAACATATTTCAAAATGAAAGAATGTGTCCGAGAAGGGGAGGACACTGACTGTCCTGTCTGACTTGCTTCCTGGTTGAGATGAAGATGGACTTCAACCAAACACACATCACTTACATTTTCCAGATGTAAGCTGGGTGGGTTACATGCCTGCCAGCACTTAGTAGTTTGACATAGGTGGATTGCTACAAATTTGAGATCAACCTGGCTTACATAGCAAATACCAAATTCCCCAGGACTGCATAGCCCTATCTAAAAGATCACCATCCCCATAAAAAGAATCCTGAAGAAGAATTAAGACCAGAAATAAAATAAAGAATGGTTGTAGCTTAGGATTTTCCAGCCCTGTGCTGCCCCCAAGTGATCAGGACTTGACATGTATGCCTTGGCTGCCCCAGGTTTTACACTCAATAAAAGCCTAAGACAGCCTTACAGAGTGTAGTACATGTGAAGGCAAGCTGCTCAGGCAGGAAGGGAAGCTGATCTAGGGTAGGAAGGGAAGCTGAACCCTGGCAGGAGATGAGCAGGCACAGGGTAAACTCCCACTCCCATTGCCTCCCATAAAATGATGTAGCTCCTCTAAAAATGCCTGCCTCTGACCGTTCTGTATGTAAAGCACCTCCTTACTCTGACAAGTGACCAATACATTTAAGATTTAAGGGCTCTGCATAAAAATCTGAAGAAACGTAAGAGTGTTTTCTGCATGAATAATCATCCCTTAGTGTGGCCAAGCCACAGTCGAGATGTCCCGATTGAAAGGCAGTCGTTATCACTGACGTGCTCCAATGCCTGGACCACTTAATTTTCTCCTGAAGCTCTGTCAATCTCTTAACTTTGCTTCACTCCCCTGTTCAGCCTCCATTTTTCTCCCTCTTTCCTGCTTGCCATCTTTGTCCCTTTATTTTCCTCCCCTTCACCCCTCCTTTATATCTAGTCCCTACTTGCCAGGTCCCTAAAGACACCCACTCCCAGGAGAGAGGGGCCTGGAGCCCACTGTGCCTGCTTTCTCAGCACATACTTCTTCTATAACCCCTGTCCCCACTTCTCCACTGAAGGCAAACGAAAAGGATCAGCAGTGCCTCCAAACCATGGCTGCTGCTCCAGGAACCAGCATCTGGGTAGGGTGGGGCAGGTTGGTCCCTTCCCAGCCCATCTCGGGAGATCTCGAGAGATCAGTCATAAGCAAAACACAGCTCATTTTGGAGGTTTGCATTCTTGTCCCTGTCTGAAGTGATTGAATTTCACATAGACGGTGACTAACTGGGAAAAATGTGTCCCAGATGTGGTGCTCAGAAATTATTCTGAGAACAAGGTTATGTACACAAAGCTCCAGCCTCCCTGTGCATCTGTCACTGATGCTGGCACCTGCATCCAGCAGCAGCAACGTTCTGTAATTCTTTATTGGGCTCTTCTGCAGCTGAGCTCTTTGTCTGCCTCTCAGTCATCTCTGTCTCTGTGTTTCTGTGTCTGTCTGTCTCTCCCTCTAGCTATCTTTCCTTCGGCCTGTATCTCTGTCTCTGTGTTTCAGTCAGTCTTTTTCTCTGACTGTCCCTCTATGTTTCCTTCTGTCTCTCTCTTCTCTGTCTCTGTCAGTCTCTGTCTGTCTCTGTTCATCTCTCCCTGTCTGTCTGTCTCTCTCTCATTCTGTCTCTGTATTTCTGTCAGTCTCTGTCTCTCTCTCTCTTACCGTCTCCTGTCCCCTACTAACCCCTATCCCAGCCTTGTCCTCTACCTGTTTCCTCCCTCTGTCTGTCAGTCTCTGTCTCTCTCTCTCTCTCACTGTCTCCCCCCACCCCCATAGCCCCCGCCTTAAGCCCCATCCCAGCCTTGTCCTCTACCCGTTTTTCCCATGACACTTACTCCCCAGAGACCCTGCTGCACGGATGATTCTGGAGTGTTTCTCCTTGGCTCTGACCTTTCCATCAAGTACACAACTCCAAGTGTTGCAGACAGCCGGGCTCAGTGAGCCAGGGCCCAGGAGGCCTGAGGGGTCCTGACCTTCCCACCCCCACCGAGTCAGCCGCTTCACAGCCACACTGGCTGTCACTCAACCAGGTGTAAAAACATAGGTCTCTTCTTTTTTTCTTTCATTTTTACCTCTCTATTTCAACCTTAAGCCCCACTAATCCTCTCTGCCATCTGCCCAGTTTATTTTAAGCAAATCCTTGTTGAGTGAAGTGCTGTCTGTCTCATTCTGTCAGAGCCACCTCCTTTAGCACCAACCGTCCCTTGAGCTGGCTTTAGTAACTGCAACCCGACAATGTTTTCCTTTTACACAGCTCAACTTCGATGTCTCTGCAAACTAATCTCAAGGGACTTACCTTTTTAAAAGGGGGGGGGGGTGATGGTGGGGAGAATAAAACACTGTATTATTTGAGTAAGTGAGACAGCCATATGACTCGGCATTTAAAAGATTCAAAGTATATGTTGGGCTGTTGATGCTTTTATTCAGTGACTTTTCTGTTGGCCTCGTTTTGCAGCTATAGAGAAGCAGATGGGAGTTCAGCAGTGTAGAGATGGAAAGCAAGGTGGGTAGGGAGGTTACAATGTAGGGACTAGGGGAGAAAGGGAAAAGAGAGGTTAGCAAAGATGTAGGAGCCACATGGAAGGAGTAGGTATCACTTCTACCTGGATTCAGCTGGAATTCAGACCTAGATCCCACCTGAAAACAGTTGACATGTCTGGACAAATAGGGATGGCATGTGTGAGTCCTTCGCAGTTTCAGTCTCATATGCCAGGCGTGCAGCTCTGCCCTTCATCCTTGGGAGCTGATGAATGGTTAAAAGCAACTTTATCCATTTATAGGCTGTTTCTTTAGCTTTCCCAATCGTCACTTCAAGTGTCAGCTGTGCAATATGTCACCATGTACTAACCAGGCCATGGTCTATCCCACCATCTTCTATTGCTCTGTGGGAGCCACATGCATACAAGCCTACTTGGAAAAAACAAATTCTCAGATTAGATCTGCCAAATCAAGTGTGTATAGACAATATTTGCACAGTCATTATCAAATTATACCACTTGGAGATCATCCAAATTTCTATTCCCAGTAGCCATTTGATGTTTGGTCCTGTTTATAAAAGTATCTTGACTTTCTTCATCTTCGAGTGAAGAGAGTTCAAAATCATTACCAGTGGATTTGAGAGTGTTTTACGTATGGGTCTCCAACCCCTGGTCCACAAGCATTTTCTTTCATTTAGATTCGGATCCATAGCAGTCAGAAATCTCCAAATTCATTACTCCTCTGAAGCCACTAGCTGGTAGACACAGAGTGCAAATGGGGAAATGAAATGAGACTCTGTCTGGGAAGCTGGAAACGAAGACCAAACTCACTCACTTGATTAGTGCCGTGGCATAGTCTCATTAAGTATTCTCAGTTTTCCCTTCCTCTTACTTCTGGGGTTCACACCAAAGCTAAGCACGCTAGAAGAAAGATAAGCATATCCATGAACCATCACAGTTGTGTCCTGTGGCTGTGTGCACAAGGTCATCCGAGTCTCCTTTAAAATCGAAAGGTATTGAAAATGCATGCGGGTCCTGAGTTCTGCTTTTTAACATATCTTCACTCATTTTGGTATTTAAAATTATTTTAAGTTACTTGCTACCAGATGTTATTGAATTCATGAAAGTGTCTTGCTTCCCTTGTGGCTTGGAACGCCCTGGCCCATGGGGCCTATATCTGGTGACTGAGCAGGTCTCTGCATGGAGGGGTCCAGGGATTGGTTCTCATTTATCCTGCGAATTCCAACTCGTCTGATGCTTTGATATCAAGAGTTCCCATAGGCCAGCCATCTCAGAGTGGTATCTCTGTCCTGGAGAACTCCAAATTACAGCTTGCCTCAGAGCCTTGAGCCCCACTTGTGCTGTTCGTTGCCTTTCTCTGTTTATAGCCTTTATATACCAATCTGTTACATGATGTATCTTCGGATTCTTTGTACCAAGAGGCCTGCTAAGTTATCAATGACTAAAACATTGAAGATGACTGAACCTGCCATTTTGCTGGCTGTTTTTACTCGTCCAATGGAATCAACTATTCCCCAAATTAACAAAAACCTAGTTCTTAGTTCCATATCTTCCTTTATTATATGAACTTAGTTCCCTTGGGAATTATGCATTTAGTTGGCCCATATCTACACATTCAATTCCCAGTGATATCCCTGTCATGTTGACTGACACTGGGCATGCCATTAATTTCCTCTCCTGTCTCTGGAAAATAGGGATAATTGCATTTGCCAGCTACCACTTTGGAATGTTGTCAGATGTGATGAAATACTGTTTTTAAAAGATGTCTTTGGAAGGTCTAGGCCATATCTATCACAGTCTTTCACCAGTGTGGTTACTTTAGTGCTTATTTACCTAGTAGGTCAGTGGAACATTGGCATGTCTTGTCCGACAAGCATGGAGACTCGTTGCATTCTCAGGCCCAAGCACAGTTTTGCATCTGTAACCTTCTGAAGCCTTGGGGACTAAGCTCAGAATATTCTTTCTGTTCTTGGAAATTTTCTAGTTGTCTTTGGAAACATATGTGTGGGTCATTTTAGTCAAATACTGTTTCCTATGCAAAATAGCATTCCAAATATATTGCACCATTGTGAACAGACTAATAGTCTGCTGACCCCATGTAGTCTTTAAGATTTAATGTAGGTTGCTTAAAAAAATCTGTTCTCTTAAAGCATAGGTAATGCTTGCGTCTCAGAGTCCTAGGCCTGTTGTTTTAAATCAGGCTCGTGTTGAACAGTGAAATAGAATGTTTGCAAACTAAATAATGAGACTGTGGAGTCTCGCTGACTGTGCAAATATTAATATGCTACCCAATTTCCACTAGCCACCAGTGTTAGAGGTAAGAATCCAGTCATCCAGTTCAAAAGCCCAGCATGCCACGTGGCTAGTGGCCACATGGCTAGTGGCCATGTTCCAGTTTCACGGTCATGTTCTGATGGGCAGGGTCTGAAGGTCCAATCTGTAATTTGTGTCTTGAAAGCCATGCAAATCCTTGACTGTGGCATTTTGCCTCTCTGCTCTTCTCCTTCATCCATTGCTTAGGACCCAGTATTTTAATTAAAAAAAAAAAAAAAAAAAGATGGATAGTTCACTACCAGGGCCATGACCAGAGAACAAGTCTGAGGGAAATGGCATGTGGAATTTCCAATGGAGGCTGCCACAGCAGCAAATCCAGCCATTTCTGAGAAATCGTCTGGATTGGAGTCACTCCCAGAACTCTGATTTATCTGCAAGTAAGCCTAGAGCTAGGCTGAAAGGAACACAAATCTGTTTGTATACACAAATAAATCCTCCCATGCTGCGGGCCACTCTCTGCCTGCCAGCCTCATCTCACTGCTCCAGAAACTATAATACGGTGGTGAGGTAGTTAACCCAGATGCAGTGAGTGGAATATTCTGATTATTGAAAAGTTCTGCCTTGGCGGCAGTTAGCCCGATTGCTGCAGGAAAGCAGCAGAGGCTAGGGTTTTCCTGTGAGGAGGTCTTGCCACTGAGAGTTCCCTCTTCCAGATGGTCAGGGCTGTATGCTCATCCCTCCAGCTTGAGCAATGCTCCTCTCTGCTTGGAACACTCGCAGCTGTCCTGCAGATCTAGAGCAATGTCAGTGTAGTGGGGCCAAATCAGGAAGCGTTGACCTAGAGGGAATGTTAAAATCTCTACCCACACTTTAAACAGGTCAGGAGATCCTGAAAATGGAAGAGTTTTGGTTTTGGTTGTTGATGTCTGTTTGTTTGTGTTTTAGTATAGAAATAGTCTTCCCCAAGGAAGAACATACCCGATTATTTGATATGAAATAATCATCCCAGAACACATGTGTGCAAGATATACAGACTCAGCAGGTTATATGTAGGAATATATATATATATATGCAATAACAATGAAAAAAGAGACCATGGATTTGAAAGCAAGTGGGAAAGCAGTATTTGGGAGGGCTTGGGGGGAGAAAAAGGAAGAAATGTTGTAATTATTATAATCTTGAAAATAAAAAAAAATACCCTTGTGCTGTGGGAAAACAACTTTTGTTTGGAAAATGCCATAAGGAAACCTAATGCTTTGTATGTTAACAAAATAAATGAATGCATTTTAAAAGCATATTTTGAGTAAGATTTTATTACATTTATTTGGATTTTTTACTGTATATAAGTGTATAAAGATGTCACAGCACACAAGTAGAGACCAAGGGCCAACTGTGGAAGTCAGTTCTCTTCTGATACAATGTGCGTCCCAAATATTGAACACAGGCTTTGCCCCAAACATCTTTAATCACTGTGCCACATCGTTTTATGTAGACTCAGCATAAGCTAAAGTCATCTGAGAGGACAAAACCTCAATTAAGAAAATGCCTCCATAATCAGGCTGCTGGAGCATTTTCTTAATTAATGATTGACGTGGGAGGGCACAGCCCATTGTGGGTAGTGCCATCCCTGGCCTGGTGGTCCTAGATTCTATAAGAAAGCAGGTTGAGCCAGTCTGGGGGAGCAAGCCAATAAGCAGCACACTTCTATGGCCCTTGCATCAGTTCCTCCCTCCAAGTTCCTGCCCTGCTTGTGTTTCTGTTCTGTTTTCCTTCAGTGATGAACAATGATGTGGAAGCATAAGCCAAATAAATTTCTCCTTCCCCAAGTTGCTTTTGGTCATGGTGTTTTATCACAGCCACCGAAACCCTAAGAAACTCACTGAGTCCTCTTGCAGGCCCATTACTTAAAAATCCTTAGTCCTAGATCTTTATTTTATTAACAGTGAACATCTGAGAACTGCTAACTAGGAACCAGGAAATGTTGAAGGGCTTTACGGATATCATCACTTAGTCTTTCTAACGACCTTATCTGTATACAAAGTATCAAGTATCGTTGTGTTTATTGTACAATGAAGACATCAAGGCAGTAGAAGAGTAAACAGCCATAGACTAAGAAAATGGGATTTGGACCCAGCCAGCATGTCTTTTAGACCCACACTCTTTTTCTTTTCTTTCTTCCTTTCTTCCTTTCTTCCTTTCTTCCTTTCTTCCTTCCTTCCTTCCTTCCTTCCTTCCTTCCTTCCTTCCTTCCTTCCTTCCTTCCTTCCTTTCTTTCTTTCTTTTTCTTTCTTTCTTTTTTTTATCTTTTAAATGATTTTATTGATCTGATTGAATCTTTATACATGTTACCTTGATGGAGAAGCCTCACTCTCTTCCTCAGGGCTTGGCGGTCAGCTGTTGTAGATCATGAATTTCCCTCAGTGAGCCTCTGCTCCTCTACCGTTTTTCCATTAATTTATGTATTCACCTTACATCCTGATTGCAGACCCCCTCCTTCCAGGCTCCCCTTCACTCATTCCCTTCCCCACTGCTCTCTCTTCTTCATTTCTGAGAAGGGTGAGGTCCCCCCTGAGTATTCAACCACCCTGGCATCTCAAGTCACTGTAGTTTTGGGCACAGCCTCTTCCACTGAGGCCAGCTAAGTTAGCCCAGTTAGGGGGTCAGGATCCACAGACAGGCAACAGAGTCAGGGTAAGCCCCATTCCAGTTGTTGGGAGATCTGCATGAAGACTAAGCTGTATGTCTGCTGGATATATAGTGGAGGAACTAAGTCCAGTCCATGTATGCTCTCCTTGGTTGGTTATACAGACCCACACTCTTAAAACTTTCCTAGATACTCTATGTAATGAGGATCCTAGATCATAAGGGATTTGGGGGTTAGACTCAAGAATAGAGTCTAAAGCACAAACCTTGCTAGAATTAGGCTAACTTTTTTGAGAGTAGTGGGTACACATTTGTTGAACATTACCAATTTTATGTTCTGTGGAGATTGCTGCCTTCAGAGGGACATTTTTTGAGCAAGGCAGTACACAAAACAAAATAATGAGTTCAACTCTGTTCATATATGAGATATTCTCTCCCTCCCTCCCTCCCTCCCTCCCTCCCTCCCTCCCTCCCTCCCTCCCTCTCCCTCTCCCTCTCCCTCCCTCTCCCTCTCCCTCTCCCTCTCTCTCTCTCTCTCTCTCTCTCTCTCTCTCTCTCTCTCTCTCTCTCTCTCTCTCTCTCTCTCTCTCTCTCTCAGTCTCTCTCTCTGTGTGTGTGTTTAGAGAAGCAAACATGAGCCTAAGGCTTCCTTTGCTCCTGAAGTGCAAAGCCCTAGAAGAAGCTCTTCCTTTCCTTTCTTCCTCACTGCCTGTTTGTCAGCTGTCCATACTGTCTCCTAGCAACACCAGAAGATCCCCTTTTTTCCCCAGCACCAAGCCTGGACACTGCAGTTGTCACCCACTGTTTCCCTGCAAGCAACAGTTCTCAACCTGTGGCTAGAACTCTTCTTGGGGTCAAATGACCTTTTCACAGGGATCTTATATCTGATATTCACATTACAATTGATAACAGTTATCGAAATTACGGTTATAAAGTAGCAATGGATTATTTTGTGGTTGAGGGTCACCTCAGCATGAGGAACTGTGTTAAAGGATCACAGCTTTAGGAAGGTTGAGCACCACTGTCTTAAAGCATTAAGTCAGATCCACCTCATCTGCGCTCCAGGTTTTCCCTTGGACTTTGTCGACTCAGGAGCCCCCACGGGGCCTGGTGCACATCATAGTCTGGATCATTTTCTTCACAAAACTCACTGTCCCTTGGAAAGCTTGTTGGTTTGATTCACAGGGAATTGGCCAGTTAGTTTTGTCTGCCTTCCAACCATCAGAGAGACACTAGATGAATGGTTATCAACCTTCCTGAAGGGTTGTGACCCACAGGCTGAGAACCACTGCTCTAAAGTCTATATCTTAGCCACACTGTCTAGTACAGGAGTACACAAAGAGAGCCTTTAAGACACATGCAGACAAATGAGTCTTCCTATTAGACAGGAGCCACTCATTCAACAACAGTCACACTGAGGAGAACTTTCCGAAGTTCCGCAGTCAGTCAACAGAACCTTTTGGCAGTGTCTCCTCAGATGATATTGATCAGAGTAAATCTAACTAATTTATGATATCGGCAGGTAAGGTTTTTTAGCATGCAGTGTGTGGAGGAATGTTAGAAACAAAAAGGCCTTGAAGATAGAAACCTACATCTAGAATTCCAGCTGCCTGACCTAGATAAGGTAAGACATCTCAGAATAGCTCAGCCTCCATGTTCTCATTTCTGAAATGGGTTTGAAATTTCGTCTCTAGAACCTAGTACATCTTTCAGAATGAGTGATGTAGTCATGAGTCACAGCAATGCAAGATTGGCATCTCAGTTTTCCTGTAGGTGCTCAATGAAATGTTACCCAGAGTACACCACCATGTCTCTGGCAATGAATAGCAAAGGCCAAGGAGACATCTCCTCCATTCTATCACAACAATAACAGCCCCAATTAGAAATGATGTACCATAGGGCTTTGGTGAACGTTGTGGGCATAGAGAGGGGACCAGGCTCAGTTAGTATCTTCTACTGCATCCACCTTCTCTCCTGAAGTATTAACTAGCTGAGTAGAGTTGAAATTGGGAATGTAGAAGGGAAAATAGAAGGTCTGACATTGGCCTCACTGTCCCATCGTGAAAGCTGAGTCCTAGAGAGGCTCTTCTGAATGATCCTTCACCTGTGATGAGGCCAAGCATAGTTCACTCCATTTTAACAGGTTTGATTCCCAGAAGTAAATTTCTCTTCTTTTCAGTTGAGTAAAATATATACTGAGCCACAGTCTATACACAGGGAGGGACAGAGGTGAGGCAGACTGATGAGGCATCTGTGTAACCCTGGAAAAGATCCTAGTTTAATGGGGAAAGCAGAGCAAGCCAATCACCACTCAGAGTATGCCAGAAACCATGCTACCAGGAGAGGCCAAAGGCTGTGAACACACAGAGAAGAGGCTTTCTGGATGGAGAGGTCAGATAGACCCACAGCAGAGCCACTTCTGAGATCCACTTCAGAGAGGAGAGAGGGGAATGGTACATGGATCTTAGGGATGAAATGAGTAGTAGTGGTGTGTGTATGTGTTTGTGTGTGTGTGTTTGTGAGTGTTTGTGTTTGTGAGTGTTTGTGTATGTGTGTGTGTATGTGTGTTAGAGAGAGAGGGAGAGAGAGAGAGACAGAGACAGAGACAGAGACACGGAGAGAGAGACATGCACAAAGTGGATAGGATTAGGATTACTGTAGGATGATTTTAGAAACCAAGTGAGTTCTTTGCAAATTGTCAAGTGTACAGAAGATACTGGATTCAAGAATTCTCACATTTCATTTCATCATACTTCACATAAGTTCATACTCTTTTTTTTTTGGCTAAGTTTATTTTAACACAAGTATAAAGTGATGGATAAATGCTAGAAAAATGCATTTTCATTTTCAACTCTGTTTTTCCACAGTTTTGGAAGTATATTTTAAACTTTGGAGTGGAATAAAATAGAGAAAATTAAGACCAAGTCTCTACATGTATTTTATTTGGGAAACTCTTTAAATCTTTGTCAACAGCTAAAAACGTGAGCATTACAGCTTTCCAACTAAGAAAAAAGTGAAACATAATTAAAAACACCTGAGCCATGAAAAAGGAGCTATGCATGGTGGTACATACCTATAATCCCAGTGCTGGGGAAGCTGAGGCTGGAGGATTGTGAATTCAAGGTCATTCTGGACTAGACAGTTAAAAACTAGAATAATAAAATAAAATTAGGAATGACTAATCAAGTAAAAAGAAAAAGTTTTCTTTCCCAGAGAAACTTCATTTAGAGTTTTGTTTTCTGTTATTGTTAGCGTAAATGTTCTTCTATGTGATACCATATTTACAAATTTCTAAGTTTATATTTTCTTTTTGCTTTTGCTGTTGTTGTTTTCTTTGTTTGAGACAGGGTTTCACTGTGTAGCCCTGGTTGTACTGTAAGTCACTCTGGAGCCCAAGATGGCCTCTAACTCAGAGATCTACTTGCCTCTGCCTCCTGAGTGCTGGAGTCAAAGGTGTCTACCACCACTGGCTGGATTTATTTTTTCCTCTTTCTTATTTTCTCTTTGCTAATTTGATAGTATGGCTATATAGCCTTCATACAATCTTCACAAAAGTGCTATTCCTGTTGGGTAAACACATCTGACTTGACTTTTGTCTTCTTTGGCAGATGACGTTTGACCCAGAAATCTTCTTCAACGTTTTGCTGCCTCCCATCATATTTCATGCAGGATACAGTCTGAAGAAGGTAAAGCTAAGGAACGTTCCCTTCTCTTATCATTCAGTAGAAAACTTGGCCAACACTAACAAAAAGTAGTTATATTTTATGGGATTTCCTACATGGTAAGAACAGCATTGAATAGATTACGCAATAAATGTTCAACCCTGACATCCTTGGAATTCTTTTAAATCTATTAGACCTGTACCCAGGGCTTAGTGGCACACAGCTAATGAACTCTGTGGCTTGTCTCAAGTGAGATGCACTGTAAATCTAAGGTGTACACTAGATATTAAAGTCTAATTATTTTAAAAACAGTATGCAAATCATCTCAATAATGTCTTATACTGACCTCATAAACGATAGAATCGATAATATACTATGTCAAGCAAAGCATTAACAAACTCCACATCACCTTTTAAAGTTTATTTATTGTGGCTCTCTAGGAGGTCTGTAAATGTCCAATGTGATGTGTGTTACCTGACCCTTGAACAGTGTTGTCCTAGATAACTGTGTGCCAAGAGCTACCATTACTAGTTCACAGAGGCAGACTGTAGTCCTTCACACCAAGAGCCACAGTTTTCAGCCACTGAGCTAGTTCCAGCAGTGCTCAGGCACAGGCTGACTGTCCGTGTCACAGGTCAGTAACTCACTTAGGTAGGTAGTACTGTGCCACAGAGTGAGGCAGAGGGAACACGCTACTCTTCTGCTGCCCAGGTACTACCTTGGAGACTGCCAATGTGCACCTCTGATTCCCTTTGGCTCATAGAAGCCAGGCAGCTTCCTCATTACAGACCTGGAGGCTTTAGTTGTTGCTGTTTTGGTTTTTTTGTTGTTGTTTTGCTTTTTTTTTTGGTTTTGATTTGTTTTGTGGACTCCGGGCTCCCTCTTGCTGTCAGTGGTGGCTGCTCAGCTCTCCCTAAAACTCTGGAAGGGAGTAATTCCTAACGAAGAAGCATTTGAAAGGATTTAGAAGGTTCGATTCCTGCAGGTCATCCTTTCTCATAGCCTACCTAAGTACTACTCATCATTTCATGTTTCATGCATAAAGAATTTATTTATTTCAGGGTTTTAATCTTTGATTGCATCGCATTCAGAAGATGCATGAAGAAGAAAACTCAGGATACTCCATGAAAGCCAGATGCCAGTTAAATTTCTTAGAATAACATTTGAAAAGTTAAAGGTGTTATGTTTGCAAAACCCATCATGACAACTGTGTCTTGATTAGTCCCAGAGCCCCAGATACTTGTTGACCATCCGGTTCCCTCTAGCTGCATCTGTGGGTTATCTCTCCCTTGCCTGTCATCTTCTAGAGTTTTTCATTGCTTTTTCTTCCTCCTCTTTTCTTTGGGGAGAAATCACTTACTAAGCTTCATGCCCATGTACACCAAATCCCAGGCATGACCCCCAAAGAAGATTTGCTAAATAATGAGAGAAAGGAAGGCTCTGAGCAGCTTGGCTTATTCAGATGTACTCTATGAAATATTTTCTGTTTCTCTCCAGAGACACTTTTTTCAAAACTTGGGATCCATTTTAACATATGCCTTCTTGGGAACAGCCATCTCCTGTGTGGTCATAGGGTAAGTGACATTTGGAACCTGGGCTATAGGTGGCTGGAGCGCAGCAATCAGAGATGGGATCTCAGACTTCTCGATGCTTACTCTTTGGACCAAGTATGTGTCTGTGAGTGTGCGTTATTCCTAGTACGTCATGTTTAGGTTTGTTTTGCTTGATTTGTGGTATAGCCATTTTGTTGTATTACCAACATCTAACATGTTGGGCAAGCCTTCTGCCATTGAGCACCATCCCCAGACCAGGTACATCACATTTTTATACATTTTTCCAGCCCTGGTTCAACATTTCTGTATCCTACGACAAACATAAGGTACAGACGACCTGCTCCAGCCTTTAGGGGAATGGTGAGTAGAACACAGCATCAGACGAAGGTCAAAGACTGATGATCCCTGGCCTCATACTATTATTATTTGTGCTTTAATAAGCGCTGGTTTCTTCCTCTGTAACTCTCTTACTACTTTGTACTAATAAGCAATGGTTTCCTTTCTCCTCAAAGACCCAAGGCCAGGGGAGAGGCTTAGAGCTCATTAACTCTTCATGAACCAGATAGAAAAGAAAGGTCATGCCAATAACTCAACTCATTTGTGAGCCAAAGAGAAAAGATCTTTTACACAGCCAATATGTATAGACTCACTCACACAAATTTACACACACACACATACACACACACACACACACACACACACACACACACACACACACACACACATTGGTCTGGCCTGACCACCTGTCTCATCAACTCCACAAGTGTTCATGCATACTCACACACACACACCACACACACACACACACACACACACATATATACAAACACATATACACATATGCACATACATATAAATATAGATACATATACATATACACATATACACATTTAAATTTGGTGGTTTGGGCAGAACCCCCTAAGCCACATATACATACATTTGATGGATGGATGGGGTAGAGCCCCAGATGCCATACTTTATTCCTTCTCTCTGGCCTTCTTGTACCTTCTTGGGTAAAAGTTCTTTAGAAAATTACCTCATAGATAAAATGTTACACAAAGGGGAGTTACAGAAGGATGTCGATAGTAAGTTCAAAGCAGTGTTTCATTCCATAAGCTCATTATAAGCTCAAAGCAACCGTTTCACGTGGCCTTGCTTTATCACAGTGCACACCTGTGACCTCATTCTTGGACCTGACTTAGAATGAATGTTTTTCCTTGATCACAGGTCTGTCCTAAGCCCATTTATCTTTTTAGTGTAGTTGTGAAAGCTCATGGTACTCCTTATTATGCAGTCATACTGTTCTATGAGGAGTGGGCACATCTTATTTTTGATTCTAACTTTATTATATCTTTCTGGCAAAAAATTAAAATCATTCCATAAAACTTTTTTTCCTAAAATTATTTGACTCAAATCAGGAGTTGTATAAAGTCATTGTCAGGAGTTATGGAGCTATCTATCAACTTCTCTATACAACATTACTACATGATGGTACATCTTTGTTGATCTGAAGAAAATCTTCCCAATAGGGTGGGCTGATGCCCAGGAATCATTAGATTACTGACAGGAAAAGGCATATCTGCTGCAAGAAACAATCCTGAGATGAAGTTTCTTAAGACCTTGCCTCTCAGAACTCACCCATCAAAGGCCATGCAATAAAAAGTGGGCTACCTCCCAAAAAAGTCACCCACTAGCCTTAGCCTCTCCTACATGGCTCCCAACAATAGGGCTTCATCAAAGCAAACTGCCACTGGGTGGCTGGATTTTTCTCTGTGAGTTTGAGTTTCTGATTTAGGGTGTGTGGACTACTTGGCCTGAGCTATGAGAAGCATATCACATTCTTAATTAGCCTGCATAAGGTATATGGCCTCAATGTATTTTTCCATCATCTTTGTAGAGCTTTACCTATATTTGACAAAAATATAATATAGCTATATGGTGAGGGGTTTCTTCTAAAAGAAAGTTTGTAAGTGGGGAGTTTGAAACAGATAGTTTCAAATATCAGCCATATTGTATATGGCTTGGGTGGCTTTGTAGCTGATGAACTGTAGAATGTGAGGCGTTTTTCCCCCTCAATATATTTATTGGTTATGCTGCTGGCCCAAAGATGAACTGCAGAGACTCTGGCATGAAGCTCACCATAAAGCAAAATGAGGTCCAACATGGCAAAAATTTTTCTATCTACTACGGTGTGACAGTCACATTGCAGAAAGATGCAGCTGCTGTGGCTATCGTGACGCATCTGTCTTAAACTGTGCGACACAGCCGGCTCTACTTGTGATAATTCTTTAACTGCCTCAGCTATCGTCACTCCCACCAAGAAAGTGGCACTAAGCATGTACAGCAGTCATGCCTCCAGCCCATCTCTTCTGTGATGTTCAGTGTGTGGCAGTCAAAGCTGAGGTGATATCTGGGCTCTATACAAACCTGAAGGCAAGTAGATTTCTAAATCAAACACTTGTTTAGTTGAGGTTAAAAATAACTGAGCTATAGTCTGTGAAAATACACTGCATGGTTAAGGGGGTGAAGCAGCTAAAGATTTTAGCACCTGCAAGTGAGGGCTTGAATGAGTGGAAACGCATCATAGCCTCTCGAGTGGTCATTGAACTGTATGTGACCCGACAAATTCAGCATGCCTGGTCCTTCCCAAAGCTGTTTGGCGAGGCCTTCATGCTCTGTGCATGCACGGGCAGGAGCACAATATGTAAATTTTGAACCTGGCAAGGGCTTTAAAGATCTGTGTCAGTAAACCTGTGCATTCTGAAGAGGAGACATCTCGAAAGGCTTGCTAATTAGGCTAGTGTTCTCATCGGTGAGAAGCAGGGCCACCCAGAACCAAAAGCTTAGCTTCTGACCCAGTAGATTATGTTCTCAAATGCCCTACATCCCCGAGTGCCGTGCCACACCCACAGAGGGTTATACAGGGCTTCTTGTCAAGCATTTGTTGGTTCATAGCAAGCACCAATTTTAGCAGTTTTGTACTACAAGGATCTGAATTTTATGATGGATAAAATTTCCAGACAGCTAGGCAGTACTTAATTACAATAGAATTAGTATTCATTAATATCCGGTTTCCTTTGTACATCTAATTTTAAGTATATTTATATATTCATATTATATACTTTTAGTTCTTAATACTTATTGTTCCTTAGATCTGAAGTATTTGATTAAAAAGTATAGGAAACTATACATGTTGTGTATGAAATTGTCTTTTCCAGAATATTTCAATTTAAGAGACATGGCTATTTTCACTCTTCTTTCTCAATTATTGTTTCATATATGTATGTACAAATATATAGATATACATCCTGCTGAGTCCACTTAAAGTTGCTCGTGTGTGTGTGTGTGTGTGTGTGTGTGTGTGTGTGTGTGTGTGTGTGTGTGTTTAGGACTGACCACTGGTGACTGAATAACCTATCAGGGGCTTGTCCATAGAGAAGACTGAATGGCTGCCTTCTCTATTAATTGCTTGTAGCTTTTCACCTGGAGGTGGGGCCTGTGAGACATCTCCCTTTCCTGTTGGCATGTTAGCTAGTATTGTCGTTGTGTAGGGCTTACTTAAGTGACCATATTTTTGAGACTTCATGGGTGTGGCTTCTCATCATAAGGCACAGAAGATGCCCTACTCTTCTGGCTCTTACAATCTTTTTACCCCATGTTCTACACACTTTTCTGAGCCTCAAGTGCAGAAGTTGTGTTGTAGATTTATTTTGGGGGCCTGAGCCTCATAATCACAGTCTCAGCAGATTGACCAGTTGTGGATTTCTGTAAAGGTCTCCATCTGTTATTTGATTTAAAATAAAAGCTTTTTTGATGAAGAATGAGAGCTAAACTTACCTATGGGTATAAGGATACTCATTTATAAGTATGTAGAATGCAGTTAGAAGTCAGGCTGGTTTAGGAAAGTGGTTTAGGAAAGAGGAACAGATTCTCTTTTAAGGACTATGACATCATCAGCCATGCCTAGTCAGCTAGGTTTACAGTACTTGGCCATCATTCTTTCCAACTGAGTGTGCCCTAAGTCCAATGAGAAAACGGTTGATTCCTCCCAGGATATAAGTGCCACTATTACAGGCTTGGATTCTCTTGCCATCCTGGTCACTGTTGTGGGTCAAATCTTTACAGCTATTCGAGGATATTGATTACTTTTCTCCCTTGGCATCTTGCGTAGCACCTTTTGGTACTATGAGGGCTATTTCTTAGGAAGAAGGCTTCCGCAATGGAGTCAGCAGAATCATCCAAGTCCTGAGTCTGAGTATGTGGTGTGTGCAGCCATAGGAACTTACTTTCAATTCTGGGAGGCAGCAAGAAGACAGTATAATGCCTGTATTGTTTGTGGAGCGTCTCTTGGACTCCCTTGACCAATAACTCAAAAGGAAGTTTCTCATGTCACACACACACACACACACACACACACATTGTCCTAAGTACTCATTAGTATCCCTATGTTTGTTTTGTGTGTGTGTGTGTGTGTGTGTGTGTGTGTGTGTACTCTCTTGTACCATGGTACTCATGTGGACTTTAGAGGACAATATATGATTAGCCAATTCTTTTTACCACAAATCTTCTACCACACGACCTTCAGGAATTGAACTGAAGTAGTTAGCTTGACGGCAAACATTTTTATTCACTGAGTCATCTTGCTGGCCCACTGGAGCAGGCTAGATACTTTACTTTTTTAATATTCTTGGACCCCTGATAATTCACCCAGGAAAATCTGTATTTATAAATATGGTATTGTTTACACTACTCATGCCAACATTGCTAAGGAATGACTTCCCCAGAGGAATTCTTAGTACACACAGAATATTAAGACGCTCGGCAGCCTTGTCGATGATGCACAACAATCCTGAGGGGGGCTTCTTGGGTGCTTGTTACTGCCCTCTGAGTGGACATGTCTGCTCCCCGGGGGACTGTTATATGTAGTGATATGGTGAGTTCAAGAAGCCCTCCCCAATACTGACTCCTTAACCCTAAAAAGAGGCATATTGTTAATTTAGAAGCCAAATGTGGTTGGCAGCTCAGAGGTGGACACTGAGAGTTATTCATCTCTTTAAACTCTAACCTTAGGAACAGAGTAAAATTGAGATGAGCTCTCAACTTGGGAAACAGAGACTCTGAGGTCATGCTCAAAGACTTCAGGGAGGAATGAAGCTCTTTAAGTTAGTCGTGAATTTTTATAGGCGAGAGCCTGCACAGATTTCACCATTTCATCAGACCCTCTGGGGAGCTACAATCTGTAAGAAAGAAAGAAAGAAAGAAACTGGAATTTTTTTAAAGCCTTGGCAAAACCCATCGCTGTGACAGTAAGGGTTTCATGTATCCCTGTATTTAGTAGGACTGAAGGCTCCGTTAGAATGCACTGAGAGCAGTTATAAAGTCTGGAGCTATGTGTACTTGTCATTTTAGATTGTGCTGTAAGGGAGCAACAATAAAGTAGTTATTATGCATTTTGTTCCAGGACTTGATGGCCATCTGTCCTATCCACTGCAGAGTGCAAGTGCTGAGCTGTATGTAAATCAAAAATGGTCACTCAGGTTTTTGCAAAATAACACCAAAATTGTTTTTCCAATGTAACATTACCAGCTTTATTTTTGTTTTTGTTCCCCCCCCCCTTAATGTTTAGCAATTGGTAGGTACAGCATGAAAATGCATCTCTATTTGTGTCTTCCTGATTATTGAATTGGCTGTACTTTTACAATCCCCCTTTCTATCTGAGGTGTTTGGTCCTCTTTTCACAAACTTTTAGAGTTCTTTTAATGTTGCACGTATCTATCCATATTCACTTAGCAATGTAGTTTGTAAGTGCATCTTACAAATTTACAAATCTTGGGTTGCATAGTATCTTGTTATGGGGTTAACAGTTTTGTACTCATTTAATAAATCCTTTTGTCCTAGAACCCCCCAAAGTACTTTCTCCTCAACTGCTTTAAACTTTTGCTATTTGTAGTGACTCTGTTTTAGAGACCAGTTTTGGGTTTGGTGGACAGTAGATTTCCAGTTAAATTTTTCATCTCAAATACCATTTATTGCTAGCTTTGCATTTCTTCAGAAATTTCCTCTGGGTATTGTGGTTTCTATTTCTTGGCTCTCTGGTCTCTTGGAATGATCTATAATTTATGCCTATGATGACACACCTAACTACTGATTAGTCTTCGTTGCTACAGCTTCTTAAGTTTTAATGTTTTATACAGAAAGACTCAGGATTTATTATTCTTTAGGAGTCATTAGTTTTTTATTTGTTCATAGAAATTTACTACAATATATCCATGAATACAAAATATTTTATGTTTGTAAAAATCATATTTTGTACTGTTTTATAATTGTATACCTATACTTATGATTTCCCTAGGGGTCCCCTTGGACACGAACAGGAGGGAGCATACAAAAGGAGATTTGTTGCTTCAGTAGTCACCACAGTGGAAACTTTGACATAACCTAGAGCCCAACAATAGGAAAATAGGCAAGCAAATTTACACAATACAAAATTCCCCAGCAGGGAAGAGCAAGAGCATCATCTATAACAGTGCAGATAAGTCTCAGAAATATTACATAAAATGAACATATCCATTATACTATCATTGTTCAGAATGGACCCACACTGAACACTATTAAGACACATGCGTGTGGACCGTGAAGTCAAGTGCAAGTGTGTAATAAGTAAGGGGACTGAGAACACAGACTTTGGTGCCATGACTGGTGTTTAGAGGAAGAAGGAAAAGAGCAATACAGGAAGAATCACAGGAGAGATGCATTACAGATAATGTATTGGCTCATAGGCTGGGCGTTTTTATATTTTCCTTGGAAAGAATTTCCTTAGGAGGTATATATTTAGTATATTATCATGACATATAACTTGTATATATCTTCTATATAGCCTCTTGCGTATATCAATTACATTACAAAGAACGCAAGAAGGGCAAGTAGAAGGAGCAATTTGACAGCTTTATGGAATTCTGTTTTGTTATCCTGCGGTTCATTTTCGATCCTGAAGAAATGGTCTTTCATTGTTTTTCTCTGTGTGTTTTAATGAGAACAGTTTGAGTTTACAGGCAGCAGTAGAGGAACACAGTGCCAAGGGAGGGTCTGCCAGTAGCCCCAGCCATTCTTGTAAGTCCTCAACCCCCGATGTTTTCCTTTTCTCTTCTATCCACACTTCTATCCATTTTCCCTTCTCCAAGACCCTTTCTTCCCACCCATCTTCTTTTCCATCTTTTGAGACCAGTTGGGCTGTTCTGAGTCTCTCTCCTTCTGGAATTTCAAAAGCTATAGCTCAAGGACACCTGTTGGGCCAGGCTGGAAGGCCCAGGCCTTCTGTCTGTCTGCATTCATTTATTCTGGGTTCTGAGCTGGCTAGAGTAGCTATCACTAGTATATATGTAGGGCTCAACTGGGTAGGTTTTAGTTCTCACGAAGTTATTGCTGTGACCTCGACCCTCTGAACACTTTAATTAGGGGGCTGACTTAAAATGGACTCTGGCCCATGTCTGGTGATTAATTATGACCTGGTTGTCACTCAGAGCATGAGTGTTGGTCTGGGTAGGACTTCAAAAAACACGTAGGGGATAAGACTGCTGACCTGAGATCTTAAACTATTCCACAGAGAGCCAAACAGAGACCCAGAGGTGGAGCTCCTCTCAGACAAGATGATAGAGCAGAGGCCACCAGCGAGTAAGGGCTTTCATGCTGACTGTTGTTCAAAGAGGCCAGAGGACGCCATAAGCAGTTAAAGATAAAGATGGCAGGGAGGCACTACTAGCCCAGGTCTTGAAACCTGCATTCTGGAGTTTCAATGTGACTCTGTGGGGTAGCAACACTTTTAAGGAGCCACTTTTTCTCCTTTAGGCAGAAATGTGAAGATAATAAGAAAGCCAAAAAGAACAGACAGGAAATAGAGTTTTGATAATGGAAGCTGTGTAGTAGTGCTTGCCTAGACTCTATGCAGGTGATGAAGTGGATAGGGCATGTTGATGTTTGGATGAAGGGAAATCCAATTTCCCACTGCTTCAACTTTGCATTCACTGTGGGTTTGACTGTCAGATGCATCCCAGTCTGAACCTCTCACACTAGTCCTCTTCATCCTTACCTCAAGCTTCCTGCTAGGCTGACCTTAGTTGCTGAGTTTCTTGCTTTTCATGAGTCAATCACTAAATTGCCTAGTGAGAGCACAAGTGGTTGAAATAGGCGAGCTATGCATCCCTTGTTGTCAAACAGGATAAGAAACAGAAGTGACCCCAGCTAGCTTTGTGTGGACCTTCCGAGTATTTAGCTTTAACTCAACTGCTTTGTATTTGTTGTCTCATTTTAAGCTCACTGTAATCAGGACAGAGAGATGTTTCTATTCTTAGCTCCCTTTCTAAAGACAGGTACCTAAGGCTCAAATTGTTTAGTGACTTTTATGAAATGTCACTGGTTCCAGAGTATGCCAAGCCCACACTGGCAACTGAAATGACATCCTTGGACTGCCAACACATCAGAAGCATCAGCAGTTGGTTATGTATGCCCAGTCTCAGGTTGTGCTGCAGACCTCTTGAACTCATAGCTCCATCTTAACCAGAGCCCTAGATAACTCCCACTGGTACTAAAATGGTCCGCATTCCCAAGTTAGCAGAGAGATTTAATAATTTTTTTTCTAGGATTTACCAAACACAGACTCTAGGCATGGAAATAATTTCAACCAATATTTAATCTATATTATTTAGAACTCAACTAATTTTATGATTTACAGTCACAAGCATTATATGACAAATGAATACACCAAATACTGTATGTTTATTATACAGAAGATAATTGGTAGAACACCGTTAGCTTGCCATGGAGAAGTGTCACAGTGAAAAACCTTCAGTGTTCTGGTCCAGGGATTTTAGCACTTCAGGTGTGGGAAGTGCTCAACCTGATTTAGCAATTACATTCCGATGTCATTAAATTAAAATGGTCCCAATAAAAGGACTAGGAGTCAATCTTAACTACAGCTCTGAGAGGTTTTACTGGCCTATTTCACTCTTGCCTGCTAATCCTCACTGCATGAGAGGCAGGTAGAAAGCTCATTTTCCATGGGCACCCCACGTGATCAACAGAATAATGACAACTGATGTCATTGCTCAGCGTTGATGAGCAAGTGCCCTCTTGGAGGTCATTGCTATGTGACAGGTATCTCAGGCCTGTGTTTCCAAATGATTCTTAGACCCTTTGCTTTTTGGTTGCATATTCTGCCTTTAAAATGTAAGGATGATTTTGTTCTCTTTGCAAGTTCTGGTACTTTGTGAAACTATTAATCAATTTGGTTTTGTTGGTATACTAAGGATACCATGTCATTTATTTTCTCCCAAGAAAATTCTGTAACATAAAGAGATATTAAGTATAGAGCTGGGTGTGGTAGCCTGTAATCTAGAACTTATGAAGAGTGGAAGACCAGGAGCTCAAGGTCATCTTCAGTTACACATGGAGTCAAAGGCCAGCATGGCCACTTGAGACCTTGTCTCAAAAAACAAAACAAAATCCAAACAAACAAAAAAGAGTTACGAAGTACAGCAATAACTGTTGCTTGCAGCATTAAGCATGTCATGTGTGCCAATCACTGTCTTTAGTAGGGAAGGATCAACTTGCCTGATCCTTCCAGATGTCCATTAAAATAAAACTGCATGTATTGACTTCAATAAAATGTCCCAAATTTGCTGTATCAAACCAGTTTTCTAATTTTTGTTATAATAGCAAGGAACTTAAAACGTATTTTGAGAAATCTTCTAATTCGTTGTATAGACTTGTAACAAACATTTTGTTAAATTATAATAGAAACTTTAGGAATCTCAAGAAGGAATAACCACATAGAGTCTATAAAGCAGATCCTAATATCAACTATGAGCTTCAGTCAGCAATAATGTATCAGTGTCAGGTTAGAAGCTATAACAAGTGGACCAGACAGCACAAGAAGTGAGACTAGACTAAGGGCATGTGATCATACTTAGAATACTTCTTGCTCTACTCTTCTATAAATCTGAAAAAAAGTCTGTTAATTTAGAATAGAATTTCCACATTATAAGTATTTTATATGATCCCAGTGGTAATAGACTGTAACAGATATTTTCCATGGCACCTCCTGTCATGTCCTGGTTGAACATTGGCCCCCTTTTAGGTTCATAAACTCCCCAAAGACATTAGGCTTGTTGTAGCCAAAACAGTTGTCTAATGGTCTTTTCCTACTTCTTCTGTATCTTGGCACTTGGCCTTCTGAGATGAGCACTAGAAGTGGGGCTCTAAGGCTGCTGGGAAAGTCTTGATCTGATTAGCCTCACATCTGTAATGGTCCTCTTCTCGGTCTCTTAGAATGTCTCTTATGAGTACAATGCTTGCACCATAGCCCACACCTAACTTTAGTTCCTCTATGTTAATAAGGAATGGGTATTAGCTCTCTTGAGGCTTTTGCTTCTTCTTAACTATCCAAACTGTCAGAGGCAAGAGATGCCTGAGACTTATCCTATTATATTGCTGACCTTTCATTAACTGTGATTCAGGCCATGTTTTTACAGGTCATATCTTAATTACATTTTTTTTGTGCCATATAACATGACAACAGTCCCTTCCTTCTACACCTCCTGTTGGTATTGCTTCTGAGTCTCGCTGCCAGTTCTCCTTCCAAGCTTACTTGTTCCTATTGATTTCTTATAACTTAGCATTCCATCACCAAACACTCTTCTTCCTAGGCAAACCTCTGGCTTCCTCCACAACAAGATAAATTGCTTACATGATTGTGAAGATGTTGCTGTTAATTTGCAACAAAACAGTAGCCATTGTAGGCTGCAGATTTAAGGCCTCCACAGAAACCAATGACCTGATTATTTCACACTGCACTGCACAGAGCTAAATACAATTACTCCCTTATCCCAGTGGAGAGGAATTAGGAGTGCAGAAAGAGGGGAAACATTATCCTAGGAGAGAGGAATGTACGGAGAAACTCATTTGGAAGAGTGTGAGTATTTACTGTGCATGGTTCAGGCTTTAGGGAGTAATTTCACTTCTCAGTTCTCTGTGTCTAAGGAAAGGCAATTCCATTAAAGGTTAGAAATGCGGTAAAAGGTACTGTTTTCATAACCTCCTGCCCACAGTGTTTCTATGTAGTTCATTATGTTTTCATTTTATAGTGATAAGGAGACTGTCGCAGCAGCATCCATCTACCATACTGATACAAACACCGAGGCTCGATTACTTCCCCAAATGTGAATATTTGTCGGAGGATAACTATTTGCTCAGATTTCTGGATCTCTGAAAATGTTTTTCAAAAGTGGTTAAGGGTCTACCCCACTCTGATTTGTTCTTCAAATCAGTCAATCGAAACAACACCACCACCACCACAAATTGAGACATATGAGACATGTGATAAATAACATAATCACACATGTAGTATATGCACCCATGTCACATATGCAGTATATGCACCCATGTACAGCTTTATTCACCCAGCTCTTTCAACCTCAATGAGATTTTAACCTATTCTTTTCATTTGCTTATCATGCAAGCTATGATTTAAATTTCTCCTCAAAGATGTCTGTCTATAAATGATAAAGTTGTTCAGAGCCTGGAGGTAAAACTTCATGTTACTAAATGTCTAGCACCAGTAATGGCACCGTGTTCTCAAATATTTCAAAAACCGAGTTTAGGTCCCCTAGAGGAAATACATACACAGAGCATGCAGGTTGGCTAGCATGAACTTGCTCAATTACAGCCCACACTACATGTTTCAGGAGCTGTGTCTCTAAGTTCTTCTTAGACTCAGATGATCTGCTGCTTCCACTGACCTGTAGTTTAGCTTGGCTCTTTCCATTGAATTTGTAGGGAGCGAGAAATTGATATTCCTGTTGGAAAAAATACAACTCACCCAAATGTTTTTCTCCTATTCCTTCTAAATTTAACTATTTTTCCATCTATCATATTAGGAAAATACAACTACTTTTAAAGTATCTGCTTCTAAGGTTGCCAAATAATTTCCACCCACGTCCCTCTTCCTCCCTCTAGGCTTCCAGTAGAATCAGTTACAAGAAATATGCTTAGCTAACACACTATCCTTCCAAAACATATGCTTTGATTCCATTCTTTCCACGTTGAAAATTTCCTATATTCTGGAAGAATTGAAACATTATTTTTGTTTTAAATTTCCATAAAATTAAAGAGACATAGTCTAACGTTGAGTTGCTCATAGTTATTTAAACATGTTGAAGAATTTTTGAATAGTGTTAATATTCTTCATGCGATGTAATTATGGCCATGTATGCGATGTAACTTGTCAAAGCCATGTTAGAATCATACTGGAAGAGGATGTGTTAGGATCATACTGGAAGGAGACTGGCTCTTGGCTCAGTGTCATCTGCCTGGTGGGTGAGATGAGAGCTCTCATACACAGAGGAGACAGACTCGCTGTAAAACTGAACACCAGCATCAAGGAATATTCATGAGGACTTGGAAAGAATACTCCTTTGTCTGTTAAGTCTGACAAAAATTGGATCATTTTACTTAATACAAAAATGTTAACTATAGACCTAAACCTATAGTCATATAAATGTGTGAATCGGAGGCAGGAGAATCACTACGAGTTTAAGGCCATCTGGGCTACATAGTGAGTTTAAGATCAGCTTTGTAACATAACAAAACCCTCAAAAACACCCCCTAGCCAAACGCCCTCTATTCAGCAATAGTTTATAGATAAATTAGTGCAATAATTTATAGATAATATTAGCTGAATTAACTAGTTAATCCTCCCTCTCAGAGCTTGAAAAGGGCACAAGAGGGTTGACTCAACGCTCCTCTTTGTGAGGTCATTCAAGAAGAAAAAAAATACAGAAACATTTTTTAGATAATAGTTTAGAAAATAGCTTTTGGTTTTAAGCTGAATAATTGTTAAGAGATCTGATAATTAATTTCTCAAGATAAATTTTAACTTCATCAAACATCATCAAAAAGCACCTAAAATATATATATTTTTTAAAAATGGTATTTTTCAAAATAATTTTTAAAATTATTTTATTTTGTGTAATAGTATTTTCCCTATGTGTATGTCTGTGCACCACTTGCATGCCTTGTAGCCACGGAGACCAGAAGAGGGCACTGGATCCCCTAGAACTGGTGTTCTATTCAGCCATGAGCCATAGTGTAGGTACTGGGAGTTGAACCCTGGTCCTTTGTGAGAGCAGCAAACATTTAGCCATAGAGTTGCCTTTGTAGCTCTAGCTTTTTTTTTTTTTCCTAAAACAGACTCTTGGGTAAGTTTTTTTGATTCCAATTTTCTTTTACTGGACTGAGAAAGAGAGAGGCCTTTGGATACTTAGCTGATTTTCTCCATAACTTGATTTTTTTCCCCCAGTTGATTGTGTGCTTAAGGCAGCTAAATTTCAAGAAACTCTTGATTGTTTGTGTTGAAATGAAAAGGTTATTCTCCAGAAAAAGCCAGAAGGGCTCTGACCTCAGTTTTGTGTATTTTTCACCCTGACTATGGTGAGTTCTTTGACTCTATGAGAATAAATTCCACACTAAGAAAAGTGCCCTGAAGTGAGTTTGCAGAGTTCTTATGGTGAGAAGTCTTAAGTTGTACAACCTCTCTCAAATCAGAAACATCTGTTGGGATATGTTCTCCTCCATCGAAACAATGTTCTTAGCTTAGTTATACAAAACCTGGATAGAACACTGCTCGTGATACGTTATAGGCTAAAAATATTCTTATCTAGAAAAGAAATACCCTTTTATAAATTCCGATTTTTTGACATCAAATACTATTTGAGTCTTCTATTTTGATTTATAGTTTAATCTTTTTTCTCTAATAAGACAGCTTCAAAAAACCACGAGCTTGTAAAGAAGTTTATTGAGAAAAGTAGCTTTTAGACTAAGGTTTGACTGTATAATGCTTTAGAATTTGCCCTCCCTTTCATTTAGATTTAATGATTTTTGTACAGTGGTCACTTCATTGTATAAGTCCACTAAATCAGAATCAAGAAAACATACTAGAGATAAATGTTTTACACACAATTTATTTTGAGGAGGTGGGTAATGATTTTACCCAAGGATGGAGAGTTATGTTAGCAATTTTCCTTCTGCAGATGTAAATGGCAGAGTATTAGAAATCCTGTCCCTAACTTAAGCCAACACACATTTGTAGAAAGTGATAGGAAATCGGTCCGGTGCCCCCAGACTTCAGATTTGAAGAACAGATATTTAAATTTTGAGGGTAATGTATTTTGTTTGGAATATAGAAGAGTGTTACATTCTCTCAGCATTCCAAGGATTTGCATACAGACTAGATTCAGAGCGCAACACAACCTGGTAAATCTAGAATATACTTTTATGTCCCCAAACCTGCTCAGAGTCAGAGCTGATTTTGAATGTGCTTAGAGACATCGTCATGTGTTATTCCAAATTCAGATCTCAAAATCGTTTTAAGGTTCTCATTGCTTTGCCTGCTGAGGCGAAGAGGAAGAGGTGGCTCTTTTAAAAGCCTGTTTTAACAAGCAG
The DNA here is from genome assembly GCF_000001635.26 of Mus musculus. Classification (NCBI taxonomy): domain Eukaryota; kingdom Metazoa; phylum Chordata; class Mammalia; order Rodentia; family Muridae; genus Mus; species Mus musculus. The sequence continues at coordinate 94,727,444 of NC_000075.6, forward strand.
GTGTGAGATGTCATTTTGGTAAAATTACTTGTGGATTTCAGAGTCAGCCAAACCCTAAACATGAAGGATAGAGTTTGGGTTATATTAAAATGGACGCTGACGATGGATGGGACGACTGTCACCATGAAGAAAGCTGCTGATTTTCCTCTCTAAAACATACAAAATGAGACAACTGTGCAAGGTAAATGGCCCGACCTCCAGGGCTGAGCAGCCATCAGCTTTTGCATCCTGCCCTCTGGTGGGAAACTTTATAAATAGCAACCTCTATAGCTCCACATTTATTTGATAAAACTTTCTGTATAATCAAGCTTCGGCTTTTGGCAAAATACATGGCAAGAATCAATTAATCCAAACACCAAATTTTATCTGCAAATGATAAATGACTCAGTGAGCTTGAAAGAATTTAATTATTCATTATCAAGTTCTCCAGCGTTTCCGGGAAGGTATTAATTATTGACTACCTACTAAGTGCTAATACTACAAAAGCATCATTTCATTAAATTCCATCAACTATGAGTTTAGACTGAGACATTTCTCCTTCATTATCCCTGTAGCTTTAGCATCTTCCCAGGCGAGCTGAAATCCATCTACACACAGCAGACAGTTGCATTCATAGTCACTAAGTACATCTTTTCTTATCCTTCCTTAAAGAGGGACCTGTGAGGAGCAGTGTCAGCAGGGTTGGGCCCCTCCTTGTTAGAACATGGTCCTGCAATCCGGGATTCATCTCAAAGTTAGCCCTGAGAATGGAGGCAGGACTGTGAGGAGAATAGTCACAATGTTTCTGTAGTCAGGCAGCAGAGAGTGGGCTTCAAACTACATGGACTACCTGTAGTGACCCACTCCTCTAAATAAGGCTTTACCCTCTTCCTCCTCCTCCTTCTCCTCCTCCTCCTCTTCTTCTTCTTCTTCTTCTTCTTCTTCTTCTTCTTCTTCTTCTTCTTCTTCTTCTTCTTCTTCTTCTTCCTTCTTCTTCCTTCTTCTTCCTTCTTCTTCTTCTTCTTCTTCTTCTTCTTCTTCTTCTTCTTCTTCTTCTTCTTCTTCTTCTTCTTCTTCTTCTTCTTCTTCTTCTTCTTCCTTGTTATTAATTATTTTATTTATTTTCATTTCAAACATTGCACCCCCAATCTTGGTACCCCATCACAGAATTCTTCCCCCAACCCCTCCCTTTCACCTCTGAGAGGGTACCTCCTCTGTATCTCCATACCCTTGAGCATCAAGTCTCTACAGGATTAGGCACATCCTCTCCCACTAAGACCAGACAAGGCAGCCCTCTGTTACATATTTACCAGGGGCCTCAGACTAGCCTATGTATGCTCTTTAGTTGGCAGCTCAGTCTCTGGAGTCCCCAGGGGTCCACTTTAGCTAACACTGTTGACAGATGCAGATAGTCACAGCCAAGCATTGGATACAGAATGAGGACCCTTATGGAAGGGTTAGGATAAGGATTAAAGGAACTGAAGGGGATGGCAAACCCATAGGAGGCTCTACCTTCTATAGCAGTTCTCAACCTGTGGATCATGACTCCCACAAAGGGTCACATATCAACTATTGTGCATATCAAATATTTACATTAGGATTCATAACAGCAGCAGAATTATAGTTATGAAGTAGCAATAAAATAATTTTATGGTTGGGGGGTCATCACAACATGAGGAACTGTGTTAAAGGGCTCTAACATTAGGAAGGCTGAAAACCACTGTTCTAAAGGATCTATAACCTTTCCAAATAGAGCAGCTGAAGACCCAGTGTTCAAACACATGGGTCCCAACAAGTTGCTATACCAGTGAGGCACTTGAAAAGCTGGGGAGGAAGCTGAGAAGTCTTAGAAGGGCAGGAAGCACACTGGAACATTTTAACCAAGTTTCTGGGATACTGTCAGATCAATCCAAAAGGCTCAGCTTGGGCATCCCGAATAGAATATGTATATGTATATGTATATGTATATGTATATGTATATGTATATGTATATGTATATGTATATGTATATGTATATGTATATGTATATGTATATGTATATGTATATGTATATGTATACACACACATATATATACATATGTATATATATGTATATGTGTATGTATGTATATAGTCTCTACAATTACAGTTGAACTTCTGGCCTTGCTTTTTGAAGAAATATTACCTTTTTCCTTGTTTTAATATATGTAACATGATGTACCTAGTCAGAGAAGAACAAGTACATGTCAACAATTATTATATATGTGATATAGCCTATCATACTTCACATATATGAACCCATACAGTCCTCACACACACAAAATAGATAATACCTTGCTCTCAATTTACAATGACAAGACAGAAACTCAGAAAGAAGAGAGACCTTGCTGAAGGTCACATGGCAATTGTGAAGAGCTGGGATCTATTCTATTAACAGGCTTAGCACCGTGTGTGCTCAAAACTCAGACACAATGCAACTTGCAAGTCCCTGGCTCAACTACAAAAACAAACCCACCACGAGTACCAGTGAAGACTCCCCCCAAATGGCTGTTCGATGATTCCTGTAAGCATAGTCACAATCCTGGACAGCTCAACAACTGGGCCACAGAGCGTTGCTGGGTCTTACCAAGTTAAATTCAGACTTCTTGTCTCAGTCAGGGTTTCTATCATCGAGAAGAGATGCAATGGCCACAGCATACCTTATAAAGGTAAACATTCAGTTTCAGAGGTTTAGCCTGCTATTGTCAATGGTGGTAAGCATAGCACTGTGTAGGGAGAGTTGGTGCTAGAGAGGAGCCGGAAGTTGTAAATCTGGTCAGCAGGCACTGAGAGCCTGGGCCGAGCTTCTGAGACCTCAAATCCATCCCTTTGTGACTTACTTCCTCCAACGAAGACATATCTATTCCACCAAGGCCACACCTCCTAATAGTGCCATGCCCTATGGACCAAACACTCAAACACATGAATCTATGGGAGCCATTCCTTTTCAAACCACCACTGTACTGCACTGACTGACTTATATTGTGACCATCCTAGAAGAAATGAAGATACATTCAAAAGATATGTGTTCCCATGCTTTTCCTAACAGACGATAGAAACAATGGATCCTGAGAACTGGAGCTATCTCATCATAAAGGGAAAAACTGGGCCCTGGCACCAGCCAGATGGGGTGCTTGCCTCCCAATAAGGATTTCACACAGTTCTGACTCACCAGCCACGCTGCAGGAAAGACCGTGGTGGGTGGGACCATGTCTTGATAGAGCATCTCAGCTAAGCATGCCGTGCTTCTTGCCTTCTATTTTAACTCAAACATCACATCGGGACCCTAGGACGATAGACGTGAGAACCACTGAGCAATTCATTTGACACTCCTCCCGTTGTGGACACATTGAATAAATCTTCCTTTGCTTTTCACCATTACTTCTCCATTTCATTGACTGATCAGAACAGGTGCCTGAGCCACGCTCATGAGGGAAAGGGGGTGGGGGAGGTCCAGGCTCTGACCCTGACAACTCCTTTAACAATGTGGAGATGACATTACAGAGCACAAGAAGAACAGAAAGTCTACTAGTTGATTAGTAATTCATTGAGGCCCAACCCCCCCCCCCCCCAGGAGTGTTGCCTGTGTGCCTTTTCTTTTACATATTGGCTGTACCCAACATTAAGGTTTAAAGAGACGTGTTTGCATATCCAGTCAGCATGGTGTGCGCTTGTGTTGTGTTGTGACAGCTTTCGTTGTCAACTTGGCTGGATTGAGATGCACACTCAGGCTTTAGTAAAACACACTGCTGGGTGTATCTGTGTTTCCAGGGAGAATTAGCCAAGGGGGAAGACCCTTGATAGTAGGATCTACATAGACCAGTGAACCTCACCCTTCCTAATTCATGACCCTTTAATACAGTTCCTCATATTGTGATGACCACCAACCATAAACTATTTTCACTGCTCCTTCATAACTGTAATTTTGCTTCTGTTATGAATCAGATTATAAAATTCTGTGGGTTTTGATGGTCTTAAGCAACCACAGTGACAGGGTCATTTGTCCCCTTAAAGGGGTTGAGACCCATAGGTTGAGAACTGCTGGGGTAGACTCATCAGGAACACATTCACTTGTTTTTGTTTCCTGGCCTCCCTGAAGTGAACTTCACTGCTCTGCTCTGACATCTTCCCTGCCATGATAGACTGGGAGCTCCCACGCCGTAAGCCCCAAAGTATCATCCGTATGTTGTTTGCTTTAGATGTTTGTCACAGTGGTGAACACTGACTGCTATTCTTCCTCATGGAAAATACCCAGGAGTGTCTATCATCATCCAGGAGGCATGGATTTAAGGCTAGGACCAGCTGAGAGGACTGACAGCTAATGTCTCAGGCATAAAAGCACTGTAAAGATGGGCTAACAAGCATCTCCTCAGAGTTCTAAGCTTAGAGGTATCCCATGTTTAGCTTGAAATTGGGAATTCTGTAAGTATTTATTCCATGGAAATCAATAAAATGCTACAAACCCAGGCTTTTCCTCCCAAGCCACTAGTTGTTGAACATTACCATCACAGCACAGCCACAGTGATAGTTCATAGCACCCTCTAGCAGCCTGAAAATATTTTTCTAATAGAGCCAGTGATTTGAACAATACACTTGATTTTATTTTATTTTATTTTATTTTATTTTATTTTATTTTATTTTATTTTATTTTGAAGACAGAAAGGAAAGCTGGGCGGTCAATAAATCCCACTGTGGTTCTTAGCAATGATAATTTAAAATATCACTTAACCGTTGATAGGAATTAAAATCAACCCAATTTCCATATCCCCCAAGAAGTCAACAGCCCTTGGAATTTGCACATAGAAGTACAGCTGATGCTCTTGAAACTGGCTGCAGCTGCCAGGACCACCTGGGGCAGGGGCAGTTTCTAGTCAGTGATGGATCTTTCAGAGACTGGACTTCAAGCCCTCTCTGCTGGCTAAGCAGCAGCTCGTGGTAAAAGTCCCCAGTTGCTTCCCTTCCGATGAAAAGGCCTCTGCAGTGTTTAGCCGGTCCTTTGCCAGTGACAACAGTGGGCACCAGCTTCCAGGGCTGGTTCTCACTTCAGACAACGCTGAAGCGGACAGATTGCTCAGAAACCCAGGCAGTAAGGGCTTATAGCATAAGCACACATGACTTAACCTGGAATTTCAGGCCATTCTGGCTGGAACTTTCCTTCTCTGATATCAGTATTTGAACACATTTTAATTCAGACTGTTGTGTGTGTCATCAATAGATTTTTTTTTAAACATCTAGTTGCCAGAGGCTTCAGTGTGCTAGGGCATGAGGGATGGGGGCGCCTCCAGTCCAGGTTGTTATCTGGGCAGGCTGGATGGCATAGACTGCTCTTTAGGGCATTCGGCACACCCCTCCCCGCTGCACCGTCCTTGTTCTGGCAACAGAGCCACATTGGTTGCCAGCAGTCGGGGTCATGTTGATGCCATTCTGCATCTCATGGGAGCCAGTCTGCTGCTGTCTGTTCCCTAGTGTATATGTGTAACACACACACACACACACACACACACACACACACACACACACACACACACACACACAGAGCTCTGAGTCTTTATTGGTCCTCCTGCCTAGACAAGCCCTAGCTGTATTTAATGTTATGACAGTAATTACACCTCCTTCCAGGACCAGCCAGTTATGCCTCTGACCATCATCCAGGCATTTCCTCTAGCTTCCGCTGCCCAGCCTGCTGGGTGGTCTGGAGAGGAAACAACTTCTCTCTCTATATTACCTCAGGAACAGGATGCGGTCAGTCTTCCAGCCCCTGAGAAGTGAGGAGAGCAAGAGAAGTCCTCTCTCCCAGGGACTGAAGGAGAGGCTCCAGCGCTCCCATAGCAAGGAGTATAGCAGTGAGCAGAAGCAGCCGGGAAGAATGGAGTCTTTTTGACGAGTTCTATTCTAAAGGTCAATGAAATCTCATTATACTTTAGGAGTTTCTTGAAGCCTAAATTATGTTAGGCAGGAAGGGAATGATTCGGTATAAGTAATAAACTCCTATTCAAAATTTTTTAGCTGCCTCTGAGCTTGAGATTCTAGCCTTCCTCCGACGGCATGTATTTCAAGAGATTAACGTTACAGAATAAGTTGATGAAGGATTATATTATCTGTGAGGTTAAATTCTATGGGTCAAGAAATTTGAATAAGAAATCATCAATGAGAATGAGTTTACTTGTTGGATATTTGTAATGAATGTCAAGATATCTGTGAGCAGTCATGCCTATTATATTGACAGCCTATTTCTGTAATGGGGGCTTCAGTGACTGTCAGTTTCCTCCACCTCCCACCTTAGCCCATCTTATCTCTGTGCAGAGGAGAGTGTGTTCTACATGTGGACAGTGACCACCCTTCCAGCGCCCTGGGAGGTGTGGGAGATGGTGCTGCACAATGCTCTTGTTTATCCAGCATAGGGCGCTATGCTTCACTGGCCTTTTCCCAGAGTGCTTTGCCTATCAGCGTTCCCTAACTTTCGTCTTATATATTATTATGTTTGTAGGGAGGTTTCAATGCATTACATCACATGGAATTGCAAGTTAGTTTTGGAGCTCTGGGGCCACAGGGCTGCCACTCTCAGACAGAGCAGAAGAAGGAATTTGTAACAGAGTAGGAAGGAAACAGGCCCCGTGTTTTCATATATTTTCTGCTGATTTTCGTTTCATTTCAGAGGAATGCCTTAGGGACAGAAAAATAAAACATTAAATGAGCTGGACTGGTATCCACAACAGAATTCAATATGAGCTTGTTTGCACTAATGCTAACATAGGTAAGGATTGCATGAACTGATCTAGAGGAATAAACAGGAGCAGAGGAATAAACAGAAGCAGGTCTCACGTAGGGAGAAGCTGGTACAGAGAGGGTTAGGTGTGAGGAAGCCATTCATTTATCCTCAAGATTATAAAGTGGAATTTGATCTTGACTTACCTTGTTAGCATATTATTTCACCCTAACTACTAGTAATATCATTTACTACTCAAAATGTGTAGAATATTAAAGGTTCTATGATGTCTGTCTTCATCAAATCCAGATCACACTATAATGTGGTTTCTTCTTACTCAACAGTAGAGGAAGTGAGCTTAGAAGTGTTAGTTAACTCAGTGGACGGTAAATGGGAAACTTGAGAAGGGAACTGGACTCTGAGCCACAGAGCCATGTAGAGTCTCTCATGATAGACTAAAAGGTCTTAAAAAGCATTTTCATACATTAATTTAGTGTCTGTGTGTCTGTCTATCTGTCTCTCTGTGTCTTTCTGTGTGTACATATGTCTGTCTGTCTGTGAGTCTATGTGTTTCTGCTTGTGTCTGTCTGTGACTCTCTCTGTGTATATATGTGTTTATGAGTCTGTATTATATTTGTGCACACACGTCTGTGTGTATTTATTTGTGACTCTGTGTACTCTCTGTATGTGTTTGGTGTGTGTGTGTGTGTGTGTGTGTGTGTGTGTGTACACGATGCTATAGGTCCGAAGACAACTTATCTGAGTTAATCTTTTCCTTTCACTTGTGGATCCCAGGGGTTGAACTCAGAACCTCTGTCTTGGCAGCAAGTACCTTTGCCCACAGAGCCATCAGGCTGGCCCTAAAAGATCTTATTCTTTTTAGCTCTGTATCTTACTATAAAGTATTCCATCAAAATGACAAAATGCTTAGCGTCTAATCTTGTCTAAACAATACAGCATCAGAATTTGAAATCTTCCTAAGAAATTCCATTTTCTTCACTGGTTCCCATATTCTGGTGAATGAAGGCAGCAGACATAAAGTAGCTCACTGACATCAGTCACTGTACATAACTCGCCAGGCAGTTCCTGTGTGCACAGGTCTACAGGTCTCAGTAGCCATTCCATCCAGCACCCCCAAAGCTGGTTGTATGCATAATTAGGAACTCCTTTAACCTAAAGAAAGCCTCCCAGGATTCTAAAAGCAGTTTCTGCAATGCTTAGATGGCATACATTCCAGTGTCTTCTAATAAATATTCCATTACTGCTGCCATGTTCTCCCAGAATTGCCTTTCATTCCCTTAAAATATAAAACAACCAGCTAGGTGGGTGGCACTCAGCTTTGACCCAAGCACTTCGCAGATAGAGTGTGCTTTAGGACAGCAAGGGTATATAGACTCTGTCTAAAAAAACAAAACAAAACAACAAAACACCAGTTTATCTTGAACTTTTAAGCCAGACCTAAAACATGGTACAGGTTATTGTCAATATTAAGCAAATGAACTCTGTTAAATGACAGTTTTAAAACAAGCCCAGATACCCTGGTAAGTGTTCTTGTCTGACTGCTCATTATAATCACCATGATTGTGGTTAGGGAGTGGTGTTTCGTGGGTGTTCTCCCTGTCCAAGAATCATGGAGAGTGAGGAGCCTCTGGGAGCACTCTGGAGGTCAGCAAGTGGATGGGGCACGTAGCCGAGAGGACACACTCATGCTGAACAAGGACGGGAAGTCTAGCGAGCTGGTCACATTTCTGTGGCTGGGATGAAAATAGCAAAGGAAGCAATTGAAATGGGAGAAAGTTGGATGGGGTACTGTACACTTAGGTGGATAATCATGATGGGGGAACATGTGTAATAAAGAAGATTTTTACATACAGTGGGCAGGCGAGGGGAAGGGGCCAGGGAGGAACCAGGGACAACCTTCCAATGCATACATCCAGTGACACATTTCCTTAGCTACCCCCATTCTTCAGAAGAACACAGTTGTCTGAGAAGCAGCCTTCAACCCATGAGCCCATGGGGGACATAAAATATTCAAACCATGACAACAAGAAAGATGGGAAAGCCTAGCTGGTAGAAAGGAAAGGGATGCGGCTGTCATATTTCTTTACCTTCAATTTCCTGGTCCAAAATTTACAGCATGCAGATCAGCATTAGAATTCACAGCATCCTGCTTCAATAAAACATATTTTGATCCTAAAACAAATCCCGAAGGAGCGGGAACTAGAGGGATGTAATTACTGTCTGTATTGTTAATTCTAAATCATTAGGCTCCCCTGCATAATCACCAGCTTATAAGATGGAAGGCTGTCAGAAAGACACACAAAATGTTACAGACTTTTTGGAGCATGACATCCACACAACCATTTGCGTGAGGAAGTGGGCTGTTGTTTTTCCACACACACGGCATTTGAAAAATCCATGCTGTAACGAATAGAGGAAGAGTTGCATGTACAGTTGAAGAAATTCTATTTCTTTTCACATCCATAGAAACAAGTCTATACTAAATGTTCTTTACAGCAAAGAACAGGAACAAAGCACATGGCTGCAGAAAGCCTACAGTATTTCTTCCAGCAGCCTGGAATGCTCTGAGGGAGAGAGAGAGAGAGAGAGAGAGAGAGAGAGAGAGAGAGAGAGAGAGAGAGAGAGAGCATGAGCATTCCTAAGGTGCAGCTACTCACAAAACTATCCTCCTTCCAAATGTGAGGAACAGTTAATGTCATCCTTTGACTTCCTTTCTTCCACCCCCCTCCCCACACCCCAAACCTTTCACAGGCCAATGCTCTCTCTTCTGCCTGTATGCCAGGGAATGGGATAACACGTGGGAAATTGACAGGAAGTGGTTCTCCTTGTCTTCCAAGCTCTGGCTGCTCAGCACTACCCAAAGATACCTTGGCATCAATGACAGGAGGAAGCCAAGTCTCAGTTCTTTAATGTGCTCCCTGTAGAACTGGGAGATGCTGGAAAGGGGAGGGGTGTGCGTTCTGTAAACCCTAAGCATAGTCCTCTGCAGCTCAGGTACGCACACCTCAAGCTGCTCTCAGTGCTATGCCTCCTGCTTCCCCGTGACTTGCAGCCATTATGCACAGACCCGTCACAGCTGCTAAAATCATTTTGCAAAGGAATAAATCAGTATACCGAAATTATAGAATTCCAGGACACACTGAAGGCTTTAGAACTCCTCCTGTCCATACCCTTCCTTTGCAGCAGAGGAATTAAGACCCAGCTAGACAAGTACCCGCATTTACAAGTCAATCAGCAACTTTGAACCTGTGGTGAGAGTGGTCACCACCCAGTGGCAATCCTCTCTCACTGGAATGGAATTTCATTCCTTTACACATTCAGCAACCCAGGGTTTGATTCATTCTGGCTTGTTGTCTGACTGTTTCATTTCCAATTTTCTATCGTAAAATGTCAACTTATCCTCAACGTGGTCATTTTCCCACTTCTGTGTCCTCTGGCTTTCTTTGTTCTGGGTCTAAACTACAGCGTCATGCTTGTACCTTAGTGCAGCTGCCAATCAGAACTTCTGCTTAACCACTGGGCCATTGTAAAACAGTGTGCATCCTCTGTCAGTCACACATTGCTTCACCAAAATGACAAGAAAACCATGGCAAATTGTTCAAAGGTCAGTACTACCGCATATGTCTGTCTGCTGAGAGAAGGGGAGAGGGTAGGGACCATCACTTGCCTACGGCAGTAAGAACTCAGAGACCGTGCAGGCCAAGGCTTAAAGCTGTACTCTATCAGCTGTCTAGCTTCTGTCACTAGCTCTCTTATATGTGATATGTGGCTGGTGTGTAACAAGCTGTGACACTTGTGTCTGTTGTTTAGTAGATTTACCTGGACCTGTTTTTATGGCGCTGACTGGGGCCTTTCAGGAAATAGGAATGGGCAAGAATGCTTTGAAATCTTTGCTCTGGCCTCTCCTAGACAACCTATTGGCCAAAATAAGCCATGTGATTTAGGCCATATCCCAAATTGAGAGGACACTGTGAAGTTACACAGCAATGCGAGAGAGAAGTGGAGCCATTAATAAAATCTTCTCATTATATGTCCAGAGTAAAAACTCAACTAAAGTCTTATTGAATCTGGCTACCAGAGCCCAGGTTGACTTGGAGGTAATGGGTTACAATCGTGATTTATATCAATGACCAGTAATTTCTGTTTATCAAGATGATCAGTCGTCTTCACCAAATGTCAAGAGCAAATGACGACTGCTGCTTCTTCCTGTTGTGAAGAACAGCTAACAGCTGAATCTATTTAATTTAGTTTAGTAACCAAGTCTTTACTAACTGCGAGGTGGTAGTCAGGGCTGAGCAGCATCAATACAATAAGAATTCAGTAGGACTCCAAATGCCTGCATCTTTTCTAGGCAGCCTGCTGACAGTCTCATACATCCATGGGGTTGGAGTCCCATAAAGCTGGCCTTATGGCTCCTTGTTTTAACTGGAATGGACTCGGGGTCCTGAAAGAAAACACTAGGAAATAATGAAAAAGAGTATGGAAAATCCAGAAAAGGAATGCTCAGCCTTTCTATATCACTGAGGTGGCCACCAGAGGGAAGTGACTGTCCACCTAACAATTTTCCACACGGGCTTAAAGCTGAAGAGGAAAGATCACAACTGTCCTGGGACAATGTTTCAAAAGGGAGCACTGAAGGATCAGAGATCTTAGTATATCTTAGCAGAGAAGACAATAGATAATAATTTTGGAGATAAATGTACCTGTTGTCTTATCACACACTTTATATGGAAAAGAGATAATTCCTCTGACTTGATGCCTCATTCCATGTTTTCTGTATTCTGGGTTTTCAATACTCCTTACCTCTAGATTTCCACTAGGTGGCGCTCCTGAGCCATAGTCTATGGTTTATGGCGCACATGAAGACATGTGAAATGCATTTTTTTCTTCCCTTCAATTTTCAAGACTATTTTTTTCCAGTTTGAAAGATTGCAGAGAGGAATTATTTATCAGTTGGTGTATTAAAGAAAATCCTGCATGTCCAAACAAGCACTTCAAAGGATTTTTTAGTAACACCTATCACAGAAGGCTGAATTGATATGAAGAAGTGGGAGGGTACATCCCGTGCTGATATTTTATTATCAAAGAGAGATGGAAGGGGTTGTGTTTGTCTCTGCGAAGCCACAGTGACCAAACCACACATCAACTGTTGGGACTGATTTGTTTATGAAGATATTTTAAATCAGATGTCTGGATTCTTGCAACTTAAAAATCTCTTTGTTCAGAGTCTAGCAAGTAAACATCAATGGAAAAAAAGAGAAAGATGCGCACTCTAAGACGTGTGCACTAAATACTTCTTGCTTTGGTGGCCAATGTGCATCTCTGAATGCCACTGTGAGTTGTACCTTGTGAATTTCCACATTGTCACACTGGTTAGGTCTGTTGCCACCCAAAACCCAGTGGTAATATCTTATATCAGGCATTTAAGGACATCTTGGTCAAATATGTAAAAAAAAAAAAAAAAAAGCCTGAGACCTACTAAGTAATTCTCTTTTGTTTGTGGGAAAGGATAGATCCAGGACCAACTGCTTCCATCTGGGCTTCTGATTCTGCCGGTAGCTTCTGTCTGTTCCCTTACTTGAGTTCTGGTATCAGAACTCCACAGCCTACAGTCAGGACCCTGAAAACTCAGCCTTCTCAGGTAAAATGCTAATTGCCTTTACCAGAAACCACTGACTCACACTTCAGTGCCAACCTGCTCCTGAGCTGTGTAGCTTCCTTTAGACCTAAGCATTTTTTATTTGTAAAAGAGGGAAGGTCGCAGGACCTTCATAAACACACTCTTGAATCACTCCAGGAAGCTCAGGCCAACCTGGGGGAGATAATCACAGAAGTAGGGTTCATATGGCGAAGTCGCTTTGATGATCACCTTACAATTAATAGAAGATATTGCCAAGTTTTGTTTTGAAATATAAAAATTGTGCTTCTATCCGATTCTGCTGTTTATTAAGGATTTCGTGTCATTTGCTTTCAATTAAATTGAAGCAACTCAAATTCAATGAAAGTATTCTATGAAGACAAACAGTGTTTGTGCTATTAGGTATGACAGTAGTAGTTACTATTTTAACTGTCTCTATAAAGCCAGGGTTTCCTGTCTTTTCCATGTTGGCAGCATGTAGCTCGTCTGGACATGTTGTCTAAAGAAGGCTGTTTGGGGAAATTCAGGAAGCACATGGTGAGATTAAGGCTCTGAGTCTGTCTATTTTCTCAGCCCGTCTGCAGTGTTCCCCAACGCTCACAATGCAGTGTGTGAGCTCTGCACTCGGGGATCTGACCTGCAGTGACTTTGGCTGGGTAGTTTTGTTGCCAGTCTTTCCAATAGAAAACAGACATGTGCTTCTTCCCGATGCTCTTAGAGCTCTCTAACACTGAATCCTGCCCAGACTTAAGGAAGGATGATACCTTACCAGAAAGAAGACAGAAATGCATAAGGTGCATTAAACAGGGACAAGGAGGGACCACACAGACCCTTTGTGGGGTTTGAGTCAGGATGGTGACCTGACTGACAGTAAGGAATATGGAGCAGCTTGGATAGCTTAGCTTTCATCAAATCTGCTGCCAGAAAAGGAGACTGGGTCTCAAGAAAGTCCTGGATGTAGGTGCTAGACAGCAATTGCTCACTTTGTATCTCTGTGCATCTCTTTGTGTCTGCTCATGGGCTCTCTCTCTCTCTCTCTCTCTCTCTCTGTGTGTGTGTGTGTGTGTCCAGTAAAAAGGAAAGCAACTGTTAAAGAGATTGTACTGTTTCTCAGCAGAAAAAAAGACCAATCATAAAAATGTCATTTCAATCCTAGTGCTTAGTATCCAGGAGGAGAGTTGAGTGGGTGGTTGGGCCATATGCCCATTTTGATTTGACAAGTCTGACCTCTGGTGTGGGGAACTCTCTGGGGACGACATTGGCAGTCCTCAGATAATCTGTCATCTACTGACTGGCATGACATGTTTGATGTGGAAAGTTATAGTGTTGCCAAATAGTTATAGACAGCGATTATGACCAGAAAGATTTCTCCAATCCTTCCTTTTCCTTACACAAAATTGGCAGCTTATTTAACTTTATCGTGGTGTCTTCAGCTGGGAAATAAGAGAACCCACAATGTTGGTAAGATAAAAAAGAGTGAATACTTGTAAAGCTGAGAACGGGATGCCCGCCATGTAACTAATAAATATTAGTTTGAGATAGTTGAGATAATTATTAAATGGCACAGATTTCATCTTAAGGTCTGGATTTGCTTGGCTCTGACTCTGCTGTAGGTTGGAGGTCTGAAATTGTCTGCTAGTAATTCTGTTATCATCCCACCACCCCACCTCGGCTCAGGTTCTCAGCCAACAATCTTGTCTCCAAGCAGCTACAAGTCTGCCTGTGTTAGTAACGTTTCTGTTGCTGGAACCAAAATACACCCTCAAAACTAACTTCATGGAGAGAAGGCTCTTTTGGCTCCCAATTCCAGGGATATATAGTCTATTGCGGTGGGGAAGGCAGGGTAGTGATCAGGGAAGACATGGGGCAGGCTGTTCACTTTATGCCAGCATCTACTGAACAAGAGGTGGAGCTGGCATGTAAAGTCTCACAGCCTGTCCCCAACCCCACACACACCTCAGCAAGGTTCCACCTTCTAAAGGTTCTACAACCTTCCAAACATCACCACTAAGTATGGACCAAGGGTTGAAATATCTGCGCCTATGTGGGGCTATGTACATTTAAATTACTTCTGCCGCTCACAGGCCCATGGCCAAGTCTTGATGCAAAACATATCCCACCCAACTTTGCAAGTTCCTTCTGGTCTTTAATAGTCTCAACAATATTAAAAAAAAAAAATCCAAAGTCTAAAGTCTTTTTAGAAACTTGAGGCAATCTCCTAATTGTGACTCTCTATAAATAAACATTTTTAAAGTATATGCTTCTGACATACAAGGGTGCAGCGTATACACTCATATTTGAAAAAAGGAGAAATGGAGCATAATAAAGAATGAGTGATCTGAAGAAAGATGGCACCCAGAATGGAGGAAAAAGACCCTGTACCTCCATGCCTGGCATTTGGGACTCATGGTGGAATCATCTCAGTCCAAATAGCTTAGGTAGCTTTGCTACCAGCTCTGCTCTGTAGCACGCATAACCTCTCTCATAGGATAGGTTCACTCTGAGTGCAGTTTTTGTCTATGGACATCCTGCTGGCTCTGGGCTGGAAGATTGGGTGTTCAAGGCCTGCTTCAACGTTATAGTGAGATCTTCCAGTTTCTCAAGTGGCCTCAGTTTCTTATGGTAGCATCTTTGCAGGTACTTTGACCCTGTCACATATTTCTTGACCTTAGTAGCTCTCTATATCCTTGGTACAATGTAAGAAGACCCAAAGACCCCTTCAATCTTGTATCTTTCATGTCTGTTGACTTGAGGGCATTGGGAGTCTGAAGTGATCAGGGAAATGTTAGATTCCAAATAAATGGAATGTTTGTTAGATTTCATGACAAAGGGACAACTCCTTGCCCTTCCCCTGACTCTGAACCTACATGTTTAGGTCAACAGCATAAGACTGGGAACATGAATTAGGACTGGGCTATAAAGGCTCAAGATCTACCCCCTATTTCTACTTCCTGCAGTAAGGTTCCACTTCCTAAATGTTCTACAACCTTCCCAAACAGTGCCACTAACTGGGGACCAGGTGTTCAAACACATAACCCCATACCAGACATTTAATATTCAAGTTGTAATATTTTCTGGGATACTATTTTAATCTCCTCAAAACTGCAACGGTAACTCGCCAGCAAGGACTTTTTCTAGGACCATTGGGTCTTCGACGTGGCAAAGGTTCTCTACTCAGAAGAAGCAAACAAATGCAAGACAATACTCTGAGAACCGACACCAGATTCATTGAGAACATCACAGCATGATCTTTCAAAAGTAGCTTCTAGCCAGGGATGGCTGACATGCCTGTAATCCAAGAGACTGGAAGATTGGGTGTTCAAAGCCCGCTTCAACGTTATAGTGAAATCCTATCTCAAAAATCCAAACAAACAAATCCAAAAGTCCTTTCTATTTTTCAACAGAACACTATTTAATAGATATATAAACCAGGATTGCCTTAAATAAATCATAACTTGATACTTAGATGAATTTTTCATTTAAGGAGGCTAATTGTATACACTGCAGCACTGTGGGTGAGGGCTGTTGACCGTGAGTTGGCAATGACCTCATTATGTAGAACTGGGCATTATAAATGGTAGTCATTAAGACAGGATTCTACTTTTAGTTAAGGGCAAGACACAAAATGCAGAGTTTCTTAAATTGGGCAGTCTGGGAAAGGTCCAGGCTGATGGAAGAGGATGAAAGGGAGAAGGCTTGAAAATCCCTGCAGTTGGTGGCCAGAGAGGACTGGCTCTGCCTTCCTGTTTGCATACTTTTCCTGCTGTTACCTCTGCCTAGTGACTGCCTTGCCTTTGATCATTTCCTCCTCCTCCTTCTTCTCCTCCTCTTCCTCCTCTTCCTCTTCCTCCTCTTCCTCTTCCTCCTCCTCCTCTTCCTCCTCCTCCTCTTCCTCTTCCTCCTCCTCCTCCTCTCATCTTCATGTTTCCTGCCAAGCCCTCGAAGGTCCCCCTTTGAATGCAAAATGCTATGATGGAGAGGATCACCTTCAGTCATACCATCCTTAAACCAGAAAATCACAGCAGACTTGTATGCAGACGAAGGAAACATAGAATGTGAAGTTTGAAAATGTCAAGACAAGATATGAAATAAGTTAGCTTCGGGTGGAAAGAGATATGTTTGGAGTTCTGAAAGAGGGAGCATTGTAGTTGTCTGAAAGATGTCCACTGGCTTACAGCATGCAGGGAATTCTAGAGTGAGAAATGTCTGTACATGAGAAACTTTAGTGGGAGGGAGGACTGTCCTGTATGTTAAAAATGGATCTCAGAAAACACACATTAACCAAGACTGTGACCCTTAGCTGTATCGTGTTTGCCCTGAAGTAAACATTATAAAATTTCCGTATGTGTTTGGTGGGAACCATTATCCCTCGTTTCCCAGAAGGCCTGGCTCCCTTTTGGTTTTTACTGAGTCACTCGTTTGTTCTACTTACCTAGAACTCAAAGGCATTTGCCTCTGTCTCATGATTTTGTGTCACTTAGGTGTCACAGATCCTATATTATTGGAGAGTGATGCAAGCTCTAACTTTTTACTGACCTTACTCTGATTTTCTTCCTGCTCGCATTTCTGAACTGCTTGGCCCCGCCTCCAGCACTGTTTACCACTTAGAATCCCTGGGTCAATCAAAGAAGCCTGAAACCTGTTCCTTTGGCAGTGGACTGCAGTCAACAGAGAGGTCAAACAACTAGTCATAGTGCTGAGCATAAAAGGAACATCAGTGTCAATCCCCACCCCACCCCACCCCCATCTCCCCACCAAGGCTCAGGGAACACCTCTGAAGGGGAGGGGCAACCAATGTCAGGGCAGGAGAATGGGAAGGAGTACAGCGAAGTGGACCTTCTTCTAGACTGGACTTGGCTATGGTGCTCGTGAACTTACAGACACAGGAGTGACCTGCACAAGATCAAGACGGTCCAAACTACAGCACAGATTGGGTAGAAATCGATCACCAGACCCCATCCCTTCCCGAGGAGCTTTGACACTTGGTAGTTGCTAGGGGAAGGGAGAATCATTCATTGTGGAGATTTCCCATGCTCCAGTGGACTAGCTGGACTAGCGCTTATCTAACAAGAAAAAAAGGCATGAAGTTGGGAGGGGCTGTGAAGAACATGGATTTGCAGGGGGAGGTGGGGAGTAGATTCAATCATATTTCATTATATAAGTTATGTAACATTTTTATATTCTATAATAAATATGTATAATATAAATAATAATTATATAAGTATGAAATTATCAGGATAAAAATCTGTAAAGAGAATAAAAGAAAATTAATAATAAAGAAAAAATAACATTTAAAAATAAGGCTTAAGGGGCTGGTTAAGACTTAAGACTGCTCTTCCTGAGGACTGGGGTTCAAATCCCAGCACTCACATGGCAGCTCACACCTGTCTGTAATTCCAAGACCTGACACCCTCACACAGAGATAATATGCACATGCAAGACACCAATGCACTACAAATACAAACATTAATAAATGACTTTCAAAATATAAACCTTAATTCTCCATCTTCTCTTGTGCTTGGATATGAATATTTTGGTTCTTCCTACAGCTCTCCTAAGCTACTACAGAAAGCACTTTCAGTTTCTACATTTGTTGGTTCATGACTTTTGGCCTGTTCTAAAAAGACTTGAGGCAGCTTGGAGTAGTAACAAGACAAAAACAGGATCAGAGCCATTAAAAAATTAATTCTAAGGATGAGAATTACTGGGGTTAATTTGTTACTTCAGTCAGACATTTAACTTAATCGAGTGTCTCCTCAGATGAGTAAAAAAAAAAAAAAAAAAAAGAAATGGGTTATAAAATTTTCATTGTTCAAATGAGAAGAACCATTCAGATTTAGGGACACAGATCTCATATGCGGACATTGACTGAAAAAGTATTTCATTACATGGATTCACATAACTATTCCTGTAAACATTTTCAGTCTGTATGTATGTACAAAAGTGGATTATCTGTCGAATAAACTGTGCTGTCCTCAAGTGTTCTGGGTTCTGATGGGCAAAGTTATCAAGGACCAGTAAGTGCACTTGAAAATACATTATCCCTTATGATATATATATATATCTGTGACAGATTGGCCTCAAGGCCCTCACATATTCCAGCATTAAGGAAGCTCAATTCTCCCACATAAAGTTACCAACGTTTTGTATGTCACTCCCATAGACCCTCATGTCTTTAAATCATGTCTAGATTCCTGGCAATACTTACTGTAATTAAAGCAGGATATAAGTGGTTGTTATGTTTTGTTCTTTAAGGGGAAATGAACAGAAAAACTGAAAAAAAGTCTAGATGTGTTTAGAGCAGGTGGAAAAAAAATACCTTCAAATACTTTGGATTTGTGATTTGTTAAATCCATGGAAATAAAGCCCAGAAGATTAGACTGCATACAGTTTTGAAAAACCTTTGGCTGTTGATGTCTGCATGTGTAGTACATCAGATAAAAGTTGCAAGGTAGATAGATGTTTAGAACAAAGGAAGCACGCAAAGATAAGGCAGTGGAACTGGTGGTTGGAAATGTACCACCAGTCTGTGTTTTCCACGCTGAAGCCCTTGCCTGGCCACCCCAAAGCTTTAGCTCCTGTATTTCAATGGCTCACCTAGCCCGACTGCCATTCCCAGAGAAGAGTCTCCCTCCTCTGAATCTTGGATCTATTGCAGGATTATAGTTCAAAAGGCCTCCAGGTATTTTCTCCATATGAAGGATGGCATTCCATCCGTATGAAGGATGAGATGCCATTTCTGCGACTGCTCTGCCGGTGAGAAGCAAGATCTGGTGGGCACGAAGTGGTGATTTACCTGGCATGGTCTTCCGGAGACTTTCCCCCTCAAGCCACCACTGCATCACACAGACATGCCACTAAACACGTTTCTCAGTGAACTTGGTCTTCAAGCGTTATGAGGAATCCATCATCCCCCCTTTCTTTCCTAAGAGACAAGGGGGAAGTCAGAGATAGTTTTTCTCGACTTACTTTACTGGGGAAGGGCATTGAGAAAGGCTCACATTGTAGGCCAAGCTAAACTTGAACTCCTGGCAATCCTCCTGCCTTAGCCTCCCAATGAGAGGGATTTTACTTCTTGATTCTTAATGCAATGTTCTTTTATTCTCCTTCCAGGTACATTTGAAAAGTCACATACATAGCAATTTGCATATATAATTGCAGAATGTACTTGGGTTTAAATATATTATAGCATTATATTCTAAGTGACTTCAAATTCCTTCTGAAAGTTAGGGGCATAATATAAATGAATTAAGTAAATAAAAAGCCATTACTTTAGTTCCCTCTGTGTGTAGCATGTGTGTGTCGTGTGTGCATGCACATGTGGTGTATGTGTGTGTGTGTGTGTGTGTGTGTGTGTGTGTGTGTGTGTGTGTCAGCCAAAGCTCATAATGTTTGGAGTTTTTCTCAGGTGCTACGCACGTTATTTTGGGGACTTGGTCTCTCCATGAACTTGGAGTTGCCCAGAGTGATTAGATTGGCTGAACAACAAGGGAGTGAAGTGTCCCCACCTCTGCTGCTCTAGGTCACTGATGTGTCCCTCTCTTTATGTGGGTACTGGATACCCAAACTCAGAACCTCATGCTTGCACAGAAAGCACTTTACCAACTGAACCTTCTCCTCAGCCTCTTTAGCTCCTTTAGCAATCATTTCTAGTTTCCTTTCTTGCACGTGGCTTTTTAGCAGGAAAGTTAATTCTATGTGACCAGAATAGTTTCACAAGTGTTTTTCAGATGGTGTGAGAGCCCCTTTGTTTCTAACAGGGCTTTAACTCATTTTGAAACTGGAGATCTTTCAATAAATTTCAATATCAAATGGCCAGGACCAGAGTTATATAATGATCTAAGGCAGTGGTTCTCAACCTTCCTGCTGCTGTAACCCTTCAGTTACAGCAGTTAACAGTTCTCATGCTGTGGTGACCCCCGACCATAAAACTATTTTTGTTACCACTTCAAAACTGTAATTTTGTTACTGTTATGAATCATTAAGTATCCACTTATGTATATAGCTGTCTCCTGTGAGGCTATGCCAGTGCCTGGCAAATACAGAAGTGGATGCTTACAATCATCTATAGGATGGAACACAGGGCTCCCAGTAGAGGAGCTAGAGAAAGTACCCAAGGAACTGAAGGTGTCTGCAACCCTAAAGGTGGAACAACAATATGAACTAACCAGTACCCCCAGAGCTCGTGTCTCTAGCTGTGTATGTAGCAGAAGATGGCCTAGTCGGCCATCATTGGGAAGAGAGGCCCCTTGTTATTGTAAACTTTATATGCCCCAGTACAGGGGTATGCCAGGGCCAAGAAGTGGGAGTGGGTGGGTAGGGGAGCAGGGCAGAGGGAGAGTATAGGGAACTTTCGGGATAGCATTTGAAATGTATATAAAGAAAATATCTAATAAAGTTATAATAATAATAAAAATGAATCATTAAGTAAATATCTGTGCTTTCCGGTGGTCTTAGGCAACCCCTGTAAAAGGACCTTTTGACCCCCAAAGGATCACCACCCACAGGCCGAGCACCACTGATCTAAGTGTTCTTCTTTCTTTGTGTCTATGGATGCACTGTATAAAATTCTCTGTTCTGAGATGGTATGAACAGATGAAACATGCGAGAGAACGTGCCTGCAGCCACATAAGTGTTTTAGGGAAGATATCACCAAATCTTTTATTTATATATACTAGGGGGATCTAATGTGTTCAACTTGGTAACTCATTGAGACACCACTGTCTTCAGTGTTGTTTGGGGATGGTTTGGTGGCAGCTGGAGATAGCCTGCCTGACAGTTCTCCGTGCTCTCTGAGAAGGTTGAGGCTCCTAAATCACCCATTGTGCAAACATCTATTCCCTAGTAAGTTGTGGCTGTAAGATTATACATCCATAGCAAGAGTTTGATGGTGCTGTAAACCACTCAAGCCCAGCTCTTATAATTTATTGAAACATCAGCTCCCCTCAAGGGAATTATAGACAGATAATTACCACTTGTCCAGTGCCATAAAGCAAGTCAAGTGCCTCTGGATTTCTCTATGTCGAAACAAAACCCAACACTGGGGAGGGAGCAGGAAGAATTCCCAAATGAGACTAAACAGCTTAGCAGAAAGGAATCATATCACAAAGATGGGACCCTTTTGATACCGATGGTTCTCGATCTCTCCTCATTGGCCACCCTGGTTAAATCACTGCAAATCCCTCTCTTGGAAAGGCTTCTGTAGTAATTGGCATTCTTTCCCAGCATCTCTAAAAGCCTTTGTTTCTATCACAGGCTTTGTCTCTTGAATTCTGGCTTCATTTCCACCCTTCTGTTCCCCACCCCCCACCCCACCCCTTGTCCTTTTCCTCTCGTGGTGTCTGTCTCTGACAGACTCATCCTTTTCAGCCACGAAGCCCTTTCAGCAGCTTGCTCACATGGGGAAAAGTCTATTCCACATAGGACCCTCTGAGGCTGCTACATCAATAAAGCAAATTGACAGCAGGCTTAACACCTTTCCCAATCATTGTCTGTGGATGTTTTTCAGAGCAAGCAATCCTGGGATCCCTTCTTTTATACAAGAATACACCCTCCTGGCAGAGAGATCTTGTTGGGAGCTTCAAAAGGAAAAAGCAGAACAAATGAAGAATAGAAGATACCCTGTGGTGGCCTTCCAGGCACACACATCCCTCCCTTGTAGAGGAATAGGAACAGGGAGTATCTTTGGGACATTGGGGGATAACTCTCCCTGAACGAGACAGGGGACAGAGCACCTCTGCTTTATCACCGCAGTGGCTACTCTGCTGTCTTTGCACACCGCCTTTTTTTAGCTCTCTACTGTTCTGATTCAACAGCTTAGACAAGATGGCATTCCTTCCTCTGTGTCTTTCTCTTGGGAGTCTTTCACAATGATCTCTGTCAAAATTCTGGAGGATGGGTCAGCCTCATACCTTTCTCCTGTCTTCTGAAAGTAGAAAGAGCTATCACAATACCCCAGACATGGTAGATTGTTCATCTCAAGGTTGTTCTGAAATGTGCTGACAGACAGTCTTAGTGAGTTACTGCTGTGATGGACTCTTTCTTTCTTTCTTTCTTTCTTTCTTTCTTTCTTTCTTTCTTTCTTTCTTTCTTTCTTTCCTTCTTTCTTTCTTTCTTTCTTTCTTTCTTTCTTCCTTCCTTCCTTCCTTTCTTTCTTTCTTTCTTTCTTAAAAGTCCATTCTCCTGTGTCTTCCTCCCCTTCTTTACACAAAATATTAGGAAAAATTTAAAAATATTATTATCACATGTCCTTCTGGGCAGAGCTGGTTATATTGAGTGACCCCAGTGAGACCAGGGATGGGACAGAAACCCATGTCCTCTGTCTTGTAGGAAATGCCCCACCTTGTTCCTCCAACCTCCCATAGCCACGAGTAGAGCTTGGAAAGCCCTGTACATTAACAGAGGGAGGAGGGAAGGTGCAGGTCCCTCAGCGTCTCGAGCATCTGAGGGATGCAGCTCCTCCAAGTTCTCTACCATGCAGGCACCTGAGAGCAGAGTGATGCATCCACGCCTTACTCCATATAAGGCGAATCTTAATTTGGCAGAAAATCCTTCCAGAGGAGGCAAAGCATGGGAAGGCATAGCTACAGCCTGCAGGCAGATGTGCGCCTTCGAAAAGCCGAGCAAAATTTCCAGTGCTACTCTGCTCCAAGGGAATGGAAAGAGAGAAGGAGCCAAGGTCTGGACTTCAAAGAAATGTAACTAAAAATGCCTTCCACTCTGATTTTAATCTTCTCATTGGCCCTTTCTGCGAGGGGGGACCTTGAGTGAGTGGATTTGCCTTCTCCTTCAGTAAATCAAAGCTTTTCAGAGAGGGTTCATCGGCAGGGACTCCTTACCCCAGGAAACTGTAATTGGAGGTAAATATTAATTCCAGAGGAAGGCCTTTAAGCGCAAGGAGCGCGGCGACAATGTGCCTCCAAGGAACCACTTCTTTTATTTTCTGTATCCGTTGGAAGCAGATTGTGGGAGCAAAGCTTATCTCCCATTTTTATCCGTTTTTTAACAATGCCCTGCCTACTGCTAGTTAAACTGAGCTGCCTTAAGCTCAGCACAAAAAGCTCTTTTCAGAGCATCTAGTAGATAACTTTTTTTTTTTTTTTTAAAGAAAAGAAATCTTTTCACATAGCTCTCCTGGTGCCCTTTCATGAGTTGGGACTCTGTGCAGGCAGCTGAGCCTGAGATGGCTTTTGGGGACAAAGCCACCATCAAGTATTAAGTCCACATACATTCTGTAAAGCCACCGCCATATTTGGAAACTCCTACCTTCCGCCTCCTGTGCACTGTGCTCTCATTGAGTCCAGTGTATGTGCATCAGTAAAGCACAGTAAGACTGTCCAAGCCAAATACACGTCCCACCCTCACTGGGTGATGATGTCCAATGTGGATGTCCTCCCCTGGAGCCTGGCTGGATTGCGTGTGCCGAAAGTGATGAAAAAGGGAGTTCAGAGCCCACAGAACGGTGGCCAGATTCCGTGAGAAGCCTGAATAGCTGGGTTCGTATCAGCAGCCCTAGTGCTCGACTGCTGCTTTCTCTGATAATGAGAGAAATTTCTGGAATCTCATTTTCCTTCAACAATAAGGGCAGGGGTGGTGCCCACTCAGCTGCAGCCGCCGATGAGATTTCTGAGGACTCTGTAGTCTATTTTCAAACCTCTGAGCCACGCTTTGAAGTAAGGCTGCTTTGAAGCAACTCTGAACGGGATCCTGACGAACTTGATGCGCATCTGAGAGGTGATTAAAAGGTTCCGGGTGGAAGAGCTGACCCCGTCCTCTCAACCTTGGCTGTTCGGACTGCTCTAACCTGCCTGCAGTGCTCACGAGTCAGGCCCACTGCGGGTGCCCGGACCCTGGCCCACAAGTAGACCTAGATTTAAGGGAAAATAATGGCCTCGTGCAGGCTTATCAATGATATCTGCATCTCCCTCACGCCGCGTTTGCTTTCCTTAGCTTCCCTGCAATTTGCCTGCTGAGGCTGTATCCACCTCATTAACCCGAGTACCCAACCTCACAGGGCAGAGGGCTGTGGGATCAGATAGCCTGTTAGTGTTATCCTACACTGGTACAGGCTGTCTGATCCCACGGTCCTCTGTCTTTAGACTTTTTTTTTTTTTTTTTTATAGCATTGGGTGCCCGTGTGAAGAATTAACTCTTGGGAAAGGTGGCTTTCTTCGACCAATGTAAGGCCTGTGGTGACTGACAGCTACAGGTTGTCTTTTCACTAGCAGGGGTGATAAGTCAGATGTTCTGAAAGGAGAAGAAATCTGTGTGACATCACCCACCACCATCCCCTAGTTATACCAGAAATATTTCTTCTGCTGGCAGCGTCCTGTTCTTGATTTGAAGATGAAATTTTTAGTGAAATGGATGACTCTTAAGAGTGTGCCACTTCCCATGTGCCAAGAACCAAGTTGATAGCAGTAAGCCCAGTCCTTGCTATGCTTGACTCAATGAAATGCCAAACCAAGGCCAGCTGAGAATGCCCCGAGATCTCAGAGAAGCACCATTTAAGGCCTGTCCTCTTTAGCAGACTTGAGAATGGGGCCTACCATCTGGAGAAGACAGCGCCAGTTCTCAGATGCCTCAGGAAACTTGGATTTCAACAAAAGAAAAATACATAAATATTTATCTAATCACATAATTAGAGAAAAACCTACTGGCCTCTACAGTTGCAATCTAAATAGCCCACTTCATTAAAATGCAGAAGTTCTTGTGAAACACTTTAAACTATTTTCTCCTCTGAATGGTTTTATTTGTTAAGATGAGGAAGAAACATTTGCCTTAAATATATAACATTAAAATTTAAATATATTTACATATGCTTATGTTACATATAAAGACACTTATGACTTAAATATAGCATCATACACATATATAGACTACCTGCACTGGCTTTACTCTGTGCCTTCTTTCCATTTCATTTGGATTGTCAGTGGTTATTGGTACTGATAGAAGGCCTTATGGAACAGCAGTGGCCTCAGCTGCAGCAACAATGGCGTCTCCTTCTATGTTACCAGGACAGGACAGGACAGCAGGCAGATTTGTCTACACAGGTGAGGGAAGTGGAGAACTGAATTATTCAAGGGATTTGATTAATGTTTATGTCAGAGCAGGAACTAATGTATCAGTAATGGGGAAGTTCAATTAGTACTTTAATTAATTAGGCTCCCATTTTTAGTCATATTGTGCAGGATAATTATTTGTTAGCTTTGCTTAGGACCTGAGTTAAGGCCTTGATTACAGGTATTTAAAAAAAATATAATACAAGGAGGCTGGGGCTCTCTGGAGTAACTAAAAGCTCCCAAGATTAGAAAATGTCAGAGAAAATGCAAACCCTTGCTATTTCCTAAAGTTGTTAAGGACTGTGAAAAGCTAGAACATCGTTCAAAACAAACTGTTGGGATTGATGATAGCATCGGAGTGGGCAGGGCCTCTGAGACATTGATTCTTCTCTTTGCTTTTTCATCTGGGCCAGTTTTCACTGTGCTGTCATGTGCAAGTGCCTACTAGGCAAGCTGACTCTGGTGTCGTCTTCTCTCTCTCTCTGCTTCTGCTAGGAGCTTCCTTGACTAAGAACAACAATAAACTCACTAAGAAATATTCCAGTTCGGGAGGCTTAATCTTACAGCCAGAACAGAATGGAGCAATGCTTTCAGGGGAGCCTGTACTGTTTTGATTTCACCCCAACTCACAGCCAGCTTTTGATGGTGTCTGAAAGGCGAGGGACTTGATGTGTGCACACCTGTCTGTAGACAGACTTGCCTTTTGTTTGTGTTCTTAGTGAGCCAGCTGTCTCAGACTTTAGCATGCACAAGGATTATCACACAGAAATACACTCTGGAACCCAGGATAGCCATATCCTACGGGCCAGTTAAGGAATTTCTACGGAGGGTTTAGGTGATGAGAGTTAGAGTATAAATCAGATCAATTGTTGAACTCCTAGGTTAGGAAATCAATCTACTATTCTCATCAACTCTGGCTTTCCAGTATGATAAAAACATGCTGCTAAAACTACTACAAGTACAGCTGATTATGCCTCTTTGAATGAGTTAGACAGTATCCAGTATTCATTCTATAAAGTGGGGTACTTGCTCTAGAGAGCTTACTGTGTTGTTCTCAGTGGGAAAAAAATAAAATTCCCAGGCCGGCTCTTTGATTCTCAGCCTTTCGTTGTCCATCGTGACTTCTTTAAATGTCTGTGGTGTTTGTGGAGTGTGATTTCCTCCTAACATTAGCTGTGGACACATTTTTGTCTAGAAGGAAGACTGCCTTAGTTGTGTGTGAGAAAGTTTAATACCACAGTTCTTTGTTTTGTAAACTACAACAGTCCCAGTGCACAGAACTGGATAGAGATGTATACAGTTTCCAAGAGTACTATTGTTAAAATAGCATGATAAAACATAAGATTATATCTCCACCTCACCATATCTAAAACAAAATGCCTTAAACTTTCTTTAGTTTCTATCTGTGCCGTACTAATACCCATGAAGTTACACTGCTGTGCTTCACTGTCAGCTTTTGAAAACTGATGCCCATATTCATACGTTTATTTATCATGGTGATAGAGTCTATAATTTTAGCTTGAACCTGTCTTCAGTTAATTCTAGCCTTCTATATAGCGTTCTATATAATATCTCTTACCCTGCCTTTTAGTGATTTGTATGTAGTTGGCATGAGTCTTTCATGACTTTAAGGCATCTGTGAAGGAAATTCTTCTTTTTATGAAGGAAACATCTATAAGTAAGGATGTCAGAGGAGGAGGATGGGAGCGAACCAGCAAATGAAAAAGTATTCTTACAAACAGGCAAGCACACATGGCCCTGTGCCTTGAGTGTGAGGCTGTACCTAGTCAATGAGTGTCATCAGGAGGAAGGCTTGGTAGGGATTGTACATTCAGGACATATGCAGTGAACATAAATATTTAATGTGTTTCTTACTTTCTGGCAAAAAGAAAATGATTGACAATGCATAGCCTCTGCTTTCATGGTAAAGGAAGATTATAGATCTATGGTCTGCTTTGTGTGATAAGTTCGAAAATTGCATGGGTTTAGGCCTCTAGAAAGAATAAGACCTCGTGACAGAGATGCCCTCTGTCATCATGCAAGCAAACTGAAAGGTGGCCAGAGTGTGGTAAACAGGGCTTCACTAACCCCGCTATGGACGAATGGAGAAGTGCTGTCTACCCATCAGAGCTTGAACATTCCTGAAGCAAGAGGCAAAGAGGCCTGAGGGTCATGCACCACCCATATTGTCAAACGGTGGGGTCATGACCTTCACCATTTGTGAAGCGTCTCACCTGAGAGTCACAACCAACCTTTACAACTGCTGGAGCAGCCTGAAGTAGGAGCTCATTCAGAAACACACCTTTGCTGGACTCAGGGGTGGGGGGAGGGGGAACAGCAAGAAGCTAGTCAGTAAGATCCTAGCCCACAAGACAACCTCCACCAGGAAAGATGCTCAGAAAGAAAGCAATGGCCCCCAAATTGTGCTTGATGAGATCGTGCTTGCCTGCCAGAGAGACTTCAGGAATGAATGGGCAAGCTGGGATGTCCCTGGAAGGAGGAGAGGTAACAGCTCCATTGAGCTCCTGAGATATAAATGGACTCAGCATATCTAAGGAGCAAATCTGAGGAGGGAGGGGTTGGACACAGATGAACCAGAAGGGAGCAATAGGAAGAATAAGAAATCAGAGGGACACATGCTCCACTATGTTCATAGCAGCCTTATTTATAATAGCCAGAAGCTGGAAAGAACCCAGATGCCCCTCAACAGAGGAATGGATACAGAAAATGTGGTACATTTACACAATGGAGTACTACTCAGCTATTAAAAAGAATGAATTTATGAAATTCCTAGGCAAATGGATGGACCTGGAGGGCATTATCCTGAGTGAGGTAACCCAATCACAAAAGAACTCAAATGATAGGTACTCATTGATAAGTGGATATTAGCCCAGAAACGTAGGATACCCAAGATATAAGATACAATTTGCTAAACACATGAAACTCAAGAAAAACAAAGACCAAAGTGTGGACACTTTGCCCCTTCTTAGAATTGGGAACAAAACACCCATGGAAGGAGTTACAGAGACAGTTTGGAGCTGTGTCAAAAGGATGGACCATCTAGAGCCTGCCATATCCAGGGTTCTATCCCATAATCAGCTTCCAAACGCTGACACCATTGCATATACTAGCAAGATTTTGCTGAAAGGACCCAGATATAGCTGTCTCTTCTGAGACTATGCCGGGGCCTAGCAAACACATAAGTGGATCCTCACAGTCAGCTATTGGATGGATCACAGGGCCCCCAATGGAGGAGCTAGAGAAAGTACCCAAGGAGCTAAAGGGATCTGCAACCCTATAGGTAGAACAACATTATGAACTAACCAGTACCCCGGAGCTCTTGACTCTAGTTGCATATGTATCAAAAGATGGCCTAGTCAGCCATCACTGGAAAGAGTGGCCCATTGGACTTGCAAACTGTATATGCCCCAGTACAGGGGAACGCCAGGGCCAAAAAGTGGGAGTGGGTGGGTAGGGGAGTGGGTGGGAGGGTATGGGGGATAGCATTGGAAATGTAAATGAGGAAAATACCTAATAAAAAGTATATATAAAAGAAATCAGAGGAGAGCCCACCTACAGAGTATGGTGGAAAGAGTGGCTTTTGTTCTAAGTACCTCAGGTTATGCTGAGAGAGTTTCCATGGGGGAGGAATACCAAAGAGAGCCCTTTGTGTACATGGTGGCTTTATAAATAAAGATGGGTTTCAATCAGGGACTGTTGCAGGATGGGAAACCTTCTTCTAGAACTTTCTTATAGAACTCGGGTCCAGGCATAATAAGGACGAATGTGGACATGGGAGGTCAGATGGCAACCTTGACAGTTTTCTTGCTGAGAGTAAGCCAGGATGAAGAATTTGTGAAGAATTAGCAAGATGCCTGCTCTTGAAGAGACACCCAAGGTCAAGACCTCAAGGCTCCTGAATGGAGTTTGTTCAGTCCCTCCTGGAAGAATTCTAGGAAACACCAGAGGCCTTCTTCATTCCTCTGGATATGAATCCTCTCGTTTTTTGTCTTTTGTTCCTGTGGGTCAGCTAGGCTGATTGCTAGCAGAAGGACCTGCTGTATTATATGAATAGCCAGGTGTTTAATAAGGAGATTTCTATGAAAACAGAAAGCCAGGTTCTGAATCCAAACATGGTCAGTAGAGAAGACTCTGAGGTCTCATGCTTAAAGAAGGTTTGCTTGCTAGATTGAGGCCAGCGTTGCTAAAGGGACAGACTCTCAGTTTTCACATGGCATGTGTTTTGGTGATAACTGGTTCTGTCAGCTTTGCTGAGTCCTGATCCAGTCCCTGACTTCTAACATTTGTGGATCACAGGATAGGAGCCCACTGGTATTCCCAAAACACATCTCTGGATATTTAATGCTACAAATCAAGTTACCAGACTGCTAGATAAACCCGTGCCATAGTTCTGCCTTCAGTACTTCAATACTGACCTCCAAGTCTGACTTGCTTTAGAGTGCTTGACACACAAAGTTCTACTCAGTCCTGCCCCTTGTTTCACTTCAGCTCCATTCTAGGCTTAGAAATAAGACCCATGGTGAGGTAGAAACAGGCTGGAGGCCAGGAGGGCAAGGAACCCTCAGGTCTCAGACACACAAAGCATGACTTAGCTAGGGGATTTGTAAGCCTACACATTAACCAATTTGTGGAGAGCATCTATAACAGAGCCTACAAAAACAGATTCTGAAATGGTGTGTGTTTGTTGCTTTTGTTGTCAGTTATGTGTGTGTGTGTGTGTGTGTGTGTGTGTGTGTGTGTGTGTGAGAGAGAGAGAGAGAGAGAGAGAGAGAGAGAGAGAGATAAGATACACAGAAAGCAGACGATGTCTCAGAGAATTCTAGAACAGTGTTTGAAGTGGATGGAGCATGCCTGCACAGCTTTCCTCTGGTGTGGGGAATCATTATTTCATCTTCCCGTTTCCAGTGGCTGCTGCTATTCCTTGGTATACAGCTCCATCACTCCAGTCTTTCTGTTTCTGGTGGGTACCGCTAATCCTTGGTAAACTGTTCCATCATTCCATCCTTCGAGGATGGTCTTAGGCTTCTTTCTGCTTAGTGCTCATATCTCCTCTTGTGTGTGAGGTCAATCTTTCTCTGCCTCTCAGGCATTGGGAATCTTGTGATTCTCTTTAGGGTCTATATGAATAATCTGAGATATGTCCATGTCAATATTTGTAGTTTAATAACATATTCAAAGCCCCTGTTTCCATTTAAGGTCACATTTACATATTCTGGGTGCTAAGGTCTGTTTTCTTAGTGGGACTGTTATTGTTTCAATCAACTCATGTGTTCCAATTTGAATGATAGCATTTGGTGAGGAAAAAATAATGAATTCAAAAAGTATCAGTTTTGATGGAGAAAGCACATAAAGTTGTTAGAAAGTTTAATATAGAAAGATAAATATTTCAATGTTGGGTGTTATAGAGACCTTTATCAGTGATGATAACATTTTTTAAAAAAATGTATGACTTTATTTCATGATTAGGAAGTAAAAACTATAGCATGTACCTGAAAAACATAAGCCTTTCCAGCCAACTGTGTTTCCAAGTTTGTTATTAATTTGTTATTTTTTATTTGTGATGAGCAGGCAGCAAATCATACCATGTAGAGAATAAACTGTTTGAGTGATTTCAAAAAAATAAAAGGTGAACATACCCACACTGGCAGTCTTGGTGACAAGCTCTTTTTCTGAGAATTGGAGATAGCAGCCTTGAATTCAATTCAACTTTTCAATTAAACTCAAAATGCATTTATTGAGAGGCCAGTAACTGCCAGGCACTGGGCTCCGTTTTGCAAATAGAAAGATAAATTATATCCCATGCATGTCCTCTGAGACCTCACAGTTTAGCTTGGGAGAGGGAATGGTAGTAAACAATTAGTAAAAGGAAACAACACAGTGTGTGTTGGGAGAGGGTTGTGATAGAAGTGCCAAGATAGAGGTGCAAATGGAAAAGAGAGCCAAGCAAAGTGCCTGATATTCAGGGGTCATTTAGCACATATTCAAATGAAAAGACCCACCCCCCATCATCTGGAATGTAAGCTGTTCTTACCTCCTGTTTCAAGTATTGGTGCCACTATTATCCTCACAAATCCATTCTCCAAAGAGGAGACCATGTCATCTCTGCCTACAACCTCTAGTTGCAACTGAGCTCGCTGGAAACAAGAGCTCCTTCTCAGCCAGGCCCTTCCAGACCTGCCTACCTTTTGGTCCTTGATTCAACTACACAAGACTATATTACTCTAGAACCTCTGAGTTCTCTCCTGGCCCAGGCCCTCTGTTTTGTACTTTCTGTGGCTCTAACCTGTCTCCTGTCCATCCACGTCTCTACTCTGGTATTCCTGTGGAGAGAATCCATCTTTATAAGAGGGCACTTCCAGTGAATCGCTTCCAAAAGGATGTCTTCTCTTTGCTTTCTTCCATACTCCATTGAGATGCAATTTCCTAAGGCAGGGACCTTGTTAATCTTGTGCAGCATCTTATCCCTGGTGTCCTTCACATAATAGAAGATCATTCTGGCACCTGGGATGGTATGGACATTCAAAATTCCATCAGCACCTTGATGGAAGAAGTTCCAAAAATAATATAACAATAACCACCACTATACCAATGCCTAGCATCCTAGGCATAGGTGAAACTACCCTCCAAGCCTGTACAGGACCTCGGGAGTTAATGATATCCAGCTCATTGTGCACTGTTGTAAAGGTTTTATAAAGGACAATTTTAGTGTCCCATTTTCATAGGCTTGAGTTAGAATTATGACATAAGAATAAAAATGACCTTAGTGAAATGCAGCAGTATTTTAAAATAACAGCAGTCCAGAAGAGAATCCTGGTAATCTGGATTTAGCTACATCCTTTCCTTCCTTCACTGGCTTCTATTTTCTGCACCTCAAAGACAAAATACCTGTGGTTTATTTGCAACTAGAGAAAGTCCTGGTTAAATAAATGGGCCTTGGTAGCTTAAAAAATTCAGTGGTCAGTATTTGCTATTCATTGGTCTCTGGGCTCTGTTTTGTCTGAGCGCCTAGTCTCTTTTTCCTTTGAGTTATCACCCAAGCATCAAACCAGTATCTTCTGTATGCCAGTCATATTAAATTAGAGGTTAAACTGCAAAAGCTCCTGTGTGCAAAGGCTGGGCTTCTCTGAAAAAAGCTTCTGGCATTCAAAGCCGAAGCAATAAACAACAAAAGAGGTTGGTGAAGCCGAACAAACGGCCTTAATTGGCCATTAAGTGTGGACTGCGTGGAGAATAATGCCTAACCCTGCACAGGGGTATCTACCTCATTGGAGGAGGGTTCCCTTGGTGGTCAAACTTCTGATGAATGCCACCTTCTTCCTTCCTCATTAAAAACTTCCTCGGCATGTTGTCATGGTGAATACCTATATAAAGAGAGATATATGGCTTGCATCTTATTCCTCTGATTCTTCAACTCAATCAAGCTTAATTGTTATATATTTGCCTAATGAAAAAAAAACATTTAAACCTATTTTTCACTTAATCTTTTGACTAGAAAAAAAGCAGTAAAGATGTTTGAAGTTTGTTTAAACCATCAGAGCATAAAATAGTGGGTTATAATTATTATGTAAATAACACGGAGAAACTGAATCAGAAGTTCTTTTATAACTAGAATAAGACATGCAGGGTTCAGGCAGGTGGCTGAGGGAGCACAGGGCACTGGGAAAGAGAGCCATTTTGTTTCTACATTGTAGTTCAGCTCTGAAGGAGTCTTGACTCAGGAATACCTGTATAAAAGCCACTATGTATGGGTGACTGTCATCATAGATTATAGCATCCTGCAGTCCTATGATCAGCTCCTCTGGAGAGAAGCAGCCATATGTTCAGGTCGCTAAAGAGGACAGACAGTCTCTGCAGATATCCAGGAGCCTTGTGGCTGTCCAAGGACACCAGAATTTATGATGACAACGGGAACACAGTTATACTTTAAACAAAATAGAAAATTGCCATTAGCCGGGCTCTATTAAGAATTCTGAAGTTCCCAGAGATAAAAATGAGGTTGAATTCTGGTGTCTGAGACATGCTGCGAATTGCACTGATCTTAACTACTGGCATTAGTGTGAGCAATACTAGGTGTTCACCACTTGCATTCTTTGCATCTTAATGCCTGGATGGTTCCATAGTCCAAACACTCACATTCAGAGGCTCAAAGACGTCAGAACTTATTATACTAAAAGTTTTCATTTATATTCATTGCTAAAAACTTGTGCAGCAGAAAGGATAGTGTTCTGACTTTCATACTCCCATTCCTGAAGCAGTCAGGAATGCCACGGAGCCCACCAGCACATCCCAGTACATTCAAGCATTGGGTGCCCATGAAACACAAACAAAAAGGGGTCCCTTATACAGTACAGCATGTTATCTGGGCCACAGGTTCTGCAAGCAGAATAGGAGTTGGATTTTGGTCCTGATTAGCTCCATATATATTGCCCTCCACAACATTCCTATTGGAACAATCTGCAAAGGGCCTCCTGGAGACAGAAAACAAACTGTCCCCAAGAAGTGTGATATATTTTATTTTGGAAAGCAATGGGTTCTGTACTTTGGAACAGTTTTAGGTATTGACATATTAGTTTAGAACTGACTTGTTAAAATTGTTCATTTATAACAATCAATAAACTCTGTGTGATATGTTATTATTAAACACTATAGGTTTTGTTTTGTTTTGTTTTGTTTTGTTTGTTTGTTTGTTTGTTTTTAGTGTTCCTTCCCTGTTTTAAGATCCTGTCTAGTATTCTGTATTACATTTGGCTGTTAGGTCACCTTAGACTCTTCTTCGCTGTGACAACTTCCCGTCCTTCCTTCCTTCCTTCCTTCCTTCCTTCCTTCCTTCCTTCAAGATTATTTTTTAGTAATCATTCCATTCATTTACATCTTACATGATATCTCCTTCCTGATTACCCCTCTATAAACCTCCCTCCCACAAACCCCCTCCCCCCTCCCCTTTGCCTCTATGAGGTTGCTCCCCACCCATCCACCCACTCCCACCCCACTGTTCCAGCATCCCCCTATCCTGGGGCATCAAGCCTTTACAGGACCAATGGCCTCCCCTCCCATTGATGTCAGATAAGGCCATCCTCTGCTGCATATGCATCTAGAGCCATGGATCCTTCCACATACACTCCTGGGTTGGAGGTCTAGTCCCTAAGAGCACTGGGTAGTCCGGCCAGCTGACATTGTTCTTCTAATGGGGTTGCAATCCCCCTCTCTACTCCTCCAATCCTTCTACCACCTCCCCCACTCGGGTCCCTGAGCTCAGTCTGATGGTTGGCTCCAAGCATCTGCCTCTGCATTGGTCAGTTGCTGGCAGAACCTCCCAGAGAACAGCTGCACTAGGTTCCTGTCAGCAAGCACCTTTTGGCAATGGCAACAGTGTCAGAGTTTGGTATCTGCAGACAGGATGGATCCCCAGGTGGAGCAGTCCCTGGATGATCCTTCCTCCAGTCTCTGCTCCATTTTTTTGTCCCTTTCTTTCTTTAGACAGGAACATTTCTGGGTTAAAAAATTTTAAGATGGGTAGGTGACCCCATCCCTAGACTGGGCGGTGTGCCTATCTACTGGAGGTGATCTCTATAGGTTCTATCTTCCCTTCACTACATTAAGATTTATTTTTATGTTATGTATATGAGTGCTCTATCTGCAATCAGAAGAGGGCATAAGATCACATTATAGATGGTCGTGAGGTTCATAGATGTACTATGTGTTTGCTGGGAATTGAACTCAGGACCTCTTGAAGAGCATCCTGTGCTCTTAACTGCTGGGCCATCTTTTCTACACTGGCTGGGATAATCTCTTAAGCTTGCATTTGTTTTAATGACTTTGACAATTTTATGGGAGTTAGGCAGATGTAGGATAGAATGTCCTTGTACTGGAATTTATTAGGTATTTGTCTTATTATAAGATGGGATTTTGGGTTTGGGAAAAAAAGATCATGGGGGTTCATCCCATCATTCACAGGCACACATGTTGAACATATTTTATGACAACCAATGTGAACTTTGACCTCCTGCCTGAGGCTACCATGGTCAGTTTCTCACTACTAAAGCTGCTTCCTCCCCTGGCCCACTGCATGATTTGAAAGGTGCTCACTGCGCAGAGCCCACAGGATGCAGCCTGTCATCATTTTCTCCACTTTTGGTGGAGTAGCAGCACACTTTGTAAAGAGGACTCTGACCTCTTTGCAAATGCTGCATTATTCAATCACTTGTTTATGTCAGTGTGGACCCATGGCTATTTCTATACTTTAGTTAATATTGTGAGAATCCTTCATTATGATGCTGAAATTATGTCACCTTTGGCCACTGGGATCTTTCTCAGTTGGCGTGCATGCCTGCCTGGCATATAGACACCACTCTGAACTTTCTTACATACCTGGAAGCACAAGATGCCGCAGGCTAGTGTTGAATATTCTCTTTTCTCTCCTTCATGTATGGGAAAGGTTCTTTTTATTAAATAATGCCATTAGAAACTAAAATTTGTTGCTAGTACTCATAGGTAGTTTCCTTCAGATGCCCTAAGGCAACAAAGAAATGCATACTTGTCTACTAACCTGTCTACATATACATATGTATATATCTACATACATACACTTTTTCTATATATAACCTTTTCTATTTAGAGTAAGGTAAACCTGAATTATTATTTATATCTCCAATACTAGTTCATTACTACATTCTGGCCTCTTTCTCCTGCTTCATTCTAACAGTAGGAAACTCATTAATTGCTTGATGCTATATTTTACCTCTGCTTCCATGGGAAAGAACTTGAGTTCAAAATTACAGTCCAGTACTATTATTGGATAGCTCAGATTGTCTTTAGTCTCATAGACTCTGTTTGTTTCCATAAATATCAAGTTCAGATCCTTTCTCTGTTCCATTTTCATGAGATTTTTTTCACACATTAATATATATATATATATATAATATTATATATACACATATATAATCTTGTCAGTCTGCATTTATTTCTGGCATTCCCAATGGGAAGATGTGGTTGTTTATTAGTCAAATTAA
This sequence comes from Mus musculus, assembly GCF_000001635.26. Taxonomy (NCBI): domain Eukaryota; kingdom Metazoa; phylum Chordata; class Mammalia; order Rodentia; family Muridae; genus Mus; species Mus musculus. The sequence goes on from NC_000075.6 coordinate 94,763,897, forward strand.
TCTTATGTTCATTAAAAGATGGTTTACATGATGCTTCTGAAAGTAGATGTTTTTATTTGCATGATTATGCATTTAATTTTACCATAAAAGTACATAATTATCTATCAAGTAATAGTCTTATAAATGCTATTAATTAGGACAAAGACAGATATATGTATTTTAAAAACTAAATCAATTCAGGAAACCTGATGGGGAATTGTGAATGGCTCCAGTTTGGGATTTTGCCCACAAGGACCATTTATACTCTGCTGTTTTTTATGCACTGTACCTTCAAAGTCCAAATTTCTCTTTAGATCCCCAAAATAGGTCATCCTTGACATTTCAAAATGATAAAATGGACTGTATGTGTGTCCTACATATATTTATATTTGTATATATGTGTGTACAGAATCTTGTGTAAATAGCAATGCTTCTGTCTCTAGTCTCATATGACTGTATTCTACACAGAGCAATAATCAATCTATAACTCAGTCAACTTCTCAAGAAGGTGGAAGATTTTTTGACAGGGCAGAAAGTAGAAAACCACAGGGGAAGCTGGATGTTGTCAGCATATTCAGCATGACAGTCCTGGTGTCAACACGAGCACTTTAATTCATCCCATGGAAACTCAGATGAGAAGCAGCTTCTTGGCTGGGGCATGGGCATGGTGCTGATGCCCTCCTAAAGACAAATCTTTATGCCCGTCCGTTAGTACACCTCTCGATCTTCACCACAGAAGCTTCTTATTGTAATAGATTAACAGATATCTACAATTGATTAAGGTTCAGAAAATTTAAAAAAAATGGGAGATTCTCAGTCCTCAACATGATATCTATATAATACAAGGTTCAGGGATCATGGAGGAGGAGGGAAACAGAAAGGTTGTAAGAGCCGGAAGTAGAGAATGTCTACAGTGTAGCACTGTTTTCCAGACATAAAAGAGCATGTGCTGACAGTGACTGTGACACTGTGATGGTTTGGTATATGCTTGGCCCAGGGAGTGGCACTATTTGGAGGTGTGGCCTTGTTGGAGTAGGTGTGTCACTGTGAGTATGGGCTTTAAGACCCTACTCCTAGCTGCCTGGTAGCTAGTATTCTGCTAGCTGCCTTCAGATGAAGATGTAGAATTCTCAGCTCTTCCTGTACCATGCCTGCCTGGATACTGCGATGCTCCTACCTTGATGACAATGGACTGAACCTCTGAACCTGTAAGCCACGCCAAATGTTGTTTTTATAAGACTTGCCTTGGTCACAGTGTCTGTTCACATCAGTAAAACCCTAACTAAGACAGACACCATGCATGGGATCCGCACACAATCAACCAGACAAATATCCCAGCATGGAGGATGAAGGTGGCCAGGGACTTCCATTCCCAGATGGGGATATTTTGGCAATTAAGTCAGATTTTTTGAAGTCAGGGTCCCCTTGTTGTTTAGTCTTGGTTAGTTAGCTCAAATAGAATAGCTCAAAGAAGGAACCTCCTTCAAATAAAAATATTTTGTATAGTTTTAGTCCATTTGATGCATATTAATATCAGAAACTTAAAGTGAGATATTGTAGTTCAATTTTCAGGAATCTCTTTTTGATATAAAATGAAAAGTAGGGAAATGTAGTCAAAATTTGAGCACAGAGACAGTCCTTTTATCATTACTGAAAAGTAAAAATTGCAACCCATCCAAAAGTCCAATATTAAGAAACCATTAATATAAAATATGCTAAATATTAGCAACAGAATATTCTTCAAGTCTTGCAAGTCAAAATTATAAATGACATTAAAAAATCTTCATACTATCATTTAAAAATAGACCATTGTAAAGTTCTGTAAGTGGTATGAGTCATAGGTTGGTAAAAATGTATAAAATGCAGATTGGCACAAAGTGTTCCAAAGTGAGATACAGTTTATCATAGAACTTGTGTTCTGCCCCAAGATACACACCCAATGAGGATCAGCCCCAGCTTTTACCCCTTCTATCTTGGTGTCCTCAAATGACTTGTTATAAAATTTCTTCCAATCATCCATTAGGATATTGCTATTGAAGTTATGATATGATGAGAAATATCTTTTTATATGTTCACACACACACACACACACACACACACACACACACACACACACACACACACAATTTTCCCTAGCATTTGGTATGAAGCCTAACACCTTGGAATTTCTCTAGAGGCAGAGGTGATAGGATCACCTTACTACTGACAAGTCCCCTCCCTGGATCTGTTTATGCTCTTTAGGTGACTGGTGCTGGTCCCCTCCTACCCCCATCTAGCTGTAGGGTAGAGACTGGTCATCAAAGACAAAGGCAGGAGTATGACATTGAGCTTTTAATCCCACACCCTCCTCCCCCAACCAAAGGGTAAATTCAGTCATCAGTGGCCAAGAGTTTGCTCCATTATGCCTGTACAAGTGAGTCTCAAGCAAACCTGAATATCAGAAAGCTCTGGCTTGGCAAGTACAGGAAGTCACTAAGAGGCCACGTGAATCCCATGCTCACCCCGGCTTCACCCTGCTCCTCTCTTATATGACTAATTACTGAGTGGCATCCCCTGGGGGTAAACCAGGACAACAAGGTAAAGTACTTTCCAGAATTCTAGAAACTGTTCTAGCAAGTAATTGACAACTTACTCTAAGGAACTTTGTGGGGATCACTGATATATAACTAGGTGGTCAGAGCTACAGGTGGCCTGGCTCTAGGAACTGTCCTTTCAAGTGTGGACAGCCTTAGGGTAAGGAGACATTTAACCAGTTGGGATCTGACAGTAACTTCAGATAGCATAGTAACAGTATTGAATTAAATTTCTGGACACCCTACTGGTGACAGATGAACCAAAGAACTGGTAGTAGGGAACACTCTAGGAACAATATATTTTTGTCACAGTAAGGGCTTAATCAGGAAACAGATCCACCCTGGGTATTAAAAATGGAAAGAATTTAATTATATCTTACAGCTTATAAAACAGTAGGAAGAAAGGAAGAAGAAAGTCAAGGAAATTTACAACTATGCCCAAACCATCAGGGAATCTGAGACAAGAGTGAAGGACCATAGGAGAATTTGGCCCAGCCAGCTCTGAGCTTTGAGTAGAGGACTAGAAAACAATTCAGAGACTGCCATAAAACCAACTTCCGCTAAGTACCATCTTCCACTGTAGAAGGAGAATAAATAGCCTCGGAGTACCAATTATCTCCAAAGTCTAGATCCAGCATGTCAGTAGGTGAGAAAATATGAATTGCAGAACCTGTGGTGATGGAGTCTAGGAAATGTAGCCCTTGGTCTTCAACCCCAAAGAAAGCACATGAACACAGGAATGGATGTGAATTGCTTACACTTGTTTTAAACTTCTATCGTAGAGTATTGTAACAGTTTTGTGAGGACTAAGTTACATATGTATGTACAGTGTTAACAGGACATATGGGTAATTTCGTGTAATTGATGGATTTAAGCATTGTTCATTATGATGGTGGTAACAAAGCCGGTATGTTAGTGGAATAAGACTAGGTATCTGTCTTTTTGTTAACTCACATTTTTATTTTATTTTACATTGAGCAATACTTTTTATTTAGAGAGTTAGCTTAACCCCCAACATAAATGCTGGGGAGTCATGTTTTCTGTAACAAATATTGGTGTCAGATATCAATCACTGGATGTAAGGTATGGATCATTTGAAACCCTCAGGTTACTTCCCAGATCTGCCGTCTGGGGAGGTTTTCATTTTAATTCTTTAATTCTTATTATAGGCATTGAGTGAGTTTGGAATCAAGTCTTTATTTTTGTGTTTCAAACTTCACTATAGTACCTGCTGCCTTTCTTAAATAAAAATGCTGCTGCCATTCATCAGAACAACTTGGCAAAAGCCGGAAATAGTAAGTGACAAGCAGAGAACGCTAATTGTAGCTGGGATAGAGCAAGTAATAAGAAAATGAAAAGATATTATTTTCAGTAAACCCAAAGAGAGAATTCCAGCTAAAGACTGATTAAAATGCCAAGAGAGAAAATGTTGTTTTCAAGAAGAAAATATATAAAAGATTTGGAAAGCACAATCCTTCCAGAACAAATCTTAAATTGTAACATACTACCAGGACATTTTCAATGTGCCATGCTGTCTACTGAGTTATTATTGCTGGCTGTAAACCTTTAATAAATAATGTGAAGCATGATAACTTGCTATTTTAATCAAGGGCTATTATTAGAATGACTCGAAAACCTGAGCTTTGTCCCACTTAGTGTATTAAAATAATTTTTTTCAAATACACCAATTATGATTGTCAGAGTAAGTGGAAAATAATTTATTTAGGAGAGAACCTCATTCTTAATACTCCGTACCCACCGACCCACAGATGATTAATTCTTTATAAACCAGCTGCAGCCAGCCTCAGAAGAGCCGTCTCATTATTGGTCCGTTATTGTGTTAGTCCTTTTTGTAGGAACCGATTAGTGGGCCAATTAACAGCCTTCTCCTTAGAGGTCTACAGCTCAGGTGGGGGAGGGGCTGCTCCTTCCACTAAATCCTTTGCTTCAGTCGCCTATTTTGAGCTTCAGACATAAGAATAAAGGGGAGAGAGATTTCCCAGTCTTTGGTCTTCTCAGCATTGATTAAAAATATATCTGAGATTTAGACAAACTCTAAAGGAGAAAGGTAGCACTCATGCATCAGTTGTTGTTGCAACAAAATGTCCTACAAAAATGATGTAAGAAACGGTTTATTTTGGCTCACAGTTCAAGAGTACAGCCCATCACAAACGAGAAAACCTGCTAGCAGGGGTAACTGGTCACATTGCATGGATGGTTAAAATCAGAGTGCGGACTGGAGGCATGTGTGGGAGGGGCACACGATGGTGGGGGATGGAGGGCAGCTGATACTCAGCTCATTTTCTCCTTTGTACTCAGTCTAGGGCCTCAGCCCAGGAAATGTTGCTGCCCACAGAGGGGATCTTCCCTCCTCAATTAACCCTATTTAGAAATTCTGACATCCAATGCCCAGGTATTGGTCCTGTGGAGGAGATAATCAATGCTAATTATTATCAATACTAATATTATATCTTATTTCAACAAAGGCCTTTCGTGTGTGCTTTCTTAAAATGTAGTGTTTAGCCTTGTTTTCTTCTGAATCCAAATGCCTAAAATGTTGTCTGGCATATAGTAGCTGATCAGTAAATGTTTGTTTCACAAATAAATGAAGACTTGCTAAGATGTTAGTATACAATAGTCAGAGAATGGGGCTCCTTTGTATAGGCAGCTCCCAAACTAGGAGAGAAAAAGACACAGCAGCAGATAAATCTAAGGTAGTATGTGCTGAATTATTAAAGTGCAGACACAGGAAGAGTGCAAGACAAAGACAGTTCTCTCTCAAGTTGGCAGCTTGGGTTGGAGGAGAGAAATCTTCCTAGAGATGAGGTCACAGAAGTTTCATAGACTTGCCAGGAACTCAACAAGCCAAAAGGGAGGCTTTAGGCCAAAGCACAGCGTTATGTAAAGACGACTCCTGGAAGAACATTTACTGTTAAAATATAACAATATTTATTTAAAAATCCATGCATTTTTTTTTTGAGATTTCATAATCAGGAGTCTCAAATGGAAAAAATGAGAAAACTTGGGGAAGGAGAGGAGTTGGAAGGCAAATCTGAACGTGCAGAAATTGAGATGTTGAAGAAACTGAGGTTTAGCAATGCCAAGTTGTTCATGGTCCCGAGGACAACCATGGAGTAGAGTTTGTGAGTCCCTTTCCTGAGCATACCCACTGCTACTGTGCTGTGACAGGTAGTGTGGGCTGCCTGCCTCCCCCCCCCCCCCCCGTCTTTCATTGAATTAGCAGACTCAAGGAATAGCTCATTTTCGAAGGCTTCCTTGGTGACCAGGAGGAAGAAATCAGAAGGATCCTGTGTGATTTGGATGATTTTCCAGAATCCTATTTTGCCTCTACTTGGTTATTGTTTGCTTGTTTTAGTTTTTATTGTTTTTGTTGTTGTTGCTGGGTTTTTTTTTATAGCTCACTGTGTTGCTTGCTCATTCATTCATTCATTCATTCACTCATTCATTCATTCCATGGTTCAAGCTTACAGATGGCAAGCTCTGTGCTACACACTAATTCATAGCCCTGTGCATTGGCTTCATTGCAGGGACCTGAGGGAAGCCACCATCTCTCACCTCATTTTCCACAGGGTCATTGAAATGGTCATTCAAATGAAATCTTACTAATGGAGTACCTCTTTAATTTAAGAATTTCCCAAGCAAACAAATTACTACTTACTGAAGAATACTGGAGTTTCCTCAAGGCAGGAGTCCTCTTACCTGGAGACTTTCGGTGCATGTTATCTGCCTGTCTGCTTCATCTTATAGATTGCAGAGCTTTCAATCACTGTTAAGATTTTTACTTATAGATCTGGTTCTCAAAGCCTTATTCTTTGGGGAATGTGGAAAAAGAAGGGTTCACTTTGATTATTTATCAAGAGGAGATGATGATTCTCACGTGCATGGATGTTGACTTGGTCAAAGATTGCATTCTCTGTACTTGTTGGTAAGTCCTCCTTGTACTCAAAGCAGACCTTTGATTCTGAGAATACCACTGGTTGCCATGTCATAAATAAATCTGCCTTGGCTGTAGCCAGGGAGAAATGATAATCTCCCTTTTTTTCCTGTCTCGGCCCCCGGTTGCCTTTAGTCAGTGTTCTATCCCTGTAATTTACACATTCTGTATGTTTCCCCATACATTTTTCCTTCAGTGTTTATGCATACATCACCGCTTTTGAGATCTATATATTGTTTTCATGTATCCAAACACCACAGCCTTTTATAACTGCATAATTTCTTCCTAGTTTATGTTCACTGACCACCTAAATTTTCTGGATTAGCTATGTTAAAACAAAACAACAACAACAACAACAATAAAAAAAACAAATGGCATGTGTCAAGATGTTCACAATAACAGGACAAGATAAGGACTCCTGGAAGACAGGGCTCAAGCAAATAGACCATCCCAGACAATCCAGCGTTCTAGGCATGCACACTGTAACAAAACTGCAAGGAAAATCACACATATACAGTTCGTCATGGGCCGAATAAAACTTGCTGACCCATAAGTTTCAGAAGTACCAGAAATGGCAGAAGGTGGGGCATCTGCTTCTTTTTTGTCCTTTATCCGGAGTCCATACTTGATGTAACTCCTGGGTAGTTTCTTACCTATAATCTTTTCACATTTGAATACATGTCCTCAGCGTTTGTACAGCAGGGCCTTTGGGGCTGCCCTGCTTGTCATGCCTACAAGAGCCACCAGTGAGATGAACAAGAAAGTTGCCTCTGCCCTCTGGTTGGGCTACTCACATCTGTCTCCATCCCTCCCTGGGAACCCTCCACCAGAGACCTCTTTTCCTGGAGTCTACACAGGAAACAATCCTTAAGCTCTAATGCTCTGAGATTGCCCCTGATCAATTCTGTCAACCCTAGTGGCTTCTGTCCTCACATTCTGAGTCCCGGTCTACAGAACAGCAACATGCCAATGTGTACAATCCTTACTTTCCTTCTAATCCCGTCCCTTTCTAGCCTAGAAATCTGCCTTTGATCTGGATTTAGGGGTGACGTGGGGCTTGAAAAATTGCTTCAGACTCAAGTGCGTTTTGTCCAATTCTCTTTGTTACATTCTAAGTCTTTCTAGACCTTTGATTTCAACATTTGAAACACAGGCTTTTAAGTAAACCCTCAAATCATTTTCTCTCCAACTGTTATATATCTTAAAGTATAAAACCTAAGAACTTTGAAATCAAAAGTTGAGCTCAAGTAAGATGACAAAGAAGTAATACTTCATAAAAGGTATTATTTGGGAGTGTGCTGGCTAGTTTTATGTCAACTTGACCTAATCTAGAGTCACTGGAGAGGTGGGAGCCTCAATTGAGAAAATACCTCAGTAAGATCAGGCTCTAGAAAGGCCTATAGGGCATTTTTTAATTAGCGACTGATGGGGGAGGGCCATCATCCCTGAGCAGGTGGTCCTGGGTTCTATAAGAAATTCTGCTGAGAGAGCCATGGGGAATGAGCAGGTAAGATGGTATGGAAGTGAAGACACATAGGCCTTTCCTCCCTAAGTTGCTTTCCTCTTGTTCTGGTGTTTCATTGCAGCCATGGTGTCCCCAACCAAGACAGGGATGAAAGCAAAACCCATTGATACAGAAGGGAAGACAAAGTCCTGTCTTTACACAACATGTCTGTGTATCTACCTGTCATCTGTGTACAAATCGTCACTGGGTGGGAGACATGTCAGGCTTATGTTGTGATCAGAGGACTATTTGGGGAAGTCATTTCTCACCCCTACCTTGTTGAGTAAAGGTCTCCACTGTTTCTGCTGCTGCCCCAGGCTAGCTCTTGTGCTTGTAGCCTTCCAGGTGATTCGCCTTTCTTTCCTCTCATCATAGGAATGCTGGAGTTACAGAGTCATGGCGCTGCATCTGGCGTGTTACATGACTTCGAGAGATCCAGCTCTGCTCATTAGGCTTGTGCAAGTAACATTTAATTTTTAGTTACCGAGCCATCTCTCCAGCCCTGCATCATTTTTTTAAAAAAGAAAAAAAAAAGAAAAACTTTCAGTCTACATCAAGTATAGTATTAGTCTGAGTCATCATAGTCAAAGAAGAGCAGTCTTTTAGGGTTTCCTTGCTTTATTTCTTCTGTTTTTTGGTTTGTTTGTTTGTTTTTGCTGTTGCTGTGTTGTTTTTGTTTTGATTTGATTTAAACTGGAATTTGCCATGCTCTTGCCTCTGCTTCCTGAGTGCTGGGAATACAGGCATGTGCCTCTATATCTGGCTGAGCTTTATGTTCTGAATGACTTTGTCCTAATGATAACCGTGATGTATTTTATTACTTTTTTCATTCCGCTGCTCCAAGTTTTCTTTCTCTGCAGCTCATGGGTTGGTCACCACTATTTTCTGTGAATAGACAGTGTTCCTTTAGAGAAGGCATCAGAGCAGCGCCTTGGATCCCCAGAAGGTGCAGCCTGAAGGGAGGTTATTGTAGTGTTTAGAATGATTCTATTGAAGTGTGGCTTTATCTCCTGTACAATTGAACATTAAACATCTAAGTGATGGCTTTGTTAATGAGAAGTTAAAGTCAAAGCAGTCAGAGGCTGACCTTAAATCCCCATTCACAATTCTTGTGGGTCTCACTGAGACATCCACACTTGCACCAGAAGGCGACATTGTGTAGAGCTTTCTTTGAGGTTAGTGCCACAAACAGACACTTTCATTTATGAGATATGGGTCATTGATGATATTTAAGGTGTCCCTGCCCTGACATGAGGGCAATAAGAGCTGCCCTACTTTTTTTTGTAAACCCTACTTGGTCCACAAATAGATCACAGATATTACTTTAAAGGACTTGGGAGGCTAAGTCAAGGAACTTATGTATTTTTAGAAGAAAGGAATAAACTGGAACTAAGGTTCACTCAATGCAAAAATATTTTAAATTCATGGCACAGCGTATTTACCTTTTGAGGTGTGAGATCCGAGCCTTCTGTTGTTGTCAAGTTTATCTTCTGAATCAGTGACACATGCTCCAATAAACATCAAGTGACAGCCCCTAGTCACTATCCAACACAGGGTTCCTGGAGCAGGTCCAATCCACAGGCACAGAAGCCGTGTAAATAAACTCTGCTGGGCAGGTCATGTACAGAAAGTGAATTAGACTAAGACATCAAGACAGTTCCTGAACACACTGCTGTAGCTGAACAGATGGTCAGCAAGAGGAGTCCTTAAAGGAGCCATTGGAGCACAATTCCAAGTGATGTCTCATATCCTTTGGCAGTTGGAGAGTGTCAGAAGCAAACAGTTCATGAGGGCGTGTTAACACTTAGAAAGGAATGATCACTCTCAGAGACGACACCAGCAGAGCATAAGCGCTTCTCATTTTAAAAAGGGTAATGGGTACAAGGGATAACTGAAGTATAGGCACCAGGGAAGAGGATAGTGACCTTCAGGACGTGTCCTAGGTCAGAGGTGAAATGTAGCAAACCACTTGTCATGCCCTTTCTCTAAACCTAACTTGTGATTCTAACTCCAGGAGAATTATGTGTGTGCTCAAGGCAAATGTGTACTCTGAGATGGTTGAGTGGAGTGTTAGTATGTCTGTGATGTCCATTTACTCAAGTCTTATCTAAGTCTCTATACACATCTCTGTTTGTATGTTCTATCCATTATTAAAGGGGGGAATAAAAGCTTATTTGCATGTTGCTATGTCTCTCTTCAATGCTGTCAACATTCACTTTGTTTTTTAAAAATTTTTATTTAATTTTCATAAAATATATTTGGGAGGTCCAAGGACCCTTTCCCAGGGGTCACATATCAGATATCCTGCATATAAGTACATAGCCTACATAGCAGTAGGAAAATTACAGTTATGAAGTAGTGAACAAAAATAATTTTAGGATTGGGGCTCACCAGAGCATGAGGAACTATAGCAAAGGGTTAGGAATGCTGGGAGCCACTGCTCCAAGGAAACAGTGTCTTCCAGATAAATCAGACCGACCCACATACAAACTCATAGAGCTGGTGATAGCCCATACAAGACCTGCACAGGTTCAAACAGGACAAAACCCTGCACAGACGAGGGGAAATGGATACACATTCCCACCCCTAGCTAAGAAGCTATTTGCAACTGATACCTGCTGGAAAATGGAAAATCCATTTTGGCTAATGAACACTGGGTTTATCAACCACACCCCAGGGCAGGCCCCATTTTGTTTTGCTTTGTGCGTGTACATTTTTGTTTGTTTGATTGTTTGTTTTTGGCATTTTGTCATATCTTAAGAGTCCCATGTTTCTCGTGAGGCACTGCATCTGAGATCACGTTAACGGTAAGAATACTTGAGTAGAAGGAGACAGGTGTGGTCAAGTACTTCCTACCTCAGAAGGAGGAGCAAAGGCACTTACAAATGATGAGCAGGCGCAGCTGTGACCTTGAGAACCAAATAGATAACGTTCAGGAATGCTCCATCCTACATAGATCCTGCACAGGCCCAGTGAGAGGAAAAGAGCGCAATTCAAAGCTGTTCAGATGTAAATATTATGTTGAGAGCATTGGCTGGGAGCTGCAATTTTGGAAATGATAGTGTTGATCATCTACTTGACATTGCTTCTCCTTTCCTACTCCCTGTAGAGTCTCTATTCTGTTCAAGCATCCACTTCTCACCCACAGAGCCCTAAGGAAGGTGGCTTCTTCCCTGGTCTAAGAGTAAGCTCATGTTAGTATGAGCGGGCCTACTGCTAGAAGTTTCTGGGAAGAGGCTAAACTAGGTCCAGCCAATGAGACCTCCAGACCATATATGGGAATTTTGGAGAAGAGATTCCTTTGTTGAAAAATGAAATGGTCTGTTCATCTTTAGTGGTTTTCATATCTTTATGTAATGACTAGAAGGTAATGCTGTAGTCATCTTTTAACCGCAAAGAATTGAATCATCAGTTTAGCAGATAAACATGGCAGAGCTTAACAATATACATGAAGGGTTTGCCACTGGAAACTCATGGTATCTTGACTGATGCTTTTAAAAAATGCTGGGCCAACTTTTCAGAAAATATAGTAGTGATTTGGGGTGGATATAAGTCAATCTATAAGGCTTCATCTTCTTGTCCATCCATCCATTCACCCACTCATCTGTGCGCCTATGCAACCATGCATGTATATTTTCAACATTAACCAAATGCCTATAATGTGCTATTCATTATGGTGAATGTTAAAAGTTATGAAAAGAAATTAGAAGCAGCCCTTGATCTTCCTACATGCATAGCCTGGATAATAGGTGACTTATAATAATATGAAAAAGTAAACCCTATAAAACATCAACCTACTGAATGCCTTGGCAGTGCAGGGTAATGAGTTCTTATTTCCAGATCAGAGTTAAGTAAGGACATAAAGAAAATGAAAAAAATGTCGTCACTCTATGTCCTGAGCTGGAAACCTGAAGAAACAAGAGTAGCGGGGGGAGGGGAAACATCATTGCAAATCAAGATACAAATCCATTCCAAGAGCAGGCTATTTGTAGATGTACTGTAGTATCAGAGGTGAATCCCAGAGAAAAGTGAACTAGAGAAGAGGTTAGTTTATTTAGCCTCTAGAAGAAAAAGAAGGTGAACTTGAGCAGAAGGGTTGGAGGTCCACTAGAAGAATAGTCCTTGCTCCTAAGTTACAATAGTCCTGTTCATGCCCCAAGAGCCTTCCAATGAAATCAAAGAAGTGACCACCTTACTGAAGTCTTCATGATTGCCTTTCTGGCTCTGATAGACAGAATCAGTTACATATTTACTTCTATCTAACTTGGTCCTAAATGTACGTTTGTGTTATATAAACCTTTATTTAAATAGTTATCTGCCTCATGTATGCCCCAGTTTGGAGGATGAGATGAGGAGACTTAAGAGTTTACAAGGTATAAGGGAAAAGCAGACATAACCTTGTTATAAAGAGGCATACATCCAGGTAAAATTATTGAAGGATACTGGGGGAGAGGTTGGCCAGGAGCAGATAACAGGTTATAGTTCTATTGCAATATAAGTAACAAGGGTTTTCTGTCTGGGAAAACCTTCCAAGTAGAAGGAACCTCAAAGACAGGGAACTCCAGTCAAAATAACTAAGGTTAGAATTTCTAAGGTTAGAAGAAATCATGAAATGATGAATGGAGCTAGCAGAAAACATTGAAGCAGAGTTTAGAGCAATGGGAGATGGGATGGCTTGTGAGTAAGCAAAGGTCTCACTTGCCATTCTCAGGAGCCTGAATATTATTCATCCCACATTTACTGAGATTCCACACACAATAAAATGAAGTATCATGTCTTCTCAAGACAGTGTGTGTAACAATGGAGGGGATAGACACGGACACCCATAGAAGTGCTAGCATATATAGAGCCCTACCTGGACTAACGTTGTTCAAACAGTCTTACAGTCCATCACAACATCCAGGGGAATAGAAACTGTAAGGTGGGATTTGCAGAGGACAGACTGAAGTATAGACATGTAAGTGTCTTTCCCAAAACCTTATAGATTAAATGTAGCAGAGTCTGAGTTCAAATTTTGTCTTGCTGGGTTTCAAGATCACTATGACATGGAAATTTGAAACCTCAATGGAATGTTATTTAACTCAAGTTGGGGGGGTCAACAAAGACTCCCTTAGGGAATTGATGCATACAATGTTCTAAAAATGAGTACACGAGGCAATGAAAGTTGGCAGAAAGAACAGTGTGAGTGGGGCGTGAGAGCTGGGAGCTAGCTGCCTAATGGCAGTACCAGGTATTGGTTTAGCCACTGCTATGAGGCCAAGGAAAGCAGAAATGAACCTGGAGCAGGAATCAGATCACGGATTCCTTTGAAAGAGAAAGCTGGATATTGTCTATCCTAGCTTGTTTCCTGGACATCAGTATAAATTCATCATCATTACTTCACCACTACCTTGGTTGACATTAAACACACATGTCAATCCAAAGGAAGTAAGAGATAGTTTATTCTTAGCTAATATGATTGAGTATGGCCTAGGAGCATGGATCCCTGCTTTCCCAAATGACACACACTGCCACCATGTCAATTTGTGTATAAGGTCACATAATATCACATATCATATATCAATAGTCATATATCAATGTATTCACCAAAGACATTGCTGAGGACATTAGATAGACAGGTAAAGGCAAAGAATAAGGGAGGTAGACTCTGTAAGAGGCTTCAAATACTATCTCATGATATTCTTAGCTCTGGGCATGAGGGAAGTGAATAATCTACTAATTTTATACATTTCAAATATTTTTACCTGATAGTTGAAAAGATGTTTAGATCAGATATAGAATAGGTGATAACTGGTTAATAAAAGGTATCAAATAAATCCCCTGAAAGATGTGATTATCTATGTGGGATACTCCAACTCACTAGAATTACAATTCCTAGCCAGCCAGTCAACCTCCTGTCTCCAATGTAGTTGTGGTCTTTTCAGGAAACTTCAGATCACACTATCCTCACAATACAGCTACATGTTGACACCACCATCCATCGAGTTGCCAGACCTTGAGGGTCATCCTTGATGCCCTCCACCGTGTTGAATGAATCAGCACTCAAAGAGAATATGTTCTGTACTGGAATACACTTTGGAAGCTCTAGCTTTCCACCCAGAAGCCATGGAAATCTCCTGAGAAGAATTCAGACTTTATACTATTCTCAGATGTTTTGGCTTACATTTCAGAAAAACAGCCCAATAGCTTACTATGACTGGTGAGCCTCTGCCCTCCTCCCCAAGTTCTTCTCACCCTATGATCCCTGGTCCATTTGGATCTACTGTCGTCTCCTGGAAGGCTTTCAGTTCCTCCTTGCCTGGAAGCCATAGTTCATGCAGTAAGTTCCACCAGACATGATCTGTTCTAGATCTTTAAAAGACTTTTTCATCCTTTAAATTGCTACTTCAATAATTTTCTTGGTCCCCCTGCCCCCCATTACCTCTTTACAATTTGCTCTCCGTGTTTAATATGATTATTTTTTTCAGTGTCCTCATGACAGTTCGTCTCCATGTCTGTCTCTTCTCTTAGTCTATTCACTCACAAAAGGCAGTAAGTACTTTGTTGCTTCTGTCCTGATTCAATCCCAAGTGACTATCCCAGAATAGCTACTGTCATTAGAAAAGTAGTTGTCTTGTGTCAGATGTCTAAGAACAGTTCCACCTACTAACAACTGAATAGCTAAGACAGCTAAGAGACTAAATGTGAACAGGAAAACCGTGTATAAGACATGGAGAGTAGACTTTGCCTTGGCAGGCATGGTGTATGGGGGCAACTTTGGACAGTAACTGCCAGAGAAAGGGCATTGGAAAATGTAAATGTTTGTCCAATAAATTAATATTAGCTAACTGACTTGTGAAGTATGTAGATAAACATTCCAATAATAACAGATAACGTAGTGTCCAGGGAAAGAAGAGAAATAGCCCACAGATGCATGGGTCTTCAAAGTGTGCATTTTATCTCCGAAGGGAAATCTCACTATGAGGCAATGTTTCACTTTTTTTTTCAGCTGCTTTGTACTTATTTACTATCCAAATTGAAGCCAGGATCCACTTTGTTATAGAAGATGAACCCTGCCTGCCATGACATTTTGATAGGAGAGAGACAGAAGCAGTTCCCTTGGTAATGCATAGAGGTTGATTCAGTAAAGAGTAATCTAATAACACCAAGGAAAAGTAAGAATGTGGCCTAAAGAGCAGCCAGAGACATTTTGGTCCCCATAGGATAATGCAGTATGGGAAAGGATGTGTTTAAATGCGTATGGTGGTCCAAGTAGAGGAGTGGCTGAGGCAATCAGACTTGGTGTTCTGAGGGCAGCAGTCGGTCACTCTACTGCCACAATAACATCCTTCAAGAAAATGCTTTTTATAGGGTCTTCATGGATAGCTGAAAGCAGTCTGTGTGCTTTGAGCTATGCTGATTAGCAGCAAACTTTAAGGCTTCACACTCTTGTCTCCTTACGCCAGTACTCAAAGGAATTTAGTTTCTGAATCCCTAGTTATCAGTCAACAAATATTTATTGAATACTTGCTATGTGCCAGACAGTGTTAATTAAAGTTTGCTCTCTCTTGTCATGTTAAAATGCTCAGCTTCTGTCTTTGTTTGCCTTATAATTATGGAGAAGAGACTCCCTTTCTTAGAATTTTAGTTTTCAATTCCTTATGACTTTCCACAGAGGGAGGGAATTCTTAGGGTCCAACTTTTGAGTAAGGGACCTTCATTCTTTAGCAACTATTAAAAGGCCCAGTCTAAGGAACTATGGGCAGAGTTGTTTAAACAGCATTCTGGGTCCTTTGTAATGAAGACTTCCTTCAGATGGAAGAAAGATCGCTACCATTTGCTCACTGTTTTCCTGATCAACCGTTACCTCCTCAAATGCAATTTCTTCCCCTAAGCACTTTACAAAGTAGGTGGATTATTTCTTATCCCACATATATGAAGATATTTAAAATCTCCAGCCAAAATGTGTGTAATTGCCTCTTGCTGCCTCATTTTGCAGACACTTTTATTAGTAGCTCGGCTTATCTCCTGGAGAGATGTGCTGGAAACTGTTCAGAATATTTGGGGCAAATGCAAATCTAACTATCTAAGAATGAACAATATATAATAATGATTCTTATATTTTTCTTTAAAAATGAAATTTATTCAGCTACACTCATATAGCACAAGCACTAATTTCATGTGTGCAAACTAGATGGATGTTAGGAAGTACATATCTAATTCAAGGTCATCATAATAATCAGAGCATTGCAGTTTTCTCAAGAGTTTCCATGGTTCCCTGTGTAATGGGTTCCCTGCCTCTAGTTCAGAACAACCATTGACTGGCACTGAGTTTCTAACTTTATGCAAATTGCTATCTAGAGTACAAGAAAAGAGACAGCTCCAGTTGTGTGACAAAGCTTTCCCTATGTGACATACACCCCAGATCCCATAACACACCAGTGTATAGATGCCACCAAAATCTAACATCGTAAACTAGTGAGCTTTATTGGGGTAACTTACAGAGCATGGCTAAGGGGTTGCTTAACAAGAGCATATATGTATCAAAGATAGCTGTATCAACAATGCCCACCCCAGCATGGGTGCCGCTCACAAAAGCTGGAAACCTGGAATACACTGCACAGCTTGAAAGCAGCTCAACAGGATTGGAGAGTGTCCTTTCCAAGTGACTTGGTTGGTCTAAACCTCTTCCATAGAGCTTATCTGGTTTCTGCTTCTTCCAGGCAGCTGGTCCACTCTCAAGAGTCTTATTTGCTGCTTGCCTCTCATCCAACTGATGGGACTCTTAGATTTTATTGTTTATTCCTGCAGGGATGGTTCTAGTGAATCTAGTCATCTTTAGGAACTTCCTGAAGCTATTTTTGTGTTGTTTACCTTCCTGTTTAAGGAGATTTCTGAAGGATGGAATTTTTCAGTCTCAGAGGAAGCTGTTACACAACACAAGTCTTAAATTTATGACATGATAATTAAAGATATAATCACAGAAGAAACTGACCAACAAGGAACTGTACACATGGATGAAAGGTGTTCCCAGAGGCCTGGCATTGATGGGTAGAAGCAGGGCTGGACTAAGCATCCTGAGCTCTGGGTACTGTCTATACATTATTTCCAATTGTGTTTTTGCTTTCCCACCCATAAAATGATTAGTGTCACTATATGGCCTCCAGAAACCTTCCTGACATCATAGCCTTCACTTTGCATCTGATGGTGGATTTTCTTGTGTTGAGGTTCAAGTTGTGTGAAAATTTGTACTCCAATATCTGTCTTTGCTGAAATACATTTAAATTAAATTTTTTTTTCCATTTTTTATTAGGTATTTAACTCATTTACATTTCCAATGCTATACCAAAAGTCCCCCATATCCACCCACCCCCACTCCCCTGCCCACCCACTCCCCCTTTTTGGCCCTGGTATTCCCCTGTACTGGGGCATATAAAGTTTGCAAGTCCAATGGGCCTCTCTTTCCAGTGATGGCCGACTAGGCCATCTTTTGATATATATGCAGCTAGAGTCAAGAGCTCCGGGGTACTGGTTAGCTCATAATGTTGTTCCACCTATAGGGTTGCAGATCCCTTTAGCTCCTTGGCTACTTTCTCTAGCTCCTCCATTGGGAGCCCTATGATCCATCCATTAGCTGACTGTGAGCATCCACTTCTGTGTTTGCTGGGCCCCGGCATAGTCTCACAAGAGACAGCTACATCTGCGTCCTTTCAATAAAATCTTGCTAGTGTATGCAATGGTGTCAGCGTTTGGATGCTGATTATGGGGTGGATCCCTGGCTATGGCAGTCTCTACATGGTCCATCCTTTCATCTCAGCTCCAAACTCCGTCTCTGTAACTCCTTCCATGGGTGTTTTGTTCCCAAATCTAAGGAGGGGCATAGTGTCCACACTTCAGTCTTCATTCTCCTTGAGTTTCATGTGTTTAGCAAATTATATCTTATATCTTGGGTATCCTAGGTTTGGGGCTAATATCCACTTATCAGTGAATACATATTGTGTGAGTTTCTTTGTGAATGTGTTACCTCACTCAGGATGATGCCCTCCAGGTCCATCCATTTGGCTAGGAATTTCATAAATTCATTCTTTTTAGTAGCTGAGTAGTACTCCATTGTGTAGATGTACCACATTTTCTGTATCCATTCCTCTGTTGAGGGGCATCTAGGTTCTTTCCAGCTTCTGGCTATTATAAATAAGGCTGCTATGAACATAGTGGAGCATGTGTCCTTCTTACCTGTTGGGGCATCTTCTGGATATATGCCCAGGAGAGGTATTGCTGGATCCTCCGGTAGTACTATGTCCAGTTTTCTGAGGAACCGCCAGACTGATTTCCAGAGTGGTTGTACAAGCCTGCACTCCCACCAACAATGGAGGAGTGTTCCTCTTTCTCCACATCCTCGCCAGCATCTGCTGTCACCTGAATTTTTGATCTTAGCCATTCTGACTGGTGTGAGGTGGAATCTCAGGGTTGTTTTGATTTGCATTTCCCTGATGGTTAAGGATGTTGAACATTTTTTCAAGTGCTTCTCTGCCATTCGGTATTCCTCAGGTGAGAATTCTTTGTTCAGTTCTGAGCCCCATTTTTTAATGGGGTTATTTGATTTTCTGAAGTCCACCTTCTTGAGTTCTTTATATATGTTGGATATTAGTCCCCTATCTGATTTAGGATAGGTAAAGATCCTTTCCCAATCTGTTGGTGGTCTTTTTGTCTTATTGACGGTGTCTTTTGCCTTGCAGAAACTTTGGAGTTTCATTAGGTCCCATTTGTCGATTCTCGATCTTACAGCACAAGCCATTGCTGTTCTGTTCAGGAATTTTTCCCCTGTGCCCATATCTTCAAGGCTTTTCCCCACTTTCTCCTCTATAAGTTTCAGTGTCTCTGGTTTTATGTGAAGTTCCTTGATCCACTTAGATTTGACCTTAGTACAAGGAGATAAGTATGGATCGATTCGCATTCTTCTACACGATAACAACCAGTTGTGCCAGCACCAATTGTTGAAAATGCTGTCTTTCTTCCACTGGATGGTTTTAGCTCCCTTGTCGAAGATCAAGTGACCATAGGTGTGTGGGTTCATTTCTGGATCTTCAATTCTATTCCATTGGTCTACTTGTCTGTCTCTATACCAGTACCATGCAGTTTTTATCACAATTGCTCTGTAGTAAAGCTTTAGGTCTGGCATGGTGATTCCGCCAGAAGTTCTTTTATCCTTGAGAAGACTTTTTGCTATCCTAGGTTTTTTGTTATTCCAGACAAATTTGCAAATTGCTCCTTCCAATTCGTTGAAGAATTGAGTTGGAATTTTGATGGGGATTGCATTGAATCTGTAGATTGCTTTTGGCAAGATAGCCATTTTTACAATGTTGATCCTGCCAATCCATGAGCATGGGAGATCTTTCCATCTTCTGAGATCTTCTTTAATTTCTTTCTTCAGAGATTTGAAGTTTTTATCATACAGATCTTTCACCTCCTTAGTTAGAGTCACGCCAAGATATTTTATATTATTTGTGACTATTGAGAAGGGTGTTGTTTCCCTAATTTCTTTCTCAGCCTGTTTATTCTTTGTATAGAGAAAGGCCATTGACTTGTTTGAGTTTATTTTATATCCAGCTACTTCACCGAAGCTGTTTATCAGGTTTAGGAGTTCTCTGGTAGAATTTTTAGGGTCACTTATATATACTATCATATCATCTGCAAAAAGTGATATTTTGACTTCCTCTTTTCCAATTTGTATCCCCTTGATCTCCTTTTGTTGTCGAATTGCTCTGGCTAATACTTCAAGTACTATGTTGAAAAGGTAGGGAGAAAGTGGGCAGCCTTGTCTAGTCCCTGATTTTAGTGGGATTGCTTCCAGCTTCTCTCCATTTACTTTGATGTTGGCTACTGGTTTGCTGTAGATTGCTTTTATCATGTTTAGGTATGGGCCTTGAATTCCTGATCTTTCCAAAACTTTTATCATGAATGGGTGTTGGATCTTGTCAAATGCTTTTTCTGCATCTAACGAGATGATCATGTGGTTTTTGTCTTTGAGTTTGTTTATATAATGGATTACATTGATGGATTTTCATATATTAAACCATCCCTGCATCCCTGGAATAAAACCTACTTGGTCAGGATGGATGATTGCTTTAATGTGTTCTTGGATTCGGTTAGCGAGAATTTTATTGAGGATTTTTGCATCGATATTCATAAGAGAAATTGGTCTGAAGTTCTCTATCTTTGTTGGATCTTTCTGTGGTTTAGGTATCAGAGTAATAGTGGCTTCATAAAATGAGTTGGGTAGAGTACCTTCTACTTCTATTTTGTGAAATAGTTTGTGCAGAATTG
This sequence comes from Mus musculus, assembly GCF_000001635.26. Classification (NCBI taxonomy): domain Eukaryota; kingdom Metazoa; phylum Chordata; class Mammalia; order Rodentia; family Muridae; genus Mus; species Mus musculus. Next base: position 94,784,211 of record NC_000075.6, read on the forward strand.
GAATTAGATCTTCTTTGAAGGTCTGATAGAACTCTGCACTAAACCCATCTGGTCCTGGGCTTTTTTTGGTTGGGAGACTATTAATAACTGCTTCTATTTCTTTAGGTGATATGGGACTGTTTAGATGGTCAACTTGATCCTGATTCAACTTTGGTACCTGGTATCTGTCCAGAAATTTGTCCATTTCGTCCAGGTTTTCCAGTTTTGTTGAGTATAGCCTTTTGTAGAAGGATCTGATGGTGTTTTGGATTTCTTCAGGATCTGTTGTTATGTCTCCCTTTTCATTTCTGATTTTGTTAATTAGGATTTTGTCCCTGTGCCCTTTAGTGAGTCTAGCTAAGGGTTTATCTATCTTGTTGATTTTCTCAAAGAACCAACTCCTCGTTTGGTTAATTCTTTGAATAGTTCTTCTTGTTTCCACTTGGTTGATTTCACCCCTGAGTTTGATTATTTCCTGCTGTCTACTCCTCTTGGGTGAATTTGCTTCCTTTTTTTCTAGGGCTTTTAGATGTGTTGTCAAGCTGCTAGTATGTGCTGTCTCCCGTTTCTTCTTGGAGGCACTCAGCGCTATGAGTTTCCCTCTTAGAAATGCTTTCATTGTGTCCCATAGGTTTGGGTACGTTGTGGCTTCATTTTCATTAAACTCTAAAAAGTCTTTAATTTCTTTCTTTATTCCTTCCTTGACCAAGGTATCATTGAGAAGAGTGTTATTCAGTTTCCACGTGAATGTTGACTTTCCATTATTTATGTTGTTATTGAAGATCAGTCTTAGGCCATGGTGGTCTGATAGGATACATGGGACAATTTCAATATTTTTGTATCTATTGAGGCCTGTTTTGTGACCAATTATATGGTCAATTTTGGAGAAGGTCCCGTGAGGTGCTGAGAAGAAGGTATATCCTTTTGTTTTAGGATAAAATGTTCTGTAGATATCTGTCAGGTCCATTTGTTTCATAACTTCTGTTAGTTTCACTGTGTCCCTGTTTAGTTTCTGTTTCCACGATCTGTCCTTTGAAGAAAGTGGTGTGTTGAAGTCTCCCACTATTATTGTGTGAGGTGCAATGTATGCTTTGAGCTTTACTAAAGTGTCTCTAATGAATGTGGCTGCCCTTGCATTTGGTGCGTAGATATTCAGAATTGAGAGTTCCTCTTGGAGGATTTTACCTTTGATGAGTATGAAGTGTCCCTCCTTGTCTTTTTTGATAACTTTGGGTTGGAAGTCGATTTTATCCGATATTAAAATGGCTACTCCAGCTTGTTTCTTCAGTCCATTTGCTTGGAAAATTGTTTTCCAGCCTTTCACTCTGAGGTAGTGTCTGTCTTTTTCCCTGAGATGGGTTTCCTGTAAGCAGCAGAATGTTGGGTCCTGTTTGTGTAGCCAGTCTGTTAGTCTATGTCTTTTTATTGGGGAATTGAGTCCATTGATATTAAGAGATATTAAGGAAAAGTAATTGTTGCTCCCTTTTATTTTTGTTGTTAGAGTTGGCATTCTGTTCTTGTGGCTGTCTTCTTTTTGGTTTGTTGAATGATTACTTTCTTGGTTGTTCTAGGGCGTGATTTCCGTCCTTGTATTGCTTCTTTTCTGTTATTATCCTTTGAAGGGCTGGATTCGTGGAAAGATATTGTGTGAACTTGGTTTTGTCGTGGAATACTTTGGTTTCTCCATCTATGGTAATTGAGAGTTTGGCCGGGTATAGTAGCCTGGGCTGGCATTTGTGTTCTCTTAGTGTCTGTATAACATCTGTCCAGGCTCTTCTGGCTTTCATAGTCTCTGGTGAAAAGTCTGGTGTAATTCTGATAGGCCTTCCTTTATATGTTACTTGACCTTTCTCCCTTACTGCTTTTAATATTCTATCTTTATTTAGTGCATTTGATGTTCTGATTATTATGTGTCGGGAGGAATTTCTTTTCTGGTCCAGTCTATTTGGAGTTCTGTATGCTTCTTGTATGATCATGGGCATCTCTTTTTTTATGTTTGGGAAGTTTTCTTCTATTATTTTGTTGAAGATATTAGCTGGCCCTTTAAGTTGAAAATCTTCATTCTCATCAATTCCTATTATCCGTAGGTTTGGTCTTCTCATTGTGTCCTGGATTACCTGGATGTTTTGAGTTAGGATCCTTTTGCATTTTGTATTTTCTTTGACTGTTGTGTCGATGTTCTCTATGGAATCTTCTGCACCTGAGATTCTCTCTTCCATTTCTTGTATTCTGTTGCTGATGCTCGCATCTATGGTTCCAGATCTCTTTCCTAGGGTTTCTATCTCCAGCGTTGCCTCGCTTTGGGTTTTCTTTATTGTGTCTACTTCCCCTTTTAGTTCTAGTATGGTTTTGTTCATTTCCATCACCTGTTTGGCTGTGTTTTCCTGCTTTTCTTTAAGAGCCTGTAACTCTTTAGCAGTGCTCTCCTGTAAATCTTTAAGTGACTTATGAAAGTCCTTCTTGATGTCCTCTATCATCATCATGAGAAATGTTTTTAAATCTGGGTCTAGATTTTCGGTTGTGTTGGGGTGCCCAGGACTAGGTGGGGTGGGAGTGCTGCGTTCTGATGATGGTGAGTGGTCTTGATTTCTGTTAGTAGGATTCTTACGTTTGCCTTTCGCCATCTGGTAATCTCTGAAGCTAGCTGTTTTAGTTGTCACTGTTAAGAGCTTGTTCTTCAGGTGACTCTGTTAGCCTCTATGAGCAGACCTGGAGGGTAGCACTCTCCTTAGTTTCAGTGGGCAGAGTATTCTCTGCAGGCAAGCTCTCTTCTTGCAAGGCAGGTACCCAGATATCTGGTGTTCGAACCAGACTCCTGGCAGAAGTTGTGTTCCACTCACTAGAGGTCTTAGGATCACGTGTGGAATCCTGTGTGGGCCCTTGCGGGTGTCAGGCGACTCAGCTGGCAAGGTAGCCGGGGCTCGAGTGGAGTGGAAGGGGTTTGAGCCCCAGATCAAGCCCGGGTAGCCTGCTTCCCTATGTACCGCAGTCTCAAGTTCCACGCGATTGGATTGGGGTAGGCGCTGTGTTCCACTCACCAGAGGTCTTAGGGTCCCGTGGGGAGTCCCGTGTGGGCCCTTGCGGGTGTTGGGCAAGACTCTGCTGTCAAGGTAGCCCGGGGCTCGAGTCTCGAGTCGAGCGGAAGGGACTTGTGCCCCAGATCAGGCCCGGGTAGCCTGCTTCCCTATGTACCGCAGTCTCAAGTTCCGCGCGATTGGATTGGGGCAGGCACTGTGATCCACTCACCAGAGGTCTTAGGGTCCTGTGGGGAGTCCCGTGTGGACCCTTGCGGGTGTTGGGCAAGACTCTGCTGGCAAGGTAGCCCGGGGCTCGAGTCTCGAGTCGAGCGGAAGGGCTTAAATTAAATTTTTAATGTGAAGTGAGGAGACCTTAAAGTGTCCTCACAGAAGTAATCCCTAGAGTGTGTCATTTCAATGTATTTACATAATTTGAAATCAATTGCAGGAACTACCTTTGGTTCAGTTTTGAGAAATATGCTAATTGATGTTTTCCAAGCCAGGAAATAGCTCTAAGGTGCTCTTTGGACTATATCAGTGGCCCTCATCCTCCATGATGGTCAGAGACCCTCACCCTTGCAGTTAGATGTCCAGATAGTTACACCCTTCTGCAAAGAGTGAGCTAAGCAAAAAAACATGAGAGAAGAGGCCTCTACAATGGCTTCAATTACAAGAAGGGCAAAATGCCATCTCCAGATATGAATGAAGAACTGGATCCTTTTCTAAGCATCCTACACCTCCAATTTTCAGAGCTGTTTATTTCCCTTCAATAGGCAGTACTTCTTGATCTTTAACAAGTTAGACTTTTTCAGTAGGGCTCATGTAAAGATGCAAATCTTAGTCTGAGTTAGGACATGTGCCAGGTAGATAAGCTGGACCAGAGAACACACCTGCAGGGGCTCAGTGCAAGGGGTGTGTGTGCTGGTTTGTGGGGGTGGGATTTTGGGGGCATTGGTTTGTTGGAAGTAGAGTGTGGTGTAAGGGTGTGAAACTGGGACAACACAACCACTGAGTACTCGTTCAAGTTCTTTTATATATCCAAGAAATCTCAACATGCTTGGGGAACAGGCCTCCTGTGACTTAAGCCCTGTGTAAATTAGTGCTCTGACAGTACTGCAAATGAAAATACAAATGTTAAACAGGGCAGGCAACCCAGTTATCCAGCCTTCTTGCTGGAAAATCTGTTGTCCTTCAAATTAACAAGAAAAATGTGAAAAACACTCCTGCCCCAAGTCCTTGGGGATCTGTCTGGCTGCTGTCCATGCTCTACTCGGGCCTCTCAAAGGACACGGCTTCATGGTAGTGTGGCCTCTGAAAGGACACAAACTCAAGGTAGTATGGCTTGGTTTCTTCCACAGGGACGGCTGGCCTTAGTGTTCAACATTTAACTTTGAGCATACAGAGGTGAGAACAAAGTTTTGTTCTGACCTTGCCTTTCAACAAGTTATTTTTTTTTCAACTTTCTCCCCCATTTATTAGTTTGTTGATTTCTAAAAGCAATCTTTGTTCCATCAATCACACACCCAGGGAGACATATTATTTTTATCACCTAAGGAAGGCAGATGCTGAAACTTGGAGCAGATTTATGTGTTGTTGGCTTTATTTATCTGTAGGGTATCTGAACTAAATCAGCCTGTTGGGTTGACTAGACAGGAGGGATGTGGAGAGTAGACATAGCGCTGTAGTCAGGAGGCTGAGGGGAGGAATTACAACTTGCAAGTTATGTGGAAAGGAAGGGCTAGATGGCATTAGCAACGGCTGGAACTGGTGATCTGGGATACAGATGGGATGGAAACTCATTTTAAATGAAATGGAGAGTTAGGAGACGAGGCCAGATTATGGGTGTCCTGAGCCCTATGCACTCTTGGTGAATATTAAAATTGCAATTATCTGAAATAATTGAGCCTTAGGAATAGAGAGTGGGTAAATAGAAAGAACTTGGTCTTTGAAAAAGTAGTACTGAGACCAATTAGTGGCCACTGAAGCTAAAATTAGCTAAAAATAAAAAGTTGAGAATTGGAGAATGGGAAGAAAAATGTCACCAGGAAAGAGAAGCAGAAGAAAATAACCCTCCCAGTTCTTAAGGCAACAAGCTTTTAGCCTTGGTGGTTTGGGAAGGAAGGCTGTAGGGTACTGAATTCTGCAGATTTGATGAGACTTTGGCAAGCCCTGTCTCGGGTACCATGGCTTACCCCTATGGGACCTATCCATGACTTAGTTTGAACCTGCTGGATTAAAGCACAACTAAAAAGTAATGGCCCCTCCTCTATGCGTATCAAATTCTTTAATACTTGACATGATAATTAGGATGATTGAATCCAGAACTTCCCAAATTCTAGGCAAATATTCTACCACTGAGCAACATCCCAGCCCTGGTTTCTTTTTAAAGAGTAGTGTACTTTATGCATGTCTATGTATGTCTCTCTCAGCACCACAAGCTATTTGAGCTGTTCAACATTGGTGCTATGAACAGGACTCTGGTTTTCTGAATGAGCAGCAAATGCTCCTAACTGCTGAGGCTCCAGCTCGAGCCTTTGATTTTTGGAGACAAAAATCTCCCTACGTTATCCAGGCTAATTTCAAACTCAAGATCTCCTGCCTCTCCCGTCTGAGTGCTTAGAGTTGTTGGCCTGTGACCCACCTTCTCCCCGCCTATCTTTTTTTGTTCACTTAAAGGCACTTTATTTTTTTTTTAAAAAGAGTTTCTTAAAGGACATCTTAAAAACAGCACCTTTTATTTTATGCTCTGACTTGTCAGTCAAATTGCCCAAATGCCAAAGTACACCTTCATTTAAAAAAAATGAGATTGAGCTGAGAGTTCAGTGCCTCTTCCTGGCACTAGCCTGGCATGTGCCAAGCCCTAGGCTGGAGCCCTTCTACCTCAAACAAAACTGACCTGTCTGACTGAATAGTTCCTGAAGCTTGAAACATATTTCAGGAGGGAGCTCCCCATTTATCTCCTTCAGCGGGTGCTTCTCAGTTCTTCCTTTCCCCTTCCCCCTTGTCCACTCTCCACCACTGTAGAGACCTAACTGTCCATCACCACTGTCTTTTGCACTACCTTACATGTGACCACAGCTAGTGTGAGGAGTCTGAAGCCCTGGTTGCAACAGGAGGAAGGCTCTGGAGGGACAGTCCCTGCCTACATGGCCCCTGCAGAATGCCTCAGGGGGTATCACGTAGGCTCCCTCCCAAGGTCTGCTTCCCACTATGCTTTCTCATCAGTTACTCCAGAGCATCTTCCCCACAGCTGTTCCTGAGCCCACATCGCATGAAGTGATGCTTTTTTTCAGCCGGAAAGTGCTCATTTTGACCACGACAGCAAAAGGATGGAGACGAATCTTCCCAAGAGAGTTCCCTCTCTGTTCACATGAGATGGCTTTGGCTTGGCTCTTGTTTATATATCCCTCTTGTACACCATGAGGACCTGACATTGCAAGAGACAGAGGAAAGGGCCTGTAGGAAATTTAATAGGTCTAGAGAGAGGCATAAAGTTCACAACCTGGTGGTCTGGACCTCAATTAAATAAGAGAAGGCATAAGGAAAATGCTTTAAGCTATAGGTATGAAATTTTCAGTTAGTTCTTCCTAAATCTAGAAAGCCAGGTCCCACTTCCCATCTCATCGCCTTCCTAAAATGGACTGAGAAAATAGATCTGAGAGTGAACGGCCTTTTCTGTGCTTTGCCAACTCTTTAATGAAGGATGGTTGAGTGTGGAGGTGGGTTCAGGCTGAGCTGGGGGAGATAAGTGGAGACTGCAGAAGGTAGCAGAAGAAGAACAGTCCCTGGTAGTTACACAGGGTGTCTAGGATGCCAGGAGACCTATAGAAATTTAAGGTGTTTTATATGGGCAAGAGAGCCTTGTTTCCTGATACCTCTGTATGTCTGGCTTGAATGAAAAAATAAAACTGTACACCTGTGCATTTGTTCTTTTCTCAGCGGGCAATGCCAGAGGCATTGGCAGCCAAATGCATCCTCCTCAGGTGGCCCAGGCCTCACAGCACTGATCCTGACATTGAGTGCCAGTAAAGAACCAGAGAGAAAAGACCTGCGTCTACACAAAAATCTGTTTTGATTTTTTTTCAAATTGTTGGTCACATCTATTGCCATATACAACTTTTTAAATGTTTACCTCATACATACAATAGCTCTATTTTGCTGTATGCATGCATATATAGTTACATATATTTATATGTTGGGTTTTCTTCTTTCTTTTGTGTTAAAGTAGTGTATAGGGGGGTAGGGTTCACTATTTATCCCAAAATATTCTCAAATTCATCTCCTTCTGCCTCATTTTTCCAGATGCTTAAGTTATAGGCATGAGCCATTATATACTACTCATAATATATACAATATATATCCACACATATGTATTTATTTCTATGATATGTTATCTGAATCTTTACAAATATCACTTAGATTTAACATAGTATGTTCATTTGCAAGTCTTTAAAATAATTCTGCTGTCCACTCTGGTTAAGAATTAATTATAACCAAGTGAGAGAGAAACAGCAGGCTCACTATTGGATGGAGTGATTACTGAGTGTGGACTCTAACATTGAAGCTGTTTCCAGTGCAAAGGTTGGGGACTGGGCTTCATGGGTAGAAGTCCTGGACAGCCGACATCTGTGCAGACAGGCAGCAAGTATACCACTGCCAGTCTGTCCTGCAGATTAGTGACTTAAGGATAAGGGCTCATGTAGTCATTCAGGCTGCAAATATTCCCAGGAGGGAAAAGGAGGCATAAAGAAAGTAAGTTGTGCCATTCCGTTAGCTCTGCATGTTGTTCAACAGGAATAGCATGCCCATATCTGGACATGGCCTGTATCCACGGGCTGGTATTGCTGCCCTCACAGAGCAGAAGAAACTCATGTTCCAAGTAGCCATGTCATTCTGGGTTAAACTGCCTCTAAATGACAGTGCAGAGAGTTGAACTCAGTCTTTCTAAAAGGGTCTTCTCTTTACATTCAACCAACAAGTGGAAAGCTATTTAATTTATGGTGATTAAAAATAATTTATCTTTATTGACTTGTGTGTGTGTGTGTGAATGCATGTATGTGAGTGCATATGTGAATGCTTGTGTGGGTGCAAACACGCATGGGTGTGTGCACACACACACAAACACACTCACACGCATGCATGCGTGCATACATTTCATGAAGGTCAGTAGAGGGATTTGGGTTTCCTGAAGTTAGATCACAGGTGGTTGTGAGCTACCTGACATGAATACTGCCACGCAAAGTCTGGTCCTCTATAAGAGCAGCAAGCACTCCTGCCTGCTGAGCCACCTCTCCAGACGCTCTTGTTCATTTTTTAAAAATTATTAGATATTTTCTTTATATACATTTCAAATGCTATCCCAAAAGTTCCCTATACCCTCCCCCCGCCCTGCTCCCCTACCTACCCACTCCCTCTTCTTGGCCCTGGCATTCCCCTGTACTGGGACATATAAAGTTTGCAAGACCAAGGGGCCTCTCTTCCCAGTGATGACAAAAGGGAAAACGAAAGCTTGAGTACAGCTCGCCTGTATTCACCTGCAAAACTCAGCCTGAGATCCTACGGAAGGCACCATAAAGGGTTCTAGAACTAACAGAAAAATCTGCCTCCATTAGTCAGGTGGGAAGGCTCTGGAAGGTACTGCAATTCAGGAATTTTGCTTTATGAGGCAGGTGAGAGGTGTTCAGACCCGAGGGCACAGCTGTGTCTGACCTAGTCTCTCTAGGCCTGTGCCTTTAATTCACATCCTTTGCTAACACAGGTAGAAATGTTCTCTCTGTGAGGATGCTGTTGGTGTTACAGATACTGTATCAACAAAGGCATGAAAGAATTATGCAAGGAAAACATTTTCCCCTGAGTTCTGTCTCAAAATCTTATGTGTAGGGGAGAAAAAAATCTATATGAAGAAGGGATGTAAGTAAGTAGCCAACCACACAGGTAGGAGAACGAGTTTGCACATCCGAATGAGCCAACCACACAGGTAGGAGAACGAGTTTGCACATGCGAAGATTGCAAGAGGGCACTGGGTTATTTCAGCCCTATGTTCTCTCTCAGTTGGTTTTCTTGCCTCTTAATGTTTTCAGATCAGAGGTCCCAAAGCTGCCAGTTCCTAAGATTTAGCTAATGTTGAGAGGGTCTCCCTCCCTCTCTCTTTCCCCTCCCCCTCTGCTTCCCTCCCCCACAGCTTCAGTAGTTCTTCTTCCTCACCAACTGAATGCATTCTTCTGTTGCTCTTGGACACAATGAGCTGCTCAGTTTTTGCCACATGAAAGTGAAATTCGCATCTACAATTTGAAGCCTAGATCTACTAATCCTGCTGCTGTTGGTGACACTCTGCATTTTTCCTCCCCTTATCTGCAAGTGAACGAGGCCACCCTGCAGCAGAAAATATTTTCTTAGTGAACTCGCATCCACTCCCAGTCCCAGTGATGTAGCGCTCCAAAATGGAGAGGTGAGGTGACTGCCAAACATGCCTTACTGGAAGCAAAGCACTGTTCCAATAATAAATAGTTCAAACTAATGTATCAGAATTCACAGACACAAATGCAAATGGGGCCAGGGCAGTAAGAGTAGCTTAGACCGTGGCGAGGATGGCACGGGTCCCGGGAAAGGCAGACAGACAACCCCAGTCAGCTCTGGTAATTTCCAGGAAGAAACAGCAGCCCAGCATGCCTTCAGCTGTATTTTCCAACAGAAGTTCACAGTTTGACTTTTTACATATAACCTTTTTATCGTTAGTCAATGATTCTGAAAAAAATAAAATAAAATAATCTTCTGGCTCTCAGCTGCCAGTTTGCAACTTCTAATAGGGAGGGATAGAGAGAAAATCTCTACTAAGATAGCACTATTCGGTAGGAAATGGAAAGCCCATGTGTAGTTCAGGGCTTTGCTCCTAACAGTGTGCTCCAGAGCCCAGCAGCATTGGTGTTGGTCTCTGTCAGAGTCCAGGACGTCAGGCCTCACCCTATCTTTCTTGCATCATAGAACATGAATTTGTCAAGAGCTCTAAGTGATCGGCCTGGGGTTATAATGATAATGGTTGATTCCTGCATGAAGGTAGTGTAGGAGCATGCCTTATGTCCCAGAACAATGCCTACCCTGTCCTCACTCTACTGTGGTCCATCTCTTGCCTCCCTCATTTACCCTCTCCCTGTTCTCATTAGTTGTAGTCAGTGAATGTGGAGCTGTGGTCTTGCAGCAACCAAAGGGCAGGGCTTGGGTAATTGCTGATGCTCTCACTCCAGATGCCTCTGGTTTCCTGGGCCTGTAGTGCCTGTCTCTTCTTTAGTCACCACCTTGCTTATTTGTCTTTAGTTGTGGCTGTTCATATTCATTTGTTTTGTTTTGTTTTGCCTATCCTTTGCCCATCATGACTGGAGTTAGAGATCCCAGTCTGGGATGATTCTCTGGCTCAGATGGTGCAATTTTTAAGGATCCTCCATCCTCTTAGCTCTCACAAACACCTGTCTAGTCTAGTAAAATAGTTACTTTATTACTTAATCAATAGCCATGATAGGAAAATGGTATGTCCATATTCATCATACATTTTTTTCAGCTATTCTTCATCCCTTATTGGTTGCATATACAAATACAGAAACCAGAGATATAGAGGAACAATTTTGTGTGTGTGTGTGTGTGTGTGTGTGTGTGTGTGTGAATGTGTGTGTGTTTCCCTTAGATGTATTGACATTTGAGTCCAAAAGTAGAAATGTAATTTCTCTTTTGAAAATAGCTCAAGGTAACACTTCTGTCAAAACTAGCCAAGTTGCTATGGACTGTGATGGCTTTGTATTCAGTATGATAGAAAACAACCTATTTGTTTGGGTGTAGACCTCACATTTTGAAGACCTATTTAATTGAAGATAGCCCCTTTGAAAATAATATCTCTAGAAAACGTGTCAATTTTCCTCCCTCTAGCTTTACTATGACAACGGGAGATGGGGTGGGGGTGGGGGATTCTTGTGCTTTTACTTCTTGGTTTAGCAGCGTGAGATTTCTATATTTATAATGGCCTTGTCGCTCCAGGGCACTGTCACTGCTGCCTCAGTCTCCATATTTATCAGCCTTTGATTAGGTGAAAAACTACTAAGTATCTATGTGTTAGTGTGCCTGAGTTCTCCTCAAAGCCCAAAAGAGTCTTGTCGATAAATGTGACAGAAAGATCACTAGACTTCATGATCAAGATCATTCAAGATCATTAGGAAAAGCTGTGTGGCTCCCAGTCTTGGGGAACTATCCTAATCTGCTTCTATTGCTATGATAAACACCATGACCGAAAGCAAAGAGGAGAAGTTTTACTTCATCTTAAAACTTACAGTCTGTCATGGAGGGAAACCACTGGAGCAGGAACTGAAGGAAGGAAGCTGGAGCTAGGGACTAAAACAGAGACCACAGAGGAACACTGATTTAACAGCTTACTCTCATACTTGCTCACTTTGCTTTGTTATAAATCCCAGTATCACCTATCAAGGGATGGCAGCACCCACAGTGGGTTGAGCCCTCTCACATTAACCATTAATCAAAATAATGCCCCACAGACTTGAATACAGGTCGTTGTGATGGAGGTATTTTCTCAGTTGGGGTTCCCTTTTCCATAGGAAGCTAGCTTGTCTAATCGTCAACTAACAGAAACAAGCAAAAGAGCAACCATCTCATGGCGTCAAACACGTTGCCTCGTGAGTGTTACCTCCATCTCCTGGGGAGACAGGTGTTCAGCACAGAGGAAGATAACTTCTTCATCTATCCTCGTTGTACTTTCAGACTGAGCACCTGGGAAGGCTATCATGAGGTTAGAAAAAGGAATGGTGGTTAACAAAGCCTGTGTTTGGTTTTCAGTCTAATGAAGTTTTCTGTTTATTTTGCTTTAATAAACAACTAAAACCTAGAAAATATTATCAATGACAGAATTTTCTGTATTCAGAAAATTTCTTGTTCCCTTCTTTTATTTTCCTTCAGACTTTTATAAAAATATAAACTTTCAGAGTTTTAAGACACATTGAAAGTCATTTATGCCACCTCCTGATTTTGCTTCCCCCAATATAACCATACCTCCCTTTAGAATAGGCCACTTTGTAAAACAGTTAAGGGCTACTTCAGTTCATCTATGGAAGGAAGCTATTACCTCTTATGTTTACTTCAATCTAATCTGACTTTCTTGAACTTTTATTGTGTGACTGACTGAACTAACTAAGCTCCTTGTCACTCCATGGCAAGCCTGCTTTTGTCCCCTTTGCTGTTGTCCTTGCTCATTTTATTTAGGAAGAGTCAAGACTTGAGATGGTAGTGTTAGGAGCCATGCTCATTTTGATAGATATTTGCCACAAGATTGCCCCCTACACTCAAGAGCCAATATACAGTCAATTAAAAGAGTCATCTCTTTCCAGTTAGGTTTTGGCAACTTCAGAGTGTGAGCGTAGACACAAACACATACGTCCTTGTAGAAAACAACTACCCATGATGTCTCTTGGCACATTCCAAAACAAAGCCCCCTTTCTTGGAGAGACAAAGCTAAGTACACTTTTGTGCATTCCAGAAAAAGTGGCAACTGAAAACACAAAAATAAGGGCTTGGAAAATTCAATTGGGGTTCCTGATCAAACACACAGAAAGGAGGATTATTGTAGTGTTTGTTATATGACAAGAACATCGAGAAGAGATGAATAGCTGCCTATGGTAGAAAACCAAGTACCAGTCTGTCATTTCTGTTATCCCATCATTGTCCATTGTCTTTCTTCCATTTTTGTGCACCTGGACACCTAGGGTTGGGCAAATAAATATTGGGCTCCAAATTTAAAATATATTTTATGTAAACAGTTTTTTACCTTTTCTCTGAAAACTTTGGGTTCTTTGTTTATTAAGTTTTAGGGTTTTTTTTTTCCAAAGAAAAGATATCAACATTTTCTTCAGTTGTACCTTAAAGATCAGGTCAGGTTTGGCAAATAACAAGCCTCTTTGTTCTTCCAAACAAAGGAGCCATTATATAATCAAATCAACTATGAGCCTATTTATTCTTGGCCTTCATCTGCAGACAGTTCATGCAAACCCACTGTGCATTATGCCTGAATCCAAAGGCTCCTCAACTCAGACCAGATGAAGGCTTGTAAAATATTTCACCTCAGTGCCTAATAGTATAAAACCATTGTCAAAATGGAGTTTGGGGAGTAGTGGGCAGGCAGTAAAGGAGTAAGGATAAGTTATGTCTATTGTCTGCTGTTGTATAGCCCATAGTACATACATGAACTGGTGACATGTCAAAACATGCCCTCACTGATCAGTTAGTATTGGTTTCATGTAAGTCGGACACTAGACTTATGATGTCAGGACCATTTGAGAGTAACTCTAGATAGATCTTGTTTAAGAGATACTTGGGTACTTGGACTGATAGGCATAGAGAATCAGGACTAGTGATGGGACAGATCAGGGAATATAAATCAGATAAATCAGGGAATCGTTTCTATATGAAAGTAGGTGTTTTATACGCTGTTGTCCTTTAAAGCACCACGGCAATTTCTTTTACATTTGATTAGTGGATAAGTTTTGTTATAACAGCAAAGCCTCTGAGACATCTGTCCACTGTAAAGAGTAAATTGAATTATTACAAAAGAATTTCAGCCCACACTGTCAAAGGAATTTCAAATAACAGGTTGTGCTACACATACCACAAGCAAAACAGGCTGTTTGAAGCTTTCCAGTCTAGATTTAAAAGCTTCCCAAAGTACACTGACATGGTTGAAAATGAGTCAGGGCAAAGAAGTAATGTTTGATTTTCATCTTTCACAAGATAAATTGTTCATTCTGTCTTGTCAGTAATAATGACAACATATTTTAAGGCCATCAATCAAACAGCAACCAATGTCACATTTTAATTTGAACTAAATATGTTTTAAACATCTACATTATTTATCAGCTGACTGCTTGCTGGGATATTGATCTGATTGGGGGAAAACCAGAGGGTTGCGTTTTCTTGTCATTTATATTCTGTTGCGACCAGCAGTTGTTTTCAGGGTTCCAAATGGTACAGCTGGAAGAGATAAATATGCTTTAGAGAATATGAAACGAGATGGAAACTTTCCTATGAGTGATATATTAGGCAAATTATATTCAAATCACAGACTTTTCCCCTTTGCTGTAAAAGACTTCAGGGATTGGCAGGGATGCCAGTTCAGGTAAATTTAGGAAGAATAAAAATCATATCCCTGGTTCTGCTGCCAGACAACTTCAGTGTGGCTTCAGCTAAGGCAGTGACTTGACCAGATCTTGATCTCCATAGTTCTGCAAGAGTGGATTCTGGGTCAAATTGATAGGCTATTTCCTACAACACTCAATCCAAACAACCGTGGTTCCAAAGAGTGTTTTAGTTTCACACTAAAGATGAAAGATGGCAGGGAACAGGAAGAGGGGATAGGCAACATTTGTATATCTTGTGGGAGGTCCCTTACTTGGGCCAGGGGAATAGTGGACCACAATTCTCTCCCCTTCCAGAAGAATGGAAGCAGCTGAGGTGATGGTCACACACATGCTTTCAAAAGTGGAATGTCACGGGGATGGTCAGAGGTTCACTCTCAGCCTCTTTTCTTTGTTTGCCAGGATGAATTTTGCAGTTTCCTTTTTAAACATATTTTAAAATTATTAGTATTATGTATGTGTTCATGTGTGTGTGTGTGTATGTGAAGTATATATGTGAGGACATACATGCTGTGACACATGTAGAAATTAGACACAAGTGTATGTAAAACTACATAGACTTGGTTCTTTTCTCCCACTTTTATTGGGTTCTGGGGACTGAATTCATGTCACCAGGACTGTGAGGCAAGCACCTTACCCCTGAGTCATCTTGCTGACTCCCTCCCCTTGGGGTCTTAGAATGCTCCCCATTGTGTGGTTCATCAGAGGATATGTGCCTAGTTACATGTGCATGTATATGTATCTCACGCATGATACTCACATACATGCACACATACTTCACATCAGATAATCTAAATTGATGCAACTGGACTCAGAGCAGAAAAACCACCTACATTATTATGTTAATTAGAATATACCTGTTCCTTCAGTAAACAGAGAAACTTATTCCGGGGTTTTTACAATATTTAAAATGAGAATCTTGAGCAGTCAGTCACTTGGGCACTTCCTACAAACTTCTTCGAAGCATGCCATGAGCAGCATCAGATGTTCCCTAATGCAAGAATCAGCTTCTCATCTATTATTATTATTATTACTATTACTATTATTATATGAGAACTATATATCCTAACTTAGAGTGTCTTACTTAATGTGGCCTGGGGCCAGCATCAATACCACCACAGGGACCATATCAGAAATGCAGAATCTTGAACCCCACCATAGCCCTCTGGTTCCGTATGTTTGGCTTACACATTGAAGCACAAGATGCGACGATTTAGAAAAGTTGTGCTGAACCCTGACCACATCTTAAAACAATGGACAAATTTTCACCGCATGATCCTGGAACCCACCTACAGAAAGTCTGTCTTACTTTGTCTGAGATATAGCCAGTATCATAGCCTTCAAATGATTCGTAGTCAGCACTGTAGCCTTTCTATGACTCCAATATGCAGCAAAATTTATGGCCCAATAAATTAGGCAATCTGTTAGGGACCTTCAGTGACCTAAAACTTTGTCCACAGCACATGCATTACTTCACTTGTGGCAGCCATTTGTCCTTTCTTTGTTGTGACTCTATTCTTGTTTCTCTCGTAATCATGTCTGATCCTGGGCAGCCTAATGCTTTCTTCCTCCTGACTGTGACTTCCCTTCTCAGGATATGTGACCCTTTAAGGAGTGTGACTAGACTTGCACTTTCTTTCAGCATTGTTCAAGCTTATTCTCCATCATCGACACTGAGTGGTGGATGGGCTCTGGGCTGGACACAGCTCTTTTTCACATTTTAATGGCCAGTACTCTGCTAAGCAGTGGATGTGGTAAGCATAAAATCAGGATGCTTGGTCAGGTTCTGCCCTACGTGTGGTTTATTTTTTGGCCAGATTCTTTTTCTCTTCTACATTCAATATTGCAATTATGCTTGTCCTGCATTCATGTTAGGGTTTGTGTTATACTCTTTCATGAACCTTAAGGCACTTCATGGAAGGGAGTCTTGATCGTGGAAAGGCAACTGTGCAGTTTTCTGTAGCAGAAGCAACAACCACAAAAACACAAGGATGAAGCTTCTGGAGGATGCCAGAAAGGAAACTGATGGAGGGAGACCTAAGGAGAATGGATACAGCTTTCTTCCCGTGGTCTCAAGGTCAAAGACTGGGATCCCATCCGGGATTAAACAAAAACGTGTCTTATCACAACTTGCTGTCTTCAGGCTTTTCTACTCTTGAAACATCATTGTTGATAGTGGTAGGACTATAGGAAGCTAAGTGTGAACTGGCAGGAAGGAAATCATGGAAGACAACTGAAGTCAGTAACCATCTTATGAACCATATTTAATCCTAAAGCAGATAAGATGTTCTACAATCGAAACAAAAGATATAGTGATGGACTTTGCAAATGTGGAAACTAAGGCAGGTATTTTAAACTGTCTTCTTAGTACAAATAGTAAAAATAAAAAATGCTTTAAAATCTACTTTATATTGTTAGTTTTACCTGAATCATGATGGCTGCCCAACTGAGTGTTCTCTCTCCTCACCCCCTCTTGTCTGTCTGTCTGTCACACACACACACACACACACACACACACACAGAGAGAGAGAGAGAGGTTTCAGTGAAATTACAGCATTGTGGTGATATACTCCCCCAAAAGCCATAAGTTATCTAACGAAACCCCCAATAGCAAGCATGAGAACCTTCCTTTGCATTATTGTCTAGAGGAGTCCAAGAGAATCCCAGACAATATAGGACATTGCTCTGATAGGAGCTTGTGCCTTCTAGGTATGACAGGGAAGAGAGGCTGTACCCACAAATCTCAACAACATGGCCAACTAAACAAAACATGAACACTTCTAACAGCAGCTGACATCCCAACATAGATGGGGGGTAGGGGTGACACATATCCCTACCCTTAGATAAAGTGTTATAAGTAGTTAACTGCTGAGAGAAGGAAATTAGTTTTTCCTAGGAATGAGTCTTCTTATTGGTTATCCAATACCAAATAGTTAGCCCTAACCCATAAACATGCTGGCAATACTAAATGAACCCAGCAGGTTTTATTAATATGGTTATTCATTTAGACTTATCTATAGCAATAATGATTAAAGATGAGGCATGGGCTTGGAGAGCATGGAGGGTTAGCAGTAGAAGAAAATATGATGTAATTATATTTTAATTAAAGAAAAATAATAAAGAGAATTTGAGAATTTGTAGTGGAAGTCAACACAGGACAAGCCTATCTGGTGTCCCAGTAGTGAGTGGCAGATAGTGATCGTTCTATGATTACCGATGGTTGGGTTTTGTTTATTTGTCCATGATAGTTTCTTTTGTTTTGGTTATTTGTTGTTGTTTTGTTTTGCTTTGTTTGTTTGTTTTTCTATGTCAAATAGAGACTGCCTTGAAAAGAAAAGGGTTTACAGTTCAGAAAAGCCATCCGAAGTTGGGCAGCCCACATAGCCCAGGAGCCCTGGGAACAATAATCCTTACCTGGATACACCATTTAGGTTCATAGTATGGCAGCTGCTGCTCACAGCTTGCCCAGAGTCCTCAAAGATACCCGCTTCTCTGTTAACCTGAACTGTATTTCTCACAGACACAGTACTTTCTTTTCAGTTTTCCTGCTTCAGATGACATCTCCCTTCCTCAGGGTAGACATCATGTGTTGGACTAGTTGTATATTTTTTTCCCAGAACTCAGCAGAGACTTTTATACTAGTAAATGCTTACTCTCTCCATGGGATATAAGAAACAGAGATGAAAGGAAGGGATTGTGAGTTTGACACTCATAAGAGCCACGTGGCCCTACAGACACTCAACGCCATCATCTATACAACTCATTGTATATACAGATACTATAATCCTGCCATCCAGTGTCCACTGTGCCATCTTAAGCTCCTAATCAGATGAAGCAGAACTGCCATTTTTAAACCTTTCTTTGTGAGTCCCAGTAAGACATGCGCATCTTCAGAGCTTCTTACTCATTTGAAATCAATTCCAGTCCCACCCCAGCCCTCTGTCTGGAGAAAGATTTGAGTTCCCTCCTAGCCAGATGCCTGAGAGCTATTTGTGTCATTTCCATGTTTCCAGGTTCTTTCCCACCCACTATGATCTAACTTTACACTCTAATGGCCCTACATCAATTGGTCCTCTTGACACCGTTCAGCTCCTCTGACCTTATTAAAACATCTCCCTTGTACTCCTGTGACACATACATCTCTGTTGACAGATTCCTGGCCTCTCTGTTTTCTTCATCCTCCTTTAACTTCCTTCAAGTAACCCAAGCCTTGGTCATAGGCCTTCTTCTAATGTGTGTACTTTCTATATTTTTATCTATAGCCAAGGTTATACTAATGCACCTTAAATATTTGATCTAACATCTGAGTCTTAAGCAAACTTCTCATTGATCTATTTCAGACACCCAGCAGTCTGTCTCACTACCCCAGACCCAACATTTTTAAAACTGAACTGTGTAAGCTAGAGATCCCTCAGCTTTCTCCAGGACTCAGAGTTGGGCCTGTGGGCCATCTTTATTTCTCTGTAGAGCTCTTAGCCACAATGTGAATGAAATGAGTTAATGAACTGTTACACCTAAAGTGTAGTCTCCTTGAGAGCAGGCATAATCTACTGATAATTATTTGTTGAACGAAGAAATTTAGTTTCCAAATTATGAATTCCTGGGTGACAAAGTGAATGAAATTGGCTAAGTGACCCAATCCTATGCAACATAGGACTACTAGATTCATGAATTCTCTGGTGGGGCCTTAGAAAGGAAAATATACTCTGGTAAAAACAAAGGGTAAGGCTGAAACCTCTACAGCACACAGACAAATACATAGGAAAAGGTGTTTACTCAAAGGGAAACATTTAGGCACAGAATTCAGAAAGGCATGGGCTGAAGACACAGCTTAGGGCTTATGAGTGGGTGCTCCTCTTCCAGACAACCTGAGTTTGGTTTCCAACACCCACATTAAATGACTCACAACTGTAACTCCAGATCCATGGTGCCCAACAGCTTCTCTGAGACTCAGTAGGTCCCTGTGCTCATGTGCACATATGCAAATCAAACACACACACAATTATACATAAATCTTTAATAAAAATTTCAAAAATTTCAGGTGTACCTTGATTCTGGGGTGTGTGAACCCTAGCTTTCCTCACTAGCAAGTGAATTCCACATAGTTCCCTACTTCTTGTGCTCAGGTAACCATGTGATCTTTAGGGGATTAATGCAAATAATCCACACTTCCCTTCCTTAGCCATTACAAATTCAATGCAAAAATCTGCCTTTCTTTGTGTTATAGACACAGCTTGGTGATGGTTATTTTCTAATAAAACGCAAAAGAGAGAATTTTTTTTTAAGATACCAAGATGAAAAGGACGTGTTTTGAAATTATCCAAGCAACTGAATGTTCTGGAACTTTTTGTTTTGAAACCTTCTCTCAGCATGCCTTTAGGTATACAAGTTAGAGACTATGAGACAAGCTGAAGAAATTTCAAATCAGTAAATGCTTCATGAACACCCAGGAAAGTGAGAACATTGAGCAATTCCCCAAATTCTCTTGCCCAGTGCCCTTCACTCAAGTGAATGACATACTGCCTTTTGTTTCTCTACTGAGTGTCATAGATTCACAGCCACTATCCAAAGGATAGCACTAAGTTGGCATCACACCTCTTGTGGAAACTAAAGTTGAAATCAGTGTTATCAACAGCCGTGTGTCTGATGGGGCAGCTCCTGCCACTGTCCACCACTCACCTCAGGGGTCACTAATTTTAGTGATCCCTGGGCACCTCTGTCTCAGGTTGGCCATTCTGAGCCACCTGAAAGGCGTTCTGTGAAGGGTCAGCGGGAATTCTGTGGAAATATGTGGCTGCCAATAAATTAACTTTTTAGCCTTTGAGTTAACACATTCACAACTAATTGTCTTATTAATAGTGCAGCAGTGACAATAATGTGCTGACATACAAATAGCAAAGCAAGAATAACTTATTACAGTTAGTAGTGATAGTGACCATTGTTGGGTCAGTAAGAGTGAAAATGGGCAAACTGCGTACATACTGTGCTGGGATCAGTTTTTGGAGATTTTCTTTTTCAATTGTTTTAATCAATTAATTATGTTAATTCATGGAAGTAACTGATTTTAATTACTTTATGTCCAGTAGTTCAGCTGGAGTAAATTTGTAATTTACATTGTTAAAGCAAATGTGTGTATATGCCCCCACCCACACACAGATTTCAGAAGTGTTCCAAAGCCATTGAAAAGCTGTGCTGTTAGCGCCTGTCCAC
Organism: Mus musculus; assembly: GCF_000001635.26. Lineage (NCBI taxonomy): Eukaryota > Metazoa > Chordata > Mammalia > Rodentia > Muridae > Mus > Mus musculus. Next base: position 94,804,597 of record NC_000075.6, read on the forward strand.
CCAGATTCAACTCGCTGTGTGACTATTTAACCTCTGTGACTCTTGATTGTCTCATTCGTGAAGGGGATAATTACAATACCTTCCTCAGAGAACCATGAGGATTAAATACACAATGACTGCCTATTGTCTGTAACAGAACTCGTTAATGTTCATTATTGTTTGTTTCTACTATGGTTATTATATTAAAAGAATCGGGGAAATCCAGGAAAGCAAAAGAAAAGTTCACATTTAATTCCTTTTATGTAACTGCTATTAACAGTCATAATGGATCCTATGCTGTTCTAGTTTGCTTTCTATTGCTGTGAGATAGACCATGACCAAAAGGCAACTTTGGGAGGTTTGGGGCTGGAACGGGATGCTAGAGGTGAATGTTCCGGTGTGGGATGGTCAGGGAGTGGGGTGTGGGTGTTTCCGTCTTACTGGGGATGGGAGGAAAGGAAGAAAAGGCAGACAGATGGATACAGGGATAGAAAGCTGGGATCAGAGGGTCTGGGCTTTCAGATAGAGAAACTGCAACCCCCCGAAGCCCAGCATGGACCAGGGAAGTAGTGTTCAGGTTGTAAACACCCAGTACAATTATGGTGGGCATTGTCTACACACACTATCAATACCCACAGCCAGACGCACCCCTCTACCCAAGGAAGGCTTCATCACTTCATTCTAAGTCTTATCTGTGAAAGGCTTTGCCATTCCCATGGGGCTGTACCTATAGCAACAACACACATCATACACTTCATGTGTTCAACAACCTCCTACTCTCAGGGCTTCCTCCCCTCCTCACCAATAACAATAGCAGATCGCACCTGAGACGATGAGCATCCAGCACTCTGTGCTTGAGGCTAGCCACCTCAACATTTGGGCAAGTCCCAGACGAGCTATCTCTTGCTGGAGAGATGGCCAGCAGTTACTCAGTCCACAAGGTTGGGGCCTCAGTATTCCCAGTCTGGAGCTAGAAACCTGGGTCGTTCCTGAAGAGCCACTGGTCCCTCGTCCAAGATGAAAGCTTGAAAGTGCACGTTCTGTTGTCAGGGAAGGCACAAGCAGTGCTGGCAGCCGTGGGGTGGATCCCTTCAATGGCAGGAAGGAAGGGAGCCATGGCAACAGAGGATGCTCTTCCTTTCGATGTTCCCTTTCTGATGAGGGTGTGAGCTGCTCTACGCCAATCAAGGCAATTCCTCAGGAGAGGTCCCCTATCAAGGGGATTTTAATCTGTGGCAAGTTGACATAAGAACTAATCATGGTAGAAGAAACGGGCTTATGTGGCTCATATGTCCATGTCATATTTCATTAGTGAGGGGAGTCGGAGCAGGAGCAGGGAGGCAGGAATTGACAAGGAAACCCTAAAGGAATGGTGTTCACTGACTTGCTTTCCATGGCCTGCTCAGTTTGCTTTCTTATATTACCCAGAACCACATGACCTCTAATAGTAGGCTGGGATCCCCACATCAATTAGTAATCAAGAAAATTCTCCCACAGACTTGCTTCTAAGCCAAGATGATGGAAACATTTCTCAATTGAACTATCTTTTTCTCAGATGAGCCTGACTGTGTTATAACCTAGCCAGGACATATTCTTGCAGGTTTTCTGCTTGAACTCATGCCTACATTCACTCAACTTCACAATTTTTAAATGTATTATTTATTAAATTTTAATAATATATTTTCCATACCCAACATATTCTTGTATATAATTTTGTCTTTAATAGTTGTTTTAATGATTAGCTATATACAACTGTACTTTTCTTTTAATTTTTGCTATAATTAATACTTGTGATCTGAAACAGACCAAATGCATATGTTTCAGAACAGATTTGATTAATTTACTGATGTTAGTCCTTAGGAAATTTTGATGAAATACAGGCTACCTTAACATTAGTAGTTTTAAAGTGACTTGCCAGGTGCATATAAGGACATCAGTTTTGTTTATAGCAAATGTACAAACATGGCTCTTAGCTTTCTCTTGGCTTCATTAAGCTTAGGCAGCAGGTATGTGTGTAGTTTTCTTTTCTCAAATTAATCACTTGTTAAAAGTATACAATAAGTTCATTTCAACGCTTATTTTCTGTTTCCTATAAATTAACCAGTAAATATAAAAGTTAGGGATATGATCATAGTTTATACTATTTATCATGGTTCTGTAGCCTGCTTGTGCTCAGTGTCTGAAGTATAGTTCAAACAAGGAAAGACCTTTGTGAAGCTGGGATGTGAAAAAGGCCCAAAAGGAAGAATATTGAAGACCATTCTGTTATCCAGGTTAGAAGTGTCCAGAATGTCATAAGGCTGACAGTACTTGCAGATTCCACCCAACGGAATGATGTGGACCACAGATATTATTTACATTTCTGATTGTTTTCACTTTTGTTCATCCTGCTAACCTATATATTCATTGAGGGCACAGGCCTTGGTTCATTAATTCTTAGTAGAGATCCTGATGTAGTAGGAGTTCAACAAAATACATATGTTGAACAACAGTAGCAGCAACAACAAATAAGTTGAATGCAGCTTCCCTGGATCTGGAGAACATTTCATAGTTGGCCCCCTGGGGAAGTTGCCTAGAACAAGGCCCTTGGACTTACCTCTTTACAGCTCCTATGGTCATGTGCTACTGGCACAAATATACTAATATTGAAGACATTCAATCTGGTTAAGATTCAATTCCTACCCTGGAATCCATACTCTGCAAAGCCATGTTTAGTGTCTTAGCTCTAGCACCCTGTGGATCCACTCAGTAGTTTAATCCAGAGGATGCTGTTAGCCTCAAGTTTCTAGTGATGCTCTATTATTGACTCTTGGACAGTCTAGAGCAGTGTTTCTCAACTTGTGGGTTGTAACACCTTTGGGAGTTAAACAGCCCTTTCACAGGGGTTCATAACAAATACTCTGCATATCAGATGTACACATTATAATTCCTAACAGTAGCAAAATTACAGTTATGAAGTAGCAACAAAAATAATTTTATGGTTGGGGATCACCACAACATGAGGGACTCTTAAAGAGTTGAGAATCACTGCTTTAGAGCGATTATTTGATGGCTTGTCTCAGGGTCCATTGCATGAGATGGCTTATCAGTATAGTGGAAAACATTAAAGCCATTCTTCCAGTAACACGTTATGGTGGCTAAAATCACCAGTGTTGGAACCAGGCTGTCTCATCTCAAGCCTAAGCGTCCTGCTTAATTTGCCATGTTAAGCAGCTCTCCGCTTCACACTGTGGCCGCTTTTCTCAGGTGTAAATAGATAGTGTCAACCTTACAGGATCGACTGCGGATGAAGTTAATTAAAGCATGTGAAGAGGCAGAAACTGTAAATAAATGTTTCCCATCTCCACTTTCGTGAGAAATAGTAAGCAGCTCCCTGAGAGTGTCAAGAGCATCGGACACCAGTCATCTTCCAAAGTCTCCATGGGCCACTGTTATCCTAGCTGATGAACAATGTACTGAGGGTTAGACAGGTTTAATAATACCTTGAAAGCATATATATATACATACATATATATATGTATATATACACACATATATACCCATTATATATACATTCTCTCTATATATTTGAGCTCTGTTTGAAATGTTCCCTGAATGAGTTAGTTCTCCTAAGAGAATGAAAAGTGTCTGTACGACTGTTGAGATCCTTACATCCTAATAGCTGACTTTTAGCCATTTTTCAGCCATACTCACTGCCTCAGCACGTTTTAAACACTAAACTGCAAGTGCATGTGAGAGTTTCAATATATATCTGGGATGGTCTGCAGTTTCTAAAGACTATTACTGATTTTAGATTATACTGGTTTGTAGGCATGATTTGCTGTGGTACATTTGATAATCTTTTTATCAGTTAATTTATTTATTCAGTTTACATCCCAATATCACCCCCTCTCCTCCCAGTACCCTCTCACATAGCTCCTTCCACATCCCCTACTTCTCCTCTGAGAAGGGGGAGCCCCCTGGGTGTCCTGTGTAGTTGTCACATTGCCCCCCCCATCCTTCCCCTCCTCACTCCAGCACATCAATTCACTGTAGGACTAGGCACATCCTCCCCTAATGATGCCAGACAAGGTGGCACACCTAGGGGAATGGGATCCACAGGCAAGCAACAGATTCAGGGACATCCCCCTTTCAGTTTTTGGGGGATCCACATGAAGACCAAACTGTACTTTTACTATATATATGTGCAGGGGTCCTAGGTCCAGCCCACACTCATTCTTTAGCTGGTGGTTCAGTCTTTGGGAGACCCCAAGGATCCAGTTTAATTGACTCTTGTTTTTTCTGTGGAATCTCTGTCCTCTTCAGGTCACTCAGTTCTTCCCCCAACTCTTCCACAAGATTCCCTGAGCTCGATCTAGTGTTTGACTATTGGCCTTTGTGTCTGTTTCCATTGGCTACTGGGTGGAGCCTCTCAGAGAACAGCTATGCTAGGTACCTGTCTGCAAGCATAACACTATCATTAATAGTGTCAGGAATTGGTTCTTGCCCATGGAGTGGATCTCAATTTTGGCCAGACTTTGGTTGGTCATTCCCTCCATCTCTGTTCTATACGTATCCCAGCACATCTTGTTGGCAGGAAACATTTTGGGTGGAAAGTTTTGTGGGTAGGTTGCTGTCTTTATCCCTCCTCTGGGAGTTCTGCCTGGCTACAGGAAGTGCCAACTTCAGGATTTATTTCCCTCAATGCTAGGAGTCTCAGCAAGAGTCACCCTCATAGCACTCTGGGGCCTCTTCCTCTCCTGCCCCCTTCCCAAAACTTTGGGATGCTGTAGAGATGCCCTCAACCACCCACCTCTGATTTCTGTTCTCCCTTCCCTGCTCTCCCTACACTTGGCACCCCTGGTCCACTCCCCCTCTCCTCTGCCACCCAGTTTCCTCCCTCCATCCACTTTAAATGTCATCCTGAGTGAGGTAACCCAGACCCAAAAGGATATGCATGGTACATAGCCACTTACAAGTGGATATTAGCTATAAAGTATAGGATAACCACACTAAAATCCACAGAACCAAGAAGCCAAATAACAAGGAGGGCCCAAGGGAGGCTGGTTGAATCTTTCTCAGAAAGGGAAGTAAAATAGATATGGCTTGACAATTTTTTTATACATCCTTTAAGCTTACCTCACTTTCAATAGCATATGCTAGCAAATGCTCTGTTAACCATTGGCTAGGTGAATGGATTGATATTCAGTGAAAATATTGTTCAAAGCTGAGAGATCAATAGTAGCCATGAGGATGGTGATAGTTTATGCATGATACATATCCAGAAGGCACAGGAGAATGTTCTCTGAGACAGCATGGGTTTACACAGGATCCAGCTCGATGTCTAAAGGCCTTCCGTTTCTCTTTTACAGGTTAATTATGTACGGCTTTGTGAAAGCCATGGTGCATGCTGGCCAGCTGAAGAGCGGAGACTTCCACTTCACTGACTGTTTATTTTTTGGTTCACTGATGTCTGCTACAGATCCAGGTAACTGTTCAAATAATGCATTTCTTTTTTTTTTTTGAAGAGTCAAACATTTAAATTGATGGTTTCTCCACAGGCCGTCATTTTTGTCTCCTTGGTAATAATTCTTCATTCCTCATCATAGGCTGTTGACACATCTGTAAGTGAATTAAATAAGTCAAGAAAGGAAAAGGAAAAGAAATAGGCAATATCAGACAGCTCCCGAGAAATTGGTCAGAAAGGAGTCTCCACGGTGGAAGGGACTTGTTTAAAGCCATTATTGCTTCTCTCGAATCTAGAACCATCTGAGCTGTTGTCCTTAAGTTTGTCTCTATTGAACACTTCTTCTTTCAAAAATTAATTGTTCAATTAATTAGTTTAAACATTTTTTAAACATTGTTTACTATGGAACTCTTAAAGTTCATCAAAGATAGGGACCAGAGAAAAGAGGACTGCCATCTAGCTTTTAGTGGCCCCAAATGAGCACATGTCTCCCACCTGTTCCAGTTTATTATGACTGTATTGCATTAAAGTGAATTTCAAGTACCATATTTGGTACGTAAGTACTCTGAAAGTGACTGCCATTATAGAACTGACAACTGTTCGCCGTCATGACTTAAAAAATCTGAAAGCTCCAGCCACTGTTTAAATATCCTTAGTTGACTTGTTCTTGCCATTACTGGTTTGTTAGTAGTCTATAGAAATCATATCCAAAGACGACACATAATACCCTGCTCCATCTCCTGAGCTATGTTTATACTTACGATCTCCTCCATCTGCTATGCTGTTTGTTGTTCAGAGAATCAGCAATAGTGTCGCAAGTAAACTGAACATGGGTCCTTAACATGTCCCTGTGTGCCCAGTGTTTCTTATGGTTAAAGCTAGAGGCTTAATCAGAATCGGGGTCAAATTTTTTAGCATGATTCTTTACAAATGATGCTGGGAATATCCCATCAGAAGGCAAGTGGTGACTGGCAATTCTGCTGTCAACTTAGCCATCATACCCAGGAATTGGTATTCTAGCAATGTACCTGAGGGTAAACGCAATGGGTTTCTTATGCGATACAGTGAAAGAGAATGCTCACTGGGGGTGGGGTGGAGGTGCTTGCTAGCTTCATGTCAACTTGACATAAGTTGGAGTCATTAGAGAAGAAACAGCCTCAATTGAGGAAAAAAAAAAAGTCAAGCCATAAGACATTTTCTTAATTACTGATGGATGGGAGAAGGCCCAACACATTGTTGGTGGGGGGCTGCTCCTAGGCTGGTAGTCCTGGGTTCTATAAGAAAACAGACCAAGAAAGCCACAAGGAACTTGGCAGTAAGGAGTACTCCTCCATGGCCTGTTTGAGTTCCTTCCCTGACGTCCTTTGATGATGAACAGTGATGTGGAAACAGGAGCTAAACGAATTCTTTTCCTCCTCAAGTTGCTTTGCTCCTAGTCTTTTACCAGAGCAGTAGCAGCCCTAAGACAGCAGGGAGCAATGGGTTGTCTCAGAGGGTGTGATAAGGGACAGGCTTATGATGGGACATGAGTTTCCATTTGTGATATTTAGAGAAGGTTTAAGGGGTAAGGACATAAGTCTGGATTAGATATGTCAGGAAGTAAAAGTAATTCCATATAATCCACTCGGTATCTTATCTTAAAGGGAAAAACCAGACTAAGCTTAATCTATAATTGATAAAGAAGCCATTTCCCTCTTCTTGGTTAGAATAGGGGATGTTGGAATTTGGCTTGGATAATTCTCATTGTGTTTAGAGATGATGATGTAGCTGTCTTGCTTTTGTTGCAACCAGCCTGGTTACAGAGTTACCTTGCCTGAGGTTGTTCTGTGGAACTGTTCAACGGGGGTCGGGAGCAGCCAACACCTCCTGACCAGTCATGCTGACATTAAATGGGTTATAGCTGCATATTGTCAGGCTCAACCTCAGACCTCAGAATCTAACTTAGCTAATTCATAGGCACAGACAGTTTGACAAGCTCTATTGCAGTTCCCTGTTGACATTGGCTGCTCCCATTGATGGTTACTATTTAATACAGTATAGTTTCCCAGTTCAACTGCACAGTGTAATAGCAACAAACAAGAGCCAAGCAAGACAAATGATTGATAATTTCCTCTAACTTCTTAAATAATGTGTTGTTTTCATGCCATCCTCTACACATTGTCACCAGGGCAGGTTTTTAAAATACATCTTTCTGAATGCGTGGATTTTAACATAATTGCTATGTTTCAATCTATGCTGGCTAGTCTTTTTTTATGATTAAAACACTCCTTTTATTTTTTAAACAAGGAAGTTCTTCATGTTTCTCCTGTATCCTTTTGAAATGACCCTAGTGACCTTTGATAAACTTTTTGCATTTGAGTCGACCTAATATTCCAGCCTTATCATCTATGACTTCTGTCCCTCAATTTAAATATTAGCCACCTCTCCAAGAAGTCAATTTGTTTAAGGACAAAGTTTGCTACTAAGTGTTTTCATTACCATTATATAGGTCACTCTTTTTAGACCATCTGTGTTTAGGCAGTTATATCATAAATTCATTAAAGCCATACCATAAATTGATTAAAATTATACCATAAATTCATTTTAATATATTCTGCTCAGTTTTAGGATTATAGAAATTTTATTATGATGCCTTGAATTTTAATGTACACTTGCAGTTTTTCTGCCTCTTTTTTCCTCCTGCTGAATTAATAGAATTTTTACTTGCTTCAATCATACATTCTCAAAATTATCTCACAGACATTATTGCTAGAAATATAACAACTGAAAATGGCTTAAGATTTCATGTGGTTATTTTTTGCCTTTGAGTATACCCCACTTGGGATGCAGTTAAAAGTTTTTCTGTTTTTAAAATCACTGGAAAGGATTCCAATGTGTGGTTAAGCCTCAAGTTCATCACAATCAAGTGCGTCCAATTCGCTGTGCTTTTTTGCTTTGTTTTTATTTTAAAATTGGATTAAATATCTCCAGGATTCAAAAGAAAAAATACATATTGGGTTGGGGGTAGAGAGCCTAGCTGCTGTCCCTGTCTGCTCTGCCCTAACTTTTGAGACATTTTGGTAGTTGTTGGGTTAAATTTCTATTCTTAAATTGAGGCTCACATGCAAACATAACCACCCTCCACTATGCACTGTTCTGCTGGCTCTGTGTTTTAGTTTTGTCTAATTAACAGCACGTTTTAGACATTGGCAGCATCTGAAGATTTCTCTTGCTCCCTTTTATAACTACAGAAAAGGCCACTCTTTAGCCAATCTGCTATCAATGGGCATTTGAAGGTGTTTTCTTGTGCTTTAAATTAGTAATCCTGTAGCGATTAGCAGCTCTTTTGTTTCAGCTGTTTTGTTTTTTTCAAGACAGGGTTTCTCTGTGCAGTTCTGGCTGTCCTGGAACTCACTCTGTAGACCAGGCTGGCCTCAAACTCAGAAATCCGCCTGCCTCTGCCTCCTATGTGCTGGGATTAAAGGCGTGTGCCACCATGCCTGGCGCAATTAGCAGCTCTTAAATTAACAGCTTTTCATGTGTTTCCAGTGTGTCCTTGATATTGATTTCTAGAAATAGATATTCCTAGATACTAAAATTCTCCCCTGAACAGTGTACCAGTTTGAGTTCAGCTTCGGATCTGTGGAGGTTTATTTTCCTCAAAGATACGTCAAGGCAAACTTAGGATTCTCCATAGGTGAGGGGATTTACATCTTCCTGTGGTCTGCGCAAGCATCTCTCTTACTATGAGTAAAACTGGAATATTTATGTTAAGGGGATACAAGAAGGGTCTCCCCTGCCCCTAACCTCTGGTTTGGAGCCCATGGTGTAGATGAGAGAATCAGAGATCCATGTGATGTAAAGAGTGCTCCACCCCTGGGTGAGGGGTAACTTGGCTATTCCAATACTGCTGGGAGATTTATATTGTGTTTTTCAGAATGATTCCACACTCCATCACATGCCCCTGGGGAATGCAGAGGTGGCTTGGCAACTGCTAGAAGCATTTTGAGCCAGTTAGGGCTATACCCTTCAGCTAAATATGCATATACTGCCTTTCAGTGGTGGGTCAAATTTCAGGTCACCTTTACTTATATGTGTATGTCAGAAAGCACCTCCTCCATTGTATCTCAATTCTGAGTTTATTGCTACAGCCTGAGTGTGCTGAATTCTGACAGACTCAAGCGTGTCCAAGTGTGGCCAAATTTGTTCCTTCTTTACTGGTGATATTCCCAAGGTTATGTTTTCACAACACAGAAAACTGGCTAAAATGGGTTTGGGGGGTTCCAGCCTAATAAATGGTTATTTACCTGCCTTGTGTCAAGTGGCTAAGTGGATGAGTCCTTTAAAATAGAACATTGGCTTGCAGCCAGGAGGAGAACCCAGGGCATGAGTCCACCTCTGTGTCTGGCATGCACAGCTCTGCGACTTTGTGTAGCCGCTTCAGTTCCTTAGATTTCACAGGTTCCTGCAGGTGGAAGAGATGCAATCTTCTGCCTTCCCGCCTCAGATGGAGACACTGCTTCTTCATCTGTAAAACGGAAAGTTATGACTTTGGCTCTCACGCTCTTCCAGCTCTGACGGCGGCGTGGGATTCTTATTTCTGTGAGATTTCTTTTAAAATAAACTTTAGTTTTAAAGAATCTAGAAAATCAACCCAAGACCAGCTGACCGGAGAGTTTGAGGTTCTAGCCCCAGTCAGCAAATGCTGCCATGATTTCTGATAGCAGAAGCCTGTAGCATATAAGCAGGAGCCCTGGGTTCCCCTCCTTTACTGAGAACTAATTGTTATATTAAAACACATTGAACCTACTCTCTGCTAAATTGGTGTAATTTAAGGTCTTCAATAACCTTAAAACACGTAGTTAATCTTACCCCACAATTAATCATTTATTCCCTAAATTCTCATGACTCACTAATTTATGAAAGAGAATCTGTGTTCTCTGGGCTTGGGGTTTCTTGGCCTTCTTTAAATGAATCCTTTCCCTGTTAGCTGTATCCAAGCCAGGGGTCATTACCTACCCATATGTATCTGTTAGAGAAACGTGTTCAGACTTTACAGCTTCCAGCCATTGCAGACTATCTCCAGCTAGCTTGGTTTGCCCCGGCTAGTGAATCTCCTAGTTTAGCTAGGAGGATTTGACCATAATTTGATTAATTTCATGTCACCAATGAGACACTTGCTGCTACTGAGACAGTGAGGGTATAACTAGGATCAGACCCTGAGACAGTGCAGGCAGGACAGACAGGTCCAAGAGTATCTGTTAAATCCCTGAGTCAGCTTTCCTTCAGGTAAATTCAGAATAAATGAATCAAAAAGATGGGCAAAGACATAGAAATTTAAATTCAGTAGCAAAAGGCCCCAGTGTGGGAGCTTGCCTTAATAATGCCATTTTCAGGCCTGCAGGTAGTGAAGCCCATAAGGAAACCTTCTGCTAGTCTCTCTTCCTGGCTCATCCTTCATTGACTTGGGACACTTTGGTAAATTTGGAATTCCCAAGATAATGATTTTGACTACAAAGACCTAAATACCGTTACAGGCAAGTAGGTAAGATACAGGAGGGGTCTTTAAGGACTGTGAAGAGACATGGAGCCCCCAGTGGAGCCACGTGCCTTGAATATGGCTGTTCCTGTGGTTATCTCATTTGTGCTGTTACTCTTCCCACTCTACCCTCTTCAAGGTCTCTGCTCGAGTGTCCCCTCTGAGGCAGTGTTAACTGTGCCCGGCCTCTCACCCTAATCAACTCCAGATGCTGTTACTTCAATCCACTTCTGTCAACAGCACTTACCACTAACAATCAGCTCAGTCATTTTGATTGATCTACTTATTTTGGCCTGCTGCCTAAGTACGAGGGCTTCTTACCTGTCTTTTAAAGCTAATACATCTAGTGTCATGGGCTTTAATAAATTAATGGATATGTTTGTAGAAGAAACTGTAAGAGCCAAGTCTGGAGCATTGAAAGGAATCTGAGTTTGAACATACAGGTCACTGTCAGTCATTAAATGTCTCATGGCCCTGCAAGAGTCAGGGACATGAAGTACAGATCAAACTCAAGGTAGAGCTCCTTTCTCCCTGTTCACCAGATAGGTTAGTACTTTCCTGAGAACACCACGCCATGGTTTATAGACTTGTAGAAAATGTCATAGTGATATAGGTACTTTAGGCTGGATGTTATTCAAAGTAATAGCTTCCTTTAGGAAAAGGAAGGACTCCACACATTACACCATGTATTAAATACTTGTCCAAAGAATTCTAGAAACTCTTCCCGGCTTTTGACAAGTCCGATCATTCCTGCAAGGTTCATAGAAAGCTGCTCATTCGAGCACGTGTGAGCTGTGCATTTTTGCACGCCATCAATTTCTCTATTTCCTTTTTGGATTCAAATGTCTTCATTTTATAGGCTGCAGCTGTACTAAGATTCAAATACAGCTGCAGCACTTTGAGCTCCAGAAGTTTTAGTTCAGGACTCAAAGCGGGAGGATAAGTGACTTCATAGGCTTGCCTGGTTCTCCCAGGAGAAACACTTTAGGCTGTCTTGGATTTGAGTCAAATTAGCTAAGGTGGGGTCTACAGTCTTGTTTGCTATACACATGACTACTGAGCACTTAGAATGTGACACGCACAGTCAATATGATCTACAAGCATGAATATGCCCTCTGTTCCAAAGACTTAACACAATAAAGCATCTCATTAGTAATTTTTAAAATAACAATAAAGTTGTTTCTATGGTGCTGAAGAATGACCCCAGGGCCTTAAGCGTGCTAGACAGGTGTTATGCCCATGAACATACCCATGGGACATAGTTTTAAACATTAATTACACGTTTAAATATTACTCATTTAATATTCAGTTGACCAAATATGCTATTAAAATTAATTTTATCTGTTTATCTTTACTTATTTTTAAAATATGACCACCAAAAAAAATGGAAAATTATGTGTGTGGCTTCTATTACTCTATTGCTTCAATAGAGCAATGTCAAAGGGGAATGTTGTAAGACAAATATATGATCCTTAATAAAAATAGCACAACAATTTAAAATTAAGTAAAAGAATAGGCATGCTTATAGGGTGCACTGGTTTGAATAAGAATGGCCTCCATAGGCTCATATATTTGTATGCTTGGTCATTAGGGAGTAGGTCTACTTGAAAGAGATTAGGAGGTGTGGCCTTGATGGGGCAGGTGTGGCCTTGTAGGAGGAAGTGTGTCACTGGGGGTGGGCTTTTGTGTTTAAAAGGTCAAGACCCAATAGCTTTCTCTCTTCCTGCTGCTTGGGAATCTGGATGTAGAAGTCTTAAGCTACTTCTCCAGTACCATGTCTGCCTGTGTGGTGCCATGCTTCCTGCAATTAGGATGCTGGACTAAACCTCTGAATGTAAGCCAGCCTCAGTTAAGAGTTGTTATGGTCATGGTGTCTCTTCACTGCAAACACACACACACACACACACACACACACACACACACACACATACACACACACAAACCAAAGCCATTGACTAAGACACTGGGCACTTGGTGGATTGATTATGGAATTGGCTGAAATACAGATGATTTACATTTTATAAAATTGAACTAGTATGTCTGGATTTTCTTTCCAGAATTCCTTTTCCAGTCTCCTTTTTTTCCCACTGGAGTTACACCCATGCTTCAGAAGCAAAACAAAGAGAAAAGAGTTGATTTAAACACCATAGTTGTGCCTTCTAACCCGGAAACATTTCAGCCTCTGACCTGGGGAAAGGCGGCTTCAATAATCCCCAGCCCAAGGGTCTCAACTGATCTTCTCCTTAGCAGAACATAAATAAAAGGCCTAACCGCCTCAGACCACTGTGTGTGTGTGTGTGTGTGTGTGTGTGTGTGTGTGTGTGTGTGAAATAACTACTACTGGTTTTAAATATACAGTTTGTCACAAAACCAGCAAATCTGACAATCTGTTAGCCCCATTTCAAAGTGTATTGAGACATTTGCTGTTCTTGAATTGGATAAACTCAATACCAGAAATAAATGTTTATGTAAAAGAAGTCAACAAAGACATGTGGTCAGTTGGAAAAATATATCCCATAACTCTTCATGAAGTTTAGGGTTTATAGCTAGCTGAAGTACATTGTTGGTTCGGTTCTCCAATTAAGCAAGGAAACACACAGAATTCAATATGATTCATTATTTGTCACTGTCATCGCTAAATGACATTTAGTGACTATGTGTAAGAAAGTACCCACAGATGCCACAGAATACAAAGGGCTTGCTGCTATGGACTGCACAATGCACAGGTGGCTAATAAATAGAAGAAGAAATGTTGATTCTTGTTTAAGAGCAGTCTGCTCGGTGGGTGGGATGGGCCCATGCTGAAGTCTGCACTCAACCTGAGCTACATGAGCCTCAGTTTCTCCATTTATACAATGGGGATAAGATTTATTTAAAGGTTTGTCTTTGTGAGTAAGTGAGCTGACACATGTTTTGGGTTTTTGTTGTTTTGTTTTTAAATTTTTATTATATATAAATTTATTTTTATTCATATATATTTATCTCTGTCTTCAGACACACCAGGAAAGGGCACAAGGTCCCATTACAGGTGGCTGTGAACCACCATGTGCTTGCTGGGACTTGAACTCAGGACCTCTGGAAGAGCAGTCAGTATTTTTAACTGCTGAGCCATCTCTCCAGCCCCACTGATACAAGTCTTAACGGTTGTCACTATCTTATGGTGACACTGAATAGAGATGTCATGTTGCTGTCACTGTAATCAGATGTTCACAGTTTTTGCTTGGTTTTTCTGGCAATAGTGCTGACTTCTTCATATTTAGTGGACTCTACCCTGGATAGCTGCCTTCCTTTGAGGGCTGCATGGTTAAAGTAGGAAGTACTATGTGTAAAATGTGGTGATTTTTCCTTTAAGAAACAAGTAACACTTTCACTTCTGTCTCTACCAATAGAGAGAAGATAATGGTTCTTAAAAGTAAATTTAGACATTGTCATTACATTTGAATAGTATCTTTCTACCCCTAAGTATCTAGAATCATCTGCAAGCATGAACAAGAGCCTTTATCCTGCAAAAACTTGCCAAGGGTTTGAGGATCCACTGCTATTGTCAAGTAATCTATTCCCTTTCACATAGATAATCAGATTGTTGTCTCTGTCTGTAATCAGAACCCAAGCGTGACCCACAGGTGGCATGTAGGTGCCACATCCCCACCTTCTTAGTCCAGAGCCACACCCCCTGATACCATGTCTTTTGAACTGTTAAAGAAATGAGGTCACTTCTAGAGGAGGAAGCTCATTCTGGACTGGACAGTGTGCGTGCGCCCCGCTGCTCCACTGTTTCTCTCAATATGCAGCTCCCTGAGTGATGGTCAGCTTCACCCTCAGGCTTGTCTCCACAGTTCCCTACGGTCTGACTATGTTACCTCCATTAGGAAGGGCAAAAACAGTACATTTGTTTTTTATAACTTTACCCTTTCCTCAAAATCTTCATCTGTAATTATTCCTGCAATGAAACTTTCCTATGTACTTATTCTAAGGGTATACCTTATACATATCAAAAAGGATTATACAGACATCCTCTGGACTCTTGTTCAGAGAAACAATCCATAAACAAATTTCCACTATAAACATGCATTAAATTTAACCACACGGACACCATTGCATCTAAAATACTAACAGCAATGTTTGTGGTAGGTGAAGTAATGGCCCTGCCAAGCCCTAGTCCCCAGAACCTACTAACCCAATTGCATTAACTTTCTTGGCTCAAGAGACTTTGAATATGTGATTAAGTTAAGAATCCCGAGTTGAGGAAATTATCCTATCTCACCACGTGGGACTTTACAAATTGAAGCCCCCTGCTTGGCTTTGATTGGAGAAGATAGTGTGAAAAGAAGGCCTAGGAAGATACAATGTAGCTGCTGAAAATGGAGGAAGGGTGTGGTCATCCAAGGGATGTAGGTGGGTACTGCCAGCTGGGATGCTCAAGGAAGCTGATTGTCTCCTGAAGCCTTGTGTTACTTTCTCTGTGACTCTGATGACACACCTAGCAAAGGCATCTGAAGGAAGCGTGAGCTTATTTTGTCTTATAGTCTGTCCTGGCAGGGAAGCCATAGCAGCGGGGGTGTGAGACAGCTGGTCACATATCATCAATCCTACGAGACTGGAAGTGGGGCCTGGCTATAAAATCTGAAGGCCTGCTCAGGTCATGTGCTTCCACCAGAGAGGCTCCATCTGCTACAGATTCTATAGTCTTCAACAACAGTACCATGACGTGGAGACTTGGGGGTCAAACCCCTGAGATTATGGAAGATAATTTCCATTCAAAGTGCCAGCAACGATTGCAGCCCTGCTTTAATTTTTATCCTACTGTGATTTATGTTGACGTCTACCTATAGAATAATAAGTTGCTAGCTTTTGTGTTCTTTCAGTTTGCTATGGTAATAGCGTAATACTAATGCAATTCTTAAATATCAGCAATATGTAATTAGGTTAAAATGTCCCAAACTGCCTCATAAAACTTACTATTGCTGTTTTCTTTGATCAAGAATCCAGACAATATGTGCTTATTGCTTTTAGAAATAAATTAAAATAATAAACTTGTGGGATGCTTTTCTATAAAAGAGACTTTAAGGATCTGGAATCATGCATTTTAACTTACAGAGAACACACAAAGGTTTAGAGATGGGTGACTTGGCTCTACATCAATCATTTGCAAAGCTAGCATTACTAACTGGAAGAGCAGCCGTGCCTATAATCCATCACTTGGAAGTCAAGAGGCAGGATGATCTGAGGATCCATGAGCAACCTGGACTACTTAGCAAGTCCCAGTGTGGCCTGGCCTATCTAATGAGGTCCTGTATTTAAAACATTGTTCATATTTGTGAGAAAATATAGAATCACCTTGAAAACACATTTGTCCATACCTATGAGAGTGGAAGGTATTTCCAACAGGGCTGGGAAGACCTCCTTGAACATGTGACACTCCTTCATGGATATTGGACTGAGTGAAGAGAGATCCAGCCAAGCGTCAGCATCTGCCTCTCTCCACTCACTGACTGTGTACAATGTCATCAGCTGTTTCATGCTCCTGCCATCACGACTTCCCTGCCATGATAGACTGAGCCTTAAACTGTGAGCCAAAATAGATGCTTCATTGTGTTGGTTGTGTGAAATATTTTGTTCCAGGTAAAAGAAAAGTAACTAAAACAATATTACAATTAGTTTAGAGGGCCCCTGGGGGGTAGACAGTGGGTTCTGGAAGAATGGCAAGCTTAGTCTGCTTCCTCTACCTTTTGTTGCTCCATTTATTGTTTAGCTTTCCTAAATTCTTGGTTCCTAGGATGCCCCTAGCAAAATCATGAGCCCTGTTGTTCCTATCCAAGGAGCTTTCTGTGTTGTGAATAGTGTGAGGATATCGAGATCTATAGTTGCTGTAGAACAGGTTTCCCATGGGAACTGGAAAGTCATAAATGTAAGAAAAATGTGTGTTGTAAATCTGTACACTTTGACCCTCCATGATAGGAAGAGGGCAGAGGTTGATGTAGATCTGATGTTAGTAAAGTTGACCTTCTGTAGTCTGGTGGCTTCCATCTGGTGCCTGAGAGCTAGCCATACTGTGTTCAGAGCTGCTTGCACAGAGGGGAGTCCCATACTTTGAAGTTCCAGGAAACAAGCAAAGACAATACAAACACAAGATTTCTTAGCAACCCGAGTGTAGTGGCTATTCCTGGTTGTCAACTTGACAATATTTGGAATGAATTACAATCCGGAATTGGAAGGCTCACCAGTGACCCTTATCTGGAGGCTTGGAGATCCTTATCTGGATCTTGGTTTGAAGATCTTGAGCCACAGTGGCTATGAATTCCAGAAGATTGAATCTCCGAGTTTAAGGAACACACCTTTAATCTGGGCTACGCCTTTCATCTGGGATTAAAGGTGTGGTGGAACACACCTTTAATCTGGGCTCCACCTTCTGCTGGAGACAATATAAGGACATTGGAAGAAGGGAGTCTAGCTCTTGCTCTTGCTCCTTCGCCTGCTTGCTGCGTGAGACTGAGTAACTGCTAGATCCTTGGACTTCCATTCACAGCTGCGACTGAACAATTGTTGGGAATTGGCTGCCGACTGTAAGTCATCAATAAATTCCTTTACTATCTAGAGACTATCTGTAAGTTCTGTGACTCTAGAGAACCCTGACTAATACAGAAGTTGGTACCAGGAGTGGTTCTAGAGTAACAGAAGTACAAGGATGAATCTTTTAAAATTCTGGAATTGGCTTGTTGATCCACCAGCACTTTCAACTATTGAAACCTCTCCAGATTCTCTCCCTCCTGGGAGCTCAGAGAATTTTGAAGACCCATGGTTGAAACTATATTCCGAACTTAAAGAAGCTAATGCCCTTGATTTTCTTAATGAATTAGGTGATTCAGTGCACAAAGCTTTCTACAAGATGGGGAAAAAATCGAAAAATGATTTTACTGGCTGGCTGCTCTTAGTATCTGTGGAAAAAATGATGAATGAAAGGAAGGAGTTGTGTGATAAAATCGAAAGGCTCCAGACACAAGTAAACGATCTAAAAGTTGCTAAGTGTGTCCTTGAGGAGAATCTTCTCTCTTGTAGCAATAGAGCTCAAGTTGCAGAAAATCAAACAGAAACTCTCATTGTAAGGTTGGCTGAACTACAGCGAAAATTCAAGTCTCAGCCTCAGAGTGTGTCGACAGTTAAAGTAAGGGCTCTAATTGGCAAAGAATGGGATCCTACAACATGGGATGGGGATGTGTGGGAAGACCATGTTGAAGCTGAGAATTTTGAATCCTCAGATTCTCAAGGGTTTGCCCCACCTGAGGAAGTAGTACCCTCAGCCCCACCTCTTGAAATAATGCCTTCCCCACATGAGGAAATTAATTTTGCAGAGTCTGCTCACGGCCCACCAATAGTTTCTTCTAGACCTGTAACCAGACTCAAAGCAAAACAGGCTCCTAGAGGGGAGGTAGAAAGTGTAGTCCATGAGGAAATTCGCTACACTACTAAGGAGCTTAATGAGTTTGCTAATTCATTCAAGCAGAAACCTGGTGAATATGTGTGGGAATGGATTTTAAGGGTGTGGGATAAGGGTGGAAGGAACATAAAACTAGAGCAGGCTGAGTTTATTGACATGGGTCCTCTGAGTAGAGATTCTAGGTTTAATACGGAAGCTCGCATAGTTAAAAAAGGTGTCAAAAGTTTGTTTGAATGGTTGGCTGGGGTGTTTATCAAAAGATGGCCTACTGGAAATGACTTGGAGATGCCTGATATTCCATGGCTTAGTGTTGATGAAGGGATTTTAAGACTTAGGGAAATTGCAATGCTAGAGTGGATATATTGTGTAAAGCATAATTGTCCACAATGGGAAGGTCCAGAAGATATGCCTTTCACCAGCTCTATAAGACGCAAATTGGTGAGAGGGGCACCAGCACATTTGAAGGGTTTTGTTCTTTCCCTTTTCCTTGTGCCAGATCTTAGCATTGGAGATGCTTCTGCTCAATTAGATGAATTAAATTCACTGGGTTTAGTTGGATCCCGAGGTAACAAGGGCCAGGTGGCAGCATTGAATCGCCGGAGACAAGGTGATCCTAGTTATTATAATGGACAGCGTAGACAAAAGAATGTTTATAATAACATACCCAGTAATGGTCAGCACAGGAGAGGTGAAATTTATAATGGCATGACTCGCTTGGACCTTTGGTACTGGCTAATCAATCATGGTGTTTCCAGGAATGAAATACATAGGAAGCCTACTGCATATTTGTTTGATCTGTATAAGCAGAAAAATTCTCAAACAAATGAAAGAAAGGCTACATTAGATCGTGGTAAACAGCAATCTCGGCCAGTGAATCAATTTCCAGACTTGAGACAGTTTGCAGATCCGGAACCCCTTGAATGAAGGGGTGGCCAGGTTCCTCTGAGGAAGGATCTTGATAAGACACTCAAAGGTTTTGCTGTTACCCTTTCTCCAGTTCTTCCCCAGAGGGACCTACGGCCTTTTACAAGGGTAACTGTACACTGGGGAAAAGGAAATAATCAGACTTTTCGGGGTCTGCTGGATACTGGTTCTGAGTTGACACTGATCCCAGGGGATCCCAAGAAACATTGTGGCCCTCCAGTTAAAGTAGGGGCTTATGGAGGGCAGGTGATTAATGGAGTTTTGACTGATGTCCGACTCACAGTAGGTCCAGTAGGTCCCCGGACACATCCTGTGGTGATTTCCCCAGTTCCAGAATGTATAATTGGGATAGATATACTCAGAAATTGGCAGAATTCTCATATTGGTTCCCTGAACTGTAGAGTGAGGGCTATTATGGTTGGAAAGGCCAAATGGAAGCCTTTAGAGTTGCCTCTGCCAAAGAAAATAGTGAATCAAAAACAGTATCGTATTCCTGGAGGAATTGCAGAAATTACTGCCACTATCAAGGACTTGAAAGATGCAGGGGTGGTGGTTCCCACCACATCTCCATTTAACTCTCCTATCTGGCCAGTGCAGAAAACAGATGGATCATGGAGAATGACAGTTGATTACCGAAAACTAAATCAGGTAGTAACTCCAATTGCAGCTGCTGTACCAGATGTAGTTTCCTTACTTGAGCAAATTAACACATCTCCTGGCACCTGGTATGCGGCTATTGATCTGGCAAATGCCTTCTTCTCAGTACCTGTCCATAAGGACCACCAGAAGCAATTTGCTTTCAGTTGGCAAGGCCAACAGTATACCTTCACAGTTTTGCCTCAAGGATATATTAACTCTCCTGCCCTGTGTCATAATTTAGTTAGAAGGGATCTTGATCGTTTGGATCTTCCACAAAATATCACATTGGTGCACTATATTGATGACATTATGCTGATTGGACCAAGTGAGCAGGAAGTAGCAACCACTTTGGACTCATTGGTAACACATATGCGTATCAGAGGATGGGAAATAAATCCAACCAAAATTCAAGGACCATCTACCTCAGTGAAATTCTTAGGAGTCCAGTGGTGTGGGGCATGCAGAGATATTCCTTCTAAGGTGAAAGATAAGTTATTGCACCTGGCCCCTCCTACAACCAAGAAAGAAGCACAACGTTTAGTGGGTCTATTTGGATTCTGGAGACAACACATCCCTCACTTGGGTGTGTTACTTAGGCCTATTTACCAAGTGACTCGGAAAGCTGCTAGCTTTGTGTGGGGCCTGGAACAGGAGAAGGCCCTTCAACAGGTCCAGGCTGCTGTGCAGGCTGCTCTACCACTTGGACCATATGACCCAGCAGATCCGATGGTACTTGAGGTGTCTGTGGCTGATAGAGATGCTGTTTGGAGCCTCTGGCAGGCCCCTGTAGGTGAATCACAGAAAAGGCCTTTGGGATTTTGGAGCAAAGCTCTACCATCATCTGCAGACAACTATTCTCCCTTTGAAAAACAGCTCTTGGCCTGCTATTGGGCCTTAGTGGAAACTGAACGTCTGACAATAGGACACCAAGTCACTATGCGACCTGAACTACCCATCATGAGCTGGGTACTATCAGACCCTGCAAGTCATAAAGTGGGACGTGCACAGCAGCAGTCTATTATCAAATGGAAGTGGTATATACGTGATCGGGCCAGAGCAGGTCCTGAAGGCACAAGCAAGTTACATGAAGAAGTTGCTCAAATGCCTATGGTTTCTACTCCTGTTACAATGCCATCTGCTGCCAAGCATGCACCTATAGCCTCATGGGGTGTTCCCTATGATCAACTGACCGAAGAGGAGAAGACTAGAGCCTGGTTTACTGATGGCTCTGCACGTTATGCAGGTACCACCC
This sequence comes from Mus musculus, assembly GCF_000001635.26. NCBI lineage: Eukaryota > Metazoa > Chordata > Mammalia > Rodentia > Muridae > Mus > Mus musculus. The sequence continues at coordinate 94,825,790 of NC_000075.6, forward strand.
AGAAGTGGACAGCTGCAGCATTACAACCCCTTTCTGGGACAACCTTGAAAGACACAGGTGAAGGGAAATCTTCACAGTGGGCAGAACTTCGGGCAGTACACATGGTATTACAGTTTGTTTGTAAGAAGAAGTGGCCAGATGTACGATTATTCACTGACTCATGGGCTGTAGCCAATGGATTGGCTGGATGGTCAGGGACTTGGAAAGATCACAATTGGAAAATTGGTGAGAAAGACATCTGGGGAAGAAGTATGTGGATAGATCTCTCCAAATGGGCAAAGGATGTGAAGATATTTGTGTCCCATGTAAATGCTCACCAAAAGGTGACTTCAGCCGAGGAGGAGTTCAATAATCAAGTGGATAAGATGACCCGTTCTGTGGACAGTCAGCCTCTCTCCCCAGCCATCCCTGTCATTGCTCAATGGGCACATGAACAAAGTGGTCATGGTGGTCGAGATGGAGGTTATGCTTGGGCTCAGCAACACGGGCTTCCACTCACCAAAGCTGACCTGGCTACTGCTGCTGCTGATTGCCAGATCTGCCAACAGCAGAAACCAACACTGAGTCCCAGATATGGCACCATTCCTCGGGGTGACCAGCCAGCAACCTGGTGGCAGGTTGACTACATTGGACCACTTCCTTCATGGAAAGGACAGCGTTTTGTTCTTACTGGAGTAGATACTTATTCTGGTTATGGATTTGCCTTTCCTGCACGTAATGCCTCTGCTAAAACCACCATTCACGGACTGACAGAATGCCTTATCTATCGTCATGGTATTCCACACAGTATTGCTTCTGACCAAGGAACTCATTTCACAGCCAGAGAAGTACGACAGTGGGCCCACGATCATGGAATTCACTGGTCTTACCACGTTCCCATCATCCTGAAGCAGCTGGTCTGATAGAAAGATGGAATGGCCTTTTGAAGACGCAGTTACAACGCCAATTAGGTGGTAACAGCTTGGAAGGCTGGGGTAGAGTTCTTCAGAAGGCAGTATATGCTTTGAATCAGCGCTCAATATATGGTACAGTTTCACCTATAGCCAGGATTCATGGGTCCAGGAATCAAGGGGTGGAAAACGGAATAGTTCCACTTACTATCACTCCTAGTGACCCTCTAGGAAAATTTTTGCTTCCTGTCCCCATAACTCTAGGTTCTGCTGGCCTAGAAGTTTTGGCTCCAGAGAGGGGAATGCTCCTACCAGGAGCTACAACAAACATTCCATTGAACTGGAAGCTCAGACTTCCCCCTGGTCATTTTGTGCTTCTAATGCCCTTAAACCAACAGGCTAAAAAAGGAATAACAGTGTTAGGAGGGGTGATAGATCCAGATTACCATGGGGAAATTGGATTACCTCTTCACAATGGTGGTAAGCAAGATTATGTCTGGAGTGTAGGAGATCCCTTAGGGCGTCTCTTAGTACTACCATGTCCTGTGATTAAAGTCAATGGGAAACTACAACAGCCTAATCCAAGCAGGATGACAAAGGACGCAGACCCATCAGGAATGAAGGTATGGGTCAATCCTCCAGGAAAAGAGCCAAGACCTGCTGAGGTGCTGGCTGAAGGAGAAGGAAATACAGAATGGGTAGTAGAGGAAGGTAGTTATAAATACCAATTAAGGCCACGTAACCAGTTGCAGAAACGAGGATTATAAAGTAATATGAATGCCCATTGTAAATTTACAAATGCGTTTGCGATTGTACGAGGAATAGTTATATCATGTTAGGCGTATTTACAACCTTGTTATTGTTTCATGTGAACATGAGATATTATTTGTGTCAAGTTGACAAGGGGTGGATTGTAGTGGCTATTCCTGGTTGTCAACTTGACAATATTTGGAATGAATTACAATCCGGAATTGGAAGGCTCACCAGTGACCCTTATCTGGAGGCTTGGAGATCCTTATCTGGATCTTGGTTTGAAGATCTTGAGCCACAGTGGCTATGAATTCCAGAAGATTGAATCTCCGAGTTTAAGGAACACACCTTTAATCTGGGCTACGCCTTTCATCTGGGATTAAAGGTGTGGTGGAACACACCTTTAATCTGGGCTCCACCTTCTGCTGGAGACAATATAAGGACATTGGAAGAAGGGAGTCTAGCTCTTGCTCTTGCTCCTTCGCCTGCTTGCTGCGTGAGACTGAGTAACTGCTAGATCCTTGGACTTCCATTCACAGCTGCGACTGAACAATTGTTGGGAATTGGCTGCCGACTGTAAGTCATCAATAAATTCCTTTACTATCTAGAGACTATCTGTAAGTTCTGTGACTCTAGAGAACCCTGACTAATACACCGAGCAAAGGAAGATCATTCCAAACAAGCGAATTGCACGGCCAAACACCAATTACTTCTTGGAAGGGAGGATAAAAAGACCAAGTGTAGATATGACCCATGGTTTTCCAAGTAACAATTGAATGGAAGTATAATATCACCCATTATAATGAAAACCTGAATCAGTAGCAGTTTGTATAGAATAAAACTGAGAAGCTGAAAGGTTAATTTTTAAAAAAATTTATTTTTTTGAGTGTGTCTACACCACTTATGTGCAGACATCTGCTTCTTCCAGAAGAGATCATCAGATCCCATGGGGCTGGATTACAGGCAGTTGTGGTGTACCCATTGCGGGTGTGAGGAAGTGCACTCAGGCCTGCTGAAAAGTGAGGCAAGCACACTTAACCATTCAGCCATGTATCTAACCGATAAAATAACATTTTAATGTATTTACATCAGGAAGATAAAACCAGAAACTGGATGGCCAAGTCAAGAAATATCACATATGAAAAATATAGAGAGAGATAGCATAAGAAAAGGGTTTTTTTAATCCAATAATTAGGCAGATTAAACATGATTTTTTCTGTGTTGATTAAAAAGATTCAGCCCATCATATTAAGTCCATTTGAACCCATCCAGTTTCAGGCAGGATTGATGAGAAATCCGGAAGCGTGTATCCAGGCAGCAATCCGAAATTACACGGAAGAAGAGGACACGAGGTAGAGCAACCACATAGAAATATAAAAGGGAAAGAAAAGCCATTTGTAATGAGTACTTTTAATTGTCAACTTGACACAACCTACAATCCACCCCAGAAGAGAGGCAATAAATAACTGTTCTTACTGTGTGTGTGTGTCGGGGGAGGGGGGGAGTTACACGTGCGCACGCGTGACATAACCAGCTGCCTCCAGTTCTTGCACTGTGACTTTCCCGCATGATGGACTACATACCTGGAATCGTGAGCTAAAACTTATCCCCTCTCCCCTAAGGTGCATTCTTGTCTGGATATTTTTATCACCTCAAGAAAAATGAAGCTAGGACACTGCTGAACTTTCTTTGTGTAACATTTGGTGTTAGAAGAAAAAAAGCATGCAGTATGGTAGTTGCTAAATATATGTTTACAAATTCAGGAAAGCAGGAAGAATTTGATTAAAGGGTAATTATGCTGGGTGCCCTCAATAAACTCTTTTAGAATTAGCTATAATAGAGAAATAAAAAGTAATGGATTGAATAATGTAACTAATCAACATGATATATGAGATATTTAATAGGTCTTTACCTCCTAATGAAAAACTGCTTTTTGTTAATCAACAAAAAATCTCAAAACTTGGCTGTGTATTTTGCCACAAAGGAACATCAACAGATTCTAACAAGAAAAAAAGAATTTGCTAGCAACATTCTCTCATCAAGTTGCCTAAAACACAAAAGAGACAATAGAATTCTTATACATCAGAAGAAATCAAGAGGAAAGTATTTAATGTCTAGGATACAAAGCAAAGGGGAACATTGGAGCCACACCCAATAGACACTCAGATGAAATTTTGTGGCATTAAATATATTTGTTATTGAAGAATAAACCCAAACTATAAAGAAATATAGAACTTAACATAGGAGACTAGATAAAGAAAAATTAAACTAAGTAATTTTCAGAAAGGGGGGAATTAATAAAGACAGATGAATAATAAATAATGAAATAAGAAAATAAAAAAGTCAATAAAAAACAAACAGTGATGATGTCTGAGATGAACTCAGTGAGCAACTGGGAGGAGAGATGTAATATGTGTGGGCTTTACCGGAGACACAGAAGAGAAGGGTCACAAGCATCACCTCGTGCCCAAGAGTCAGATAATCAGACAGCACAGTGTTCCAAATAATATACCAGGCAACGTGAAAAAAAGCTTTACCCATGATCATAATTACAATAAATGTCTCTGGTAACAAATAAAAATCTGGAAGAAAAGGCTTGGAAGATGATGAAATACCTACCATTGAAAAGATGGTTTCATAGCTGAACTACATCTCACTTTCAAAACAAAGAACTCTAACAAGACTTAACGATTGTGAGCCATGTGGAAGCGTGAAAGCCTCTTGTTTATTTAAAGATGGCATGAGGCTGAAATCAAACGGCTGAAAAAGAACCACAGCAGAAAGTTGCAGCCCACCCTACTCAGACTTGAAAATACTAGAGCTCAAAATAAAACATTTGCAAATAGAAGCTAGAACTGTGAGTAGTAAAAATTCAGAGGCAACTACTGCATAATGTTAAGTGGACTGGATATGCAGCTCAGAGGTAAAACAGTTGCTCATCATGAGCGAGGCCCTGGGCTTCGTCTCCAGTGCCAGAAAAGCAGACCACCACCACCAACAAAACCCATTAACTATGATTAATACTCTCTGGATACAAGAGTGGCAGTCCTCATAAAATCTACCAACTTCAGTGGTAAACAAGACACAATATTGCACGTATTAATGAGATAAAGGCATTTGAAACCTTACAGCAACAGCAAAGATGAATTAGAGGTTTAAAACATGAATTAAAATAATTTTAATGTAATTCAAAGCATTTACCACAATCTAATACTAGAAACAATCATCTTAACTGCTTGAAACTGGGTAATTCCAAACTGTAGTTGCAGCCAACTTTCTTGAAAGCAATGGGAATAAAAGAAATATAAGAAACACGAAATATAAGGAAGTCTAATGCTTTGGATTATCAACAGCTCTTACTCCTGGGTCCATGGCTAGAGGAGAAAGTGACCGAGCGAGCCAAGTGGGAGGAAGCTGGTGGAGTGTCTCACTGTAGGGGAAACTTCTATCCATGATACTGTTAGATCCAAGTAACGCTGCAGTGAAAATCAAGGCTTAAACATCAACATTTCCCTTTCTACCTTCCCTTTGACCTTTCCTTGGACTCCCCATTGGACAGACAATTGGAACCTAGAGCCAGGAGACTTACAGTTGTCATCATGTGGTCAGTGTTCTCTGGCGGAGAGCAAGGTGATAGATAAAGAAGGATGAAGATCTGGAGGTACGGATGTAAAATACTGTCACAGTGTTCCAAGGATTGAAAGGGGGGAGAGGTATAGGGCAAACATCACATATACTAGAAATCAAGAAAAAAACCTACCATTTTTTGGTTAACATTTTACTATCTAAAACAACTATTACATTAAATGTAACAATTTGTAAGGTGCCTGGATATAAGATAAATATGCAAAACCTGTTAGCATCAATTTTTTTTAGCTGGGCCTGATGATAGAAGCCTGTCATCCCACGTACTCTGGAGGATGAAGAAGATGGATCACAAATTCAAGGCCAGCCTGGCCTACAAAGTGATCTCAAGGCCATCTTGTGCAACTTGGTGAGACATCATCTCCAAATGAAAAATGCACAGTATTGAGGATATAACGCTTGCCTAGTGTGCATGACGCTCTCTGGGTTCAAGCCCAAGAACTGCCTCCCACAATAGCCACATAGTATCTACAAGATGAATACGATATCTACAAAATCTACAGATACTTGGAGTCAGTATTAATATTTACAGTATTGTCACTGTAAACACATGATGGGGTAAATCCTAGAATACAAAGTTGAAATTAGGGACTCTCTTTCACTTGCTACTAGGTGTTTTTAAGACTGCTTTTAAATAGAAGATCATTAGCAAGCTGTGTCACTGCTGATGCTTTGGATGTCCAAACATGTTCCAAACATGCCAATGTCAGTCTTTGCATAACAGTCTTTTTGAAACCTTGTATGCCTGAATATATTTTACTTATCCCATCATATTATAAGAGCAATTTGATTAGATACACAATTGTGCATTCAAAGTTACTTTTTGTCCCCTATTGCTTTAAGTTGAAATATTTGAACTTTAAGTGTGTATCTCTCTGCATTCTGGGTTTAATTTGCATCTGTGACTCCCATTTTCCAGATGCCATGCCCCTATTTCTTGCCTCCTGTATCTCAATATTTTTATATGTATTCTTGTGTCTTAAATCTTCCTTCTGTCTGGTAGAGCTCCACTGCTGACTTTCCCATTTACCTGCTTTGCTTCTTCAGCTATAACCACGGATCCCCCTTCCTATGTCATCCTAGTCTCGGATATGTTCTTTCTTTTAACTCCTAATTTTGTTTGAGATTGATTGTTTGATGTGATGTGATGTGGTATGGTGGTGTGTGTGTATGTGTGTGCTTGCCTGTGTACCTGTGTGTACATACCACAGTACACATGTTGAGGTTAGAGGACAACTTGCAGGAGCTGGCTTATTCTTTCTTTGTGAGTCTCATGGCTTTTGCTGAACTCTGGTGACAGACTCTGGTGATAGGTGCCTTTACCAACTGCTCCATCTTGCCAACAGTGCAATATTTGTCCCTTACCTTTCCTTTCACGTATTTTTAGCTCCCCATCTCTTAATTTAATAATTAAATAATTTAATAATGAAACTCTGACATAACTACTCTAATAATGTTTCTGCTTGTTGCTTTTCTGTGTTATAACTCTCATAGCTCCTTTGGAAATATCAACAATTAGACTGACAGTAAGTATTGTAGCATGTCAACATAACTATAGTTAATCACTTTCACTTGCTAACATTTCTCTGGCCCAGTTACCTGGGGTAAATGATTCTCAGGAGCCACTAGTCACTGTGATTGTTTTGTTGTTGTTGTTGTTGTTGTTGTTGTTGTTGTTGTTGTTTTTCTCATCTCAAGAGGAGTGGGTAGGCATCTGACATTGAGAGGGCAGGGGCACTGCTAAGCTTTAATAGCACAGAGGACAACAGCCCATAATAGATACTTCCCTGGTATAATGGTCACCAGTCCCATGGTTGAGAGGCTGCGTGCCAGCTAACTGTCTAGAACAAGGTTTAGACCTTAGGGCAAAACAGCATTGTAACCTTCTGGCCCAGGATTTGTAAATGAAGAGTTTTCCGAGTCTATTATTTAAACACCAGAATTATTTGTAATTCTCTGATCTGAGCCCCTTGAACATCTGCCCAAGTGCCTAGCTAACTGTATATGCTTTAAACAACAGAATCAAGCAATCATTGTTCCAAAGAAATGCAAGTCACAAATGCAAGATTCAGTGAGCTTAGTTGTTTTCGTTTCTTGATTTTTCTTTTCTCTACCCCCTTCTTCCTACCTCTAGTCACCTGCTATTTATATACAGCAATTCCAAACAGCCTTCCTTCTCCCTACGACTTCTCGTGGCTTTTGCTGTTATTGTTATTTGTTCTTTTTCCAGTTCTCTATAGACTTCCCCATCATTGGATTTTGGGCATAAGCTTGTAGCATATTCTAATAGTTTCATAAAACGTCACATTTCCCCAAATTAATATAATATACTTCCAAGGAAAACAAAGCACTTTCAGATAAAATTATCTGAAGGTTTGTGATGTCAAACAAAAGCAAAAGAGGACTTGTCTAACCAGATATAAGAGTACCATAAAAATTCATTATAATCAATCAAAATGGCAATGACCCATAATAGAAAAAATTATAAAAATATCCCAGAATAATAAGAATTTGAAAGAAATGAAAACATGATAGATTAACTAAATGCTATTTGCACAACAGATTAGCTATACCTTTGGAAGGTGGTATTTATAGAAATGTACTTGAATTAAAAGAAAATGACCAAGTAAGAACTTCACAGAAATTTATAAATCAATCTTGATAAACTATGAATATAAAATGACCATCATAAAGATGGAAAGATAATTTATAAAAAATAGCTATTGAAAAAGAAAAAAAAAACTTCAAATGGGGAAAGACATTATAAACAAAATCAATGGACAGGCAACATATTGGGGGAAACCATTTACATGCAAATGATGAGTCTTTGCTCTCTCTTTGAGTGATAATTTGGCAATAAGTAACAGAAACATGGACCCAGACTAGGACCAGGCAATCTGTAAAGGATCAAACCTTCTTGGCCACAGACATGAGAAGTTTGTTCAGGTTCAAGGGAAGTCATAGAAATGTACAATAAAACAACAGCCTGTCATTTCACCCTACAGTGTTTGGCAGCAGTAACAACACTAACAGTTGCACTTGGCAGGGATGCAGGGAAACCGAACTTCTACACATTACCAGTGGAAATGCAAATCATTAGGAGACTTTTTGGAAAGCAAATCACATCATTTACTGCACCTTCAAACACACAGGCCCTCCTGACCCAGCAAGGTGAATTTTAGAAGTCTAATCCATACAAGTTAAAAACAAAAACAAAAGCAAACAAACAAACAAAAAAACCTAGCTCTTAACGGGTTGTGAACGAGGATGCTTATTGGAGTATTCTTAAGAGGACAGATTGAAGAAATTGCCAGGGTTCTATAGAACTTCATGGGTCCATTAAAAGGGTAAATCAGTGCTCCTCCTGCTCAGACTTGAGGATTTCCTAAGAGGCATTTTTCCCTACTGTGTAAAGATTCACAAAAGTATATATAAAATGATTCAAAAATTTTAAATCAACATCATACCCTCCTGTACGTATCTGGAGGTTTCTTGCTCTTATGCCTGTGTTTGTGTATTGTATACTCTTGACTCGGACCTTGAATGGGACTCAGGAAATATAGCCATGTACATTGTTTCCCCCTCCCACCCATTGCTCTCTTGAGGCCCCAGGGAATGGGGAGGCCTGGGTGGGAGTGGGGTGGAGGACATCTTCTTGGAGACAGGGGGGAGGAATGGGATGAGGAACTGTGGGAGGGCAACAACTGGGTTGTGAAGAAAATAAAAGTATTAAAAGTATTAAAAACAAACAAACCATCCCAGAGGTTCCAAAGATCCCTGGCTGGCAAACAATCCTGACTGGCAAACAACCCACTGTATGTAGACTGGGTCACAAAGGGTGAATGAGGCTAAATTTCAAGTTCCTCTTGAGAAACTGAATTTGGAAAATACTGTTACAATACTTAGTAGCAGAAACAAAAGACAAAAAGGCTAAAGCAAGAGATGACTTGAGTGTATTTAGAGCCAGGTAAACTATGGTGAACTGAAGGCTTGAGGGACCACAGACTAAGGTGGTGGAGCAAGGCAGTTGGTAGAGAGTAAGCCAGCGAGCAGCAGTACAGTTGGAGACAACCATCTGGCCCCGGAGACAGACACTAAAGCACCAGGCCTTCACACTACTTGTGTGTTCCGCCACCCCTGGGTTTGTGCATCCCTAAAGCAGATCTCTGTCTCTTGAGCTCTCTGGACTGTGCAATATTAAATGCTTTATATTCTGGGGAGAATTTTTTCCTGAGGCTACTCCTTGCCCACTGGTAGATAAGAACCTGAGGTATTTAAGTTGCCAGCAGAGACTTGTGTCAGTAACAAGCACCTCCAATCCCATGTCATAATGCGAAATTTCAATTTGATCTAACACGTGACTTTAACCACATTCTCCCCAACTTGCTGAAGACAGGTAGCCGACCTTTGAGAAGAGGTATAGAGAGGGCCGTCTTTCTCACATGCCTTATTTATCATTCACTGGATATAGGTTCTGACATCTCCAAAGTGGGGAAAACAATAAGAACCCATTTTATGTGGTTGATATAAGCCCCCCCTCAGAGCACCTATATAGGCTCTACATGTGAGATATTTCATGTGAGGCTCAAACCTCATTCATCAGCATCCATCCCCAAACTCCTGGGGGCATCTTATGTTGCCTCTTGGGCTACATCTGGTTCCTTTCCAAAGCTGAGATCCCCAGACAACCAATGTGAGCAAGAGACTCTCATGTGAGTCTCAGCCCCTTACAAGTCTCACCTGCCAGGGGATGCTAAGGCCTTGGGATCCTTTCACTGGCTTAATGTGGATGACAGGTGAGAGAGCCATGCAACTAGACCAATGGATGGCGACCACAAACCTCCCTGGAGAAGTGCTTCTGTGTTTCAAATCCTGATTTAACATCTGTTGCAAATGTGTGTGGTGATAATTACAAAGAGGAATTTAGTGCAGAGAACCTGGTGGGACATACACTGGATTGTGAAATTGGGAAGAGAGAGAAGATAAGACATTGGGTTAGAAGGAGATGGGAGAGGGTATCAAAATTAAAACACTGTTAAAGCAAGCAAATAAACAATGTGTTTGTTATGGAAACATTTGTGTGTGTGTGTATGTGTTTGTGTGTGTGTGCGTGTGCGAATGCTTGAAAAGAAAACCACATATAGAAATTAAGCAATCATTTTCATAGTGTGTTAGTAAACCACCATGAGCTGTAATGGAAAAGATCTTAAAACGCAATGTGATATTGTGCATGTCATGAAATTTAAAACAGGATCAGCAAATTCGCATATGACATGTAAGTCACACATCTTCACTTTCTTCAGCAGCTTGGGTGTGCTAAGAATCCAAATTGCCCAATGGAGCCCTGAGCCCTGGGTATCTGCTCTCATCGGGAGACTACTGGCTCTCATTAATTGAATTTAGAAACCTCACCGTGGCATTATCCTGTCTAGAGACTAAATTAAATGCATGGATTATAATTCATTTACTGAAATTAGATGCCATCAGGCATTGGCTCCAAAGTCAAAGTCTTTTTGCTCGTGGGTATAGCTGGACCAGCTCCTAGGTGACATGTGTCATAGACTGGTGAGCCGAAGAGAACCCAGGTCTCGTGCAATTCCTGCTTCAAGTACATAGGACAAATTCAAGCTGGCCGCTTAACCTTTCTAGGCCTTATTTTCCTTGTGTATGTCCTTAGATGACAGCTAAGATCCTTTGCAGCTAGCATCGTTCCATTTTAAATAACCCAAGACTTCCCGGGGGGGTCTGTAAAATACAGATTACTGGGTCCTGCCTCCAGACACCCTGATTCTCCCGAGTTGGCCCCAATGTTCCATTTCTCACAGGTATCCGTGAAAAATGGGGGTCCTGGTCCGCAATGCTGACGAATTTAAAACTTGAAAAATGAAGTATTTGCTTTTCTGAGTAAAAGTGGTTAATTGCAAAGTGAAGTAAGCTCACTATACGTATTTCCACTAAAATAAATATCTGTGCAAGACCTTGTGGGACATGTGTACAGTTTGAAGTGTGTCACATTGTCTTGCTTACTGTAATTATAAGAAAGGTACATTTTTTTTTCTCCTAAGATAATGTGAACTTCTACAGTCTTAGTTCCCAGGAGCTTGGTGCACGTAGAAAGCAGGACAGGGTATAGCTCGGTGATGGAGGATGTGCCTAGCATGTGCAAGGCCCTGTTTTTATCCCTGGTACTGCAAAACAAATGAATAGAAATGAAGAAATTGATAAGTAAATAAAGAAATATAAAAAGTCCTGCTAACAACGTCTGGAACTAGGTACTGTAGGTGGAGGGAGTTTACCGTGAGTGAGTGAATAGTACTGTGAACTGAGAGGTGGAACTGTGTGTGGAGGGATGGTACCGTGCGTGGAGGGGTGGTACCTGCGTGGTGGGGTGGTACTGTGTTTGGAGGGGTGGTTCTGTGCGTGGAGGGGTGGTACTATGCGTGGAGAGGTGGCACTGTGCGTGGAGGGATGGTACCGTGCGTGGTGGGGTGGCACTGTGCGTGGAAGAGTGGTACCGTGTGTGGAGGGGTGGTACCGTGCGTGGTGGGGTAGTACTGTGCGTGGAGGGGTGGTACTATGAGTAGAGGTGTGGTACCATGCATGGAGGGGTGGTACTATGCATGGAGAGGTGGCACTGTGCGTAGAGGGGTGGTACTATGAGTAGAGGTGTGGTACCATGCATGGAGGGGTGGTACTATGCGTGGAGAGGTGGCACTGTGCGTAGAGGGGTGGTACCGTGCGTGGTGGGGTAGTAGTGTGCGTGGAGGGGTGGTACTATGAGTGGAGGTGTGGTACCATGCGTGGAGGGGTGGTACTATGCGTGGAGAGGTGGCACTGTGCGTAGAGGGATGGTACCGTGCGTGGTGGGGTAGTACTGTGCGTGGTGGGGTGGTACTGTGTGTGGAGGGGTGGTATCGTGCATGGTGGGGTTGTATCTGAGCTGAGTCAGTCCCCAGCTTGCATGGTGGAGGACTAACCACAGCTTAGTGCCTTAAATTCTTGGAACTTATATTGTGCATCCTTGAATATGCCTGTCAAAACAAGACAAAATCAAACAAAAAGTATTTTCTATTTCTCCCCAGAGCTGTTGACAGATCAAATAAGATGCTTTGTAAAAGATTACTTATAAATTGCTAAGTTTTCTATAATAATATCTATAATAAAACTTAACAACAATCAACTCTTCTTGGGCGTTTAACTGGCTCTTCAGATACCCCTCCTATAGCACTTTAATTATTTGTGACTGCACATAAAATTGCCAGAAGTTTGTTCTCAATAAAGTAGCCACCATAAAGAATCTGCTTTCTCTCCTTCGCCTCTTGCCACTGTCCACTTCCGCAGTGTAGATGTTCAAAGGAAGGAAAGAAAGAATTAGAGCCATTCCCCGTGGAAGCTCTGCGTTTACATACCTGTTTTACACTCCAAGATTCTGAACTCATAGCAATTGCTGGGTGTGTGGGTACTGCCCTGCTGTTCCATCTATTAATTGCTTGTGGCCATAGCGGTATCTATGCTGGTCTCTGGTGCTATCTAGATCATGGATGCTTTAATAGACTAATCAGCTGTGGCCACTTACGCCTTTTATCCCCCACCTGCTAATGTTTTCCCACCCATCCTACACTGCCCATATATTATAAAGCCCCATTCAGATCCCCGTGTTTGGGTTGGCCTCTCGCTATTGTTTAAATCAGCTTCACTACTCTTCTCATTAAAGATGCTTTTCCTTTGTAATTTGACTGCCAGTCCACACCCTGAGTCATTGTCTGCAGTTCAGCCCATGGGGTGTGCGTCTACCATCCTCACCAGAGCCGGTGATGAGGCACAAAATATAGCTTCTCATCTTGAGCTCTTCAATGTGGGATTTCTCTCTGAAACAAATTCTCTGACTTGGAAACATGATTATTAATATTATTAATCGTGATTAATAACATTCATATAACATTAAAATACGATTATCGTTTCCATATCACACTCAGATGGAAGCACTAGAGAAATGTGCACATGTGAATATTCATCTTTTCGGTTACTAACACTTTGAGGAAGAGTTGTCCAAAATGAGAGGCATTTCCATACACTGCATTTGCAAGTCAAATTTTTCTCTTAACATTTAAGTAGTAGAAAAACAAGATTTAGAAGAGCCACTTTCATCCTTTAAAGTTTACCACGGTGTAACTGTTTCAAAGGCACATGAACTGTTTTACCTTTGATCGCAATGATAATCTGAAGACCCTTTCTATTTGGGGTTACTATGGTTACGCTGCACGGGTGATGTGGGAGCTGCACTGCTGTTTTGATAAAAATAGGTATTAACTACCAGCCACGGTGCTTCTCATTTCATAGGACCTCTTGCAGAAAACGCAGCCGCATATTTAAAGGGGGACATGCGGGGTGCGCGGAAGCGTCTCCAAGGCAGCATGATGGAACATCTGCATAAATAATGGTGATTGGTCATGTGTATAAAAATATTTTTAATTAAATTCCTTCTAATTAAACAGGGCATCTTGCTGAATCCCTTTCTGTTATTTGCACCAAGCTTAGTCGTGAGGAAGATGGCTGATTAGCAGACCCAAGAACCTATAATTAAAAGCAGAACTGTTATTTTTGGAGAAAAGCTTCTTCAATAGGGGTGACTTAATTGGGCTGTCTCTCATAATTTTTCATTTGTCACTGAACTCCTCACTTAAGTCTTCATTTTTTTTTAACATGGGAAAAATGATTACTAACTTGGCGTAATTCACAGTTTTTATTTTTGATTTGTGTTTTCCTTTGGTCTCTTTGATCATGCTCTCTGGTCACTGTTGTGTGTCACTATTTGATGGTGGTCTTCAGTTATTTGTTTTGTCAGGGAGGCTGTCATCCTTTTGTATATCATATTATATATTGATTTTTTTTTTTTGTCATCTCTGGCCCTCCATACCTCTGTATTTCCAAGTGTCAAGTAGCCAGACACTCAACTGCTCATCTTTGGTTTAGTATCCTACCTTGTGAATTCAAAAGAAAACTAAACAACATTCTATTCACCAAAATAAATAAATACATCATAAACAAACAAACCAGATGCAATTGACAATGGCGTTTCCTCAGTATCACAATTAACATTGGAGAACAAAGACAACATTCAATTAACATCTGCTATCTGCTAAGTAGCACAAGAATAGACTCAGGCAGGTGTGATTCCCATAGTCTTAAGAGTTAAAACCAAAGGCATTAAGTTCATGGAGTTGAATTATCTGTGAGGTTGCAGAGGAGAAACATGGTGACTCTACTTCCAGAGTATTATATTTGGAAGAGAACACTGTTTTGAGTCTGAGGTAGAGGGCAGGAGGGAGAAAATATTCACCTGCTTTCCTTGAACTCCAAGGGAAAGATATTGCATCTCAAAGGAAGTCTGAGCATATTAGCCTACAGCATTTCCCCCTGAAGCCATCAGGCTTCGAAATAGTGCTGGCAGGCCAACCAATTTCTTTATGTGATCTGCTGCAAGCCTGCACAGTGTTATTTAACAGCACTCGAATGCATTCTCTCGCTCTATCCAATTCCATGTTAAGCATACTGTGATAGCATCAGTTTAAAAGCCTCTATATAAACCTTAGTCTATAAAACACCCTCATATAAACCCAGATTCTATTCTCGAGCAAATTTACTCAGAAATAAAAATACCAGCTTGGATTTATATTGTGTACCTCTTTCAAAGAACTCAAATAGCTTCCACACGCAGTGTTTCCGTTCATTTCACATCATTGTCTCAGGGAGAGAAGAGCCACGTTTTAGTAAAATAATTGAGGTGCAAAGGAATTTGATGATAACCTGAGATTTTACAGCCAGCCAATGAGAACTAGACTAGTGTGCTGGGCTTTGCATTGCTTAGGTTTCTGGACTGTGCTCTTGCAGGACACTAACATCTATGCGTGCAAAATGTCTTAATTAACTTCAGCCAACTTTTAGCTAGCTGCAAATCAATAATGCTTTTACTCTACCCATCCAAACAGCACCCCTTCAGGAGTCAGCATGCAGAAGAAGCACCCCAAAACTGATAAACACAAACATAGGGGTTCCATCTGAATTCTCCTACACACAGAGTCTGTCATCTACTGATAACAGTCTGTAACTGTGTGCACAAATATCTGACTTGACACACTTGCTACAACTGATTCGATCACCACCATGATCAGGCGATTTTATTCATTCTAAGAAACAGAGGTTCTAAATACTTCATTGTTTATGTCTATAAAGCTCACAAACAGCAGTGTTGAAGACGGTGCTTCCAAAATTCTTGGACCCACAACCACTGCTATTTCTCAAGACAAAACAGCACCCTGTCAGTCAAGTTTGTTTGTTTGTTTGTTTGTTTGTTTTAAAGATACTCAGTAGTCAAGAGTCCAGTTCTCATTTTCCTATTGATTGCATTCAATGGACATTTAATGAGTGACTACTGGGTAGCAGATTCTGAGAGTGAGTCTGCGTGCAATAAGGTTAGGCCTCAGGATTCTCCAGCCTGCAGAGAAATGTAGTCCCAGCCACTAGCAATGAGTTTAAGAGACAAATCAACACTCCAGGGGCTTTGTAAACACAGGGGAGCCCTGTATTAGCCAAGTTGGCTAAGGCTCTGGGATAGCATTTTAAAATTCCCCTCACCAGGAGCCAAGCTGTGCCTGTTTGAAGAGACACCCTGCCAGCTAGTGGAGCCAGGAGCCCTATTTCCCATCTAAAAGAGACAGGTCTATGATGAGCAGAGGGTTTTCATTCCCATTCAGGGTTCCAAATATTGTGACCTGCTCAACATTAGCAAAGGATCCCTGGGCTCAGATAGTTCTGGGATCAAGGCTAGAGAGATAGTTCTCTCCTCGTTCCAGCAGAGAAGGTTAAACTCATTAATAACTTCCGCCATCCTACCCTCTGCATTTGAAGCTCAGTTCCTCTCTAAACCACTCTCTTGATCCCAGCACCACAGCAGGCCTCTTTCTGCATAATTAGGAGGATGTGAGGGATCCATATCCGAGATCTGTAGTTCAGAGGACGGGATTCTGAGAGCTATAAAATTTGAGATGTGGTGGGACCTTGAAAGACAATCTTTTTCAACCTCCTCATTTGCAAACAAGGGCCCCAAGATTCAGAAAGAGAGAGTAAATGTGCATGCAGTCTGCACAGAGTTGCAAGGAAGAAAACTTTTAGCCTTTCTCTACTTCCCCCCCCTCCCTTAAGTCATTTTACGCCAATAAGGAAACAAACAAGTATAGATATCACTGTTTTTGACGGCAAGATCTACTACTGGCATGAATAGTAGTCATGGCCACTACTGTTTGTCCACCACTGTATGCCAAGCACCTTGCAGAAATGATCCCTCTCAGCCATTTCCCAGGGCATCTAAGGAATGAGTGCTTCTCTTCATTTACACATGCAATGCACGGGGATGCTCTAGTCAAGTAACTGGCTCCAGTTTACCAAATTAATTCACATCCTAGTTGGCACCTGCCCTTGGCTTGGGTTGACACCAGAGTCAGGTTTCTATCCCCTTTCCTCTACTCCAGGAGAGTAATGAATTTCAAGGATCTCACACCAAGATCTTGCTTGAGAAGTTAGAAGTCCAGTCATGGAGCATCAGCTGCCCAGAACAGACTTAGAGACAGTGATAAAGGATGGCCAGCTACACCTCAGGATATTGGACATAGATGCAGAGAGACTCCAGGTGTCCTGATGATATGGTTTCAAGAACACGCTGAAAAAACCATTTGAAGCACTGCCACAGTCCTGTGCGCAGCTGGGAAACAGCTGTGCTTGATGGACGTCTTTGGCTAGCTGCTCTTGGGAATGGAACAGCTCTACTCAGTGGGGGTAGTTCACTCTCAGCAGTGCTCAAAGGCAGACCTGCAGGATGGATGCTTTGAAAGTCAGTGTCCAGCCCCACACCGTCTGTTGGTGAGTTAAACGTGATGTTGTACATTGAAGCAAAACCTACATTCAGAGATGTCTTGGATCTTTTCCTTACTGTCTGTATCCTTTTAGGGCACAGCATGTAGTAAAGTCCAAATCATGGAAAAAAAATAGTCAAGCAGAAAAAAATCATGGATGTGTGAGGTCAATATTTATACATCCCTAAGGGTTGGTGCTGTAATGTGTCTGGGACAGGAGAGTACCCACTAGTAGTGGACAAAGATTGGTTTTTCTTGGTCTAAGAAGATGCTTGAGTCCTTGAATTGGTTAAGAATACTTGAAAATGTGTAGCCCAGGCTGGCCTCGTGATCCTCCTGCCTCTGTCTCCTTCAGCAAATCCTCAATGGAGGAGCTAGACAAAGTACCCAAGGAGCTAAAGGGATCTGCAACTCTATAGGTGGAACAACAATATGAACTAACCAGTACCCCCCGGAGCTCGTGTCTCTAGCTGCATATGAATCAGAAGATGGCCTAGTCGGCCATCAGTGGAAAGAGAGGCCCATTGGTCGTGCAAACTTTATATACCTCAGTACAGGAGAACGCCAGGGCCAAGAAGTCGGAGTGGGTGGGTGGGGGAGTGGGTGGGGGAGCGTGTGGGGGACTTTTGGGGTAGCATTGGAAATGTAAATGAAATAAATACCCAATTAAAAAAAATACTTGAAAGTGCCTTCTGTTTACCTGGATGTTCTAGATAAGAAACTCTGTGTTGTGTTATTACTGTGTTATTTTGAACAGAAATGGCGATAGCATCTACAGACAAGTACTGTAGGGCAGCCAGTGAACAGAAAAGCAGTGGATAACCTGGTGAACAGACAACACCGAAGCTGCTCCTGCCTCAAGAATTAACCTTCAGAGGTTCATTCATTCAACCAACCAACAGAATTAATGTTCACTGCTCACCAGGAAATACCAAGGGGTTGACAAGCACATAGCTGAGCAAACAATACAAAGGAGGCCTAATTTGTTTTTAAAATGATGCAATTATTTTTATTTTATGTATATGTGTGTTTTGCCTGCATGTGTGTCTATGCACTATGTGTACAGTATCTGAAAAGACCAGAAGAGGGGGTTGTATCACCTAGAACTTTAATCCAGTCCTCTGCAACGAAAGTGCTCTTAACTACCCAGTCAGCTCCCCGGCCTTTGTGACTGACCACTACCTTAGTATCCCAGAAGGCCATTTTAAGTGAGTGGGTGCTATTTCTTAGGGTGATAGCACTTTTAAAAATCGCCCCTTTCACATAAGAAAATAAATTCACTGGTAACTGAATGTTTTATTTTTGCATCATTTTCCTTCTAGAAAGGATTACTGTAGGGGGCCAAAACTTCAGGACTAACAAAGCTAATTCTTGCTGCAGTATCTGATGTAATATCACACCTCCAGGATGGATTTCTGGCTCCTCGCCTGATCTTGTAAACTGCTGGACTGCAAAGTGTAGTTTGACTTCTATTATTGTACTCTCTCAAGCCAGAGATTTTCCCGTTGCAAATAAAAATCCATCCATCCATCTATCTATCTATCTATCTATCTATCTATCTATCTATCTATCTATCTATCCATCCATCTACCCATCCATCTATCCATCCATCCATCCATCCATCCATCCATCCATCCATCCATCCATCCTCCTATCTATCTATCTATCTATCTATCTTCTTAAAACACAAACAAAAAGCTCTGGGTTGGTGACAATGTATTCCTTAGACTCAAGAAAAGCAGATTTATGACGCCTTGCTCCCAGGGAGTGGAAAACTAATCAAACAGCCATTGCCAGTGACAGGCACACAGAGCCACTGCAGGTGAAACTGCCTGGGAGGTGGCTGAGACCTGGGTGTGATCGGTACAGAGAGAAGCAAAAGCTGAAGACTGAGATTCCACGGGGAGAAGCACGCTGAGGATGCTTTCCTGGACAGTGTGTGTGTTAAAGCAAGGAGCTTTAGAAGGACAGCAAAAAGAGGTCATGGAGCATGAAGGAAAACCACAGAAGGGCAGGCAGTCTCCCCAAACAAAGAAGAGATACAAGGAGCCCAGAGTCTGCACAAGAGGAGTCAGCAATCTGGAAGTACTCAGGATGGCTAGGGCCTCACATACGGCATCTGTGGCTTTGAGAAAGGGACTCTGGGCACCATGTTTCATGTTTATAAGCTTGGCCTGTTTTATGAATGGCTTTCTGCTTATTCTGACCTAAAAATACTAAACATTTACTGTAGAAAATTCAGGATAATTAAAACAAAAAATACCCAGAAGAGAAAATTGCTGTTGGCTCCTCTTGTGGGGGCTACTTTGTGATTTGGGACTTATTCTCCCAAGATGTGGCTTACCAGACTGTTGACATGGCACCCTGATCTGAACTCCATCCTAGTTAGCACCAGTTCCTCATGCTGACTATATACAACAGTGCGGCCTGGACAGGGTCATTCCTGGAGAATAAGGCTATGAGATATAAAACAACACATTCAGAGAGACTGGATGATATGGTATGCTGTGTGTGATGATAGCACCAGGAGGGACATTCAGAGACGACTACATCAGTGTTAAGCTCCCATAGCCCCATAGGCAGCATCCTATGATTTCCTTCCCCCACTCCCAGCCCCCACACTTTTTTTTTTAATCTCTGATACAAGCTTGCATTTGTTAAGCATGATATAAAACATGGATTTGTATATGTGATTTATTTTTATTTTTATTTTATGCCAGTGGTGCTATGGGGCAAAGGGGCTCTGAAATGGCTGAAAATAGGGACATTCCAGCCATATTCTCACTCAGGAGCTCTGAAGCCAGCACACCCATCATGTTCAGATCACTATGAACCAAGGGGCCCAGACATATTAATGTGTTAGCAATATAATAAATCACCATGTATCCAGCAGATTTTGGCATTAAAACTTTATCTCTTTACTTTGAAGGTCAGAAGTCCAGCTGGAATGAGTTCTTTGCTAGGAGTCTCAGAAGGTCAAATTCAAGGTTTTAGTTGGCTGGGGCCCTTTCATAAGTTCTAAGAAGACTCTCTAAGATCATCCAGGTTTGTGGCAGAATCCAGATTATTACAGCTACAGAGCTGAAGTTCCATTGCTTGCTAACAGAGATACCCACTGCTGTCCAAGACCCCTCTCTCTGCCCTGGTAAATCAGCATCTACATTTTAAAGTCAACAAAGATCTGACACACCTTTCTAACTCTTAGAATGTTCCTGACTTCCCCTGTTATTCACACCCCTCTAGTAAATTCTCTCACACCAGCCTAAGAAATTTCATCTCCTTTATTTTTATTGTATAAAATTCATTTTTATTCTGCCTCAGGTGTTTTGCTGGTAACAATTTACAAAATCATGACTAATGACAATCTTTTTTTTGCATACAAATTGTGAATTCACTTACAAGCAATAAATGTTACTGAAAGGAGAATATTTATTACATATTTAAGTGTTCAGTGATGTACCAAAGAGCCTGGAGGACACCAGGGAAGTTCAAGATTTGGCCAAGCCTCAGGGATCTCAGGTTCTTAGCTGGGGACGCAGCACCAAGTGCATACATCTAAGAACCGAATATCTCCATCATTTAGATCGATTCCACTGAAATACTCTCTTTCAACACTGTCTCATATCTCCTAAGACACATACTTCTTTTCTGCATCACGAATTCCAAAACATTATTTGTGGAACACACCCTTTTCTTTTTAAAAATATTTTTTATTAATCTTTGAAATTCCATATGATGTATTTTGATTGCACCCAGCCTCCATTTCTCTCATCTGTAGTTCTAGGCATCAAATATTTAGACTTGTGTGTTTAGTTTGGAACACTCAAAGAATCCAGGAAACTAGAAAGAGACTGTTAGTGGGGAGGATTAAAAAGACATTAAGGAAGGAGAGTGGATAATAGAATACAGACGATATGAATGGGGAGAGATTGAAGACGAGGAAAGAAATGACAGGGTAGGACAAGGGAAGGGATTCGGGGAGGGCTAAAACCTAGCATGTTTGGAAAGCATATGGAAAATGACATTAAAAAAAGAAGCTACATTCATAGCCAAAACAAAAAAAGAATTTAATTGGTGTTACCCTACACAGGGGATTATGCTCATCTCCGCAATCAATGATGTCCAAATTAAAAAGCCCAGTGCCAAATGTGGAATACCTCCTTTAGGTCCAAGGGTCCAGAGATCCCCCTAAATATTACAGACTTTTGCCATCGTTCTTGGTTTCCCACCAGAATTAGATGGTACCACCATCTTGCTGAAAACACCACACGCACTGGTTAGAGGACATGGAGAAATCGAGTTGGTGCTGAGCAGAAAGCTCCTTCTCTTCTGGCTAGCCATCACAGTACTAAAAGCTGCTAGGAATGTTAGAGGAGAGAAAACCATCATTAGCCTAAGCCGGCTGGGAATCCTACGAACTGCAGTAATACCTGCCGTAGCAAGATGACCTGAGCAAGCAATAGCGGTATGGGTGCTCTGGGGGCAACCAACTTCTCCGCGAGTAGATTTGAAGCCTGCTCCATAAGGAGGTACAGCTCTGCTATTGTAAATCTGGCAAAGGGGAGTTCCTGTTTCCCAGGGTTGACTTACTAAAGGGTCGGCTAAAGGGGCATAGTAGCAAATATCCCTCAAAATTAGCATCTCTCCACGTAGATTAGTGTATGTCTCAGACCTCATCAAAGGTTCTTGTGCAGTGGGTAGTGGCTAATGTAGAAACTCATAACTGGTAGAGTGCAAAGAATAAATGTCAGCCGAGCGCTCAGCCACATGTGGGCCATGTATATCACACTTTATCACCTCAATTTTGAGGCTCGGGAACAGTTTCAGAAGAGGAAATCAGAAGTATTGCAAGAGCTGGAGGTCAGAAGGGCGTCGAGCTGAACAGTCTCATCTGGACATGACAGGATTGCCACACTCATGGACTCCAGGCAGCTGTGGTTGCCTACATGAAGGTTAAACCTATCATTGTCCTAGTGTAATGAGGGAAGAGGTTTGCCAGCCTCTATCCCTGACTGGGGAGCTACAAACAATTGATGGCTTTTGAAGGAATAAGAAAGTTTTCTTTAAGGGAGTGGCCTCTGGTTGACTAATCCTGCTCTAGTCACCATATCCAAGAGTATGTGGGCAGCACAAATTGGAATAGATGGAATTCTGTTTTTTTGTTTTGTTTGTTTTTTTGTTTTTGTTTTTTGGGTTTTTTGTTTGTTTTTTTGTTTATTTGTTTGGTTGGTTGGTTGATTTTTTGAGACAGGGTTTCTCTGTATAGCCCTGGCTGTCCTGGAACTCACTTTGTAGACCAGGCTGGCCTCGAACTCAGAAATCTGCCTGCCTCTGCCTCCCGAGTGCTGGGATTAAAGGCGTTTTGTTTTAGAAGACACAAAGTTGGGGAACAGTGAGGGGAAATTTCCCCCCTCACAGGCTCATGTGATCAGGATTGACCACTGCTTCAGCTGATCTAGGATAAAATACCGATTTTAAGGTCTTCTGACTTATTTGCATTCAAGAGCCGTCGTAGTCATGTAACGAAACATATTCACATGTTCCAGGTGTTGCTAATTGACAGATTTGAGAAGGGAGGAATGTTCAGATTCTCAGACAGGATAAGCACATGACATCACCCTGTCCCTTTGCAACACTGCGATTCAAGTCCAGGGCCTTGTGAGGCTAGGCAAGCATTCTACCAATAAAGAATAGCCTTAGTCCTTGATGAATTAATTCCTCATTCTAGTCTTTATCTTTTCTCTCTCCCAAGCCTGTGCTGACTCCTCTCAGTATTATGCTCATTTGCCCTTGGACACATTCTCCATGTTGGAACTATTATGTAATATTCTTCATTGTCCTTATCCAGAGTTTGGGAAATTATGATATACCATGTATGTTTTATATCTTTTTATGGTAAGAAAACTTGGTGAAGCACTCCTATTCGATGTCCCCCATGATCATAACTAACACAATGCTCTTTTGACTTCTTGTTTTCCTTACAATTGTTCCATGTAATAAACCACGGTATTATGTTTACCTCCAAGTGATGATTTATTAGTGAGCCATCACTAACTTGGGCTGCTCTTTGGAGCCACTGGCCTTTGCTCTTAATATATTTCATGATTTGTAGGTAAACATTTGCCTGCCATTTTCTGTTTTAAAATGGCAATGTGCTGAAGCAATCATTGTGATTGGAGAACTCTTGTGTGGCTGGCTGAGTCATCTTCACTTGGATAGAGGGTATACGGCACAGATCCCCATTAAACTGCACCATGGCTCATTAAACCCCATTGGGGAGAAAATTGGGTCTTTGTTAAATGTTTATGTTCTCTGCTAATGTTAATTTTAGAATATTCTTGCTGTAGATACCTTGGGGGAAATTTTAAAGCACTAGCTGAAGTGCCAAGCAGGTCTCAATCCATGAATTCCCAAATATAAGACCTAGGAACTAGTACCTGCTGGGGTTGGTTATTAAATATATTTCTTTGCAGCATTTACATGCTAGCATTTGATTTTCTCATTGCAAAACCTTATGACCTTCTGGTTACTGTTTTCTACTCTCAGAGACCAGTAGGGGATGTACTTGTGGCTTTTGAGCAAAAGGTGAAATCAATTATTCTCAAACACCATGCAGCTATGAAGTCAAGAAGAGGATTGTGATTGTCTGTGCTTTTGTTGTGCATCTTTCCATTAAAGAAACAGCTCCCCAATATTTAACCTTTCAAATGAATGCCTTAAACAAATACAGATACCAGTGATGGAATTGTGACTCTAGAAATAGGCTCCTGGGGTTAATGTAAAAACACAACCATTTCCTCCGTTGAGAGTTACTGTGAGTTCTGCATATACACTCAGAGTCAGTGGGTTACCGCATGGCAAAAGATGTTACGACACAGGGAGCCTTTCTGGGTGAGGATCCAGCATGGAATCTGAGCTCTTCAGAAACTAACAAAGGGAAACATTTCCTCATCTTTCTCAAACAGGATGCTTAGCTAGTGTCATTCTCAGTGCATAGAGAATAAGCCGTTATATACCCACCTCTCTTAGGACAGTCACTCTCAGGCATTTTATAATATGGCTCTTCACAACTCTCCCAGGGTAAGAAAGACCCCCAAAGAGTTTCTGTTCATGTACCCATTATTGTTTATCCAACTAGAAATTAAGACAAATTTCAAAATGTCATTTTATTGACTTAAGTAACAATAATTTGTACATTTGACTATAAATAATATAACATATGAAAGATAAATTTATTTTCCAAGAGAAACAAAACACTATGTTGAGGAGAGTAGCATCATTTCCTTATATTTTTGCAAAGTTCTTCAGTGTAGGATATGAGCAATAAAAGACAGGGGCTCCTTACATCTGCCCCTGAATGCCACATGATGTACTAATGCTATCACATAGCCTTTTGTAAACTCTATTTTAGTAAACCAAAGAATGAGAATAGAAAAATGCAATTAACACTTCCCTACTGTTGTGAAGATATTCTGACCATAAAGATGTTCCTGGGTATGGTTCAAGAAACTCCAACAATCCTTGGTCTATCCTTTGAAACCACTACTCTGGCCACCAGAGCTTGTTTTTTCCCAAAGAGACCTGGCTGAAGGGATTGCAACAGTGTGCTGGCATATAATGTCTTTTCACTACTACCTCAATACCTAACACGTGGATCACTACGAAGGTCAGATAAAGTTGACATGTTTTAGGCCAAATTCATTCATCAAGCTTTGTAGAATATACAATTTAGAATGGCCTCCACAAAGTGGCATCCAATGACCAACTTTCCAGACAGCATCATTCTTTGACCTAGTTCAGAAGGGTGGGATTCTGTTATATTTCTATTGTTATGACTGGCAGAACCCCACTGGCAAAACCCATTCATGAATTGATTTCATAGCCAAGTGTGTGGAGAGGGGGGGTCTAGATTCAAAATAATCCCAGTATTCTAGTCTATTCTCACAAAGCTACAACTGTTTTCAAAACCCTCCTATAATCACTTAAACCATTTGTAGGGGGATACATTTCACAGTACTCTTTTAACAAGAGAAGAATGCTACCTCATTTATACGTATAAATGAGTAACACTTGTCATGACTAACAAGGATTCAGCTGCAGAAGCCTTGGACACTGCTGATTCTTCATGTGTCATAGACAAGTGTCATACATACTGATCAGCACAGAAATAGCAAGTACTACAAAGAGAGCCAGCATGACAACACTGAGTGATGACTTAGAATGACAAGGGAGGAAACTATTGTGTCTTGTTGTCTATCGACCTAGGCAGATCATGTACTAGGATGCCGAGTGCTGGCACATTGAAATACCATTTGAAATTTAAATTCCTTGTAAAACATCAAGAGAATATGGGTCAGAGAGCTGCTTACAAAGGTTCTAAGGCATAGACTGTCACTAAATCACTCTGAAGACTTCAGAGCTACTGAAGGAGCTTGCAGAGAGCGATCATTTACAGACAAGCCGTTAAAAATACACAGAACATTATTTAGCAGTCAATACATTGGCATTCTGATTGGTTTCAATAGTCACTTTCTGGAGTTTTTTACTCTAAGAATGTTTTCTTACTATCTTTCTGATTCCATACAGAGTAGCTAGAGTTTCTATAGGATGATGGTATTAATAAAAATATCCCACTAGTTCAGTGTTTGGATTTCTCTTAGAGATTGTAAATTTTTCTCCATTTGATTCTAATAGTGTGTCGTAAGTCTTGGATTCACCCCTGCTGGAGATGCTGCAATTCATGTCCAGCCTCCAGGGGCCTGAGTCATGCATTGGTACCCAGCTTGCAGCAGACGATCTTTCATGACTCAGAACATAACTTCCCTGCTGTCCCTGGACACATCCTGCCTTCTTCTTCTTCTTCCCGTCCTATTAGCTCCCTTCTAGTCTATCCTCTGCCTTCAACCCTTCTATTTTCTGCCTGATTCCACCCAACCTACAACATGGAATGTCTAGAAGAAAGCCCAATTGGTTTCTGCACTCTTGTGATGCTGCTTCGGCTTTCTATCTTACCTCACCAGTACACCCCAGAAACACAGCCACCTACACTCTTCTCACTCATCCCATTTGGCTGCTCAAGCTCTTTTCTCAGAACTCTCCCATGGTTCCGAAGCATCTGTCAGTCACTTGGTGGTCACACTCTTTCCATGTCCTAAATGAAGGTGTGTGCCTCTGCGAATGGGAATCTTCTTTAGCATCAGAGGATAGATATGTGTGTGTGTGTGTATAATATACATATAGGTATATATATATACATACATACTAAAAATTTGGTCTTAGAGAGTATAAGAGAAGGAATTCCCAACCATGGATGAAGCAGCAGCAGCAGTTACCATGAGAGCCATGTGAACCACAATGTAATACAGGCAAAAATGGCCAAATCCGTTAATAAAATCATAGGTTCCGAAGATCTAATTATGTCATCTCTCCTTCCTATGCACTCTTACTCCTGCTATCTAGAATGCTCTCTTGAGGTCACAAAAGGTTCATCTTAAGTAAGTACTAATTATTTTTAGCCTAGCTTAGACTTAGGGCTAGTCTCCCCAACCCAGAGAGATCTGAGGAGAGCCTGCTATGAATTACACTGTGACCATTTCAAGAAAGTCTAAACTGGGACAGTGCAGCTAAGCATGTAAGGCACTGTGTGTAAAACTTAGCATTGTCTGTGAACTAACTAAATGAGTTCTTTTAAAAGTTCCAAGCTCAGGAGCAGAGTGGGTGGCTAATTCCCTGACTCACCTATTCAACTCATTTGCCGTCCTGACAAAATACTCCCTCCTCTAGGACACACTAGCTGGCTTTATTCTGAAGCTGTTCTGTTTCTTCACAGGGTAGACAGGAATTCGCAAAGTAATAGCTTTCTCCTTTGTGTGGGATATCGTTTATGAAGCAGGGCTCAGTTCTTTGTTCAGGAGGAATTGTGGGAATGTCAGATCATTTTTGAACATAATTGGATATACAGATAAATACTTTCCTCAAAAATAGCCTTCTGCTCTCTTTAGAAAGATGAAGAATCTATCTCATAGAACAGAGTGGATATCAATGAGTAGGAACTTTAGAATAAGAAACCAAGCCTTAAGTTGCCCATGAACCTAGGAAACCTCCCCAAGAGTAGAGGTGGGTCACAAGCTATCCACAGAGCTCAGGAACAAATATACCCAGAAGCTGAAGTTGGCACTTGAACTGCAGAGATAGAATTTTCTGATAAAGAATAACTTATATTTTATCCTACAAGATCCCAGCCAAAGGAGAATGTTGTTAACTAAAACCTCAGTTGAAAGCTCACTACTTTGGTTAGATGCAGGCACTTGACTCAACCTGAGATGGAGAAAAAGATCACCTGAGATGAATTCTGACTCTCTCATCTCCACCTACAGAAGCTGCCTGTTGTAGCAAATGGCTCAAAAGCACTCAGGAGCTGAGAGGAGATCTCTGTCATTTACCTGGGGTGATTAACAGGACCCTCTGGACTTGAATAATGAATTTCATTCTACACTTGATTTTTTTTTCTTTTTGGTTTTTCATGACAGGGTTTCTCTGTGTAGCCCTGGCTGTCCTGGAACTCACTCTGTAGACCAGGCTAGCCTTGAACTCAGAAATCCACCTGCCTCTGCCTCCCGAGTGCTGAGATTAAAGGCGTGCGCCACCAAACCCGGCTCTACCCTTGGTTTTAAAAAGGAATCAGGCCTGCTGCCATTCTAATTCATGATCCCCTCCCCACCCCCCTTCATTTGTTTTGCTGTTAGATCCTAGCAGTGGCTTCTTTGTTTTAAAAGGGGCACTAAAGAAAGATAAAATACTTTGACAAATAAAGCTTATCTGCCATTATAGTATGTGATACATTTTATGCCTATGACCAGGAGGAAAACTGATCATACAAATGAGCGTGTACCTCACTTCACATGCTCATCAACCTTTTGGTTTGGTTTTGTTGTTATTGTTATTGTTTTGAAATGGGAACATTCAAAATCTAACTTTCTTGCAATCTTCAAGTACATAATACATGATTTTAATATGTTTCATATTAAGTCGGAATCTGGAATAATCTCTTCTGCCTCTCAAGCACAAAGGCCAACCTATCCTCCTCTTTAAGTAGCATGGGGGTGCTGTTCCTCGCCTCTGTCCTTACAACACTCTTGCTTATCCAGTCACTAAGCAGCACGCTACATTGCAGCATATGCCGAGGGACTGGGAAGATGAGAACCAATAAATAAGCCATGTATAAGCACTATGGTCACTGGGCCATCTCCACTTGCAATGATGGATGTGCATGGCCCTCAGTGCTTGGAGCCCGACTCCACACCTCTCCCTTTCCTCGCCAGTAAAACCCATCTTTTACTGGAACTACTAGGGAGGCCTTGAGCCATCTCCCTATCCTGCTTCTGTTCTGCTGTCTGAGCTTTATGTCCAAGTTCAAATCAGAATGTGTCAACCAGCTTACTAAAGACCTTCAATTGTTTTCGACTGTGGCAGACAGAGCAACCTTCACATTTCTTGATTACTTGAAAACCCTTCACACTGAATTCACTTTCCTTCCCCATCCCCAAACCCAACTAGCACTCCATTTACAGAATACATATTGTCCTCGTGAACTGGGAGAGGAAAGAACAGAGTGAAAATACCCATTCTGCCTTTTTCCCCACCATGGACAGGTATCATTTTGTAATACTCTCTTTCCCTCTTGGCAATCAATTCAGTGGGTCATTTTCTTAATGAGTGCTGATCATACTTTGCATAATTGTTTCAAATGCCGAGACACCAGGAAGTTTTGAGGAGCACAGGTAATCAGCTTGTGGCATTTATAGCTGTGGTAGATTCACAAAGGCTCAGTGCTAAACAGCCTGTAGCAACTGAGTGAGTCCTGCTCTGGAGAACCATGTCTATGGCTGAATGTGCTCTCGGGAGCACATGAGAGCCAGGATCTGGTTGCCTTTCCATCCACAGTGCTAGGCCATTGAAACAATATTCAATTGCCCGTTCCTTCATCCCTTTATCAAATAATTACTGCACGCTGGTCAAATAAACACCAAGGGTTGCAAATTGGGCCCTGTTCCCAGGAAGCTCAGTCCCTTCTATAAGTCTGTGATTTGATCCAAATGCTAGGATCATAAAAGAATGAGCCAGCTCAAAGCTGAGGAGATCAGAGGATTCAGAAGCAGTCTCCCCCAAGACCCTTAAAGAATGAAGAAAAGGATTTCAAAAGCATGTCTCTCTCTCTCTCTCTCTCTCTCTCTCTCTCTCTCTCTCTCTCTGTGTGTGTGTGTGTGTGTGTGTGTGTGTGTATGTGTGTGTACGCACGCACGCGTGTGTGCATTGTGGAGCACATATAAGGGATGAGGGAATGGTGAAAGTAGATGCTAAAGGAATTTCTGCCCTTTTAGGAAGGGTCGAATACAAAACAAAAAAGGTAAGAAACTGCAGTGTGTTTAGAAAGTTGCAACAAGTCCAGTGTGACTTTGGAGGAACAGCAAAGGGTGGGTCAGGTGCTCAGAGAGAGGCATCTCTGGAAAGTAAGCATGGATAGAATTTCTTCACGGGGGTGGGGGTAGGAGAATCTGTTGTTTTTGAATGAAGATCTTGTGTTCATGTGGAGGGTGGGTTTAGGACCGTAAGTACTTAATAAATGCTTTTTAAAAAGTGACCATAACGAAGACACACGTTGTGGCTGTGTCTTAGCTAACTTGTCATCTTTATGTGTGTCTTCCTAGTGACAGTGCTGGCCATTTTCCATGAACTCCACGTGGACCCAGACCTGTACACACTGCTGTTTGGAGAGAGTGTACTGAATGATGCGGTGGCCATAGTCCTCACATAGTAAGTACCAGATCTTGATTGCATTCCTTTAACTGTGGTTCCTCGTGGAGTTAATTCCTGATATCTTTAATAGCATCTTCTTTCTATGACAGAGAGGAAACAGCCCTTTGTAGCTTTTAAGGAATTGTCACAGAAGATCCCCAATAATGGGCACAATTCATTAGGCACCTAATATCTAATACTGTTAATGGCCTTCACACTCCCAGATTATTACAAGATACTACCCAGAGGGTAACAGATTTTTTTTCTCAGTGCATATATTTAGCTGATTCACTGAAGGCTCCTAAGATGCACAGAAATGAGCTGCCTCTTTTCAAATCAATGCCACTTAGCATTTCCCTCCCACCAGTTGCTTTTCAGATAACAGGCTGACAGAAGCTCTAGAATTTAGCTTTTGGCAGTTCGGGACCTAGAACTCAGGGTCAGAGCACTTTACCTTCTCAGTGCAGATTCAGCACTGTAAGGCAAGCACAGGGTACCGCCCTTCCCATCCCACACGGCCCTGAAGCTTCCCCAGCTGAGTGCAGATGTGATTTCCCTTTGTGCTGAGAGGTTTTTCCCCCCAAGATGAGACCCAGCATGCTTTCTCCACCTCTTCTTTAGACACATAGCCATTTATATTTAATAAATGCCACTCTGGCAGCTTTTCATTGTGTCAGAGGTCTCTCTGTGGTTTTAGATTAAGACCAACATTTTGGGCAAAACTGTCAGATATTCCCAAGGAAAGCAGCTATCTGATAATTAAATGTGACAACGGAATTCTACTCCCAGTGTTAATTACTTCAAATGCAGTTGAAAATGTATTGTGGAATAACAAAAGATTTTAAAGGCAGACCTCAGAGTGAGGAGAGAGAAGCAGGCAGCGACTGGCAGCCCTATCAGCTTGTGTTCCAGTTCCCTTTCGTTTGCCAACTGACATTTCTTAAAGCTGCCCTCCTCCCTCCAAAGTTGCCACTGAGTTCAGCCACGTTTACCTGGCCACAGAGACAGGGATTTCTCTGTGTCGCAGGAAACTACTAGCATGTAAGAATAAGAACAAAAAGCCATGGTCAGACACATAAATGCAGAAGGATGCTTTGAAAACATCAAGAACAATTAATTAGGACACCAAGAGTCCCTGTCCCAGAAATACTAACATTAAAGGAATATTTGAGGAAAAAAAATAGAAAAATCTGCTGAGTCCCTTCATTTTTACTTCCTGAGCTGCCAAACTGTAAGAGGCTGTGTCAAACAAAACCACAAAACAATGGGGAAACCCACCCTGGCCCGTCCAAGGCAGGCCTGTCCTCTGCCCAGCACTGCCACTCACAGTGACTCCCACTAAAAATAAGGCCTTGAGAATGAGTGTTGGCCCGTTAGGTAAAAGCCTGGGCCACTAGAAATGGTTTATTTTCTACCTCAAGTCTATCTGTGGCTTCCTAAACACATGGGTCAGTCAGTCACAAACCAAACTCTCTGAAACCATACAAAATTAAATCTTTTTATCTCGAAGCTGTGTCTCTCAGGTATTTTGGTCATGGTGACAAAACATATCTAATTCTGTGTCTTGACAAGGTGCCTTCTTTTCTGGGCAGGAAACAATTGACATTCTAGCTGAAGCCCTGCAGTCCTTAGCTCTGCTATGGTGGAACCGTGAGGCATAAAGCCAAGGAGTTCGTATGAAAATAAAACTGTCTGAGTAAGACAGTTTCTCTGCCCAAGGTCTGCATATTAGGATCTATAGCGTCCCTACTATGGGGTTGTTTGACTGCCGACCAGTATTGTGTGATGGCCGAGCTCTGGCCTCTCTGTGCACCAGCATTTCCTATGACTTGCCTCTTCGCCCCTTACACTGTCTTCCATGGGTTTTTCTTCTTACCTGTTCACTCATTTCTTTTTAAAATTGTCTTTGGAGAATTTTGCAATGATATGCAAATTCTACCATTCCCTCTCTCCATCCCTGTTCCCCTACTCCTTCTCTAATTCATGACCTCATCTTTAGTTTTATATATAATGTATGTTATATTTGCATAAATACACACACATATATATAGACATACATACATGCATACATATATACATACATATGTATATATACATATACAACCTACTGAATCAATTTAGTGTGGCTCATATCTCCAAGTATTTAGGCTGACCACTTGGGATTGAAAACCAATCAGGGCTTTCCCTTGAGAAAACTGATTCTCTCTGTGTCAGCTTCTACTGCTTACCTATAGCTTTTATCTAAGGAAAGGGCCTTGTGAAATATTTCTCATCCACACTGGGATGCCGGTTGGTTTTTTTCATTAGTCAGGTCTTGTTTAAGCAGCCATACTGAGATTTCATAGGTGCAGCTTCCTTGCCATGTCTGGAGGACGTTATCGCATAGAGGGCATTCTGTTCCCTCTGGCTTTACAGTTTTTCTATGCCCTCTTCTGTGATTATCCTTGAGCCTTAAGTATTAAGGGTTGTGTTGTTAATGTGCCAGTTGAAATTCAACCTCCACACCCCATGGTCACTTATCCTCATTTGACTCATTTGTGAGTTTTAATAGTCTTCATCTGTCTCAAAAGAAGCCTCTTTGATGAGGGGTAAGAGCTACACTTATTTGTGGGTTTAAGTATTTAGAAAACAGAGATTATATTAGAAATTATTCTAACACTAAACACTAAATTGATTCAGTGTGTGCGTGCGTGCGTGTGTGTGTGTGTGTGTGTGTGTGTGTGTGTGTGTGCATAAACTAAAGATGAGGTCATGAATTAGAGACAGAGTAGGGGAATGTGGAAGGAGCAGGCTGGAGAAAAGGAATGTTAGATTAAATTATAAAACAGAAAAGTAGTAGTAAGTTCTCTTCCAGTTTCTATGACTTAAGCAGCCATGGATAGTTAGCTAGGTTGAATGAATTGTACTGGAACTGACCTTCAAGTCTCCTCCCTGAGAACTAACTTT
This sequence comes from Mus musculus, assembly GCF_000001635.26. Lineage (NCBI taxonomy): Eukaryota > Metazoa > Chordata > Mammalia > Rodentia > Muridae > Mus > Mus musculus. The sequence goes on from NC_000075.6 coordinate 94,858,725, forward strand.
CATAGTATGAGAAGGTGCTATGCAAGGTGCCAAAGGATAAAGCAATTAGTGGATCTACTCAGCTGTAAAGCCTACCCACTACTACTACAGCAGCCTTGCAAGACATACATGCTGAATGCTGCAATAGTGGCAAAAGTGGCCAAAACCTTTTATCTGAGAGTAACCATCAGTTCCTAATTGGACTTAAGGACCACTTTATAGGAGAGAATCATGCCTGCTACACCATTGCTAAGTTTAGACCCTACATAATGATGGTCAACTTAAAGTAGATTGTACATAATGATCTCGTCATGTTATTTCTTGAGCACTAATGCCCATCTCTATCTCTCTTCCAACCATTTCTACCTCCCTTAGGGATTTCTAGATCACATAAAGATTTTCCCCTGAGTTTCTTACTAACAATTCATTTGTTCCTCTTTTTTTTTTCTCCTCTATACTGAACCACACACAGCACATTGATAGTCTCTGAGTGGTAGGTCCAAGACCTCACAATAAAATCCCTCCTCTTACGTTGTTCTCCATGCATCTGGTTCTGTTGAGGCCTATCTTCTAACTCTCAGCCCAGTAACTTCCTTTAGGGTTCACCAGATCACAATCAGAGCCAGGACTTCCCCAGCCCATCAGTTCCTTCCAGTTGGCATTGGATTTGCATGCATATTCGACTTCTAGATAGTAACTTTTTGAAAGCAGAGTATATATACTTTAAGTGTGTAAAAAGAACAAATGAAAAACTTTGTGCTTTAGCTTTATTGGTTTCCAGGCTTAAGAACAGTGGTAAATGCTGGGAGTACAGCTCAGTGATAGAGCCTTTGACTAGTATGTAATGAGGCGCTAGGTTCCACTCCTACCATCAAAGTTTTCTTTAAAAAGAATAGCTACAGGACTATTTTTTTTTTGCAAGCATCATGGAAAAATAAAAATTTTAAATCTGGAATGTGAAGTTGGATATACATAGATAACCTTTCCCTTTATCGACCAAGGTTACATTTCAAGAGTTTCATAAATGTCCAAAAGTGTCATACTGAACGCTACAGATGTGTTTTCTTCATATACAAATATAACTATGATAAAGTTTAGCCTCATAGATTAGGTGAAGTAGATTAACAGCAACACAGAATAATAAAACACTTACAACAATGCATAATAACAAAGAGCCCTTAAAAGTTATCAACTGTGTGGTTTTGGAAACTCCTTTTTAATATTTTCATTGGATTTGACCATGGATTAATAAAGTTTCAGAAAACCAAAGCCAGTGGTTAATGTGGACTACCTTGATAAACTCAAATCATTGGCAAGTGTGGCCCTTAGCGGGGTCTCTAAAGACTTTTGGAAACAGGCTTCTGTTGATCTCCCCTTCATTGGCCATCAAATTTTACTTAAAGATTACCCATTCCTTTTCCTTTTAATACTTTGCATTTTAATTGTTAATATGATAATAGTGTGCTCTAGTACTTAGCTACATTTTTTGATTAAAGATGCTTTTCTTTGATAGCCTATGAAGCAAAAATATTATAATTAATACTGTTTCTTAGGTTAAATGTGCTCTCAATTTCAGACAGTTAATTTATAATTGAATTTGATTTTCCCATCTCTCCTACATAGCACATGATGACAAGTGCTGTATCATATTTCTATGATTAAAAATGATCCAGCAATTCTTTGTCCTGAAATAAAAGTAACTTCAATTAACATAAAAGTTCTGAAATCAGCTTATCTCTGACCCACACTATTATGTCTAGTATATAGGAATATCCTTTCCACGTGTGTGCACACCGGCTCAAAATGAATGATTTACCTTTCTAAAGTTGTTAAATAGACTTTGAAAGGAGGCAGAAGACAGAGCAAAGAGATCTGGAGAAGGTATACGTGCTTGAATCCTGAACAAAGACATTAATTTCAGAGGCAGCATGGCAGAAGCTACAATTAGAAGTCAGATCTGATGTCAGGATCCCCCAATAATTAACTGTGCAATCAGTACAGTTTTCCCAGAACCAACCAAACTGCTGTAAGCAAACAGACTGTGAGCTGATGTAAGTGAGCAGCAGCCATAGGAATAGCTCAGTAAAGGGCCCCACCAAATGAGCAGGTCTCTCCCTCCTCACCCAGCTCCTTCATGAGGCACTGCTCCAGTCTTCTGAACAGAGCAAGAACCCACGGTCCATTAGCCCATCATCCCCGGCCTTGTTTGCTACAGCTTATAGATTCTCGAACTGTGACTACTTTAGGTATGCTTACTGAGGCAAGGGAGACACTGTCTTACCCATGTAAGCCACGTGTAACATCAGAGTCATAAGTGGCCTCACTTGGAATCACAAAGCTGAGATAAGAAAAGCAGAATTATTGTCCAAGTAAAATCGCCATGAAACTAAATGCTAGATAGAAATGTAACAAAACTTAGCACACCAGAAGAGCGGTATTGGTTTTCCTGCCTACAAAGTGTAAAAGTCGTTATTTAGTATACCTTACAAAACTATCCAAGCAAGAAATAAAGCAACACAGTTGCCAAAGCTCTGTAGCTCTATAGGAAGTCTTTATGTGATAGAAATACTTTTCTAGTTTATCTCATCATTCCTGTTGACATCTACTGTGTCTTTTTTTAACTAGCAAATCTTGAAAGCTTAAGAACTCAAGATGCCAAGTCGTACCCAGAGAGCTGGAGTCTGAGAAATTGGAGCCCTCCTAGGTTACTGACAAAAGAGAAAAGTGATACAATGTTTCTTTTTTTATTAGAGATTTTCTTTATTTACATTTAAAATGTTATCTCCTTTCCTGGTTTCCCCTCCCAAAACTCCTTATCCCATCCCCTCTCTTCCTGCTCACCAACCCACCCACTCCCTCTTCCTGGCCCTGGCATTCCCCTATACTGGGGCATAGAGCCTTCACAAGACCAAGGGTCTCTCCTTCCATTGATGATTAACAAGGCCATCCTCTGCTACATATGCAGCTGGAGCCATGGATCCCTCCACGTGTACTCTTTAGTTGGTGGTTTAGTTTTTGGGAGCTCTGGGGGTAATGGTTGGTTCATATTGGTGTTCCTCCTATGGGGCTGCAAATCCCTTCAGCTCATTCTCTAGTTCCTCCATTGGGGACCTTATGCTCAGTCCAATGGTAGGTTGAGATAATCCACCTCTGTATTTGTCAGACAGTGGTAGAGCATCTTAGGAGACAACTATATCATGGACCTGTCAGCAAGCACTTGTTGGCATCCACAATAGTGTTTGGGTTTGGTGACGGTGTATGGGATGGATGCCCAGGTGGGGCAGTCTCTGGATGGCTTTTCCTACAGTCTCTGCTCCACATTTTGTCTCTGTAACTCCTCCATGGGTATTTTGTTCCTTCTTCTAAGGAGGACCATAGTATCCATAGTTTGGTCATCCTTCTTCTTGAGCTTCATGTGGTCTGTGAATTGTATCTTGGGTATTCTGAGCTTCTGGGCTAATATCCACTTTTCAGTGAGTGAATACTAGGTGTGTTCTTTTGTGATTGAGTTACCCCACTCAGAATAATATTTTCTAGTTCCATCCATTTGCCTAAGAATTTCATAAATTTATTAAGTTTAATAGCTGAGTAATGCTCCATCGTATAAATGTACCACATTTTCTGTATCCATTCCTCTGTTGAGGGACATCTGTGGTCTTCCCAGCTTCTGGCTATTATAAATAAGGCTTCTATGAACATAGTGGAGCATGTGTCCTTATTACATGTTAGAGCATCTTCTGGGTATATGCCCAGGAGTGGTATTGCTGAGTCCTCAGAAAGTACTATGTTTAGTTTTCTGAGTAACTGCCAGACTGATTTACAGAATGGTTGTACCAGCTTGCAGTCCTACCAGCAATGGAGAAGTGTTTTCTCTTTCACTACATCCTCACTAGCATCTGTTGTCACCTGAGTATTTGATCTTAGCCATTCTGACTAGTGTGAGGTGGAATCTCAGGGTTATTTTGATTTGCATTTCCCTGATGACTAAGGATGTTGAACATTTCTTTAGGTGCTTCTCAACCATTTGGTATTCCTCAGTTGAGAATTCTTTGTTTTAACTCTTTACCACATTTTTAAATAGGGTTATTTGGTTCTTTGGAGTCTACCTTCTTGAGTTCTTTGTATATATTGGATATTAGCCCTCTATCGGATGTAGGGCTGGTAAAAATCTTTTCCCAATCTGTTGGTTGTTGTTTTGTCCTAGTGACAGTGTCCTTTGCCTTAAGAAGCTTTGCAATGTTTTGAGGTTCAATTTGTCTTGATCTTGTCTTGATCTTAGAGCATAAGCTGTTGGTGTTCTCTTCAGGAAATTTGCCCCTGTGCCCATGTCCTTGAGGCTCTTCCCCACTTTCTTTTCTATTAGTTTCAGTGTATCTGGTTTTATGTGGAGGGCCTTGATCCACTTGGACTTAAGCTTTGTACAAGAATTTAAAAATGGATCAATTTGTATTCTTCTACATGCTAACAGCCAGTTGGATCAGCCCCCCCCCTTTTTTTTTTTGAAAATGCTGTCTTTTTTCCACTGGAAGGTTTTAGCTCCTTTGTCAAAGATCAAGTGACCATAGTTGTGTGGGTTCATTTCTAGGTCTTCAATTCTATTCCAGTGTTCTACCTGCCTGTCACTGTACCAATACCATGAATTTTTAAATCACAATTGTTCTGTAGTACAGTTTGAGGTCAGGGATGGTGACCCGACCAGAAGTTCTTTCATTGTTGAGAATAGTTTTTGCTCCCCTGGGTTTTTTGTTATTCCAGATGAACTTGCAAATTGCTCTTTCTAACTCTGTGAAGAATTGAGTTGGACTTTTGATGGGGATTGCATTGAATCCTTAGTTTGCTTTCGGTAAGATGGCCATTTTTACTATATTAATCCTGCCAGTCCATGAGCATGGGAGATCTTTTCATCTTATGAGATCTTCTAATTCTTTCTTCAGAGACTTGAAGTTTTTATCATGCAGATCTTTCACTTGTTTACTTAGAGTCACACCAAGGTATTTTATATTATTTGTGACTATTGTGAAGGGTGTTGTTTCCCTAATTTCTTTCTCAGCCTGTTTATCCTTTGTGTAGAGAAAGGCCACTGATTTGTTCAAGCTAATTTTATATCCAGCTACTTTGCTGTAGTTGTTTATCAGGTTTAGGAGTTCTCTGGTGGAAGTTTTGGGGTCACTTAAGTATACTATCATATGCAAATAGTGATATTTTGACTTCTTCCTTTCCAATATGTACCCCTTTGACTTCCTTTTGTTGTCTAATTGCTCTGGCTAGGACTTCAAGTACTATATTGAATAGGTAGGGAAAGAGTGGGCAGCCTTGTCTAGTCCTGATTTTAGTGGGATTGCTTCAAGTTTCTCTCCATTTAGTTTGATGTTGGCTATTGGTTTGCTGAATATTGCTTTTGCTATGTTTAGGTATGGGCCCTGAATTCCTGACCTTTCCATGACTTTTATCATGAAGGGTGTTGGATTTTGTCAAATGCTTTCTCAGCATCTAATGAAATGATCATATGATTTTTTTTCTTTGAGAGTGTTTATATACTGGATAACTTTGATGGATTTCTGTGTATTGAACCACCCCTGCATCCCTGGGATGAAGCCTACTTAATCATGATGGATGATCATTTTGGTGTGTTCTTGGATTTGGTTTTTGGGAGTTTTATTGAGTATTTTTGCATCTATATTCATCAGGGAAATTGGTCTGAAGTTCTCATTTTTGTTGGGTCTTTGTATGGTTTAGGTATCAGAGTAATTGTGGCTTCAAAGAATGAGTTGGGTAGAGTTCCTTCTGTTTCTATTTTGTGGAATAGTTTGAGGAGTATTGATATTAGGTCTTCTTTGAAGTTCTGATAGAACTCTGCACTAAATCCATCTGGTCCTGGGCTTTTTTTGGTTGGGAGACTATTAATGACTGTGTCTATTTCTTTAGGGGATATGGCAATGTTTAGATAATTTATCTGATCCCGATTTAACTTTGGTACATGGTATCTGTCTAGAAAATTGCCATTTCTTCCAGGTTTTCCAGTTTTGTTGAGGCTTTTGTAGTAGGATCTGATGATTCTTTGGATTTCCATTTTCCGATGTTATGTTCCCCTTTTCATTTCTGATTTTATTAATTTGGATACTGTCTCTGTGCCTCTGGATAGTCTGGCTAAGGGTTTATATATCTTGTTGATTTTCTCAAAGAGCCAGCTCCTAGTTTTGTTGATTCTTTGTATAGTTCACTTTGTTTCTACTTGGTTGATTTCAGCCCTGAGTTTGATTATTTCCTGCCATCACTCCTCTTGGATGTATTTGCTTTTTTATTTGTTCTAGAGCTTTCAGGTGTGCTGTCAAGCTGCTAGTGTAAGTTCTCTCCAGTTTCTTTTTGGAAGCATTTTGAGCTATGAGTTTCCTCTTACCACTGCTTTCATTGTGTCCCATAGATTTTGGTATGATGTGTCTTCATTTTCATTAAATTTAAAAAAGTCTTTAATTTCACTCTTTATTTCTTCATTGATCAAGTTATCATTAAGTAAAGCATTGCTCAGCTTCCATGTGTATGTGTGTCTTCTGTTGCTTTTGTTGGAATTTAAGACCAGTTTTAGTTCATGGTGATCTGATAGGGTGCATGGGATTATTTCAATATTCTTCTATCTGTTTTGTGACCAATTATATGGTCAGTTTTGGAAAAGGCACCATGAGGTGCTGAGAAGAAGGTATATTCTTTTTATTTAGGTTGAAATGTTCTATAAATATCTCTTAGATCCATTTGGTTCCTAACCTTTGTTAGTTTCACTGTGTCTCTGTTTAGTTTCTGTTTCCAGGATCTGTCTGTCCAGTGCTGAGAGTGGGGTGTTAAAGTCTCCCACTATTATTGTGTAGGGTACGATGTGTGCTTTGAGCTTTAGTAGTTTCTTTTATGAATGTGGTTACCTTTGCATTTGGAGTGTAGATGTTCAGAATTGAAATTTCATCTTGGCAGATTTTTCTTTTATCAGTATGAAGTGCTTCCTTATCCTTTTTGATAACTTTTGGTTAAAAGTCAATTTTATTCGATATTAGAATGGCTACTCCAGATTTTTTCTTGGGACCATTTGCTTGGAAAATTGTTTTACAGCCATTTTCTCTGAAGTAGTATCTGTCTTTGTCACTGAGGTGTGTTTCCTGTATGCAGCAAATATTGGGTCCCTGTTTATACATCCAACCTGTTAGTCTTCATCCTCTTCTATACCTAATATCCTTAGGTTTGGTCATCTAGTTGTGTCCTGGACTTCTTGGATGTTTTTGGTTAGGAACTTTTGAATTTTGCATTTTCTCTGACTGTTGTGTCAATGCTTTCTATGGTATCTTCTGCACCTGACATTTTCTCTTCTCTCTCTTGTATTCTGTTGGTGATGCTTACATCTATTACTCCTGATCTCTTTCCTGGATTTTCTAACTCCATGGTTGTCTCCCTTTGTGATTTCTTTATTGTTTCTATTTCCATTTATAGATCTTAGATGGTTTTGTTCATTTCCTTTACCTGTTTGGTTGTGTTTTCCTGTAATTCTTTAAGGGATTTTTGTGTTTCCTTTTTAAGGGTTTCTATCTGTTAACCTGTGTTCTCCTGTATTTCTTTAAGGGACTTATTTATGTCCTTTTTAAAGTCCTCTATCATTGTCATGAGAAGTGATTTTAGATCCAAGTCTTGCTTTTCTGGTGTTGATGGTGTAGCCAGGACTTGTTATGGTAGGAGAACCGGGTTCTGATGATGCCAAGTAACCTTGGTTTCTGTTGCTTCTGTTTTTATGCTTCCCTCCTTCCATCTGAATATCTCTAGTGCTACCTGCCCTAGCTATCTGACTGAAGCCTGTCCTTCCTATAATCCTCGTTGTATCAGAACTCCTCATAGTCAAGCTCTCTCTGTGATCCTGTGATCCTGGAACCTGAGCCACTGGTTGGGCAGGGTTCCTGTGTCAGAGTTCTTGGGAGTCAATCTGCCTCTGGGACCCTGAGATTCTGGTGTGACCAAGCTCCTGCAATCCTGGGATCCTGAGATTCTGGGATTCTGTGATCCTGGCTGTGTTAGAGCACCTGGGATTTCAGCCTCCTCTGGGTGCTGTGGGACTGGTTGCAGAGTTCCAGCTCAAGGTAAACTGGAAGGAACCTGAGCCACTGGTTGGGCAGGGTTCCCGTGTCCCTGCGTCCTGCTGGTTGCAGTTACTCCAGGTGGTTTTGGAACAGATGTTGTGTCCTCCTCACCTCTGGTCCTAAGATCCTGGGTGTGCTAGAGCGCCTGGGAGTGGAGCCTCCTCTGGGTGCTGTGGAACTGGCTGCAGAGTTTGCACCCAAGGTCAATACTTTTCCAAAGATAATTTAGCATTATTTAGTAAGCCATTAGGCTTTGGGTCATTTAATAAGGAACTCCACTTCTAGAAATTATCCTAAGAAGTATTTGAGGCCATGAAGTTGTGTACAATGGTTGCCAGGTGGTTTAGCAAGTTCTGTGCATTGTGTCACTGAAAGTACCCAACGAGCTAAAGGGGTCTGTAACCCTATAGGAGGAACAACAATATGAACTAACCAGTACCCCCCCCCCCCCCAGAGCTTGTGTCTCTAGTTGACTATGTAGCAGAGTTTGGCCTAGTAGTCCATCAGTGGGAGGAGAGGCCCTTGGTTTTGCAAAGAATATATGCCCCAGTACAGGGGAATGCCAGGGCTAGGAAGCAGGAGTGGGTGGGTTGGGGAGCAGGGTGGGGGTGGGGGGGAGGGTATAGGGGATTTTCAGGATAGTATTTGAAATGTAAATGAAGAAAATATCTAATAAAAAATAAATTAAAAAATGATAGAGAAAGAAATATATTGATGTAAAGAGATGCACAATACATTTTAAGTAAGACAAATCAACCTAATTTGTTCTATTTACATCTAGTAAATAGTAGTATTATTAGTACATCTAGACTAGATATAGAATTCCAACCAATTACAAAGCAAGTTCAAGGTCAGTCTTAATTACACAATGAGACTTTGTCTCAAAAATCAAATCAAAACAAAATACTATCAACTATATGTGGATACCTATGTACTTATATAGTATTTCTTTCCTGGTTAGCTTCTGTTGCTGTGATGAAGATCATTACCACAAACAACTTAGGAAGAGAAGGGCTTATTTGACTTACATGTCCTGAGCACAGTCCATCTTTGAGGGAAGTCAGGGCAGGAATTCAAACAGGACAGAAACCTGGAGGCAGGAACTGAAGCAGAGACCATGGAGGAGTTCTGCTAATTGACTTGTTCAGTTTATTCTTTTATATTGGATCACCTGTGCTGACATGACACTGCCTACCCTCCCCATATCAATCATTAATCCAAAAAAAAAATACCCTCAGAAATATATACAGGCCAATTTGATGGAGACATGTTCTCAGTTGAAGTTTCTTCCTCTTTGATGACCTTACCTTAAGTCAAGTTGACAAAAACATCAACAACAAATTATCTATATTATAATAATTATATGCAAATCACATATTTCGTTGTCTTTGTATTTCACCTATAATTATGATGATATAGTGATGTGCTGTATGCTGTTTATATATATGCAAAATACTTATATGTCATATGTAAACTATATACTATTTTGATATAAATATAGTTTAAAGGTTCAAAGTAGTAAGTGCAGTATTGTGATGGAACATGCTTTTGTTTTGTTTTGTTTTTTAAATAACTCCACAGTGCATAAATGCCTGCAAGTTTTCTTAGAAATAAACTAAGGGCCTCTTTAAAGAGCAGGCTCTTGGAGGGTAATAAATACACACTAAGTGCCTTTATTCCTTGTAAAGCAAATACTGATAAGAAAGTTCAGTGCAGCTCATTAAAGGAAAGAGAAATGGAGCAGCAATTTTCTCCCTCTAAAGGAGAGTGCCATGCTGCTTAGAAGTTTTGCTAGAAAATGTCACAGAAAGTGTGATGCCAGAGAACGCTTGGCACTTATCCACAAGTGAAATTTTGAAAGACCACACTCCTAAGACCCTTGCTTCTTAGGGGGAATTTAACATGAAAGGGAATGGGACACTGTGAGACTCAACCATGGAGCTAAGAGGAACCCTGAGATACTTACTATCCAGCAATTCAATAACATGTGCCCAGCACTGCTACCAATTGCCTGGATTTAGTCACCCATCTCTGCCCTCAGTGAGCTGGGCAAATAATAGCTATCACAGGATTTAATGTCAATAGAAAACATTCCTCCAACAGTCAGTTCAGAAGAACTGTAGAATTTAGATATAAAATAGGTCCCTAAGGAAATCTCATTCATTCCAATACCAATCATTTTTAAGAAGAAAACAAACTCCTTACAGACAAGTTAGACCTTTCTCTGTCCCCCACAACACAAACTAATTGTTTGGCAGTTTCTCCAATAATTACTGACCGAATCAATTAGGGTCTTTTCAGGTGCAGATGGAGGCATTTATTAATCCTCTCATTAACAGCTTTTTTGAGGATGTATGTTTAATAGTCTTTATTGTGCTTCTTCCAACTGTTTTGGAAAGCCCTCTTCGATACTCTCATTAGCTCTGGGTCTCTCATTGGCTCCTACTAGAAAACAGAGGAGTGATAAGAAGATATGCTTGCTGATGAGAGTGAGCAGACACTGCCATCACAACCTGGAGACGTACTTCTCATGAATCTGTTTAGCTTAAAAATAAGTTCCTTAGGTCTTGACACATTTTGCTGAAGGTGATTCAAAAGTTAATATTGGCCAGGAAACTGATAATCAGCCTGAATCACATTTGTTTTGATGGCTGTCTAGATAGACACTCTTGTGTTACATAATTAATGGAAAACTAATGCAGGGTTCATTTTGCCCAAGGACTCCTGTCCAGGCAATCAAATTCTCTGGTTATTTCATTTCTTAAACACTAGGTGGTATCACATGGCAGTAACGGGGAAGGTTCTTGGGCTCTTTAATTAGGACCAAGGCTACCATACTCAGCTGACAGTAGCTGTAAGTGAGACATTCCCAATGTGGTACTGCATTCTTATCCACTGTTGCTCTCTTGGGCTTTGCTTAGTCCTGATCTCTGGTTCCTGTTTCCTGACTATGTCTTTGGATTTCTTTTACCCCTAGCTCTTAATGCCTCTTCGGATCACTAGGATCTGACCTTGGCTTTATCCAGTGACTCTGGCCCATCTCTTGACTTTCAGATTTAGATCTATGACTTGCTTGCTACTTCTTTGGAACTCATACCCATGATGGAGAACTTGGCTTGCTCACAATGCAGCAAGAATGACAGAATGATCTATGAAACAAAAATAAATAAGTTAATGCTGTGATTTCATATTGATGGCTCTTTATCTCAATTCTACTGAACTTTAATTCATTGGTATATAAATCAGATGTATTTGACAGAAACACAATTAAGATTAATATAATCCCCGGCTGGCCTCGAACTCGTGATCCTCCTGCCTCTGCCTCCTTCAGCAAATCCTACCGGCGTGCGCCACCACGGGAAATGCAAATCAAAACAACCCTGAGATTCCACCTCACACCAGTCAGAATGGCTAAGATCAAAAATTCAGGTGACAGCAGATGCTGGCGTGGATGTGGAGAAAGAGGAACACTCCTCCATTGTTGGTGGGATTGCAGGCTTGTACAACCACTCTGGAAATCAGTCTGGCGGTTCCTCAGAAAATTGGACATAGTACTACCGGAGGATCCAGCAATACCTCTCCTGGGCATATATCCAGAAGATGTCCCAACCAATAAGAAGGACACATGCTCCACTATCTTCATAGCAGCCTTATTTATAATAGCCAGAAGCTGGAAAGAACTCAGATGCCCCTCAACAGAGGAATGGATACAGAAAATGTGGTACATCTACACAATGGAGTACTACTCAGCTATTAAAAAGAATGAATTTATGAAATTCCTAGCCAAATGGATGGACCTGGAGGGCATCATCCTGAGTGAGGTAACACATTCACAAAGGAACTCACACAATATGTACTCACTGATAAGTGGATATTAGCCCAAAACCTAGGATACCCAAGATATAAGATACAATTTTCTAAACACATGAAACTCAAGAAAAACGAAGACTGAAGTGTGGACACTATGCCCCTCCTTAGAAGTGGGAACAAAACACCCTTGGAAGGAGTTACAGAGACCAAGTTTGGAGCGAGATGAAAGGATGGACCATGTAGAGACTGCCATATCCAGGGATCCACCCCATAATCAGCATCCAAACGCTGACACCATTGCATACCCTAGCAAGATTTTATCGAAAGGACCCAGATGTAGCTGTCTCTTGTGAGACTATGCCGGGGCCTAGCAAACACAGAAGTGGATGCTCACAGTCACCTAATGGATGGATCACAGGGCTCCCAATGGAGGAGCTAGAGAAAGTAGCCAAGGAGCTAAAGGGATCTGCAACCCTATAGGCGGAACAACATTATGAACTAACCAGTACCCCGGAGCTCTTGACTCTAGCTGCATATGTATCAAAAGATGACCTAGTCGGCCATCACTGGAAAGAGAGGCCCATTGGACTTGCAAACTTTATATGCCCCAGTACAGGGGAACGCCAGGGCCAAAAAGGGGGAGTGGGTGGGTAGGGGAGTGGGGGTGGGTGGGTATGGGGGTCTTTTGGTATAGCATTGGAAATGTAAATGAGCTAAATACCTAATAAAAAATTTAAAAAAAAGATTAATATAATCAAGGGAATCCATTGGCCTGTGCTTCAGGGTTGAGCCAACTGGGGCATGCTGGGCTCAAAGATTCAGCGTGGCTGTTTGTTTGTTTTTTGTTTTGTTTTGCTTTGTTCTCACTCATCCTCCTGATTCTTAGGTGCAAGCATAAGACGTCTTTGCTCACACCTATAGATGACTTATTCTGTGAAACAGAAAAGACTATTTCCTCAGGTTTGCAAATTTTTGGCTCAAAACAACACTTCCTTCTCCTTATATTTTGCATATCAATCACAGAGCACTTGGCACTGCCTACATTCAAGATCTCCCCTAGATCACATAGTACTCCAAGGAAATTAGGATGTAGTGATTGGTCAGATCTCAGTCATGGTCCCACCCTCAGGCTGATGGCTTGTGGTCTATTTGTGAGAGGAAAGCGGCTGGAGGAAATGTCTAACAGACTTTCCAAAACTGTAGCTTCCATAATCACCATGACATGGTGCTTTGAAATGACACAGAAAGGTCCCTGTGCCACTTTAAGCTTGAAGAAATGTTGTATCTCAGAAAGCAAACATTATTTTCTGCATGTGAGGCTGAACTGCAGAAAAATAACTTCTGTATATTACAAACAATAAAAAAAATCACAGCAAGAATGGAAGAGGCTCACTGTGTGGGGGCACAGGCCATCACAGAGGTTCAGAGGCTCTGTAGTGAAGCCTTGATGGGAAAAAATGAATAAGGTTTGGACTTCCTGATTTATCATTCAGTCTTATCAGCTCTTCCACTGACCTTGAGAACTAGTGAGAAATCTTGCTATTGACCTGCAGTTCAAAAGATCAAAAGCCTTGGCCCAGGCACTAAAATCCAACATGCAACTCCATATGTCAACAGAAGAAGGTGTTGAAGACAAAACAATGTTCTTACCCACACTCCCCTCTCACCATTAAAACAATCCAATTCTACTCCCAAGTGATACTTTCATAGCCAGGGCTGTGGAAATCCCACAGGAAAAATATAACAATTCTTTCTTAAAATGAGCTAAACACACAAAAAGGAGCAAGCCAGGGGAAGATATAGCCTCACCTGGGGAAAACCAGGAATCAGGGACAGAAGAGGTACTCAAGGGGCAAGCACCCAGAAGGCATGGGGTCTGAGGAAGGTTATCAAATGGGCTGATGACAACTGAGGAGACCAAAGAAGAGCGAGAACAGCAAGGAAAGAAGCACTCGATACAAAATATGGAGCTGGGCCAGTGCAAATGCAAATATTGACGACATTAAAAACTCAATGCATGGCATAAATGTCATAGCATCAACGAACTGGCAAGTGGAAGATGAAGTTGTCAAATGATCCAGAATGAATGTAGCACAGGCTTAAAACACATGACAGGTTAGTTAAGAGGTGTAAATGATGGCATAGGAAGAAATCCAGAAGACATCAGTAAAGATTTCAGGAGAAATGAAAGCAAATGATGTGAGGCAGTGTTTGAAGAGAGAGTGAATAATAATTTCCTAGAGTTAAAGAAGAAAATTGAAATACCGCACAGTATTTATAGCTTCTTGAGTAGAAACTAATCTATATTCAATACATTTTAATTTTTAGTTGTTTTGACATCCCCTTTCCCTGCCTCTCAGTGTGCATTTGACCCGACAGGGATTCATTAATTAGGAATCATAAGAAGAAGACGTAAGAGGCCTTTAAGGAAGCACAAAGAGGGATGGGGAGAATCACGAATAGATTAAAGTGTAGTGAGATGAGAGACCAGCAAAGACAAAGTGCAGATCGGAAGAGCAACCAGAAAGGTAAGATCGGTTTCTCTGTACGAAGGTCACCGAGAGTCACAATTTGCCTGAGAATAGTGTCCTCATTAGAAGTAAAAGCATCCCAGGAAGAGAGAAAAATGTGTCCAAGGTCTTCTGGGAAATAAGCAACAGCCAGGACCCACGCTCAACAAAAATGTGATTTAAAAATAAAAGTGAAATATACTTTCAAATATAGCTTACTATCTATATATCATCAGCTATAGATATTCCAAGGGATATAATTAAGTAGAAATAAGCAGCTGAACACAGTAAGGAGTGAAGAGCAAAGGATATTAAACTAATATATTGGCAGAAATATTTATGGATTAAAATGAGGAATAACTGTGGCAGATATAATGTAGATGAACAGAGAGGGGAAAATTGGATAGACAGTCACTCCAGAGTCCACTGCAATATTCAAAGACAATAGGCATTAAGTAGCCATAGGGAGAGGGATCGTGTAGGCACAGTAGAGACATAGCAAAGGCCTGTGTTTGGTAGCACTTCAGATTTCACTCATCCCAGCACCTCTCAAAATGGTGCAAAAGAGTCTGCTCAGAGGCCATACTTCTTTACTTTGTGGACAGTTGCTGAAACCAATGGAAGCCTACTAGGAAATTTTAGACTGTGTAAATGGTAGCTCATGCTAGGAAGTTGGGTCTGTCTTCTGCTTACACCTTGTTACAAGGTAATAGTAGGTTCATATTCATTTTAGCCCTCAGTTTGAAAATTTGTCCTCTTGCTTAGAGGTCCCATGCCATGTCCTAGTCGAAGCCCAGAAAGATCAGCTATTCAGTAAGAGAATGAGATACAGTAAGCAATCTGTATATGAGGCAGAGGTAGGACCAGAGTGGTTATAATTAACAAAAGAAATTACTGATCCATGGTGAGAGTACCCATACTGGTGTGGTAGGTTCTTTTTCTTCCTGGAGTCAAACTACTCAGGATACTTAGCATCCACTATATTAATTCAGAGCAAATTTCTGCCATTAGGATTTCAAGAGCCCCAAAGAGTATATGGTACAAGCAGCCTTTGCTGTACCTGGTCGGCATCCAGCAGCAAATACTACCCAACGCTGTAGGTGGTATCTATGGGGACAGGTAGAGACCAACTGGTCTGTAGGTTGGTTATTTTTATCGTCATCCTCAGACAAGAAAAGTTATTTTCCAATGAGACTGGAAAGTTTGAGTTCTTGGCAACCAACACCCGAATAGACAATAATATTTGGGATAATTCAAAACGACTCCGAAGTTTGACAAGATAAATCGAACTGATCTGATCCTTTCTCCACTACACAAAGCTTTGATGGTGACCTGCAGTGTTCAGTTCTGCAATTCTTCTCCATCCCTCCATGCCCAGACAACTGACGCAATGTCCCTTTGTCATTATGCATAACCATTGTTTCTCTCTCTCTCTGGTGTCCTTCAGTGTCTGATTGGGAGAGTTGATAGTACTTCCTGGTCTCTGACTCTGCTGTGACAAATGAGTGACATACATTGATAGGACTGTGCCTAGTAGTTGATGGCAGTCCGTACAAGGTAGCAGGCTGTAGAAGACAGTAACATACCATGACTTTGAGCTTATAGGATGTAAGGTTCTCAAAGATTTAAGCGCTTCTAGTCACATTGGGATTCAGAACATGGAATGCTGAATTTTTAGTGGACTATCATAGACGTAGAGACTGAAGGAAGTCAAGGCTCTCATACCAGGGGGTAAAAAAGACAACCTAATAAAACGGCAGAACTCTATAGTTTTAGGAGCCCTACACTGAGACTTTTTCATCAAGAGGCATGCTTTATTTGTAACAAACTCAAGTTTGACTTTTCAACCTGCATATCAGGATATCTTTTATTTAAAGCACTCAGTTCTGATTTCTTTTCTATAATTTTTTTTCAAGGAACAAGAATTCAAGTCAATATTCAGTCATAATTTTGGACCAAATTAAAATCCCTCTTGGCCTGAAGAATATAATCTGTTCATATTACTTGGGTTTTGTAATGCATTTACATGGCAGGCTTATTACAGGTCTGATGTGAGTTCTGCCTTCCTGGGGCATGTGATGCTGAGAAAATCTGATTAAACTTTGGGAAGGAGCAGCTGTTCTGCAATAGTGGATGAGCACGGGACCCATTTTTCAGAACCTGACTGCAAGGCCTGGCACCCTCACCAGCCAATGGATGATAAATGAACTGTCCCTGAATGCCAACTCCTGCGCTAATAGCTTTAAAATATCAGTTGTTTATGAGAAAGAAGTTGGGAGCTCTTATCAATTTTTCTGTCCCAGGGGTCCACATATACATCATTTTTTTTCCATTGCTGTAATGGCAGGCAGTGTTTTAAGGCAAGGGAAGAAATCCATTCACCATTTAGATGTTCTCCATGGGTTAGTAAAATCATGCTTCTCACTTCAAAACATAGTAGAGTGGGTTAACTAGTAAATCCTTATGTGAAATGAGACATGAAATCCAGACCATTCTTTGCTGAATTTCCCTGTAATATTGGAATTACAATGCAGTTTCATCTGGTATTTGTAGAGGCATGGAATTCAAAACAAATACATGAACTTCATATCCCAGGCCAACGGCTTATTTTTCAAATAACAGTTAAACAGTCAAATGTGACCAAAGGCTGTAGTGGGAATTTTGGCTTCTCTGAAAAACACAGAAATATAAGAGTAGGTTTTCATTTTAATCCCAGGTGTGGGATTTGAGGCTCTTTCAGCCTGTCCCCAGCAGCTGACTATGATTTGCCTTGTGCTCTGGCAGAGGCGTGGTTTTGCCAGCTGTAGATAGTTTCTGTGATTATGTGATGTTTGGAATTCTGGGAACTTTTCAGAGGGCGTATAAATGCTAGGGCTCCAAGAGTCACAGTTGATGGTTGGTTGATGTTGATTGCTGTTGGTCACACTTTGTTAAGTAGCTATGTGAAAAGAAGAAACAAGAAGAAGAAATTAGATATCCTGACAGAGATCAACTTTCCCCATGGAACTCATTCCCCGTAACCAGCAGAAAGTATCTAATGATAGCGCTGCCCTCTTTCCCCTCTATCATTTTTTTCTCTCCTACCTGGTATTAGGGGGTTGAAAGTGTAGAAGACATGGGTGGAAAAGAGTAGAATAAAGAACCCACAAAGTAGGCAAAAGTCTGGTTACAAATGCGTTGGATGTGTCATATTTGAGGGTGTTAATTTAAAGGTGCCAGCATGGGCAGCTTTATTGTTTTCATCCTTTCTGATTTCTATCCTTATCTGTTTGTTTTGGGGGCATTTGAATACTAATTCTGATGTGAAAGGCAAATATTGAGATAGTCACACATGGCCTGTTCTTGTAGCTGCTCATCTTCAGTCTTTCCTTGTTGGGTTCATAAGAAAAAAAATTACCAGAGAAACTGTCTGCTATTCTATTAACAATTCCAATAAAATTCTTGATGGGAAAATTTGATCTTGGAACGTCCCTCAGCTGTAGATTGGGGGGATATTTGACTTCCCCATAGACTCCGTGCACTTTTTCAAGTCAGTTTTCTCTTTTCATCAAACTGTGAGTTTAATCCATCCAGAGAAAGAAGAATCTATTTAGAAGCAAGACTGAACTGAAGCTGTGGATTATATCGCAGATCAGATAAACTTTATAGGGAACACAACTAGAAAATCAGATTCTAAGCACATAGACCTGCTCGCTAGGATGGAGGGCCAGAATAATTATTATATGGGAAAGAGTTGAAATGATAAAAAGGAACATTATAGTAATTTTAAATTTAAAAATTAAAATAAACAACTTAATAGATGTTATTCAAATTAGAAAATACAAAACACTCAAAAAAGCAAATATTAGTTAACTCAGAAATGACTCGGCAGGAGGGCAGGGCACAGAAATCAACCACAGCCATTAACAATAATAATTATCTTGCTCAAAGTAGTCTTCACATAAAGTAATCTCTAAATAAGAAATGTAAAAATATTTTTAAATAGGAGGAAAAAGAGAAAAAAGAAGGTAGAATGGAATGAAGAATTAGGAGGGAGAAATATTCCAAAATATATACATTCTAGAAATGCATGTACACACTTCAATAAAAACTACCCTATGTCTCTCTTCTGATTTCTTTTTCCATTTTGTATCTCAGTATGAAAAATACCTGCAAGTCAAGACTCCGTTTCCCAGCTCCTATGTTACTAATTATGCCAATAGCTAGGCTCTGACCAAAGGAATAAAGTAAAGGTAGCTAGCCACTTTAAGGAATCCACATATTCTACTTAAGTAATAGATGTATAAACAATCTAAAAGAAAAACATCTATTTTTGGTAAGAGACAAAACTGTCTCATAAAAGTCAGGGTTATACTTTGAATATGGCTCCTAAATTGCATGTATTGGAAACTTAACTCTCGATACAACAACACAGAGAAATGGGACCTTTAAGGAGTAATGAGGTCATGAATCTCTGCTCTCGTGACTGCATTAATGCCATTGACACAGAAGTAGGTTACTTATACCAAGTGAGCTCATGAGGAAGGTTGTTTCTCTCATTCACACACTCACCCTCCTTTGCCCTCGGCAATGGTTGATACAGAAAAAGACCCTAACCAGGAATGAGGCCCTTGATCCTGGACTCTCCAGCCTTTAGAATTCTAATAAGTATACATATTCTGCCCTCGTGCCTTACTCATCCTCTCCTATTTTGTTACAGCAGCACAAAATGAACAAAGATGGTCAATAATATAACAGATGGTCCCGGGAGATAACTCAGAAGCTAAGGGGGTTCACTGCTCTCTCTGAGGTGTAGAGTTGAGTTTTTAGCAACCAAGTCAGGCCACTCAGGACCACCTATAACTCCAACTCTAGGGCATTCAAATACCTCTCTGGCCTCCTGGGAAACCTATACACACTATCAGAAACATCTAGACATTCATGCATACAAATATTATTCCTGAAATAAATCATTCAAAGGGTTAAAAGACCATTGGGTCCTAGATCAGTTTCATTTGGAATTACAAACACCACAAGCGACACAGATGTTTTCATCTTTTGAGTTGCAGGAAAGACATGTGGGACACCTGGGAAAAAAATGAGTCATGTGCACCATCATAATCAAGTTGACCTTTGACTTAACCAGTGATATCCAGTTTCAAAAAATGGAAACAGCATGTTTCTCCTTCTAAGGAAAGAGTGTGAAACCAAGGCAATTTGACCTATTAGCCAAAAAGCTATCATGTTAGGAATTTTAATAAACATGATGGGGCAGTGAGCTGTACTATTATGAGAACAAGTTAAAGAACTAACTCATACCATTCCTAACATAAACTGCAAGAATTACAAAACTAAATGCTTGGAAAATTCACAAACAAATTTGAAGTGTTTTAAGTGATTTTTTTTTATAATGTTATTGTTTTCTTGAATAAGATTCAAAGCCTAGAAACAGACCAGGGGAGATGGCTCTATTGGAGAAGTATCTATAGTACAAGCTTGAGAACCTGAAGTCAGATTCCTAGACGCCAAACAAAAAGCCAAGCACACAGGCACAGGTCTATAATCTCAGTGTTTGGAGTTGGGCAAGGGTAGAGACAAGAGGATCAGGGTGGCTCACTGAGCCTCTTGTCTACTTGCTAAGCTCTGTGTTACAGTAACAAGATCCTGTCTCAAAGCACATAAGGTGGAGAGTGATAAAGAAATACTCTGATGCTGTCCTCTGGTTTCCACATGGATATGAACATGTATGAATGTCTACACACACATATATACAACACATATGCACACAATAATTTTGAAAATCTGTGAAAAATTAGGCACTCTACCTGCATGTGAATTTTAAAACATAAGTACTAGCTTTGGTGGAAAACAAAGGATGGACTACAAGAAGTATCTGTAATATTTTTGGTACTCTTAATATCTTAAGCACACAATGGATGCATAATAATGTGGAAAAGATAATATGATACAATTTCAATATAAATATGAACAATGAATTTATGGGTCTCTATGTGTAGGGTTATGTACAGATATCTTCCTCTGCATGCATGTGGTCGTGTTGCAAATCTTGAGGACAGTTTGATTCATATGCTTTTGTCAGCACTGACATAAGTTTTAAATATGCCCAACAAAGTAAGTTCTAGAAATCTACCTCAAGAAGTATTTGCTTATATCAACAAGGATCTGTATATACTGTAGCAGTTGCTAACAAAAAGAATGTAATGAGCCAAAATGTCTATAAATAAAGAAGATATTGAATATATCATGCTACATACAAGCTATTAAAAGTTTCATGGTCATTAAAGAGTGTGTGATACAGAAAAAAATCTCTAAGACATTTCAAGTTATAAAGTTTCTGGAAAATGCACACTGCATAGTAAGGCTTATACAAAAGACTGGCTAGGCTCATGAATACAGATAAGTGCAATAGAATGTCTTTAAGCACTTACACATCTACATTACCTTGGTCTTTAATGTAGATAGTATATTACTGTTATACTTTGATAATAAATGATGTAAGTAATAAATCCATTTTAATGTGAATAAAAGCATCTCCTATACTTGCCTAATAAAATTTAAAAAATTGAAATTAGAAAAATGGCTGAATCCCTTTTACCTATTTCTGGAATGCTAGTTGCCTCATTTTTGTTGGCAGGTTTTTGTCTACTATTGAATCAATGATAAATAGATGATAGATAGATAGATAGATAGATAGATAGATAGATAGATAATTGATAGATGATATATAGAGAGACATGATAGATAGATAGATAGATAGATGATAGATAGATAGATAGATAGATAGATAGATAGATAGATAGATAGATAGATAGATACTTAATGAGTATTTCATTATAGATGCTGGTAATAGGTGTATAGAAGTATACATGGCTTTTTTTTTTAAATAAATGATGAGAATAAAACCCTGGAACTGATACACACATCTCTGTTGCCCGAATCATCGATTAAAAGTTTTAATCTTTGGCCAGCCAACTAGTCCTCTGAATGATTAGCTTGGGAGTTTAATCAGTGGCTCTGAGTGAGAAGAGCCCTAACCAATTCTGCCACAGCTTTCACTACATCAGAGCTGTATCCAGGCCGGCAGAACATTTCACATCAGTATCCCAGAACACCAGAACACCTGATCAAGGCAGCTCACTTTAAGATGCATTACCCAATTTCCTGGGCACATAAAAATGTTTATGAGGCATTAGATGTATGTACCATGAACTTGTCTTAGAAAAATATGTTTATATCAACTCAGAATTTATTGCTGGCAATGGAAGACCTAAGTGCTTTGCAGGCCAGTCAGCTAATGTAGATGTGTGATGGTTCAGGACACTGAGCAGTAAGATGATATAGGACTTACTGCCTAAAGAAGGGCTTAACGAAGATTGATGGCATCCAAAAAATGTTTTAGCTTCCATTTGCATTTTAAACTGAGTGATAACCAAACATACCTGCATGTGGCCAATGTATTAATCCCCAGAAGTAACTGCCATGGACCTCTGCTTTCAGTAGTATCTTGTCATCACCACCTCTATCTTGGGCCACTCTCTCATTTGGCCTCTGCTCTCCTATACCTTGTGCCATCTTCTATCAGCAAAGAATCCCTTCTAGGCACATAAATACACAGAGTGTGTGTGTGTGTGTATGTGTATGTGTGTGTGTGTGTGTGTGTGTGTGTGTGTGTGTGTGTGTGTGTGTGACAGACAGAGACAGACAAAAGTATGTCTTGTGTGGTCCAGGTTGGCTTTATCTCACTAGTTATTTTTGAACTCTTGTTTCTCCAGCCTCTACTTCCCAAACACTAGGACTACATACACATTCTACCATGGCTCCCTAGAGATCTGGCTCCCTGATTTACAAATAGCAGTCATTCTATAAAGCCAAATTCACATCCCACCTGACTGGCAAGCATTCGCAAGAACTTTCCAGACATGGATCCATTCCCATCTCTGAGCCTCCAGAGAAAGCTCTTTGGAATCCCAGGTTCATAATGAGTTTAAGGTCATTTGGTCAAGTTGTAAGAGGACTAAATTCTACTTACATTAGACAAGGCCACTCACCCAGATCTGATGATCTCAGCAGACAGCAGGACAGCTCTGAGGAATTTCAAGTTCTCTTTGCACACAAAGTTTTCTTGATCCCTAGTCTCTTCAAGTCATTGAGCTGGTATTTTCTGGAGGCTTCCTGTATTGAGTGATGGGGTATTTAAGAAAAATTTAAATTTGTTGTTCAAATTTTAAATTAAGACAATGTAAAAATCGCGATCCATGGCTTCTATGAAAAATGCTAGGAAATGCAGAAAGATTGAACTCTGTGCATCATATGTAAATTTTACCAAACAATAGAGATCTGCTGTTAAAAAGCTACTATCTCTCCCCTTTAACCCAAGCACTGGGCCTGATATTGAGCCCAGAATTTCATCTGCCTAGGACATTTGGGTTTGTGCAATGAAAGACTTAAGATAATGTTTCTTGTACTTACACCGGTCATGATAGAAGTACAAGACTGAGATAACCTAACATGGCCTGTCCACGCCTGGAGAAAACCAAGCTGCCATCTTTAATGGCATGCAAGAATGTCCTCTCTGATAGGAGAACCCTTTAGCTATTTTAAAACAAGAGTAAAGCCATGGAGAAGCCCATGTTTGCTCTTCTGCAAATCCCTACTCAGACCCTGCAATCTCTGGTCCTGCCCACTGTGCTGCTGCTCTCCACTGGACAAGTTTGTTTCTTTTCTCAAAAGTGTATTAAAGTTTTTGAGCCAAATGCAGGGATTATTCTTAATCCCTATGAAATTGTGTGTGGATTTACGCAAGATGCTTGGCCTCTCGTCAGAAACTTGTGGATTAATAAAGAGAATTTAGAGCTAGATGCAGGCAAAATTAAGTAATTGTATATTGATTTTGTGTAGCAAGAAGTTCCAATATTTCTGGTGGCTTAACAGTGAATTCTGTTCAGAAACTTATTCTGTTTAATATTTTCATTAATGGTTGAATTTATGGGAAACATGGCAAGTTTGTTTAGTCAGCAACCAATAGGGACCTGGGAAGTTAGTAAAATGTTGAATTAAATACCAAGATTCATAAAAAAGAGCAGCAGGCTATAGAAATAGAGTATACGTATATTAGAAAATCCTTTGACACAGCAAGTCCCCAAATTATTAATTATGGAATTATAATCAAATTTTATATATTTCATCATAACAGCAAGATTCTTTAAACACACTTTATATAGTTTAGACAACCTACAAGAATATTAAATTTCTTAATGTTTAAAGAGGGAGTTTTTAAAACAAGTATATATCATAATTATATTTCTGCCCCTTAATTTTTTTTTCATGAATAAAAGGCCCCAACCTGGGGCCTTATCAATCTTCTCCGTAAATTGTATTATTAATAAATGTGTGTTAACTACCTTAGCTTCTATAACAAAAAGCATCATGGGGCTGGTGAGTGGCTCAGTGATTGAAGAATGGCATGTGCCACCAAGCCACTGACCACAGTCTGAGTTCCACCCCTGGAGTCCACACGGTAGAAGGAGAGAGCCAGTTCCTGCAAGTTGTCCTGTGACTACCACATACACTGTGTGGCATGTTCACACACAAGTCCACCCACATAATGCAAAAGAACTGTATAAATATAGTACAGGAGAACTCTTTGGCAGTTTTCTCTACAAGAGTCTCTTCTCGGGTCTAGAGAGATGGCTCGGTGGTGACAATCACAGAGTGCTCTTGCAGAAGCATTTGAGTTTGGGTCCCAGCACCAATAGCCAGGGCATCTGATGCCTCCTGAGCTCTAAGGCTACCCGAAGTCACATCCACATACACCCCCTGCCTCCAACACATTTGTTCACTCAGGGCAAACTGGCATATTCAGAGAAAAAGGCAATCATTGGTATGTGATGTTTGTGGATTTCCTGAAATTCCCAGGCAAGGCCACATTACTAGATGGAAGAGTGAGTGAATCCATGTCATCTGCAGTCACACCCAGAGCATCCTTGCTGCTTGTCATCTGCAGTCACACCCAGAGCATCCTTGCTGCTGTTCTTGGTGACTGTGTTGTGTTGTTTGTTTCTCTAAGTTCTGTCTTTCCTTCACCTAAGCTGATTGATACGAGGGTGAATATCGGTGTGTCTAAAATCCCATGAAAGTTCATTTACTGATAAGTGACCCAAAGATCAGCATTGGAAAGAATAACAAAAGGTTATCTATATATTTCTTCTTTTGTCTCCCCCTGACTAACTTGAGAAGAATGGTTGAATTCAACAACAACAACAACAACAACAAAAATAGCCACACATTTTTGTTTCATAGTTGAGCCATATATCAACAATTAAGGATATAAAGTGGGGTGTTTGGATGGTCTTCTATCACCCTCCTAACAACGACTTCACGGCTTCTTTATCTCAACATCCTCCTTGGTCCTTCAGCTCTGTGCAGAAAGAGACACTTCTCCTTTGCTCCGTCACGGCTCACCGCCCAACACAGCAGAGCCCCTTAACCTGTCAGCCTGTCCACCTCTTCAAGAGTTCCCCATCCCTGGAGCACTTGCTTCTTCTAGCTGGTACTTACTTAGGTGATGTTTGATGAGTGAGAGGTTTGGGAAGCAGATGCACTGTCACATCTGATTAATTATTGCCCACTAATTAATCAATGACTGGAGTGGAAAGACCAGTTGTTTCTCCTGTGTTTTCCTCTTGTATGGTGATTTGGTGAAGCCAGTTACATTTAAAGAAGATCCCCTTTTCTTTTGATGCCATCACCAGAGATAAAGCCTCTATACATGCAGAGAAAAGCAAGAAGCAGGCTCCAAGTTCACCCAGAGACTTAAAGGAATTAAACAAGGAGAGTATAGCATTTCTGTTGATGATTTTTGTGTCTGGTTTGTTTGTTTGTTTGTTTGTGTATATATTTCCTTATTTATTTTGGCAAAAAGAACATAACTGAGTTACATTTTAAAAAGTTATTTTATGAGATGAAAATTTTTGCACATACACAGGCATGGGCATATACACAAACACACACATACACAACTAGCTCTTTGTATTTTTATCTATTATTTTTGTTGGTTTTCACTGAATATAGATTTTTTTCAACAAGTAATTCCTCCAAATTAAATGTTTTCATAGGGGACTTAGACAAGTAAGAATGAATCTCATACTATGCAGTTAAAAAATAACAATAAAAAGAGGTGGCGAGATCCAGGGGCTAGCTTGGGTACCAGGTGCTACTGAGCTCTGCAAAGTCTGACTCATTCACATCACAGAGCATCCTATGGAATCACCTGCTCTGACGTCACCACGACAAGTCCATCACTGCTTGTAACCACCACTGAATGGAAGGCAGTGTGCCTGTGCTACTCAATGATGGCTTTACCCATGGGAAAATGCAAATATTGTTGATTCTCAGGCTCAGAATTGCATAGTGGCTCTGGCATGTCCAGAGTGTCTGTGTTGCTGTTTCTTCTCTCATATTGATTAGTGACATCAAACAGGAAGCTGTCCCTCAGGTCATTATAGCATGAGGTAGTGAGTGTACCAAGAGTGAGTGTGCTAACATTATGGCTAATGTTCTCTAAAGCAAGTGTGGCAAGCTTCAAGGCTTAACCACACCCCTCATAGCCTTCCAAAGATGGCCATGACTCCCAAAACTCATTCCTCTTGATGTAGGGTAATTATTCTCCCATTTTTATATATTCATATTCAAAATGTCGATACAAATTCAAAATGTTGAATATATTCATATTTAAAATGTCTCTGGACTGTCTCTGACACTCCTTGGCATTGTGCTAGGCAGCCCCACCTCTTCCTGTGGCTCATAGTCCCACCCCTGGCTGCTGGGTTCTAATTAGCCATGTTACTTCACTAGCCTACGAGAGCATATGCCACTGCTGATACTTTATTAATGCCCGTTTCCTGTATGTTATATACTGGCAAGTGATTGATGTATATCATCTCAATCTCCCTAAGTTATTATGCTGTATATACTCTTTAGTCCTACTTAGCAGATGAGAAAGCTTGAGCCAAGGAAAGCTAAGCTGCTTGTCCAAGTCTCCATCTAGAAACTGGGAGAGCTTTGCTATAATTAAGTGAGATAAATGGAATAAATGTTAAAAGTAATCAAAGCATTCCCACAAGAGGAAACTGCCTGGAGACAAACCCAAGAACCACAGCATGACTCAGGGATAGGAGCCATCAAGAGACAGGAATTCCCTCAGTCAAGGCTAATATGAAGCAGGCATCAGGGTCAGTAAGAAGATAACGGGGCCAAGACTTGGATGAAGGTCTAGGCCACTTCCTGCAAGTCCTGGGCAACTAACTTTGCCTATCTAAGATCCAACAAAACACACATGAAATTGTCAAGAAAGGTTAGTGAGAATAGCTTTTTAACTATAAGATATCAGAGATTGATTTACTTATGTTGGGAATATCAGAGCCAGCTGAGATACCGGGAAAGACAAAGCAACATTTAGAAGTGCTTTTAACTCCTTTTATTCCCAAACTGCCAACCATGTGTGTAGCTCTCTGTACTGAGCTAGAAGGTAGTGGAGATTAAAGCACACTAGTTTATCCTCTTACACAAAGCTATTGTCCTGGTAAAATGAAGATTTATGTGCCTTCCCTTGGGAGTGACATAGCCGGACACCGTGAGATGAATTTCTATCTAGGGCATGGCGAGACTTTTCACATGCACATTAAACCAAGGCAAAGCTTCTTTAAAGCTGGGGTGCTTGGCTCCTATGCATGGGAAATGTGTGAGCATTATGCATAAAATGTAAATTTCTGCAAATTTTGAAAACCTTGTTTTCATCAGAGAAGTCTAAGGGTTGTAGTTTGTGTTGAGTAAGCACCCTTTCTAAATATTAATCATTCTTTGTAAATGCATTTCCTTTTCTTTCTATAATATACAAAATTATACGATTTGTTACAAGTTTTCTCTAAAATTGAGCTCCTTTGTTACTTTTCTCCAGAAATTGTGTGATCTTTATGGAGACAGTATGTCCTTTCAACTTCTTTGTCTTTCCTCTTGTCTCCTTGCAGGCGTCCCCCACCTTGTCTCTCCAATGTTCATGGAATCCAGGGCTTAGAAAATTGCCTCTGCCATACCCATGGATGAGTTAGATGAGTGTTTGTGAGTTGTTGAGGGAAATTTTTGTGCTCTGGGAGATTCTTTTCACCGTGGCAATGAAGTTGATTGAGAAGCCACCCCACTCCTCAGAATGCCACCAGCAGCGTGGCTTCAGTCCTTTGATGTGATACTCTGTGGACACCACCATTTCTCCTCTCCTCACAGAAATTACCTAAACCTTCTGTGACTTTCATTCTCTATTTGAAAACCGCTGGGCTGAAACCTACAGGAAATTCTATCTACTTGCTTTTTCCACTTTTCAAATAAATAACTGTTTTCAGATTATCTCCACATTCACAAGTGAACATGGGATTTCAATTTCGAGAGGCAGCTGAGCCTTCCTGTTAGATGGGAATGTACTAGAAGACTCAGGAGGTCTTTCTAGCAGGTAAGAAATGACTTGGCTATAGTGCACACAGGAAGTCTAGGAAGGATTTGAGGTATCCTGTCTCAGTGCCTGTTTGGCCCCATGGTGGCTTCTATTGCACCATCAGGACCTGGTATGGTTTGGGGGACCTGGTATTTTTGAAAGATCAGTACAATTTTTGATCCTTGTAAAGTGTGGTGATTTTCTGTATCTACCAGAATTTTAAAATATAGGATGTCCATTGGACCCCCAAGGCTCCTGATGAGTTCTTTCTCCCTTCAGAAATTAAGATAGTCCACTTCTGTTATTAAAGGCCATAACCACTAGACCAAGGTACTTTGCTACAGTCTCTTCCAAAGAGCTTCTATTCTCTGCCTCTCCTTTCGTCACTAAATGTCCGGATGTGTAAATCAATTAGGTAGATATGTTAAGCATAATCACACTGACTTCAGGCCTCCATTGAGAGTGTCCTCCTGAGGGTAAGAAAATGCTAGGTGTTAATGCCCTTCCCCCCTCCTTTCCGTTATTCCAAGATCTACTTGAATCTCAGTCCCCACTCTGCTCAGCTGTCTGCAAATGGTCCAGGATTCATCCCTTCCCCATCTCTCTGACATCTTCCCCATCTCTGACATCTTCCCCATCTCTCTGACACCTTCCCCATCGCTGACATCTTCCCCATCTCTCTGACATCTTCCCCATCTCTGACACCTTCCCCATCTCCGACATCTTCCCCATCTCTCTGACACCGCTTAAAGGGCTTTCCTGTTCCTTTCTTATATTTCTTCAAAAGCGATCTCACTGGCCTCAAAGCCTCTGGTCTTGGTTCCCTTCTCTGTGTTCTTTTTGTTGCTCTCAGAGTCCTGTTAAACAAAATGCACTTCTTGTTGATCAGTGCACTGCTTCAATCCCTGTCGTGTCTCCTGATACCATAGGACTGAGCCCCAGCTCCTCAGCAAGGCACCTTTAGCTCTTAGTGGTTGTCCTCTACCCTGAACCCTAGCCCTTTGAGGATTCATAGACAGACAAATGAGGCAGGCCAGGCGATGAGAGGAGGACTCGGGGGATCCTCAGATGGCCTGTATTTAATAATATATTTGAAGGTGGCAGATTTGCTGATTTCTGTCTAATTACTTTCATGCGGAAAATAGGGCCCAAACTGATGGATCCAATTTTTCAAGAGAAATGGGGATCATGATGTTTTCTTTTTCTTTTTTAATTCTTCTTCTTTAATCTTTTCTTACAGTCAGTCATTATCCCCTTCCCAGTTAGCCCTCCAACAGTTCCTCACCCCATTCTCCCTCCCCCTGTCTCCAAGAGGATGTTCGCACCTTACCAGACCTCCCAACTCCCTGGATCTTCAAGTCTACTGAGGCTTAGGTGCATCTTCTTTCACTGAGTCCAGACTAGGCAGTCCTCTGCTGCATATGTGTTGGGGGCCTCACATCAGCCTGTGTATGCTGCCTGGCTGGTGGCTCAGTGTCCGAGAGATGTGATGTTAAACTCCAATGTTTAAATGTTCAAAATACTTTGTTTTCTTTTACAAACACAGGAAAGGATAATGAGCAGACCTAATGGAGGCAGGCAGGCAGAGATGCCCTGGAACTTCTGAACAGCCTGAGTTCTGTCTCTTCACATTCTAATCGGGCAAGTGTTTTGTCAAAACTGGCTCTGCAAGGGGGATGAAGAGGTGGTTCAGTGGTTAGAAGCACTGGCTGTTCTACCAGAGGACCCAAGTTCATTCCCAGCACCTACATGGCAGCTTACAATAGAGGATCCAATGCCCTCTCACAGACATACATGCTGGCAAAACACCAATGCACATAAAGTAAATAAGTCCTTTAACAAACCCGAGTACATGGGCTATGCTACCACTGTGAGTCAGTTCTGTTGTTGTATTGGTGCAAAATTAGCCACTGCCACCCCTGGGTGGATGATTGAGCAAAGGTATGCTTTAGTAATAGGGTTTGTATGAGAGAGAAAGCAGCCGGCCTAATCCTGTAGGATGGAGTCGTTTTCTGATTTCTTTCTGATCACACTGAGGGATTTGAGGTTTATCTAGAGACTATTAATGGCGGCAGAAATGCTTTCTTACATAAAATATCTCTGAGCTGCTCACCTGACTCTTTTCTGGGATAGAACCTAGAAATACCCATATTAGAAACCATTCTGGACATTTTCTGAAGTCCAGCTGTTAGGGGGCTTCTGGACTTCTGCATTACCCCAAGAGTTCCTTCCCCACCATACTCTCTGATGTTCACTTCTCTGCCTCTCATCATCTCTTTGGCAGGCATTTGACTAATATCTACTAAGCTAAGTAATAATAATAATAATAATAATAATAATAAACATTATCTAACTTAACATCAAAATGAAGACTTTTTTTCCATTATGTGTTGGAAGATGAGGGTGAGAGAGTTTTATGTATCCCAGGCTAGTCTTGAACTCACTATGTGTGTAGCTCAGGCTGGCCTCAACTCACAGCAATCCTCCCTGCCTAAGCCTTCCACAATGCTAGGATTAGAGGTGTGACCCACTATGCCCAGATATTTTTATTTTTAAATGGGTACATTTATATCATTATAACTGTTAATAATTATACTTGCTAATGTGTAATACACATGATGTTCTGATGATGTATATATTGTATGCAGATCAAATCAGGGTAATTAGCATATCTGTCACATCAAACAATTATCTTTTTTTTTTCCTGGTGAAATGTTCAGGATCTACTTTTTATACACAATGTACTGTAACTGTCATCATTACCAAACTGTACAACAGAACATCAGAACTTACTCCTTGGATCCACTGTAACATTAACAAACCCCTCCTCCTCCTCTTCCTCCTCTTCCTCCTCCTCCTCCTCCTCCTCCTCCTCCTCCTCCTCCTCCTCCTCCTCCTCCTCTTTCCTCATCCTTCTCTTCCTTGCCCCCATCTGGTTAGCCACTATTCAACTTTCCATTTCTTCTAGATGACTCCTACAGATTCTACAGAGGAATAAAATCACATACTATTTGGCTTTCTATATAGGAAAAGGTTCCACTGAGTCTAGCTACATTGTCATAAAACACAAGATTTTATCTATTTTTATAAGGAAATGATACTCCAGTCCATATACATGCATCTTTCCTTTCTCTTTTTGCCTACTGATGATTCATTGAATCCTCATCCTGGCTATTGTGAGGGAATTTGGATACCTCTGCACATATGCCACTGTGGGACTACTGGGTCATGTGACTGTCCCAGTTTTAAGTTTTAGAACATCTTTCACACTGCCTCCCATTAGGCCTTCCTAACAGGGCTTTGCTTTGCTTTCTGCTTTCACCCACACTTATCATCTTTTGTTATCAACTGACCTAGTGCCAAGATGATAGCTCTCAGTCATTATACTTGCATCTCTCTCATGACTAGTAGTGCTGAGCAGTTTTTCATAGTCTTGGTGGCCATTTGTGTAACTTGTTTTAAAAAGAAATATCCTCTTTAGGTCTTTTGTCTACTGTCAAACTGTGTTAATTGAGGTTTTGTTATTGAGTGTTGGAGTTCCTGACAAATCCTGGATGCCAACTGCTCAGGGGATGAGTAGTTTGCATATCTCCTCTCTTGTTTTCAGGTTATCTTCTTCACTATGCTGATTGTTCTCAATGTTGCTAAGCTTTCTGTCACAGTTCAACATAACCCCATGTTCAGCTTTTATCCACTGTGCTTTGAGAGTCTTCACCAAAAAGAACTTTATCCACTCCCTATGTCATATTGTCTTCCCTGTGTTTTCATTGTTAGTCTATAGGAGTCTGTATCTCTTTTTGCTGTCCACAGTCATAGGGTCTTCTAGAGGTTGTCACTGAGAAGCCTAGGAATATGCTAGGGCATTTTCAACTTATCCAGAGTCAAGAGTTTGGAAGAGTGAAGTTTGTGGTCAGCTTTGCCAGTGGCTAACACTAGGCTGGGCCAATGCTGGTAGCTTCTGGATTAGAATCATTGCAGTTCTGGGAACCAAACCTGTATCCCTCCCAGCGGGAGGCAAGTATTTGACTGTTCAGCTATGGGGTCCTATATATGTTAGCTCATCTGGTAATGATGGTCTATCTATGTCTCTTCCATCCCCAGAATTCTCTGGGAAAGGGCATTTTACATCAGTCACAGAAAGAATTTTTCTAATACCAACACCCAGTGCCAACCTAAAAGATTGCTAATATGTGGAGAGAATTTTAACGTCATCACTCATCATCTGCAGAGCATTTGTTTGGGGTACTTGTGTAGAATTGTTTTGGTATTTGGTAATATTTTAAGAAATATGTTTCTTCACTATGAGTGTAGCTCTAAGGCCTAGCATGTGCCTAGCTGTACAAAGCCTTACATTCAATCTGCCTTCTTAGAATTTGTAGATGATAGAAGTGAGTGGATGTACAGTGGTGTATTGAAAAGATCATAGATTCCCAAACTGGTTGGATGAAGATGAACTCCTTCTCTGCATCTGTCACTGTGCAGCCTGAGAAGTACTAAATCTTTCAGATACCTGCTTTCATCTTAGATGAAATGAATACCACATAACTGCTGTGAACTGATATAGTAAATTATGTACAGCATCTAACACTGACATGATAAAAACTCAACAAATGGCCCCACTACATTTAGTGTTGCTGCTGCTGCTGCTGCTGCTACTACTACTACTACTACTACTACTACTACTATGATTGTCGTCATTGTCATCTTAGTCATCTCTGAATTATTGTTATAGGATGCTCCTAGATAATCAGCTTGGAATGGATGCTTTTCCACGTTCTGACCAGTATCAAACATGAGTCTTGAATTAGAGACATTGCAGCAGGTTGCTCTGCAGTGTTTTCATAGAATAGATAGATAAAGCATGCCAATGGCCTATACCAGATCCAGCCTCAGACAGAAGCTAGATCAGGAAGGCTCCATCTGAGAACCATTCTCAGAGTTTGGGGATGCTCTAACTTCCTTTCTTATGCCTGTATGCAGTCTTGGTAAGTTATCAAGGGTTTCACTCGAAAGCATATTTAACTCAGTTTTGAAGGGTAATTTTGTAAGCCTAATTTTAAGATTCAAAAGAGCTGTATCTGAGCTCATTATAGTGTGGTAGCCATTAGAATTTTACACTCAGTGGTGAAGACTATCATACCTTGCAATGCACAGTCATTCGATAACTAGTGTATAAGACATCTTTGTTCTACAGCTAACAGGCTTCTAGCTCTGCCAGCCATGTAAGGTAGGCCCAGGTGACTTGGTTTTCTACTAACAGCAGCATCCAGTTGACACCAAAGGGTGCTAAGCTTTCTGTGTGCACAGAAGGACAGGAGGGCAACAGCGTCCCTGTCACCACTGTGACTTTGCTAGAAGCATTAATATAATATTCGATCAGGGGAATTTCTTGCTTTTCTGTTTGGATGACACTAGCAGCTCAGCATTCTGCAAACAACTTTACCTTGGCCTTCTGTCTTTGCAGTACTTTGATGTTGGAGTCTCCCTGACATGGAGCTCCTGTGTCACAGCAAGAGTGGGGATACACCAACAAAACTGATTTTCAAGCCAGAGAGGCACATTTGAATCAACCTCTGCCTGGAGCCTAGCCCCTCTTATTGCTGAGCTGGGGCTGTCTGAAGGACCACTCAGGTGTCCTGAATGTGAGAATTATCTCCCACAAACATTTCAGTACATGGACATAAGCTTCTATAACCCTTTTTTTAACTTCAATTTTCTAAGCTCATGGTTTTCTTTTGTAAATCAAAGCAAGATAGTATCTGTGAGAATGCCAAGAGTCCCTCCTAACACACAAAAGAGTTGCCTAATTGTGGAATCTGAATTGATAGTTCTGCCATTCTTCTTGGCAGTGGAAAATTTCTAATGTTCTAAATGTGGATTATAGCTTTCTTACACTAATAATAAGAAAAAAGGAAGAAGAAAAAAAAAACAAACAAACTCAACTGCTCCTAGATGCTTATTGAATAGTCTGTTTGCAAAGACATGATCCAATTACAGCACATTCAGAGAGCAATTTCCCCTCTTATTAGGTAATCACTAATATGTACTCTATTGTCCATTGGTGGACTATGAACTCAAGTGCTTGGAATCGGAAGGAACTTTTTGCAGTCTGGTTCCTCCTGAGCTGGAGCAATCTCTTAATCTTGGGTTTTGGGTCATAAGAAGAAAGACACAGGATCGACTTAGAATCAGAAGACAACACAGGATCATATACACAGCTTGCCGAATGATGCATAGTGAGGATGGAAGGGGAAAGATACTATTGATAAATCCAGCTTTCAAATGAAGAAGCAGAAGCGTAGCACTGGACCTAGGAACCACTAGCCTTAACTCTCATCAATGATCTCTTCATCATTTGCCTTGGTCAGGACTCCCAAAGGATAAAGAAAAGGACCAAGACTCATTATAGTGAGCAAGTGCTCCTAGCAGGCAGAAAGCTAACTAAAAGTCACAGAAAAAGAGTGCATAGCCTAGAGAAGACCCTAGAAAACTTGAAAAGAGAAGAAATATGCCATGTTCTAGGATATTGGAAGGCTCAATATTAAAAATGCAAATTCTCCTGCCTTGTCTTCATGTGGCTTCTGTTACTATAATAGAATACTTGTGCTGCTTACCCTTAGTTTTCAACTTGATGCATCTTAGAGTCATCTGAAAGGAGAAACCCAATTGAGAAACTGCCTAGATTAGACTGTGGGATGTCTGTGGGGGATTATCTTGGAGTTGATATAAGAGAGTCTAGACCATTGGAGATAGCACAGTCTCTAGGAAGGTTGTCCTAGACTTTATTAAAAATAAGAAAAGAAAAGGAAAAAATGAGAAGAAAGGGAAAAGATAAAGGGAAAGGGGAGGAAAGAACGAAGCCCAAATTAGTTAAGTTTAAGCCTATGTGAGTGAGCCCACCAACAACGATTCTCCATAGTTTCAAGCTTCAGGGTCCTGCTTGGATCCTTGCCTTGAATCTCTCAATGGTATACTGTGATCTGGAAGAATAAAACCAATAAATGCCTCATCCTCTTTATTGCTTATAGTCAGAGTATGTTGGTCACAGCAACAGAAATCAAACTAGAACACAAAGATCAGAAGATTTACAAAGAACTGGGTTCTAGAGGCAGAAAAATCAAAACCTATGTAGTTGTCATCCATGATGGTCATCATACTGCACCATCCCAGGGCCAAATATGGAGGGGCAAGAGAGGGCCAAGTTCACTTCTATAGCAAGCATGCTCATGACAAGGGTCCCACTCTTTGGATAATACCATTAATCCATTCATGAAGGTGGATACTTCATGTCCTAACCCTGTATTAGGATCCACCTCTTGCACTGGGGATCGGGTTTCCAATTTGTGAACTTTTGGGGCATATTCAAATCACAGCACCCCTAAGTTAATTTTAAAATGTAATATAGTATTCATCAAAATAATATAACCAGAGTTTCTGGAACTATATTACATTATTTAAATTTCATATGGAAGAATGAATGAGTTACATTGATGTCTAGAAATACTAAAACTGAAGAATAATGGAATAATACAATTCTTCTAATTATTGTAACGTGATTCCAGTGTGGTCAAATGAACAGCATGGAACATGCAGAAACAAGAGGTGTATGTCACTGGACATGTGTGTACATGTGTTAAGTATATATAAACCATCTACCAATTTGGCCATGAAAGAGAAAAGATGGAAATGTGGAGATTTAGGCAGCCAACTATTCAAATGAACAAAAGAAAGAGAAAGGATTAACTTGCCCATCAAGCCTCAGATGTAAATTGGTCCCAGATAATGTCTGTTTATTTTGACTATTTTTATATTTTGACCATATTCACCCCACTTGCTTGCCCACCTAATTTTGTTTCCTCTACCTTTCTTTCTCCTCCTCTCTCTCCATAGCCTCAAATATTCATACCATAAAAGAAAACTAACTCTGCCTTTCCAAGAAGCTCTCAAATGCCAATATCTTCTCAGTTAGGGATGGATTACATACCCACCTCCCCAAGTTACAGTGAGATTTTGTCTGGCTGAGCTTGCCACGGGGTTTTACTTGCTGTCATAATTGCTCTAAGTTCATATGTGCACCTGGCCTGTTGTGTCCTGAAAACATTGTTTCTTGAGTTTACCAACCAACTTTGGCTCTCTCCAGGCTTTCTGCCCTCTCTCTCATGATTTTCTCTGAGCCTTGAAGGGTAGCATGTGATATAGACATCCCATTTAGAGTCGAGGATCCTGAAGCCTCATATTCCCACTATATTGAACTGTGAAACTCTGTATTAATTGTCATCTAGTGTAAGAAGACTTTTTTTATGCAGGTTGAGTGATAGCAATAAGTGATTAGGAGTCATTTTAATGCTATGTCCATTTAGTAGAATGATATTGGTAAGTTTTCCTAGGGCCTCTAATGTGTCTAGCCACAGGTTCTTGGCTTCATTAACAGTGCCAGTTATAGGGTTCATCCTGTGTAGGGAACCTTCATTTCAGTCAGACAGAGGTTGGTTACCCCTGTAACATTCATGCCACTATTACAGCCAGCTGGATGTATCATGCCAGACAGGTCATTCTCCTAGCATGCAGAGCTCACAGCTGGGTGAGACTGACCATCAATTTCTCCTCGGTAGCATACACAGTACCTTCTGGCACTGTGAAAGCCAGACTCTGGAAAGGAAGCTTCCAGGTCAGTACCCATTTGATTTATTCGTGGTTGTCACTCAACCACGTGGTAACTTCAAGAATAGGGTCCTCTATGAAGCCCTGGAGGTTAACCAAGAGCAACAACAGTCTATAATGTTTAGGGCAAGCAATTCAAAATGAGGTAACCTATTCCTGGTCCTCTTATTTGGTAATGTGTGTTACCTAGCAGGGGAAATGTTATTTCATAATGAGTGATGTCTAGTTGGGGTGTTACTCCCCCTTTATAGGTTTACGCCACTTAAACTCATTTTAAATTTGTGTATATTTTAGAAAGTGCCTACATAGAAAGTATGTTTCTATGTAATTTTCTCAAAAGGTTAGTCTTGCCTCTCCATATAGTTATCTGATCATTTTAATGTTAAAAATGTTAAAAATAAAACATACCTGAAACACTGCAGTAGTTTCTACTTAGCAAACACTAACACACACACACACACACACACACACACACACACACACACACACACATACACATACACATACACACACACACACACACACACACACATACACATACATATATGAAAAGACAATACTTTGAAGAGTCTGATTGCTATATTAATACTAAACTATTTTTTTACAGAATGCTTAATGATTTTGTACTTAATTTTCTTTTCAGTAGGTTAATAATCATCACTTTCAAAAAATTAGCCACTTGGTATTGATGTTTGAGATACCATTTTCCACACTTTTCAACTTCAGTACATTTTTAAAATAAAGGGAAGTGGGTAGCATATCTTTTGGACCGTTTTGGGCTAGATATTAATCACAAGATCCTAACCACAACCCAGCAACCACACGGAGAGGTGATTGATCATGTTAGACGTAGCTTGCATGAAAGCGTGTTTTGTACCTTTTCAATGTTTCCTGGAGTTTCCTGAAGGAGTCCAACTGAGACAAGAATACAGGCAGCGTGCTATTGGGATGCTCTTGCAATCATCACAGCTGTTTCCAAGTTGTTTGTCACCTATTTCAGGCCCTGCCATGGTATTTGTCCCTATTTTTTTCTACATTAGAAAAAAATCCATATTGGTCCAATTTAGCTCTCTTCATGTGCTTTAAAGTTTCTAAAGGAACTCTTCAAATGTGTTCTGTTTAAAGTAATTCTTTTTGTTTATTCAAATCAAAATCACGGGAATCTCTTCTTTAAGCAAGCTCAAACATTTCTGTGAGAGGAGTCTAAGAATTTGCCCTGAGGGGTGTATAAATATGCATCTTGGTGCAAGTCACCAGGAGATCCCATACCTGTCATCTCACACTGACAGACTATTTGCAGGTATTTGAGTCTGATTTGCCATAAAGAAGGGGATGCTATGAGGGGGTGGGGGTTGCTAAGTACACGCAGTTCTGTTGAAGAGCCTTACATAGCTTCAGGAGCAGTTACTACCTGTGCCACCAGCTAGACATTCACACCACAATAACCCCCAGGTACCTCTTGCAAACATAGGACATGAAGGATCCCTGAGGCGCAATCAGCCTTCATATGTGCCAACTCTTGCTTACTCTTGCTTATTCACCTAAAATACTCCAGTGAAGGAAAGATGGTCTGGGGACAAAGGACTTTAAGGGTCTGTGTCTACTGTACAGTGGTCTATTGAAGTAGCTGCATTCATACATATCAGGTGGATTCATGGTTGGAGACTTTGAAACAAGCAGAAAATTCCAAGTTGTTGCTTCATTGCTCTCTTTCCCCTCTACCTCTCCCTTCCCCCTACCTCTCTCTCCTCCGTCTCCCACTTTCCCTCCTTCCCGTCTCTTCTCACCCCCTTTCCTTCCCTTTCCTCTCCACCTCTGTGCACAGGACTAGAACTTCTATAAAAGTACTTTTCATACCCTCTATCAGTATTTTACACGTAAACATTGGCCATTGAGGACTGTCCCAACTATCCCTTAAAGGCATCACACAGTCCAGTTGCTTTGTCCTAACTTGCAGCTCATTTCCCGTGAAGATCCACTCCACATCCACCATGCCGAACGTTCTCACTTGCCTTCCAGGTTACCCAGCACTTCTAGTCATCCCACAGAACAGAGTCTGACTTATGTCTTTGGAGCCCATCTGGATGCTCATGGTTTAGCCCCATAAACAAGTGTTTCCGAGTGAAGTTTTGTTTTTCCCCTCTGCTTTGTTATTGATTTCTGAAGTGCCCCAGACGGCTATATAATGTCAATGCTGTGTTTCCTTCCATGGACATCTACCACGATGCATATAAGGGAAACTAAATGACTAAATGTTCAAAACCTACATTTATTTGAAACAATAAAACACAACATTTATTGGTTGAGGATTCTGATTGTGTAATTATTGAGACAGCTTAAAATTAAAAAAAATAAATAACTGAGGGCAGTGCCTAACTTGTAAAGACTGCTCCTGGATGTGCTGTGACTTCATCACTTGTACTAAGGACATATTCGTAATGCTTCAGGAAAGCAGAGAGCAAGCCAAACAACCGAGAGGATGTATTTGACCAAGAATCAACTCAAGCTTTGTGAATTAAGGGGGAAAATGCCAAATAATTCACAAGTCTGAACAATCTTAGTGGTTTTCTTTTTCTGTGTTTTCTACCTCTAAGCAAAAACAATGTATGTGCTATAGAAGAAAACGCCCATTTATGACAAGCAAAAAGAACTACATTAGACCCCATTATGATCCCACATGCTCAAAGACATACACATCACTCTCATGTGGATTCGCTTCAGCCATTCCCTTGAACTATGTGTATGCATGATGTGTAGACCTGACCCGGATACCCTGTCTTACCACAGTGTTAAACCACATGAATCCCATTGTCTGTTGTTTGATTTTATTGTGAGGACTCATTGTTGTTGTTATCATTTTACTTTGACAAGCAGGAATAGCAATAGCAGAAATAAAAGCATAAGGGGAGAGGAGTCTTAAAAGAAGAAATATTCTGGAAATTGATAAAAATATCCTTAAAAGGACACTGACTAAAAGAGGACACAAATTGCCTATAGGTGAAAATGGCTAATTGTTTTGCAATCCATCCTGAACCGTTTCATTTATTATATTTCCTAGAAGCTGGTTGTTCTCTATGGCTGAGTCATTTTATTGTGTTCTATTACAACTTTAGTGGGATTAAACATCTGGCTAGGGCTTGAAGAGAGGCTCTCTGATGTGAGGTGGTCTGGTCTGTAACATGGTTTACACCTGTCTGTGTACCTTAAGTTTCCTAGACTCAACCAGAAGTCAGATGTGGACATGAACTCACTCCTCTAGACATGTCTATCAACTAATAATCACAGACATAGAAACAGCCCATGCCTGAACTCCTTTGTCTTCCACTCTTTTCTCCAGCTTCACTGAAATTGTCCCATCTGTGGTGGCAGTCAGTGTCCTCACTTGGATGCCTACTCCTTCATACACACACAGCTCACGGTTATTTCTCAAACTCTTCTCTTCCCCTGTCATACGAATCTCTTCTGTATCCCTATTTTCATTTCTCCTATCAGACATGCCTCGCTTTCCCTTCTTAAATGGTCTGCTGCCTCGTCCCTACTATCTGCTTGGCAACCGGTGTATTTTCACAGCCAGTGCTAACATCTGGGCTCTGACTCTTGACTTGACATCTCTTCTAGGGCCTGCTACTAACTTCCATCCCACTGTCTCAGCCGAACCTGCTTCTTCATGCATTTTATCCTATTGAAACTGTCCCTTGTATAATCGTGGCCTTCTCTAAGTTTTCAAATCCTGTTTGACCCTTGCCCTTTGAGGGCTGTTGGCACTTAATTCACTTGAATTCTTTCCTGATCTCCATCTCTACCTGGCTTTCCATAGACTCTCGTGTATTTTGTCTACCAAATGTTTCTCCTGATAGAAAGCAACTTTAAGTCTTTGTTCTGAGCCCTGTTTCTCTCTTATTGTTTCTGTTTTTCACCTCCCCTCTTCGTTCGATCTATTTTATTACTTACTTGTATGTGTACGCACACTTTGTCTGTGTGGTGGATTTGGGGGCCAGAAGACTTGTGGAAACTGGTTCTCTCTTTCAACCATATGAGTTCCAGATATCAAACTCAGGTCATTAGGGTGAAACATCTCACCCAGATCATTTGAAAAAATCATTTTATTATTTAATACATATAGGTATTTTGGATTCCCTGGAACTGGAGTTACAGATGGTTGTATACCATCATATGGGTGTAGGTCCTATGGAAGAGCAGCCACTCTTCTTAACCACTGAGCCCTTCCCACATTATTACTTGTTTTTAATGTAGTATGGGGATTTGAAAGCAGGCTTCTTACATAGGCCAGGCAAGTGCTCTACCACTGAACTGTGTTCCCTGTCTCCATTACTTTTTAAAAATATTGTATGGTGAAGAGAGCCAGGGCTGTGTGTCTTTTGTTTTGTTAGCAATGAAGTTACTACCTATCTCCTGCTTGAAGGACCCATGGCACCTGGCATGCATGGAGAGCTCTTCTCCATCCATCGAACGCTGTATATGGTGGGCACTTCAATTCAGAGCCTCCGATCTTCTAACCCTAGGAGCTTTCAC
Organism: Mus musculus; assembly: GCF_000001635.26. Classification (NCBI taxonomy): domain Eukaryota; kingdom Metazoa; phylum Chordata; class Mammalia; order Rodentia; family Muridae; genus Mus; species Mus musculus. Next base: position 94,899,809 of record NC_000075.6, read on the forward strand.
ATGCCAGGCCCTGGCCATTTGTCTTTCCCCTTCTCTTTATTTCAATAGGGTTCATTTAATAAGAGCATTGAAGCAGTAAAAGCATCCTCCTTTTCTCTCTGGCCCTGTCTTTTGTTCTTTATATCTGTCTGAACCTTTCTTTATCAGTTGGAATATTTTACAGGCAACCTCCTCAACACAGATGTTCCAAGGTTGAAATTTTCGCTTTTAGTTTTGCACTTCTGAGAACTCTTGATGCTTTCTGAACGTTTCTTTTTTAACTCTCCTATTCCCATTTCATGAATGCAGTATCTTCTCTTGCCTGGGAGAATATTGATACAAAAAACGTGGGTACCTTAAGTTGTGTTTGCTGTCTTCAGGTTATCCCCACCTCACCCACTGGCTTTCCCTTCTAGTCTCTATTTTCCTCTCACGTCTCCAGAGAGGTTAGGTTTAACTAACATTCATATTTTAAGACTAAGGTATAAAAAAGCCTAAAATGGCTTGGGAAGTGGGAGAATTCTGAGCTTGTCAACTAGAGCGCATTGCTTACACACTAATTGGAAAATCTTTTTCTTTGGGGCTGCCTCTGGACATCAGCATGTGTGAGTTAGTCTGTCTTCACAGACAGTTCTTCTGATTAGAGCCCTGTTTTGAAGGATAACATTCTTAGAAGTCTGAAGAAAAGGCCCCATAGTTCTCAATACAGACTCTGACTTCATCTCAATTATTTAGTTTGGCATCCCACATCTTACCCCAGGTCTGTTTTAATCTAGAACCAATTGGTTTAATTTCCCAAGAAGGTAAATCCTCCAAAGTGTGGGGTGGGGACTGAGAGTAACTGGCTGTGCACTGGAGCCTGGACACTTTAAATGAAGGCATAATGCTAACTTCATCAGCAAGAGGAGAGAAAATTCAGAACATTCTGGGGATGGCTAGTGGGCAGCTCTCTCAAAAACTGAGCTAAAGGCAAAGCCCATGGTTTATGAAAGAATGAGGCCAGAAAAAAAAATGAAACCAATGCAGGAATTTAAAATAGCTTTTTATGTGTATGGGGGGAAATGAATCATGTGAAGAGTTCTTTGCAACATTGTCTGTAATAGTAAAAAAAAAATGAAACAAGCAAAATGCCCATCTAAGTAGAACTGTCTTATGAAATGTGTTAATTGTATATGAATGGAGTCAATCTAGATACTCATTTGGAAAATATCTATCTATCTATCTATCTATCTATCTATCTATGTAGCTATACAGATATATAGAAATACATGTGTATATATCTCCCACACTTTGGAAGATATACTTTCTTGAGAAATTGAACTAATGATTGTTTCTAGACTGAAAGAGACATAGGGGGAAGAAATGAAGGGCAGCACTTAATAATTGGGGATATATATATTTTAGTTATTATTTTAAAAAGACTCTAAAGTGGCTAATTATACCCAAACCACATTAGAATTTAATATAGAGAAGTATGGAAAAGATCAACAGTACTGAAATCAGGAAGAAGGACTCAAGATAGAGTCCTAGGCAGAATTATCTATTTATTTATTTGCTTATTTATTTATTTTTACTTTATGACTTCTATACTCCTCCTGACAATATATATTATGTACAGGTAAAATTTTGCTAAAAGTTATTGACAACATTGTTACCTTGCTGCCCAAATACCAGGCTGAGTGAGCAGTTGGAAGCTGCAATTGAAAATCCATGGATTCCAGGCTGGCTTTCTCCATGGAGAGAGAATTGGTCCCCTGGCTGACCTTTCTCCAAGATGCTTTCATTCTACAACTCCAGATCATGGGTTCTCCTTTGCAGTCTTTAGGGTTGTTTGTTTATTTGTTTGCTTGGTTTTGTTTTGCTTTTTGTTTGTTTTAAGTTTTTAGATCTTGCCTTGCAGCACTTTTATTTACTTAACCTGTTGTGGTGTGAATAATGTAAAAAAAAAAAAAATCTTGCTTAGCTCTGCCCTCTGACCTGGAACAGGAAATGGATTAGATATGAGGTGATTACTGAGCACTGCCCATAAGCCATAATGTGTTTGTGACAACATTGGCAACTGGAGAGTTAACCCTCTGGATATGTCTTTTGTTCTAGAAAAAAGAAACTATTCAAATATTCGGTCAAATAATTCAGATATCCATCACCCTTATGGGGGCAAAAAGCAACACTTTTACTCCTATTCCATCCTCCCATCTCCAATCCCCCCAAATCCTGCTTCCTGTATTTTCCCATCCTTATATCAGGGCAGGTGTTTCTCAACCAGCTTTTCTCTCATGTGCCTCTGTCTGCTACTGTGCCTATGAATACTCTATTCTGCATCTCTACATCGTTGGTTGAAATGAATGATATCCCAATGTGCTTAACTTGCTTCAGTTAGATGACATTTACTTTTCTTCTTTCTGAAGCTTCTCTTGTGATGGGTAATACTTACTAAGGTACATATATGGGGAGTAACTTACTTTGCTACTCAGATCTACCAATCCAGTGTTAGTTTCTGGATTTTGTCCGGACCTGGAAGGATATTTTATATGGGTATAAAATTTAGAATTGACAAGCATTTTTTCCCCCATAGGACATTTGGGGATGTTGAAAGTTCAATTGTAGATGTTTTTATTACTTTAAATATGCTCTGGGGGCTGCAGAGATAGCTCATCAGTTAAAAGCACTTGGATCTTTCTCATTTATTCTGCATGCCTGACATTGCTTCATGCAGTACCTATTTTTCACATGTAGTCTGGATGGCTTCCTCAGAGACTGACCTCCTATTTTCCTTTGAGCTATAAAAACCAAGTTCATTTCATTGCCTGTATTTTACTCTCTAGATTTTTCTTCACCTTTTCTAAATTGGCTAGAGTTATATTACTATATTTTACATTTAATTTTATGGTCTGCTTAGTCATTTCAAATGTAGATTTTAGAGTTTTCAAATTGTATTACTTTTTATTGCAGTGGCTCTTTCTCTTTAAATGTGTACTTTTTAATTTTCTGCTTCTCTTTTATACTTGTTCCTCTAGTATACCTTCATATTTCAAATAGTTTGTAATGCAGTGATATAGAAAGAGAAGGTCATATGTTTAATTGATTAGCTTATGGGAAGCTTATTGAATTGTATAGACTTTGGCTCAGATTACCTATGGTGATTTTATTTATTTGTAGAGTTTGTTTATAATAAAGTTTATAAAATTGAAAAGAAGGAAGGAAGGAAGGAAGGAAGGAAGGAAGGAAGGAAGGAAGGAGAGAAGGATGGAAGGAAGGAAGAAAGAGAGAGAGAAAGAGGGAAAGAAGGAAAGAAAGAAAGAAAGAAAGAAAGAAAGAAAGAAAGAAAGGAAGGAAGGAAGGAAGGAAGGGAAGGAAGGAAGGAAGGAAGGAAGGAAGGGAAGGAAGGAAGGAAGGAGAGAAGGATGGAAGGAAAAGAAGGAAGGAAAGGAAGGAAGGAAGGAAGGAAGGAAGGAAGGAAGGAAAGGAAGGAAGGAAGGAAGGAAGGGAAGGAAGGAAGCAAAAGAAAAAGAAAGGAAGGAAGCAAAAGAAAAAGAAAGAAAGGAAGAAATGAAGAAAGAAAGAAAAAGAAAGAGAAAGACCATCTAGTTACTTAATTCTTCAAGTCAGTTAAACAAAGCCTATAAACTCACTTCATAAAACTTGTCATTAGCATCAAATGGAGTTTATCATTCTAGATGTTAGTTTTCCCTTTGTTTCATACTTCTAAGCTTCTGTTTTAAGTACAGCTAGGTTTCTAAGACATTGATAGAGTAGCAGTAGAGCAGGGAGTTCCACTTTGGTTTGAGTTTGTGAATGTTAGGACCACCTCTAAAGACTGTTTGTAAATACATTGCTCAATACTCCAGTTAGTCCTTAGTGATGCAAGGTCACCCAAAATAAGGGGTCTTAACAGTGGTTTCTATGCAATTCCTTTAGCGAGTGCCAAAGATGTTATCTGCAGAGTTGTCTAAAGCTGACATTACCAATATGAAGTCTACTGGCCTCAACTGCCCAGACTCCCATCAGCCCACAGACTGCACAGTCCATGCAATGTTTGATCTTTGATGTCCCATTCCAATATTTTAACAAATTACACTCTGTGGGTTTAAATTTTCCATTTCTCATTAAAAGAAGAAAAAAGAACAATCTAGGAAATTGCTATTAGACAGTGGTGGACCTGGGCAGGTGTGAACAGCTTCAGGCTGCTGGTACTTCAGACAGCTTGACCTCTGCATGAGACATACAGCTTGCAGGCACCTGAGCTTGCAATTTCTGCTCTAAAGATCAAAAAGAAAAAAAGAAGAAGAAAGAAAGAAAGGAAGAAAGAAAGAAAGAAAGAAAGAAAGAAAGAAAGAAAGAAAGAAAGAAAGAAAGAAAGAAAGGAAGGAAGGAAGAAAGAAAGAAAGAGATCAGAGCCCAAGCAAATAAATACCTATTTGACCCTATTAAATATGTAAAGGGCTGATTAACTAGTGTGTGAGGTGCTTCATCTACATAGGTCAGGACACAGAGCAAGCCTGCTGTGTGAGCTCTGAAGACAGAGCTGGCCCTGGGGAGAACATGTGGCTCTGGATGGGACCACACAGCACTAGCCAGATGCAGAAAATGTGAATCAGTTGGCTTGAGATGAGCAGATAAAGGTTATTTCCTCTTCCTGTTCCTCTTGCAGAGTTGCAGTGTCTCTTTAGAATAGTGGCTCTCAACCTTTCTAATGCTGTCCCTTTAATAGAGTTCCTCATATTGTACTGACCCCCAACCACAAAATTATTTTTGTTGCTATTTCATAAGTGCAATTTTGCTACTGATATTAATTGTAATATAAATATCTATGTTTTCCAATGATCATAGGCAACCCTATGTTTGGCCTGGAATTGTTGGCCTTAAGGGGTTCGTCATCCACAGGTTGGGAATCACTGCTGTAAAAGCTTAGCGTTGAAGTCCTTAGTGGGCCTTCACTTGATACTCCCATAAACCTGTGGGTAATGAGTAAGAAGAGGACATGTTTCTAGGCCCAATGGGTTCCTTCTCTGCTCTTCTGCAAGAATTCAGCTAGATCTCAACTGAGAGGAAGTGCTGTAGATCCTCATTTCATCCCCTGATCTGACAGGTTAGCTGTAAGAGTGGCTAGTACTACTGTGAGAGATTGTATTGTCCAAATAGAGTGTCCCCACATATTTAAAGGCAAGTTTTTAAACTGCAGCTTGCATATTTTCATATCTACCCCACAGCACCCCTACCTCCTCACCACACCTTGAAGGAGTCTTCTTCTTTAACCCTAATACTTGGGTCTCCCAAGCAGGACTCCGGCTGGTGGCCATGCTGCCCCAGAAGTCATCTTTCTCCAGCTCTCCCACCTGCCTTATCCACAGTGTGATGAGTGTGTTTTCTACCCATCTTTGTGGTTACTTCTCCACACAGCCTCTCATTGAGAGGTTTTGAGTTGCTTAAGAGTGATTCCTACTTGCTTTATTCTTCTCTGTATTACCATTTCCAGAATTCAGCATTCTGCTTGGCTACAACACACACTCAACAATTCCATAGGATCATTCATTTTCTCTCTCTCTCTCTCTCTCTCTCTCTCTCTATGATGGAGAAAACTTGATGGGTTTGCTTCTAAACGTGCTCACACACTGTTGGTACAAAGATCCAATAGGTTCTCGACAAGGTGCATGAGACTTACTCCTCTGGAGACAATGATGCAAGATAAACCATGAGAAAATGTATGTGAGAGCATGAGAAAGTCACAAAAATAGTTCTGCAAGGCACATGAAACTCGGGCATGCACTCTACCATTGATCTATACCCCTACCCATGTGATGACTTTTAAAGTATATTCTCTGATGACACATTACTACATCTGTACAATTCTGTGACCACAAAGACCAACCCTGGTGCAATGTGAAAGATACTGTAATGGCATACGTTTCCTGAGGATCAGGAAGCATTCAGGGGCATCTTGACCACTAGCTACTATAGCACCAGGAAAGCTCTTTGATTCTCATTTATATTAGATAAGTGGCTGATGCCAAAATGCTAGCCTGTGCTTTCAAATACTAAGATGGCACAGCCTGACTTGTTTGAATAGAAGTCACCATTTTTGCTGTTTACCAGTGCTAGCTGTGTATAGTTCCAATCCCAAGAGATAGATACACACGATCCAAGTGTGCAAAATGCCAGGCTTGGTCACAGACTTCTTTCCATCTTTGTTTTTGATAAGCCAGTAGTTTCCTCTGAAAAGGTGATACCTACCACTTACAAGAACTTGAGGTTGAAAATATTTTTGTTCACATGATACTAAATGGAAATCTTGGCTTTTAAAGCTTTATGCTCCGCACAGTCTACCATCATTCTCATCCGCAAGTATTGAAAGTGTCATTTGGCATGCTTAGTTTCCAGTAGGATTGTCTCCCACCCCTTCTACCTCTTTGTTCTTTTGCTTTGTCAAGGTGGCCTTTGTTTTGTAACCCAGGTTGCTATTACAGTCTTCCAACATCTGCTTTGCCTCTCCAGTGTTAGGACTGTATTTACATTGAAAGCCTGGCATGACTGTATCTTCAATGACCTTCAAGGATGGAGTTAAAACTAAATGAATGAAAATGGAGCTTTGTGGGCAGCTCCAGATACTCTTGTCAACCCCACTATACAGGTAGATTAAGCAATTTAATATTGCAGAAATAGCATCAGATATCATTCCAACTGGAGTGGAACAGTTAGATCATCTCAGATCCCCTTCCCTTATGCCGGAATTTCTTAGACTCTTTTAAAATCATTTGTTAAAATATGAACTGAGTAAAATATAAAGCTAATCAGTAGCTAGTTATAAATAGTATAAAGTACCATGCTTTAAAAAATTGGACCTTCTAGAAAATAAAGAATTTGCTAAAATTAATCTGTTGAATGGTCGGGATATTTTTAGCAACTGACGTGGCACAGCTGGCCCTTCTCCATAGAGAGAGCAGGGCCTCTTAAGGGTCAGACTTTAAGATTCACATTGACTCCTGAAGCAATGTGCTGACCTGGAGGCCTTTGGTGTGAGCCTCGGCTGCAGCTTTGGTCAGGAGCCTGAACAGCAAAGAAGCTCTTTGCCCCAGGCCAGGTTACCTAACAGCTGGTCCTGTAGGGAATAAGCCTGCCACTTTCTGTAGCAAAGGGTTCAATGGGCCTCTTCTCACTCCTCAGAAACATCAAATAATACAGCTCCAACAACTGATGCTTTAATAGGACAGTGGTCAGGACAAATAAAGTCTGTAGAGGCAGTTATTCTTAAAAGTAAAGGAAAACATGGGCTAAGAATTTTCAACAAATGGAAGGACATGGGAAAATGGCTGTACAGTGGCTAGAAGGGCCCTTCCAGGGGAGTCTCTCTGAGAAGAAACAGCAGGGCTTCAAGCCTCAGCCAGCAGACTGTGAGTGCAGTGGGCATGGGTGGAGGGTAGGCAAAGGGACAGTGTGGACAGTGGAAAGCAACGGGTGCCGAGTGAGGTTAGGAATCAGAATGAGAGCCACCAGCAGAACTCTTGAAATCACACCTCCATCTGACACAGCACTTGGCAAAATACGCAGAAGCAGGTTTCAATCTGAGTGATTCTAAGTGATGGCCAGATGACAGGGTTCACAAATAACCTCCTAACAGTTGCTTCCTGGGGCTCTGGGCCTGTGGACTGGTAAATATGATCACCTGCTTTGTTAGCTGGAGATCTGCTTGTCCTTGGCATTGACTGCAGTGGAATTTTAACAGAATCTTTTTTGCTTGGGAAAGGCCGGATCTAGAGGTATATGAGCAGACAGCTGTTTGAAGAATTCCATTAACAATAATCAGACCTCATCATCCACATCTATTAGACAACGTGATTCTAAGAACCATCGGAGAAAAATAAGGGGGACTCGTGTTATAGCTCCCTCTTCACAAATGGGCCAAAGGAAAGGGTCACATATAAAGCCATGGCATAGGCACTATAGATCACACTAAGACCTGTCAGTCATTGTACCTAGAGAATCCAACAGCTTGTTCAGCACACAGCTGCACCCTAAGAGGCACTGCCTAACCAAACAGATTGAAACCTGCCCTTCCCTCTTCTTCGTGATCCTAATGCATGCACTGTAATAGAAAAAAAGCCAAGATCCCATATTAAAAATGCAGGGAGCACTGCACAATTTTCTTCCCCATCTCTAAACTCCGGAAACAGAGGTCTATCCACTTGGATCTATAAAGCTTATGTGATAAAATATGGCTGTGCCTTGTCTCGTCTTTGAAATCACAAACCTCTTGAGCAAAGGGGCCATATTTTATCTCCTAGACATCTACCAACCCAGGCCCGGCTCTGAACTCATACTAACTGAGGCTTAGGGCCTCTTTGTTCCTCAAATCAAATGCAACCAATTCTCTCTAGTACACATAATTGAAAGCAGCAGTCTATCTGAAATCTACTGTGCTGTATATTTTCCACTTGGAGTAAGAGTGTGAATATGTGCATTCAGAAAGTATTTAAGACCAGGTTGGGAAACGTAATGTAAATGTACAGTTTTCAAAACAGTCTTTGAAAGTGAGCCAGCACAGTGAGAAACAGACTGTGGGGAGAGTTAAGACCTGGTGTCTATCTGCTGGTGAAATGAATTTAGTCAAGCCACATGACTAAATTTCAATCTCCAGATGAGCTATTGTTGAAAGTCCTCTATAATTCTAAATTCTGAATTATTTTTCATTCGTGGCTAGAGCAGGTCACGAGACACTTCTCATCTCAACAAATTGATTTTGGTTTATATATTTATCATCTATTTCCCTTTATTGCCGGCACCTCTAAAACCTTAAATGCTTAGTGCGTTCTCAGTGAATACTACTGTGTGAATTAACTGGGACTCCATCAAAGGGAAGACATTTTGAAAAGTCAATCCCTTTCTATCATTATCGAAGTAACTTCTCCCTCAGGTTCTTTTGTGTTAAAAAAAAAAAATGACAGGTGACCAATTACCACAGACAGCATTTTGCTTGCAGCCCCGCTGCTCACCATGTAACTGTGTTCCATTACATTAGGTCACACTGAACTTTACCCCATGCTGTCTTGAGCATCAGTCCGCCCTTGGAGAATGAGAGTGGTAACCCACTGGTCTCTTCAAGAAGCTTTAGCCTGGCAAAAGAGAATTGGAGACAGCTGAAGCATTTATAGGAAAAAGCAGTTCAGCCTTCCATGTGTCGGTACCCATGCTGTCTCCTCACCTTAGCTTTTCTTCACCAGGTGAGGTACTTTTCTCACCCTCCCCTTCCCTAGCTGATAACCAGAAGGTTGTTAGGGTTTTTCGTTTGTTTTTTACAAAAAGACCAGCTCTCCTGTTGGACTATGAGTTGAGTTTGAGAAGGGTAACCTCAAGTGTATCCAACAAACAAGAATGTTGCCAATTTCCACACATTTATTACTATTTAGAAATATTTAGAAAGCTATGAACATTCAGAATCCAGTTATAATATTACCATTTGTACTGTTTATTTGCTCTTCCTTATGGAATCCTAGTTCATCCAGAGGACGCTTCTATCTGTTCTCTGATCTTGTTGCCCCCATCGAGGATAGCGGAGGGTATGGCTGTACATGGTGGGTTGCCAACCAGAGCTGGGATGGACTGGGGAGTTAGTTCTAGGAGTCTGCACTAGTGTCTTCAGGCTCCATGTTTTCCGTGTCTGTCATGTTTTTCTGGGCATACAAAAGCCACACGAGCCATCGCTGCCCCGCTTAGAGAGAACGGATGAAACATTTTGAGACACTTGGATCTCTTGTCCCTAAGTTTTTATTGATTTGTTGTAATTTTACCCAAGTTATTATATATGCTGTTTCTCTTAACATATGGGATTGTAACATCTGAGAGGACCTGAAGGAATTTGGATTCCGACTTCCTGTGGTCAGCACCAATGACAAGGCAACTGTGAAGACATTTGGAGCACTGTTTGCCTTCATCACAGAGTCTCTTGCATGTGGGGATCAGACATGGGCAGTTGTTGAGCTCAGAAGAACTACAGATTCGGTGGCTTATTTCTAAGTCACATCTCAGCTTTGTATTAGGGACATCCACAGTAAAGGACTCCTGATTGCTCACATGTTTGGCAAAGCAAGGGAAGACCGTTCTCACGGGAGGACAGGACCAACCACTTACATCTTCCAAGAAAAAAATCCTTTTGATTTTTGAGATTCCTGAACATTGGGTTATTCGTCCTGACTATAAGTCAATGCTCATAGTAGCAACAAAATAGCTCTAATCAATTGTTTGGTAAAATATTTATAAAACTCCAAACATGATTATGCTCTTTGAGCATTCAGCAGGGACATGAGACAGGGGTGTTGATGGTGGGATATCTTCACTTCAAAAGCTTCCCCATGAGGAACATGTCCCAAATGACACACTGCATAGGAGCATCAGCAAGCATTCTCTCAGATCACTGAGGGGTAAGCAGTTGAATCTTGTTTACAGAGAGGTGTCCAGACCACCATTTCATGTGGGAGTTTTATCCACATCACTTTTAGCATCTGATTTGGCTTGCAATACAAAGCCTGAGATAAAAACAAACACAGGGTATCTGCTACTCCAAAGACTAGCAACATAGATAACTATTTTTCCCTTGTTGGTGCCAGCTAGACCACACACATAGAACATCAAACTCCCTTTTCTCAAAGAAGCAGAGCAGCACACCTAGTCTCTCTGGAAAATTGGTGTGCCTTTAAATAGATGATGGCTTACTTATAATATTTATAATATGTAGTTGGGCAGCTGTAGACATTGAGATAAACAGGAAGGAGGTCCCAGCAGCAGCCATTCCTGGAGCTAGGGTACATGTAGATTTAGGGTAGGTGGGTAGCTTTTGAAAGGATAAAACTGAACAGACCACAACGCTCTAATCTATCAACCCCTATTCTGCTTAAAATGAAAGCAAGTGGCCATCTTAAGGCAACCCACAGCCCCAATCTTTTGGTTTATCCTGACATAGAGGCATAGCATCCTTACCTGGCAAAAGACAGGAAGAACACCATCACATTTGGTCATATTTTGTGATGCCTCCTGGAAACAGCTGTGTTGTCTGTCTTTGTATGGATACAGGTTTTTAAAAATGAAAATTGTCATGGCAACAGCTGCAGCCCTTTATTACAGAGCAGTGGAAGTGACGCAGATATTTGTGGGGACATCTATGCTCTCAGAGTAATGTGCACCTTTCACTACAGTGGATCTTTTTCCCACTAACATTTCTGTTTAAAAAAATAAAAGGAAAGATAGAAGAATATGCTCAAAGAAACTCAGGAGGAAATCGAGGGCTTGGAGAGTAAATGAATGGGGTGGAACCTTTTATATGCATGTTAAATCATATATGTTGTTAAATCATAAATGCTGTTAACCCAACTGTTTTACAATGCTGTTGGATGCAGCCAGGAGTAGGTACATTTGCTTTGCATGTAACCCTGATACCCAAGGTGCCAACTAAACAGAATCACTGAATAACAATGTCAGTGATAATTAGGGTGTTCACTGAACCTAGTTTCCAGCCTCTTTAGCATTCTATCTTCCTTGAAACTTTAAGAAACCTCTACATTTGAGATTATAGAAAACAATTTTCCCCCATTTTGTCAGTAAGGAGTGGGTAGCTAAGAGTAAGCTTAAATGTCCTCTTAAGTCTGAGAGACTTTCACGGACTCATAGTGAATGTTCAGGCACTCTCCCTTTCTGAACATTTGCTTGAGTTAGAATAGTTCCAGGAAAGGGGTTGCTGTGACCTGGAGGAAAAGAATCTATGTATTGTTTCATATTCCCTAAGCTAGATTTTGCATCATCTCGATGACCCCACATGCCATCATGCCTTTGATGGAAGCAGCAGTTAATCCCACAGGAACTGTTCAACTATGAAGGAAAGAGATACTACATCTACTCTGGGTAACTTATGGAAAAGATAAAACCTCAATAGGCTGGTGGCCTCTAAGGCTACAGATGAATACATCTTGAGAGTGTGGTAAGAACATCTATCAAGTCCAATATCCTTCATGCACGTGTGACACGTAAGGAAATACAGGGCTGTGGGTGCCTGTGAGCTAGCAGGATTTGAGAAGAGATTAGAATGCGTGTTGCCCACTAATCTCTCACATGGTCCAGATCCCTTAAATGAAAGTCTGTGCTTTATAAGCCTTGAAGCTTTAGTGTGTGTATTTCTCATCCAGAGTCATATTTTGTCCAGACTTTCCCCTAACCAAACTGTGTTGTGCCCTAGTTTGTTTCCCACATCACTCAGAAGAGGAGAAGCCCGTGGGGAAAAGCTTTGCTCGGGGCTGTAGAAAACAGATTGCAAAAAAGACTCCGTCTCATTCTGTTCTAGAAAATGACAGAAAGCCAAAGTCTTTTTCCCCTTCTAAGTTCAGCCACCAGAGATTGTTTGGTTTGTGTTGTGGACAGGACAGTATATTACAGAGCTAGTGTGCGGGAAGCAGAGTATGCCAGCTTTCTCTTTTACGGGGCCAAGCCTGTTCTCTGTCCAAACCAAAACAAGCAGAGGTCCCAGAAATGTAATCTGGGTGTCAGAATCCCGCCCATAGGTTCCGTCCAATGAAGTCTCCGCTGCTGCTTCGTGGTTCATGTTCGTTCCTTACAGCATTTGTCTGGACAGTCAAGGGTATGGGTAGGTTTCTCGTCAGAGGTTCTCCTTGGCCATCCTCACTCTTACTCCCTCACTCCACTCACTCTGCCCAAGGAGCTCATTCACCACACGGCACGGGACCCCAGCCGAGAAGCTCCAGAGGAAATAGAACACTGGTCACTTTGTCTTCACTAAGTCACCCAACGAGAAGGATCTGTGGATTTAAATCCAGGAGCAAGAAAGGTAACATGGAAAGAAATGCAGTCACAAAGAAAGTGAGAGTTCACTGCTTGAAAGCCTTTCACAGTGGGGTGACCTCAGGCAGGTGATTGACTGGGGTTGTAGACAGAGAAAGGATCCCCACTGGCATACAATGTAGTTTGAATGAACTATGTGGAAGCCCAAAGAATATGAATCTATAACAGGATCTTCTTAATAGCTGAGCAAAAGGAACCAAGCTGGCCAGCCTTCAGTGAAAAACTCTGTGGGTGGGCCTGGGTCAGAGCCTGTCCCTGTCTCTGTCTCTGTCTCTGTCTCTGTCTCTGTCTCTGTCTCTGTGTGTGTGTGTGTGTGTGTCTGTGTGTGTCTGTGTGTGTCTGTGTGTGTCTGTGTTTCTGTATATGTGTGTATGTCTGTGTGTGGTATGTGAGCATGTGGATATACAGGCCCTATTGTATTCTGAGAAACAAATTATACATTTCAAATCTCACTGTCTAGGGTGCCCTGTGCAGTTACATCCTGTCTAGATGTACTCAAGTGTGCTTGGTGATGAAGGTCTAAAGCGCCTTGCTACTAAAAGAGTCTCCATATGGAACTCTATTGAACTCTGATGGAAAAATAATGGTCTAACTACCTGAAAGCTTCAGTAGCAGCCAAGGATAGATATGCTACTTGCTGCCAGCTAAACAAAACATTCCACCTTTCAAACATAAACATTTTGTTGTGCCTGGGGGAAGGTCTGGATCAAAGCTAACCCTGTTCTATTTCTGTTTCAAAGGTTCTTCTTTCTTGGGATAATCTGTTGGGCCACTTTTCTTTTCAAATTATTTTTGCTGGTTCACTGCTAAATAAACACAGAGAAGAAGAACTAAGGAAATGTGAAGATTTAAGTTAAAACTAAACTATATCAAGACTCACAGTGGGAATTATCTCACAAAGAAGCCTACCTACTGGGCCACCTCCAACTACCCTTTTCTTTAAGCACAGACTTGCCAAAGCATTCACAGAGTATGATCATCAAGGTTGAAAGCACAGCACAGGATCTGTGCTACAGACTGGCAAGGGGTCGAACACCAGTGGTACAAATGACTACATGATTCTGGCTGCATTGCTTAAGCTGACTCAATTTCCCTTTGGAATGTGTAAATAATACTATGTCTCCTATAGGTTTATTGTGAGAACTAGCAAGTAATGTATTCAAAATAGTAGTCAGGATTCTGGCTTGCAAAATTCCCTCAATAAATGGCAGCTATTGAAAACTAAAATGTAGAACCCCCAAATCCAGGAGAATTTCACCACTGAACATTTTGCTGAAATGGAACATGTAAGCTTTCCACATTTAGTGATCACCCAGTTTACTAACGAACTATCTTTTCATCTTGTCCTGGTTTATTCTACTGTAGTTTGCAAAACCAAGCATCTCCTTTTCCTTCCTCTAACAGTTAACATTCTTTTTCTTTTTTTTCTGAAATCCAGAATTTCAAGAGTTGAAGGTTTTCAGTGGGACTATCCAGAGCCAGGACTCTCCCTCCTCAACCACTCCACAGACCAGACTTATCAGACCAAAGTGTTATCAGGGAGCTGTCAGGACAAGCAAGCATGGCTTGCATGCTGCTCTGTTCTCTGGGATGTCACTGTACTGGAGTTCAAGTGCTGGCACTATTACGAGACGATCACACTTTTCCTGTGGGCCAAATTACTCAGAAAATAGTCTGGGTGCTGTAATCTTCTTTCATAAACTAATAAGCTCTTAATAATGATGTATGTTACCACTGATTGCCAAAATGAGCTTTTCATAAACAAAACCAGGCATTTGTTATTTCTCAGCCTGCGAGCTCTTTACAGTTCTGCACATTTTTTTTTTCTCTTATTTAGGTGGCATTCTCCTTTCCCCTGCTACATCACCTGTTTCTAGTTGGATGCTTTCTAACAATGGCCCTGAGGCATTTATTTTAAACTGAATTTTCTAAGAAGGCAGTAATAGGTTTGAATAAAAGTCTAATGAATACACTTAATCCAGAGGTGATAGTGGGGTTTAATTATTAAATTCTACCATTTCTCCCAAAGAATTTGCAACTTATGTATAACCTTTGTCCCAACCAGAAGGATAGTGGCATGCAAGCTCACTAGATTGTAGCATAGCCATTAAAGGAATCACATGGTTGTGTGGTTAAATAAAAGTCCCACTCAATAAATTCAGAGAGAGAGGTGGGGTGGAGAATACAGAGATACAAAGGGAGAAGAGGCTACCAAATAGCGGTCCTTCTATCTTCCGGCTTCCAGTGGGAGCAGCCTATCTCTGGTACTTGTGAGGGTTCCTTCTAAGCCACAATTGGTCTGGGTCTTCTTAGGAGATTTATGAGAAGGCTTTTAAGTTTGAAGCCATCTCAAAGGCACCTGCATATAACAACAGTTCTAATCCCCAAAGTATTATTTCAAGATTTAGTCCTTAAAAGGAACAATTTCCTTGGCTTCCAGTGTGCATGAATATGCAAATGCATGTTCAAACGTGTGTGTGTGTGTGTGTGTGTGTGTGTGTGAGAGAGAGAGAGAGAGAGAGAGAGAGAGAGAGAGAGAGAGAGAGAGACTGTTTCTTGATATACAATGACAGTGACTCTTACAGAAATCTAGCCACATGAAAACCATCACGTGGGAAATGCTATATCTCATATATTCAGGTTGATCCCAAAATGCCTGGTTGTGGTAGCCTTGTGGATTTTTCATGTATTGACATAATTAATATTAATCTCAAATCCATGACTACAAAGTCAAGCTGATCAGCTGAGATGTATATACCACCCACAAACCTCATTCTCTAAGGCACATATGGACAGCTGTCAGAACCCACCATTATTTTCTCATCATTCTGTCATTAATGTCACCTTAGTCTCTCCTATGGAGTCTGGGACTCAGAGCATAGGTTCCCTGCTGAGCTGGGGGCCTGTGAAAGGTCACAGCTAAGGCGCAGAGTTGGTGCTCCTATTACCAAGATCGTCTTGTTTCACATCTTGTTTAACATCTACTCAGCCTCTCACCTCTTGCTCCCCACTCTGCCATCAATATTGTGTTCTAATTTCCGTTGTTCTTAGGGCTTGTGAACTCCATGGGCAATGTGAAGAAAATGAAGGAATATACTTCCAGATCAAAAGCAGGAGGCCAGTGACACAGTTTGGTTCCCACCATTCTCAAACTCCCAGAATCACTGATATCTTGACACCAAGCAGGTTGTTGACATGACTATAACTTAGTTGCTTGATTCTAACTTGAGTTTTTTTTCCCTTTGATTTCTTTTTTTTTTTCCATTTTTTATTAGGTATTTAACTCATTTACATTTCCAATGCTATACCAAAAGTCCCCCATATCCACCCACCCCCACTCCCCTGCCCACCCACTCCCCCTTTTTGGCCCTGGTGTTCCCCTGTACTGGGGCATATAAAGTTTGCAAGTCCAATGGGCCTCTCTTCCCAGTGATGGCCAACTAGGCCATCTTTTGATATATATGCAGCTAGAGTCAAGAGCTCCGGGGTACTGGTTAGTTCATAATGTTGTTCCAACTATAGGGTTGCAGATCCCTTTAGCTCCTTGGCTACTTTCTCTAGCTCCTCCATTGGGAGCCCTATGATCCATCCATTAGCTGACTGTGAGCATCCACTTCTGTGTTTGCTAGGCCCCGGCATAGTCTCATAAGAGACAGCTACATCTGGGTCCTTTCAATAAAATCTTGCTAGCGTATGCAATGGTGTCAGCGTTTGGATGCTGATTATGGGGTGGATCCCTGGATATGGCAGTCTCTACATGGTCCATCCTTTCATCTCAGCTCCAAACTTTGTCTCTGTAACTCCTTCCATGGGTGTTTTGTTCCCAAATCTAAGGAGGGGCATAGTGTCCACACTTCAGTCTTCATTCTTCTTGAGTTTCATGTGTTTAGCAAATTATATCTTATATCTTGGGTATCCTAGGTTTTGGGCTAGTATCCACTTATCAGTGAATACATATTGTGCGAGTTTCTTTGTGAATGTGTTACCTCACTCAGGATGATGCCCTCCAGGTCCATCCATTTGGCTAGGAATTTCATAAATTCATTCTTTTTAATAGCTGAGTAGTACTCCATTGTGTAGATGTACCACATTTTCTGTATCCATTCCTCTGTTGAGGGGCATCTGGGTTCTTTCCAGCTTCTGGCTATTATAAATAAGGCTGCTATGAACATAGTGGAGCATGTGTCCTTCTTACCTGTTGGGGCATCTTCTGGATATATGCCCAAGAGAGGTATTGCTGGATCCTCCGGTAGTACTATGTCCAGTTTTCTGAGGAACCGCCAGACTGATTTCCAGAGTGGTTGTACAAGCCTGCATTCCCACCAACAATGGAGGAGTGTTCCTCTTTCTCCACATCCACGCCAGCATCTGCTGTCACCTGAATTTTTGATCCTAGCCATTCTGACTGGTGTGAGGTGGAATCTCAGGGTTGTTTTGATTTGCATTTCCCTGATGATTAAGGATGTTGAACATTTTTTCAAGTGCTTCTCTGCCATTCGGTATTCCTCAGGTGAGAATTCTTTGTTCAGTTCTGAGCCCCATTTTTTAATGGGGTTATTTGATTTTCTGAAGTCCACCTTCTTGAGTTCTTTATATATGTTGGATATTAGTCCCCTATCTGATTTAGGATAGGTAAAGATCCTTTCCCAATCTGTTGGTGGTCTTTTTGTCTTATTGACGGTGTCTTTTGCCTTGCAGAAACTTTGGAGTTTCATTAGGTCCCATTTGTCAATTCTCGATCTTACAGCACAAGCCATTGCTGTTCTGTTCAGGAATTTTTCCCCTGTGCCCATATCTTCAAGGCTTTTTCCCACTTTCTCCTCTATAAGTTTCAGTGTCTCTGGTTTTATGTGAAGTTCCTTGATCCACTTAGATTTGACCTTAGTACAAGGAGATGAGAATGGATCGATTCGCATTCTTCTACACGATAACAACCAGTTGTGCCAGCACCAATTGTTGAAAATGCTGTCTTTCTTCCACTGGATGGTTTTAGCTCCCTTGTCGAAGATCAAGTGACCATAGGTGTGTGGGTTCATTTCTGGGTCTTCAATTCTATTCCATTGGTCTACTTGTCTGTCTCTATACCAGTACCATGCAGTTTTTATCACAATTGCTCTGTAGTAAAGCTTTAGGTCAGGCATGGTGATTCCGCCAGAAGTTCTTTTATCCTTGAGAAGACTTTTTGCTATCCTAGGTTTTTTGTTATTCCAGACAAATTTGCAAATTGCTCCTTCCAATTCGTTGAAGAATTGAGTTGGAATTTTGATGGGGATTGCATTGAATCTGTAGATTGCTTTTGGCAAGATAGCCATTTTTACAATGTTGATCCTGCCAATCCATGAGCATGGGAGATCTTTCCATCTTCTGAGATCTTCCTTAATTTCTTTCTTCAGAGATTTGAAGTTTTTATCATACAGATCTTTCACTTCCTTAGTTAGAGTCACGCCAAGATATTTTATATTATTTGTGACTATTGAGAAGGGTGTTGTTTCCCTAATTTCTTTCTCAGCCTGTTTATTCTTTGTATAGAGAAAGGCCATTGACTTGTTTGAGTTTATTTTATATCCAGCTACTTCACCGAAGCTGTTTATCAGGTTTAGGAGTTCTCTGGTAGAATTTTTAGGGTCACTTATATATACTATCATATCATCTGCAAAAAGTGATATTTTGACTTCCTCTTTTCCAATTTGTATCCCCTTGATCTCCTTTTGTTGTCGAATTGCTCTGGCTAATACTTCAAGTACTATGTTGAAAAGGTAGGGAGAAAGTGGGCAGCCTTGTCTAGTCCCTGATTTTAGTGGGATTGCTTCCAGCTTCTCTCCATTTACTTTGATGTTGACTACTGGTTTGCTGTAGATTGCTTTTATCATGTTTAGGTATGGGCCTTGAATTCCTGATCTTTCCAAAACTTTTATCATGAATGGGTGTTGGATCTTGTCAAATGCTTTTTCTGCATCTAACGAGATGATCATGTGGTTTTTGTCTTTGAGTTTGTTTATATAATGGATTACATTGATGGATTTTCGTATATTAAACCATCCCTGCATCCCTGGAATAAAACCTACTTGGTCAGGATGGATGATTGCTTTAATGTGTTCTTGGATTCGGTTAGCGAGAATTTTATTGAGGATTTTTGCATCGATATTCATAAGAGAAATTGGTCTGAAGTTCTCTATCTTTGTTGGATCTTTCTGTGGTTTAGGTATCAGAGTAATAGTGGCTTCATAAAATGAGTTGGGTAGAGTACCTTCTACTTCTATTTTGTGAAATAGTTTGTGCAGAATTGGAATTAGATCTTCTTTGAAGGTCTGATAGAACTCTGCACTAAACCCATCTGGTCCTGGGCTTTTTTTGGTTGGGAGACTATTAATAACTGCTTCTATTTCTTTTGGTGATATGGGACTGTTTAGATGGTCAACTTGATCCTGATTCAACTTTGGTACCTGGTATCTGTCCAGAAATTTGTCCATTTCGTCCAGGTTTTCCAGTTTTGTTGAGTATAGCCTTTTGTAGAAGGATCTGATGGTGTTTTGGATTTCTTCAGGATCTGTTGTTATGTCTCCCTTTTCATTTCTGATTTTGTTAATTAGGATTTTGTCCCTGTGCCCTTTAGTGAGTCTAGCTAAGGGTTTATCTATCTTGTTGATTTTCTCAAAGAACCAACTCCTCGTTTGGTTAATTCTTTGAATAGTTCTTCTTGTTTCCACTTGGTTGATTTCACCCCTGAGTTTGATTATTTCCTGCCGTCTACTCCTCTTGGGTGAATTTGCTTTCTTTTTTTCTAGAGCTTTTAGATGTGTTGTCAAGCTGCTAGTATGTGCTGTCTCCCCTTTCTTCTTGGAGGCACTCAGAGCTATGAGTTTCCCTCTTAGAAATGCTTTCATTGTGTCCCATAGGTTTGGGTATGTTGTGGCTTCATTTTCATTAAACTCTAAAAAGTCTTTAATTTCTTTCTTTATTCCTTCCTTGACCAAGGTATCATTGAGAAGAGTGTTATTCAGTTTCCACGTGAATGTTGGCTTTCCATTATTTATGTTGTTATTGAAGATCAGTCTTAGGCCATGGTGGTCTGATAGGATACATGGGACAATTTCAATATTTTTGTATCTATTGAGGGCTGTTTTGTGACCAATTATATGGTCAATTTTGGAGAAGGTCCCGTGAGGTGCTGAGAAGAAGGTATATCCTTTTGTTTTAGGATAAAATGTTCTGTAGATATCTGTCAGGTCCATTTGTTTCATAACTTCTGTTAGTTTCACTGTGTCCCTGTTTAGTTTCTGTTTCCACGATCTGTCCTTTGAAGAAAGTGGTGTGTTGAAGTCTCCCACTATTATTGTGTGAGGTGCAATGTATGCTTTGAGCTTTACTAAAGTGTCTCTAATGAATGTGGCTGCCCTTGCATTTGGTGCGTAGATATTCAGAATTGAGAGTTCCTCTTGGAGGATTTTACCTTTGATGAGTATGAAGTGACCCTCCTTGTCTTTTTTGATAACTTTGGGTTGGAAGTCGATTTTATCCGATATTAAAATGGCTACTCCAGCTTGTTTCTTCAGTCCATTTGCTTGGAAAATTGTTTTCCAGCCTTTCACTCTGAGGTAGTGTCTGTCTTTTTCCCTGAGATGGGTTTCCTGTAAGCAGCAGAATGTTGGGTCCTGTTTGTGTAGCCAGTCTGTTAGTCTATGTCTTTTTATTGGGGAATTGAGTCCATTGATATTAAGAGATATTAAGGAGAAGTAATTGTTGCTCCCTTTTATTTTTGTTGTTAGAGTTGGCATTCTGTTCTTGTGGCTGTCTTCTTTTTGGTTTGTTGAATGATTACTTTCTTGGTTGTTCTAGGGCGTGATTTCCGTCCTTGTATTGCTTCTTTTCTGTTATTATCCTTTGAAGGGCTGGATTCGTGGAAAGATATTGTGTGAATTTGTTTTTGTCGTGGAATACTTTGGTTTCTCCATCTATGGTAATTGAGAGTTTGGCCGGGTATAGTAGCCTGGGCTGGCATTTGTGTTCTCTTAGTGTCTGTATAACATCTGTCCAGGCTCTTCTGGCTTTCATAGTCTCTGGTGAAAAGTCTGGTGTAATTCTGATAGGCCTTCCTTTATATGTTACTTGACCTTTCTCCCTTACTGCTTTTAATATTCTATCTTTATTTAGTGCATTTGTTGTTCTGATTATTATGTGTCGGGAGGAATTTCTTTTCTGGTCCAGTCTATTTGGAGTTCTGTAGGCTTCTTGTATGATCATGGGCATCTCTTTTTTTATGTTTGGGAAGTTTTCTTCTATTATTTTGTTGAAGATATTAGCTGGCCCTTTAAGTTGAAAATCTTCATTCTCATCAATTCCTATTATCCGTAGGTTTGGTCTTCTCATTGTGTCCTGGATTACCTGGATGTTTTGAGTTAGGATCCTTTTGCATTTTGTATTTTCTTTGACTGTTGTGTCGATGTTCTCTATGGAATCTTCTGCACCTGAGATTCTCTCTTCCATTTCTTGTATTCTGTTGCTGATGCTCGCATCTATGGTTCCAGATCTCTTTCCTAGGGTTTCTATCTCCAGCGTTGCCTCGCTTTGGGTTTTCTTTATTGTGTCTACTTCCCCTTTTAGTTCTAGTATGGTTTTGTTCATTTCCATCACCAGAGGTCTTAGGGTCCCGTGGGGAGTCCCGTGTGGGCCCTTGCGGGTGCTGGGCAAGACTCTGCTGGCAAGGTAGCCCGGGGCTCGAGTCTCGAGTCGAGCGGAAGGGACTTGTGCCCCAGATCAGGCCCGGGTAGCCTGCTTCCCTATGTACAGCAGTCTCAAGTTCCGCGCGATTGGATTGGGGCCTCCCTTTGATTTCTTTCCATCCCAACTATCACTAAGTCTTCCAATTTTCTATTTTCCAGACTCCAAGCTATTATAGGCCGATATACAAAACTAACCCTTCTGCCCCCAACTTCCTGGGACCAAGCAGTATCTTATGCCTCTCCACGGTCTGTCCAAACTTAACAAGTGAAGTGTTTGCCTTTGTGCTGAGTCTCTGACTGGAAGTTTTAGTAAGACGCAATATTGCATGGTATAGGAGAGATCTGCTCACAAATCTGTGTGTTCTTCTAGGCTCTGCTGTTGAAATTTAAATAGAATTTACAGAACTGATGCTGACAATCCAGTGCTGGAGATGACTTAGGCTTCTGCAGAGTTCGTACTTTCTAGAAATTTCTGGATTTATAATTTAAGAATATTATGTAGAATACAAAGAACCCTTTTTTAATAAGCTTTTTTTTGATCATCAGGCTTCAAGTTTTATATACAAAAAAATTAAAATGTGTGGGTCCTGGCAAAATATTGTAGTTTAAGATGGTAACAGGTGCTTCTAATCCAAACATAACTTGAACTCAAGTAAAATTCTCTGCAGCTCTAAAAAGATGGATGTAGAGATTTCCTTAAATTAAGCTGTGATTTGGGACCCAGATGCACACTTAATTGCTAATAAATGGGAAAGCGGTGGCAGGAGAGATGATATGAGGGAAACTGTTGATCACGGCAAATATTTTCCAGGCGTTGTCTTCTCTGTCAGCTGTCTCAGGCAGCTGTTTATAATCAGAGAGGGAGAAGTAAAAAGCTCCCAGATTAGGAAAGCAGCTCATTGTCTGGAAAACGTCCTTTGACCCAGCTAGAGGAAAGTGGTATTTCATTCAGCCACTTGCCAGCTGTGGCCTCAGCACACAGTACTTGTGGGACTCAGGCGCCAACCCAACTGAACACCTGTGTTTGATTCTTCTTATCTCCATGTAACATGTGATGAGTCCTGAACTGGCAGTTTGCAGGAGAGCAAGCTTCAGTGAGTTGGTGTCCTCTTCCCTTAATTGTTGTTGTCTGCAATTCTGCAAAATGTCACCAGACACTGTTCTCAAATATATTTTCTTTCCAGGTATAACAGTAGGATTTCTGTGGTGTGTCTATGTATCTTGGGGATACACAGCTGGAAACCCCAGATTCCAGCAGAACAGCAGGAAATTCACCTCTGTTTGATTTGCAGGACTATGGAGGGATGTCTTTAGTGCTCAGTTATTGTTCAAAATGCACCTGTATCCATTTGTTTGATACTATCTCAGTAGTTCTATATGTCTCATTGAGAAAAGAGAAATTCAGCTTTTGGCCTGAGCAGATTGCTTATTCTATTCTAGAAGATTCTAATAAAGTTCTAACATATTAATGGCAATCCCTAATGGTCCCCATGTTCTTAGAAATCATTCTTAACTTTTACTGATTTC
Organism: Mus musculus; assembly: GCF_000001635.26. Classification (NCBI taxonomy): domain Eukaryota; kingdom Metazoa; phylum Chordata; class Mammalia; order Rodentia; family Muridae; genus Mus; species Mus musculus. The sequence continues at coordinate 94,922,872 of NC_000075.6, forward strand.
TTTCTGGTGAAAAAATGATAAAAGAGCTAGCAATCATCTCATAATATTAATGTAAATATTATCAATTATTAAGTTAACCTCTGTGGGTTTTTCTTTCCTATATTCTAGGTGTTAAGTATTACATGCACACACCTAATCCCCATCCTGAAAGAAATACAACTTAAACATAATTTTATCTGTGTTTTAAAAATGAAAACTCAGCAAGATAAGTAATTTCTATAAAGAGACAATAGTAACTTCATTTTGCAAGCAGAGTGAATGAGAGATGGGATGGAAAGCCAGAGTTAATGTTGACAGGAATGTCATGTGATATGGATATAGTTTGTATTGTCAACTATGTACTACAAAGAAACAGTCTTTATTAAGAAATTCTAGCCCATTGGTTGTCAAATTGAAGTGGATATTTTAGCTAATGTGCTATCTATTTATTGTCCCTTGTAAATGGTCTCTGCCTCAATTGTCTGAAGGTTGTTTCGGCGGAGTCATTTCTTTGCACATTCTCAGTTGGTCCATCCAGATGTTTCCCTTCTCAGGCAGTCTGCTAGATGGTCTCCATCAGGGAGAGCTGAGTTGAGAAGCTGCTGTTCCACTACTGTGCGTTAAGTTGGGGAAAGAATGTTACCTGTTCTGAATCTGTTAGTGTGTTAAATGAGAATGCTTTCTTCATTAGATTCTTGAGAGGCTTAAAGAAGATGAAGCGCATAAAGTCACTTAATCTCATTAAGCCATGGCTGCCTCACCTACAAAATGAAATAATAACGCACCTGCTTCAGGGGTTATGGTGGGGGTTGTATGAAATAATGCTTACAACATGTTTAACAAAGAGCTTGACAAGCAAATGCTGGTCAGGAGAGAGGGGTATCGTAAGTCCTCTACTAACCTGACATGGAAGAGGATCCAACTCCATTCTCTGTCTTCAAACCTGGATATTATCTTTGTCTTGGTTGTACCTCTTTATGATTATATTTCTTTATACCAGACTTCCATTGTGAGTGGCTATCAACCTGCTTTTCAATACCTTCCCTATCTATTTTGACCCCAAATCTCACATATCACAGGACGGTTGGAGCTCTGATTTTATTAATGAGGGTGAACAGAACTGAAAAGTTGGGAATGGGCAAAAATTCCCATTGGGGCCTGGGAGTCCCCATCTCCTCTATATCCCTCCCTGAAATCTCTCATTGGCTCAAATTCCTATTTAATGCTTCAAAAAAAGTTAAGAAAATGGAAATTTGAAGAGGGTTTGCGAGCTACTTTCATCTTTAAGTCTATCTAAAATTCACTTTTAATATTGAGTATGAGAGAAATTTTCTCAAAGCCCACAGACTAGTTCAATTCTAACAAGACTTCAAGACTTTTCAGGCTAAATTGCAAAGTAATCTAAGATCTCCTTTCAAAAAATGTGCCTATATTACACACACACACACACACACACACATGCATGTGCACTTACATGCATAATCCTTTTCAACCATCTTGAAACTCAAGAGTTCTTTTTGTCACCTTGAAGTTGGGATTTAGTAGACCAGGACTACTTAGGAAACTGTCAAGGGTGTGATTATGTGCTGAACTTCCTGACTGTTCTTGATGCTATTATCAATCTGAGCCGGATGAAAACACACACCCTTATTGTATCGGTTATTGAGAGACTGCTTGTTCCTTCATGGTTGTGCCAACCTTTCTAACAGGAGGATTTGCCTGGGCACAGGTTCTCCTTCCCTGGCAGATGTGGTTAAGATAGAAAACAAGTCAGCAACCGTTCAGTGAAGAGTTTCCTGGGGCCATGTTACCGACTTCTGAGGGCATGGGTTTCCATCATAGTACCCTGGCTAGGAAATCTTTCATTTCTCTGTATAATCATCTCCAACTTCAGAGATCTCAAGGCTTTTGTAGAAACCAGCCCACTTTCTTTTAGATCTAAGAATCAGGACATTTTGAAATAGACTATGATCTAAAATACCTCCCAGTGATATTTTACTTTAGGACTTTATCTGCTAGAAACAGGAGGGATGAGGTCAGTTGTTCCTCTGGGGCCACAAGTCGTTCCTCTGCAGGGTCACCTCTGCTATGCTTACTGCAGCTGCTTCTCTGAAATCCATCAATCCTCTGGCCTTCCTGTGCCTTCTTCATCTTCCTCCTCACTACCCTTGCCTTCTCGGGGATCTTGTTCAGGTGTTAGCCTCCAGCTATTGAGAGATCTGGCTGCTTCAGTCTTTTGCTGTTCTGTGATGTCAGTCTGTCACTTGCCTGACTTTCTATGCAGTTTCTTGGAATATTCTATACATCTTTCCTCTACCTCCAAGCTCTTCAGTGGCTGGGCCTGAACCCCTAGAGGAAAATCCTAACACTGGCTTGAAAGGCTTCCCAGGAGTCAGCTGCATCCCCTCTCTACCTGCCTGCTACCCTTCACACATTCCTCCAGGCATACTGGCCTTCTTATAGCTCCTCTGACCCTCCTTGAATGTTCTGCACACATGGCCCCAGGCATACTGGCTTCTTAGTGGTTCCTCTGGCCCTCGGTGGATGCTGTGCTTCAGAGAAGAGGATGCGCTTCCCACCTCATTTCCCTCACCACCATCTTCAGGCAGCCTTTCTGCACAGCACCTATTCACCCTCCAGTGGACACTTCCTTCCTCGTAGGCCACCCTAGTTTCTGTTCAGCTGCTGTCATTTCATCGTGTATTTGTTAGCTTCACTGTATTTATGTTGTCTTCTCCACTACAACATAAGAACGGCTGTGTGTTGTCCCTGTTGCATCCCCAGAGCTTTGAACAATGTCTGCACACAGTAGGGGTGATGGATATTTGTTGCTGGAATGAATCAGTTTGGCTTGACACACAAACTCTACTTCCAGCGGAATTATCCTTGTCTTTTCCTTTCATGGATGACATTAGAATAGCAAGATGATATTTGTCAAGGGCCTAGGTATGATTTTGGGCTCTTAGCAAGCCATCATTAAATGATACTTCAGAGGGCAAAAGAGTTAATTAATGATCCTCCATGGCACAGCCCATTGCAGGCCCCTTTAGCCCTTGTGAAGGTCCCCATGGAAAGGCCATTGGGAAGAAACCCTATGCTTCTAACTCAAGCTCAGTGAACTTCTGGCCAGGACCCCTTATTATTAAGACAGCTCCTCTAACCTCCCAGGGTGTCTGGAATGCCCCCAATTCCTGAAACCATTATGTTTTACAGCAGGTTCTCTTGACAGAACTTCATCAGCCTTTGGCAGAACATAAGCCCGAATAATGGGCAGGCAGACGCCAGAATGAATTCCAATGTGTACACACAATTCTTGGCCCCATAAAAATCAATTCCTTATTCATAATTAAGCAAGTCCCCTGGGAAAGGGCACGTTGGTATAGTTATTAAAAGATAAATAATAGATAAGGATCCACTTGTTTCTTGCTCTGTTCATCTTTCTTTTCTTAGTACAAAGAGCTTTAAACATGAAGTAACACTGTAATTAATTCTTTTCTCCTGCCTGGTCCCTGCCTGTGACTTACAAGCCCAACAAAATGGGATAGCCTCTGAGAAAGTTCATTGCCGTTCTGTGCTGTATTGCTCTTTTAAAATGTGTCCCAAAATGCAGAATGACAACCCAATCCTAGACAGGGAGAAAATAAACTGTGAGCATCTGACATTAAATGTCGCAAGTCACAAGAGTGCTTTTCTCATGAGCCTTTTCTCATTTTCCAGATCGGTTTAGAGACTTGCTTAAACATGCAAAAAGGCTGCATAGTAAAGAGGGCCGCATCTTCCAACTGCTCAAGTCAATGAACCAGCCAGTACTAAGTGTTGGGAAGGATCCACTTGACCTCACAGAGTTGTGTTGAGAGATAATGGTGTTGTCCCTTCTCACAGGAATGTTTCCTCACACATAGCTGAGGGAGGGAACTCCCCTGAATCACTAGACTGCTAATCATCCTTTAGGGGAGAAAGTTAACTCTCTCTCTAAGTACTGTCAAAGAAGGGCATTATTGGTCATAGATCCTACAAGTGTGGGGCACGAGCACACAGAGTTCTGGTGCCTTTTTTGGCCTATAGAATTAATAGAGCAGGAGCCAGTTGGAGCAGGACCTGTAGCCTCTCTGGTTTGGTGTATTTGGGAATTAGGCGAAATAAGACAGCAAGTGCCATGTTTCTTCACCTAGGAAACTTATCGGGAACTTTGAGGGCAAGAGACAAGGTAAAGGCACTGAGGTCAAGCAGCTGCTGATTGAGGGATGGGAATAAGCAGGAATATGTATAGCTGGCAGAGAAGATGAGGGTTGAGTTGATACATGACAGGAAGGAGTTCTCAACAGAGCATCAGCTGAGATTTCTGGGAGAATGGTTCAATAGGAAGCAGAGTGTGACTAGAGCACATCACAGGAAGACCCAGACCAAGAGCCAGGCATACCCTCTGACACCCAGTACCATGGGGTACCAGCAGGGGGACCTCACTGCTACTCATCCCTTTAAAGACCTTTCTGTGTGGAGAAGAGGAAGCCTGCTTTGAATGTTAAGGTTTAAAGTTGGACTTAGATAAGTTTAAATCAAGAAAAGTGATTGACTAATAGAGTTTGACCAAGAAATCAACAGAACTACTAAACCAACACAAAGGTGGATTCTATATAGTACAATTAGAGCAGTAATTGAGGGCAGGGGAAGACATTTCATATTTATGTCCTAGTTAATCAAAAACTCTTATCAATGAATTAGTGCTGATAGTTTGAATTTCTTTGTTAAGGATTAAAGATTTGGCAGAAAAATGGAAGGTTCTTTTAAATATTTATGGCTATTTTAATCTGCTGGGGGTCTGCTCCAGCTAGAATGGGTTGAAGTGAGACACAGTGTTGGACACGGGCCAAAAATTGATGATCTCCAGTCTTTTAATTCTCTAACTGCTCTGTGTTAAAATCCCAACTCTCTCATACTGTTGTGTGCTTCATGAAGCACTGGGGAACTTAATTCTTTATCTCTCTTATTATTTGCTTTATAATTCTCTGTGCTTGAATAAGCGCTGGAAACTTAACTCTTTATAAACTTACTTTATAATTCTCTGGCCATTAACATATACTATATAGCACCAGGGAATTCACTAGAGGATTTACTGCTAGCGCTCCTTTCTCTTTTGCCCAGAAGCTTCTCCCCTCCCTGGTGAGGTGAGAGAGAAGCTTGGAGCAATTAACTTTTATTGAACCAGGAAAAGAAAGTCACACTCATGAGAGAAAAACTTTTACACAAGCAAATATGCACAGACACACACATTCTTACACACATTCAGACACACATTCACATTTTTGTTGGGCCCAACCATCTGTCTCATCAACTTAAATACTTAGAACTCTTATACTTAAAATGCATATGTAGTTTTGATGGATAGAGCAGAAGCCCCTGTAAGCAGGTTTCATTGTGCAAACACCAGAGCAGAAAGAACTCACTCATTCTGGATGAAAAATAAGCTACAACCTTCATTGCTTACAGAAAGAAAAAAAAAAACTTCTATCTTTTTATTGAGTATAAAAATCAAAATCAAAAAGCAAACCAAACCAAACAAAAATCTGTCTTTGTCTGTTGCAGGAAATGTTAAAAAAGACGATTGGCACGTTCCTGCACTAGTGCTTGCCCACCAACTCTCTGCGGCTAGCCCCTGTGCCAGGTGATCTCAGCCCACAAACTCCTGGCCCTGCAAGGCCACAAGGCTCCTGCTGGGCCATCTCAAAAATGCCCCTCTCCCCCGACCCCCGCCACCCGACCCCCTCAGTGAGTTCCACTTGCTTCCATGTAACGCCCCACGCACCCCTGGTTATCCATCTCAACACCTAATTACATGATAGAAATAAGACTCTTAAACTTATAGTTAACCAATTAGATTTATATATCAATTTAAACACAATTTACAAGATGCCAATATAATAATTTCAAAGCCAATTGATAATGATAAAGCTTTAACCCAATTATTCTAACCTTTTAATAACACCACAACAGTCTCCATTCTGGTTCTCTCTCTCCTCCTGAGACCTCTCTGTCTCTTCAACTCCTCACTCTGCCTCCCTTCTCCTGTCTAATCACAAGCCTCCCACTGCCCTAATATGATTGGACAGGGAAAATCCTGTAATACTTGTCAGTAAGAAGAAACTTGCTGTTAAGAAAACAAAACAAAAACAAACAAACAAACAAACAAAAACTCTGTCACCCGGTAAGGTAATAAGAAGCCTGTCTGCTGCTCTCTGCTCTGGTCTGTTCTGCTCTGTTCTGCTCTGCTCTGCTCTGTTCTGTTCTGTTGTGCTCTGCTCTGCTCTGCTCTGCTCTGCTCTGATCTGCTCTGCTCTGCTCTGCTCTGCGCTGCCCTGCCCTGCTCTGCTCTGCTCTGCTTCTCTATTACTGTCGTTGTTCCTAGTTCTTGTATGTTTTCAAGTACATGATCATATGGTACTTCTAAAGTTCACAATAAGGCCAAACAAAAATTAGAATCATAAATAGAATAAAGAGTTACAACAGAGATGTTTACATGTGTTTTCATAAGACTAGTTATCTAACTAAATCTTTATTATCTGTCACTACATCCACAGGTTCATTACGAGTTTAATACAATAATTCTTATGTCTTAAGTTAACATGATTTTGTCAAGAGACAGATCATCTGCCTAGTGTCTCATTAGTTTTGAGCTTTTGTATAGATAAACCAGATAATATTTTTTTTTTGGTCTGAGCACCTACAATAAATTGTCTATACCCAGTTTTATGACCTTTAGTAATCAGATAATGGTTTCTCAGACAGACCAGAAAGAATGTTTACCCTGATCATAAATCTGTTTCATGCATACTTTCTGTCTTAGTATAATTAGCCCATGACACATGAATGTTTACAGAGCCCAAACTGCAGACTATATTATAGAGGGCTCAAAACTTACTTGTATAAACTTAGGAATTCTATAGAATCATTATTAAGAATTATGAAATCATCAGTTTGTCTACATAGCTTTGCTAAAAAAAAGAGTACATCTTCGTTGATCTGAAGAAAATCTGCCCAATAGGTAGGCTAATGCCCAGGAATTGTTATATTAATTTAATCATGACAGAAAAGGCATATCAGCTGCAGGAAGCAATCCTGAGATGCAGTCTCTTTGGGCCTTGCCTCTTAGAGATCACCCATCATGGACCATGTAAAAATGGTGGGCTATCTTCAGGAAAATCACCTGCTAGCCTTTAGCCTATCCTAGGTGGCTCCTGACATAATCATTTTAACACACACACACACATACACAGAGAGATATTATATGTATATACTTTATTTATTATACTCATAGAAAATCTAAAGGGGATACACTATGATCATTTAACACTTTTTAAAAAGCTTTCAAGTGACATTGATTTAACATTAATAAAAGACATGAAAGTAGATTTAAGGGTAAAAATGAAGAGTAGAACGTTGTCCTAAAGCATCATTTCTGTTGCAGGAAGACCTGCAACATGAGGCTATCACTGGCCAGGTAGTTTCTAGGAGCAACATATTTTAGGGGATGCAGTGAAGGAAGAATATCAAGAATGAATGATTTTGGAAACCCAGAGACTTGACTTAATTATACCATTTTGAGAAATGGTAATTCAGTAGGATCCAGAATGGAAGGTTGCCAAAATCATGGGTGGGACCAATGCAATCCTACTTTCCATCAAAGTCATGGGCTGGACCAATGAGATATCACTTTCCTTCAACGTCATGGGCTGGACCAATGAGAGCTCACTTTCCTTCAAAGTCATGGGCTGGACCAATGAGATCTCACTTTCCTTCAAAGTCATAGGCAGGACCAATGAGATCTCACTTTCCTTCAAAGTCATGGGCAGGACCAATGAGATCTCACTTTCCTTCAAAGTCATGGATGGAGCAAATGGGATCTCATTTTCCTTACTATGTACACTCTCACTATCACTCAGGCTCAAGTCTCCCTTACCATCTCTTCTTCCTTTCTTTTACTTTCATCTCCCCCTCCTCACTGCCTGCTTTTGCACCATGAATTTACTATGCCACAGAATACTCTGTACTAAATACATCACATGTACCAAAGATTCTTATCTCTCTAGACCAGGGGAGAGTCAAAAAAAAACCTATGCTAAAGTTTTCATGGGACATTTACTTTTACATACTTTCTTCAGAACTATTTCAGATCAGAGACAGGGAGGGGAGGAGGAGGGAGAGAAAGAGGAAGGGAGGGAGGGAGAGAAACAGAAACAGAAATGGTGAAAAGAAAGTTACCATTTGAATCAGGAAGGAAGATTTTCCCTAAGAAATGATTATCTAGTTCCTTCCAGATGCCATTTTAAGAGCTTTCAAATGTCAATGCATTTAATTGTCATAGCAACACTATATAGTGGGCACTGTTATAATTTTATAGAAATTGGAATACAAATAGTTTAAGTAAGTTGATCAAGGTCACATAGCCTGTGAGACAGAGCCAAGATCTACACCCGATCTCAAATCCAGATACTCACTGCTCCCTCAGCCACCAAGCCTTTTTCATTTCCAGACGACTATATTGTAGACAAAAATAAAGTCCATTATTGAGAAATAGTAGACAGAGTCTTAGTTGTGCCCGTGACTCTTAAGTAATGCACTGAAAAATAAAGACCCTTACTAGTTTTGTTCATCAAGTTACAGTACTTCATTTATTTCACATTTCTTAGATGGAAGGGGCTGTGCACATTTATCTCCCAGTTTCTGCTGAGCAGCCAGTTCCAGAAAAGGGTAAATCGATAACCTGGACTTATTTCCAACTTATAAAATGAATATTTAAACACTACTGGGTATTTCTGGTCATAATATTTTCAAAGTTATTGGGTCTATCTACCTCAAAACTCTAGTGATGAGACCTGCCCTACCTGCCCCCACACCAGATTGTAGTATACACAGGCCTCTCAAACTGTTCTGAGGGACAGCAGTGAACATATTAACAGTACACTTCTTCTTAACTTCTCTTGTCCTTTCAAGATGTTTATCCATTAATAATTTAGCCATCATGATTTGGCACAGGGGTCAAGTCACAAGATTTGAGGTTGCTTGAACAATGACATTTCTCCCTTAGGTTGAAATTTAAAACAACAACTTTGATGTACTATCTAAAATCATGAGCTGTTTCCAGTTTTTAACAACCCCCCCACCCCAGCTGCTGTACCCAATTCAAAAGTTTGGTGTCATGACTGGAAACCAGATCCCAAAGACATGCCTTTTGAGGAGCAAGGACCTAAAGGATGAGTCCTCTAGAACCTTGGCAGTGCACAGAGGGTACCTCCCGAGGAACAGCTGGCTTTTGCAGAGTATTTCTTGTGTATCTCTCCTCCCTCCTGCCTCATCCTCCCCCAAATCCATGTAGCACTGATAATGAGATTCAGCTTAAATAGAGCTTTGTGGCCTTCTTAGCACCATGGAGAACTCTGTCCAGCTTTCTAGGACACATTGTGTCTTGACACATTTGCTAAAGAACTCTGTGATGAACATGACACCCTTTGAGATCCACTTTTATGACCATTTCTACAGGATGCTTCTTTGGTGCCTTGTCTCTCCAAACCCACTTCTGTGACTAGTTCCTTGCTTACAACCTCAAGGTTAATGTGACAGGAGGTCAACACTCTTCCTGTCCACACTGGGAAGTAAGGCTTGCTTCAAATCCCAGAACTCTGCTATCTGGCAGTGTGGGTATATGCATTTCTCAGCAGGATGATGGTAATATGGAGATAGGCAATTTCATTGATTCTTTATTTGAGTGTACAATACAAGCACTCATTGAACAGACCTCTAATCAACACTCACATAGGAATTTTATAAGTGCTTCAGAAACTCAGTTATGGAGGAATATTATCATCTCTATTTACCAGGTGGCGGAACTGTTATGAGTATGATGACTTGCCCTAAGTCCTCCAAGCAAGAGGTGCCAAAGCTTTGACATGAGTAACAAGGCACAAACAAGGGAGATTCTCAGAGTTGCATTGAGCATGCCAACAGTACCCACAGCATGGCTCCATCTACTCAGTGCCTAATAGACATCCTAGAGGGATAGTTCATTTTAAGACTTGACTAAGTTTTGCAAGACTCTTTCACTTCTTTCTTTCTACATACTTGAGGTCATCCTATCATCCTTAGCATAGACTTGTACATGCCAAGCACCAGGCTGTGTCATAGCCATACAAAGAGGAACAAGGCCCAGGTGAGACTGAACAGAGCTTGAACTGTAGGTGAGGAAGCTAGCAGGTTTCTTTAAGGAAGCCCACGCATCGATGCTTGTACTCACTGCTTCCCCGACTTACTCCTGCACGCAGGAAGGTCCAGCCCCCATCCCATCTAAGCAAAGGCTCTGATACCCAAGAAACAACTCTCTTAAGGTGAATGCAACAGTGCTGCTCAACTACTTTCACACGATGATTATTTTTGTTTGTTTTTTGCTTTTGTGTGTTTTAACAAATAAGAAATAAAATGTTTACATTATGAACCGACTAGCTATGTGATTCTATTCTCCTTTCCTCGGCCACTTTATTTTAGAAAAAAGGGAGGAGGCAGTCAGGAAGGACAACATTAACCCCCCCCCCCGATATTACACACAGATAAAAGATTAAACAAAATTATAGTACAGGCATAAAATAGTGGACGTTGTATAAGTGTGCATTCTTAAAATGGAACCACAGCCTCTGAGAAATGCAACGTCACCCAAGTTTCCCTTTGTGCATGGCTTCCTGTGCAGACTCCCTGAGTTCCAGCCATACCACACAGCAGCTATGTCGTGAAGGTGCCCTGAACTCACCTGCCTCACTGCCTTTCCTTATATTCTCTTTACTGCCTGGAATAGCTTCTCCCCATCACTGTCTGTTGATCCAACATCAAATACCATCTCCTTTAGTCTAAAACAATATTTCTCCTTTGTAAATGGTTTGTATCTATCACAGCACCACCCTCAGCACTGTGCATGCCATCCATCTCTTAGGATTTTCTGCTTAGAGATGGCTTCCATGTACCAGCTGTTATTTAATTTTGTTTCCATCCTGTAGGCTTCTCCACCTGTCTCCAGCACCCTGTGTGTAATGCTTCACCCAGCATGTAGCAGGCACCTAGTGATTATATTCTGGAAAGACTTATGACTAACAAATTCAGTAGAGTACCTCCCTGGTCCAAGGGTTTATTATGCTTTTCTCTTCTAATAAGGCAAACATCACATGGAGTTGGGCAAACACAGGCTCTCTCATGTCTTAGTAGACAGAATTAGGACAACATCTCCCCAAAGACCATAGCTCAAATCAGTGGGGCCAGCACAATGAGTTGAGGTCATACACGGGGAATTTTTGTTAATGTACACTTTCTCACATACATAATAAAGAAATATATTTAGCATGTCATACTTACAATTGTGTATGTATTCTTCAGTGAAAGACTTCGTAGGTGAATAAAAGTGAAATTGGCTTAAAGAAAAGCAGACCATAAATGATGGTATAAGGTGTCACCAGTTGATACTGTGGATATCAGGAACAACCAGAAAACCATTTCTAGGGAGTTAGAGGTGGGAGGGGTAAAGAGATGCCAGTTCAAGGGGTCTGATCCACTGCTGGCACAACCTCCAGAACTTTAGAGTTATTCACAAACCTCCATTGCTGTAGATAGATAGATAGATAGATAGATAGATAGATAGATACATACATACATACATACATACATACATACATACTTTTATTTGAAAGAAAGGAAGAAATACAGATAGACAAAAAGAAAAGAAGGAAGGAAGGAAGGAAGGAAGGAAGGAAGGAAGGAAGGAAGGAAGGAAGGAAGGAAGGCAGACAGGCAGGCTTTTATTTGAAAGAAAGGAAGGATTCTCCCTTTCATGCCTCTTGACAGAAATGGAGAGTTGTGCTGGTGAATGTCAAGGTAAACTGAGCCTTCCTCGCTCCAGCACTAGGTTTTCATCAGCCCTGGGGTTTAACACCTTGCAGGGGATTGGCAATTACAAAAGACAAAAGGTGGGTTTGCACCATGGCTTTGCTGGAAGCCATGGTGCAAACAGAAGGTGAGGTTGCTCACAGGAGGCTTTCCCTCAGGCACACTGCAGGGCTGCCTTCACCACCATTCACCTTCTTCATCCAATTAAGAGATCAAGGTAGAAACGTTGGCCTGTTTTGGAGGTTTAAAGGTGCCCACAGAAATCCAAAGAACATTTAAAACTACCCCTTTCCTTCCATATCTTCCTGTGGGAAGGCTGGAACCCACTTGCTCCCTCTCCTAACTAGTCTCTAGAGGCAGAGAGCCAGAGCAGAGAGTGAGCAGGCTCTAATCATCCTGGCCTAAGAGACTTTGTTCCTTTGTGGATAATCCTGTGTAATCTCAATCAGCCTGTCTGGGGTCCCTTTTCCTCTCCACAAAGCTACAAAGTCCTTTTCAGAATTCACTGCCAAATTCTTCATTTCTTCACCCTGACTAATTTTAAAGACTTGATGTTAAAATTAAAATGACGAAAAATAATTCTAAAATCGAACTTTGCTAGTCTCCTCCAATCCTTCCAGGTTTAACACATCTGCTCCTTTTAATGATATACTGTAAGGAGGCCATAGCTATAATAGGACACACTTTGGCCCTCTTATTAGCATTCTGGGGTTTAAAGCCTTCATTTTAAAAAATCAAGTATAGCATCCTCAAAAATATCTAAGTAAGCCAATCATGATGGTTCATGCTTACAGTCTCATTTGGAAAGCTGATACGGGAGGATGTCGATGAGTTGGAGCCAGACTGGGCTACATGGTATAACCCTGTCTAAAAACAAACAAAGAAATTAACTAAACAGACTGCCTATTGGTGGGGTCACATTTCTCGTGGAGATCTGTCTGTTGGCACCATAAGAACTAGAGATGAGAAATGACCCTGGGTGACCACTGCTGTTTATCTCTGTGGGAGAGCGGGGCCAGGGAGTTAATACTGTGGTGTTCGGCAGGCCACCAGGACTCTTTTCCCACAGGGTTACACTGGAGAGAGAAATGTTTTGTGGCTTATGACAAGATCACGGCAGAATATTTTGTGCATGCTGTGATTTGTATCACCCATTTGTGCACAGGCCATAAAAGTGCAGTTTTTATCAGGGACATTTGTTGAATATAGAACAGCGTTGAAGACATATGGCCACTAAATAATTCACAGTTATCTATCTTCTCAGCAGATCCCATATACACCTACCATGTTTTAATGCCTAGTTTGCTCAGAACAATATTCTTTACGGCTCTCCCTATATAAAAATGTTTACTGACTGGCAGTACTATATGGATACCATGGGATTGGGGCTGGAAGACAAGGAATGCTTACTGCTTTCCCTGCCTCTTTCCTTCTCCATTGGTTTATCTCACCAGCACCCAGCCTCATTGGAAAGTGTGCTTCTCCGAGAAGGTGGTATGCCATTCTGACTGTCACTGACAATGCTCTTCTCTTGTCTTTTCAGCTCTATATCCATCTATAGTCCCAAGGAGAATCCCAACGCGTTTGACACGGCAGCGTTCTTCCAATCCGTGGGCAATTTCCTAGGGATCTTTGCCGGCTCCTTTGCAATGGGCTCCGCATATGCAGTTGTTACCGCACTGATATCCTTTGCTGTTATATGGAATCCAGAGACAGTGCAGAGCAGCCAGCATACATGAAATGTGCTTAAGCTGAATGACCCCCTCAGCAGCTTCAATTCAATACAGCATGCTGAGCCCATTCCAGTGGCTGTGTGATCCCATGAGGCACTGGATCAGTAGCAGTAGTAGAGGAAACAGGTTCTTCCTCTATCCACAGCCAAACCTACCACTGTTGAGAATGCCTTCTCTTAGATAGCCTTAGAAAAATCTGCACCTATGGAAAGTTTTGGGCATGGGGCATCAAGACTGACTACAGGAAGGTAAAGAGAAAGGATGGAAGATACAAGGTTAAAAACAGAACAGCATCAAGTACAGTTGATAAGGCAAGGGCATTCTGCTGTTGGTCTACTTGGCTGATAGGGTCAGCCAAGACAACGACCAGTAGGGGTCTAAATAACTTCCTAATTGTATTGTGGGGGTGGGGAGTGAATAAATAATGCCTGCTATATGTGGGTTTCTTTTTTGTCTTAATCATTAGATGGAGCTATGGCAGAGGTCACATGCTGCCTGCACTAGACTAGATGGTGGGAACATGGACTGAGGGTGTAACACGTGCCAGGGCTTCAGGCTCCTCCTTAAATGAATCCATCCTGTAGCAGTTATACCCTCTCTTTACACAGGAGATTAAGGTGGTAAGGGCCTCCCATACTAACTCTGGGTCCCTTAATAGGAACAATGAACATGATGATACTACTATCACTTAGGATTTACTGGGAACTTTGTCATCCCATTAAGAACCTAAGCGTTTGTTTGTTTGTTTGTTGTTGTTGTTTATCTCAGACACTTTGTACAATGATCCTGGAAGGTAGATCCTGTATCTACAGCTGAAGAATCCCTAACAATTAAACAATTTGATTGTGGCCATACTGCTCAGGTGTTTCAGGGCTGGAGTTCCACAGCGCAGACTAGGTGAGAAAGTTGAAATCAGACCCCCCCACTCCCAGGCTGCGGAGCAGAATGTGTGGCCAAAGAAGTGAACAGGCTGATAAGGAAAGGGGACAGTCACGGAGGCCAGAAGTCTGCTGGGGGTCAGGTCACATCGGCAAGAAAGCATAGAAACAGATGCGACAAGGACCAAGGGAAAGTCCTCCAGGACAGTGCTGGGGCCAATTGGTTGGCACTTGGTGGCTTTAAGGCTCTATAGATAGGCTATGGGGAGAGACAGGTGTGCACAGCTGTCTGTCTACCCCTAACCTGTCCATCTTGTCAATCAATGGTGAAGTAGTCTCTTCAGTCAGGCCTGCAGGCTCTAGACTTGGATTTTAACTCAGAACTAATGACTTCCTGGAGGATAAAGGAAGAGATGTTCTATAGCTTGCTTAGATACAGAGCTAATCTGATAACCAAGAAAGTGTTAGCTCCACCCTCCCCCCCCCCTAAAAAACTACTAAGGATTAAGAGAACACTCCTGAGGAGCTGCAAAGCATTCCTCCTAAGTAACAAAGGGGCTGTGGGGTGTGGGAAAGGACCCAGGTAAGCCCATGTTACTCCACATAAAGTCACATCCAGTTCTTTAAAGATAGATAGTGCATGTTATGGAGGGAAAAAAGCCTGACCTTTGGCCTCTCCTATGGAATATTTATGTTCAGTGTTTGGCTTGACCACACACACCTTGCAGGAAGGGTGTTTTACCCAAAGAAGTTGACCTAAGCTACTAACAGATTTCTCCATAGCCCTCAGTATGTGACAGTGCTCTTCTGAGCGTATCATTCTATACAGGTGCATGTGGCAATGTGCAGACAGATAACGCCCTCATCCAATTTCCCCTCAGAGAATTGGAGGCACCAAGTGGGCTAGGTCTATGACTACCAGAGCACAGAATTTTGACTCCTACTATTCTTGTTTGTTTGTTTGTTTGTTTGTTTGTTTGTTTGTTTGTTTGAGACTCCTACCATTCTGAGTCTCGGTATTCTGGTCTTCTAAAACTGAACAAATCATTGTCCACATACCCATTCCATTTCTCTCTCTAAACTTGGGGCGAGATGTATTATTCTTATTGCCAAGTCATATGGGACAGAAATGAGGACGAGGCTAGTACACTGCTTTGTAGTCACACACTCAGTGTGTGTGGTCAAGGCAAGGCCTGAACACAAATATTCCACCCCAGAGGTTAAATGTCAGGCCTTTCTCTCCATAACATGTACTCTCTTTTAATGTCGAATAGGTTTCATTATTTTCTTCTGAAAGCATTAGATTATAAGCCAATCATACCTCGTTATTTTTTAAGAGCATTTTGTGCCTAACAAACATGTTAGGAATGTGACAACGTCCCATCATTGCAGACTGTTAACTATCTCTCCATAACCCATTTTCTGCCCAGATTGGGTCAGCATCCTTTAGTTAGTTAGTTAGTTTTCTAATTTAGAATTTAAAGATTATTGTCTAAATATCACCTTTGTCGAAATGAATGAAATTTTTGCCAAAGGTTATTTTATTTGACTTAAAAATCAAAGTAATTCTCCTGCATCTATTTATACTAGGAGAGGATGAGCGTTCCCTCCTCATTATGAGTAACTGCCTTCCCTGCTCTATCTCCAGCCCTAGGGGAGAGGGTGCCACAGAGGGGCCTGCATCAGGCTACATCCTAGGGTCCAGGACCATCACCTCCTCTAAGGGACTCTTCTGATTCCAAGGCATGATCTTTTGCTTGCCCTTCCTCTCTCTGCCAGTGTTTCTGAGGTGACACTCCAGGGGCCAAACCACATTCAGGAGAGTTCATACCCACAGCCTGCTGGTATACAGTCTTAGTAGAGACTCTTTGGAAAAAATTGAATTTTTGTGAATGTGTTCAGCCTGCAGTGGAGCATGGACGTCACGCTAACTCCTTGAGGCCTGGGTGCTACCCCTACTCAGATATGAATAAACAGACTCTGGCTCTGCAACTGTCGTCGCCAAGTCCTTTCCTCTTAGGCAACAAGGAGATTGAGTTATAAAAACAGTTGTTGATTTCCTTAACACACCTTGTCACTTGACCAAATTTACCAAGCTCCGTGAGTTCCCGATGCTGGAGACAGGCCTGTTTTTCCTCCTTTCTTGGAGTGCCTTCCTGTCTGCAGAGGCCGCCGGCTTAACAGGTCAGTGCTTTATGCTACAATGTGAGCAAGGCCTGTGAATGTGCATTGTTGTGTGTGTCTCGGTGTGGAATCTTCCCAGCCCCGCAGGAGAGGGAATGAAGTCTCTCTTAAATAGTGAATTGAATGGATTCTATCAAAATCAGCCTCTGCCGAGCTCCCTGGAGAGAAATAATGAAAAATAATTCATCCACTTTGTGCAAAATAGTTTTAACAGGATGATTTCAAAATGTTCTTGTCTTCCTTTTGGACAGGAGGGGATGGTGAAAGGGACTGGCCGATGGTTATGACGGATGACATTACAAATGAAAGGCTGCATTGCACTAAATGAAAGGCTGCATTGCACTGTGAAGGGACACACACCCAGCCTCGCTAGGGAGAAAGAGTCAGTAGCTTCTGACTCCCAGCAGCAGGCTCGGGTGTGGGCAGCCTCTCCATCCAGAGTGTGCACATCTCACACACATCGGTCTTCATAATCTCCGCAAGGCTGCCTGGACAAGTGAGAACGCCAAATGCCAATGGGTGGCTCTATAGTCTAGTGTCACATATGGCAGAAAGTCGACAGAGCCCTCCGAGGTTGTAGAGTTGATCTAGGGAAAACTGTCTTAAGACTCATGGGCTTTAGCTTCTCTGCTATGGATTCCTCAACCAAACTTGGTCTGTCACTGTGGGGGCTGTACTGGGGTAGCTATACCAACTGGCACTTTACATGTATGAGAGTCACCAGAGCTCTTCAGCCTGACTCTACTTCTCTAATGGTTCAGTATCTGGCACTGATTTACCTACCACATTTTAACTGTCAGGAAATCTGTGGGACTCACGACAACACCATTACTGATAGTAAAAATCTGTGTTCTTGG
The DNA here is from genome assembly GCF_000001635.26 of Mus musculus. NCBI lineage: Eukaryota > Metazoa > Chordata > Mammalia > Rodentia > Muridae > Mus > Mus musculus. The sequence continues at coordinate 94,940,419 of NC_000075.6, forward strand.
GATATTTTCAATCTAATGGATGAATAACCTAAGCAACAATTAAAATGGACACTCATTGAGGATGCTCCACAAACCACTGTCCCAGATGATTTCAATCTACAGAAAGACTCAAAACTAAGAAGTGTCCCAATCCACTGTGTGCTGAGTTGTGAGGCTGAGATTTAAAGCTAGAAACTTCAAATCTAAACTCTTAGGCAGTCCCATGACAAATGAGCCTCCCCTGTGGCAGACCAGGCCGACCTCCAGCAGAGGGTCATTGGGTCCCAGGAGCCTGCCTTGCCCATTTGCTGTTGGTCCTCTCTGGCCTGTTACTGCATATCGTTTTAGCATGATAACCAGTTGATAAACTGACCTGAAACACTGCAAAGCCTCATGGGTTCTGTGTTCCCACAGGCTTCTAGCCAGAAATCTGCCTTGAAAGTTCTCATGATACTCAAATCAAGGTGTCACCACTGGATGCCACCTTCTGGGCACTTTATCCAAATTATTGCAATGCAAAGACTGTTATGTTTTCACGTTACTAAGGAGTTTGCTGAAATGCTGTGCATTTGGGGCATACAATAGATAATATCATTTAAGTGAAATGACCTCTTAAATCACAGTTACTCGAAAACATTGTTTCCCCTTTCTTCTGTGCCTTGTTATATAGTTAACTTGTAAAGTTATCTACATTATGCCAACAGGAACAATAACTATTAACCTTCTAGGAAGATTAGGGAGTATATTCTAATACAGATGCACACACACACAAACACACACACACACACCTAAGACATGTACATTTCTATGATTGAAGATTTTCTATTTCAGAGTCTATTCAACTACATCTTGCTTTAGAAAGGACGTCTAAGGTTAGAGTCCACAGGAAACACTCTACGATGGTTCTTCTTACCTTGCTCTTTCACAGACTTCTCAGCCTGCATGTCATGGGACCTCTTAGTTAAGGATAAACATTCATGCTCTGGGATAGAGATTTTCTACAAAATTAGATGGATGTGTGTTGTTATAGTTTGCCAATAAACATGACTCTGAGCTCTCTGGAACTCTTACTGGATGCCTAAGGACCTCACAGATGGACAATAGCCAGTATGGGCTTTGGTAGTAGGAAGACCCCAGTATCTATGACTACACTCAGCAGCAGGGTTTCCTGAGCAGTACCCCAGACTGGGGCAATATGCCTAAGAGACATTTGATTCAGACCAAGCTAGCTATGAGCATTTCCTACTGCCAAAGACCAAGGCTGGAAGGTCCAAATCACTTATGTGTTTATTTGTTATTTAATCCTTGCTGATTTCCAAACTGGATTTGTAACAACTCATAATACCAGCCATTCACATCATGGGGCCTCTTAGTTGAGGATAAACATTCGTGTTCTGGGATAGAGTTTTTCTGCAAAATTAGGTGGCTGTGCGTTGCTATAGTATAGCATGGGTATGGCTCTGAGCCCTCTGCTAATCAAAGTCAAAAGAGAGCATGTTAACTAACTCAGGACTCTTTCCTTGTCAAAGAAAGTCACATTTATTTATAAAGATGTGCAAACAATTTTAAGTGGGAGTTAATAAAATTTTAGGAGTTTTTATCAGTTGGATCATCATATTCAGAGTTTGAACAGCAGAATGGAAATGTCTTAGTTACCATTCTGGGAAACTTGGAGACTTGTTCTTCATATGGTCACTCCCCATATTCACTGCCAGTGAAATCTGAGGTTCTGATAACCAACGCAATCTAATCTCATCTCATGCTAATGGGACCATCCTAGACTAGAAGTAAATTAGTATGGTGCAAAGATAAAACCTAGGGATGTTTTAAGAATACTTACCTAATGAATATGGAGCAGTGAATAGAGTGGTGTATAAAATGGAATGAGCTAAGGAATGATGGAGACCAGCAGTCATGGTGGCTTGCTTGCCTGGCACACTAACAACGCGGCACGCAGGATCTGGATATTGTACCCATAAGCCACCTTTTCCCAGAAAGATTCCCTGAGCCTGAGCATCACCAAGTAGGCCCTCAAGAACATCACCCCGGAAGCTGGACAGTGAGCCTTCCATGTCTACTTCATTTCTTTTGTAGGTTCTATGAGTTGGTTTTCACATAAGACTTGCTTTGAAGACAGGATTTCTGCCATTTTGACTATAACATGTTTGTTTTTATCATAGACATCATCATTGTTAACTTGCTTCTATGGAAAGAAATTTACTGTAGAAAATGTTAAAAGTATACATTTGTAGAAGGAAACAAACTTAGAAATAGCTTGTATCATTACTTCCTATTTATAGCCATTATTAATGTTCTACTGTGTCCACTTAAGAAAAGTAATAAACAGCTAACAGTTTATAACAATTGCTTTTTATGACATTCAATACTATGGTATATAAACTTACCTTAGCTTATTCTACCAAGCCTTTCCATTGTTTACAGGTTTTAATACTAATATTTTTGAAGTACTACTCCTTATAGCTAGTTATAAGGATTTTTAGTTACCTGAAAACAATTTCTGGGCTAATATCTTAAGTTTACGGGAGCTACCCTTACTGTCTTTGGTAATAGTCAGTCTTCCCTTGTGCTGCAGCTAACATGGGCATTCACTCAAAACATCAACCTATTAAACACACTGATCTGATCACTGGGTTCTGTTTCCCTCTGCACTCCCCTCTTACTGAACAAAGGCATCCTAAGGGCATGCCGCTGTTTGTCAGCATCTCATCTATGCCAACCCACCTTGTAAGCTCTTGGTCCTCCTTTCTTCTCAGTCAACTCCTCGTCTTGCCACCTTTTGTTCTCATTTGCCCTTTATCAAGAAAGGTAAGCTGTCGTTTGTCATATAAACTTCAACTCGTACTTGCCCTTTTATTTTAGTGTGTGTGTATGTGTGTGTGTGTGTGTGTGTGTGTGTGTGTGTGTGAGCACATGCATGTTCCCTTGTATGTATGTGGTGCTCATGAATGTAAAGGCCAGAGGTTGACATACGTACCTTCTTTGGTTGCTCTCCACCCTATAATATTGAGGCAGGATCCTCCATGAAGTCATCACTCACTGATTTAGCTTGTCCGGCTGGCCAGTGCTCTCAGGGATCCCATTCTGTACCTCCCAGATGGTGGGGTCACAAGTGGACCACAACCCGATGGTCATTTCCGTGAGTACTGGGGAGGGATCTGCACTTTGGTCCTCAAAGTAGGCCCTTTAGTCATGGAATTGAAATTGTCTCTCCAGCCTCCTTTTCCTTTTGAAATATGTTACATCTTGTTTGCTTCTGTCATGTAACACGGTTAGTGCAGACATGTTCAAGTTTTGAGTTAAGTTTATCCCCTTTCTATAAGACCTTCACATTTCTTTAATGATAATATATCCTTCATTGTGGTAGTCGTTTGGCTTTATTGGTGGAGTAGAATAGGGAACTGATTTTTTTCCCAGACAGTAAGCCACTTGTTCTAGTGCCCCATGGATTTAAATCTGTCTGTGTACTCGTGTATTAATTGTGTGTATGTTCTGGGACTCCTGCTCTTCACTTAGCTTTTGATCTTCAGTCATTAAATTATCTCAGCTTCATGGTTTATCTTAATATCCAATAGGTAAGGACTGGAGAGATGACTGATGGCTCAGTGGTTATGTGCACTGACTACCCTTCCAGAGGACCTAGGTTTGGTCCCCAGCATACACATTTCGCTAACAACCATCTGTAACTCCAACTCCCGAGGATCCAATGTCCTCTTCTAGCTTCCATAGATGCTGCAAGCATGTGGTACACAGAAAAATGTGCCTTCAGAGGCAAAACACCATATACATAAAATAAAAATAAATCTCAAAAATTAATATAGGTATATAAAAGTATATCTCCAATAGATCAATCTCCTACATCTACGCCTCATTTTAAAAGGCCCTCTGCTATCTGTAGTATTCATAGTTTTATAATTCTAAATGAATTGAAAATGATGTTGTTTCAAACAGAAAATAATTTGAGAATTATATCTCTATTTATTTAAGTCTTTTTACGGCCCTTAGTAAATTTTTATGATTATCTTCATACTAGACTTACAAATTACTTTTTAAGTATCTCTTTAGCTATTTTATATTGTGGTGTTCTACAAGGGATGGGGACTTGCTTGTCCATACACATCTAGATCTCACTCTCTTACTTCATTTACTCTTTGTGGTTCTGAAACACAGTACTGACCTGATACATAGGTTAAAGGACAGATGTTGCAATAGGCTACAAGGTCCACAAAGTCACGATTGAAGCATCAAAGGCACTCAGCCTGTATCTTTTGGGATGTGTGTGTGTGTGTGTGTGTGTGTGTGTACATGTACACACAAATACTTGGGTCAGAGATCTATATCCGGTGTCTTCTTCAATCTCTTTAATTCAATCTCACTGAATCTACAACTTACCTACTTGACTACACTGGCTGACCACCAAGTCCCATGGGTTCTCCTGTCTCTACCTCCTCAGTACAAGGATTACAGGATGCTGCTGTCCTCAGTTTTGTTTTGTTTTCTTTTGTTTTGGTCTTTTTTAAAAGATCTGGATTCTGAGGCACTGAAATCAGGTCTTCAGTCTACATACTGATTCTCCCAAGCCTTTTGAAACTTTGAATAAGTCAGTATAGCTCATCGGAGAAGCAAATTTCTCTACTGTGCATCCCCGGCTCCATGATAGAGTAGGAAGTTCCTCTGTACCTGACAGAATTCCTAGAGTTCCTTTCTGGCTACTGGTCAGGCTATCCCAGAACAGATCCATAGACCAAGTTAATAATCATCATGTATTTCATTAACCTGTAATTTGGTTTCCATATGTGCTAAGCTAAAAATTAAGACATGTGGATAGGAAAACAACCTAGTCTAGAGTAGAGGAATGTAGGAGTCATATGCTAGTACATCTGATTACCACCCATGCTCACTTCCAATGATAGCAATATATCAATGTAATTTAAGAAATCACACACACACACACACACACACACACACACACCACTCCATTGGATAACAGAGTCTTAAGCAAGGTGTTTCACCCTCCCTTACAAAAATAATTGGCAGCTTCTGCAGTCAGGTCCACCAAACCCTTTTCCTGGGATGCAAATCTTTAGGAGAGAGATAGGGAGATGTATAAGTTCTGGTACCTGTCCTTTGCAATAGCAGAACCTCATTCTATTCCTTCCTGCCAATGAAACTCTAGTAATGGTTTGGTACATTTTCTCCCCTGAGACTTACCGTGTATCCGTCCAATAAATTCCCTCTGGTGAAAGTAGCCAGGGTCTGTTTTGATTGCTCACAAAGAAGCCTAAACAGGATCAAGGAAATAATGATCTACAAGCCACCCACAAGTTGATGACAGACCAGGAAGGAAATGAGGTTCAAAGGCCCCACAGCCTTGAGTCAAGAGTACTTGGGGCCGTCTTATGCCAGGTGCATACTTAAGAGACAAACCAACAAACAAAAATCAAGCTTTTTATAGATAGTTTGCATGGTGCGCATGATCCTTGTCATTTCAGCTTCGTATTAGAATCATCACAAGCCCTCCAGGGGGAAGGGGCTTTCTCACTTCCATGTCTCCAACATTCTCTTCAGGTGTTACTAATTTGATGATGATCATTTGATTTATTTCCACCATCTTTCCCTTTGATTTTTTTTTTTTTTTTTTTTTTTTGCCACTTCAATGTCTGCCACAACCTCATCTCGGGTCTCTTGGAAACCACCTGCGAGCATTCAATAGTCACACAGAAGAACTTGGTTTTATAGGGGACAAGTGGCGTTTAGACATGCAAATGAAGGCTGGCATTTCTGTTCCTTGGAAGTTTGATGCTACTGGAAATACCACAACACGTGCAGTTGGGGAATCTTACTTAGGAAGACTGGACAGGTATAAAGTGCAAATGTGAAAAGCCTTCTGAGGAGAGGAGAGTGCACACATTGAGATGGGCAGTGGGGATTCTCCACATCACAGCGAGAAGAGCCCAGCAAGGAAGAATTTGTGAGGCTATGTGTGTCTGGCTTTCATAGCCAGCTGTGGAGGGAGCAGCCACTGTCTTCGGGCTCTTCAGCTGACTCACAGGAACTGGGACAAGCCATTCTTTTAATTGGCTCTTATCTCTTCACTGCTAGAGCAAAAGGGTTTCATTAGTTTCCAGGGAGAGACTCTGTCCACATACTGAATGTGACTTTTGAGGAAATGGCAGACCCAGACATGTTCTCTCCAAGAGATTTCTGGTATACCTGTGTTCCTGTCTTCTGATCAGTAGAGGTCTTCCCCATGCAGGGACCTACTTTCTAAAAGTCATTAGGTTACTAAGCCATTATTTTAGATTGAATATTGAAAATAATTCAGCAGCATTATGTATAGCATAATCCCTAATGAAATTGAATCCTGTCATAGGAGCTGATGTTCAGTTTATGAAGATAACCAAAAAGCACAGCTGGAAAGGTGATTTGAAAATTTATTTTTATAATCTCTTTCCCAGCTGAGACTTTGGGGGTCCAGTTTTTGCCAGAAGCAAACTTTCAGGACTGTCATTAAATACCAACGTGAGTGATTTCTAATGGCCACACTGACACGGTGTCTAATGATTCCCTGCTCCTAGGCTCAGCTAAAAGAAATTCAACTTCCAGTTTTAGATTCCCAGGGCCTATTTTATAGCCATGGAGAAAGGAGGGAGGGCATTGGCATACCTTGCTCTCTCACACACAATTTAAACAATATAGCACACTATTTATTCAGCTTAGAATGGTTTCTAAGAAAATAAACTTGTAAAATATGAAGGAAACCAGCTTTGATTGCTAAACAAAACCGAGGGACTTTGAAGTCTGAGCCTAGAGAGTAAAGGTTCCGGGACAGATACATAGGTAAACAACCATGCAAAGGTTAATGCTAGTCTTGATCTGGTCCATCCACTGAGAGAGCACCAAGGGGTGCAACGAAGATGCTCTCGGCACATCCAAGGAGCCCAACAGTGAAGCCATATCTGTCCTGTCACCCGCATGTCCTAGTTGGTCTGCAGTCTCAGGCCCTAATTACGCTGCCTGGTGAGGAAGAGGTGACAGATGTCAGGTCAGTTCCTGAAAGGCTTTTGTGGCGTGAAGAGGGAACCTGGGGGAAGTCTCTTCTCTTTCACAATAAACCAAGAAAATAGATCTCCCCTGCAGCAACTTTTCCTGACACATTAAGATTTCGCTTGATCTCTGTGATTGGGCTTGTTGCTTCTCATCCTTACCATCTCACAGACTGGCGAAAAGGGGTTGAAAAGTTCTAAAGAAAGCTTTCCACTTAGAAATGAATGTGTTCCATTTGGCTTGCATCTGGCATATTGTATGACTGGACTGGGATATCATATTTATGTTGCTCTGTAACTAAAGCAAATTGCAGTGAGGGTCTTAATTTGACTGTTTTTTTAAAAACAAACCTGTCTAGCCCCTCTTGGCTCAACACTACTCTTGACTTCACACTGACAGAACCATCTATATATATATCAGGTAGACAAGGCTCCTGACAAATAAGGAACAGTGTTTACCAAGAGATTCAAAATGTTAGGCCTCCAGGCTGCAGGAACAAGTACCCATGGTTCCCAAGGAGACTAGTTACCGACACGCTGAACCAAGGGCAAGCATACCACAGTGCAGGCTCAGTAAACAGGTGTAGCACACATTTCCAGTTGCAGCTCATCAGCTTACGCCTGCACTTTCTCAAACCAAATTGCCCTTCATATCAATATCCAAACCACCTGTACAAGTAACTGAAGTCGTAGATAATCTTACCCTGACCTCTTCGCTGTGAGTGTTCTCAGGCAGTACCTCAGAGTGTCAGGAGGCAGAGTGAAAAAAAAAAAGATGAAATGAGTTCTCAGGCACTATATTCTGCACGGAAGTATAAAAATTGTCAGACTGTGACACAAATAACCAACATACAGGTGATGGAAGAAAAGGGGAGTCAAAGATATTTTCGGATGCGTACTTTAGTGGCCTCCTGCACTAAAACAGGATGGGGAAGGACACTCTCGATTTCTTTTCCTGGTGCTATGATTAAATACTCTGACAGAAGCAATTTAAGGAAGGAAGGGGTTAGTTTAGCTCCCAGTTCAAGGTACAGTCCACTACAGTGGGGAAATTAAGGCGGCAGGAGCTTGAAACAGCTGGTCACATGACACCTATGGGCAGAAGGCTAAAGTGATGAAGGCACACCAGTGCTCAGCATGCTTCCTCTAACTCATGGAACCCAGGAGCTCCTGCCAGGCAGCGGTCCCACCTAGTCAAGCAGGTCTTCAAATACCAATTAATACAAGCAAGATAACCCCCTAGAGCCATTCCCCGCAGCCCATCTTTCAGTTGATTCTAGATTCTGTAAGATTAGCAATTGGCACTAACTCTCACTGACAACAATTAGGTGACTTAAAGAGCTTCATGACCCTACCCACATGGAACAGCCACTTGGGAAGGTACAACTCCAGCTAATAGGTGCGATTACTGATTAGAAATTCCAGCTATCCTGCTATAACAGTGTTCATTGAATCTAAGAAAATGGATGGGCAGGTGAGTTTTTGGCTGATAAATTACCAAAACCTTAGGCAAAATATCAGGAATCTAAGCAAAAAAAGAAAAAAAAAGAAAGTTCTCTTCTCCTCCCCTAACCTTCAAGTTAAACTGTAAAACGTAGTCACATAAGTAAGAATTTTCTTGCATAGATAGTCAGGTGTTTGGGGGTCTGGGAGGTTGCTTAGAAGAACTTTGAAAACTGCAATGTGAAATAATTCTGAAATGCATATTCTGTCTGTGCCAGAGAAGTCAGGAATGAGTACCTAGGTTCATGCTGTTTTCCCTCTTAAGTTCCACAGATTCCCGACCAATCTGCCAGCTACCCAGCTGCCAAGCATGGGCAACGAGACAGTAAATGTATACTCTGGAAACTTAGATTCCTTCATATTCCCTGAAGGAGTTTTCCATTCTGTTAAATCTTTGACTTTCAGTTCCAGGTCCTCTCTCAGTTGTAGCAGCAAACCTGTCGGAACGTCTTCTTTTTATGAGATCAGTGAAGAAATGCATAGCCTGAAAAATAACCCATCAACCTTAAGGCCCTCAGAGTACTGTGGAAGAACGAGACACATTGTTTTATTTTGCTTACAGTCCTTCTGTGTTCCAGTAATATAATCAATACTTCCTGTCTAAAAATGCACTATTCTCCAACCTCATAAACCCCTCAAGTCTGCATTTCATGTCAAAGAAAATCATGCTCTGTATGACAGACGTTTATTTCTAGGCTTCCCTATCTCAAGCCTTTATTGACTTCTAATGAGAAAAGGATGGGGCATAGTGTTATCACTGGCTGAGTGTATAGGTGATAATGGACTTGAATAAAACAGTTGAATATAAAGGAAAAAAAATAGACCCTACTACTAATCAATCCTCATAAAACATTTATTTGTATGTAAGGATATAAATCATCACCCTGCATTCTCTTTTCAAAGTAAATAAGCATTTCCTTAGATAGAGAAGAATTAATTTGAGAAACAAGCATTTCAGTCACTCGTGTCTTCTTGAAATTATTATGGGTTGGAGACAATACAGAGAGACAAGCAGTGGACATATCTCCTGGGGATGAGGAGGTGGACAGGAGGTCAGCCTGCATTTGTAGGACCCCATGTATCCACAGTCCACAGACCTTGTCACAGTGTAAGGACTGTGTTGTTCTTAACACAGACACTTTAGTTAAAGATGCCCAGAAGTTACTACCTACGATAGTGCTTGCTAAATTTTCTGACTCTTACAGACATATATATATATATATATATATATATATATATATATATATATATATATGTCTATCATATGCCACATGGTTTCATTTCTTGTTCATAAGAGTTCTTATATTTCTTAACAGTACACAAAGATGCTTGTAAAAATTATGAAAGTTTCATATTTTCCTCCAACTTTTAGTTGTCTTATCCCAATTTAAAACCACAACTACAGACAACCCTTCTTAATTTACTGAGAAGACAATGGGATTTAGTAGAATGCAATTAATTTAAATTGAACCAATCATCCAATTTGTTCAGTGTCTGAACAATCACCTAAGGGTCCCAGGCCTCTTCATTCCCAATGTATTATTACTCATTTTACATAATTTACAGTTACAGGATCATGAACCTTGATCATGTAAGCAAGCAAATTGATCCGGAGGTCTCTGAGGGGGTCCAGAGTATAAGTAACAGAGGACGGTGTAAATAGTGTTTGGTTATTCAAAAGGCAGCAATTGTTGCATGGAAACTGACCTCCCTGGAAATAATTTACATACCAACAGTATCATTATTTTTACCAAATAGCTGTTTCCTGAATTTCCTTGCCAGTGAATTTGAACTGAACTGTGTGCTTTGTGGTTTCTCAAAACAGTTCTTTTAACTAGTGTCTGAAAGTGTTGGTTCTAATTTTTGTTCAAGATTGCATAAATGAGTCCCTGCAGCCAAGCCTTTTGTGACCTTGCCCACCACTGGAACCTCAGTGGGCAGATGCTGAAAGGCGATTCTGTGCACAAACATGAGTCAGACGTTCTTACTTTCTCTGAACTGCTTCCTGATTTCCTCCAGAGTCGCATTTAATGGCTGCTTGTTTTTCCAAAGGTAATATAAATAGAATCAACATATTTTATATAATACAAAATGAAGAACATTTTTCCCTTTTTATTTTCTTACTTATTTGAGAATTCCATTCAATGTATTTTAATCACATTCCCCACCCCCCAACTTTTCTCAGATCCTCCATCAAACCCTTACCTGCCCAACATTGTGTCTTCTTCTTTTTTTAAAACCTTGGATTCCAATTTGTGCTGTTCTTATATTCTTGAATGTGTAGCCTTCTACCAGAGCATTCTTAAAGAAAATCCACCACCACCACCACCACCACCACCACCACCACCACCACCACCACCCCCACTCCTGGCAGCATTCAATTGCCAATAGCTCCTCATGCAGTTGTGGGACTTGGTGCCCATCTCTCCTTTCCATGCTAGACTTTCGTATGGCTTTAGCTGGCATAGGTCTCTTGCATCCCATCAGCCACTGTAAGTTCATACATGCAGCTGCCCTGCTGTGTTCAGGAAAGGATTGAACCTTGTAGTTATCTCTGCCTCTTTCAGCCCTTGAGCTTTGAGAGAAGGGGTTGGCATATGCACATCCCATTTAGGGGTGAGAAATATGCAGTTTCTTATTCTCTGCACCTTGACCAGTTGTGAGCCTGTGTGTTAATAACCACCTACTGCAAATAGAAGCTTCTCTGATAAGGGTTTATATGCACATTAATATAGGCTTATGAAGATAAGTCACTAGGAGTCAGTTTAATAGTATGTTCGTTTAGCAGAATAGTACCAAGTTCTCCCCTAGAGACTATGACCTGTCTAGGAATGGGTTTCACCTTGTAGAGCAGGCTTAAATCAAATCAGAGAGTGATTGGTTACACCCATTATGTTCATGCCACTGTTGCCCCAGTGAGCATGTATTGTTAGATCAGTCAGTGCTGTGGCTCCCAGAGTTCATAGCTGGATAAGACAGATGACTCCTTTCTCCTCCAGTAGGACGCATGCACAGGACCTTCTAACACTATGAAAGCTAGTCCATGTGGATGAAGCTTGAGTTCTCTGAGCTCTGTGATTCAGAGATTCAGAGGCTGTCTTCAGAAATAGGGTCGAACTATCAAATCAGTAGCATTGGCAATAGTCTGTAATGTTTAGAGGTCTATAGGACTCATAGACCAAACAGGCCAAAAGAGGTTATCCCACTCCTGACCCTTTCCTGTCTGCCCTCCTTTACCCTGCCTGATCCCCAACCTGGCTTTAACACTTCCTGTTCCATTATACCCCTTTAATCTTTATATCACTGGGTTTTACCCCACTCTCTTGAAAGCCCTTTACTAATTGCCTAACCTCTATGGGTATTCCCAATAGAGCACACATACCTGAAAATTCAAATCTAACACCAGCAAATGATAGATATATGTGACATTTACCTTTCTGAGTTAATGTTGTCTTGCTCACTATAAAATTTCCTTCAAATAATTTTGTTTTTATCCCTTTGGTTTTGACCTAGAGTAGACACTTAGTGAGTTGTTTTCAGTTTCATCCACTTACCCACAAGTTTCCTTTTTCTGAGCAGCTGAGTAATATAGTCCATTGTGTAAACAGATCATGTTTTCCTTACCCATTCTTCAGTTGATGGGCATCTAGACTGTTTCCATATTCAGCTATTGTGGATAGAGCAACCATGAATTGACTGGTTGGATTATTAAGAGTAAGAAATGTCTCCTTAACCTGTTTTCAATGTTCCAGTAATAAGGGGGTGGGGGGAATATGGCAACAAATGACCTCTAAGGGCATAGAATGTACTAAGCACATATGTCTTGTCAAACCATTCAGTGGAAACAGTTGTATTCGTCCTTTGAATGAGTTTCTCTGACTTATTCATCCCCTTCATGTCTGCTTTATTTCTTCTACTTCTAATACTTATAGGAAAACTTTATATTTACTGAATTGTATTATATGCTTAGTTGGGAAAGCAGCTTAATGTATAGAATATTGCTTTATACTTAGAACAACCCGAAAAACATCTTGGTGCAATCTAAATGTGAAAGCTGAATCTTCAAGATGTGAAGTCGTTGGCCAATACCACTGGTGGGGAGCAGACCGAATACTGAAGTAATGGATGTTGTTGATATGTATATAGTCATGCCAAGGACCCCAATGCCGCAGACCCATGGAAATGACAACGCCTTACTCTAGTCCATGTGGGGATGTTGAGAGAATCAGCCACAGGCTCCTTATTCCAAATGTTGAGCCCCTAAGACTGCTTCCCTATAAGACATCCCAGCTGAGATAAGCTAGCCCTTCCTTCATACGCTGTGCATAATAAACAGTTTCCCAGTTGCAAGTGTAGAAGGCATTCTTTATTAGAGAGAAGGCAGGCTACCAAACCACAGCTTCTCTGTATGTGTACCTGACATTCCTGCATCCTCACTCTGTCCTCATTAAGTTCTCCAATCCAAGCTATGCTGGACCTGGCAAACACTCATTTTCTAACCATGTTCAGAAACAGATAATAAAAAACTGGGCGAGGCCCAGACCTGAGGTCCTCTGGGCTCCTGATAGGCATGGAGCAAGCGTTCTTTTACCATTCTATATTTTACTCACCATCGGCATCAGATGCTAGCTGATTTTGATTATATTTATTTATGCCTAACTTTGTGAAGGTAACAGTCCACTTACTATCAATCTTTCTTTTACTAATAAGCTCTATATAAAGCTATGAAATTTCCTCCAAATAATTTTGGCTTTATCCTATTGGTTTTGACAGAGAGTATATGCTTTATGATATTTATTTCTAAGAAAGTTATTATAACTTTAATATTATTGAATATTATAATTTTTCTAATATGATCTCATCTTCAACCTCAGCCTCATTAAGAAAAGTCTACTTCAAGCCGGGCGTGGTGGCGCACGCCTTTAATCCCAGCACTTGGGAGGCAGAGGCAGGTGGATTTCTGAGTTCCAGGCCAGCCTGGTCTACAAAGTGAGTTCCAGGACTGCCAAGGCTATACAGAGAAACCCTGTCTTGAAAAACAAAAACAAAACAACAACAACAGCAACAACAACAACAAAAGTCTACTTCAAAATATCTAATGGGCACTTTTAGTTGCCTATATCATTTGTTAATTTCTGAGCCTATGACACTTTGATAAAAATGATATGATAATTTTATAGCAATTAAATGATAGGCATTGTTTCCTTTCTTTGGAGGGGAAATTTTACTGAACTATTAGATGGTAAAATACATTGTTAACTTAATCTGTGTAAGTAATTTTTTAACTCACCAGTGTTGCTTCTTTTAAGAAAAAAGAAAAGGTAATTAAAGGCCTCAAAAGTCCTACATGATAATTGTTCTCTGAAACAAAAAATTATTTCATAGAACCATGTTGATTCAGAAAAGCCAGAGAAGAAGAAACAGAAAAAAAAAATGATTCCCTTAACATTAAATTCCCTTAACATTAGCAAGAAACATTGATTAAAAATAAGAAATAAAGAAAGGAAACAAAAGAAATGTGTTGTCCCCACCCAAGAATCAAGAACAAGGCAGGGGTCTCATCTGAGGGCTACCCAAGGTTAAGGCCAAGCTGCAGCAAATGTGAATTGACCTTGGTCAAAGCTTGCTTCTTGAAGTTCACTGCAAGGACCGGACTATCTCCTGACAATATAAAAATGTAGAGTTTAGGGCCTTACTCCAAAATTATTGTATTTTTGTAAGATACCCTGTACTTGCTGATCTGGAATTAACTAACTGCGTTTGGTTGAATTCCAGAAATTCTCCTTTCTCATGCAGATTCTTAAGCTATAAGAGAACTTCCAGAAGGGGTAAGGAGTCTTCTTGGGTTTAAAGAGGACAATGACAGGTGTGATGGCATATTCCAGGACTGCTGAGGACAGCAGCAGGAGGGGTGAGAAACAACAGTGCTCAGAAAAGAGGGGGCGGGTTCCTCTGTCCTTGGCACAGACATAGCAGAAGTCCCCATTCTCCTTGTCTCTTTTTTTTCATAAAGCAGTTTTTTTTTACAGCTTTAATCCACAAGCAATCAGCTTCTTTAAACAAGATTATTCAATTTCATTTTTGATTAAAATACAGTTATAACCTCCCCCCAGTTCTTCTCTCTCCAACCTCTCTCATACCCGCTTCCCACTAAAATGCATACCTTTTTCTTTAACTATTAGATACATACATATACATATATATGGTAATATTATATAATATATATAGTGATATTATATAGTAATATAATTAAAATATATATAATAAAATAATATATTTTCATATCATATAAATTGATATACTAATTCTGGAGGGTTGATGAAATGTGTTTAGGAATGAGTAAAGCATAGAACTCAAGTATATCTACCTTCCACTTGATGAAAAAGATCCTTTCTATAGTGGAAGATGACCATTAGCCTGAACACATCCAGGGATGAAAACGTTCATACTCCATTGTGGAGTAACACATATGCTCTGCAAAAGCCATGGGACTGGAAATAACAAGACATGCCCAGGTCTGAACTGCCCTACTTCTGTGGTTCTTGTCCTAACCTCTTTCTAGTCCTAAGCCACTTCTTCCTGTCGCAAACCCCGGATGCAAACTATTCCAATCTCATAGAGAACTAAAAAAGAGAATGAGTTTAGGGCTCTAGGATATAATGTCTCCTCTGCCTTGATGTCTTCATAGTCCCAGTCCTAAAGGGGAAGATGCAAGCTGATACTGTTTCTAAATGGCAAGCATGTTGTTGCAGATAGCAAATGTGAACTTCAGGACTAGGCAGCGCTATGAGAAACACATACAGGAAGTGGGAGCTGCAGCTCTGAGGCCCTGGTCCTGACTGATGTCACTGCCTGGCTGCCCTTTCTTTCTCTGAGAGGTGTGTAAAGCTGGCCTGCAGATGCTATAAAAGGCAAGCAGTGAAGTGGGGAGGGAGGTGGGACATGCCTGCAAAAGTAGGGGGAAGAACCACTGGTAAGGTGCAGCCAAGCAGAAAGCAGAACAGAGAACAGGAGACGGGGGTCCTCTGTCCTCCTCTGTCCTGTTTGCTAGTCCCCCCTCTGGGGCTGCACCCTGGCAGAAGCAGACAGCACCCACAGGAGAGTGTGGCGTGTGATCTCTGGAGCCAGGATCATTGTCCAGAAGGAAGGTGGATTTAGAGCTAAGCCACTGATTGTTGGCTTGCACAAAGAGCCCTTGGCCTCTTGTCTCTTACATGTCGCTGTCTGAAACAGAGCTAAATTTAAGGCTGCTGTGCAGAGCCCTACACAACAGTAACACAAGAACTGCCTAGGTTACAAATAAAATGTGCATTAGAAAACAGAAAATTGTCCACTCTGAATTTGTTCTATGATGGGATTTTTTATGGATACTACAGTTCCTCCTTGCTTGTGGGACATGGTAGAAGACCCCACTTGTGCCTGAGTCCTGGACATCACCTAACCCACTAGGCATAGTAGGAGATTAGTAACAACAATACAAACCAAGTGGACAATTAAAACAATAAGCTAAAATAAAAGCTATTTTAAGTAGAAGCATTTCTAGAATTTTCCATCAAATATTTTCAGATCAGAATGGATTGCAGACAACCGAAAGCATAATGTGAAACTTCCAATAAGAAGGGGCGCTTAGGTGATAGAGAAGATGGTTTCAAAGTGTGTTTGGCTTATAAAAGTCATTCTAATCATAGTAATTTATGTGATTTGATTAATTACCAGCCTATAGAATTATGATCATGTATGCTGATAGTAAAGGCCAAATCACCTTTGTTGACTTACTTTAATTATAACAGCAAGCTTCTGACCACGTGACCTTCATGGCTTGTCATGCATACGATGTAGCCATACACACCATTCTGAACATATTTTAGTAGGGACATTGTGTGTTAGTGTTCCACAGGAGGCAAGGAAATAAAAGACAGTGGAGTGATAGAAAACCCTGCTCAGAGGATGAAGGGAGGCAGCTTGGATGTGTAATCCCCATATCACATATCTTCTTCCATGGAATATCAGAAATGACAGCTTTCAGATAGATAGGGGTCTCTTCAAACCATGCATAGATGGCCTAACATAGGGAGAAAAGCAAAGAAAGTTGGGGAAAAATTGCATCTCATTTGTCACTTTCAAGGTGACCAAGGTGACTTTGGTCCCTCATCCATTCCACAGAGAGAAATATTCAGTTATTTGCCAATAGCACTCACAAGTTCCTGGTGCTTCTTTAAGGATTAGTGTGGCCAGAGATAAGCTCTGTTTCTGTGAAGAAGGCAGGAAAATCTACAAGGGCAGAAGCTATTGGGCGGCATGGAACAGGGAAGCCAAAGAGAAGGGTCAAGAATGATGAAATAGTCAGTTTAACAAAGTGGTTAGGGGCAGTTTGTCTGTTTTTGTGACATCTGAAGAGATGCCCTGTCTTACTTCGTCCTGTCCCTCCCTTAGGATGCCCAGGCACCACTTGCATACCACTTGGAAGAGTCAGGGCAAAGTCAGAAACAGGGAGACCACAGTGGTTCCTGATCTCCTCTCTGGGTACCTGGAAGAGGAAGTCAGGAATGGATCTGAGGTCTACCTTAACCTTGGGTCATCTGTGCCAGATGGAGAGAGTAAGGCTGAGAGGAGGAGGTGAAATCTGGGACAAGTAGACTCTGATTGGGTGTGAGCGGCAAGAGTACTGGATGGGCTGGAGTGGAGAAAGCCTTCCTCTGGAAGTTTTCCTCTGAAGTCTTAACTGCCACTCTTTAGTCAAGGCAGTCCTTAATGAAGCAGCTCTCTGAGAAGATCCTTGCTTGTTCCCACTGGTCTATTTGATGGTGGATGTAAATGCATACACTTTCTTTGGGGTGAACCAGGGATTATATACGTCTTATGGAAAGGAATACCCAGGAAGGGGAGGCTATTGGCTGAAGGCTCTGTACTATCTAGATACTTCATTATCCTATGTGGCTAAGTGCCCATGGTCATCATTGTGGTGCAGTGGTTACCTGCTTCAGGGCAGGTGCAGAGACAAGTCGGGAATGGCTCCACTTCTGCTGTCAAATCTCTTCGATGCCTGGGGTTTGAGCTCATTCAACATTATCAGTTCTTATACAGATCTGGAAGCATGGTCTAGCATGCTCTATATAAAACTCAAAGGAAGGAGGGAACCACAAGGGTGTTTTGCTATGAGTATTCCCAATTCTGGATGCTCAAGGGCCTTGGGCAGGATGTGTAGTCAGGAGGAAGTGTGTTAAAAATAAGGCCAGAGGGCTGGGAAGAGGGAAGGCAGAACAGGGCTAGACTCTGGGAGTACATTACAATGTTCTTGGCAGAAGAATCACAGGACCTGAAATGTTTTTGTAGGATCACTGAGTCTCTTTGAACAGAATGTGAAGGACCAAATGGGGAGGTAGGGACTTTAGCTAGAAAGCCATTGCTGTCATCCAAGCTAGAAATGATGATTGCTTAGAAGAGGACATTAGGGCTAGAGGAGTTGAAAAGTGGTTGGGCTTGGTTAATAAATGCAATTGATGCTGTGTAGTGGGAGAAGGAAAAGATGAGCCCAAAGGACTGCAGGGAAAATAAAGACACTGTGCTGAACAGAGGGAGACAGCAAGCTGGGATGCTGAGTCATCAGGAGCCTGAGCCTGTGTGCAAGGAGACAGCGATTCAGCAGCCAAGAGGAGAGAGAGAAAACTAGCTCACTGTAGGTGTCTGCCATGCTGAGCCCCTCCCGGCCCTGCAAAGGATCTTGCCCATTCTTATTCTCAGAATAATTCACTACCCACCACACCCAAAGGTGCATTTATCCACATCCTCTCCAGAATAGCAATACATTGGTCAAGTGGTTTCCCAGTAAAGAGGGGTTCAGTGAACCCTCGATCAGAGGAATCCCTTGCACACTTGAGATAGATGCACCATGATATTTTTAAACAAACAGAGAGAAATGTTTCACATCCAAACAATATGAATGGTGATTCTCCTACCCCCTCAACATCTTACCACACTTAAGCATTCCTGGTCCTGGTTGATTTTTTATAGAAATACTGTGAAGAGTTATGTTAGATTTCTTTCTTTATTTTTCTTTCTTTCTTTTTTTTTCTTTCCTTATAATTTCCCAAGACATGCTAAGAAGCTAAAAACTTACCAAAAAATCTCCAAAAACATTTATTAGATATATAATTCTTAACAAATATTCCTGCTTGGTTTCTTTTCTTTATCTAAAAATTTAAAACATAATGTTAAAAGGAATCACAATGCAAATAAATGGCTATGTACTAGTAATATATAAACATGTTTTAACAATATTTTATCTAATATCAACTTGAAAAATAACCACCATGTAAATAAATGCATGCAGTTTACATATGAAAAAGCTCAGCCCTTTAAAATCCTTTATTTCGAGCTCATTTGAAATGCTAGTATTCAGCTCACATAGCTCTATACTCTTAAGGATCATCAGCATTTAATTTATGAGTGTTTTTAGATGGAAAACCTCTGCTGCTTAAAATTCAGTTCAGTCCCCTTGTTCTGAGTTGAGGAGTACTTATCTCCTATGCTTTTCCCCAAGCCCCCCTCTATGCTCAATTTCCCATAATTAATCTAATCTTTAATCCAAAGTAGAGTGCAGCTCTCACCAAAGTCCACCCAGCCCAGGGACACTAAGAGAGTGGCAGAGCCAAGGAACAAATAACACATTGGTCCTGTTGTTATTCTCTGACCCCACGTAGCATGTGGCATGTGTGATTTCTTGTAGTGTTTAAAGATCTGAGTAATGTGGCTTTAAGAAATACTCCCTGCTGCTGGCCAGGGATAGGCTGGAGGGAAGCACACTGGAAAAGACCACAGCCCTACCACCTTCCAGAAGTGAATGGCTTGGTCAGAGGTGTTCCTTGGTACTCAGCTGCAAAAAGAGTGTGCCAAGCTTCGCCAGAGATGCAAAGAGGCACATGAGGTCTCTTGTCTGATACTTGGCAATCAGCAGCATTGGACAGAGCAACAAAAGCCTTGTCCAGGTCTTAGGTTGGTAACTCATAGATTTAATACTAAATTATGGTACTACAGGAACCTTTCCAGGCTCCCCAAAGCACACAGTGGAAAGTAGATGTGCCAGCTACAGAAAATGTGGCTAAATAGTTGGCCCTTGATCTGGGAAACCCAGAGTTGACTCCCACATTTTCTTTCTTCACATGTTTCTAAGAGTAGCTTTTCTAACTCTTGACTACAACATCATTTCTCTCCAGAAAGAGACTTCTTCCATTCTTAGTAAGTCTCTACTGTTTAATGCTTTCCTATATGTTTCCATTCTATGACCTCTTTAAAGCAAGTAGCAAGATTTACCTGGGTTTCATTATTATGGTATTATCGAGAGTTTTGCCTCTCCTGACAGCAAGTCCATTTTCTAGCCCTGCATTTGACTTGGGAAAGAACTTCGGTTTTGACTGCTCTTCTTTTGGGTTTCAGGCATAGTTGCTGTTCTCTTCTGTGGAGTCACACAGGCACATTACACCTACAACAATCTGTCATCGGATTCCAAACTGAGGACCAAACAGGTAAAGGAAAAACTCATGACTGGCTTTCTCTCTTTCTTGGTGTCGTGGCTCCGTAGCCACTCTGACAGTGCATGTGAAAAGCATTTCGTTAGTAAAGGAAGAAAGTACGCTTAAGGCTTCATTGTAGGTTAGATATTGATAGATTTTTTTCCCTCTAGGATAACCATTAACAATTCTCTTGGTAAGCAAAAATATAGCTATAATAGTCTCTTTCCTCCGGAGAGATGGAAGCATAGATTGTCAGTCTTGAAGATGAAAGACCTGTAGTCTGTAATAATTCAGTCACTTACATCTAAAGCCATTATAAAATGTGTGACTGTGGGTAATTATCCAAAGAGGAAAAGAAGAAGAATGTGGAAGCAATTGGTCACCAATTGAATGTTTTTATTTCAACTGTCCATTGCCACATGAGCAAAATGTGTTTCCCTTAGTCTGAGGATATATTGGTGTGTGGGTATCTGCAGAAAATCATACATAGACTCCTTCTACTAAGCCATTCTGTGCCAAGCTCATCCTGAATAGCAGGAATGCAGAGAATGAATGTGGCCTTTACTTCAAGGGGTAAACACCTTGAGAAGGCTATTGATGAGGTCAGGGCATATAAGAAGCACACAATCCACAGTGTACTAGATAGTAGGACAAAAATATCTCAACAGCATTTGGGGAACGTCCTATAAGGCCTGCTCCCATGGTTGTGGCTGGAGAAATCAGCTTGAAGTTTCCAGAGACAAGACCCAATCTGGAGCAAGGAAAAGAAAAGTAAAGAGATACCAAGTCAGATGTAGTAAAAGATGGAGAGTAGTTAAAGGGATGGAGAGTTAGAGCGATGGAGAGTAGTTAAAGGGATATGTGAAGCCAAGGGATTGGCACAGTCTCTTAGGGAATTCACTGATGCTCTGTGGATGGGTTTACAGTGGACTTACAGGTAGAGAAAAGCTGAGTCAAGGAGACACAAGTGAGGAATGAGACAATGCAGGCAGCCTCAAACTAAGAAGGATCAATTGTATGTGCTTTAGGAAGGGAGCTGAACTCCACCCTAAAACATAGAAAGCAGTGGTTCTCAGCCCTCCCAATGCCGAGACCCTTTAATACAGCTCCTTACGCTGTGGTGACCACCAATCATAAGGTTATTTTCTTGCCTCTTCATAACTAAAATGTTGCTGCTCTTATGAATCGTAATGTAAATATCTAATCTGCAAGATATCTGATACGGGATTGTGACCCATAGATTGACAACTGCTGGATTAGAGCAACCAGCAGGAATCATTGCCTCAAAGCTTTGGAGCCCAGAAAATCAAAATCAACCTCCCTCTCCCTCTCCCTCTCCCTCTCCCTCTCCCTCTCCCTCTCCCTCTCCCTCTCCCTCTCCCCCTCCCCCTCCCCCTCCCCCTCCCCCTCCCCCTCCCTCTCCCTCTCCCTCCCTCTCCCCTCCCCCCTCCCTCTTCCCCTCCCTCTCCCTCTCCCTCTCCTCACCCCCCACCCTGGTGGTTTTCTGGCAACTTTGTTCCTGAATTGACAGATTATCCCGATGGGTATCTTGCTGTCCACATGGTTTTCCCAGGTGCCAGCCTATCTCCAAATTTCTTCTTTTGATAAGATCCTCAATTATATTGGCTCAGGGCATACCATACTCCAACACAACCTCATCTGAACTAGTTACATCTACAGTGACCCTACTTCCTCAGGTCAATTTCTGGAGCACTAAGGATTAGATCCATAACACATAAATCTGGGGGAGGGGTGTATAACTCTGCTCAAAAAGGGATTATTAAAGTGACAAACTTTAGGATAATTGGTGCTTCACTTTAGGATGCTCATTCTGGTAGATATGAGGAAAAAGTACCTAGACAAATTAGCTTTGCTATTTAATGGCAACAACAACATAAACTGGTTATCCAAATAACATCACGCAGGATGCATTTAGTTTCCATGTCTATAAGTATCCACTATTTTGTTTGGCAGCCTTGGTGATCTTTACGTGGAAAGAACTTGCTTGCATGTCTGTGGACTTGTTAGGGTATGTGTTCTGGGATTCACTTCACCAAGGCAGCTTTGCCAGGGCCAGGTATGTGTCTGTCATTCTGTGAATACCGAAACAAGTCCATTTTGATCATCAGCTTGTACCACCTTTCCTAATCATCTTATATGGCTCAGTACAACACAGGAAGCAACTGACCAACATGCGGGGAGTAAGGCTTACAGTACTAAATGGCAGGGACTGTGGCTATAGGGCATGATGAGGAACTGGACTCAGTCATGAGTCTACCCAAAACACAACAAAAGGCAGAGAAGCCAGAGACTTCTCACCACATGATGCTGGACAGTGGGCACCAGGAGAGTAAAACACCATCAAGCAAAATCTGAAACCGGCCAGGAGTTCCTGCAGGCTTAGGTAGGACTCTCTGCAGCAGCAGCTAATGCTGGCTTTCATTCAGCGCTGCCTGTCACATCTCAATCTCAGCTTGTCCTCATTGTGTCCTCTGGAACAGGGATTTTTGCAGGGCTACCCTTCCCCCACTCTCTCTTTACTTCAGGTAGATGTTTTAGAAACATAATAAAATGCAATTCCTCACCTCTTGACAGCCCTCAAGTAAAACAGAAATAAATAAGCCAAAATCCTGATACTAATACCCACACACCTCCAATTCCAGGGTGTTTTAAATTGTAAAGACTGGTAGCGGTCTGTTCTCAGAGGGCTTAAGGGAAATGTCTTGGGCTGTTTTTTTCTGAGAGCCTCTTCTGGTTCTCCTAGCATTTGTATTCTGGGAAGCTAAATCCTGTTTAGGGACTTGCACTTTTAAGTCGTGCTATCTAGACTGCTCAGCAGCACTTCAAAGATAACTTGTTTCAGGGTGAGACGGCAGACCAGCACCGAGGGGAGACAAAGCCAAAATCAGGGCCCCACAGCCTTCTGTTCTCCTCTGAGTGTCATGAGGAGCACTCGCTGACAGGCTTCCAGCTCATCCCGCAGCACTCTCCCTCCTTACAGAAAGAGGTTTCTTCAAGCTTATTCTTTAACATCCAGATAACTGCACACCCTTGATCCTTGATCCCTCACTGGCTTCTGCCTAGGTGAAGTAGGGGCTTAATAAACACTGATTCTTTTCCACTCTCTTCTGTCTTTCCTTCTTTTCTTTGATCAGTATCTATAATTTCTAATTCACTTCCCTCTGATAACATATGCATACATGTATATCTATCTATGCATGCATACCTATGAATATATATGGGGTCATGTGTGGGTTATCCATTCTCATATGCAGTCTCTGGTCACCATTCTGGAAAAAAAAATGAGAGCAGACATACTCATCCATGTCTGCTCAAGGTAGCAAGAGAAGTTCCAATTCCACATCTGAGTTGGAGATGCACTATGAGTTGTACAGAATCCCCAAGATATGAGTTACAGATGTGGCTATTACATCGCCACTAAACCTGAGGATGCTTTGGGAAATATAACATGGCATCACATGGCTGGAGAACACAGTATCACTTCCCACACTGTGTCCACATTGCCAACAGGAAGAGCAGTTGTTGAACCTCTTTGCCTCTCTCTCCAGGTCCATGTAATGGGAAAGTAGGAAGTTAACAAGGGAAACTTTGAGGGGAATCATCATAAATCAATGTTATATTATAAAATCTAAGGGTGATACATTTTTAAAGGAATTTTGTCTATCAACTTTGTCTATCCCAGCTAATCAAATAGCTTTGTCTGGAAATAAAGCCTTCTGAAAATGGTATGTTGTTTGAGAATTCAAATGCCTTTTCAAGAATTATATTTTCACTTTAAAATATGTTTTGTAAAATGACTGTTTTTTAAATGTTAAGTAATATTTTTTTCCTTAAGCCTGTGGCATGAAAAACCACTCAGCCTTTCCATGTCTTAGGTACAAAGGAACATAGGGGCCCCATGCTATGGCCAGGGTAAGGAGTCACACAGTCAGTTGGGACACACCTTATTAAGGAGCTCATAAACATGGCACAATTCCTTTCCCTGAATGGATGTGGCTCTTTGATTCTCTGTATGAAACTCTGTCATGGAGGCCAGCACATTTTGTAAGCCTTGCCTCTGGTCCTAAACACTAAAAGCTAATAGGGATATTCAAAGTGAGCATCCACACATAGCAGCTACCAAGAAGATCTGCATTGAACCACTCACAAGAATCCCAGCCTGGCTCTGCCCTTCCTCCCTCCACACTCTTCCCCACGGCAGACCTGCAAGCTAGTTATCGGGCCAAACTTCCAGGGTTTTCCATCAACTAACTTTACCTTGAAGGAAGCTAACTTGCAAAACCATATATTTCCAAGCTATTCATTTTTTACCAGAATTTCTAGATCCTTTCCCATACTTCCCACTTAAAATAATTTCTAGCAGATACATATGCAGCTAAAGAAATTACTTACTGTTCATTAACACACCCGAAGTACTCATTAATTTGTATATACCTTTCTACCTAAGAGATAGCTCCTTTGACTAACACTAATTGTCTTTATTCATTAACTACCATTTTAAAAAGCCTTTTTAACCAGACACCACTCAAGATACATGTAATATAATAGACTAAAAGGGTCCTTTCGTAGACAAGCTTTATAGTAGTCAGGATAAATGGCACTAGATTATGAATACAGTAGTCATGAAGCCAGTAGAAGAACAAGAAATGGAGATAGGATTGGAGTTTGTAATTTTTCAATAGGTTAGCCAGAAAAGTCCTTGGCAAGACAGAAACTTTAAGGGGATGAAAATGGGAACTATCTTAAAATTTGGAGTAGATGGCTTTAGAGATTGAGAACAGCTGATAAGAAGGGCAAAAGGACAAACATGGCTAGAAGAAAGGGAATCAAAGAGAGTAAGAGAGGCAGTAACAAGGACCAAGTCACAGAGCATCTGAATGAGGTAGAGAAGCAGGAGGGCAACTTCCCACAGGCCTGTAGGTGTACCTGACTCAATAGCAGAGGTGCCATTCATTAGCCAGGGAAGGCTGTGAGATTAATCAGCTGTAGGACAATCAGGAACCTTTGCTGACTCTCTACCTTGGGGTGTGCATTACACAGTGAAATGGAGTTGTAGTGTCACTAGCTGGACATAGTATAGTCCTTACCATCCAGGAAAACCCTCTAGGCCAAGCATGCAATGTTGAAAGTCAATAGCCTGTAGCTGACATTGAGAGATCGTGGCAAGTCTTAGGTCACTTGGGATATGCCCTTGAAGAGAACTATGAAACCCCGTCTCCTCCTCATTTTTCTTTGCTTCCTGACCACAGGGTGAATGGTTTTAGTCCATTATACAACTCTGTAATATGTTGCTCTCCCTCAAGCCTAATGCAACAGAGCCAATCAGTCCTGAGCTATACCTCCAAAGTTATGAGCTAAAGCAAATTCTCTCACTTTAAAAGTTAATGGTCTCAAGTTAGTTGTCATGGTCAGTTGGAAGAAGTAAAGCTGGGACAGTGTCCTCTCCTAGAAAGCAAAGGGCGGCATGAGCTCATTAAGGAATGTAGTGAGTTCTTCCAATGGCGATGAAATATCAAGGAAAGTCGAAACTTGTGTTACCACAGGCTGGCAGAGTGGTAGAGTCAAAAACAATCAAAACAGGTCTAAGACAAGAAGAGGAAAGAAAAGTAAGCATCATGGTGTATAAACAAGCCTTTCAAAGGAATTCCATTTCAATGGAGACCAGCAAAATGGATTGGGTAGCTAGCTTTAGGGACTAGTAGTCCCTGTGTGTGTTGGAGAGTGATGTGAAAAAGAGATGACCAATCAGAAGGTTTGCCATGTCTTCTCAGATGTGAACTTCAGCCTCAGACTGTCTGATGCCGTGGATCCAATGATTTGACCTCTTATTAAATGCTTGTCATTAGTAGGTAGGAGGGTATCAGTTACTATCACTTGTTCAACAAGGCTTCCATGATTGTCATAGAGAAGTGGGTATATGCTTGGTATCTTAGTCACTGTTTCATTGCTGTGAAGAGATGCCATAACCAAGGCAACTCTTGTAGGAGGAAGTGTTTCATCAGGGGTTCGTGCACAGTTTCCGAGGTTTTGTTATCATTGCAGGAAGCATAGTGACAAGCAGGTGGGTGCTGGAGCAGTAGCTGAGAGCTACTTTGTGGTCTGTAGGCAGAGAACGAGAGACACTGGGCCTGGCATGAGCTTTTGAAACCTCAGTGCCCACCATGAGTGGCATGCTTCCTCCAACAAGGCCACATCTACTTAAAAAGACCATGCCTACTAATCTTTCTAAACCTTTCAATCAACCCCAGTCCTTGGAGACCAAGCAGTCAAATATATGACCATATAGGGGGGCCACTCTTGTTAAACTATCACACTTGGCTAGCTTTTTCACACTTTAAACTGATTTAGACATTAATTTTTCTTAAATTTCCTCTATAATTTTTGAAAATCTATCACTTTAAGGGCATGTTCCCTTCTTGACCATGATATGGTTGGGTTAGTTGTACACGCTTTCAAAAGGCAGATTCCTTGTCAAGCATTCATAGGCAAACAATGGCACCTTCATTATAGCATTCTTTCCAGATGCTTATTTTATTTCCACTCCCCCCCATGATATTTTTAGTGTTTATTGCCATTGAATGGGAAAGCAGCAATGCAAATCCAAATTTAAATTTCCAATAAAAAGAGACAATGGGAGCCAAATTGAATGTGCTATGCATGACTTTGCAAGAAAATTCAAATAAAGGACTTGGAATATGAGAGAAGCAAGATGATATGACAAAAGGATGTTTGACCGAGAGGCCACAAAGTGGAGTCTGCTGCTGATAGCAGGACCCTGGACACTCGATCCATGTGACCTTCCATTTTCTCACTTTAAAATGAATCACTAAACTGAATGTGTCGTCAAACACGTTCCTAACATACTATCCAGTGGACCACTGATCATAAGTTACACACACACACACACACACACACACACACACACACATACAGTTCCTTCTTTTAAACTACAGTTGGAGAGGGATAGCTTGCTTAAAAATGATAATGCATGGAGATGAGATAAAGGGTTGACGTTGCCAAATTGACTTCATGATTGAGGTAATCAAAATTAACATCATTAGTTCCCACTGGGAAGGAAAACTTCATCCTGAGAATTAAATGGTTCTTTGTGGAAAAAATGCTGAGCTTGAACCAAAGTGAGTGGTTGCAATGGCTTTCCCAAAGCCTGTTGGCATCTGCAGCAGACGATAGATAGCATAAACCACACACTGCCAGCATCCAGGATCTCAGGACTTGATCAAAAGACTTTTCAGTGTTTTCATTTTAAGCATGTTCTGAGCATGTACTAAGCATGACAGTGGTTACATGACAGACAACCTGGGAAACAAAGGCATATAAGACAGTGATTCCCCTAAGGAGTTTCTAATATATGTTACGTCCATATATGATCGATCTATCCTATATTAGCATCATCCCATGGGGCAAGTGTTAACATGGAAGGAGGCCTAACATGTCCTAGGAGTGAGAGGACTGAATGGCTTACTCACAACAAGATGATCCTGAGAAGCTAATTTAGAACTTGGGGGGAGGGGGCTGAAGTTTGGTTCTAATGGTAATCACATTACATAGAGATATACATGGCATAGAAGCAAAGGGAATTAAGTAAGTAAACACATAACACATAAGTCACTAAGACAAAGGAGTCAACATGGTATGTGGGAGTCATAAGGCTTCAGCGAAGTAGGGAGAGGCTGCTGGTATAGACAGGAGAACAGGGAAGAGACATGTGAGAAAGAAACAAAATGAGGAGATGAGCCCAGAGGGACCTTGTAGTTCTCACTGGACTCTTCTGAACAACACTATCCAGTTAGGTTGATGATTGCTTAAGACCTTTAGACCCATGGAAGATAATAATCAGATTGATGACATTATTGAGGGAAGTTTGAAGGGTAGTTATGAGCAATGTGGTTATTGATCTTAATACAGCACTTCGTTGAAATAAGCCACTCATCCAAATACTATTTAAATTTACTTCGGCCTTTTGAGACTCTGGACTCCACATCTCTTAGGATGGTTGGTTTGTAAGAAAGGCTTATGGAAATTCATCATTTGGCTTTTGCCTTGGGCTTAGGCACTCAATAAAACCTTACTGAATTAATAAGTAAATTAATGAATAACGGGATTATGACCATGAACATTCTAAGATAAAAATTAGAAAGGAGAAACAATATGTGCTAATTAATGATTTCTTTAACTCTGATAGCATGCATTAATTTAAATTTAATGAGCTGGATGCATAAAGCTAACATCTAGGGTAATCCAGAGGCATGGAGAGAAGGCTCAAGATCAGTTCTTTTACTTACTGTGTCTCCTGCAGTTTGGCTCTGCCTTATTGATTTGCATTACAGTGGTCTAGGATTATGGTTTTGTGCATTTTTCCCCCTTCAATACACTAACAAAAGCAGTCAGGTTTCATGCCAGTTACCTGTTCTGAGACAGTTGAGGGAGAGCGAGGGGGGGAGCAACAATGCCCGCGCTTCCCTGACTTCTGAGAAGATCAAAGATATCTACAGAAAGCATAGACTTGCCTTTATTTTTGACTCTAATTACATTTCTTTTGTCAGGATCCCTACCGCTTTTCTTCTTCTCTTCATTCAGGGCACCTTTAAAATATTATCCTAGGAGGGCTGAATTTATAAATGATGGCAAAGTGTTTAAATTTCTCTGTAGTGAGCTGGTGATTCCTTTCAATGAAACTCATTATATTGTACAAAGGACATTTAGTAGTTTGACTAATAAGTGGACCCTTTCAAATGCTAATGACAGTGAGGCTCCCACATCAAAGCAAGAACACACTGTACTGTACTTTCAGTGCCCAGAATGTCTGTGAACCCCTAGTCCAGAAGCCTTACTCCACAGTCGACATAACAACAGGGGCCACAGATGGCCATTTGGAACCCCAGTGAGTTCTTCCCTCTGCATTCCAAGCACTGGATCCCAGAGGACAAGGAGGATAAAGGCAATGAAGACACAAACTAGGAGCCATGCTCCCCCCTGAATTTTTTCATGGAAATATTTTTTTCTCCTGTGGAAAGCTATAGTCGGAGTGTAACTACTCAAATGATCTCCCTGGTCTATTAACTCCCATCTGTGTTTGTTGATAATACATAACCTACCATTGTAGTTGGGATTTTTAAGATTGAAAACCAAAGAGGCTGAGAGCTATGTAGGCTATTAAAATAAACTTTTAACTTACACACACACACACACACACACACACACACATACCCCTCACCATTCATTCATCTCTCCTTTCACCTTTAGACAACAAAACATACCATCATCAATGCTTAAATAGCAACCCATAAATATTTATAACCCATACTCTTGTTTGATTATATCTGATTCCATGCAAAAATGAGAAAAAATGTATCTGAATAGAGTTTAATCCATCAACTGTCCTGGTCCCTATTTGATGACATTCAAGACAGATGGTTACCCATTATTACCTTAAAATTTCTAAGGATGGTAGTGGCATAACCCCCTTTAATGGCTCATTATATTTTTATCATCCTACTTATAGGTACAGGTATGAAGGGCTTTAGTATCATAATAGCATTTGAGGATGATAAATGGAAATGACTGTAATTTTTCTACACATTTTAATTAAATTTTATTGGTGCAGCACAGAAAACATCAAGGCTGAGTGCATATGCCCAAGTGTGTGTTTATGGAGAATATGGCCAAATTTCAAGCTGCCATTTCCTTGATGGCCTTGAAGGACCTAGAGAATGTAATTAACAGGAAGCCTCTGTCTCATTCCTTCAGGGAAGAGACTGAATTGCTTCTAGACACGTGACTCTAAAGTCCAAAAACAATCCTATCAGAGAAAATATGATCTGGAGCCCTGGATATAATGCCTGAAAGGGAATTTGGTTTTAGGAAGGTCATTTGAACACCTGTGCTGTTTGACACCAAGGTTGGGGCTGGAGGGGATTGGAATCCCAACTTGTCTCAAGGGAGAAGAAAAGACAAGATAGTGGGTCTGCTCAGGACAGAGCACCAGGTAACGAGCTTTCACTGTGGCTGTGGGGTTTGTTGTTGTTGTTGTTGTTGTTGTTGTTGTTGTTGTTGTTGTTGTTGTCCCAAGATGTTAAGAACTATGAAGTGAGACTTTTCTTCCCCATTCATATTGTGCCTTGCCCAAGTCAAAGTGAACATTCAAAATCAAAGTAGCAGGAAACAGGTGCCTGGTGGAAACTAAAGAAAAAGAAGTTTTGATCCTGTTGTCACTGTGAGACCCTGTGGTCGCAGAACTTTACACTTCCACAGAGACTGATCAAAACAGGGTCACAGAGACATCTGTCTGGATAGGGTTACTTTGGATTTCCATAAAGATGACATTTTGCTCAGCTCTTGACTTGTCTTTCTTGCCCTGCCTATGATTCTGAGGGGCTTGGACACTTGAGAGCAGATCTTCAGACCACTAGGAACAGGCAGGCAGGGAGGGCTTCATGGCCAGCACTTTGAATGGGAAGTGGCAGAAGGTCCATCTTCTGAGATCTGACTCTGCCAGTTTCTAGATAGCTAAAAGGAAGTTCTATATATAGGGTCTTTTCTAGGGTGGGAAGAGAAACTATGTCTTAACTTTCTATGTCCTAATGCAGGTCTTCTCAAATGGTGGTCTGTAGGCTGATTTCAGAGTGATCCATTTTTATGACACTGTCTGTACTCGTTTCTGGCATAAATTAATAATTTATGGCACCATCTTAGGGAAACACCATCATTCTTTCCTTCTGTGTTGATTTATTGCTGGGCTTTTTGTCTTGCTCTTAGAGCACAAGGTTGAGGTCTATATGAGAATTTTGATTCATCTAAGTATTCAAAGAATGGAAAGTTTGAACATATCCAGAGAAAAGTAATCTGATTTTAAGGGAACATTTCTTTCCCTTAAAATTGCTACTAGGTGTGTCCTGGAATGACTGTGCTGTTTGTAGAATTCATATATGACATGCTTTAAGGAGTTTCTCTACACTAAAGGCAGGAAACACCACTTAAAGTCTCTAGAACGTTCATAGCCTATAAAATGTGTTTGGACCTGCTTGCTGATTTGCCTGAGTTCTAGAACACCCAAACCAGGAATTTGAATTTTATTCATAATTGAAGTTCAAATATTTATAAGTTAATATCTAAAGAAAGAGCCTTGAGAGGCAAATCCAACATAGCCTAAGGGCCAGCATCCTTTTGTGGGATGAACTTGACCACCCACTCTCTTACCTGCTGGCATACCTGTACAGTGACAATATTGACTGATGCTTCAGGAGGGGGGGTAGGATGGGAGTAGAGGCAGAATAGTTTCATCAGAAATGTAAGTTTACTGGGGACTAATCCTCTTCAGGATCCTAGAATAAGAAGAAAATAAAAGTAGAAAGAATTGGAGCAAGTGTCCAAAGAAGAGAAAGGGATTACTTCTGAAAAAAATAATACACACACACACACACACACACACACACTACTGTTTTTTTCTTTTTTTTGAGAAAAAGAAAATTATTAGAAAGAACCATACATGGCAAAGTCAAAGAGGCAGGAAAATATGGCTTAAGATGCCATTAACAGAAATAACAGGTGCCCCAAGGAATAAGACAGTTCTGGGATTACAAGTGACAAACCATGCTGAGTGTGGGTGGAAGCTTGGGGTGACATCTGGACAAGCTGGGACTCGCTGCAGTTCTGTGGGTGGGAGGGCACCATCAGCTCACAGAGGCGGGCAATGCCTTTAGGATGACAAGGGATATCTCACCTCTCTTGGAAACAGCTAAGGCAGTACACATGGGAAAATGTTGTTCACAAATCCTGGGTACCTGGATCTCATGACCTGGACTTATGATTTATTTAGTCTAGACTATGGCACAAATGCAGCATAAGGTCTACTTAAGTAATTCTAATGAATGACAGAGTGGAGAAACTAGAAGATGCTGGACTCTACATAGAAGGGTTGACTGGGGTCCTTCCGGCTGGCAAGTGGAAAGGGTTTTGAGCCAGTCAAGCAAAGTAAAAATCTCTGTGTGTTGGTAAGGAGTAGCTACATACTGGTGGGCTTTGGGCAGCAGTCCTCAATCCAGGTTACACCATGGAAACACCCAGAGAATTTTTTTTGAAAACCCATATGATTGATGCCACTTTAAAGATTCTGATTTATTGGGTCTGAAGTACAGCCTCGGAGGCAGAATTTTTAATACCTGCTGATGGGGGGACATGAGAGTCATTAAGAAACTTCTCCTTTGGGGTTTCTATAAAAACTTAAGAAAAAAAGAAAACTGCTGGGAATTTTATATTCTGTGGGAGTAGGTGGAGACTAAGCGACACCAAGATTTGTATAAATGCATATATTTTTGTAGGTAGGATGATTCCAAGAGATCACCAAAATAAGCATTCTACAGTTCTCAGCTCTGGAAAGGCAATGCTACTGCCAAAGCCCAAATCCACAGAATCCTTTTTGAGGTGACTTGTCCACCTACTCAAACCTCACTTAGAGGCTTCACTGACAAGTCACAGACCCACTGTAGCAATCATAGCACGTGCAACTGCCCTACTGTAAAAAATTAAATTTATTTTTACACACTCTAACTTTGTAAAATATCCATTGGTTTTTATTTGTAAAATATTTGTCATTTACTGTCTATGGAAGTTTCATTAAAATTAACCTCTGTAACTCTTGTGACTTCAACCACTCAGCTTCATGCTACTAGCTCTTGTTCACAGACCAGGAATCTGGAATTTGAGAGCAGGGAGCATTAGCATGAGACTATATAGTAAGTAGAAACACAGGAGAGGTTGGAAATGATTCTATTCCCACTGCTGATGGATCTTTCCTCTGTCTTCAGTTTGGGAATCAAGAGTTTCTCCCAGCCTCACCTACACAAATGCATTTGGAAAGGTGCTCACAGTTGATTCTACAGAGACCCCTTCTTATCCATATACTGTGCTCACTATTCTAAACCTGGAAGATGGTAAAATCTGTCCCCTTCACCTAGAATTATTTGGTACCCCCAACAAACGCCATTTCTTGGACTCAGTACTCTTGAAGCTTCAGTGACTGAAATCTAATCTGCAATTTTGCCAGCTGAGTGTGGAATGTTTCTTAAGTGATAATGAGTGCAATTAGCATTCTATCCATATGTGATTTAGGACAATGCTTTCCATGACTTTTTCTTAAAAGCGAAGGCACTGAGTTTTTCAGAACTACACAAAAATAGAATCTTTTATATATAATGAGGTAAATGTTCAAAGAAGACCCAAGTGTGTGTTTAAAGTTATAATTCATGAGAAAGTGTTCTATAACTTTGTGTTGCATATTTGAGAATCTTTAACGCTCTCAAGAGCCCTCATTCTCAAGATATTTTGTTGCATTCAATGAATCCCCCTCCACAAAGAGCACCTTTGTCTGACAAGTTATAAGTACTTGGAAGCCCTGTTGTCACCAAAGGAATGTATTCAAGGACTTGAAAAAAGATAACGAAAACTCTGTTCCCAAAAATCATATTTAACATATAATGCCAAGAAAAGTCACTCCGTGAACTCTGATGTTAAGGAAAAACAAAATTTTAAAGAGTGCAAATTCGTTAATAATGTCCAGTTGGGCATGACAATGTATTTCCCCTGTGTCATTGGCTGAGAACAGTAAGCTGTAGCTGAATCAAGGTTTCTACTTCTCTTTCTGCTGAGAAACAATTTGTACTAGCACATTTTGTGATATGAAAATTATCCCAATTCCATGACAGAACATTAGTATTTTAAGCTGTCTTTAAGACTTTCTCTAATCTCTGTGTTCGTAAATGGCTCAGTTTTACATATATTGAAAAAAGATATACGTAAAATAATGTAGATCTTTCCGTGATGCATATGTAAGTTATATGGGATACCTTGTCAGCGCTGTAAGGGCGTATGAGCCATTGAGTCTTCCCAAGCAGTACTTCGGTCACACATTATGATGTGAGTGTTGACCTCCAGGAGTTAGGTATCAGATCTGTCTTTCAAAATGAAAGTGGAGTTGCTTTTCTATTGTTGACACAAATGTTCTGATGAGTAATGGATTCAAAGCAATGTTTTTTATCCTTTTTCAATACCTCAGCTGAGGAATGTGAGAAGAAA
Source organism: Mus musculus (assembly GCF_000001635.26). Classification (NCBI taxonomy): domain Eukaryota; kingdom Metazoa; phylum Chordata; class Mammalia; order Rodentia; family Muridae; genus Mus; species Mus musculus. The sequence goes on from NC_000075.6 coordinate 94,974,587, forward strand.
ATCCTTGATTTTAAATTGCATTGAAAATTTCAGCTTATGATGCAAGCACACAAAATCTGACTTTATAAAGGTTTTTATTTTTTAAGCAAAATGTTACACGTGCCATTAGCCTCCCAGTGACGTTAGTAAGGATGGTGACTCAAAGGAACTGTCAAGGTAAATGAATGTCATTTTTCTCAAGATATTTTTTTCTGTCATTGTCTACTATCAAAACTCATTGACCAGTGTTGTCATATGTGAAGCCAGGTAAGCCCTTAAGCCAATAAATATACCCTTAAATCAGCACATAGGACACGGGTGGGTTCCAGGCCCCAAACTCTGCACTGTTGCTGTTTCTGAGAGTAAGCAGGAACAGGGCCACCATACTACAGAATTTAACATGAGCCAAGAATTGTCCTCTTGAAATACTCCTCACATTGGCTTCCAAGAGCATCAGGACCTGACCTGAGGAAGGGTACCACAGTGCTCCTGGAGGTATGTAGCACAGGGTACTGTGGAAAGGGTAGAGTCTTCAGCAAATTTGGGCTCCAGGACGACCATTTTGATAAAAAACCACTCTAAGATATTCGTATTTTACCCTTAACGCTCAAAATGTCACACCATGTTTATAGCTCCGCGGAATGGAAGATCCACGTCATTTAGAGTCATTGTAGAAATTGTTTCAAAGATCCTAAAAGAACCTATGTGTCTCTTTTAAATTTTACTTGTGTATCTTTCTGACTTCAAGATTTCCATGACCCCAGAAACATCAAGTTTATTTCCTATGAGCTGGTCTTGACTCTTTATGTATTGAATGATAACTGTACTAATCTTCAACATATACAGTATGGGTTTATTCTGATAAATAGAACTGTTTGTAAGTGAATCCGGGCAAGGTGGTTATTATGCTCTGGTTGTAACTGTATGAACTCTCTAATAAGAAAACCATTTACCATAGCTCTGTGAATTATTACGACTTGTGAGATATGACTCGATTTATTCATAGGCGCTTATGTTAGAATTTGCATTATATTTTAGACAATAGGCTAGGTGGATTGCACCCAGACATTTATTGCATTACAGAAAGATCTACAGTATTATTTTTTGAAAAATATACATAATAACTCTTCATAAATGTTCACCTCATTAACAAAGAAATGCCATTTCACTCTAGCTGCAAAAACCTTTCCCTGACAGAGGCATATTCACAGCAATGGCCTATTTGAATTCTTTTCTCCAACTCTCAGACATGTTTTTTTTTTTTTTAAATCCCTTCACCTCCAAATGATTAAAAAATATGATATTTAAAAGTTGGCTGTGGCCAATTTTTTTCACACTTATAGATCTCTGCCACAACAAAGGTCAATTTGCTATGTTTTGCAGATGCTTTGCTCATCTGACTATTTCAATCTTTCAGCCTCGGTAATACAATTTTTCATAACTCGGCACATTCATCCTTCGCAAACTTTCAACTGGGTTGGATTCATAGGTATGTTCATTCCAGGACTCAGATATATAAATGCTGATTTGTCTTGTGTCCTGATATCAGTCTTCTACCACCTTCCACACCTAACGAGGCAGTCAGGTTGGAAGGGAGCCCTGGGATGCCTGAATCTTCTGGTATATTAGTGTGTCTGTCAAGGAGGAAGGGCCAAGTCACTGTAATTCCTGGAAATTTGGTGCTAAGAGCAGGACCATGTTCTACTCCTTCATCAGTGTGTTACTGTGTCCAATTGTTTGCCCCAGTAGGCTTGTACTTATGCCTTTGTAGTGTAAATGAATGAGCCTCTGCATTCCTTTTATAAAGAGCAAGCCTGGCCAGCAGGGGCACTAGGAGTAAGGATCATCTTGGCTCTGCTACCACTGGCAACTATAGGGGGCCTCCCTGTACCACTCCTCGCCCATCACCACTCACCCTGCACCACACACACTCACCTTTTTCAGGGACATTAAAAAGAAGTCTGACTCAGTGGATGTCACAGGAGTCCTTGAGAAGAGAGCTAAAGACTAACTAAGTGTGGAAAAAAACAAAAGGCCCTAGGAAGAATAGAGCCAGGGCAGATGGGGGCTTGTCTGGGACAGCTGTCTTTTGATGGATAAAGGCTCATCATCCTTATGGTGATCTCAAATATGAGGAATGAATGAGCCAGAATGGGTGAGAACATGACCAGACTCCAAGTTATAGGGCTAAAAGAAATCTTGTTACTCAAACAAGCTCATAGCATCAACTGGAAAAGCAAAGCCCAGGCAGCTCCAAACAATAAATTAAAATACATTTCTTTTCTTTCCTACTTTCTATCAGACTTTAATTATTTTTATAAAAATTCAAGCCCACAATACTTTATAGAGGAAAACCTAAGTTTCATTTTGGTTTGGTTTTGGTTTTGGTTTTTGTAGTTGTTGTTTGCTTGTTCATTCTACCTCTAGAAACGACTGCTATTAGTAAATGCAGGGGGTTTTGGGATTTTTTTGTTTTGTTTCATCATAGGGGTAACTGATAAATCTTCTCAGAATTTTTCTATATAGCTGCATTTTAAAACAAAAAAAAATATGATTATACTATACACTAGAAGTTTCCAAGTATGGTTAGTTGGTTGGGTTGGTTGGGGTGGTTGGGTTGGTTGATTAGTTGGCACCCTGGTTAGTTTTTTTGTCAACATGACACAAACTCCAGGAAACTGAGAAGAGGGAACCTCTATTGGAAATATGTTTTCATCAAATTGGCTTGTAGACAAGTCTGTATGGATATATATATATATATATATATATATATATATATGGAAGGGCCTATACCATTGTGGGTGGTACCACCCTGGGGCAAGTTGGCCTGGTGTGTTTAAGAAAGCAGCCTGAGCAGGCCATAAAGAACAAGCCAGCAAGCAGAATTTCTCCATGGTTTCTGCTTCCATTTCTGCCTCTGGGTTCCTGCTTGAGTTCTTGCCTTGACTTCTCTCAGTGAGGAACCATGATCAGGCTGTATAAACTAAATAAACACTTTCTTCCCCAAGTTGCTTTTCATCAAAATGTTATCTCAGCAGTAAACTAGGACAGCTGGGGTTTGTGAGTTGTTTGTTTTGTTGTTGTTATTGTTCACTTTAATTTGTTTTTCATGTTTCCTTTTGTGATTTTGGTTTGTTTGTTTGAGACAAGATCTCATGATGTGGACAAGGTTGGTCTAGAACTTACAGAGATCTTCCTGCTGCAGTCCCCACTCCTGAGGGCTGAGATTAAAGGGGATCTGCCAGTACCATAGGCAGTTCATAATCTTTTATGAACAAGGCTTCTTTACAGACTTAGAAATTATTGAGGTTTTACCAAAGAACTTTGATTTTGTGAACCATGTTCAGGGGAGCTAGCTGGAATTAACTCCCAACTCAGGTTTAGCAACAACCTGAAGACATCATGGGTGAATTCACACTGTGCAATCAGCTGACACCACACATCAGCTCTCTCCCACTCCTCCCAAAGGGCCAACTGTTAAACATTTACCATAATAGGAATAATTACAGTGATCAATCTTCCCATATTAGAAAGTTTAAATGAGGATTTAAAAATTTTAGGTAATTTATTTCAAAATGATAATAATGAAAATATTACATGTTAACATAGGCAACACTTCCTGTTTAAATTTTTGCAAATCTACAAATGTCTGATTTATAGAAGGCAGCTGAATTCTATCTGCTTCAACGGACATTAAATTATGATGTTACAAGTTACAGTCTTCAGAAACCTCCACTAGACTCTATTCATGACAATGAGTGCAAAGATGAAGTGTAGCTCCACTGTATAGGGTCTTGAAAATCCTGTAGTCCCCACAGACTCTGCAAAGGCCTTAGAGAGTCCCAGGGTCACTTTCATATGATACCATGGCAAACATTGACAGTCAGAAGACAACCTTCAAAAATGAGTTCTCTCCTTCCATCATGTGGGCTTGTGGATAAAACTTGGGGCATCAGGCAGGCTTGGCAGTGGGTACCTTTACCAAGAGTTGCTTTTAGTAGCTGAGCCCTCTTAACAGCACCATATATATATATATGCACTTTTTTGTCCCAATGGATTTTTATATAAATCTTCATTAAAAAGGCTCATGTCATATATGCTAACAGTTACCAAGATCACTTGCAGTTGCTTTCTTTGCTTCTTTTTTCTTCTTCTTCAGTTTTCCACATATTTTGTCATCTAGAGAACAAGAGAATAAAAAGGAAGCAAGATGGAACCCAGTGAAAGTTGGGCTAAACTGCCTCTTTTCTGAAGTTTTTGGGATGAGTACTCTATGCTTTGTGTCTTACTGGGGCCATTTCCTGACTCTCTCAGTGATGGTATAGGTCAGGCCAGGAAATGCTAACTCCATCCAGAAAGTCATTCCCTATCTTCAAAGATGTCATAAAGGAAAGGAGTTGGTGCTGCACACAGATTCACCTTATATGAAGCCTGTACTTTTGCTCCACTCTTTCACTATTGCTCCCGCTCTTCCTTCCCCATCTTTAGATATGCATAGTCTCCTTTAGGTTTTGTTCCTTCTCTCTGAACTTGTGCTCTTATCCAGTTCACATTCCTATATCTTCATAGTGTTCGCTCCTCTGAGCTCTGAGTCATGAAGAAAGTACACAATGGCAGTAACAAACTTCTCATCTGTCAGGCAGTCTGGTGCCTACCATACTGTTAGTGCTTAAATCACAAACCTTTCCTTTAAACTAGCAAGAATGGTCTGTGGCTAGAGATGAACACATAAAAGGTCATTTCTCCTCCTCAGCCTCCTCCTTGTTGTAGTAGGATATTTCCCTAGGTCAGATCTTAGGAAATGCTCCTAGTTGATATTTTAAGCCTTACAAAAAGAAGTGGAGGGGGAGGGGGGCGCAAGTCTGTGCCACTAAGTAGCTGTTTTGGTTCCTCTTGATTATCAACTTGATTGGTCTGAAAAGTGATGAGATTAGTAAAGCATGTCTTTTCGAGAGATGATTAGATCCCGCAGGCTCTGACCTAACGTACAGGTGAATACGGTAAATCCATAGCATGGTGACATTATTGAGAGGTGAATAAGGTACAGGTGAATACGGTAAATCCATAGCATGGGGGCATTATTGAGAGGTGGTAAAAGGGAGAATATTGAACCTAGCTGGAAGAAGTAGACCACTGAGGGAATGTCCATAACACTTTATCATGCCATGACCCTTCCTGGCCTGTTCTCTCCTCTCCTCTCCTCTCCTCTCCTCTCCTCTCCTCTCCTCTCCTCTCCTCTCCTCTCCTCTCCCCTCCCCTCCCCTCCCCTCCCCTCCCCTCCCCTCCCCTCCCCTCCCCTCCCCTCCCCTCCCCTCCCCTCCCCTCCCCTCCCCTCCCCTCCTCTCTCTCTCTCTCTCTCTCTCTCTCTCTCTCTCTCTCTCCCCTTCTCTCTTCTTCTCTCTCTTTCTCCATTTCTCTAAGTAATGTAAAATGAAATGAAGAAACTGTTATTTTCTTCCATTCTGTGGTCCTGCCACCATGATGTTCTGTCAAAGCACACAGGCCCAAACAAACACAACCCCGGCCCTATAAAACCATGCAACCTTTGCTGCTTTAAATCATTTCAGGCATTTGGTCATAGTAATTAAAAAAAATACAGCTGATGGATGGTGCTCTGTTTGTAAAGTCCCCAGTCATAGAGGTTTGCCCATGTTCAGTCATGAGCAACTTCCAGGATGTGGGACTTAGAATGCTAACATGGGAAAAGCTCACCACCTGGACTGATGAGTTCCTGTGGTCATTACACTAGGCTGATTCTGTTTTCTTATCTCCAAACAAACAAAAGCAATGTTAAAATTCATCATAGTGATATAACAACTAAGGTTACAGAAATCTTACTCTGTACAGATGGGACTGACTTTATTTAATCCTCCAAACTTAATACATCCCTAACTAATCCTCAATTCGTGTACTAAGTCATATCACAGTTTCCTGCTAGGTAAAAGGAGATACAGAAGTACAAAAATGTCATGACAAAGGTCGCAGAGCCTATAGTGACAGAGCACAGAGCTGAGTGTGGGAATATGAGTCCTCTCAAAGAATGGAGTCACACTTGACCCTTCCATGAGGGCTTGTATTTCATGCAAAGCCTACCACAGAAGGAGGCAAAGGACAGAGGCATTCTCTCTAGCCCTCTCTGGCTTTAGTCTTCTTCTTATTCCTGTGCACTGAGCATCTACTTTCAGTAACATTTACTTACCTCTACCTGTGCCCCCAGGAAGCCCCAGTCTGCTCATACTTCCTGCCAGGTCCTAGCTATTAGCATAAGATGCCTTGCTCTGTTTTACTAAGCCTGTCTCCCCTCTGCCTAAACCACTGACCACTGCAAAGCATCCTCAGCTGGGGCCCCTGCAGCCTCTACTGCTTAGGGTCTGTGAAAAGAAAGGTCCTAACTCGAGAGGGAGATGGGCCTGGTCACTCACTACACCCGGAAGAGCCTGGAACGTCATGTTAAGATGATGAGTTTTCATCTGATAGACAATAAGGAGCTAGCTCTCCAAGATCTACAAGCAATGGCATGAGCCCATCTGTGTTTTGGAAAACTAAGGTGGAAAATGGACAGGAGCAAGGCGTCCATAGGGATGGTGACTGTCTGTTATAAGATACCCAACATATTCAGATAAAGTTCTGCTAAGCACATGAAGACCAAGACAACTACTCCATCAGATGAGAAAAAAAAATGTGCTCAAGGCACCTCAAAATCTTCAGTTTTGAGCTAAGGCTCCCTGATTTTTACTTTTCTGAAACAGCAGAAAAATTCTAACATCAACACACACACACACACACACACACACACACACACACACACACACATGAATAACAGGTTCTAAGCATTATCACCTATCCTTTGAACACTGTAACAATGTTAGACCCTGCTATGCTTCTAACATTCTCCTGTCTGTTTAAAACACCAGCGTGCACTAATACAATACTGAACCCTAAAAAGAAGCACTGGGCTCACATTGCATGCTGTCTGTGAGAAATAGCAAAACCCAAAATGATAAAAATCTCCAAAAGGCCAATGACGGCTTGGAAATGCACTTTCAAAGCATCCCATCGCTGTTCTCTTGTGGCTTCAGAATCCTAAGAATATACATCTAAACCTGTAAGGAGAGCATTTCAGAACTGCAGGCAGCAAAACCTACTCTAAAATAAGAAAGGAGCACCCCAAATAACCCCGACTCTTTCTACAAAGCAGCCCAGCTTTAAATGAATGCAACATAATCTATGGATAAGACTACAACCCCAGGGGCGCCAGAGGCCCCTTGCCCCGCAGGAAGCCTAAGATCCATTTCAACACACAAGATAGCACACTTTGCCTTCAGACCACCTTTTAAGGCTTGCGAAGTTCAGGATCCTTAAAAATGGCTCCCAACTCTTAATATATCAAAGACTGTCTGCATTAATATCTTTCAAAGACCCAAAGTTCAGCAAGGAATAAAAATTGTTTTTGAATGTGCTTCAGGAATTAATATTATAAAATATGAGGTTTCTTTCCCTCTCAAATAAATTGAAGATGAATAAATTGTTCTCAGTGTCCTTAGAAATGGAGTCTGAAGGCTAGAAACAAGGATACCAGGAGGAGGCAGAGTGTAGCAGAGCTGCGGGAACCTATGTGGGGGCAGAAGAGTGCTTTTACTCTCTTAAATGAAGCACATATCCACTTCCTTAATACTAAAATGCAGGAAGTAAGTCTACTAGCTTGGAGTCATTTCCCAAATCATTGTTTTACTGTGCTGCTGTGACCCCAGAGTGGTGACTGCTACGGTGACTGTCTTGCTTGCCCTCTCTGCTTGGACACAGTACATTGGAACATGCACGTGCAGTCCTTCTCAGAGATGAGAAAACAAGATCTGGGAACTTTCCTCCACAATGCTTTCAGCCATGCTTCTGGTCTGCTCACAGCCTTGGTCAAGCAGGTATTTCTATAGCTTGAGACTTTAAGTTTCTTGCTCGTTTACAAAATCCAGCCTCACATCCGCGGGCCAGATGGTTTCAGTGGCGGTTTTCTTCTAGCTGCTTCTCTTTATAAAGACAACTTAATTCTCACATATGTTGAGAAATACGAAACTTGAAAAATCCTGCTACTTGAAGGGGAGCATGGTGATTTCTAATATCTTGGTTATTTTCTCCTCGTCTTTGTAGCAATTTTAATCTGATCACAAATATGCTGCACGTATGTAGCATTTCGCACTGCACTGCCTTCTTGAGTCATAATTCAAGCATGTTCCTATCAATTCTAATTCTTCTTCTTTCTCATCGTTGGGCAAGTAAAGCTACTTTTGATGCCATCTGCTCTTTGCTTACAACCTCTGGGATTTGGTAATTTTGTTCTTTCACACTTCTGCCATCAGTTTAACTTGGATTTTAATATGTTCATATTTTTCTTAGATATGCAGCATATTTTACAAAAATGTTATCGATATTATCTAAGTGGTATGCTTAAAAAGAATAGAGGTTCCCTCAGAAAATGCTCCCAAGTTGCTATGACACTTGCATGCTATTTCCCAGCATACACAAAGAACTGCTTCCAAAGCCACCCAGAGAAAGAGCATGTGGGACACTCACATGCTGCCTCCCTATTCTAGGGGACACATCAAGGCCAACGGCAAGATTTGAACATGGTGTTTAACTTCCTTGAGCCGCTAAGCCTCATCTGCAAAATTGGTGAAAGAGTCCTTCTCTCACATGGGGAGGGTGTTTAGCTTGCTGAAGCTTTGGCCTCCTTATTCACTGGAACACACCTTTTCAAATCTGAGTTAATTTAAATAAAGTTCATAAAAATAAAGAAATAATGTTTTCCATAGGGTTTTAAAACATGATGACTAGTTGGTAAGTTAACTGCATGTAGAGTTAGTTCATAACTAAGTCTAGTTTCTTTGACATCTGGATAATCTATGATCCTCTGTGTTCATCCTGGTAAAGAATGTTCACTGTACATTAATTCCACAGATCTGTGAAAACGGGGGAGCTTTATAAAGTTCAAAGGATCACTGTAGATACAATTTTAGACATTTTGTTTTCAAACTATAAATGAGGGTAGTTACATGAGTCCTGCCAATCATTTACAGAACAGTTGTTGACACAGGACAAAGCGATATGGCCACAGCACACTCATGCCTGTACAACAAGGCATTTGCTCTCACTCCTTACTCCACAGCCAGCTATCCCTGGGTCCTTCACCTCAGCTGGACTGACAATCAGCTGGGTGGGGCAGCTAGAAACCTTGACCTTCTTTCTTCCTTCAGTCTTGGTTCTCCCCCTCTTCCATCTCAGCAGGCTTTTACATCCCCTCCTTGTCTTTGTCAGTCCTTTCTTCCCTGGTGTCTTCAGCCTCTGAGCCAAACTGGTTCTCTCTCCTTGATGCTGTCATTACAGATAAGATTCATTTTTGTCTCTGTAACTCCCCCCCATGGGTGTTTTGTTGCGTATTCTAAAGAGGAATGAAGTATCCATACTTTGGTCTTCCTTCTTCCTGATTTTCCTGTGTTTTGCAAGTTGTATCTTGGGTATTCTAAGTTTCTGGGCTAATATCCACTTATCAGGGAGTGCATATCAAGTGACTTCTTTTGTGATTGGGTTACCTCACTCAGGTTGATATCCTCCAGATACATCCATTTGCCCAAGAATTTTATAAATTCATTGTTTTTAATAGCTGAGTACTACCACATTTTCTGTATCCATTCCTCTGTTGAGGGACATCTGGGTTCTTTCCAACTTCTAGCTATTATAAATAAGGCTGCTATGAACATAGTGGAGCATGTGTCCTTATTATCAGTTGGAACATCTTCTGGGTATATGCCCAGGAGAGGTACTGCGGGATCCTCCGGTAGTACTATGTCCAATTTTCTGAGGAACCACCAGACTGATTTCCAGAGTCAGTCTGGAAGTGTTCCTCTTTCTCCACATCCTCGCCAGAATCTGCTGTCACCTGAATTTTTGATCTTAGCCATTCTGACTGGAATGAGGTGGAATCTCAAGGTTGTTTTGATTTGCACCATCCAGAGACTACCCCACCTGGGGATCCATCCCATAATCAACCACCAAACCCAGACACTATTGCATATGCCAGCAAGATTTTGCTGAAAGGACCCTGATATAGCTGTCACGTGTGAGCCTATGCCAGTGCCTAGCAAATACAGAAGTGGATGCTCACAGTCATCTATAGGATGGAACACAAGGCCCACAATGGAGGAGCTAGAGAAAGTACCCAAGGAGCTAAAGGGGTATGCAACCCTATAGGTGGAACAACCATATGAACTAATCAGTAACCCCAGAGCTCATGTCTCTAGCTGCATATGTAGCAGAAGATGGCCTAGTTAGCCATCATTGGGAAGAGAGGCCCTTTGGTCTTGCAAATTTTATATGCCCCAGTACAGGGGAATGCCAGGGCCAAGAAGTGGGAGTGGGTGGGTAGGGGAGCAGAGAAGGGAGAGGGTATACGGAACTTTCGGGATAGCATTTGAAATGTAAATAAAGAAAATAGCTAATAAAAAAAGATTCATTTTTTTACCTTCTCTTCACTTGGATTCTCCGAGACAGACAGTCCATTCCTGGTTTTCTTCTTACTTTCTGATCTTCACTTCCTACTCTTCTGTTTTAATAAGACATTAAAATCTAGATCCAGAAAGAACTGCCAAATCATGTCTTCACAGATGCTAAAAAGTAGAATATTACCATTAAATTTCATTGTTTGGCTTAGGCAAAGGAGACAGCTCTTTTTACTTTTTATATTGTTTCCATGGCTATAAAGAACTAAAGATTAAAAATTAATACTTAATAAGATGGCAAATAGATAATATATATGCCATCAATACTTTGCTATCCTCTCATTAGCTCCTTGCATTAGATGTCATTGCATGCACACAGTTGTCATGACTGTCAGTTACTCATTGGGAACCCCTACATGTTAGATATTGTAGAAAATTAAAAGTTACCCTTCATTGAACCCCCTCACATGTGCAAAAAGTTAATATAACAAGAACCTTACATCTTAAGTATTAAATGCCTCAGTCAAAACTTCAAGTTCACACATCTTGCAAACAAGGACCCAGTTTTCAGGCTGTATCTCTGACTCAGCACTACCTTTATATAACCCAACATTGAGTGAAGCAGATTATAAGATACACAAGTTGGGAGAGATGTATGAGGAAGCAGCTTTCAGTTCTGACACAACTACTAATAGAATTATATAGTTTATTTACTTGCCTTTCCAAAAACTAAGAGAAATGTAAAAGTAGTGGTTTTCTATAAAGAAAAATTAACAATGTACAAATCAATTTTTTTCTTGCCTTATAATATTATGGGCTTTGTTCACTCCTGGTACTTTAAACCTTGTGAAAAACTAAAGAGGCCATTGGCCCTTGAAAGAGACCAACTAGTGTTTTTTGTTTGTTTTATTTTATTTTTGCTGAATGGATATTTCAAATTGCCTTCTAGATACTTACACCTACACCTAGAAATTCGTTCTGCTCCTAGCCTTTGTCAGAGAAGTGTCGTTTTGTAGTTGGTAGAAGTTAATGCAGGTAACCATAACTGGTCAGAGTTCTAAGAGTGAAGATTTTGTGCTTGGTTCTAAATGAGACATTGATACCAGCCTCTCTAAAGATCAACAAACACCATGGTACAGTGAGCAGAAAGACTTTAATGGGTGCTGAGTGAAATAAAATTCTATTTTCTGAGCATGGCATGGGGCTGTGGCACTCGCCAACTCACAGTATCTAAGGTTATCTAGACAAGACCTATGAAAGATGGAACCCATCAATATTTCATCATGGGTGGAGGGGAGGTTCTGAGCCCTAACCCTCCTTGAGAAATTATTGTAGTAATAATTGCTGTAGAAAGAGCTGATTTTCCCCCCATAAGTGGTGTAGGCTCCAGTAAAAAAAAAAAAAAAAAAAAAAAAAAAAAAAGGTACTCATGCTCACAATGCTAGTAAGATTTCCTGTGAAGGAGAAGGGATCATCGGGAGAGGAAAGAAGCTAAGATTGTGTGATAAAAGGGAAAGATGGCTGAAATTCATTCTGTACATGCATTAAATTGACAGAATTTTCCAAGAATACAAGAATTATTAAGATCAGGAGAAAAAAATAAGCATTAGTTTGAAAGAAAGAGAAAGGGAAGAAAGAAAGAAAGAAAGAAAGAAAGAAAGAAAGAAAGAAAGAAAGAAAGAAAGAAAGAAAGAAAGAAAGGAAGGAAGGAAGGAAGGAAGGAAGGAAGGAAGGGAGAGGGAGGGAGGGAGGGAGGGAGGAAGGAAGGAAGGAAGGAAGGAAGGAAGGAAGGAAGGAAGGAAGGAAGGAAGGTAGAGAGGGAAAAGAAAAAAGGAAAGCAAAGAAAGAAAACAAATTCTGAAAAGTCCAACGCTGGCCTTTTGCCCATCTCTTGCAAGTCCTGTGAGCTTAGACTTGCTGTGATTTGGTAGGAGCTGAAGCAGTGTTTCCCTGACAGCATTGACATTTTATTTTCCTTCCTGTGGCTTTTCTGGAAGTCAAAGAGCCCTTCTTATATAGTTAGTTCTCAATGTGAAAACAAGCACCAGCCTGGGCCTTACAAGAAATCAGGGCAAACCGAGGAAGACGCAGGAGGCATGTAAAGAGAAGGCAATGATTCGCTCTCCTTTCTATTAATTGTCCAGGGAGTTTTAGGCTGTGACTCATTGGGGTTTTAAGAACATTTTCTTGTGCTTTCCTCCCTTCTTACACATTTGCAATGCAGTGACTATTAGGACAGGGAGAGGCAAGGCCACGTCTCATTGTAGCTGATCCAAGGAGCAGTGTTAGGTGTCTCCAGGCAGCCATTGGTGGGTGTGCTTGCTTCTGAATCTGCCCAGTGCCCTCTGGTCTTGGCAGCTGCTTGACTTTTGTGAGAATAGCAGGCGTTCATGGTCGGGAATGATGAGCAGGTATAAAGGATGATGCCTTGGCTGTTGACAAAGCATTGTAGAAGGGTCTGCTCAATGAGAAAGAGAACAGGGATAGATCAAATGCTGCTGAGGGCTGAAGGCATGGTTCAGGTAATTTCAATGTAACAAACACCTCTGACTGTAAACTCACAGGAAAAAAACAAATATATTTTATTCTTTACTGAATTCCCAGTGACTAGCACAATATTGGCACAACATAGGTCTGTTAATAATATGCAAATGATATCCATAAACTATCTTTGTATCTGATTTATGGTCTAGATTTATCTGGTAAATAGTCCTTAAATGAGACCAACTTTGTGTCACAGTATCTCAGACAATGTTGGGTGTTTTCAAGATAAAGGAAGATGTATCCCCTGAGAGATTTAAACCCTTGGTTTGACTTTATGGGGGGTTGTGGTTTAAATTTATATTGCCTGTGACATCCAAGAGACTCAAACTGAAAAATCAATTTAAAACCAGTTCTTAGATTGGAACAAAGCAAAAACAAAAATAAAGCATCTTTGTAGGGCTATACTCTCAGCCAAGGCCACAAAGATGTCACCTTTGCTGAAGTGCCACCAATGCTACTTCACAGTGGGGAAAAAATGTGCAATGAAGCAAGTTCCTGTGAGAGACAGCAGAAATAACAAAACAGAGAGCGCCAGTGTTCCAGTGAGGGGATAACTGGAAGAAGCTTATAAAACGTTTGTTATCAAATAATTCAAACTGAAGCATCAGGACACAATGTAATGAAAGAACAGACATTATCAAAATAAGGAACAAATGTATTGAAGACTGTAGGTACTTTAAAAAGATTTTCAGGGATATGGGGCTAGACAGATGGCTCACTGGTTAAGAACACAGGCTGCTTTTCAGGAGAACCCAGGTTCAATTCCCAGCACCCACATAGTGGCTTGCAACTGTCTGTAACTCCAGTTCCAGGAGATCTGACATCCTCTTTTAGCCTCCACAGGCAGGAAGCATATGCATTTTGCACAGACATACATGCATGCAAAACCCGTATACATAATTATCTTTAAGTAAAAATACAAGAATATCAGGGATAATTTATGTAAGTTAAATATATCTTCTATAGTGAATAACTTCATAACCAGCTAAGAATGAGAAAATAAAAATAATAAATAAATCATTAAGTACAGAGAAAAATGAGAAATAAAAACAGCAATAAATCCAAAAGCAAATGGATGGTCAGGACAACTTGGAGGAATGGCTAGAAGAAATTCAGGTGTATCCATAGGAAACAAGGTTGGAACAGATCAACCCTGTGCAGAAATAAGGAAAGGCTTTAGACCCGATTTCTAAAACTGTCCATTGAAGTAAAAGATACAAAAAGAAAACAGTAGGTAAGTGCAGAACATGGTGAAAATTCACAAACTGAACTCAGGCGCAAGACCAGAATTCAGATCATGAAATACCAGCACCTCAGAGGCCTACCTCATGTCCCTTCCTGCCACCTTTCTGATCACTCCGGAAGCCGTGGCTGTCCTGAGTCCAACATCATGTCTTAGTTTTGGTTTTTAATCCAGATTTGAATGAAGACGTAAAGAGAAAAGGCAAAATTCACAAAAATTTCAGAAAATAGAATTCATCCTATCAGTGATTATAAAAATTCTGAAGTATAAAGACACATACAAAGGAAAAAGACTGATGAATTTTACTACATTAAATAAAAATGTTTGTTTAGCAGAGGGTGTCATAAAACCAATAGTCTAGTAAAAACTGAGGGGAAAAAATTGTCGTCAGACAAACAACTCCCCGAGTATCAGTTCCCAGAGCACACAAGGAATCCCTCCAGACCCATGAGGAATACACAGCCAATTAGTTTGCAAAGTGGACAAAAGAAATCAGCATACATTCCACTGGAGAGTGAATCTTTATGGCAGTCCATGTATCAAAATGTTTGACATGGGCATTACCTAGGGAAGTCAGAAATGAAACCACAGCTACCAGCCTGGTAAAAACGAATCTAGTATAGTACAGTTAGCAGCTGGAACTGAAGCAGACTCTCTGGGTTACAGCCTCAGATCTGAACGCTAACTGTGTATTCTTGATCAGTTTGCTCTTCTTCATACCTTGGTTTTGCCATCTATAAAATGAAGCCAATAATCCTTCCTACCCGTTTTATTCAGTTTTCTGTTGCTAATACTAAGAAAGGAAGGTTATTCGTGTTCTGTCCCAGTCTTGAAGGCCATATTTGCTGCGGTTCTTTGGTGGCAGAGTTCTGAACTGGATCAGAACATCATATGCAAGAGATGGGAACACAAGAGAAACCTAGACAGGCGTAATAACCCATTATTCACCAGACTGACCTAATCCATTCATAAAAGCAGGGCCTTGGTCACCTCTTAATATCTCATAATGGAGAAAATTTAGCATCTGTTTTGAAGGAGGCAAGCCATATTCTGATGATAGCACCAGCTCCCAGGATTACTGTGATGGACAAATTAGTTATTATATTTAAAGTGTTAGAAAATGGAGGGAATTTCATTTAATTGTGTGCCTTAGGCCAGGCTGTTATGTTACCAGGCACTGAATTGATTAAACAGCATTTACTTCTCAGATGCCTGTAGTCTAGGAAACTCACGCCCAAGGTACTGTCAGGTTGATTATCTGACAAGGGCTTTCTCTATGGTTTGCAGAGAACTGCCTTCTGGCTGTATTCTCTGATGGCAGACAGAGAACAAACGAAGAAGACTGTCATATCTGTTTTAACAAGGGCACCTACACCCATCAAGATCAGAGATCTACAAACTTACCCTAAGCAGGGGAGACAGTTATTGCATTAGAAATCAGTACTTCACATGAATTTGAGAATATGGTCATTTAGTCCATGGCTAGATTAATAATCATGTGTGTAAAAGGACCTTGGACCTCTTGTGTTTTTTTTTTTATATATATTACCTTCTTAGTGATCTTATTCAGAATAATGGATTCATGTACAGTTCTAGCACAGATTCCAAGCGTAGACTCACATGCCCCTACATCTTCTATACGTAAGCACACACATTTCTAACATTCTTCTGAACTTTAAGTGACCTAAAATCGACCCTATCTACTCAGCCAAATGCCCACTCAGGCACCTTCTCTATTGAGAGCATCTGATTCTTCCACTTGTCCAGGCCAAACCTGATTTATTTCTCTTTTACCCTAACTTTAGTAAATACTCTCATGCCTTTCAATACATATTCTCTCTCTCTCCCTCTCCCTCTACCTCTCCCTCCCCCTCTCCCTCCCCTTCCCCCTCCCCCTCCCCCTCCCCTTCCCCCTCCCCCTCTCCCTCTCCCTCTCCCTCTCCCCCTCCGTCCCCCTCTCTCTCCCTCTCCCGCTCTCCCTCTCCCTCTCCCCCTCCCCCTCCCCCTCTCCCTCTCTCCCTCTCCCTCTCCCCCTCCCCCTCCCCCTCCCCCTCTCCCTCTCCTCCTCTCCCTCTCCCTCTCCCTCTCCCCCTCCCCCTCCCCCTCCCCCTCTCCCTCTCCTCCTCTCCCTCTCCCTCTCCCTCTCCCTCTCCCCCCCCCTCTCTCTCTCTCTCAGCATAGCATCTGAATGATGGTGCTACAGCATAAAGATGTCTTGCTGTTCAACTCTTCTAAACCCCTCCAGGACCTTCCCATCTTCCTCAGTAAAAGTCTAAATTCCAATGAAATCCTGTAGGTGTCTGAACCATTATGTCCTGTGTTCACACTCTGACTACCGCTTTTCCACATCATCTGCTTGGGACCTTCATACTGCTACTCGCTCTATCTGGCGTGCTGGAGCGTTCTAGATACTGGCTTCGCTTACCTCTCACTTTTTCTTCTTAGATCTTCACCTAAATGACTTTTTTTTCAGTGACAACTTCTTTGAACACTGTCTAAAACCTCAGCACCCACCCACCTCCATACTTTACATCTCCTGGAGTGGTTAGAAGGAGAATGAATCCATAGGCTCATAAGTTTGACTGTTGGTGATGAGAGAGCTGAATGCAGGTGATGGGCATGTGGGTAATGAGAGAATATAAAACTACGTGTCCTTTTATTCTGTCATAGATTTTCTCTCTTTGGTGGCAGTACACAAAAGTCTACTTAACAGTGAGAGCATGAATCCAGTGAGAAGCCCCGCAGCTTCAGAATGGCTATTGTAACGCTTTAGGAGTCCACCAAAGTTCATAGACCTTGGGTCTAGTTAATTTTGATGTGTGATTATTCTTTATTTGCAAGTTTTTCATAATAAATTTTAATAAAAATAATAATGCTGATAAATTTCAAGCTCAAAATGTTGAGCCATCTAGACAGCATAGTTTTAGTGCTGTATAATTTCAAAACATGAAAGAAAAATTAATATTTTAACATATACAAGAAAAACATAAAGGGAAGCCAGGCAACAAAGTGTTCTGTTTTGTGAGAATGACTAAGAGGGGGATAAAAAATGACAAGATTGTGGAGCGATTTTAAAGGCAAGTATTGTGTTGTTTGCCTTTTTTGTTCTGGTTTTATTTACGAGCACAGTCAATATTTGTTAATTGTCATGCTTACAAAAATACTACCTGAGTTCATCCCTTTAATTATCCTGTTGATTCTGTCTTTACCATTGCCAGGATCTCTACCTTCTTCAAAACAGGGATTTGTTTTTGTTTTTAATGTCATTCTTCCTCATGTTTGTTTCTCAGAAGTTTTCCCCAACAGTGTAAATGTTGTTAATCCAATTCCCCATCCAAAGGACACCATATTTTCCTCACGACTGACCAATCAGAGTGATTTGCTAAAGCAATTCACTTCTTATTGATTTTGCGATAACTGCCCTTGTAGATTAGTTCATTTCTTCCTTTAGGTTGTGGTCCCTTTACGTGCCACATGATCCCGTGGTCTGCGGTGTGTCAACTGAAGCCTCAGAAAACTTAGCAAAGGTTCCATTGAAAATCTGGCAAAGACAAAAAGCCACACCACCTTATGTCATTTGAGTTTGTGCTGCTGATGCCTCCAGTTCTGGAGGCTAGTTTCTCGGATGCATAGGTATTGCAAGCTCTTCTTGCCATCCTAGCCATTCTTGTATCAGTTCTGAACATTGCCCTACATTCTCGTGATAGTACTTAGCGTGCTCAATGATTTATTCCCCCCTCCTTGCCTTTTGAAGCATCTTTGGGGCAATTTTTGTTTTTAAAACCTAGTCCCCTTCCCTCAACTCAGCTAAATTCTTTTCTTCTTTTAAGGGGTTAGGGTACAACGGAAGCTCTATTTCCCTTCCCTCTGGAACCCTCTTCGGTTGCTTTGCTTCAGCCATGCGAGACACACGTAAATATTTACAGTGTCATTTATTCTTGCCTTGTGGTCCCGTAATTGTTTATAATTGTTCCATAATGGCTATTCAGTCAATAGGAACTAATTTTGGATGAAAATCTCAAAGGAATAGAAGAAAATACTTAAAGAAACCAACTGGCTTGTAAAGATTAGAGATGGTTCAACCTCATTGCTAATTACAAACTATAAGCTAAACAATAATAATGTCCCCAAGACTGAAAAAACTTAAAGTTGATCATACTATGTATTAGTAGAATTTCAGGGAAACAGCGAGTACACGTGGATATGGACGTGGTGGTGAGCAAGCCTCTTCTGGGAATGGTACCCTAGTGTAACGCAGATGGATCTCCTTATGATGAGGCCTGAGGAGCAGGGTCTTCACATGGCAAGGACCTGTGGGAATATTCATGCGGAATCTTCTGGTCTTTCCTGAGGAAATGCTTGGTTCACTTTTGCCTTGTGTTTGCATTCTTGATTTTGCTATCAGGACTCTTGGCTTTCATTTTGTCTGTGACAGACGTTTCCTCGGAACCAGAAAAAAGAAAGCTTGGACTATGACTTATTCTTGTTTGTCTCTGAGGATCATGGAAACGGAACATCACACTACTCTGTTTGTTAATAATGGTGTTGCGGCTGAGCCAATGAAAGACTTTAGTCTGAGTACATCAGCTAACATCTGGATGTTTCCTTCCTACTGGAACTTAGTTCTAACAACAATCTTACCATTGACTTGCTCTAAATAAAGACTAGATGACTATCAAAAGGTTCGAAAGTTCTTGCTGAATCATTGATTCCAAGACCTAATAGGAACATTCGGAGGCGAGCCAAGTAAGGAGAAGGAACTGACTCGGCATAGTAATTTGCTGAGCTCACTGGGCATTAGAAGAACCAGGTCTCCTGATTAAGATATGGAGAGATGCTAAGTGACAACAGTTAAATCAGAATTTCCTGGGTATATAATATATCACTTCTCTATACTGTAACCACAATCGCTACAAACCACAGTCACTGGGTTATGTGCCAGTGTGCTGGGTTAGATATCAATTGTTTGTTGAAGCTCTATTTCCTTTCTTGATACAGTTCATGGGTTAGCAGGAAACCACAGAGTTTGAGGAGGAGAAGGAAGAGGAGAATACAGTGTGCACATTAGTGTTAGATGTAGGAAGTTCTTAAAAGGGATTGTACACAAGAAAAAGGGAAAATGAAGGTAAACCTTTCAGCTCTGAGAAATAGGTGTATAAATAAAGGTGTCCTGAGTTGTCTCAGTGCCAGAGCATATGAGCTGCACTTCTTGATCCAAGTCTTCTTTTCTCTATGCCATGCATCTTCCTTTGGATTTTGAACTCCTCCGACAGGGCTGGACTCCTGCAGGGACGTGATGAGCTATATTGTTAGAAAATGTCATAGAATCAGTTGAAATGAGTCATAGGTAAAAATTTTCTTTAGTATATTTCAAGATAGTAACATTTTTGGAAACTCAAAATGGTACTGTTTTTATTAAATATATCTTTTTAGAGGAAGAGATCTTATATGGTTAGAAATATATAAAAATGGCTACTAAGAAGGCTCTATTAACAACAGTAAAAGATAACTCTTAAAGGAGACATTTTCACAGTGCTTGTTTAATTGTAAGTAATTTTATAAAAGAAATAAAATAAAAAGTTGCACACCAAAATTTTCTAAATGTAACTAATTAAATGTAGCACTTAATTGAAATTAAGCATTCATATCCCTAAGTGTTTATATTAGAAACCACAAAAGATTTAACTTTAATGAGGTAAGGTACCAGTGTGAGAGGTTAGGAAAAGGCTCTCTGTACAAACCTAAAGAATGCAGAACTCAGCAAAAAGAAAAGGAAGATAAAAGCAGAAATAAAAGAAATATAAGATAAAACAGCAATGGAGAAGAGCAGTGAGGTCAAAGTTGTTCCCTTGACAAAGCCAAGGAGACAGACCGTTCTAGTGAGTCAAAGAGAAAGAGTGAAAAGTCAACATACCCATAAAAGTAAATGAGGTCCATGGCAGAGGCTCCGTGGAGATAAAAAAGACAAGGAGCTCGTGAAAACACTATGCAAGCAAATCTGAAAGTTTAGATGAAATGGATAATTTTCTAGAAACATAAGCTCTGCAAGCTAGCTAAAAAGAAGAAGAAAGGAAATTGAAGCGGGAACTAAAACATCCGTCCACCAGAAACACAGCCAAGCTGCTTGTTTTCTTGGGTGAGTTTAATTTTATAAACATCTTTCAAAAGCAAAGACAAGGCAGGAATGCACCCACTGTTATCATCACAGAGATGGTACAATACACCAGAGATCAAACCTGTCAGCATCAGTGTCTTAGTTTCTTTTCTTGGTGCTGTGATGGACGAACTCCATTTATTCTGACTCAAAATTCAGGGATTCAGTCCAGGATGGCAGTGACGTCATGTCGGCAGGAAGCAGCTTAAAGCAGCTGGCCATGCAGCATCTGCAGTCAGGAAGCAGGGAGGGATAGATGTGCATGGCTGCTCAGCTCTCCTTCTTTATGTGTGCAGTTCAGAATCCCAGGCAGGGAAAGGTGCCACCCACAGGGGTGGATTTCCCACCTCAACTAAAATAGTCAAGATAATCTGTAACTGGCACAGTCAGAGGTCTGTCTCCCAGATGATCCTAGATGTTATCAAATTGACAGCTGAGCCTAATCACAATCAGCAGTGAAAATGAACCATATATGCCAATCTCACAGATGTACATATGAAGGTTTTGAACAAAATAATACCGAGCTGTATTTATTAGTGTTTAGAAAGAACTAGCCAGTCTAGCTCTATCCTAGGGGCTCTGACCTAGTGCATTATAGGTATAATTTTCCACCTTAACAAATGAAAATATGTGTGTGTGTGTGTGTGTGTATATATGTATGTGTATGTATATATGTGTGTGTGTGTGTGTGTGTGTGTATATACATATAAAACCAAAAATGAACTTTTTCATACAACGTATTCTATTTACAGTTCTTCCCCTCCCTCAGCTCTCTACATTCCTCCTCCTTCTCCTTCCATCTAGATCCACACGCTTTCTGTCTCTGCTTAGAAGACAAACAGGCAGCCAAGGAATAATAATAATGCAAAATAAGGTCAAATAAATCAGTAAAAGACAGAATGAACAGGAAAAATGCCAAAGAGAAGGCACAAGAAACACATATAGATGCAGAAATGCACACATTCACACACACAGGAAGCTCATAAAAACACAAAGCCAGAAGCCATAATTATATACAAAAAGGACTTGAAAGGTTTGAAAGAAAATGGCCTGACACAACACTATGAGACAAAGCACCTCCAAAGATGCCATTGAGTTCGTTTCCTGTTGGCCATCTACTAGTGAGCATGAGGATCACCCTAAAGAATCATTTGTTTCCCCAGTGAGATGCCCTTGGAAAAAACCAAGTTTTTCATTTGCAAATAGTTATCAGTTGGAGATAGCTTTTGGGATAGAGTTGGAGGCATCTCTGTGGGCTCATTGTGTGTTGGTCCTGTTGTATTTAGAAGGCCTTGTTTTCTGCTATGAATTATAATGTAAAATATCTGGGTTTTCTGAAGGTCTTAGCCAACCCCTGTGACAGGGTCATTCGACTCCAAAGGAGACATGACCCACAGGTCAAGACACCCTGGTTTGCCCCTTTTAATATGTTTCTGTTGTTTTCTGTCTTTTTGGTTTTGAGCAGTGAAAATCCTGAGTGTTACTCTTCGTACATGTCACACGATTTCCTTACAAGCTCTGAGAAGAATCCTTCCTCCAGGCAGGCTTTCTATCCTACACACCTTTATTGTCCTGTTCCTAAATGTACATGAGAAAAGATTATTAACAACTGCTCAATCAGGGCATAAAATGGACTAAGGAGTCACCTCTCGGTCTCTCCGAGAATCTCATAGGATGCCCAGGGTCAGGACAAGCCTATCCTCATTTACATTTACAAGCAATATTCAGTCCCAGAAAGCAAGGCTTCATGAGCCAAATTACTGAGCTTCCCAATGACTGCAACCATTATTAAATAGCCTCAAAGCTTAATAACTTGAAGAAAAGTGAAAGAGACAAATCAAGAATTGAAAGGAAAAATGATTAATACTTTAAAGAGCTAGAAAAAAATAATGGCAGTAGTAGGCAGGAGGTATAAAAAAATGTAAGAAAGCAAAATGGAAATGTTAAACTTTTTAAAGTTCACAGATGGACAATCCAATTGCGCTTCCTTTGAACCAGTCAACTAAGGGAAAGTCTGTTAAACCAAGCAATCATTAAAACAAAACAAAAATCTTAGATATTTGCTTTTCATTTGCAACATATAAATACATATTAATTTGTTAATTTTTGGTTATTTGATGTGTGAGTCAGCTCTCCATTACTATGACAAAACACCCAAGTCAGTCATCTTATAGGCAAGAAAAATAAATAGCTTATATTAGCTCACATTCTTATTCATGGACACTTAGCTCTATGGTTGGAGTCTATGGTAGCAAAAGAACACCATAGGAACAGATATGAGGTCCTGTCACTTCAAGGGAGTTGAGATGCAGAGAGGTGCAGACAGCCAGTCCCAATTTCTTCTTTAAAGCCACATCCTAAATGACTTAATTATTCTCCACCAGGTCCCATCCCTCAAAGGCTCCATCATTTCCCAATAGCATTGCAGGCTAAAAGCCACACCTCCAAACTATGGGCCTTGGCTGGGGCTGGGAGCATTTCAAATATCAGCAACAACAAAAGGCAATATATGTTTTAGCCATCTGCCTTTTGAATGTTAGATTTCTAACTTGTCTTTATTATATAAAATACCTCCAGAATCTATCAACCAGAACATCTAACTCCATTTCTCTCACTTTAGGTCTGAGCCAAAAGCTAGACACTGGCAAAGTAATATAAATTAAGATTTCTCCTATATTTAAAGATGCAACATTTTACAGTTGCCTTGCTTACTGCTAATTTAGCAGCATTTGCTAAGCAGCTTAATTGTGTCAAGTATTCTGACATGTTTAACTTAGTTCTGTAAAAACATCAGCTCTCCTGCACACTCATTTTGTAATACATCAATGTATCTAAATATGCAAGTACTTATATAAAATTCAATGCAGAGGTAACCAGAGGATGAGCAGTTTAGTCAGTAAAATGCTTGCCTTGCAATCATGAAGACCAGCACTTGAACCCCAAAACTCACATTAAAAAAATCAGCGTGTTATGGAGCACTGGTATAAAGTTGTGGTCGAGGGGTGAAGACAAGGAGGCAGAGACACACCCATACATGTGGTTTGTGAGCCCAGCACCCTAGCTGAATTAGTGTGCTCCAGGCCAGTGAGAGGTGTTCTCCAAAAATGTGTTGGACAGCACCTGGAAAATTACACTTGAGGTTGTTTCCTAGCTTCTACAGGTATGTGGACATATGGACAGCTACACACACACAAACATACATGCACACAAACATATAGCTGTAGATGAGTCAGACATAAGCAGATTGTATCACAAGCACCAAAGACTCTTGGTGAGCAAGGCATTCATGTTGGGCTGGGAGGATCCTATTGGCCATCGGTGTCCGGTGTGTGTGTGACACAGGCAGCTTGTTCCAGCAGAAGCCGTGAAAGGCCACTTTCAGAATCAGTCTTTCCCAGCTCACAAGCAAGGGCTTTGTTTAGCATGCAGAGTAGATTTTGATAATTATCATAAATCCACATATATCCAAGTGAAATTTCTAAAAGACCCCTGTGGGTTAATGCTGATGTGCCTAAATACAAAAATAAAATTACCCATCAAGTCAACAAACAAGTATGAAATAAAGCTCTCCCCTCCGGGGTTCATTTATGCAACGTTCTATGTGACAGTAGAACTGCCTTTCCCAGAAACAAAGTGGAAGGCCTTCTTCCATGATAATAATTCATGAGATTTTGTCATTTTCCTTATACTGTAGAAGGCTACCGTAGCTTCTGATCGAACAGTCACTCTGAAGGGGAGCTTTATAAATCTCACTGAAAAAAAGAAAACTCAATGAAGTTAATGGATACAAAGTAAGAATTTTCTGGAGCCCAACAGAAGCACTGGTCAGCTGCACTCACTGGGTTTTAACTGTGTGCTACAAAGGAAGGAATTGAGCAAACCTAATTTTCATCAGTTATTGATTTATTAGTAGCCAGTCTGTCATAAAAATCATTTGATAATGGTTCTCAAGTTGAATGGCATTATCCAAATGTCATACTTTTTATCATTCATTTCCATTGATTTCTCTGACTTATAAAGGTGCTTTCACAGTTTCTACTTGCTCCTCAGGCCCAGCAGAATCAATGTTTTGCTCTTGGCTGCTGGCCGTCTATTGAATGCCTTTCTGTGGTCCATTCTGCCAGAGTTTAAAAAAAAATTGAACTCAGAATCTTCTGAATGATAATGATAATTTTTAACCCTTTGCTTGTAGCTTTTTATTTCCTTACAACCAAATCGATAAACTTTCTAAACACCTAGAGAACAAACATTAAGAATGTGAGTATCATTGTTTGCATTCAGTGTAAAGTTAAGTTTCTTATAAATTCATTAGAATTATTTTCAGGACAGGATGATATCAAAATCCTTCTTTATTCTGGGTTTTAGTCTATTCTGAATGGGTTCTACACACATCATTGTTTTTCTTGGTTATTAGCAATGTAGAGAGAAATTCATTGGATTTAAGATCTCACTGAAAGACCCAAGGAAAATTTCAATGCCTCCTCCAAATTGTAAAATACTCTCTTCTATGATTTTGTTAAAACTGGACCCCAGTGAAAATTTGACAGGAAATATGGTCAAGTTAATAGTAAATCAGTTTGATTGGTATTCATATTCTTTTCCCTCAGAAATAAATATTAGAAAATGATAACATAATACTTTTTGGAAAGTTCTGGTCTCTGGTATAGTATGTTTGAGTATGTCAAATTAACTGCTTTTGAAACTTGCCCATAGGAATTTGAATATGACAAATGTGTTAGGATACATGATAGTGTTCGTGAAGAATAAAGCAACTCAAAATAAGTTCCATTCTTGAGATCTTCAATTTGATGCTACAAGTCAGTGCTATTTCAGATCCAGGCATCAACAACTCACTGCAGAACACTAGAGGCAAAGCTTATACAAATGCAGACCAATTTGATGCCAGTGTTTCCTATGGATCTAAAGTATTTCACTGTGAAAATGGCCAATCATTAAACAGAGATGAATAATATCTTAAAATGTAGATGTTTTCATTTATGGCATTTTAATCAAGGAAGTAGTATTGTGTAGAGACCAAACACAGTCTGTGAAGTGTGTAGTAAATGTTTGTTGCCACAAGAACACACGGATCTCAAGGTGGGCAGAGTATCAGCCTTGTCGTAGGTGACTGTCATTCAGATGAATGACAAAGGCAGATTCAAACCCGATAAAGGATATCATGAGAAATCCCTCCTTTCTATCTTCTTATAGCCTGTGTGCTTGTGCTCCACCCTTCTTATTTGTGTGTTGAAATTGGAGTCCCCAGCGTCACTGATATTTGGAGATGGGGACTCTCAGGAGGTTCATGACTCCACGTTCATGATGGGAGCACATGAAAGAATTTGCTTCCTCTATTACTGTGAGAGTTTATGAGCAAACAGTCATCGGAAACCAGGACCAGGAGCTCATCAGAGTCTGATCTGCATCCACCTTGACCTTGAACTTCCCATCTTTCAGTCTTGAAATAATATAGAAATAATTTGCTACTATAATAATATAGTAGCATTTGCTACTGAAGCCACCCAGTCTGGAATACATTTCTGATG
The DNA here is from genome assembly GCF_000001635.26 of Mus musculus. Lineage (NCBI taxonomy): Eukaryota > Metazoa > Chordata > Mammalia > Rodentia > Muridae > Mus > Mus musculus. The sequence continues at coordinate 95,000,543 of NC_000075.6, forward strand.
GCAAGGCATGAATATTCATCATGCCTTACCCCAACTCAGGACTTTACCATAGGCTAATGAGAAGGATTGGAAGATACAGAAGCTAGAGAGAACCATTATGCAAACTGCAGGCTCTGAGTAATTACGATGTGTCAAGGTAGAATCTTCAGAACAAATACTGCTGTTCTGATGGAGGAGACTAATGGAGAAGTCCTGCCTGTGCAGAGGGATAGGGGATAGTTATCTTCATTTTACTACAAACCTAAAACTACTCTTAAAATTAGCCCTAGAGCCACACAGACACAATGAGTAAGAATAGAGTAAGTAAATGGGGTAAAATGTTTTATAAAGGAGCAGAGAAGCCTTTTAAAAATTAGTACTGTGTGAAATTTTCTTACTAGTGCCTAATATTAGGATGAATGTGCCTTTCCACTTATTAATTGAGGAACTTTTTTTAAAGGCACAATCTAATTTTTGCAAAAAAAAAATATTGTGTCAACTCAGTAATTTTCTTTACTAGTATATATTGGTGAAACCACAGGGAAAAAATTATGTTATTCTACACTTTTATTTTTCCCAGAGCCAGTGCTGCCAGGTTGCTGGAAAGTGGCTTCTCTAGAGTAATTACCAGAATGGATCCCTGTTACCTAGCACCTCTCCCCACTACCACATACACACATACACACACACTCACACACACAGCCTCAGTGACACTCTAGACTCTAGGTCCTGCATGCCAACTACAGCCCTCAGAAAAAAATATTCATTTCCTAGACTAATAGGACTGTTGAATAAAAGGGGGCAGTCACCTGTGTAGACTTAGCTCTTGATTTTAGTTTTCTGTGCAAAATCCCCTCTGCTGCTTAAACAAAATGATACTCCAGGTTACTTATTTAACATGAGCAAAAGGAATAGTAGAGAAGTAGTCACCATGGTTAAGAGGTAAATTTCATCTGAACACAGGGAAGGAGTTTGCAGGAATTGTATAGCCACAGGATGCCATTTGCTTCCTTGTGAAGCATGGCAGTTTGAATAGAAATAACTCCCATAGTCCCATATAGTTGATGCTTAATCTCCAGTTGATAGACTATTTTTTAGAAGGATTAGAAGGATTGTTGGAGGAGGGGTGTCATTAGTCGTGGGCTTTGAGGTTTCAAAAGCCCACACCATTCATTCTCTCTCTCTCTCTCTCTCTCTCTCTCTCTCTCTCTCTCTCTGTCTCTCTCTCTCTCTCTCTCTCTCTCTCTCATTGTTGTATCAAGATTTAAGTTCTTCACCTCTGCCTCAGCACCATACCTCCCTACCTGCTGTCATGCTCCCCTGCCATGATGGTCATAGACTCTAATCTTCTGAAACAGTAAACCCTAATAAACTCTTTTTTTTCTATATGTTGCTTGGTCAGAGTGTCTCATCACAGCAATGGAAAAGTGCCTAAGACACAAGTCATAAGGGTTCTGCCTTTGGCTGTAATCTACTACAGACTGAACAGTGCATTCACAGAGTCTAAGAGAGATTGAGAATTGGTTAGATAGATGTCTGGACTCTACACAGATTGACTCTGTCTGAAATCCTGAGATTCCCAAGGCATGTTTTTTTTTGGGGGGGGGGAGTGCTTACATCAAAATAGCTCTAAGACCAGTCTTATATTGGAACCAATGTTTCTGATCCATATCATCACAATATACACTGTGTGGAGCTGGAAAGTTAAGAAGTCTTCTTGATGGTATCATAGCATAAATGTGACCCTACAGAGTGCTGTGCTTCAATAGAAAAAAAGACAAAGTTGCAAGTAGAAAAACCTCCAGAAGTGAGAATATTACTATCAGTGTTAATGGCTAAAGTAATTTAGCAAATTGAAAGAAAACAGCTTTCCCTTAAGTTATAAACTTGAGGAATTCAGAGAACCTGGATACAGTAGTTGTTCACTATTTATTCAGTTTAATGAAACACAATTCCTTGAAGCTGTAACTACATTTATTTCCTATATTAACTTTACTGGCTTAATGATGCCTATTCATCTTCCTAAAATGTGTTTTGTTGTCTTTTTATAGGCTGGGCTTTTGAAGGAGTCATGGTTTTTAAAAGTAAAATTAGGTTTAGAAAAGACAATGAAATGCAAAGGGCGAGAGAAGACTAAGGAGCAAGCAGGAGTTCATAGACATTCCAAACCATCACAAGCAAGGAAGCATTATGCCAAGTGCTTATGAGGTATACTCCAGAAAACAGATAACCTCAGTGACTTCACCTCCAGAAGAGGGATGAGATGCAGAATGGCCACTATGTGATGTGCATCTTATTTGAGATATGTAAATAATCTGTACATATCACCTCTCTCTAATGCTGTAGGCAAGATCTTACTACTCTAGAGCCCACCTTCTTAAACTGTGGGGCAAAACATGGCGGGTCGTAGGTAACTGTGAGGGTTATGAAAAAAGTTGGCATTAATATACGGTTCCTGATCATTCTACAACCACAAATTAAATCTAAGTGAAATGTAAAATGAACCCAGATGTTTCTAGAAGCACTCACCCCAATAGCATGTGACAACATCACTGCAGCCTTAGTTCTAAATACATGACACACATGCACTTTGCACTGAGCATGCCTCAAACCAGGGAATACCACCAGTGCTGTCTGAAGTCCTTCTGATCATAGTCAAGACTATTACATATTATGAGCCACACCTTAGAAATATAATGATTTAATTACAGAAAATAAAGATGTAATGTTTTCCTACCGCCAGTCTTTATTCAGGTCAAGCTAAATGTATTTGTATTGTATTATGCCATCATATTGATTTTAAAACTGCTGTTTGAGTTCCTGACTCAGGTTTCTTAAAAAGTCATTTGATAAATTTTGGCTTGGAATTAGGACAATAGTTCCAAAAGCTCCTAAATTGATTCTAAATATCTCTGCATTTTGTATTGGACATATGTAAGATGTCATTCTCACATTGACGATTTTAACAATCAATTTGATCAATTCTGGAAAAGCTGAAGGTGCTCTACATCCTGCAGTATCGAATATTCAGTTAAGACTTAATCCCTTACATAATATAAACAAGTACGTTGATCTCATTACTATACAAAATTGCTTTAATCTTTCTGCATTCAAATAAAATATACATTAAAGAATTGGGTTTTTAATTTTTATTGGATATTTTCTTTATTTACATTGCAAATGTTATCCCCTTTCCCAGTTTCCCTCCCTCCCAGAAACACCCTATCACATCCTTCCTCCTTCTGCTTCTATGAGGGTGTTCCTCCACCTACCCACTGCCACCTCCCCGCCCTTAATTCCCCTACACTGGGGCATCTATCAAGCCTTCATAGAACCAAGGACCTCTCCTCTCATTGATGCATGACAAGGATATCCTCTGCTACATATGCAGCTGGAGCTATGGGTACTCCTTTCTTGATGGCTTAGTCCCTGGGGGGTCTAGTTGGTAAATATTGTTGTTCTTCCTATGGGCTTGCAAACCCCTTCAACTCCTTCAGTCCTTTCTCTAACTCCCCTAGTGGGGACCCCATGCTCAGTCCAATGGTTTGCTGCAAACCTTTGTATTTGTAAGTCTCTGGCAGGGCCTCTCAGGGGCCTATCAGGCTCCTTTCACCATGCACTCCTTGGCATCCACAATAGTGTCTGGGTTTGGTAACTGTATATGGGATGAATCCCCAGGTGGGACAGTCTCTGGGTGGCCCTTCCTTCAGTCTCTACTCAACATGTTATCTCCATATATGCTCCTGTATTTTGTTCTCCTTCTAAGAAGGACCGAAGCACCCACACTTTGGTCTTCCTTCTTATTGAGCTTCATGTGGTCTGTGAATTGTATCCTGGTTACTTGGAGCTTTGGGGCTAATATCCATGTATCAGTTGTCTTAAAATTCATTTCTTTATAGCGTATTAGCACTGTTTGATTGTATACCTTGCATTTTATATAGTTATCTTGCATTTTATATACCTATGTGTTCAAAATCCTGTAAAATTTCTTGGGTGGAAAGGAATCACAAGTGGAAAAGTTTAAGAAGCCCCATCCAGAGCACAGTGGATTTCTGGAGTTTCTGAGGGAGAAAGGATGGGTCAGAAAGGACTCCTTCAGTGGAAAATTAGTCTTCAAATCAGCAAGAGATTAGTTTTCTCTTGTTTGATGCTTGGAGTGTATTGAAAGGTTGGTTGTTATGGATAAATGGGTGCAAACAGATATTTGGGAGACAAATATCTGTTGCTTAAAGTCACCCTTCCTTAATTAGCCTCTACTAGATGACAAAAATTAATTGATTACAAACTTACTTCTTTACATTAAAAAATGCAAGTGAAAACTCTCTGGTCAGAGTCTTGTGTATCTTGCCTTCCAAACCCAGAACTGTTCTGATGAGCAAACCAACTAGGAGTATAAAATAGGCCTCTCAAACTCTGAAGTATCGTAAGTGTTTATCACAGTATCTATGAGCAAGCATCATGCTACCAGAACCTGGACTTCCCAGGGAAGCTGCGCATCTTTGCAGAAATAGTCTAGGCCTTGGACCAAACTCATGATAGCTCCATTTATCTCAATCCAGTGCTTCACGTGATCAAGTGTGTCCATGCTGTGGATGCAGTCTCCCCAGCTGGAGAATGGGAATAATGGTGCCACCTCATGGGTTCAGGTCCTTACAACACAACTTGCTTAGAAATAATCTTAACTTAAAGTCTTTACCATCTAGCAGGTTAGGTCCTGCAAACACTAACATCCCTTCAGCATGTTTACTAATTTAGAAGTACTAATACTGTTGTTATTAGAAGGATCTCCAAGGAATGTACTTTACCAGTACATAACTAAGAATTTTCATCTTTGTGAGAAAGACCTTGCTTTATGGTAAAACAGCTGTCACAAGGTCCCTGTGGTAAAGACCTTCATGGTATCTTACAGCACAGCCACAAGGATGATAGGGAACACTCTGGCAAAATTCCTCAGCATGTAGAACCAAGAAACTCTAAAACACTCTTGAACCCAACTTTATATTTTCAGTACTTCAATACTTCATTGTAATGGCCATAGTTCCATAGTGTAGGGGTCCACTTATACCCCAGTTTGTTCAAAATAGATACATGACCTCAACAGTATTTACTATTGAAATCTGAAGTGTTTTCTAAAAAAAAAAAAAAAGACTCCAATTAGTCCATAGTGCAGTCTATAAAGTACTTATCATGTACCCTTGAGGGTCTAAGGTCCATCCCCAAACCAATGTAGCAATGCTTTGCACAGGAACGTAGAGACTGGCTAATCCTTGAGGCTTGTGGGCATCCGGCCTAATTGACTCAAGTCCCAGTAAAAGGACCTGCCTCCAAGAGCAAGGTAAGAAGCTACTAAAGAACAATACCTGAAGTTTACCTTCATGTGCACATACATGTACACACACACACACACAGAGAGAGAGAGAGAGAGAGAGAGAGACAGACAGGCAGACAGAGAGAGACACAGACAAAGACAGAGAGACAGAGAAATAGAAATAAAGAGAGAGATCTCAGTGAAGAAAATAGACACATTTTCCAAATAAGATTTTAAAATACATTAATTCTTGAAAATAAGGTAACAATGTTAGTCTTTACTTCATTTTTCTTACAATTCGTTCTGTAGAGTCTTTCATGTTCTGGCACTGTGCTGCTCACATTGGAGGGGGGTCAATTTGATATAAACTGGAGTCATCTAGAAAGAAGAAACCTCAATTAAGGAATTGCTTCCATCAGACTGTCTGCTGAAGACATTTTCTTGCTTAATGATTGATGTGGCAGAATCCAGCCCCTGTAAATTGTGCCACTCTGAGGAGATGGGCCTGTATAAGATATGTGAACTGAGCAAGCCATGGAAATTAAGCCAGTAAGCAGCTTTTCTTAACACTTGGTCTCTGCTTCTGGTTGAGTTCCTGTCCAGACTTTTCTCAGTGTTGGACTGGGATGAGTATGAATAAGCCAAATGAGCCCTTTCTTCCAACCCTAGTAGGTCCTGATCACTGTATTATCACAGCAACAGAAAGCAAGCTAGAATATCCAGTGTGGTAGCTTGAATAAGAATGGCTCCCATTGATTCAGGTGTTTAAAAGTTTGGTCCATAGGGAGTGACACTATTAGGAGGTTGGAGTAGGTATGGCCTTGTTGGAGGAAGTGTGTCACTGTGGAAGAGGATTTTGAGGACTCATCTATGCCCACGCTACACACAGTGTGACACACACTCTCTCCTTGCTGCCAGCATATCAAGATGTAAAACTCTCACCTCTTTCTTTAGCACCATGGCTACCTGGACACTGTCATGCTTGCCACCATCATGATAATGAACTAAACCTCTGAAACTATAAGCCAGCTACAATTAAATGTTTTATTTAATTTATTTTTAATATTCTATTAATTATTTTATTTTTATATCTCAATTGTTGCCCCTGGCTCCCCCTCCTAGAGTTCTTCCCCCACCCTCTACCCTTCACCTCTGAGAGGGTGTCTCCCCTCCAGCATTCTCCTTCCTTGGGGCATCAAGTCTCTATAGGAGTAGGTCCATCCTCTCCCACTTGAGGGCAGGCAAGGCAGTCAGTAGGGAGCCTTGAACCAGCCCATACATGCACTTCAGTTAGTGGAATAGTCTCTGGGAGCTCCTAGAGAGCCAAGTTAGTTGACACTGTTGGTCTTCCTATAGGGTTGCAATCGCCTTCAATTCCTTCAATCCTTCCCCTAACTCTTCCATAGGAGTCCCCAACCTCACCCCAAAGCTTGGCTGTTAAGTATTTGAATCTATCTCAGTCAGCCATGATAGGGTCCTGTCTGCAAGCACAACATAGCATCAGTAATAGTGTCAGGGTTTGGTGCCCACCCATGAGATGAATCCCAAGTTGGAATGGTCATTGGTCAGCCATTCCTTCAATCTCTACTCCACTTTTGTCCCTGCATTTCTTTTAGATAGAAACAATTTTTGGTCAAAGTTTGAAGGTGGGTTGGTGTCCCCACGCCTCCATTGGGGATCCTATTTAACTACTGGAGGTATCTTTTCAGGTTCCATCTCCCCACTGTTGGGCATTCCAGCTAAAGTCAGCCATATTGAGTCCTGTGGGCCTCCCCCATCCTGGGTCTCTGGGACTTTCTAGAGGATTCCCCCACAACCTGCTCCCGGCAGCTATATATTTCCATTTATTTTCCTGAACTTCTGGGCTTCTCTCCTGTCTCCCCACATACCTAATTCTACCCTCTTCTCCTCCCCCTCTCCTCTCCCACCTAGGTCTCTCCCTCCCTTTGCCTCCCAAGATTATTCTGTTCCTCCTTCCAAGTGTGGTTGAAGAATCCTCACTTGGGCCTTCCTTCTTGTCAAACTTCTTATGGTCTGTGGGGTGTGTCATGGATATTCTGTACTTTTGGCTAATATCCACTAATCAGTGAGTACATACCATGCATGTACTATTGTGTCTGAGTTATCTCACTCAGGATGATATTTTCTAGTTCCAACCATTTGCCTGCAAAAATTCATGATGTCCTTCTTTTAATAGCTGAATTCTGTTTAAATGAACTGCATTTTCTATATCTGTTCTTCAGTTGAGGGACATCTCAGTTGCTTCTAGTGCCTGGCTATTATGAATAAGATCAGGAATTCATGGCACATACCTAAACATGATAAAAGCAATATACTACAAACTAATCACCAACATCCAATTAAATGGAGAGAAACTTGAAACATTCTCACTAAAATCAGAGACATGAGAGACATGGCTACCCACTCTCTCCCTATCTATTCAATGTAGTATGGTATAACTCTGACTAAGCAAATGAAAGCTCTGTATGATAAGAACTTCAAGTCCCTGAAGAAAAAAAGTTGAATACCTTAGAATATGGAAAGATCTCCCATGCTCATGGATCCATAAGATTAACATATTGAAAATGGTCATCATTCCAAAACCAATCTACAGCTTCAATACAATTCCCATAAAAATCCAACACAATTCTTCACAGACATGGAAAGAGAAATTCTCAACTTCCTATGAAAAAAACAAAACAAACAAACAAAAAAAAAACAGGATAGTCAAAACTATTCTGAACAATAAAAGAACTTCTGGGGGAATCACCATCCCTGACCTCAAGCTGTACTATAGAGCAGTCATGATAAAAAACCACATGGTATTCGTCCAGAGACAGCCAGATCAATCAATGTAATAGACTTGAAGACCCAGACATAAATACACACAACTATGCACACTTGATCTTTGACTAAGAAGCCCAACCCACACAGTGGAAAGAGAGGAAGCATCTTTGACAAACGGTGCTGGTCTAACTGGCAGTCCTCATGTAGAAGAAGGCAGTTTGGTCCATATTTATCATCCTGCACAAAGCTCAAGTCCAAGTGGATCAAGGACCTCAACATAAAACCAGATGCACTGAATCTAATAAAAGAGAAAGTGAGACATAGCCTCAAATGCATTGGCACAGGGGAGATTTCCTGAATAGAACACAATGGCTCAGGCTCTAAGATCAACAATTGATAAATGGGACCTCTTGAAACTGAAAACATCCGTAAGGCAAAGGACATCATCAATAGGACAAAACAGCAACCTACAGATTGGGAAAAGGTCTTCACTAACCCTACATCTGATAGAGGACTAATATCCAAAATATATAAAGAAATGTTTTCCTTTATATGACTTGCCTTGGTCATAGTGTCTTCTCACAGTAATGAAACCTTAACTAAGACACCCCGTCAAAATGAATTTCAGTGCCTTTCTTTAGATAAGTACATGAAAATCATTAGAGTCTCTTAAACCGTACTAATCCTAAGTGATCTTAAGGAATTTGTGAATTTAAATTAATATTTAAATATCTGTGAAGCTAAATTAATATTTAAATATTTGCCAAGTTAAATTACTATTTGTTAACTAGGACATAGTGAACGGTGTAAAATTTCTCCACACAAATTATGACAGTTGAATTTCATCCTCTGGAACAAATAGGAAAATGTCTGTGAGAATTAGTGACTTGTGTATTTCCTAAAACAGGGGTCTTCTTCAGTTCTTAGTAAGTACAAAGTAAACAACTACTGCCGACCTGCATACTGTCAACTGAGTGCTCATAGAACATGGTTTGGTGAGCAGATCTGTTGCTTGATGGGCATGTGACTGCCTCCCGTGGGCTTCCAGAGCATTGAAACATCCTTTCCTCTGTGAAGTTGTACTGTCCCCTGGCCTTGTAGCCACTGCCATCCTGTTTGTTCTCCCCTGAAGACCAGCTCTGCTAAACATAGATGCCTTTTAACCTGGGTCACCTCCAAAAATTTGCATACCGTGAATACATGCAAACAAAATAAATATTGTTTAGTATACTGATAAATAAAAAGTTGAGTCAAGTTTTTTCACCACTGATCCTGAGTGGGAAGGACATCAAGTAGAAGGGTTGTTTTTTTTTCCCCACTGAATTGTGAGTTGATAAGTTTGAAATTTGTTTTTGATGTTAACATCACTGGCTTTGCAATGAAGCTTTATTATTTTTATTTGTTCATTAATTTTTGCCTAAATTGACCAGTAATTCCATTTCCTCAGTGAATGACTACCTGAGGCCAGACTCAGATGATGAAGTTTTAATACTCAAATTGGATTTGTCTGATGAGGAGCCCACTGGAGAGTCCCTTTAGAAATATCTTTAGGAGGTTTTGCATGTGAAACAAAATTGAATTCACCCACAGATTTTCATTAAGTGCCTCAAGAAGGAAATAATTACACTGCCTGTTCATTCAGACCACGATGTGATGTTCCATGCTAGAGCTAGACAGAGGCGTGCTAATCAGTGGGGCCACCTTGCTATTAAAGGAACCTTTTTAAAATGCTAACAACTATCACAATTTAAAAGAAGCGAATCTATCAGATTGTCAAAGGTTTTTAAAATTTGATAAAAATGAATGTTGTCAGGAGCGTGGAGAGAAGGGTCCCCTCTGCAGCGTGAGCAGAGATGCAAATTGCCTCATTCTTTCTGAAGGGCAGGCTGGTGGGATGCTTAAAACGGAAAATTAATGTATCTCCACTGACAGAGAGGCCCATGTCAGGAAATTTACCTGAGGAGTAATCACTCACTTGGGAGAGAAGCCTGTGCAAAGATGCTCTGGGCAGCATTGTTTATAAGGGAAAAGATCTGAAAATAACCAGGTATCTGGTTAGCAGTAGAATGAAGTTAAATTTGGTAGGAGGAAACATATAGACAGCTGGAGTGCCACAGTTAAGGATTGTGTAGCACCTTTAAGTTCAGGTGAATGGAAAGAGGTTAAAATACTCTTGCATTATCTGTCCATGTGCAATTATTATTGAAGTTATCTATACAAAATGTGCTCAGAATCATCCAATATTAGCTATATTGACTAGATGTCTGTGCTTAGACGGATGGAAAGACCACTGAAGCAGATGCTCTACAGAAGGATAAATGCTGTTGTGTTGCTGTGCCTTTGTCTACACTGAAAAACAACCTTTAGGTCTTTGGTCCTGTGAAGGCTTGATGCCCCACTGTAGAGGAATGCTAGGGTGGGAAAACAGGAGTAGGTGGGTGGGTGGGGAACACCCTCATAGAAGCAGGGGAAGGGGGTGGGATAGGCTGTTTCTGGGAGTGCAGGGGAGGGACCAGGAAAGGGGATAACATTTGAAATGAAAATAAAGAAGATATCTAGGGTTTGTTTGTTCGTTTGTTTGTTTGTTTGTTTAAAGAGCAAGGGGCTAAACAGTTCTGAAAACATCCTTAGAAGCATGTCCAGAATATGGCCCTAAACATTTCCAAATCTAACTAAGCTGATGGTGAAGATTAATCAAGATATACGAAGACTCTAAAACTTTAACATTGTTATTTTCCTAACAAAAATGGTCACAGTTCAGGGAGAATGGGTACCATACCCTGAAGATGGTCTGTACCCTCCTTTGAACTGAAATCGCAGGTTGAAAAGAAATAGTTAAGGAGGAGGAGGAGGAGATGAAGAAGAAGAAGAAGGAGGAGGAGGAGGAGGAGGAGGAGGAGGAAGAAGAAGAAGAAGAAGAAGAAGAAGAAGAAGAAGAAGAAGAAGAAGAAGAAGAAGAAGAAGAAGAAGAAGGAGAAGAAGAAGAAGAAGAAGAAGAAGAAGACGACGACGACGACGACGACGACGACGACGACGACGACGACGACGACGAAGAAGAAGAAGAAGAAGAAGAAGAAGAAGAAGAAGAAGAAGAAGAAGAAGAAGAAGAAGAAGAAGAAAGCAAGCTGAGCACTGATATTCATCTTGCTCTCTGATTTCTGACATTAATAACATGTGATTACCCACTTCACAGTCTTGGACATGGCTTTCCAAAAATGTGGTAGACTATGTTCCCTCAACTTACAAACCAAAATAAACTTGTTTTTCTTAAAAGAAAAAGAAGAGGAGGAGTGGGGAGGAGGAGAGGGAGGAAGAGGAGGAGGAGAGGAGAAGGAAGGGGAGGAGGAGGGAGAGGAGGAAAAGGAAGAGGAAAAAAGTACAAAGTACACTAGAAATAAACAAGGGTACCTGGTACCTTCCTAGGAAAACAAGAGACACAGGCTAGCCAAGCTAAAGGAAGCAAATGCTAAGAAAGATTTTTAGTCTACTTTAATATGTTGGTTCTAATTTCATTTATTTTTTCAAACTAGGAAAATAATAGTTTCTTAGTTAAAAAAAAAACACATTCAGATGGAGACAACTATATCATGTATTTCTTCAATTTCTTTCATTGCTTAACAAAATTCCCTGTAACATATACCATTATATGAATATATTATTAGTTAACTGTGCTATTTATTTATTTGTTTGTTTGTTTGTCTGTTTATTTATTTGACAATCCCATACATACATAGGGAGGAATTTAATAATTTTCACCCCGCTACCCTTTCATCTTCTCCTCCTCTTCTGCTGAAGCCATTCTTCTCCCAAAGAATCCTGCCTCTGCCTCTCACATCTTTTAGTGTTTCTTATGTTTCTTTGTTTCTAAATCATTGCTAATATAAATAACCTTCATAATATTTCCTGGTTGAAAATTACATATGAAATCACAGACGACTTATTGAATAACTCACAGTTGGGTTTGCCTTTTATCGTAGAAATTGTGGATTCATCTGGAGTATGTTTGAGTATAACAAGCAAATCAGGAATCAGTTCCTTAGCATTGTCGTGCTCTGCATTGCAAAATGACTTTCAAGAAATTAAGAATATTGAACACTAGAAATAAATGGGTAAGAATGCCTGCAGATAGGGAGGTGAAGAGCTGATGGTGATATAAGGCTAAGGGAGGCAAGCACTTAATTTCTTATATATTGTTATGTTCTTCTTTCTCTGAACTAGCCATTTTGTACTATAATCTATGCCATGTTATCACAAAAATACAACTCTCACCTCAAAAGGGATGAGAGACAGTTTATTCGAGAGTTAACTCTGTATGACCAGGAACACAAATTTAGGTTACTCCAAATTCCATGTTCCAACATGGGAACAAGTTTCATGACATTTTTAAAACAGAACAAAGTAACAAAGCATAAATCAGGTCACATTTCAAAGTCATTGCCCAGACCACTTTGATAAGGAAACCTGATCTGTTGGCCTCAGATGCTATCCTATGGCTCTTTGCCTTTTGGTTAGTGAAAAGTTTAGTTTCGTTAAATTAATTCATTTCAAATGGTTTTAGTCTGTTAGTCATACAATGTTGGGTCCAAAGTGAAGTGGGCAAGGAATGACTATTTATGGGACTAATGATAGCCCAGGATAAATTGTAATTAGACTCTGAAACTTTAGCATCCCAATATCTCCACATCACTGAAGTTGTAACCAGTCTATGAGTCTTTGCAGACACAGCTTCACTCGTCCTTTACAGACATGGCTTCTTTACAGAAAACTCATACTTAAAAATCAACCTTGTCCCTAATATGCTTGTCTTAGACAGGGTTTCTATTCCTGCACAAATATCATCACCAAGAAGCAAGTTGAGGAGGAAAGGGTTTATTCAGCGTACACTTCCAAATTGCTGTTCATTACCAAAGGAGGTCAGGACTGGAACTGAAGCAGGTCAGGAATCAGGAGCTGATGTAGAGGCCATGGAGGGATGTTACTTACTGGCTTGCTTCCCCTGGCTTGCTCAGTTTGCTTTCTTATAGAACCCAAGACTACCAGCCCAGAGATGGCACCATCCACAATGCCCCATCCTACCTTGATCACTAATTGAGAAAATGCTTTACAGCCGGATCTCATGGAGGCATTTCCTCACTGAAGCTCCTTTCTCTGTGATAATTCCATCTTGTGTCAAGATGACACACAAAATCAGACAGTACAATGCTATAACACAGAAATTTAAAACAGAAATAATAAAGATGAGAGAAATTAATTCCTTGGGAGATAGGCACAATACAGATTAATCAACAAGGCTGGAGGCTCATCTTGAGAACATTCATCAAACTTTCCAGGAATAAAAATGTTTATCAAGAATGAAGATGAAAATAACTTGTATTGGGGGAATGTATAATGATTAAGCACTGTAATATTAATAATCTTATGGACAACTATATACCAATAAATATGAAAATGCAGATCATTGATACAAATAGGGATCCTGACTAATTATATCTGCATCTACTAAAATAATTATGTCTAATTTAAAATATTTCTACAGATTAAAACTCTAGACTCTGAATTCTTCTAAGCACTTAAGAGTGTGAGAATCTTATTTATGAGCTTAGCTATACAAGATATACACTTATATGTCTTGTACAGATTTAACAAAACAATATGCATATTCAACAGCCAACACAGTAATATCAAATCAGATTCAGTAACATATGTATGTGGGGGGGGGGGGAGCATCCTAACCAGTTGAGCTCTCCTGAAGTTATACGAGAATCCTTTGTACCATATGATCAGCTTAGTAAATGTGCTGGTTATTTATCAACTTGACATTAACTAGAGTCACCTAGGGAGAAGGAAGCTCTGTTGAAGAATTGCCTTCATCAAATAGGCCTATGGACATGTCTGTGGGAGCATTTTCTTGATTAATGATTGATTTGAGAAGGCCCAGCCCACTGTGGGCGGTGCCACCCATGGAAAGGTAGTCCTAGGTGGGTATAAAAAGCATGGCAATAAACCGCATTCCTCTATTCCCTCTGAATCTGTTCCTGCCCCCACCCCAGATTCCTGCCTTGGATTTTGCCCTAATTTTCTTCGATAATAGACTGTGAAATAGAAGTGTAAGCCAAATTAAACTATTTCCTCCTCAAGTTGATGTTGTTAGTGTTTTATCATAGCAATGAAAAGCACTTATGAAAACCAATACATTATTGTCTCGACTATTAAGTCTCTATTTCTAATATATAGAGAATTGAAGGAGAAATTTATACTGTTGTACATTGCTCTGAACTTGGTAGAGAAATATTGCACATTGTCTCTTTGGGATTAAAAAATAAGGCAAAGATAGCCTTAGTGTCATTTATATTCTATACTATATTAAAAGTCTTGACAATTGTAATGAAGTGAGATAAACATATATAAAGGTCACCAAATACACATTAACTGTAAAGGAAAGCAATCAAAATTACTCATATTCAAAAGCAGCAAAGACTTTAGAATCTAAAATAATCTACCAATATATTATGAAAAATATTACATCAACTTAATAGGGCCCTAAATAAGATATCTGTTTAAAAGTTAAGCATACGCACACACACACACACATAATTTGCACTTATATACAAATCTCGCAATAAATAATAAGAAATTGAATTTAGATATGTTATTACTGTTTATCACAGCACTACATCATCAAATAGTTGAAAATGTAAACAATGATGCCCAAACATAAGTTATTAAGAGAAAAGCCTAAATAATGATAAAGAGTATTCATGGATGGATTCCAAGTTCCAAAACTAGAAAGTTTATCCACATTAATCTAAAAATTTAATGCAATTCCAACTAAAATATCAGTATTCTATCTTGTTCAAATTAACAAAGCAATTCCTAAATTCAAGTGTCAAGAGACAAAAATGTGAATTCAAGAAACATAAAAGGAAGAAAAAGAAACTAAGTATTGGCAGGAAAGCAAAGCAACTGGAGCCACCACTGGGCATGTGAGCTGGGACCACCGTTTTGGAAAACTGCATGACACTCCATCCCAGAAATCCTTTAGAAAGACAAACATATAATAGCTAGTCTCATCATAGCTCCAAGCTGAAACAACGCAAATATCCACCTTTACACATATGAATAAGTAGATTACAAATAATAACATAATTTAAAAATAACTATTATACACAAAATGAAGACTTTCACAAATATTCTATTGAATAGTAGGTGATAAAATGAACATATTGTCTAATTTGGTTCACATGAAACTGAAACACAGAGTAGGACAATTAATTGGTAGTGGTATATGTTCTAGTAGCTCTCCTGTGGAAGGGAGCATGAACTGACAGGGAATGACTGACCGTGGGTGCTGGCAATCCTTGTTTAAACTCTAAATTGTTGATATGTGATTTATATGTCACATATAAGTTTCTGGGTAGTTAAGGATCAATAAAATTATTTTTATCTATGTGAAATCAAGAAAACTCTGAATAACACGGCCTGGGACAAGAACAGCACTATGGAATATTTTAATGCATTATTGATCCATGTGACTTTAAAAGACTGTGGGAGTCACACAGAACAGGCAGTAGTGGGAACAAAGAAATAGATCCCAGATAAACTTAAATAGAAAGTGTAAATTGTGTGCTGTGTATATGTACACAGATGCTTATAATGTGCATGTTAGGTTTCAATAAACTGAGTGGAAAAAAAATCAAACTAAATTTCAGCATTATCAAAAGGAGGAAAATCTATCAAGAAAACACTTCACACCATAGACCCAAAATAAAAGGTACAGTAGACGCTCCTATCACATCTCCACTAACAGAACCGGCATGTCCCTCACACCTTGTTCTCTCTTTAAGATGAGAGGCAGTAGGCAAGAATAATAAACTTTCTTATTATCTCAAAAGGGGTCAGAAAGTTGACCCCATACCTTTTAGAGCAGAAAGGATCTTGATTGTGGCTTTGGGAGTAGTCGGATAAAAGAGCTTAAATAGAATGACCAAGGGTTCAGCTTCTTAGCTTCCCCCCAGTGATCACAGATGGCTGTGGGTGGCTTCTGCCAGCATTCTTCTGACTTCTTATCCAGTAGGAAGGTAGACATTATCATCCCAGCACTCCCTTCAAAAGCCCTGTTGAACTGCTTTGGCTCCAAATATACCATACACATTTTGAACCAAATGGGATGTGTAGAGAAATGCATGGATCTGAGATATTTGGTCCAGAATTCTATGCTCCACATCTAAGCTAGAGAGGCTCTAGATGCCATGGGGGATACAGAGAATGTAATACACTCCAGAGAAAAACTAGAGTAGCCACAAAGAAGAGGATGAGTATATTCGTGGTCACAAAATGTCCTCTCTAAGGTGGAATAGAGTTGGAGTGGGTGCAGGAAAGACAGTCTTAACTTTACCTTGACATTTGTTTATCAGTGTTAAAAACTAGAGTGCTGCTAAGGACTGGACATATTTCTACCCTCACTCTCCAAATTCAGAGATTGGATCCAGTGGGATGCTACTTGAAGGTAGTATGGTCCTGATGATGGATCGCTCATGGTTTTCATTGGTGCCCTTCTAAGATTAGACACAAGAAAAGAGGACTGTTTCATGGGAGCTTACCACAAGCAGGGGTAGGTAGGTGAGAAAAGGGTCCTTCAGCAGCATCAGATCAGCTGCCACTTCAGTCTTATACATCTCAATCTCCAGAATTATGGGAGATAAACTCCTATTGTTTAACCTAGGCAGACCACATCACTTATTAGGGCATCTCACACTGACTAAAATGATAGCCACATCTGGCTTTGGGGAAAAGTAAAGGCATAATAAAGAGGTAGCAAAAGGGTCTCCTTCTTCTGTATTCTCTAACCCTGTACTTTATGTTTTCAGGAGTTGTTTGAGTGACCGTGTTTGTTTCCATTAGCTGCCCTAGAATGTGAGCAGAGCGCTCACAGAATTGATGGTAGCTGCCACTGCAGAAAGACCATACCGTTCTGAAGGAGCGGTGTCTTTTCTAATCCTCTCTTTCTAGTACTGGTTTTAAATAATGTTTCTGACAAGATTCTGCTTCTCTTTCTGTCAACTGTCAGCGAACAGGTATTGGGCATTATTTGTGGGGCTGTAAATACATTACATGAAAAAATAATGAGTCCTTACAAAGTCGGGAGCAATGCCTCGAGAGACATTTACCTAACATGATTTATGTTGGTCCAGGAATGAAGTTTCAGAAACTTCCAAATGGAAAACCTGGATCATAAAATAAAGTGTCTGCCGGATCAGACTTTGGTATAGCCCCTGAACACATTTCCCTTTTGCTTTTAATATGGAAGTCAGAAAATGCTTTTTTATGTTCAACTTAAATTGTTTAGTTAATGGTCTAAGAATAACTCTAGGGAGCTCCCCTCAGCATAGCATGTTATTACTCCATTCTTCCGACTGGATTCAATGTATCTATTGTGTTCTTGCTGCAGAAGCTCATCTCTGGGATTAATCATCCTCTTTACTAGCCCGAAATCGTAGACATTTAATGGATATTCCTACATCAGTCAATTTAATGAGTCTCATTGTCTAGGGGTTGAAATAAACTAATCACTCTGATGTTAAAATATAATTGATGTTCATCCTCATTCCAAGTTTTCTAGGTTGGTCTCTCCTGCCTGCTAGAAGAGGCTAGTTTAGTTTAAGCTGTTCAACCTATGTATGAGTGAGTGTGTGTGTGTGTGTGTGTGTGTGTGTGTGTGTGTGTATCACAACCCTGATTCATTCTCTCTCTCTCTCCCCTCTCTCTGTCTCTCTGTCTCTCTGTCTCTCTCTCCCCTCTCTCCCCCCTCTGTCTGTCTCTGTCTCTCTGTCTCTGTCTGTCTCTATCTGTATCTCTCTGTGTGTCTCTCTGTGTCTCTCTGTCTCTCTGTCTCTGTCTGTCACTCTGTCTCTCTCTCTGTCTCTCTGTCTCTCTGTCTCTCTCCTCTCTCTCTGTCTGTCTCTCTCCTCTCTGTCTGTCTCTCTCTGTCTCTCTCTGTCTCTCTCTGTCTCTCTCTCTCTCTGCCTCTCTCTCTCTCTCTCTCTCTCTCTCTCTCTCCCTCTCTCTCTCTCTCTCTCTCTCTCTCTCTGCCCTGGAACTCAAGTGTGTCTACTGGGTGATGCACAGCAGGCTAACCAACCTTTATATCATTTACAATAGTACAGCTTGTGAAACCACTTGACTTCCATTTCCTTAACAGAGAATACTGGAAACATTTTGTCAATTGTTCTGTTAAAAGCTATGGCTGGTTAATACCACCTGAACTATATCTGGAAGCCTGACCTTTGAACATAACACAATGTTGACCTGGCTGTGGTATCAGTCACTAGACAAAGAACCAGGTAAGTCCAGTGACCTGATAGCAGCAGCTCAAGGTCAAAGTGATGCCTTATATGGAAGGGGATGGTCCAGTCATGAAAGCCATAGTAAATAAGCTGTGCACATATCTGAGTGATAACCAGTGGCTTTTGGTCTCTGTTTTGTTTTCAGCTGTTTGAATTTATGAACTTCCTGGCTGAAAACGTCATCTTCTGCTACATGGGCCTGGCTCTGTTCACCTTCCAGAATCACATTTTCAATGCTCTTTTTATACTCGGAGCCTTTGTATCCTTTGAAGAAAGCTAATAGAAAATGTTCCAAGCTTGTTCCTAGTAGGGCTTTGAAGACATCATAGATGTTAGCATGACCGAGGTGCTTTCCACATCAGAAGCATCATGCGTGTGTAGGTTTATCTCCAACAAATCACACCTTTTGCGACCGTGGAGTTAGCTCAGCCAGTGAAGTATTTGCCTTGCAAGCATGAGGACCACAGTTTGAACCCCAGGACCTACAAAAAAAAAGCAGGCCATGGTGAAACACACCTGTAATCCCAGTTCTAGAAAGGTAGAGACATACAAATCGCTGAGACTTGCTGGCCAGCCAACCTTGTCTGACCTTGAGTTACACGCATGCACAGATACTCAAACGCACACAGAGATAACATTTCCTGGCTATAAGAACAGACAAAAATCTAGACCCCACTTTTAATATAGAGCATGCTCCTCCTGGAGGGCTGGAGTCAGAGGCATTTTCCCGTGAGAGCATGTATCTGGCCAAAGGGATACTGAACAATACAACGGTTTCTAAGATAAGCCTGCAGCTATTGTCCACCTACCTGAAAAATGGGATGATGCCTCCCAGGGTCACAGGCAGATGATCTTAACTTCCGGGGAGCCTTCCATCTTCCCGCTCCCACTGTTCACATGAATTTGGTGTCAATCTCTCACCGCTGGATTCTGCCGAACTCCCAAATTTCATCTCGACCTAGATCATAGAGAGAAGGAAGATGTCTCACTCCAAATCTCTTCATCCTGTCAAGGACAAGCTAGAACAGACATGCCACCGAGAAGGGAGGAAGGACAAGGTAAAACACAGGAGGGGGGCTAATGGCTGAGCTTGTCAGCAGGCATTCACTTAGAAGACATGGGCATTTTACGGAAGTCTCTTGAAGTAGCAGTTGTACCATATACATTGACAGTCAGCCCGTCTCGAAATTAAGCCCACCAAATGAAAAAGGTGAGCAAGCTTGCTAGGAACAGGCACAGTTCAGTGAGATGGAAACCTCCAGCAGGAATGCATCTGTTCTTTCCAAAGTGCTGCTGGGGAGGATGACACCATAGCATGGGGCGTCGCTGCCTTGCGGCTTCCAGCAGAATCCGGGAGTCAGTCACCAGCAACGGGAACGTGATGTAGAAACATACTCATCGAGATGGCAGGGCAGTACCAACTTTCAGCCAAGCATATGTTCAAAGGAAGGCAGAATTGTATGTCCTTCTGGGGAGGAATTGACATTGAACGATGAATCTGGGGAGGGAGTTAGACGTAGATGAGTTGTCATGTTTATCCTTGTTTTCTGGGTCATATCAGAGAGAAGCATATGGACGTGGTATCTGAGCTTGCTCACTCAGCCTCTCAACTGCCATGTTTTCCTCAACATGTCCCAACAGCTAGCAATTTTTGTTGCCAGAGCCTGCAACATTTACCCCCTCTCCTTCCTCCTGAATCTGGGCAGAAAGCAGAAGATTCCCTGGAACTTCCAGCACATGATGATGTTTTCAGGTATGTAGAGTTATTGTACATTCATTCTGCTGCTCTCCCACCTTTGCACAGCACAGAAAGCCATGGGGGACCTGGAGCACTTGCAGGAAACCTGAGCTTGCCTGGCCCTTGGATCCAGCCCCGTGCTCATCCCTCAGTGCTGAGCAACAGGGGTAAGTTAGGGAAGATAAAGAGAATGTGCTGGTGTGAGCTTGAATGTCTGACCGGAAATGAGCCTCAGCTAAACACTGACTTCCCTCTGACCTATCAGAGCAATTTCCATATTGAGGAATTTAATTACCATCTTCTCGGTTGCACGTCCCAGTATAAAGTGTCAAATGGTGCCAGCCTTCTCCCTGAGCCTTTACCATGCATGCAGGGCTCCAGAAATCTCCCATGGTTACCATAGAAGCTAATCAGATCCATGTAGGCTCAGTTATTAGTTGGAAAAACATGTTAATTGCATACCAGCAGGTGCCCAGGACTGGGGAGTCCCGTGTGGGCCCTTGCGGGTGTTGGGCAAGACTCTGCTGGCAGGTAGCCCGGGGCTCGAGTCGAGCGGAAGGGACTTGTGCCCCAGATCAGGCCCGGGTAGCCTGCTTCCCTATGTACCGCAGTCTCAGGTTGGAAATCAACCAAGTGGAAACAAGAAGAACTATTCAAAGAATTAACCAAACGAGGAGTTGGTTCTTTGAGAAAATCAACAAGATAGATAAACCCTTAGCTAGACTCACTAAAGGGCACAGGGACAAAATCCTAATTAACAAAATCAGAAATGAAAAGGGAGACATAACAACAGATCCTGAAGAAATCCAAAACACCATCAGATCCTTCTACAAAAGGCTATACTCAACAAAACTGGAAAACCTGGACGAAATGGACAAATTTCTGGACAGATACCAGGTACCAAAGTTGAATCAGGATCAAGTTGACCTTCTAAACAGTCCCATATCCCCTAAAGAAATAGAAGCAGTTATTAATAGTCTCCCAGCCAAAAAAAGCCCAGGACCAGACGGGTTTAGTGCAGAGTTCTATCAGACCTTCAAAGAAGATCTAACTCCAGTTCTGCACAAACTTTTTCACAAGATAGAAGTAGAAGGTATTCTACCCAACTCATTTTATGAAGCCACTATTACTCTGATACCTAAACCACAGAAAGATCCAACAAAGATAGAGAACTTCAGACCAATTTCTCTTATGAACATCGATGCAAAAATCCTTAATAAAATTCTCGCTAACCGAATCCAAGAACACATTAAAGCAATCATCCATCCTGACCAAGTAGGTTTTATTCCAGGGATGCAGGGATGGTTTAATATACGAAAATCCATCAATGTAATCCATTATATAAACAAACTCAAAGACAAAAACCACATGATCATCTCGTTAGATGCAGAAAAAGCATTTGACAAGATCCAACACCCATTCATGATAAAAGTTCTGGAAAGATCAGGAATTCAAGGCCAATACCTAAACATGATAAAAGCAATCTACAGCAAACCAGTAGCCAACATCAAAGTAAATGGAGAGAAGCTGGAAGCAATCCCACTAAAATCAGGGACTAGACAAGGCTGCCCACTTTCTCCCTACCTTTTCAACATAGTACTTGAAGTATTAGCCAGAGCAATTCGACAACAAAAGGAGATCAAGGGGATACAAATTGGAAAAGAGGAAGTCAAAATATCACTTTTTGCAGATGATATGATAGTATATATAAGTGACCCTAAAAATTCCAACAGAGAACTCCTAAACCTGATAAACAGCTTCGGTGAAGTAGCTGGATATAAAATTAACTCAAACAAGTCAATGGCCTTTCTCTACACAAAGAATAAACAGGCTGAGAAAGAAATTAGGGAAACAACACCCTTCTCAATAGCCACAAATAATATAAAATATCTCGGCGTGACTCTAACGAAGGAAGTGAAAGATCTGTATGATAAAAACTTCAAGTCTCTGAAGAAAGAAATTAAAGAAGATCTCAGAAGATGGAAAGATCTCCCATGCTCATGGATTGGCAGGACCAACATTGTAAAAATGGCTATCTTGCCAAAAGCAATCTACAGATTCAATGCAATCCCCATTAAAATTCCAACTCAATTCTTCAACGAATTAGTGTACTTTCTAAGAGTCTATATACTTACAATACACTTAGAGCAGTTAGTTAATGGGTCCATGATATTCAAACGAAACAAAACAAAACAAAACAAAACAAAACAAAACAAAACAAAACAAAACAACTTTCCATCAGAACAGTACCAAGACAGTTGGGGCACACAGGGAAATACAAAAACAGTGAGAGAAGCCAACATTTATTGTTTTCTACTTATAATTCACCAGTCACAGGAAGCCAATATTAAGTTGTTTTGTGCTTAGGATCTCTAACAGTTTAAGTGATTGGACTAAGAACAAAAGCATTTACAAATCCAGACTTTCCCTCAATGCTAACCAAGTGTTTTGAAATTCACATTTTAAATTTTATTTTATTTTATTTATTTTATTATTTTATGTATGGAGGTGTTTTATCTGCATGTATGTCTGTACCCCAAATGTGTGGTTAGTGTTTACAAAGGTCAGAGGCAGATATCAGATCTGCTGGAACTGGAGTTACGGACAGCTGTGAGCTGCCATGAGAGTGCTGGGAATTGCACTCACAACTTCTAGAAGAACAACCACTGTTCTTGACCACTGAGCCATGTGGTCACTTGGCCACTTGACTCCAGCCCCAAAATTCAAATTCTTTAATGGCAGTCCTGGGAGTAGTAGGCTGGTTCCTACCTCAGTTCTGTGCTGTCTTGGCCCACAGAGTACTCTGGTGTGGCTCCTGGGTTTGGAATGAGTTGCCTTACCAAATACAGACATATGGAGAACCAAGGCTAAAGTTTATCCTTGATAGAGCTCACACAGGGCTTTCCAATGCTTCCAGATGTGCTGTGGTAAAAAATCATAAAGAAAGGTATGTCAGGTCAACAGTGTTCTGTGGACTTAATGCAACATTGATCCTTGACAGTGAATTGACTTCTCTTGTGGGAAAATAAAGGTAACCTCAATCATTTAAAATCAGGAAGCCAGCACTGGCGTGCGAAGTGTTTCCCACCAAAACATCCGTGGATTTCTTACCAGCAGCTTGGTTAGAAAGCTTAGCACTTTATCTCAAGCATTATTTTACTTGACAAAGATGTTCTAATAATACCCCATGATTATAGACACACATGCAAACTCTCTACCCAAATGGCCACCTAGTTTGATAGTTTCTTCGAGATTTGAAAATGTCTAAGTTTGCTTAGCAACATGATTGCAGCTGCCAAACAAACAAACAAACA
This sequence comes from Mus musculus, assembly GCF_000001635.26. Classification (NCBI taxonomy): domain Eukaryota; kingdom Metazoa; phylum Chordata; class Mammalia; order Rodentia; family Muridae; genus Mus; species Mus musculus. The sequence goes on from NC_000075.6 coordinate 95,024,012, forward strand.
AACAAACAAACAAACTTACAGAGGCCAAAAATATGGTATATTCAGACAAGGGCTGAGAAGAGGTCTATAATTTGGTGATATGTTTATGATACTTTTAACTCTGTCTGTGACTATTTCACACATGCATCTACTAAATGTTTGGTCATTTTTACCTCACATTGCTCTCCGTCATCTCCCTTCCTCTCTGCTGAAACCCTTTCTCTTTCTAACAAATCTTCCTGCTACTTCATGTCTTTTCTTTATTTTACTAATGACCCAAGAAGTTTAATTGTGGTTGCTTGCATGAGCCTAAGTGGAGGGAAATTTACTGGAACATGGGAAGTTTATCAGTAGGACCCTCTCGTTAGCAGTCCATAGACCTTCGGTCAGTGAAGGCTCAGGAATCTAATGAACAACTTGGCATAGGGTCTATTGAATCCATACCTGACAAAATGATGATGGAGCCAGTCTTTCCCAGATTGTGAGCAGGTAACTACAGCAAAGATGAATTTGTGTATGCAGCAGCCATGTCATGTCCAGAAGACACACTCACTGCACTTTATGCCATCTGCTGCCTCTTGTGTTCTTTCTGCTTTCTCTTCCACAGTGTTCCCTGAGCATGAAGGGATTACGTGGGTGTTCCATTTAAAGCCATGTACTGCACTGCCAGTTGTTATGGGACACTCTACGCAGTTGTGAGTCTGTGCAATAACTGCTGCTCACTGTCAAAAGAAGCTTCTCTGACAAAGAAGGTTGAGAGCAATCCTAATGTCTGGATAGAAGTATAAGTAGTTAGAAGGTAGTTTAATACCATGTCCATTTAGCAAAACAACAGCATTAGGTTCCCCACTAGGGCTTATGACTACTGCAGCCATAGGCTACAGGCTTACAGCATCAGGTATGAGTTCCTTCTTGTGCCGTGGGCTGTAAATCCACTCACAAAGTGGTTGGTTACTTTGTGATACTCATGCCACTGTTGCCCCGGTGATCGAATCTTGCCCGTCATTTTGTTATTGTAGTTCATGGGGCCTACAGCTGGGTAGGATTGTTGTTGGCTTTCTTCCATGCTATAATACATCCTAGCACAGTAAGATATAGCCAGCAGAAAAGGGGACTTCACTATGTCAATAACCCAAGTGTGGTCTTGTCTGCAAGAGGGTCTTATTATCTAGTTCTGGTGGAAACCCAAGAATTACAATATCCTATATTGTCTGTGAGGCTTCTGAGGCCCCCCTTGAACAACTCATCCTGGGGAGGGATTCTCAAAGCAAAGTTTGTGGTTTAAAACCTTCAGCTTCTAGGGGAAGCTGTGCACCTCTTTAAACTGTGGGATGAGGTTGGGGCAGGGTATGTGTTTTAAATGCTCCCTTTTCTAAAAGGGAAGCAAGACTCCTCGAACACTGGTGGGGCTGAAATGCTTGCTTTTATTCATGGGGATGCTTGATTAGCCCATTACCATCACCAAAGAGATTAGCAAGACCAGTCTTCAGGAGATTTACTATATGTGGTCCCGATGTCCAAAGAAGGCTATGGGCTGTCTTCTGCGTCAAGCATCTGTGCCACCTGTCAAGCAGTAAGTGAATTGAATCTGAGCAACACCGAGATTAATTTGTTTCTACATATTATTACTAATAACTTTCTTAAAACTGCATAATATTCACAGTATTGCTTGGTGCAGTAGGGAAACCCTATATTAAATAGCTGCCCCCATTTTCAAACATCTTCAATGTTATGTATCTGTGTGGTGAGCCCATTGATGCCACAAATCAGAAGTCGCATTTGCCTCCCCAAAGCCTTTGAACCCCATAGCTGGGCAAGACAGCCAGGGATTACCAGCCTTTGTTTCTTAGTTGTTATTTTTCTTTCATTTCCCCCTCCACTTTCCTATTGTGAATACACTTAGTATAAACCTTATCATTTTACATGCACACTTATTAGATACATTCCTAAACTGTGTCATGTTCACCACCCGTACCCACACTCTTTTCATCTTGTAAAATGGAAAAATATATGCATTAAACAATAGCTCCTCATCCCTTCCAAACCCTGAGAAGCTAACATAGAACTTTCTGCTTCCATGGTTTTGACTATGGTGGGTTCCTCATTTAAGTGAGGTCCTGCCATTGTGTCTTTCTGTGACTGCATTTCCATAGCATTCTCCAGGTTTGTCACTGTTGTAGAATAATGCAGGGTTTCCTTCCTTTCAAGGCTGAATGACAGTCCCTTATGCATGTGTATAAATATTATATATTGCTTATCCAATCATCTGTCACTCTTGGGTTTCCTTTTTATCTTTTAGATATTATGAATAAACCTGCTATGAACATGAGTGCACAAATTTCTTTAAAGCCTTACCGACAATTTTAAATATATATCCAGAGGTAGAATTGCTAAATTATATAGCAATTTACCTGCTAATTACTTGGGAAACTGCCATCTCGCCTTCCATAGCAGCTGTAGTGTTAACACAGTCCCACCAAGAACCCAGCATAGAGTGCCAGTCTCTCTATGTTGTCCCCAGCACCTGTTTAGTTATCCTTTATGGAAGCTATGCTCTCAGTATGAGGTAGCAGCTTACTCTTTTGATTTGTGTTTCCTTGCTCACTAGTGATGCGTTGAGCATCTTTTCAGAAACACTGGCCATTCATCTTTTTGCTCATCTTAAAATGTGTCTTGTCTTTTGGTAAAAATTTCCAAATGTTCTGTTTCCTAAACATTGACCCCCCCCATAAGATAAAGGATTCAGGAATATTCTCTCCCTCCCTTTCCATTTGTTTCTGTGTTACTGGGATTATATTGTATTTTTATACATGATACCTTTGTCTTTTGATACACAACAGTTTTAAAAGTTTTCAGGAAGTCTAGTTTGTCTGTTATTTACTTTGTGTCCTCTGTGCCTTTGGTGTTATACCATAGAAACCATTGCCTAATCTGATGTCCCAGAGATTGGGTCTGTATTCTCCAAAGAATGCTATGGTTTTAGGCTTCGCTCAGTTGTCAGTACATTTTATATGTCTGTAATTTGGGAGTACAACTTCATTCTTCTGCACCTGGATATCCAGTTGTCCTGCTATCATTTGTCCAAAACTGCACTTGCATTTTGATTGATCTTAGCAGTTTTGACAAAAATATTTTGACCATATATGTGAAAGTTTTATTGTCATGTTACATTTTTTTAATCCCATGTTTGTCTTTTGCACTATACTATTGAGATACTTAGAGGGGTGAGTTCATATGTGTATGTGCGCGCTCACGCACTCATGCTTGTGTGTGTGTGTGCATGTGCTTATAGGCCATATAGGAAAACAAGGCTGCTATTCCTCAAGCAACACCCAAATGCTTTTTTTTTTTAACCACATCTCTCACTAGCCTGGAACTCACCCACTAAATGAGCCCCAGTATCCACCTGTCTCTTTATCCTCAGGGTTGGGTTTGCAAGTGACACTACCATCCCCAGATGTCTTTTTTGGTTTTTTTTTTTTTTTTTTTTGAGGTTTTTTTTTTTTGGTTTGGGGTTTTCAAGACGGGGTTTCTCTGTATAGCCCTGGCTGTCCTGGAACTCTCTTTGTAGACCAGGCTGGCCTTGAACTCAGAAATCCGCCTGCCTCTGTCTCCCAAGTACTAGGATTAAAGGCGTGCGCCACCACTGCCAGGCTCCCAGATGTCTTTTTAACATGGCTCTGAGAATGAAACTCTAACCTCATGCTCCCCAACCATTACTGAAGTTGTTCAAGCCATTATTGAAAGGTTTTGTTTTGTTTTGTTTTGTTTTGTTTTGTTTTGTTTTGTTTTGTTTTGTTTTGCTTTGTTTTGTAAGTTTTACAAACATGGAAGCTTGAGTCTTATTTTGTTCTCTTTCTTTTTCTCAAGAAAATTTTAGCTATGGAAGGTTGAGGAGGACCATTGAGACTCCATATGAATTTCCTATTTTTGCAAACAAAATAGTAATTTCAGGTTTTGATAAACATCAAATTGGGTAGTATTGATATTGTAACAATATTAAATACTAGAACATTTTATGACCATGGAAATGTTTCCATTTATTTCTAATTTTCATTTGTTTCACCATTTTATAATCTTAATCTTGTCACCTTGGTTTACACCTAAGTATTTTTTCTTTTTCTGCTATTGTAGATAGAATTACTTTTTATAATTTCCCTTTTAGATTTTTATTGTTGGCTTATTAAAATGCATCCAATGTTTGTGCATTCATTTTGCATCTTTCTACTTTGTTGAATTCATTTGTTATCTGTAATAGCTTTGTGTGTATGAAATCCATAGGATTTTCTACACATGAACTCTTCTCAAATCTGTGAACAGAAATTACTTTACTTCATTTGCAATGTGGATAACTTTATTCCTTTTTCCTCACTAGTTGTTTTGACTAGATTTCCTAGTAAAGCCTTGAGTAGAAACAGTGAGAGTGGGGCATCCTTTGCTTTCTTCTGGGCATGCAGAAGGAACTTCCACTACTGAGAGTAACATTTGATCTCACTTTTTTTCACACATGGCTTTTCCTATGTTGAAATAATTTTATTTGATTTCTAGTTCACTGAGCATCTTCTAGTCATGAACTGCTGATGAGAGACTAACAAATTAGCAGTGAGTAAGGGTGCTTTCTACTGAGTCTGACAAGAATTCTATTCCTTGCATTCCTGAAAATTATCCTATGATACACAACACACACACACACACACACACACACACACACACACACACACACACACACCCCTCTAAGTGAATAAAATAAAACTTTTTTTAAAAAGCCATTAAACTGGAAAAGTACTTTTCTTATATAAATTGCAATCATCAAGTGATCCCTCTGAATTCTTCTGGTATAGTTTGCCATTATTTGCAGTGGTGGGCCATTTTCCTGCTCTGAGAATGAACCTCACTAGGGCATAGTAAAGAATTATCTTAATGTGTGGTATTGAATTTGAATTAGAGTTTTGCCTTTCAGTAGTCATAAGAGATATCAGTCCAGTAATTTTATAGTAGAGTCTTTGCCTAGCTTTGATCTGAGAGCAGTGCCTAGAGAATGAACTAAAGAGGATTTCATCTTCCTCAGTTTCTTTTGAGGAGTTTGCAGGACACATGTTTTTCTTTAATGCTTGATAGAATTCACCCATGAAGCCACCAGGGCTTGCAATTTTCTTTCTGTGGAGATTTGTAATAGTGGTTACATCTTCTAATAGCTATAGGTGTGTGCAGCTATTTTGTTCACCATTAGTCTTAGTGTGCATTGTGTTTCTACCACTTTATCCATTGCATTTAATTATACACTGAACTTGCTTACACTTCTTACATTTCTACAGTGGATGATAATGTCTCCAGTTTAATTCTTTGATTTTAGCATTTTGAATCTCCTTTCATTTCTTAATGCATTGAGTTTAAGGATTGTCAATTTTGTTGACCTTTTCAAAGAATGGACTTATGATTATAATTATTTTCCCTGTATTATTTCTATCCTCTATTTTACTTATCTGTGCTCCAAACTTATTATTTCCTTCTATCTGGTAGCTTACTGGTTTGTTTTTCTTTTTTACCTAGTTCTTCAAATCATAAGGTTTAGTTGTTGGACAGTTGGTTCAAGATCTTTCTTGTGTTAAAGAATTAATAGCTATACATTTCCACTGCCATTTCATGAGTCTTGAAGAACTTCCTACATCATTCTCAGGCATCTCTTATTATTTTCTACCTTTCCTTCTGATGTTATCTTTAATTTATTTGTTGCCTGTATGCTTGTGTGAATATATGTCATCTGTGTACAAGTACTGAAAGAGACAAGAAAGGTGTGTTGGATCTCTGAGTCCTGGAGTTACAGTCAAGTAGGAGTCACCCAATGTGGCTGCTGGGAACGAACGGCATTGGGGTCTCTGAAAGAGCAGCAGGTGTTCTTAGCCACTAAGCATCTCAGCAGCCTCTCAGCCTCTGAAGTTCCCGCCAAGCAATCTGCTGACCAGATTAGCATATATTATCAAAGATAATATCAAAATAAGACTATCAAAGACTCTGTATATGGTAAGTCATGCAGTTTAGTGTTTAAGACACCATCTCCCTTAATGTGTGTATATTTGTCTTATTTTTATTGTGTTATTTTTATTATAAAACCTAAATATAATCTCTTTTCAGTGTTTATATGTTTGGGTTCACCTTAGTTGAAGTTCATTGGGTTTCTCAGATACTTATGTCCATATCTCTTATCAAACACATTATTCCTTCAAATATGCTCTTTGGCCTTTGTCTCTTCTCATATATGTCTGCTCGATTATCATCCTGCAGGTATCGTAGGCTCTCTGTATTTTCCTACCTTTCCCTTACTTTTCCACAATCTCCGTAGCATCCTTTACTCTCTCAGCAGTCTTCCACATGTTCAAATCTATCTTGGAATCCCTGTAGTGAATTGATAGATCAGTCAGTGTGTTTCCCATCTCCCAAAGGTTTCCTGATTCCTCTGGGTCTTCTACCTCCTTTTTATTTACACTCTGCTCACACATTGTGGTAGTATGAATGAGAAATGTCCTCCAGAGTCTCACCATTTCAATCCTTTCTTCCTAATCGGTGCTGCTGTTTGGGGAGGTTTTGGGTGGTGCATTGGGCTTCACATTATGCCACTGAGAAGTTGCTTTGAGATTACATAGATTCACCCTACTTCCAATGTGATCTCTCTGGTCCAAGATAGATACCCTCAGCTTCCTGTCTCCATGTGTGCCAACTGCTGTCATGTTTCCCCACCATGATAGACTCTTATCCTTCTAAAGCTATAAGCCAAAATAAACATTCTTCCTTAAGTTATCTTGGTCACGGTGTTTTATCACAGCAACAGTAAAGTAACTAATACATATACCATTTTTTGGAGTCTTTCCATCTATCCCTCTGCTTTGGAGCTTTTTAAAGGTAGCTATTTCAGTTTCTGCTAACAATCTTCTATCAGGTCTTTGTTGATTTTTCTTGCAAATAGCTGGCAAAAGTGAGGATCAGCTTTTTATTATGGTTGGAAATGAAACATTTTAATCTGATATTATGGCAACTCCAGAAAGCATGTATGCCCCCTGTGGTCTTTGAATATGCTTGCCCCCAGGAGTGACCCTATTAGAAGGTGTGGTGTTGTTGGAGTAGGTATGGCTTTGTTGAAGAAGTGTGTCACTGTGCAGGTGGGTTTTGAGACCCTCCTCCTCGATGCCCAGGAAACAGTCGTCTCCTAGCTGAAGTTGGAGCAGGATGTAGAACTCTCAACTCCTGCTCCAGCACTGTGTCTGCTGGGATGCTGCCGTGCTTCCTGCCATGATGATAATGGACTGAACCTCTGAACCTGTAAGCCAGCCCCAATTAAATGTTCTCTTAAAATAAGAATTGCATTGGTCATGGCGTCTGTTCACAGCAATGGAAACACAAACTAAAATGCCTCCTGCCCTGGGTTTGCTTTCTTTTGTTATTATTGTTTAGATTTATTTGTTTAATTAATTTTAAATTTATATTTATTTTAACTTCAGTGGACTGTCCTTATGTAAACAACCTGAGCTATAAGCGTCTTGGGCCCTTCTAAGCTTGTGGATTCCACTGGGCTCAAGCAACCACTTTCTAATTTCTCTTCAATAGGCAGGGTTTTTTTTCAGTGCCCTAGTTGTTAATAAATGGCCCCCACATTAGAAAAAGAGAAAAATGAAATCTCCAGGAACTCACTTCAACCAAAAGGACAGGGGCATGCCACACTGAGCAGAGGGACAGCAGCAATGGCTGCTGGTCTCTTTGTTTGTAACCAGTAGGACCAGCTACTGGTTAGCAGAGCACAAGTCCATGGCACTAGCCTACTGGTTCCTTCCAGCTGTTTGTAAGCAGCTTCAGAATCTCACATGTCTCTACCTGCCCTTTGATGGGCAGCTGTTTCTATGTTGTCCTAACATGTTCTCGTTGCTGTGATAAAAACAATGACCAAAAGCAACTTAGGAAGGAAAGGGTTTGTTTGGTTTGCATGTCTCAGTCCCAGTTCATCCTTAGGGGAGGCCAAGACTAAAACCCAGGGCCTAGAGGCAAGAACTGATACAAAGACCATGGACGAATGCTGCTTAGTGATTTGTTCTTCATTGCATACTCAGCCATAGCTCTTGTATATCCCCAAACCACTTGCCCTGAAGTGGCACCATACACAATGTCCCACTTAATTCATTAATTAAGAAAATGCACAAAAGAGGACAGGTCTTCTGTTCCATCTGGTGGAGGCATTTTCTCAACAGAGGTTCCCTCTTCCCATGCGACCCTGGCTTGTGTCAGATTGACAGAAACTAATGAGTATGTCTACTGAGAGGGGGAAAAAAAAGATCAGACTCAGACTCAAAACAATTTATTGTCCGAAGCTTGTACTGGATGTCCCAAACCTTCCAACTCTAAAGATCCAGAAGCCGTTACATCAGACACATCCCACCAGTATACCTGCTGTTCAGGTGAAGGAACACATCCCCGTTCTTTCTACCCTGCCTCTTCTCAGAATCTCCCTGTTGGAACATGTAGAGAGAAAGGGAGAAATTGGGCATCCCGTTTACAATTTCACAACCAATTAGAGAAGTAATTCCGAATTGAGCCCAGCCTTCCTTGACTATGAACTTAGAATCTCTCTTGTCTATGTGATGCTATCTGAGATTTAACCTCAAGAACATAAGTTTAAAACTATGCTTTCCCTGAAGCAAGTCAACCCCAGCATGTGTGGCATGTCTCTTCTGTCAACATCAACCTGGAATAGTTCACAAAACACTGAATACATGGGTGGGACCCGCCTACAGGCTGAGGCTTCACAAAGTCTCTACTGATGAGTGCCACACACAGAGTGTCATTTCTCTAAAGAAAATATAACACCCTCGACTTTGACATCTTGCCACAATAGGTACAAAGCTAAGGATGAGAGTGGGGGGATTGGATTTGGAGGAGAGAAGAGAAGTGAAGATCTGAAGCTTGTCTACCTACTTCACTGGCCTACTTTCTTCTCTGCCAGGCATGGCTGGCAGGTTCCCCAGGAATGTCTGCTGGAATTGTGGGCTAGGATAATGTAATGAGTAGGGTCAGAAAAGAGGGGGAGAAGCCACAGCAGGTGATCTGCTACTAAGTTGGGGGTGAGTCCAGGGGCTTGGATTTCCAGTAGAGGAGAGGTGAAGATCTGCAGGTAGCCTACCAGCTTCCCTGGCTAGTGTGGCTTGAAGGTCCCAAAGGAATGTCTGCTGGTGATAGGGCCTGAGATAATGGGATGAATTGCAGATAAGAAGGTTGGAGGAGGTCTGTGTGATCAGTTGGAGATGGAAGCAGAAGGGAAGGAGACGTCACAGAGCGGGGTGAGAACAGAGAATTAGATTTGGGAGAGAGAAGAGGAGAAGTAAAGATCTGAAGTTAGCCTACCTGCTTCCCTGACTGGAGTTATAACATCATTTTTACATTTGGTCATCCAGATATTCCCTCAGCACATATTTGTCTGTCGGTGAATGCTCTAAGGTGGGTATTCAGGTAAACAAAGACAAAGGTGCCTTTGAGAGAGACATTTGCCCTGACTTAGTTCTCTAAGTCCATACACTTCAGACTCAAATGTCAATCAAATAGAAACCTTAGCTTTCTGCCTCAGTCAATGGTGCCTACCATTTGATAAATCTCCTGTTTATCCACCCTCGCCATTTGTACACCTTTTGGCATTATACAGAAAGGGAAAAAAAATTTAAAGCAGAAGTGAACTCTTTTCAAACTTATTGGACTTAAGCTTTGCTTTCTCCCTTGGTACCACAGTTCATATCCTGGGAAAAGCCCTAACGGAGAGTCCTGATTTATATAAATATACTCAAATAGCTCGTGTTTGTTGTTATTGAAGAGAGCCATGTACAGGCTTTAGGCTCCATAAAACCTTGTCAGACTTACCTCCAAAAGTGGATGAACCAAGTGATATGGAGCTACAGAGGTGGCTCAGTGGCTAAGAGCTCTGGCTGCTTTTTCAGAGAACTTGGGTTCAGTTCCCAGCACCTACAGGCTGACTGACTACTGCTCCAAATTCCAGAATCAAGTGATCTGAAGGCTTCTCCTAGCTTCCACAGACACCACACAAACATGTAATGAACATACAAAACATGTAGATGGCCTGGTAATATTTTTCAAGTGAAGCACTCATTGTTCATGGCTGTTCCACAGACTAAACACACACACACACACACACACACACACACAAACACACACATCTGCCTCCATCCTTTGCCTCCAGAACAATTAAACCAGCAAAACAACAGGAAGACTGCAGACTGAATTCCTCCACTAACAGCCCCTCCTATACAATTCCACTGATGTGGACTAGTAGTGTGTATACACTAAGCCTTGGAACAGTATAGTGGGAGACGGATCGAGATCAGTTGGTGAGGATCTGGACCCCACTGTTTGACCTATCTGTCTTAAGAAGTCATTAATGATGACAAATGCTGTTAAAGAGTCAATCAAGGAGGTTAACCCTGAGACATATTTAAGACTTTCTTTAAATTCAAGACCAGGAGGCTGTAACTTCTCTGGTGTATCCTGTGACATGCAGCACAAAGAGCTTAATCAAAATGCTAAGCTCCTTTGAAGCCACTCCTGATTCTACATACAACCCTAGTAATGCCCCATTGAACAACCCTGCCCCAGCTCCCAGCTCCCTTGAAACCAAAGAGACTACACTCTGTGGTTTAAATTAAAGGAGATGTGTTTCACACAAATTAGCTTCCCTATTGATGTGGTGCATATTACAGAGATCAGTCTTCTTGTTTTAATTTAAACCCATGTGCTGCAATTTTTATTTAATTTAAAACTAAATAAGAGCCAGGAGCTGATAGAAGGAGGGAAAATGCCAAGCCTAATTGAGCCCTGGCAGCCTTTTTGAAACCACTGACTTGGGAACTACAAACTCCCAGACTGCGGAGTTTCCATGCCACTTTATCTGGCTGGGAGGAAGGCTAGGGAACTGTGGTTGTAGAAGGCAGAGAGCGTGTTAAAAAGCACCCTTCCTTGAATTCATTTCCTACCGGTACACTTGAAAGAAGACATGGAGTCCGTGATGTAGCCTCTCACAAAACTCTAGATGAGTTTTAACCAGGGGAATATGACCACATTACAAATTCCTATGAAAATTCATCCCTGAACTCATCACAGTCACAAAACTAACAATGCCAAGTTTGCGAGGCTTTGTTGACTGTGTTCAGTATCCAACCCATCATCCACTGGTACATGTTAACATTCACAGCACTGCCAGCATCGAAGGAAGGGGAGAAAGATGTGGAAACAAAGATTAAAACTCATTTTTATTATCAACATTTATTGCTTCTCCCTTGGCTGTGTAAAGGCCAGCACTCCGGCTAATATCCAGGGGAGTGTTGTGTTCTTCAGCTTAGGGTCAATGGGAGTACCAGTGCAGAGCTGGAGGCCATCTTTCCCTGTGTCATTTTGTGAAACAACAATTGTCTGTTATCTGAACATTTGAGACTCTGGCACAAAAGTATCCATATCTAGAAGAAACCAGCCAAGCAGACACCACAATGCCTTACAGAATCAACTAACTGTTAGCACATGGTTTCAGGGTCTCTGTTCTGTTGGTGCCACACAGTTCTGACGAGCATTGTAGTGGCAGGAGGCTGGAGCAGGGGCTAGTCTTCACTTCCTTGGTTGACTAGACTCAGACAGTACCCACAAAAGGAACCAAAGATTTGTCCCTATGGACTTTCCTTCAGAGACCTATCTTTTTAAGCTAGGGCTCAGTTCCTAAAACATCCACAGCCTCCCAAAGTCATAAGAAGCCAAAGACAACGTGTTCAAGCCATGACTTACCTGTAGGAAACATTTCCTATACAAACCATAGCAGAAGGAATAAAACTGAAGGTGAAGCATGAAGAAGGTCACGGGGTCAGCAGTGTCAAGAAACAGGAGTCTCTGTAGTCTTTCATAGACTAATGAAACTCTGTTGAGATGACTTAGTGCATCCCAGTCATCAATCGCTCTCTAAACGGGGCACTTTCATGCTCTCTTAATCCTGAATACCTGTGCTAGTATTCTATCTCTGTGACCTGAATAATTCTCAACTTGACATAACCTAGAGTCACCTGAGAAGAGGGTCTCAATGAGGGACTATTTACCTGGGGTAAGTCTGTGGGCCTGTCTCTGGGAGTTATCGTTAATTTATGTGGGAAGATCCAGCCCACTGTGGGAAGCACCATCCCCTAGGTTGGGGGATCCTGAACTATAGTAAGAGTGGAGGAATTGGAATTATCACAGGCAAGCAAGCAAGCAAGCCAGAATGTATGTCTTCATTTCTTTCTATTTTTGACTATGGATGTAATGTGATCAGCTATCTTAGTCTCTTGAGGCTGTGACTTCCCTGTAGACCATAACATGGGATTGTGAGTTGAAATAAACCCTTTTCCCATAAGGTTCTTTGTTGTCTTACCACAGCAAGAGAAGTGAAACTAGAATAGAGAACAAAGACTTACTTGCTCAGTTTTCAGTGTTTCTGTCAATGGTCACTTTCCACTGTAGCTTCTACACCATGGTAAAGCAGAATATCATGGTGGGAACATAAAATGGACCCTCTTATCTCATGGCAAATAGAAACACAAAAGAGATGGGAAAATGGCAAGGACAAAACACCCTTCAAAACCATATCCCTTCTACTAACTGGGCCTTACCTCCCACCACCTCCCAATAATGCCATCAAATTATGAATCCATCCATGTACAATCAGAGCCCTTTGGTTCTGTCTCTTCTCAATGACGGGATCCATTAGCTGAAAACCAGCTTTAAATAGATGAACCTTCTAGGGACCATGTCATATCTAAACCACACCAATACCCAAAGTATTGACACTGTCAACCAAGAAACTTGGCATTCCCTGAGCACTCATCGTGACACTGAGCTTGATCTAATTCTGACAGTCTCCAGGTAATTCAAGTGTATAAATTTGAGAAGAACATTCCCGAAAGTCACTACAGTTCATGACTTCTGTCCTGAGACTATCGATTCAATTTATTCCTCCCATGTCACTGTGTTATGTTTGCAGGGCTGTCTAACCAGCCTGGACCACAGGTGTTACAGTAGCTGCAAATGTGTGGCAACACACTTGTAGATTATAATGTCATGTCAAAAGATTGGACATTTCTGATAGCCTGTCTTAGGCGCCTCCATTTATCATCTGATCAGCACGGCACTACTGACTTAGTTACTGAATGCCTTCCAATCTATTCACGCTAATATCCTTCTTCTAACCCACCTTTATTTCTTAGTAATTCGATTGATTCATCAGACCTCAACTTGGACTTTTCTTCTTAGAAGGCTTTGTAACACCTCGAGTCTGAGTTGATATCCTTCTTAGCTCTTTCTATGGCCTCCAGTATCATCATTTCCTAAAAGCCATTCTATTCTACCATGGTTGTCAGTCTGTCTACCTGTATCCCCTCTCTGTTGGGAGTTTTGTAATTGCATGATGCTTATCTTTATAACTTGGCCCCAGAGCACTGCTTGAAGAAACTGAGCAGCCTTCTGCATATACTTGGTAGATAATAGGAAAATAAATGAACAATGTAACAACATTGTCCACCCAACTTAAATGGTATGTTTAATATATATTGTCATTTAAGAATTATCCATTCTATCTTGTTTTATTTCTAGAAGCTTTGTATTATTACAGAATTGCCCTGTTGTCTCTTACCAGCCTTACTCATTTCCACAGGTGGGAGATAAGCAGCAATAATTTCAAAGGAAGAGATTAATAAATTAAATCTACTATTATCTAGCCTGAACATTGGTAACAGTAATATTGGTAACAAGCCCTCAAAAATAAAATGTGAATTTGAAAATGTTTTCCAAATCTTTGTTTGCTTTATGCTGGGGGAATGTGTTTGCTTTCTTATTAAAAAACCCTGGGGTTATTTGAATCCAAAATAAAGCTAAACTTGTTATACTTAGGCAGATAATTTCTTTAACTGTGTGTTCAAGCTTATCTAAAACTCTGATGTGTAAGGACCCGTGACAGGGGTTTGTCTTTCCTTTCTCTTCCTTACACTCCTAGAGAAGAAAGACAGCCCAACAGTATTGCCCTCTGAGTATCCCCTACTCAACCTAAAATCCAGGGCTCCCCATCTCCTGTGCCCCGTCTCCTCCCTGCCCTGGGCCTATCTTATGTAATTGATTAGTTCAGCAGTAAGCCACTAACCAACTAATGGAGCACAGAGATAGAACTTTTTCTCCATTAGAGGATATGAGTGTCAGAGCCCCATCTCTCTCAGGTGGGAAACACTGTGGCCTGGGGCAGGCATTAGTGAGTGGTGACTACTATAGGTCTTCTGAGGTCTTATAAGTGGGACGGGGTTAATCAGCTTATGCAGGAAACGAACCACAAAAATGTTTTAACCACCGTGTCAAGCAATCACGGGAAAAGTCATCTTGATAATGGATGAGCATGCACAGCACTGTTGTGGCAGAGCAGACAAGCATCACAGACCCACATGGATCACAGCTCCCATTAGCTCCTCGCGCTTTCACCCACTGGGAAAGGGTTGTATGATTGTGGTGAATACAGAATAGCTGAACCAGCCAAGGACGGTGACCAGCCCATGCATTTGTTTCTTCTGATAGGAAGTCAAAATATTATCATTCTTCACTTAACTCCAAAGTACATTTGTAGTAAGAATTACTTGCTCTTGCATTTTTAAGCAGCAAGTTAGATTCTGATGCTTGGCATGCCACGGTATTTCATAAATAGCAGCTACCGTTTTGTCTAAGTACAAGGAATTCAGGCTCTAAAGTGGATCCCACCTTTTGTGAGTCACTGGTTCTAACCCACAGCTTCCTAGATTGCCAGATAGAAAAAAAAATCCCTAGCCTAGGTACTTAGTGTTGAAAACCAAACTATACAGCTGTCTTAAGGCTGGAGAGATGGCTCAGCTGTTAAAAGTATTTGCTGCTCCTACAGAGGAAGAATAGGGCAGGTCACAACTGACTAGAACTCAAGTTCCAGAGGATCTGGTACCCTCTTCTGGACTCTACAGGCACTGTACTCATGTAGTGCACATACAGATAATCAAGTACACACACATGCACATAAACAAACGTAAGGTTTGTTTTTGTTGTTGCCAATGTTGTTGGGTTTTTTTTATTTGATTTAATTTTTTTTCATGTATTCACTTTACACCCTGCTCACTGCACCCTGCCCAGTAACACCGACCCACAATCCTTCTCCTCCTCCCCTTCTCCTATGAGTGGATGGGGTGTCGCTGGGTATCCCCTCACTCTGGCATTTCAAATATCTTTGATATTAGGTGCTTCCTTTACCACTGAGGCCAGACAAAGCAGCCCAGCTAGTAGAAAATATCCCATGAATAGGCAACAGCTTTTGGGATAGCCCCATTCCAGTTGTTCAGGACCTACATGAAGACCAAGCTGCACATCTACTACATATGTTCAGGGAGGCCTAAGTCCAGCACATGTATGTTCATTAGTTAGTGGTTCAGAATCTGAGAGCCCTAAGGGTCCAGGTTAGTGGACTCTTGTTGGTCTTCCTGTGGAGTTTCTATTCCCTTCCAGCCCCACAATCATTCCTCTTATTCTTCTATAAGAGTCCCCAAGCTCCATCCACTGTTTGGCTATGGGTGTCTGTATCTGTCTGAGTCAGCTGCTGCATGAAGCCTCTCAGAAGACAGCCATGCTAGACAGGTACCTGTCTGTAAGAATAAGAGAGTTTCATTAATAGTGTCAAGGATTGGTACTTGTCCATGGGACTGGTCTCTGGTTGGGCTGGTTATTGCTTGGCAATCCCCTCAGTCTCTGCTCCATCATTTCTTGTAGACAGGAGAAATTTTGGGATGAAAGTTTTGTGGGTGGGTTGATGTCTCTATCACTCCACTAGGGTTCCTGCCTGGCTATAAGAGGTCAGAACTCTTCAGATTCCATATCCCCAATGTACTGAATTACATCTAAGGTCAACTCCATTGATTCTTGGGCACCTCCCTTATCCCAAGTCTCTGTCTCAGTCTGCAGATGCCTCCTACCTCCTCATGCCTGACAGTTGCAGATATCCATTCATTTTCATGGCCTTCTAGTCATCTCTCTTGTCCTCCACACCTGATCCTGAACCTCCCATTTCTCCTCCATCTCCCCTCTCTTCCAGTTCCCTCCCTCAATCTGCTTCTTGTGACTATTTTATTCCCCCTTCTAAGCTTCCTCAATTGTGCCTTCCTTCTTGTTTATCTTCTTTGGATCTATGGAGTATAACATGATACCTACATTTTACGGATAATATTCACTAATAAGTGAGTACATATCATATATGTCCTTTTGGGAGTGGGTTACCTTACTCAGGATGATATTCTCAAGTTCCACCCATTTGCTTTCAAAACTCATGATGTCTTTATTTTTAATTGTTGAATAGTATTCCATTCTGTAGATGTACCACATTTTCCTTATCCATTATTCAGTTGAGGGACATCTAGGTTGTTTCCAGTTTCTGGTTATTATGAATAAAGCTGATATAAACATAGTTGAGGAAGTATCTTTGTGGGATGGTGGAGCATCTTTTGGATATATGCTCAGGAGTGATATAGCACCCTATTTTTTAATTGGGTTATTTGGGTTGTTGGTGTCTAACTTCTTGAGTTCTTTGTAAATATTAGATATTAGGTCTCTGTCAGATGTAGAGTTGGTGAAGATCCTTTCCTAATCTGTAGGCTGCCATTTTGTCCTATTGACAGTGTCCTTTGCCTTACAGATGCTTTGCAGTTTCATGAGGTCCCACTTATCAATTGTTGGTTTTTAGAGTCTGAGCTATTGGTATTCTATTCAGGAAATTGTCTCCTGTACCAATGCATCCAAGGGTATTTCTCACTTTCTCTTCTATGAGATTTAGCATATCTGGTTTTATATTGAGGTCATTGATCCACTTGGAATTGAGTTTTTTAAGGATACTTGAAAAGTCAATCCTGCCAAGGAACTGACACCTTGAGACACACAGAGGGGATGTTTGTTTGTTTGCTTGCTTGCTTGTGTGCTTCCCTTCACCACCATAGATGACAATTTGATAGGCCATATGCAGGCATAAATCCCGAATCACTACATCAACCAAAACGTTAAAAGTCAAAGTACCAGTTTGTATATGAAAAAATATAGTGTTCCCCTCCCCCCACAAGTATCCACAAGTATCCATGTAAAACAGAGATGCCTTTTGGCATTTTACAGATTATGAGAAAGTTACTGGATCTCAAAATGACCAGACTCATTTATCTTTTGAGATAGTGTAACTAACAAAATCATGTGAAACCCTGGCATACTCAGTAATGAGAGATTATAACCCAGAATAACACTGTTCCCTGTGTTCTGGGAATAAGGTCTTAGAAGGATACAGGGGCATGCGCAATTTGGTCACTCTGTGCTAGAATTTTCATGTACACTTGGGGCTTTCAAGATGTCCACAGTGAACCAATATTTTATTGATATTTTTGACCAAATTAACCTGTACTTATCCACTGTGGCAAGCAAACAGACCACATAATTCTACCCTATTTCCTGCCTGAATTTATTTACTAATTGCTTGTCAGCTCAGAACATGGAGTAGATAAAACCATAGAAAACTATTAACATAAGCAAACCAATTTCAAAAAATTAGCTTCTATGCACCAGCACAAATCCCTTGTAATATTTGCCTCGGGTTCTATAGATAGAGCTCGAAAGAAACCAATAGAATTGATTCAAATAAGTTATATGTGCAAATGAGCAAGAAGCAGTTGAGTTTACAAATGCCTTGCGCTGAACACCCATAGGGCCATTTAGTAATTCAAAATTTTGTAGCATTAACTCTGATATATTGATACGGTTCAAACACTGGTCAGCTAGTGTTTCATGCATTGACCAACTTCTGTAGTAAGATAAGACTTCTTGCTCTGCCTCCCAGCCTCCAGAAGGCTCTGCCAGGAATCTCTTTCAAAGAGGATGACTGATTCCTGATGAGAGAAGGAAGAACACCCAGGTTGCTAATCTGTGACTCATATAGTCTTTCCCTCTATTTGCAAGATGGTCTCTTGTGTCATCAAGGCACCCACTAAGGCTCTACACCCTATTGAAGTGATTTTCAATCCCATAGCAGATATGTAAGTACATGTGTTAAAGTTTGTTGATGTGGGAGCCTTCCCCCCCCCCCATCTTGTCTTCCTTCCTTCCTTCCTTCCTTCCTTTCTTTTTTTTCTTTTCGTCTTAATCTGTATTTTGCCAAGGCTGGCCTAGGAATTAACTTTGTAGTCCAAATTTTCCTGACTAATGCCTCAGCTCCCAGAGTGCCTGAATTGCATGTCTGAGGAATGTTTTCCTCTTGGGAAAGATGGGCACTGCCCTTCGATACGTTTCTTACAATGACACTTTTCCTGGTGGAGTGCTCATTCCAGCCACCAGAGGAAATGAGAGCTTTGATGAGATTGAGTCCAAGTGTGCTGGTTAGTTTTTGTCATCTTGACACAAACCAGAATCAGCTGGGAAGAGGAAAGCTCAACTGAGGAACCACCTGCATCACATTGGCCTGTGGGCACGACTGTGGGGGCACTTTCTTGATTAATGCCCCTGCCTGGCAGGTGGTGTATGTTAAATAGGAAAACAACATGAACAAGAGTAATGGAAGGCCAGTAAGTGGTATTCCTCTGTGGTCTCTGTTTCAGTTCCTGTCTCTGGGTTCTTGCCTTGAGCTCCTCCCCTGTCTTCCTTAGGTGATGGACTATAAAGTTTAAGATGAAATAAACCCCCTCCTCTCCAAGTTGCTTTTGGTCCATATTTTATCACAGAAACAGAAAATCAAACTAGAATAATGAGCCAAGCACGTTATTTTTGTCTAGCGTACAAGATTAACATGGCCTGGGAACTCTAGAGATGCACAGTTTCAGTAGGGCATAGTGGTGTATGGCTTTAAAGCACTTGGGAGGCAGAAGCAGGTGGACCTCTATGAGTTCAAAGCTAGCCTGATTACATAGTGAACTCCAGGACAGGCAGGATACATAGTGAGACTCTCTCTCAGAATGAAAAAAGGCACAATGTTTAGTCTACCACAAGCCTAATAAATAAGAAGTCAAGTGTGGAAACCTGTGACTATATTCAAGTATGTTTTGGTGGCAGGTAGCCATCTTTTGGAAAGCAGC
This sequence comes from Mus musculus, assembly GCF_000001635.26. NCBI lineage: Eukaryota > Metazoa > Chordata > Mammalia > Rodentia > Muridae > Mus > Mus musculus. Next base: position 95,043,142 of record NC_000075.6, read on the forward strand.
CATTACAAAAGAAATATTGCTATTGTTTATAACATTGTTATAATGCAAAATAAATATCTTAGATTCAAAGTGAGGTTACTAAACCCTAGGAATCCTTGACATTTAAGTCCAGTTATCTATTGTGCTGGATATTTTGCCCTTTGGGAATGTTTGCAGCATCCCTGGCCTCTGCCCTATAGATGCCATCAGAATCTCACTAAGTCCCAAACCCCAAGACACAGCCAACATCCCTGCTTCTGAACACCCAGGGCACACATAAATGTTTCCACACCCTGCCAAATATTCACTGGGGGAAGATTGCCCCAGTTGAGAACTTCTAATCTAAATGGAAAGTTTTGGGTTCACCTCTTGAGCACGGCCCGGTCAAGAGCTGAGTGTGGCTCTCAGAGTGTTGACTATCTTTGGAAAGCCTCTGCAGGAGTTTCAGCAAACATTGAGGATCAGCCCCTGGTATACAACCACATCCATCTTCACTACAGAAAAATAAACTTCCAAAGCCAGAGGCAGCTCTGCATGCTGACTTCAGAGCTGTGGCAGAGCTAATCCCATCCCCAATTACCCTTCCTGCTGCCCAGGGCTTCCAAAAGCAAACTTCATTCCAGATAAAAAATATATTGCAGTTATGTTACATTCCTTGTGCTCAGCCTTGAGTTTTAGAAATGCAAGTTCATGGAGAGATGAAGGAAAGAAAGTTCTTCTTGTCTAATACAAGCTTGGTTTGTAGAAGGACTCAATTTATTTCTGAATGTAGACGATTTTTCCTCTGCAAACAATCTGTTGGCTTCCCTTCCCTGTAGAAAAAATGATGTTGAATTGAAAATGGAACTGCATGGCAAGGTTGCACGATTCAGGAAAGTGTATTTTGAAACCAGACTGACATTTTTGCTGAAAGTAGTTACCCTGTGCAAGGTCATACGACTTTAGCAAGTGTAAAAGCTATACATAATTCAATTGTAGACTCGACTTGGGCTTTGATTTACCAGCCTAATAATAAGAATGTGTTAGATCTTTGAAATAAACCCCCTCACAGAGTTAAAGTGAGGGGGTGGGGGTGCCTAGACACACTTCTATTCCTAATGGAAAGATAGGAAGCAGAAAGACACTTCCAAAGGACACTTCTTTTAAAGGACAGATCAGTTTCTCAGCAACATTTATGTATCCCAGTCCATCTACTGCTCATTTCCTTTTGGGTTCTAGGAACACTTCCAAATGCAAAAGTGACCTTTCCTTCATCCATTCATTTAGGCATTCGTCACTAGGTAAGCTTGAGGAATGCTCACCCTGTGAGAGGCTCCATTTTAGCACCAGGGGTATGTCACAGCAAGTGCCAGCACAGATGACGCTGCTATTCCCAAGTTCACTTTCTAATCAAAAGATAACGTAAATAAATAAATAAATAAACAAATAAAATAGATATCAAAGACAATATAGATAGATAGATAGATAGATAGATAGATAGGTAGATGACAGACAGACATAAAGGTCTTCACCTTCACTGTGATCAGGTGGTTAGGCAGGCTCTCTGACCTAAGAGGAGGAATAACCCTGGGACTACCTGGGAGTGGCAGTGTTGGAGGGAAGGGAAACATGGCAGCTGAGGTGAATAGTGAGTACAAAGACCAAGAAACAAAACGAGTGCATGCAATAAACTTTACCTTCCTGTACTTTGTAAATTGCTAAGTACCCTCTCCTCCCTCTACTCTCTAATACGAGGATTCTAATTGGACTCTTTTATCTGAGCATCTGTCCACTCAACCTCTCCTCTTGGGAGACTAATTGGCCTCTCACAGGAACATGGCTATAATATAAGCCTTGGTAGTTGGTAACCCTCCTCCCTTGGCATACACCTTAACAAGCACACTCCTCATATAGTTCCTCCTGATTCCTCTGTCAGCTCAGGAAAAGTGTCCTGGCTAACCTCTGCACAGGTTCTCATCAGACCCACCAACAAGGACTGCGGTTTTACCATGCCGGGACCTACCACACTCCTACCCCAGTGAGCATGCTTACCAGCTCTCTGGATTCAGGCATCAAGCCCACTGGCCTCCTGTTTTCAGCCTAGAAATCTGACTTCGATACAGTAGCCTGGGTTCCTCTTTTAATCATTGAATAGATGAAATCACTTTCTTGTGCAAGACCTTCCTAAAGTTTCTCATCTCAGAATAACATCCAATCACCTTACTCTTCACAAACCCGTCAATATTTGCTCTGTGATGTCTATAGCATCTCCTCCTTCCCCAGTCCCAGGCCTAACCACTTCATCTTACTCCAATCACAGTGCCTTCCAGCTCCCTCCCTCAGAGCTCTGCTCAAGCTTCCCAAAGGTGAGCAGGTGCTGGCCAGGCGTCTCTGCTCAAGTGTCACTAACCTGAGAGGCTTCCCTAAGCATCCTAAACACTGAACCCATCATGTACACACACCCTGCTATGGTTTTCTTCCTAGCATCTTACATATCTGCCCTGGGTGCACCTATAAGTCAAGAGCTGTCTCTCATTTGCTACCCAACTCTGTATCCTGAAGGAATTGAAGAATTAAGTAAATCAAACACAGATATTGGCATCTCCTATCTAGAAAGTCTGAAGTCAGTGCAATTGTTCACTTTAAGAGCAATGTTGAATTCCACATCCATGATACTGTGGGAAATCTAAGAACTACTTTTAAAAGATGTAATTTCAACCTTTTGAGAGATTGAGAGAAAAGAACATAACACATTAAATATTGACTCATCCCAATTATAATTTAGTAATACAAGTGGTATGATCAGTCTGTTGTATAGGATTTTGAAGAGTGAACAATGTGACTAGAGAATTTTAAGCACCCGTGAGAGTGCAGGTTGGGCAGAAACATAGTTCAAATGGGCAAACACTGGAGAAGCACAAAGGAAATGCAGAATTCTGGACATGAAGCAAGAGACTGAGTGAGCTTATGGCATAAAGACAACTTTCTTGTTTATGGAGTCTCTCAATGGAGAGCAGACAAAAGAAATAGAGTGGAGTTTTGATTGACAGGTTTCTATGAACCGTGGGAAGCTGCGTGCTGAGCTGACTTGTAACCTCATCGTAAACTGGGATTGGGAGACCTCTCAGAGACATGGAGGAGAGTGTGGGGTTCATGATGCACACAGCATACTCTCAGCTGATGTAGAGTTGAGGTGTGAGGTGATGGCCTTGGGCCACCATAGCCAGTGGCCTGAGCAAGTACCTTATTCTTTGCTACCTAATATAAATCTTCACTAAGCTCCTGGCATTAATGACAGTATGTGGTTTTAAGTTCTGTAAGATTTCATTATGCACCTTAATTGAAGACCACAAGTCAAGCCTTAAAATGTGCACTTAGAAATGAGCTAACTTCTGGATATTATAAATAGGCTGCTATGAACATAGTGGAGCATGTGCCCTTTATTACAAGTTGGAGCATCTTCTGGGTATATACCTAGGAGTGGTATTGCTGGATCCTCAGGTAATACTATGTACAATTTTCTGAGGAATCACCAAACTGATTTCCAGAGTGGTTGTACCAGCTTGCAATCCTAAAAGCAACAGAGGAGTATTCCTCTTTCTCCACATCCTCTTCAGCATCTGCTGTCACCTGAGTTTTTGATCTTAGCCATTCCAACTGGTGTGAGGTAGAATCTCAGGGTTGTTATTCATTTCCCTGATGACTAAGGATGTTGAATAATTTTCTCAATCACTCGGTATTCCTCAATTGAGAGTTCTTTGTTTAGCTCTATACCCCATTTTTAATAGGGTTATTTGGTCAAAAAAGAAAAAAGAAAAAGAAAAAGAAATGAGTTAACAGGGACTATAGAAAGGGCTCAAGGGTTAAGAGCATTGTCTGCTCTTCTAGAGGACCTGGATTTCTTTCATGGTACTCAGATGACAGCTCACAGCTGTCTGTAACTCCAGTTTCAGGAGAGCTGATGCTGCCTTCTGGCCATCTGAGGGCACTGGACATATCCGTGGAGCACAGATATACTCAAAGGCAAAGTACCCATACATATAAGCAAACAAATAATTTTTAAAAGTAAATGAGGTAACAGCAATGAAGCAGCCTGCTTAGGCTCATGCAAGGCATCATCCTAAGAGCACATTCCAAAACCCTTGAACCTCAACATAAGACCTTCTGAGATTAAATAATAAAAAGGTAGGCACTGGATTTCCAGAAAATTATTCAACTATTACATCAAACTATAAAATAACCATCATTTTCTGTATGTAATCTGGACTCGTGAAAAATCAGAAATCTATCCAGCCATTGATTTGCTCAATATATATTCACTGAACATCGATTATGTCCCTGGTCTTGCTCTAGCTGCTGCTAGTAAACAGAGCCTGACAATTATAAAGCATTATATGGAAGCTCTGAGGGGAACTGGGCTGTTCCAGGAATACAAGGCAGCTTGTCCTGTGCTCAGACCTCAGAGGAGGCTTCCTAGAGAAAGCAGTGTCTTAGCTGAACTCTAGAGAGTACCTTGAACGCAATGTATGGCAGGGGAGGGGGCAGGAGAAAGAATCCAGATAGAAACAGATAAGTCAGGGATGTTACACTCAGGCTCACACATGGCACATCAGTTGGTGTGGGTCATGAGTGAGCCAGCATGATCTTTGTCGTCTCTCTTCATCATTTCCCTTTATCAGCCTATAGTTTCAAATCACCCTTTTTATACATGCTTTATTTTGTTTGTTTGCTTGTTTTTGTTGTTGGTGGTTTTTTTTTTTTACATTTTAACTTTTTTTATTACGTATTTTCCTCAATTACATTTCCAATGCTATCCCAAAAGTCCCCCGCACTCTCCCCCACCCCACTCCCCTACCCACCCATTCCCATTTTTTGGCCCTGGCGTTCCCCTGTACTGGGGCATATAAAGTTTGCCTGACCAATTGGCCTCTCTTTCCATTGATGGCCAACTAGGCCATCTTTTGATACATATGCAGCTAGAGTCAAGAGCTCTGGGGTACTGGCTAGTTCATAATGTTGTTCCACCGATAGGGTTGCAGATCTCTTTAGCTCCTTGGATACTTTCTCTAGCTCCTCCATTGGGGGCCCTGTGATCCATCCAATAGTTGACTGTGAGCATCCACTTCTGTGTTTGCTAGGCCCCGGCCTAGTCTCACAAGGGACAGCTATATCGCGGTCCTTGCAACAAAGGCTTGCTAGTGTGTGCCATGGTGTCATCATTTGGAGGCTTTTTTAATTAGGTATTTTCTTCATTTACATTTCCAATGCTACCCCAAAAGTCTCCCGTACCCCCCACTTCCCTACCCACCACTCCCACTTCTTGGCCCTGGCGTTGCCCTGTACTGAGACATATAAAGTTTGCAAGACCAATGGGCCTCTCTTTCCACTGATGGCCAACTAGGCCATCTTCTGATATATATGCAGCTAGAGACACGAGCTCCGGGGGGGTACTGGTTAGTTTATATTGTTGTTCCACCTATAGGGTTGCAGACCCCTTTAGCTCCTTGGGTACTTTCTCTAGCTCCTCCATTGGGGGGCCTGTGATCCATCCAATAGCTGACTGTGAGCATTCCTTTAACACACCCCCTAATACACCCCATCCCAGTTCTCCTTTTTAATATTTATCTAGGGATTTCATATATGAGTACACATATATTTGCATCATTTCTGCCCACCTCTCCCTCCAACTTCTACCTATATCATTCTGACCAACCCCTCTAGAAGTCATGAAATCACACACACACACACACACACACACAAACACACACACACACAACTACTGGGCCCAATTAGTATTGCCTCTGTTTGCATATGCTTAGGCCTGACCCCTTAGGATTGGGGTCTCATCCCTGTTCCTTATTTCTTCATCAGCCACTGAGTGCCTATAGCTCACCATCAAGGAATGGGGCCTTTTGGAATTTTCCTCCGTTCATGTTGGTTGGCATGATAACTTGATGAGAGGCTTATTGCTGAGAGTTCATGGCAACACCCCTATCATATGCTGAGGGATCTCATGGCCATCATCTGGACCAAGATCTCTAGGCTCTTAGAATCTTTCTGTTCCTTCCTCTGAGATGTTCCCTGAGACTTAAGTGTAGAGGTGAAGTTATCTATGTACCACTTGGATCTAGCATGCCACAGTCAAACTATAGTTTGACCAGTTGCAAAGTTATCTGAGTAGTCTCTGGTCCAAAAAGAAGTTTCCTCAAAGAGATGCAAGAGCTGTACCTATCTACGGGTATAAGGATGAGTATTTTGAAGCATTTAGAAAACAACTCTGTTACTTTAGTAATCTGAAAGTAATTGGTTCTCCTCTAGGGCCTATGACATAGGTTTGTGACTAGATTTACAGTATCCAGCATAAAATCCCTGTAATTCTCTGGGTGGTGTCCCCAGGACTTGGGTACTATCTTCATATTCTAAAAAGTAATTCAGAGCAATTTTGATAGTCTATATCGCTTGGAGGAGTCTCTTGAACCCCTCTAGACAACAACTTGAAGGTAAATATTCCTTGCTTGGTACTGAGTTTTTTGTTAGATATTGCTCCTTGGGGCAATATTATCTCATCAGGTAGGATGACTCCAGTAAAACCATATGCATGCAGAGACTGGAGAGATGTCTCTGGTTATTAATACTAGTGGCTCTTCCAGAGGACCTATTTCCAATTCCTAATTCCCAGCACCCACACGGGGGGTCACAACCGTCTGTAAATCCAGTTCCAGGATATCTGGATATCTGGTGCTCTTTCCTGTCATCTACAGGTGCCAGGCATGCATGTGAATGCAGACATACATATGGGCAAAAGATCCCTACATAGAAAGTAAAAGTAAATACAACAATTAATTTAAATGTATGTATGTATGTATGCATGTATGTATGTATGTATGTATATCCACACCCTTGTATGTGAATGTGTGTGCTGGTTGGCATGATTACTTGGCAAGATCTTTGTAGTCAGCCATATCATTTCAGAGTTCATAGGCGCAGCACTCCTACCATATGCTGAAGACAGGCTCCCACAACAGTTATCTGCGACCCTAGGCTCTTACAATATTTTATTTCATTTTATGTGCATGTGAGTGTATGTGTGTGTGCAGATCTGTGTGTGTGTGTGTGTGTGTGTAAGCAAGCTTATAAAATGGTGATTCCCATAACATCCTTAGTGTTATTTTCCCTCCTCCCTCTCTCTGCATACTGTAAGACAGTCATGTTTGTAGGACTAAGTGCCTTAGAGAGGATGAACCTTCCTATCTGCACTCTCATTCTGTGTTTTGGCTAAAGCTAGGCATATAATGGGTGCTCAGGAAATATTTACAGTTTTGTATTACAGCTTTGCACCTTAAATAAGAGTGCCTAAAGAGATATTTATATTCCCGCGGTTTAAATGTAGCTATATATATCTGACCTGGACCCATTTGCAGCACCTTTGCAAATGTGTAATTGATTAAATGCTTCACTCGTGCTCTTTAAAGATAAACAGGAAACTGCACATTTTCTGCAGCAGGGGTCCTTGCTGGAAATCTTTCTTTGGCTCAATAGTGTTCTATTGTTATGAGCAGAACATCAATATAATTAACATAAGAAGCCCTTAGAGGCCAATTTTAAATGAAACCACATTTAATTGTAGGTATTTCCTTTATTCCCCAAGATGATGATAACTTTGCAGTTGGACATGTAACGTGTGTCAAAATCCCTACAAAGTCAATCTTTTCAAAGCAAAATTGTAGAGTCAACCAGTTCCCAGAAGTCCAGAATTACTTTGACAACTTGACTGAAACAAAGAGAAGAAGAAAAGTAAACCAAGGGGTCCAAGTACCCAGAAAATAAAATCAAATTCAAGTTTTGATGTGCTCTAAGTTTCCCTTTGTGGAAGCAAAACTGTATATATTTTTTGGAAGTAATGTTTTGCTACAATGAAAATCCAAAGATCGATATCAATTTTTTTTAACATCTTAGTATTTTGCCAGTAGCCAGAATGATTTTTTTTTCTATTCTAAAATCCTCCATGGCATAAATCCATGGTGTTAAGAAGATAGAATCAGCAGGCCCAGAACTCCATATAGGAGGCAATCGATATATGTGCATTAATCAAAGCAATGAGTGGCCATTGATTAGGCATGTGCACGGGCTCTGGTTGTGTGAGGACGAACTTGCAGAGTCACAAGGGACAAGCAGATCAGGACAGCACTTCATCTTCTCTGGGGTTCTGAGGCAGCTTCTCTTTGTCCACTCCACAAGCTCAGCACCCGCAACAACAGTGCTGCCAGACCATGTCACCTGTGGTAAGTGCCACGTGGTAAGTGCCACGTGGTAAGTGCCATGTGGAATGTCTCTCCTCCAAACACCCTCACCTCTGAACTTCCCTGGATGCCCATTCATTCTTAGCCATCCCTTCCCAATGTCTTGAGTTTGGACATAATAGATATTTCCCAACCTACCATGTGGTCATTGCTATGCTTTTCAGGTTCCCCACCCCCAAGACACCTGTACATTGCCTTGCCTGTGGGTATAGGTTTTAATATGACTTCATCTATTAAAGTTTCATATAGACGGGCATGAAGTCGGACTACCAGATATGTTTTCATATATGTGTGTTTGAAAGTACTGGGGATCTGGAGGGGTTTTGTTTCATTTTATTTTGTTTCTTGAGATAGGGTCTTACTGTGGCAACCCATACCGGCTTCACGTTTGATGCCCTCCTGCTGTAGCCTCCAGAGTTCCAGGGTTACCAACCTGCCACTATTTTGACTCATATTTAAATTAAGGACTACTTACTTGCAATTTGCTTAGGAGCATAGCTATGCCAGTTTGGCATCCTAATGGTACATTGTTAAACATCTTTAGGAGGGTTACTGATTGTTTACTACTTTGACCTTGGTATCTAATATGGGTGACCTTGCAGTAAGCCAGATACAGAATGCTTTAATTTGTATTCTATTTTCTACTATTTTTTATGAAAACTCGAGAAACATAGCAAATAGTAATCGATGTTCAGCATTTCAAACTTCTACCTCATAACGGACCATGCTGCTTGACTGACATCTATAGCAAGCTTGGGGTGGGCGGGGAAACGAAAGGGTCACACTCTCTCTCCAGGGTTGCACTGCGAATAAACAACCTTGACCTATAAATCCTGTCCTCAGATAATGGGAGCCTGTTCCCTTGCCTTCCCACTCACTAATGACACTGTTTGTGTATCCTGGAGAGAACATTATTCAAACTGTCCCACCTTGTCCCCAGCTGAGTGTGTGAGCAAGAACACCTGTGGTGGGGGCGCCGTGCGGAGCACAGCCATCCTAGCACTCAGAACCTCCGATAGAAAGGATCATTTTTATTAATGTCTACTTCAAATGTTATCTCCCTTCTCCTCGGGCCATTTCCTTGTCTACACGGAGATTCAGAATAATTTCCTTCTTCCATTACACTGTTCCTTGGAGGTATTTTATAATCAGAGTGCATATTCTTCTCTTTCTGAGGCTTTTTTTTTGTTTCAGGCAAAATGTGTTCAATCTCCCTGGCTTAATCCTCTGTCTCCCCTGTCACACCACTTGTCTCTTGTACATTCTCAACATGGACAGAACAAAGAAGCGTTATAATCTAAGTTCTGGGGCGTAGGATAGCTATAATGTCCCTCATCTTACCTGTATCTGCTTTTTTTAAAGATAAATCATCTGAAATGTATAATGACTTGGAATCCTAAACCTGTTATAAAATGCTGTCTGTCCCTCCTCTGGCACAACCAGAGCCACTGCAGTCTTGATACCACAGCACCTGTGACTACTTCCAGGCTCATTAACAATATCTCACAGAGAAAAGCCTGGAGAGTCATCAGACCCTCGCCTAAGATGTTGGCTATTTACTCCTGCACACATGCAGCTGCACGAGAGTCCTACCTCCACTGATCATCTCTGGAGTGCTAGAGAACATAACACAGGGGGTAGAAGGTTGGTTGATGGGGGGAACTCCATGTCTGTACCTCCTTTTCAGTAATGTAGCTGTTGAGGGGTCACCCATGTTTCTGGATAGAATTCCAGTTAAACTGGTTGGTTCACCAAGCTGGTCTTGATGGGATTATCTCTCTGGTCTGCTGTCGATGCCCTATCTGGGGAAAAAAATAAAAAGGCATTTGGTCACATCTCCCCTGGCAAAGTGACAGAGTAGATCCCCAGCACTACGGAAGAGATAAAACTGGACCACTGAAATGAGATGCATCTGACTTAAACCTTATAAAAACAGCGGATTCACTGCCTCTGACTTAGGCTTGCTGCCATCATCAACCATTCTCTTCCTCCTCCGTGGTCTGATAGGAACCACAGGGCTCAGCAAGTCTCCGGTCACCAGAGAGCCCCTCCTCCTCCCCATCAAACTCTGGCTCTCTGTTTTTATTAATATCATCAACTTATTTGAAGTTCTGGCCTTTCATTTTGTAACACCTCTTGTGTTTAGTACAGATTCATAAATATGCAATGGACATTTAGCATATTTCACCATAAAACAAAAGGTAAAACAGTTTTTAAAGAGTGGGCTCCAATAGGTTAGTTTCCATCAAAATGTTTGTGAGAGTATGCAATCAGCCTAGAATGTTTTAATTATAACGGTTAATTAGCTATTAAATTTCCATGGTCCTGATTTTCTTTGTTATCAGACACATTTGATTTAGAAAAGAAAGTGTTCCCAGGAAGGAAATTTTTTGGTAGATAAATACAATGTAAATCTAAAGTTTTATGAAAAAAAAAAGCAAGAAAAATGGAAAGCTCTGGTTTTGAAAACAAAAAGTAAGTTTGAAAAAAATTGCTGTACCTAATGTAAAGGCCCACTCTGAACTTACAACAATCGGGCCAGTGTGCTACATGAATTGACACGGATAAATGCAATAAATGGAGAACTCAGAAACAGACGCACACAATGCAGGGAGCTGATTCTGGACAGAGGTTAAAAACAAACTAAGAGAAACAGTTGATGGAAAAAGTAGATGTCACCAGTGCAAAAGATAATCGCAACCCAAGCCTCTCGCTTGATATGAAACCTGCCTTAAGATGATGGTGGACTTGAATGTAAAGTTATCAATGATAATCTTTGGGAGCTGAGTTTATGCAGAGTCCTTAGAGTTGACTCCAAAAGCACAATTCACTTGAAAACTGACAAGTTTAATTTCATCACACCTAAAAAGATTGTTCTCCAAAACCTCAAAGATGAGACAAAGAAGCTGCAGGTTAGAAGGCAATATTTTTAAAACACTGCATCGGATAAAGGCCTGCTATGGACCATGTATAAAGAGCTCAGCACAGGGCAACTGGAAATTCCAGCAGTACAATTAAAAAGGAGGAAAAATACAAGAGCTGTTTCGTGTAGCAAAGTGTGCAGATAACAGTGTAACAAATTAAAAGTATTCAGTGCTTTTAGCCATTAGGAAAAGAAAATTCAAACTCTAGCAAATTACCATTCCATACCTATCACAATGGTTTAAACTAAAAAAAGTAACACCACCAAATATGTCAAGGATGTGGGAAATTTAGATGATTTTTATGTTGCTAGTTGGAGTGTAAAAAATGGTAATTTCTTTAAAAATGAAACATGCAGATACTATAGCATTCTGATCATATTCGGGAGCATTACCTCAGAAAGAAAAATTTGTTCACACAAAAACCTATATGCCAATTTAAACAGTCTTGGTTTAATCTCTAGTAACTGGGAAACTGTAGGTGTCCTTCAACTAAGCAACCAAGCCATGGGATAGCCATACCATGGATTAAGGCTCAAGGATGGAGATGAAAGACCACTGATCCAGTCAACAAACTTAAGATCTAGAAATTTGTGCTGGATAGACACAGTGACAAATTGTTCCACAGGGTCCATTGCTTCATGACATGCAGACATTAAAACAACTGTAAATGACAAAGTTGTGGAAATGGAGAACAGACTACTGGTGACTATGAGTTAAGGGGTGTGTGTGTGTGTGTGTGTGTGTGTGTGTGTGTGTGTGTGTGTAGCTATCCAGTGAGATTAAAAGAGAGCAGCTAGTGAGACTCCTGTTTGATTGGAGGGTATGTTCTATGTCTTAGCTATGCAGATAGGCATCAATATTCTGGCTAAGATGTCATGCTGTTTCGTTGCAAGATGTTATCGTTGGCAGAGACTAAGGAAAAGTATTTCTGCATATTATTTGTCAGAACTCCATGTGAATCTACAATCATCTCTGAATAAAAATATTAGCTAATAAAGAAGTTATATTAGCAGGTTGTAAAGATAAATATAGCAGAAGAGAATGAGTTCGTCTCGATATTCAGTCCCCGCTCTGGGTTTCTCTGGAAGGTTTGCGAGGTGCCATTGCCTTCGCCCTGGCCATCCGCAACACGGAATCTCAGCCCAAACAGATGATGTTCACCACCACACTGCTCCTTGTGTTCTTCACTGTCTGGGTGTTTGGAGGAGGAACGACCCCCATGCTGACGTGGCTTCAGATCAGGTATGTGACCCTACTAACACAATCCTTGAGAAGCATGACTGGCCTGCTAAACTTCTAATAAAGCTGACTTCCTTGAGAGTGCAGTGGTATATTTGTACCCCATCTGTCCCCAGCTTCCAAGTTCCAAGTGACCTTCCGTCTCAGGTGAAGCAATATGACCTACCGCACACTGAGCTGACTTTTCCAATAGGCTTAGAATGTTCTTTCTTTTCAAGCTGTCCTACAAATAGATTTATTCACCTGTGACTTTATCCATTCAACAGTATTAAAGTACAGTGCGTTACACTATGAGCCTTAAAAAAAATAAGATACAATTCTTGTCCTCAAGATAGCTACATTCTAGTTAAGGTTGTTAAAAGAAAAAGCAGCAAAACTAACAAGAAAGCAGATTTGCTTTGCTTTTTCACTCCTGGAACTGGGTCTTAAAATAGGAAAAAAAAAAAAACGCTTAACACACATTTGGTAAGAGAGCCATATGTTTTTCAAAGGGGATGCTGTAGATAGAAGCTATATACTTTCTCACAGAAAAGGAAGCCAAGGTTCCAGTCAGAACCCATCTAATAAGCAGCGCCTGCAGCTGGACGCTACAAATCTAGATTGTAGGGGTAACAGACAATTAGATAAAACCTGGTGCCAGTTTGGAAAATGGATAAATCTATTATAAAGTGTTTTTGTCTTTATTCAAATGTTTCTGTGGCCCACGTCCTCGTTTTAAGGTAATGGATTAAGCAAACATTTCATTTCTCACATGCGTACATCATAATGATTCTCTCCAGTTCCCACTCGTTCTCGAGGGCAAACTCATGCCCAATAGGAAAAGATCCTTCTAACTATACAGGGTTTCCAAAAGGATGCTTATTAACAAGGACTATGATTTCAGTACCTTTGCATGACATGTCCATTATAACAAGAATGAATAAATTATTCATGAAAACTTAAGTGACTATAACTATAAATACAAATGCTTTTGTTAAGCATTTTCAAGAATTTTCTACCCATTTGGCAAAGAAAAAGCAGAAGCAGGCCTCACATATTTAGTATAAGTAGGCTTATGTGTAAAGTAGGCCAAGTAGCTGTGTATTAAACCAAATTTCGGGGTAGAAGAGCTTATGGACTACTATGGGTATTACTGAACACACAAAAGTGCTTTGACTAAAGGTGAGCAGTGAGCACTTTGAAATGCTTGTTGAATTATTTTCTAGCCACATAAACGTGGTCTGCAATTTCTCTCACAGTGGTGGTTCCTGGAGGGTTCCTATTGATGGGCACACATGCTGCATTAAACTCTCAAGAGTTGGATCCCCCGCGAATCGTTAGTAAGACAGTGCTGTGTTCAGGTTTCTGGAAAATAAAATTCAGTAGGTTGGATCCCTGCATGGAAAAATGAGGCTTAGAAGGCAGAGCTTAGAGGAAGAGAATTTCCACAGAACTATCAAATACACTATCAAAGTATTCTGTGGAGGGCATCAGAGGTGTCCAATTTTCCTTCAAATAATCAAACATAATTTATTTTCTATGATTTCTTTTCTTACTCTCAAGTTATCCCCAAATTGGTAGCATATTTGGTTTGTAGCCAGCTCTTCTTCAGTGCTTTCCAGCGGCATCAGCTAACTTCCCATGAATGTCATAACTTACATGATCTCTGATGCCGAGTCGGCTGGGAAGAAAGAGGTATAATGGTGGATCCTCAGATGGACTAGGGCAAGTATCCAGACAGCAAGACAAGCATGCTAAAGAAAAAGTGAGCTATCAACACAGTATCCAGAATGAGGCACTCGGAGGCCAACTTTCCTAGAGCCCAGCTTCCAAAGGGCCCAGGTGACTCAGTACCAGATCTGGCCACTCTCCAGGAAGGGGAGGAGTATGGCTAGGGCCAGGACAGATGTAGAGAAAGGAAGTACCAGGGCTTCCATCACATGGTAAGGCCAGTGTTCTCGGCGGAAAACCTGAAACCAGGGCAGAAACCCCTGAAAGCCATCCTAAGAATATCAAAAGGAGAATACTGAAGGACGTAGAAGTGAAGATGTTTGGGAAGTTAGCTCAGCCAAATGGATTCAAGGCTATAAGAATGGTTAAAGGCCAGGACGGTAAAAGAGTCATATGCAGATTCACAGATGGAAGATGTCGATTGGCTTCAACTGTGCTATATGATCTTATCATGGGCTCTGCTCTCCTTTCCTGGTTGGTGATGGTGTTAAAGAAGTCATCAGGTCCATCTCAGCTTCTGAGTGCACAGTTGCCCATCTCCTACACACAGCTAGAGAGGGCCTGCTTACTCACAGGGCAAGCCATGTTTGCCAACATTCCTATCTGACTCTTTCCATAGAGCAACAGTATGTGAGTAAGTTGCAACTTTGATAAAAAGACAAAAGTGTGGAAGGCTGGGGGAGAGAATGCAAATATGACCTCACATGAAACCCACATTCTTGCTAGAATATGATTTGTTAACCTATTTTACATGGTCTGCCCTTTCTCAATTTCTTCTCTTAAACTATTTGGAAAATGCTTGGATTAGTTTTTCTTTTTAATCACTATAGGATTTTTTTCACTCAGTTACAAACTACCACAGTAAGAGGTAAGGAAAATGTTTTCTCTCAGGTAACACTTAGTAGCAATGTATTGGTTTGTCTTGGATAAACCTGACTCAAACACCAACGGTCATGCCATAGAGACCCAAATAAAGATCGTTACCTCTGAGGCAAGCTCATAAGTTGTCCTAGCATTGGTGCAAAGTTCTCATCTTAAAGAAATTTAATTTCTTTTTTAAAACATTAATAGTAAATATATACTTAATGTGGCAATTTGAAATAAATTGAGTGTTCGTTTCTTTTTAATTTTTAAAGGAAATGGATTCCTCCCATGTTGTTTTGGAGGTTTAGATGTAAGAAGAATTGCTTCTTGATGAGAGTCCAACTCTTCCCTCCTATGATGTACACAATCACCAGAGTGAGGGAACCCAGTGAACAGTTTCCAAGGACCCTCGGTGGGTAGGCAGGAAACAGGAGAGATGAAAGGTCCCAGGCTTTGCCACACAGGGGCCATAAAAGCATCACATAAACACCAAAGCCCAAGTGCCCAGCTCTGTGGAAGTGGCACCATATAATTAAGTCTGGGATGCTAATGCCATTCCTGGTTTAGGGTTGGCCATCTGCCTTCTCATGAATTTACACTAAACCACAGCTGGAGTCATAGCCTTGCAAATGCAGTGCAGAACTTGCCTCCCAGACAACACTAGAAACCACCCTGGCAAAATTACAATGACCTCTAATCATAGCCATCTTTGACTGAATAATCATTGCATGTTGGATATTAGATCATAAAATCCAGGCATGGAATCTCTCTGTCTCTGTCTTTAACCTATAAAATAAAGGTGAGGATGGTATCTACCTCTTAGCATGGGTAAAACTTGGCACTGTGACATCACCTTGGTGCTGCAGATCCACTGAGCTTAAAGGGAAGGCCCATACTTCCAAACGGTGCACACTGTTCCCACCTGCATGAAGAGAGCTCATTCTGTATGCCTACAGTCTACCTTGATTGATAGATCCTCTGTGGGGAAAAGAGGTATATTTTCATAACAAGGCAAGATTGTTAAAAGCAAGCTCAGAAAGTCCCTGCCTACAGGAAGGACTGGGCATGCTCACTTTTGTGGCAGGGATTCTTCATGCAGTTTTTCTTTAACCTGCAAGGGTTAAAGTTCAACAAGGCCAACCCTGCCTGGTCTTCCTCAGCTACAATCTAGAATTAGAGAAATTACAGGAATTTATTATCCTTCCCCATTCAAGCCAAGCCATCCCACCCTCTCTTCCCCAAATCAAGGAAACAAAATGATTGGCCCTAGCCTGTGTCCATTGCAGGGCAAATAACTTTTAGATAGTTTGACTCATCCAGTGTTGGCATTTTAGGTATATTTAAAATTGATTCTTAGGTTTTGGCCCAAAGCCATGTACAAATGCTTTCTTTATCACTTTTGCCCACTGACTACGAAGTTCTGTGATAACAATTGCCATTAGAATGTAGAGATAGAGTGCTGCCCTTAGTATATATATATATATATATATATATATATATATATATATATATAATTGTAATCTAATTGTAGCCATCTTTGACTGAATAACCATTAGTGTTAGTATATATATATATATATATATATATACTAACACACAGAATTTCCTATATTACTGAGGTAAGGAAACACCAATTTAATACAGTGGAGAAATGCTTATAATAAGTTCACTTAATATTTATCTATTTGGTTTCCTCCCTAGCACCAACGTTCCCAAGCATGCTAACAATTTCCTTCACAGGAAGATTAATGCAGTGAATAGTGTGTGTGTGTGTGTGTGTGTGTTGATATTCATACAGAGAAACTTTGAAAGTGTGAGTCCTTCCCTGCCTCAATCTCTTTAAAGTGTGGACTAAAAGCTCTAAATTCACTTTTGCAGGTCTTCATTTTTCTTATCTATAAAATGAGGGTGATAACAAGAACACCTCTTTAGAGTTTATGAGCATTAGGTATAAAGTATACAAAGAATGTAAAGCATGTAACAAGTGCCCAACAAGCATGCCTGTAAACTCAAACTTCTTAGCCACATACTTACTGCTTATTATGAAATACACAAACACAGTAATATTAATTAAGTACATTCGTGAAAGCTTGCTTTCATGGAGAACAGAAAGACGTGGTCTCTGGAGAGTTTACTTCATTTTGTCCTGTAACTAGACTCATCAATTTTAGAGACAACCACTACTTATGCATTCAAGATGATAAATCTCATTAAAATCCCCACAAAACTATTTCAGTTATCCAACAGCTCAAAAGGAGTCTTTCAGGAATATGCTTCAATTCCCATCTTCAGATAATAATCCTTGCTTGTGAATTTTTCAAATATCCAACCTATGTCATTTCATCAATTTATATTTTATGTTTATGTCTTGTATTGATTTTTAAACTAGCTTATACATTTTATATCAAGTTATTTCAATCAACAGACCTGAGAAATATGTTGTCTCCTGAGACATGGACAACTAGTTCACTCACTGAAATAGAATCATACTTTCTGTTTCTCACCCACTACTCCCTTCTAGAAA
This sequence comes from Mus musculus, assembly GCF_000001635.26. Classification (NCBI taxonomy): domain Eukaryota; kingdom Metazoa; phylum Chordata; class Mammalia; order Rodentia; family Muridae; genus Mus; species Mus musculus. Next base: position 95,060,660 of record NC_000075.6, read on the forward strand.
GGATTTTTAACTTTCTGTAGATTCTTCTATAATGACTTCTAAATCTATGTATTTATTGCTAACATCAATCTAATTTGACATATTAATTATAGATGTTGGGTAACTAGAGCAATCTACTGCTGACCTAAAAGAACAGCATGTTTATAACCAATGTTATGAGTTAGCTGCTCCTAAATTTGTTCACCATCTGGGCGCTTTACTGTGCTGTGCTTATATATACATCATCTTCCCAGTTCCAGAGATACATTTTTCACCTCCACAGCCTCCAGTCACCCTCCCCAATCCTGCTCTTATTTATTTTCTCTTAACACCGGCATCACCCATGCATTAGTACTAAGTTTACCAAAACAACCATAATCTGCTCTGTGGAAGGCGATGCGTTTGGCTGTTAGCACCACCCAAAACAGTTGCCTTCTTTTAAGTAACAGACATATATTTAGGTGAAATATGAAGTTTAGCAAAAGTGATTTAACTGCAGTGTGTGGAATTTGTTACTCCAGGGTGAAGAGGAACCCCCAGTCCTTGCTGAAACAGAGCATTCATCCTTATCCCCCATGTCTCCCAGTAACTCAAAGCCCTTGACCCAATGCAAGTAGCAATTGTGTGACAACTCTAAAAGCAAATGGTAGGAAGCATCCTAGAAGCCCATTAATGGAAGAACGGATAAAGAAAACACGATGAAATTTTATTCTACCATAAGAATGAAATCTTGGCTTTTGTAGGAATTTACATGGAAGTGGAAGAAAAAATTCAGAAGTAGAATAAATACCACACTTTGTGTCTCATATGCAAATTTGTGAGTATGAGTGTGTGTGTGTGTGTGTGTGTGTGTGTGTTGTGTATGCTATGAAAGAAGAAGAATCATGAGAGGGAAGGGAGGAGAGAAACAAGGTGGTCATGACATACTTGATATGAAAGCAGGTAAAAATGGAAGAGCAGCAGGAGGCGGCCAGGAAGGACAGGGAGGGCAGTGTGGAAGAGGAGTGGACAGACAGTACTTCACACATGCGTGAGAATACTGTATTGAAACTTATTGCTTTTTGTATCCTAACTTTAAAAATGAATAGCCAAAAGAGAAAGAAGACAAAGAAAATGATAATAGATTAGGAGTAATCCAACTCTTGGGCCAGGAGTGGGGTTTCATTCTTGCTCTTCTGTCTGAGTCTCTTGCATTGGGACCAAAGGTGCCAAAGAACTATTTTTTGCTTCTTGTAGTGAAACTGCAGGTCAAAAGAGCAAGGAAGGAAGGAGAGAAGGGAGGCAGGCTGGGATGCAGAGGGAGGGAGAGAGGAAGGCAGGCAGGTAGGCACCTTATCTGATCTTAGATGACCATGATCATGACCATGACCATGACCATGATCATAGCTCTAACAAAAGATACACAAAATGCTATTATGACTGTACTCCAAGAAGTAAAAGCAAACAAGATACTATCAGAAGATACGCAAAATCCCTGAAAGGGACAGTGATGCTCTGGCCATAAGGGACAATAATCCTGTTGCAATTTTTTCCCTCTCCTGCTCCCTCACCAGTTATCCTTGAGAGCAGGTGCAATATTATGGAGAAGGCACAGGAAATTCACAGTAGTGGAGGGGCACTAAAGACTTTCATTCTTAGGGAGCAAGGGAAAGACCTTGGGGGCAGCTACAACATGGGAAGACAATTATGGCTGGAAGAGAGTCAAGCAGATGGCTCTGTGAAGTGTGTATTAACTCTGGGATCACTCTCAAGCTGCATGGGTTTAGCTAACCCTGAATAACACACCACAGCACTGAGAAATAAACTGCATAGCAGAGCCTGAGTCAGACAGCACTGGACGGCACACATGTCAGGCAGAGCTGAGTAGTGCTGCAAAGACTTTGTATTGGAACCAACAGAGGAACCCCAGGCAACACAAGACAGGCAAAAATTAGTGCCCTGGACCTAGACTTGCCAAACAACTCCCTCCACCATGAAAATAATGAATATTATTTCATAGGAGAATCTGATCAAGCCATTTCACATAATATTCAGATTTTCTAAGAGGAGCTCATAATTACTCAGTGTGTGAAGAATTAGGAAAAAATATGTATCACTAATGAAAAAATAATAGAAGCTAACCTGAAGATGACAGGGATGTTGGAATTCAGAGAATAATACTTTATGTTATAATGCTATTATGACTCTACTCCAAGAAGTAAAAGCAAACATATACACATATAGCACATGCACACACACACACACACACACACTTACATACACATACATACATATACATACATATACATACACAGACAAAATAGTAATAGAAAATACAACAGAAACAAATAAAATCAACAAGAAGATTAAATTGTGAAATGGAGATAAATGAGGCTTTTAGAACTTAAAAGTGATGTCTAAAATAAAGAATACACTGGATTCCTGGACTGCTATTACATAGACTCCCTTCCCTATCTGTTCTCATGAGAATTGGGTGTGTCCTACCTCTGAATCTGTCAAAAGTTTCTCTGATTCACCACTTTGTTTGCCACTCAATTACACATCACTTTCAAACATGGCTGACTCCTTCTATAAACTAATTTTACCTTAAACGCATGTACTAAGGGTGTATCTGTATTCCAGCCAGAGGATTAAAGGTGTGAGGCCTGTCTGTATTCCAGCTGGATCACACAAATGTAGATCTTTGGATGTGATCCCTTGCTAAAGCAGCCATGTTGCTGGATTAAAATTCCTCTACACATTCACCCAGAAAGCACTGAGAAGAACATAAAAACAGCATAAACAAAAGCTAAGTGACACTACTATACATCCAAACCCAAATGCATTAGTTATTGCAACAACTAATGAAATAAATTGTCAGTGAGTGAAAACTGTGAATAAAAAGAATCAACAATGTGATGCCAATAAGAGACATACTTGACTTAAGACATAGGTGTGATATAGGCCAGCTAAACATAAGAGAATTAGAAATGCATTACCAAGCATACACCCAGATGAGGTCTTGCACATAATAGTCTTCTAAGCAAGGATATTTCTCTGGTTGAAATAAAAAAAGAAGGTTATGTAATGATGAGAGAATCAGTTTACTCAGACAGTGTGACTATATAAAATGAGCACACAGCTAACAGCATTGCTTTCCAAGACAAGACAAGTTTGGCAGATCCCAAAAGAGAGATGGGCAAATTCACACTCAGAACAGAGGACTTCATAGCTCTCTCTCTCTCAACAACTGAGAAACAAGCAGGCAGAAAAAAGAAAAACCAAAATAAAAAACAAACAAACAAAACAAAAGTTCAGGAGACATCAACAACAACAAGGTGGGTGTCTTAGTTAGGGTTTTACTGCTATGAGCAGACACCACAACCAAGGCAACTCTTATAAGGACAACATTTAACTGGGGCTGATTTATCAGCTCAGAGATTCAGTCCACTATCATCAAGGCTGGACCATGGCCATGCCCAGGCAGGCATGGTGCAGGAAGAGCTGAGAGTTCTACATCCTCATCTGAAGGCTGCTAGGAGAAGATTGGCTCTCCCGTGATTAGGAGAAGGGTCTTAAATCCCATGTTCACAGTGACACACTTCCTCCAACCAGGCCACACCTCTAAATAGTGCCACTCCCTGGGCCAAACATATTCAAACCACCACAGTGTCTTTACCTACTGTAAGCCCTCTGGTTCCTTAAGTCATTTTTCACATAGATCTCTTCTCTGTGACATGTGGTATGTAAAATTGCTGTTTGGTAAATGAAGAGAGAGTCAAGTGTTAGTAAAGTTGCAGAGTTTAACCTAATAGTAAAAGAAATATGAACATGCATATATACTTTTCACCTACTTTTTCCTTTTGTTAATAATCCCTCTGTAAATATATAAACAGTTACTATATCTCTATGTAAACCATCTTTTTGTCGTACTGTTTTGCACATTTTAGGCAAGCACTCTACCCCTGACTGACAGCCCCCACCTCAAGACACATTAAATGTATTCTTCTTGTTTTGCTGATCTGTTTGAATATTGGGACGGACATCATATCCTTATCTAATGCTGAAGCATGCATCTTAAAGGATAAAACCATTCTATTAAGTATCCAAAATACAAGTGTAAAAAGCATTACAACAACATTATCAGTACATGTTCAAATGCTCCTGTTATTACAAAACTGTTTTATAGGTATTTTTAAATTCAGGATTGACTCAAGGTAATATATTGTATTTGAGCCTGACTCTTTTTTTCTCCATGATATTGATTTTTATAGAAGAAACCAGGTCAGCTGTTTTATATGCTTGTCCACATTCTGGACTTGTTTCCTCGTGGTGTCAATTAATATACTCTTTCCTATATTGAATTTCTTATAAATGAGAAATTAGGTCAAACTTTGAAATCAGGTTGAGTCCTTTTTTTTTTCCCAAGGATACCCATTGTTGATATTTTGTGCTTAATAGTGTGCATTGCTTTGACTGTGCGTTGTAGGGCCTTGCCCTGAATGCTCCATCAGGATGCTTATTGTCACAATGCTGAGTTTATTCCTATAGGACAATGGTAACACGTGTTACAAGGGTACATTCTTTTATTTTATAGTTTACTTTCAATCTGTGGGGCAATAATTGGGTACCACATAATTATCCTCTTCCCAACACTCTTGACCTCTCCAGTTTAACATCCCACTGGTAATACATGTTCAGTTAAACTCTCATATTTTGGATGATTCAGTTTAATTTGCTCTTGATATCTAATTTTTGTATGTGTGTACATGTGTGTTAGTGTGTAGACTGGAATTGTCCCTTAGGCATCTTCTACCATTTTTATTTTGATAGAGCCTTTCAGCACTGCTGGAGTTCACCTGCTAGGTTAACCTGGCTGGCCAGTGAGGCCCTGGGATCTGCCTGTCTCCTTCTCTCCAACTCTGGGGTTTCAAAGATGTATCATACTCCCCAGCTTTTTAACACTGCTCCCAGGGACTAAGCTCAGGTCCTCCTCCCTGCATAGCAAACATTTATGTCATGTTACATGTTACGTCATGTTATGCCATCTTCCCAGCCATTGATACATAATTCCTAGACAGTTCCTTTCTTGCTAAATGATTATCTTTCCAATAACCTTTTAAATTTTCTGAGGGCTTTTTGGTTTTTTGTTTGTTTCATTGGTTGTTGTTATTGTTGTTGTTGTTATTGTTCCTTTTGGTCATTGTCCCAGCCTGGTTCTTTTGTCTGGTTTTGAGACAGTTTTCTATACTCTAGGCTGGCTTTGAACTTCATCTTTCTTATCAATGCTGAGGAGAAAGCTGTGTAGCAGCATGCTTGACAAACTTAATTGCTTTGCCTCAGGGATGGGGATCGAACCCAGGACCTTGGGCATGCTAGGCAAGTGCTCTAGCACTGAGTGACACCTCTACCACCTCCACCATGACTTTCTCTTTAAATATATGATGCTTTTCTTTGTGACCAGGAACAAATATATGCTTTCTAGGCACAAGAAAAATGCATATTTGATATTTTAAGGACTAAAGTTCTTTGTGTATGCACTGGGTATCTTAACTACAATTCAATGAAATTCCCAATATTGTTATCTTTGGTTTCCTAAGTGAGTCAGAATACAAAAGGTATACATCAAATTATATTTTCTGTGGCTAAAGTCCTTTTTAAATATTTGTTATGATCTTATAAGGTGCCACGTATTGAGACATGCATCTGGCTGCTGCTTGGGAGGTGTGTCTTTTTATGATAAACATCTCCCCTGCATCATATTTGCTTCATCCATTTTGCTCACACAGAAATCAAACAAAGTGGTCCCATCTCCCTTTTATGTTAATGCCCCATGCTCATCTGCAGTTCTGAAAATGTGGGATTATGAAGTGCACAAGCAATGGGGAACGTGCCCAGGCAGTGGGGGCTCCCCCTCCTATTCCTTTTGTTTGGTTCAGTAAGCAGTGAATAGATTCTAGCCTGGGTAGATTGCAGCATCTTCATCAACACCATTAAATTCTCCAGGATCTCCAACTTCTCACCAGAAAAATAAAGCCTTGTTTTTTAACCAGTTACAACCTTTTACCTGGTAATGCACATTTTAATTCTAAATGGAGCTGCTTACGAAAAAAATTACAGAGTGAAAACCCAAGGGATTATATTAAAATGTCCATTTTCCATCTAGCCCTAAAGATCAATCCCATAGTCAAAATACAGGATTCTAACTGGAGTTATTAAAAATAGTACTCAGGTTTACACTTAGCTTCACAAGGAGGAAATTGCCATGGACAGAGAACTGTCTATTAGAGGCAAAATATGACTTAATGACGATTTCATTGTACTCAGGGCAACTGTCTGGCTTGGAAAAATGCCAGAGGAATGTACTGAAGACTAATTCCTCCTCCTCCTCCTCCTCCTCCTCCTCCTCCTCCTCCTCCTCCTCCTCTTCCTAAACTCTGTTCGGTGCTAGGATTATTGCAGTGTAGATTACAACTAGCATTAATGTAGCTGCTCCCATGTTTGTAGATGGTGATCCCAAGTGTCCCTGGCCATCTCTCCTCTCTCAGCAGCCCTGGCTACATTTATTTTCTGTAGGACTCAGTCTGAACATCAGGGTCTCCACCGTCTCCTCAAGCCCTTTCCTCCCTCCTCTCTCAGATGTAGTCTGCTAGCACAAGGCCACGGCAGACAAACCATGTTCTCTACTAAACACACAGGGCAGTGCTAAGGGAGGGCTTGGTGGACCCATTGGGAAGGCTGCCACAGACTGCTCATGGTTTCTACTGTCCTCTCAGGCTGCTCTGCCTTCTGACTTTATGTCCTTATGGGCTACAGTTTATTCTGACCTAGCTATTGAAGCAATCCCACTCTTCTCTCTCTTCTTTTAATTCTCCCTCATCAGGAGCCTGCTTTTTTATACAGTCCTTTTGCCACTTTAATAGGATTCTCAGAGAGTTGAAGATTATTGCTCAGAACAGTAAACTTAATTCTATGTTTTATTAGCCAACTCCAAGCATTTGATCAAGTGTTTAAATTTTGTGCACACTAAAATAATGTTTATCGCCTAAAATTAGAAATAGAATATTATTTAAAAATAACATTTGCCTGGTTCATTTCACATGAAGGTAATTGTGGTTAAAATTTTAGTCTATTTTTCTAAAAATTAATTGCTTTAAATGCTTCTCTTAACAAGAAATTCTTTTTAACATTCACAGATTTTTTTTTATGTGTATGAGTGTGTTTGCCTATATGTATATCTGTGCATCACATGAGGACACCAGAGAGGATGCAGGGCCCCCTAGATGTGGAATCACAGATGGTTGTGAGGCAGCATGTGAGTACTGAGAGCCAAACCCAGGTCATTTCAGAAAAGAGCAAATCCTCTTGGGCATGGGGCCACCTCTCTAGAGTCCACAACCTATTTAAACTGGTCCAGGATTAGGTCATGTTCTTGAAGATGAGTAACAGTATTTTAGAGTTCCATCCTGATCCCAGAAGCTCATTTCTCAGCTGTCTGCAGGAGGAATCGGTTTTCCTCTTGCAGTAGAATATCTTGATGGGCTCTGTGCTGATCATGTTGCCTTTGTTAACACTTGAGTCTGATGAGTTCCAGACTCTTCCAGACTTGGTGTCTTCTACGGGACAGGTGCATAGATTTCGTCACCCTTCACTGAAGCTACAGCTAGCAAGTGGAACATGCTGCACTTATAACCCAGACCTGTGGCATCTTCTGTCCTTCCTGCTTCATTCCCAGGACCTGTGACTAGTCATTGCAATCCTTTCCTGGCATCTCCAGTCTAGTCCCCATCTTACTCACGGGACATTTATCTCCTAAGGGTGCAGTGTTGCATCACAAATGCCAATTCCCACCCCAGCCCTCTGCCATCTCCATTCACACTGTGGTAGTTAAGATCGACTGCCTCCTTACTGGATCTAGACTTACTTAAGAGACAAGCCATTGGGCATGTGTGATGATTTGTTTGACTAACAATGTTAACTTGACACAAACCAGAGTCATTAGGGAAGTGAGACTCTCAGCTATCATATTGGCCAATAGGCAAGCCTGTTGGGCATAATCTTAACTAATGATTGCTTTGGAGGGGGGCCAGCCCACTGTGGGTGGTGCCATGTGCTGGTGGTGGTCCTGGATTCTATCAGAAAGCAGGCCAAGCAAGCCATAAGGAGCAATCCAGTGAGCAGCACCCATCCCTGGCTTCTGCTTCAATTTCGGCTTTCTGACTTCTGCCTTGAGTCCCTACCCTGACTTCTCTCAGTGACCTGAGGGTTGTTAGATAAACTCTTTCCTCCCAAGTTGCTTTTGGTGCTTTAGTATAGCACTAGAAAAATAATTAGGATAGCATATCGGTGAGGAATTATGTAATTAGGTTAATCGAGAGGGGAAGAACTGGCCAAAGCATGGGCAGGACCATTTCATGGGCTAGAATCCTGGATGAATGGAAAGGAAGAGCCAAGTAGTAGAACTTACCTGCCCTGGCTCTGAGACTCAAGGCGCAATGGGAACATCTGCCTCACACTCCTGCCACCACCATGCCTTCCCCACCATGACGGACCTCATAGGCTAAATTAAAAGCATCCTTCCTTAAGTTTCTTGGGTTAGCTATTCTGTGACAGCAATGAAGAAAGTAACTAAAGCACTCAGTGAGCTGTACTGTGTCAGACAACATATAAAGCATAGACTCGGAGACAAAAGCCTGTGACTTTGTGGAGCTGACACCCCTACACCCCAAGCTTTTGTCTTCACTTCCTGCCCTGTGACAGCACGAGTTCTATAAACTGAGGCAGAGAGTGAGACTGTGGACAGCTTCCTAGTGTCTTCTGTTGTGAAGACAGACAAGGATATCTGTCTCTGAGATGAGATGGCCGTAGGCCCGTGGTTTCTTTTCCCAAATACTTAAGCACTGGGTGATTCAGTGGCACTGGCTTCTCGGGGTCTTGAGAAGCACTGACTCAGAAGCTCCTAGTCACCATAATAGCTGCTAATTTAATGCTATTTCAGACAGAAGTCACTTGGGGCATTTGCTAAGCACAATTTACTGCCTAGGTGTCTTAGTCAGGGTTTCTATTGCTGTGAAGAGACACCATGACCATGACCATGTTAACTCTTATAAAGGAAAACATTTAATTGGGGCTGGCTAGCACTTCAGAGATTTGATCCATTATTGTCATGACAGGGAACATGGCAGCATGGAAGTATACATGGTGCTGGAGAGAGTTCTAAATCCAGATCTGGCAGGCATCAGGAGGAGAGAGTAATGTTGGGTCTAGTTTGAGCTTCTGAAACCTCAAAGCCCAGACCCCAGTGACATACTTCCTCCAACAAGGCCATACCTCCTAGTAGTGCCACTCACTATGAGTCTGTGGGTGGGGACATTTTCATTGAACCATCACACTAAGTTTTGTTCTTCATAGTTGGTTGGTAGGTCAGGAGGGGTTTGTTGTTGTTGTTGTTTGTTTGTTTGTTTTCTTTTATAAGGTAGATTTTGAGGCAATACATTTCAGAAAGAAATTTTTGGTTGGTAACAAAATGAAAATATCCAAACAAAAACATAAGACCATGGGACTAAATGCATCTTATGAATCGATGGTACAGTTTCCACTTTTCCATTGCTTTGTTCTACTTAATTACTTAATGTTTCTGTTTTGAATCCTTGATCCAAACATATCTCAGAAATTTGTTTTTAATAGCTGACTGAGCCAAATCCTCAGAGTGTATAACCCCACCAGACACCAAGGTGAAATAAACTCTGGCTCGTGTTTACATCTCCTTATCAGTATCTCACTGGGCTGTGTGGTATGTCCTACTGCTTTCAACATATGTTATAAAAACAAAGAACGCAGGCAGGCTTCCTGCGAGTATGTCTGCAGTCCAGGCTACAGGAGACAAGGATGTAGCTTCAAGTATGTGAGGAACATCCCACGGAAATAAGAGAGCCAGATGTGCTGGTCATGGCATTCAGCAGTTGTCTTTCTGAGAATCACTTAGTTGTACAAACTCCTCTGTCAAACATGTGCCTGTGCGTGTACAAATATACATATACCCTACATTTCAGTGTATTGATATACAATACAGTATATTGATGCCTTCACCAACATGCCACATAATCCCATAGGCTTTTTCCTCTTTACCAAGACATCCAATCTTCCCACTTTCGCTACCTGGAGGGTCCCTATTTCCTCTTCATGTCCTATACTACATTAGTCATTTATTCTGAGAATCTTTCTCTCACCAGCCTTCTCTTGCTCAGCTAGAACAGATTCCTCTGGCTTGGCATTCCCACCACCATCCTCATATGTCCCTTCCTGATAGATCACAGTCCCAGAAAGTAATTCATACTCTGTTTGTGAATCTGAATGGCAGGTCTCCACTGTAGACTGTGGGACTCCTGGGGGTGAAGGTGACTCTGGATCGCTTCCTTCTGCCTCCCAGCTCCAAGCGCAGTCCCTGGCATACAGTGTAGGCGCTTGAACCCTTTGAGCATCAATCATCCTGAAGTTCCCAAGCCCGTTTTCTCTCATACCGCTTAATAATTTCTCCTTCGCTCTTCTCAAGCCCCCGTCTCCTTTTTCTCAGCTTACTCTTTAAACCGATGATCGTTCCAATTCACTGGAGCAGAAGGCATCGATAAATGATTTCACAAGTCTCCCACCAAATCTGCCTTGTTCCCTGCATCAGTGCCCTTAGATTCTGCCTTCCATCTAATTCCAGAGGGCAGAGTGGCCCTGCTGCAGAGAAGACCCATGCTTTTGTTTATGTGCTAGTCACATCCTCTCTCAACCACTGAGATTCAGTATCCCAACATCCCCCCACCCCACCCCACCCACAAACTTAGCAAAGCCAAGATAAAGAGAGGGATGCCGCAGAAAGGATCGGGAAGGGAAAAAGAAAACGCTTGTTTCCTTACACAGCCAATCTGGTGAAGGGGACTCGCTGTGCCTGGACTGAGGCTACTTCTGTGATGATGAGCAAAGAACGTTTTAAAAGAACTCTCTGTAAATAAGTAAGTCCCCATCGGAAGCAGCCCCTCACAGGTCTGCACAAGTAGGTTAGGGATTGGGAGTTTCAGGGAAAAGAAAACATGCAAAAATTGTTCTCTCTCTCTCTCCCTCTCTTTCTCTCTCTCTCTGTGTATGTGTGTGTGTGTGTGTGTGTGTGTTTGCTCGTATATGTACATATGCGTACGTTGCTGTTTTGTTTTACTTTTTGAGACTGTATCTCTCATCAGCCTGGAATTCACTGATTGGTTATACTGAGTGGCCAGCAAAACCCAAGGATCCCGCTGTCTTTGACCCCCACCTCACACGGAGGCTGAGAATACAGAAGGGTGCCACCGTCCCTGGGTCTTCCTGTTTGCAGAGCAAGCATTTTATGGACTGAGACTTTCTCTCAACCCCTCAAGTTGTTTTCCTTGGTTCCTTTGTTTCGAACGCTCCAGGCTCCAGCACTGAGCCTGGACCATCAGCTGCATCAGGCTCTTTCCCCTTTTTCTCATTGCTGCGACCCAATGCCTGGCACAGGCAAATCAAAGGGAGGAAAGATTTATTCTGTTCCTGGTTTCAGAGGATTTGTCAGTCCTTAGCTACTTGGCCTCAATGTGACTGGACAGGACACCACCCGCTGTAGTGGGAGCTTTTAGTGAAAGAACTTCTTTACCTCTGTGATGACAGGAAATGGAGAAAGAAAGCAGGGGAGGACCCTTTACAAAGGACATGCTCCCACCACACAGTCATCTGCTTCTTCCAACTCGTCCCCATCTAGAGACCAGGTTTTCAAAACATGAACCTTGGAGGGGGAGGGGGAGGAGCGGGAATGTGGGAACACTTTCATATTCAAACTATGGCGTTAGGCCATACATTTGCACCACAATTTTGTGGAAACCTGGCAACTTCACTGACCATGAGCCTTTGGCCATGAGAAAATGGGATGCAGGGACTTTAGTTTACAATTGGCTGACCCGGGCTCTTGACCTCATTTACACAGAGGAAACCTGGGCTTTTGTCCAACCCAGTACCAAAGAACTTTACTGTGAGGGTGTTGAATTTGGTTTCCGTTTTTTCATTTCTAGACACAGTTGGAGCTGATTCTAAAGTGTTTTTTAGGAAGTCGGTTAAAACAGCGAAACGCGTAGCTGCAACTCTTTTATGAAATTTCATCTTTTGTTTTGACCTCGCTTGTGCTTAGATACCGGAACTTGTGTGATGTGGCTGCGGGGTGTGGGGGTGGCTTAAGTCGTTGCAACGCCCACCACAAGTCAGGAAACTCTCGGGAGTCAAAGGTTCATTTCCTACTTTATTAAGCCAAGGACTGCCGTTGAGTGTGTGACTGGGATAATATGACTCAGGTTAGGAACTGAGCCTATGGAATGTGTTTCCTGGCCAAGAGAACTAGATTTCAATTGCCACCAGAGTTGAGTACAAAATGCTCTCTTTTGCCTTCATTGGCGCTATGACTTTTAGACTCACTGGGACGGTGAGACTGAATTTAAACATGGTAGCATGAATCCGGGTTGTGAAGAATTAAGAGAGCCTTTGGGAAGTATTACGTTGCAGTCTCAGCTCTGCGCATGCTCTGTGGCTGACCTTGGTCATCACACTTCAGCGGGTAGGCTTGGAAGAGAGACGGTTGCTGCCTCGCACCCAGTACCAAGCTTTAAAAAAGAAAGAAAACTCATTAGACAGTGGCTCACTGGATTTACTAACATGACCCCCTCGTCTGTGGATTCCTTCGTTTATCTAGGTCTTTGTGTCTTAGGGGATACCCTTTCAGAGAGGCACCTCCGAGGGCAGCACATTACAGCAGTAATTAAAACACATAAAACACAGCAAAGCAGCTCCTGAAGAAATAGCACAGATTGTGTCTTGAAATACTGCTGAGCTACGTCTTGAAATCCTACAGCTGAAAGCGTTTGGTAAAGGCACTCACCTCATCAGAGCACATGTGTACAGAGAAGAGCCCAGTAAAGGCTTTAAGGAATCATAACTAGGAAACTTGTGGTGACAGGAACTGGCTCAAATCTCCTCTTCCCAGCCTGGGCTATGCTCTAACTCACCTGTAGAACGGTTTGTTTTACAATGTGTGTTGATGTGTCTCTTTAGCCAGCCAGCATTTCAGAGGACTCAAAAGCCTCTTTCTTTCCCCGAGGCTGTAACTGGAGTTCTTCCTTGTACATTACATAGCTTAAATGGCCGTTGATCATGCTTAAGTACTGGAAACAATCAGAGGGCTACGGCCTCAGAGAACATTCTTCCAGCGGAGCAGAAAAACCCTTGTCGCGCATACCCCATTCCCACCCCTCACCCCCTGACCCCTCAGCCTGGCATGGTTTCCTTAAATGGCACTGTGTCCTCTTTTGTCCTCTCCCGTGCTCTAAGAAAGGCCTGTGATTCTTAGCCTCCTGGGTCCCACTTGTCATTCTGGTGTAAGCTGTATCTTTAAAGAGTTAGAATCTATGCGGGGAGCAAGCAGTGCAGAGAGCACCAGGGGCCTGCAGTTGTTGCATTTCCTGGCTGGGGAGAGCTTGGAGAGCTACCAGCATGGTATACTGCACTCACTCATGGAGGATGATGCTGTCTGCAATTCAGGAGCCCTGCCATAGGTAGCCCATCTTGTTTATCTAAAAGTGTCACTATTCATCCTTTCTGGCCAGAGTTCCCTCTCCCACTCCAGACAGATAGCCAACTATTCTAAGAACTCAGTATTCAAAGCTCATCGCACACCAGTGCCTCTGCATGTGCTGATCTTGCTCTTCCAACTCCCCAACTCCTCCATCACATTGAATTCATGAACTGATAACTGTTCCCTTCTCCATCTTATCCAGGTACTAAACATTGATAACGACAAGACCTATTTACTGTTCAACTCCATCTATTGCTTTTAGTCTGATGACCATTTGTTTTGGGGCTCCATACAGAAGTACCTGCCAATAACAAGCAATTAACAAGAGGGGTTAAAGAGTACCTTTCCTGCTCCCACTCCAGACCTACCACTTTCTAAGTGAGTCACCTGAATCTCATTTTTCCTCATCTGTAAAATGGGGCTAACATGAGTCACCACCTAGGCATTCACTTACAAGATCCCTCATTCAGAAATGCTGGCTTCCTGGGGGGTTTTTTGTTTGTTTGTTTTGGGTTTTTGGTTTTTGGGTTTTGGTTTTCTCTACTCCAAGAGGACATAGAACAAAGAGCCGTTTCCTAGAGATTATATTGTCCTGAGTGTGATAGACAGGAACCAATTAAGATTTGTGATTTTTAGATGATGATCTTTGCTAAGTGTTGGGATAGAGAAGGGTAAGGTGACAATGAGAACAAGAATCTATTCTTCGGAAGGACAACCTTCCTGCAAACCTTCTCCACAAGGAAGGTTCTAGCCGTCAAAGTATAGATAGCAAAAAATCTCTTCAAGGAACGATGAAAGGGTAACAGGTAATAAATGGGAGAGACATGGGATGCAGGAGAGATCAGCAGGGGCTCATTACACGGAGCTGGTCAGCCAGGGCAGGTGCTGGGATTGTCATAATGAGATGGAAGACTCGGATGGAGGGAGTGAGCTGATTCAAAACAGTAATGGGCACCTGTGTGATCGGGAAGATGGGCAAATGACCTGCTGCTTAGAGGGTATTTTAAAGACTACTCCATATATGACCAAACAGCAACTGCGGAACTGAGATGGGGAACTCAAAGGCTACAGAGAGATGGACCTAGACAGACAGAAACCACAGCCCACATGGGCCATGCACCCCTCACTTCAATATGGCTGCACTACAGACATCTGCTCTCAGATGACTCATGCCAATCACTGTCTTGAGTTATCCTCAAGAACACAGGAAATGCACACGTCTTCCTGACAAGATACCTGGGACTGAACCTCAGGTTAGTCCTCCTGGCAGAGGAGAGACTGTTGGCTACCAAGAGACAGTCAGCATGTTCAATCACAGCATACAACTTATTGGGGTTAGGGTGAGAATTGAGCGTGGTTACAGTTCCACAGATTGGCTACGAGTTTGCTCCTTTGTGGGGACCCAGAAAATGAGCCTTGGGGTAGCTGAGTGTTGGCAAGAGAAAAAGAAAATGGAGATGTGAGAAAGTCCTAAGTTATTCAGGATATGTTGCCACAGCCATGTCATGGTGAGGAATGAGTCTGCCAAACAAGAGAAGCTTCCTCGTGCCACAGAAAGGAGTCGCCCCAGGTCTTAAAGTCAAAGGAGAATAATCTAGTACAGCTCTTAAAAATCCATTCATAATTCTGCACCAAATGCTATGGAAGAGCAGCCCCCGAAGTCAGTGAGGCTCATTTCCAAGCCTCTTCTGCATGATCATATTTAAACATTCCATTTTTGCTAGTGGAAATCTTTTGGGAGCACCGTGCTCTCTCTAACCACGAAGCTGTGATCATTCTGGAATTTCTCATCAAAGTGCAGATCGCCGTGCTCAGTGAAAACTCTGTGCTGCGAGACAGAGGTCGGCTGAGGCCCTGGGCTAACCCCCCAGGTTCCCGCTGCTCTTTTCCCACACAGCTTTATATGTCTGATGAGATGCACACCCTACCCTGCCAAGAACGAACAGACGGGAAACCTCTGGCAATCCACACGGCATGAGCGGGGTGGCAACTCAAGGTTTTCTTACACTGCCTTTGAAAAACTTCCTGATTTCCTCCCGGAAACACTGAAACGGCAGTGTTTTCAGCACTTGCAAAGTCTTTAAAGGGCATCTCTGCTGCTGAAGAGAGTGGCAGGTTGAATCCGAGCACCTCTCCTGCCCCACTCCCACAAACACACACAAACGCACTTCAATGGCCCTGCAGCTACAATGTAGCTAATGTGCCTGAGGACCATGCATCTTGGACCAGCTAATTCTGCTGCTCAGAACCCCACCCCCACCCCCACCTACCCACCCACCCCCACTCCAGGAGAAAGGTAAATGAGGTAGCAAGGTAGCTAGCCTTTGTGTAAGGTGCCTTCTAAGTGAGGTCGAAGGCCCATCAGATGCCAGAGTTCCAATGAGCTCTAAGGTGAGTGGCTCCTGCTTTGTCCTCAGGACCAAACATGTCCACCACCTCCTTCCTACCCACCAAAGCCCTCAATAGATACCCCAGCCTCTCAAGTCTCTGTTTTCTGCCTCACCGCTCTGTCTCCATACAGAAACTGTTTATCTAGTGCTAGGGAAAAGTTGGGAAATGGAATGGAGGATATAGAGAACGGTGGAATTTCCTTAAAATGTTAGGCCTAAGCAGTAGGACAAGTTACACACTCTGAAACCCTCAAGACTCCCGGAACCAGGTGTGACAGCACCCTACAGGGAGTCACCTCCAGGCCTTTGTCTGCAAGGTCTCTGTGACTCAGAATGCCGCCTTATTCCAACTCCCTTATCCCACCTGCCTTGTGCTTAGATGAGATTTTCCCAGCTCCATAGAGGACTTTCCCTCGTCTCCTGTGCCCTGTCCCCCACTAGACTCTGAATGTGCTATAAGATGAGCCAGATTTAGTATAAGCTCATGGCTTAGAAGAAGGACGCCGCAAGTACCGATGCTGGCTCTTCTCCCTTCTTAGCTGCTGTGTGCCCTGAGCTGAGCTGCTTCACCTCTCGGTACCTCTGGCTGTGTCAATTTTGTAATGAGGTTGAGCGTACCTACTGAGCAGGCCTCTTTTGGAAGCCTCCCCGAGTTGGCCAGAGGGAAAGGCTGAGCCACGTCTAGCATGTGGCAATGCCTGTTTTTGTTTTGTTTTGTTTTGTTTTGTTTTGCATTCTGAAACCTGTCACCTGCACTGCGCTGTTCTTTCTCCAGGATCCAGCACAGTTCAAATATCCTTGTGTCTCAATCATCTGCAGCTGGGATAAAGCAGCCTGTGTAAACACAGGAGTCAAATGCTGAACACGTTGAAGAACTGACCAAATGATTCAATTATAAATAAATGGACCCTGGTAAGGAAACAAAATGTAGCAGGGTATGGTAGCAACAGTCCTGGGCTCTCAGACCTAAATTTAGTCCATAACATGTCCTTTCCCCATCAAGTGAGACCCAGAGTCTTCTTAAACAATGTTTAACAATGTCCTTCCTGAACTCGGTATGGGCCTAGCCCTGGATGCTGCATAGAAGGCGGAAGAGCTTCAGACCGATGTCTTGAAACTCAGGACCAGTCTCTGCTTAAGAACTATATGGCTTGATTCCGTTCTCCAGAGTGGGACTGGATCTTGATTTCCAAAAGCTTGACCAGGATGTCTCCAGACTCCCCTGTACCCTGCACACGTTTTAGAATGACTGGAGCAGGCTAAAGGTAGAGACCCCCAAACACTGTTTTTCTATACCAGCCCACACCCCATGCAAACTCATCCTATACATGCTTGTGTGCGCCTGCACACAGCCTGCGGGGTCTTCTAAATAATTCTCCACCCTCTTCTGTAAGCACAGTACCTCTGATACCTCTGACTCCCACACAGACCTTCACTCCACCAGGAAGTGAAGAGCCCAGGCCACCACCATGAGGACACTGGGCTCCTGGCCCCTGCCATCTCCCCAGCACATATGTGACAAGTACAGAATGGATCACCATCTCCCTCCCCTCGCTCAAGCCAGGCTGGTTATAAAGTGTGATGGACCTGGTTAATTGTTTTGCCTGCATAAGCACATTTTGCTTCATCCATTTGTCAAGCTGAGGGGAGGGTTGTTTTATAAAAGGAGATTTAATTAAATGTTTTGTCCCAGCCTGGCCTTTTCGCTTCCGCATCTGCATTACGCTTGTGTCATATTTTCCCCGGAGGGCAGGAAAACAATTTAGTCAAAATGAAGGATCCATTGATTTACTATTGAAAAAGGAAATGCCAAGCTAACAACTCCCCTCTATAATTTCCTAGTGACCATAAGAGAGAGCCCAGTGATTTAACTTAAAGGCTATGTGGTTCCCAGTCTACCTGGCTCTTATGTCTTCAGAGCTGTGCATGCTGCTAAGTTTACAGTCCTGCTCGATAGGAATTATTTCACCAACATCTGTTAGCGCTATTTTTCTTTCCTGAACAGAATAGATGTTTCTGGTTAGTAAAATCCTTTCATTGTTCCCACCTCCAGTTTGGTGACTGAGGTGAGGAGTCAATTCCCCCCCCCCAAGACCCCAACAGTGAGGTCACAGCCTGCTCCTGTCATCTAACCACAGCTCTCCCACAGGGTATAGAATTCAACTTGCCCTACTTTCCTGCCTGCTAAGCTGCCTCAGGCCTCAACTGTTCTTGTAGCATGTATCCGATGCTTTCTGGGTTAAACCCTCAGATCCCTAGCTGATACAATGTCCCTGGGTCTCAGAGGAAGTAGAATGTATTCATCATCTGATGGAGCTGGATACGACAGGCCCTTGCTGGTGTCCCGTGCCTCCTCCTGCCACCCTGGGTCCACTTATGGCTCTCTTGGAATCTGAGTTTGTCTAGTAAAGAATGAGGGTAGTTCTGGAACCAACTTGCCTCATTTTGAGGGAAGGGGAATTGTGAACATAAGAGGACTATAAGACTAGAATCAGGACAATGTGACTTGCTACATGAACACTTGTGACACTTCTGGGATCATTAGTGTCCCTCCCAGCCTCAACAGTATGCCATTCACTCCCACCATTTATTGAGCACTTCCTGGAAGTCATTGTGGCCAGGACATCAGGGAGGAACCTCAGAGTGCTACTGACATGGGGTTCAGGCGTGGCAGAAGCCATTGTAATTGAGTTTTTAGCCAAACAAACACAACGTGATGATAGTAAGTTTCACCATGAAGACCTACTGCCCTGCCCTTTCTCCAAAGAAGATATCAGGTAGACCTGTGCCACAGTGTCCCTTGTCCCAACAGAGGATGCTCATGTTCCTCTTGACAAGAATATGGTCCATTAGGAAACACAGCTGCTGACTTCTGAGTGGGAGCTGGTCAGCCAGGATTCATTTACACCTAACTGGTCACAAATTACAGTGTACAGAAAGGAAATGCTTTTGCTTTGCAGCATTATATCAAAAACCATAGCCTCCCCTATTCCCCATCTCCTTCTGCAGTGGGAAGAAGGCAAAGGAATGGTCCTTGCCTTCACTCTGCTTTGCCAGCTCATCTGACCAGACTGAAAGGAATGCACTGGAAGGTGACCATAAGTGACCTCTCAGCTCCCAGTGGACTGAGCAGGAGTTGGTGGGGACGGTTTTGAATTTTTAGCACTATCTAGCTGAAGACCTCAGGTTGCTTTATTATCATCTACTGTCAACTCCCTGGTCGCTGGGATTGGTTTCTTTGTCTGCCTGTTTATCTGTCTTGCCACACTGCTGGGGATTGGGCTGCATACATGCTATTCAAGCACTGGACCACTGAGTTACATCCCCCACTAGTCTAGAGTTGCTGTGGGGGCAGTGATGGTCAGCCAGGCTCATTCTACTGCTATACACTTTCATAATAAATGTTCACAGTAGTGGACCTGGCTCATGAGGAGTTAGGAGGAAGGGTGAGAAGGTGCACATGGGCAGGGGCCATGGGTCAGTCCTGAGAGCAGCAAGCCTCCTCCCCAGAGGAGGAGTCTCTCCTATTGCCCTTAGCTTTTCAGCTGGTCTGGTCTTTCCTGTGCTTAGGCTTCCTGCCTGTTAGCCCTTCCATATAGCATGCCAGAACTGGGAGAAGCTTGAAGGAGACTCCCACAGGGGACCTTGTTGGTATGGCACAACAAGGTGACTGGAGAGGAAAATGAGGTCAGCCATGAGCTCTAGGGGATGACTGGAGATGCTAATCTAATGAAATCTAAGCAAGAGGTCTTCCAGGACAGCCTCCAAAGATGTCCTTCTCTTCCTGCCCCCCATGCCCTCCCTCCCTTTCTTTCTTTCCTAAAATTCTACAATTCTGCAGAGTCAGAACTGTATCCACTTTCACCATTGCATCATCTGCTTAATTCTCCAGGAAAGCCACCTTGAGAAAGGTTCTAGGCCTTGGCATGACCTTGAAATATTACTTTAATTAAGTGAAACAAAGTATGTGGGAGGTATCGTGGCTACAGTATTCCTGGTGCCTTATTATTTATTGTCTTCTTATTGGGTCCACTTGAAAGATCAGAAAACAGGCCCTAAGAGACAAATATTTATTCAAAGCCAGACTGGCAGTAAACTGTAGCGGATAGATCCTGTCCCCAGGTGCATCTGCAGCACATAGCCCCAGTGGTGTGGAGAGAAAGTGAGAAGTCTTCCTCACTGAAAAGCTGTCACTCAAAAGTACAGAAGACTCAGGTCATTGGAACTTCAGGGCCACTGAAGCTAAAAGTTTAACATCACCTCTCTACTTACTAGTCGCTTTTGTAAAATTTTCAGGGAGACTCATTCCAATGCCAAGAATATACAGAGGTTCTTAAGATTTGAACCAGGATAGAACAAGATACAGAGACGTGAATAAGTAGAATATAAATTAATTGTTCTCTGGAGTATGTTCTAGAGTGAAATATCCTGTGTTATCCACTATTCTTGCTACCTGGTACCTAAAGGGTTAGAAGACACCCCACTTGTATATTGTCAGCAGATCTCAATTCATCTGGCGAATGCTATAAATCAAGGGCCAGTGTGAAATTGGACACTAAATGTATTGGACGTTATTATAAAAAGAGAAATTGGATAATTTCTACTCATTTCTATCTGAAAATGAAAAACCGCCAGGGTAATGAATCTCCTTGATCTGCTGAAATGCCTCTCGGTTATAAAGTACTTTTCCATCAACGAGATAAGCCATCAAAACACACAATACAAATTATGCACAGAGATAGTTTTTGAATAACAGTAAATAGGCATCCCAGTTGTTTAGAGGGATAATCTTCTAAAAGAAACACGGGATGAGCTAAAAGCTTCAAAGTGAAGAAGGGCTCTTACTGGTGGGGACTAGGGCTGAAAAGAAAGGAGTCTTTGAAACTATTAAAGAAACAGTTGACTCTCAATAAAGAAAAGAACCAACCATCAAGATAGATTCCAATGACTGAGGCCAGGTCAAGTTGCTTAAGAAGGCTGATCAACCCAAAGGCTTCTCATCACCAGAGTTATCCTCTTTCTCTTTGTCAAGTGCAAAGAAAGGAAAGTTACACCATTTCCAGGGCTCAACCACATATCCAGATCTAGTAAATGCTGCTGGTCTCATCAGAGGAGGGAGCCCATGGCAGGAAAATGGCATCAGTTGAGATAACTTTTAGGCATGAGCATCCAGATAGCCATCATTCTGGGTGGAAACTCTTCAAAGGCAAATTTCAGCAGAATTATTAAAACCAAACAGATTCCCTTTTCTTTCTTTCTTTCTTTTTTCTTTTGCATGACTTAAGGTTGTAATTTGTAATGAAAAAGCTCTCTAGAAACCACTTTTTAAGTCCTTCTCCCTGAATTTGATAAGTTCCTAAGTTCCTATAAACAAAACCAGTCCCATTTTGGCTGTTGGATAAATAACCACTCAAGTTGGCAGGTCCTCTGAGGGACAGTTCCCAGTGCATACATCCCATGATAAGAGGATTCCCACACAGCAGGTACTCAGGACCATGCTAGTTTCACATAAAACAATCTACATATATAACAGATATCTGTGTGTCAAGTATTGTTCTGAGTATTTAAAATAAATCACACACCAAAAAAGCAGTAAAGAAAGAGGAGAGGAGAGGAGAGGAGAGGAGAGGAGAGGAGAGGAGAGGAGAGGAGAGGAGAGGAGAGGAGAGAAGGAGGGATAAATGCTTTTCCTCAGGGAGTATTCACCATAACAAGAGGAAATAAATCATAAGCACATCGCAAGACAAATATGCAAATTATATACTAGATAAGTGAAGAAGAGATAAAGCAGAGTGGGTGGGGTGGGATGGGGCTGGGCACAGGGATAAGACTGTAGGATTTGGGATGTGCTCTGTATTAGGATGGACTGAGGGAAGCCTCAATGGTAAGGTCTCTTGAAATAGACTGGAAAGCGGAGAAGGAAGGGCATGCTAGCTGAAGAAACTGCTTATACAAAGGTTATGGGCAACAGTGTCTCAGGAAGGTCCAGCCAGTGTTGCTGGAGCCTTGGTGAGGAGGAGAGTGGCTGTGTTAGTGGAGAAAGAAAGAGGGTGGGGCTACACAGGGCCTGGTAAGACATTAGGACTGGGCCTTTAACTGGAGACAAGTCTTTCTGTGCTGGAGGTACTGGACAACTCTATGAAGACGAGGTCTGCGATCTAGCTGGTGTTCCGCAGGGATGACTGTACTGTGATCAGGAGAGAGGCAAAGGTGGAGGCTAGGAGGCCATGGCATGAATCTGGGCAAATCCAGAAACTACCCACATTCTGCATGTTGTCTCAGCACAGCAAACCCTGGGTCCAAGGCACAGTATGAGACTGTGTCTTCCAGGAAGGCTCTCCCAGAGTTGTGACCTGTGTCCTTGAGAAAACTGCTCTAGACATGGGGAGCATATGAGATATGAAAGGGCTGAAGGTACCAATGGTGGAAGCCTGGGATCTCAGGGCTACTATTTGATACAAAGCCAGGAAATACCCAAATATATAGCCTAGCAAATGGGTCCTATTTGTCTTCTGCATTATGAACTCTGGAGAAAGCAGCCCAGAACTGATACAGAAAGATGAGTGATAAAGGTATTAACTTGAACTCCTTCTCATACTCTTGGGCTGCTTATCCCGGTCCTAAGAGGACTGCCACATGTACATTCAGAAGGAAAGATGGAGGGCAGGATGGAAGGAAGCAAGCCAGGAAGGGAGGGAAGAAGATGGGGAGAGGGAGGAGACAGAGGAGTACCTGGTCATGCTGCCCATTTTTCAATCCCTGAAACAAAAGTTCCTGGAAGCTCCCACCCAGCAGACTTGTGCTTAGGCTTGTCTGGCCCCGGCTGGTCACATGACCATCTATTCAGCAAAGGGGTGGCTCTGATGTGTCAGCCACCTACAGGGCTCATTCAAGCCCATGGTCCACCTGCTGCAAGTGAAGACGGTGCTTCCCCAGCAGACAGTGTGGCTCTGCTAGCCACCTTGACTCTTAGAGTCGAGCTTGGTGCAGAGTGATGCCTGAAGAGGCCTGACAGGCCCCTCCCCACTTCTGATGTCATTGTCCTGCTTCCTTCACATGGCCTTACATGGAAAAAGGCTTCAAAGCTCTGCCTTTTCTACCAGTCTGTGTGCATCTTTGATTCAACAGGAGTCCATGCCCTGTGCTGATCATGCTACCATATGTGTATCTGTGGAGAAGAGGTGTGTGTGTGTGAATGAGCCCAACTCAGTCAGTACCAATCATGTAAGTTATGAGTCCCCAAGATGTGTGTGTTGGGAGGAACTAGTGTCTGAAAACGTCCCCTCTTCCAAGTGTGTCTTTATTTTAATAGCTACCAAGCTCCTGGGGCTCAACCCAAAATGTAGCGCCAGGTTATATGTGCTTTGTGCATCTAGCTCTGCCATTAACTTCCAAAAGAATCAATGCATTTGAGGATACAGCTTCTGCTTTGCAAAAGAGCCAACGACCTTCCAAGTCTCCCCCTACTCCTTTATGCTATGCAGTAAGGCAGACACATCTCAGCTCCCAATGAGCTGATGGTTTCCAGGCTGATGGAGATCTCTCCTTTTTACTGCTTCCAAAACAGGGCTGGCAGGCAACAAGCACTCTACAGACTCTCGTAAAGATGAACTATCTACATGGTGGTGGGAAGGTAGCAGGAGTGGACTCCTCCTTCCACTCTGCAGATAGGCTCACTGGGCTTTACCTTCTGTCTGCCCTACTTCTTCCTCCTCTCTTCCTACTGTAAGACAGTCACTGTAGACTCCCCAGGGAGACAGTCTGCCAAATTCCACTACCTATACCATTTAACTCGCTAAGTCACGAATGCAAAGGTGAGTTTGTTTTGAATGTTCCCTTAAGGCTGAGAGACCATAGCAAGAGAGCCTCCAAGATACACACCCAAGAAAAATGTATATGCTATGTTTCCCAAGCTGATGAGGAACAAGTATAAAAGATGAAATATCAGGACCCAGAGCATATGTCCCATGCATTCAAAGGCTTCCTACCCTTTGAAGCAGGGAGCTGAGCTGGATGAATGCCTTAAGTCCTGTTTCAGGTATTCTGAGACCACCATTTCCATCAGTCTCCCTCATCCCACTGTTTCCCCCTTTTTGGACACATAATGCTATTCTTGCTCAATGCCTTTCAAGTTGCTTTCCATCCAATTTTATTCAAAGATAGGGTGCAGGTAATAAACATGTTACTTTATAATTATTAAGAATCATGTACTTCCCTATTAAAAAATGTCTACTGCATAGCAAGATTTATAGAATCATTTTTACATATCTTAGAGTAATTCAATCTTCTGCCTAGCTCTCAGTCATCTGTCTACCCATCCATCCATCCATCTGTCATCAATTATCATCTTTTTGTTTATCTTAATTGTTTTAATTACACAGCAAATACAGTAACACCATTTCTTCTATTTAGAAGCTCATGTGAGACCACATGAGCTGATAGGGTGACTTCAGTGTTACCAATACATAAAGCTTTGTAGTCACTCCCAACAGATGTGCTCTTGGCATTTAACCCATGTCCCACTTTAGCCTGGCATGGAGTAATTTGTTGTGCTGATTGTCAGTCAGGATCTAAGGATGTTGCTTTGCAATGTTTTTCATGAGTTGCTATTTCAAATGAAATTTTGACTGATCTTTTAGCTAGCAGGAAAGATGTCACAGCACTACAATATCCTCACAGCTGTACTATGTACCAGCTACCTTTGTTTCATGACCATGGCCCAATCATTTAGGCTCATGGTGCTATTACTTGTGGAGAGGGAGGCAGGGAGGTTTATAGTAGAAAACATGGATACCATAATAGAAACTATCTCAGAAAGTCCTTGTAAGGGTTATATGTATTAACCTGTGGTCATCACACACTGTTCATCAACTACACAGCACTTATAACAGAGCCTGCAACATGGTAACATGATACCTAGCACATTACGATCAAAGCATTTACTCAGAAATGAACAGGGCAAACAGGAGAGAAAGAGCAAGAATATGAAGAATCGCTGAGCTCGGGGCTTATTTTAAGACAGGAAACTAATACATTTCTTTAAGAGGCTCCTTCTACAACTGGATCAGCCTGGAAATTTCCATCGGCTTAATCATGACGGGCCAACATGGTTCCACACTAGTAAGTGAATATAAAGGGGCTGATTAAAATACTTTCTTGAAGATAAAGTCTTTGCTACAACCTGAGCCAGTAAGCGCTAGTAAACAGATAATTACATTATAACATGTTTTTTTTAATTGTTAATTATAATAAAAGAAGCAACAACCCAACAATAATTTGCCAGTCTGTACATCTGTGAAGTTTAAATGGGAAAATTGCCTCTTGTCTCAGCAAGGATGTAATTGATTCTTGGGCACTTAACGATATAATACCAGTTGCTGTCTGCTCTTCTCTCTTCCTTCAAAGAGCTGACACCATTATGTCACTGATATAAATGGAATCTTGAAGGTGCATCAAAAATTCTGTCTTTTGAGAGGATAAGGAAAAAAAAGCCACCGTGGCTCTTTGTTTGGAACAGGGCATATTCAAGTGGAATGTACCCTTGGAACAAAGTCAGAGTTTGGCAGCAGCTGGAGTATTTTGCCCTGTCCGATGGGCAGGGTAGCCTATTTTGTTGGGTTAGAAATGGCCACTGTGAAGCCTATAAAATGTTCTGAAGTAACACTGTAAGGGACTGTTGAAGGGTGATGCAAAGGAGCCTTGTCAAGAGACCATCTGCTCTCGTGTCAGCTGAACCTAACTGGAAAAGTACACGGAGTTCTTGAGACAATTTGATCAGTAAAGACAAACTAAAAAAGTACTCAACCAAAGATGCCGTGTAAATTAGCCCCAAAGCACATCCCCCAAGCACACACAGCTCTTAATGTTGCATCGTTACAGCTGATATCAAGTATACCAGGGCAGAAAAGGCATAAACTCAAAGAATCAAGATCAAAGTGGATCTAGATTCCTTTTCCAAACAGAACATTGCTTTATGTGCCCTTTAAACTGTTCCACTTTTAATTGAATTAGTCACACTTGGTGGCAGATACCCTTTAATCCTTTGTCACAGGCTAGACTTGCATATTTTAAAACAGCTTAAGAGACATCTTGTCAATGAGATAATCACTTTTTCCTCAGTTCGGATTATCATAAACTAAATATTTTCACCCGATAGAATGAATAAGTGTAGTCAAAAAGAAAAATCTAAAATGAAGCCAGGCCTCATTGGGTCTCAAATGTATACTAACAGTAAACGCCATCTGAAGATTATAAACATATCTGTTATTTCACATTCCCTCCATCTATAAACCCCCCAGACATCTACCTGAATACTAGGACAAGCCATGCAGTGAGGAGACAGATAGTCTTGCTAGGCATATGCTGTGAGGAGAAATACATCCATTGAGCATTCTCAGAAAGCAAACTAGAAAGCAGTTCTCAGAACTCACTGTAGAGCTCTTGACATTAAGCACTGTATGTTATCAGCTCACTGGAGTCCACAAAGCCTCTATGCGGCTGTGATTAACCCTGTTTTACAGACCAGAGAAATAAGACACAAATAACCTGGCAAAATTTACTGTTGGAGCAGATAACTTTTTTTCCATCAAATCTTTGAAGGACAACAAATACAATCAATACACAACCTTTTTCCTTTCTAGTCACTGAAACTCATTCAACTGATTATCATCACTTTCTAGGATGTCAAGGTGGTACGAATCTACTGAATGAGGACTGTGTTTGGTCAATTACTACACAACCACCCAAGTCACTCGGGTTCTCCCAGTTCACTAATAATGCCATTTAGATCTACAGTGACAGTTATGACCCTCATGCTGGTCATGATTCCTTGGTCACTTTGTATCTGGAATTGTTCCTTCATCTTTCATTACCTTTCAGAGCCTTGATATATTTTTTTAAACTACAGGCCAGGAATTTGCAGGAGTCTGCAATGGGATGTGTTCAGTATTTCCTCATGATTAGATGCAAGTTTTGTATCATCATTAGCAGGGACATTCTCAAGGTCACTCTGAGTTGGCATGTGTGCCATCAGGAGATATCCCATTACTGGTGTCTTTGCCTTGGTCACTTAGTAAGGTAGTGTCACACAGAATTCTCCACCATAATGTCAGCCATTTACCCCATATAATTAGTGTTTGGGGGAAAGGTCCTTTGAAGGTATTTGTTTATTTATGTCACCATAAACCCTGTGGGTTTATCCGATGGGTTGGCGAATACTACAGTTGTTATTTTGATGTTCAAAGTGTCTTTGGTCTGGCCACCAGAAGCCTATTCCTCCTGCCTCTCTGTCACTAGAGTTCTCATCTTAGAGCATGTTTTTTTAAAAAATTAATTTGAACAGTAAGCCTTTTAAGGTTCATCTTGTACTTTCCTTGCTGTGACCCTGTAATTCACTGCTTTTCCAAGGACACTTATTTTATTTGCACGAAGAATTGCCCTTAGCAAGCCAAGACCTGTGTTTGAGTGTGGTTATTGCTGCTTCAGACACCCTGCTAGGTAGAAATAGGATGTGCTTGCATGGGTACACATTCATGCATGTGCATAAGGAAAATAATTTTCATGAAGATGCATGTTTATACCTGTTGTACCAGGGTGGTCTTTCTTTCTAGTCTTTCCGTTTCCATATTCGTAATGCCATTTAGATAGTGAGAAACCGAGAGCCTGCATTCTTAATGTACTCTGTAGGATCAGCATGGTTTTTTTTAATCTCTAAACTGGTTATAGCTATAAAACATTTCAGGAGGCCATGAAGTGTAGCAGGCAGAACACAGGGCCAGGGCCAACTACTGGATTTTCACTTGGTATGTAACCTTGAACAACTGACTCAACATCTCTGAGCCTTGTTCCTTGGACTTAAAAATGCTTTCCCCACCTACCCCTGCAAGCTACCAGAGTGGCTGTGATGTTTAAATGAATACCGAACAGTTGCTCTGTACAGCATCTGGCAGGTAGAACCAGTCAAATATGACCCCCCCCCAAATATGCATCCCCATGCTTCTTACCACAATGTGAAGTCAGAATTATAAGACCTATCACCCCACTGAGGGGGAACAATAGAAAGCCCAACAAAAGTTAAAGTGATCACATGATTCCTAAGTGCTGGAGACAGCAACAGGGCATCAAAGGTTGCAATTCTATGGACTCCTCACCCTTTCTGGGCATTTCCGGGGTAAAGTAGAAGCAGGAGGGGAGAAGATGCTCCAACAATAATGGACCCATTATTGAGGGCACTCTGTCACTGAATTTCCATCTTCATGCTCAGCTATGTAACAATACCTAAGTTTACCTTTGATTGACTGGATGCCTGTTAACACCAAGAACATCCCAAAACTCATTGCTAATCCTCCCTACACCCCTTCAAGAAAAGTAGTACTTTGTCCATGTCATAAATCAGTAGCCCGAATCTTTCAAAGTAAATAAATAACTTCCTCAAGGCTATGCAGCCAGTCTCTGGCTGGGTGCAACCCTAGTGCCAGCTTCCTTTCTGTCCAGTCCATGCCACATCCTGAGAAGCACACAGGATGTACCCGGTCAGTCTATTAGAGGAATTCTGGACAGGTCCGTTTGAACAAAGAAACCAATTAAACTTGCTGAAAACAAGCTCGGGACATGCTTTGTCCTGTTCCCAGCTTTCTCTGCGCCCCGTTTCAGGAAATTGGAGAGCACAATGACTGGAGTCCTTGGTGTCTTGTTGCCATAGCATTCCTCCAGCCCAGCTGGATGAGCTGGCATCTGTTTAGGAACTAAAAAGACTCCCAGAGCAACTGGAGTGAATCCAGCACCATAGACCCAACCCTTTTCTGTTCGTAGTTTGTTTCTTCTGGAGCCTTGCGCACATGGGGTGTGTCTGCGCCCTTGTCTGTTGGATGTATACATTGTCTATTGAATGATTTGCTTCCCCAACTAAATATCAAATTCTTGGGAGGCAAGGGAACTCTTTGTCATCCTTGTCTTTTATATAACAGCCCAATACATCCCTAAAAATGTACTTGTTACCTGGATGGACAGATGCATAGGACTGATAATTCATCCTTAGTGGTGCGTGAAAGGGGTTGAAAAGGGAGAGAGAGGCCAGTTAAGAGCTAAATGGGACATACTATACATTTCCATAGCAAATAGTTTAGATAGACAGAAGTTTTTAGAAACATTAGAGAAGCTTATGGGTACCAGGCATGGAGTTCAGAGAAACACCGCCTGGGGTGAGTTCTCTCTCTGGTCCTTAACTTCTGTGGAACCCTCAGCAAGCCACTAAAGCTAAGTGTTCGATGAGGTAGTTATAAAAAAATTGATGCAGTCATAAATGTGAATTGCCTACAATATTATCTGGCACACAGTAGGTACTTTGCAAGTACAGCATTACCTTCCGCTCTTACTGACAAATAGGAAGATCCCAATGAGGTGATGAAAAGAAAATATAGTGCCCAAAGCCACACAAATGAAGAAAATGTCGTCTCTGTCCAAAGCATCCCACAAATTAAATTACCATAAACTGGCAATTTACACATGTAGTCCTAAGGGATCGGCCACAGAAATGAAAATGAAGCTGCCACAAGGTGAGAACTCAAATACATTTCCCTTCATCGTTAACACAGTGTGTAATGAGAAAATCAGCACAGTCACTGGGTGTGAAAGCAGACACTGGCTCTCCTCGTGCAGATCCCTTAAATAAGGGCTATCAGAAGAAGTCATTCTGGGCCTTCCCCCTGCCAAACTTAGGCAGCCGGGGGTGGAAAGAAGTTCCCACTATCAAGCCTGTTTGCACTTTACATTCATTGTCTCAAGACTTAAATTGTCGGCAGATTACACTGCAGGCTTTCTACATTTGTCTAGCAGGTTCATTTTCCCTCTTAGACATCTAAATCCTTCCTTGTCTATCCTTCACAAACCTTCCTGGGTGTCTTTCCTAACTTCCCCATCAGCTCAGAACAAGCCCTCAGATACAAGCCCTCGCTAGGCCTGACACCCAGTTTTAGTTGCCCCTGCCCCTTCCTCCCAGTATATTCAAGAATGAATTTACTTTAGAAATAAGTGTTCTGGTCTGCACATCTGTCCCTCTGCTCCAAGAGCTGCCTTGGGTCTCCTGCTGATAAGATTGAGAATAAGAAGAAAATAAAATTGAGCAACTCTATTTAGCATATATTTATATGGCATAAACTGGCAATTTACACATGTAGTCCTAAGGGATCGGCCACATCATATATATATGAAATATGTCTTTATTTCCTTGATTCTCTTATGAGATTGGTAATGGTATTGTCCCCACATTCTAGGCAAGAAAACTAAGATGCAGAAAGTCTAAATTATTAGCCATGGGCCACAGTACTAGGAGGGACTGAATCAGTTCTCCTCCCCAAAGGCTGAGCCCTTTACCTCACCCCCACCTCACCCCCACAAGCCTCACCATGAGATGAAGACAGTAGAGCAGATAAGAAAAAGACGGTCATAAAGCCGTCTCCACTCTAAAGAGAGCCCCATCTGGGTCTACTTTTTTTTCTTGAGGGAACGAGTGGAAATCGGAAGCTCCACAGAGCATAGGACAGGGCTCATTCAATTATTTCTTCCCATTGCCCCAGCATTTGTGACACCGGATCAAATGAGATACGATTCCTCCAGATACAGTAGCTCTCTGGGCCTTGAAGGTTGTTCTTGCATATGTTGGTGGTCAACTGGAGTGACCACAGCAAAACACCATAGCCAGGGTAATCCTAATCATGGTCCACTTACCACTTTGATCTTATAGGTCTGAAGGCTGGGAAGACCAGGATCTCACTCCTAGGGTAGAGCAGATAGCCACCTTCTCTCTGTACCTTCTCGTGGCCTTCCCATCCCCCTATGCACACAGACTATTGGAGTAAAAGCTTCCTCTCTTCCTCATATTATAATGACACCAGTCCAGTTTGATCAGGACCCCTCCAATCTGGCCTCATTTACCCAAATTACCCTCTGAACAGCCTGTCTCCAAATGCAATCACACTGGAGGTTCATCTTGAAGTTCAGACCATTACAATCTGTGCTTCAGTGTATTGCTCCAACTTGGGAAGAACTTCCTTCTCCTTCCTTCCCCTCCCCCTCCCCCTCCCCCTCTCCCTCCCCTCCCCCTCCTCTTCCTCTTCTTCCTCCTTCTCCTAGTCTTCCTCCTCTTCCTCTTTCTTCTGTAGAAGGTATTCCTTTCCAGAGCTTCAGATCCTGACCCTATTCACTCATATCTCCCATCCTTCAGCTGTCCCTTCCTTCCTTTCCTGTGTCACCATTACTTCCACTCAAATCAGATTGTGGGACCAACACCAGCATCCCAGCATGTTCTCCTATGTGTCACTTGACTGAACAACCATCTCTTCTTTACCCCACCTAGCCTACTCTTCTCCAGCGAGACTGCAAGTCCCAGGCAATAGACACAAGCATGCTGGTTCTTTCCCTTTTAGCTTCTGTGAAGAAGTAGTGATTGGCAGCCTGTGGTGTGTTCTGATATGTCTATAGATACACACTCATGCACACACATACATATTGCAGATAGGTACTTAAATGCATGTGTATAAACCACATGCATACACAAATAGAAAGACATATACACCTACACATATGCATACAGAGTGTGAGGGGATTGTAGGGGAAAAATAGAATGTAGTTGATATTATGTGAAAGCTGAATAAAAAAAAGAGTTCAGACTGAATCTTGCCTTTCTACTGAATACCGACTCTTCTATTTTTCAAGCTCCTTTTCTACATCTGGCCCTGGGCAAGGCACTGGCCCTTGCTCTTAAATGGTCCATTTAGAGCGACAAAGTACTTAGAGAGGTTTTTTAACAGGACAATGATCTTTGCACCAAGAGTGGTAGAGTTATATTTTTTCACCCTAGAAAGGTTTCTTGGAACATATTGGCACACTTTTATGATAAGCATGCACACATATATGCATATACAGAAGAGAGGGGCAACACAATATTGACTCTGTATTTATTAGTACTTTCAATATGACTTCCAAAGCAAGATTAGGAAAATGGCTCTATGAGCCCAGCAACTCCAAGAGATGCTAGAGACTGGGGCACAGGCAGGAATAGTCACAAGCCTTTTCTTCACTCATCCCCAGGGCAACAGGTCAAACTGGGAGCTTCTCTTTTTCCCCTCAGCTTAGGTCCTGCTGCTGCCCACTTTGAAAAGGCAGCCCTGTCCTCAAGGGTGATAGTTTAATGGGAAATGTCCCCCACAAGCCTGTATGTTGGAACACGTGGTTCAAGTTTATGAAACTATTTGAAGAGATTTCGAACCATGAGGGCAGGAAGCAAAGATGCTGAGGTAGTCACCAGAAGTGGGTCTTGAGGTAGATTCAGCTTTGCACCGCTTCCAGTCTTATTCTTTCTGTTTCCTGATCCATGACGATATGAAAAAGTGTGTCACACATTCTGACCACCACAGGCTGAGCGTTCCAACTGGCCTGCCTTTCCTTCTGGGATGGACTGTGACTCATAAGCTAAGAGTTAGAAATAATACCTTCTTCCAAACAGCTCTGTCGGATACTTGGTCAAAATTGCAAAAAAAAAAAAAAAAAAATATATATATATATATATATATATATATATAAAACAAATCTTAAAAGCATCCAACAACAGAATTGAACCTTTCACCACGGTGTACCTTTCTAAACTTCAGAAGGAGCCAGCACAGGTTTCTTCACAGTTCATGTCTTCCACCATCCACCTGGGCAGGTCCTTGAAAAGCACAATCTCCTGGAGAAGTATTTACAAATCTTGTGTCTCATGGAAAAGGAGCCTCTTCATCAGCTCAGCTGCTGTGGCCAACCAGAGGCCTGGCTATTCCAATCCAGTTCCTCATTGGGTGGGAGAAAGCAATAGGAAGATCTTCCTGTAGAGGGAGTTCTTAAACTCTTGGGTGCCAAGGATATCAGTTTGTCTTATGAAGGACCAGCTGAAGCTCTGTGGCCCTGCCTCCCACCTGTTGTAAGAAAAGCACAGGACTGGTCCACCAACGTCTGGTGCAATTAATTTCCCGTGTCAGTTCAACACTGCAAAGAGGAGGCATCCATTTTGTATGATGTTGTGGGAAGAAGTAACAAGACACGGGTAGAGAGTGTTGTATTGAGTGCCACCATGGAAAAACAAACAGGAGGGGGGTATGAGGAAGGAAAAAAAAAACAGTTGAGACTTCCTCATTGTAATAGTCAGGGTTCTCTAGAGTCACAGAACTATATAGGGTAGTCTCTATATAGTAAAGGAATTTATTGATGACTTACAGTCTGCAGTCCAACTCCCAACAATGGTCAGTAGCAGCTGTGAATGGAAGTCCGAGGATCTAGCAGTTGCTCAGTCCCACATGACAAGCAGGCAAAGGAGAGAGAGAGAGAGAGAGAGAGAGAGAGAGAGACTTCCTTCTTCCAATGTCCTTATGTAGGTCTCCAGCAGAAGGTGTAGCCCAGATTAAAGGTGTGTGCCACCCACCTTTAATCCCAGATGGCCATGAACTCAGAGATCTTCCTGTCTTAATCTTCTGGAATTCATAGCCACTATGCCTCAATATCTCCATACCATAATCCAGGTCAGAAACTTGTATCTCCCAGCCTCCAGATTAGGATCACTGGTGAGCCTTCCAATTCTGGATTGTAGTTCATTCCAGATATAGGCAATCTGACAACCAGGAATAGCCACTACACTCATCTTCTAAAAGGTGGCATCTTAATTGTAGAATGACAAGGAGACTTCCATTTGCAGGGCATCTGTCCATAGTCACATGGAAAGGGGGCGGCACAGCATGGCTTTGGAGAAAGGGAAGAGTCCAGGATTCTGAGAAGCAGAGGCTAGAGCTTACTCTGGTGGATCCAGCCAGAAGCAGGATTCATCTCAGAGGCTTAAGGCATAGATGGCTTGCCCTGGGAAATGGGGAATCACTGGGGGTGCTAAGACCTCATGAAATAGGGAAACACTGGAGACACTAGAGGAGGCAGCAAGAAGAAACTCTGAGCTTTTAAGGTTTCTTTCAGAGAGAAATGCACGTCCTTGTCCTCCGTCCTTTGGCCTTTTCCACTTAAGTCAACAAAAGTGAGATTAGCTGCAGAATCTAAAGGACCCATAAGGGCCTTACAAGTTGAGGGGCATTAGGTTTCCAAGGTAAACAGCAGCACCTTCCTGGCCACAGAGGAGAAACACTCTTTCTCCTTGTAATGGAAGTCTACCCATGTCTTTCCTTAGAAAGGGCCTCTTCTTTGAATTTGAAGAGGTCATATTCACTATGAGGGCTTTGTTATAAGTCAGGGCTGTTCTAGTTCACTCTGTTGAAAAAGGGCTCCACCAGCTCCCTAAGCAAAAGCCACCAACATGGGCTATTCATGTTCTACCTACCTCCACTCTGCCTGATCAAATACCCCAACTGGCCGAGCAGGGCAGGCATTAAAGATGCCCACAAAATTGATTAGAGAGTGGAAATTTACAATGATTCAGAGGGAGTTCTGAAACCAGGAGAAATACCAGACTGAGCAATGAGAGCTGGCAGCTTCATTTATAGTTGAACTAGTGGAAAGAGAAAGAAGACATTAATAAAAGTAATTAAAACAAAGATTATAATTAGAGCACAGGAAAGGCTTTCTGGAACAAAGAATGATATTTCTGAATTTTAAAAAAATCAGTAGACAAATTGAGAAAAAAGAATATTCACTGCTGAGAATAGAGTTCATTTTCTAAGAGACTGAGTTTAAGAAATATCTGAAGACAAAAAGAAATCGCCTTCAAATGGAAATCATGTGCAAAAAGAAAAGAAATTTGAGATAAATTCAAAGAACAACTGCATTCACACCTGGCAAGCCAGAAGACAGGACATAAGAACACGCTGAGAGCTACAAGCAAACAATGAAACAATAAAAATGTTCCCCAAGCTGAGAAATATTTGGTGTCTTAAAGAGCCAGACAATCTTAGACAGGATTAATTAATGAAAATTAGCCTTTTGGGAGAACTTTGGTGAGATGCATAGATGTCAAAGATAGGCAGGATATTAGTTTTCTGCTGCCACACTAATGACTCCTGAGGTGATAATCAACCTATAAGCTGGAGATTGTTTGGGCTCATAGGTTTAAAATTAGTCATCTGTAACACCTGGATGTGTTGTGTTGGGCCTGTGACAACACTGTGGTGGGAACATGTGGTTGAACAACATATGTGAAGTTAAAGAAGAGAAAGAGAAATGACCAGGGCCTCTACAGCCCCTTAGAGGATACTCCCAGTGACCTAGAGACTTCCTATTGGGTCAGGCAGGCTTCTTAAAGTTTTCATCACTTCCCAATAACACAGTCCTGAGAACCAAGCCTTTTACAAATGCCCTTTGAGGCCCATTTCTGGTCCAAACTATGCAGGAAATGAGTTTAATTTTAATATGAAGACAGAGTCACCTAAGAGACACAGCCCAGAGCACCATGCTTCTGGCTGTGCCCTGTTCACCCCAGATTTCTTAATGCGAGCCCTGGGCAATAGCTGGCATCTCAAGATGACAATTAAAAAATGTATAGGTTTAATATAGACTGCTCCCAGAAAAGCCCAGTGGCAGCTGCAGAGTAAGAGACAAGGCTCAGCCTGTCCACCCCTCTCCTCCTCTGCATCTCAGAGGGACTACCATCCTCAGAGACTGGGCCCAGGATGAGTAGGTAGAGAGACCAGGATATCAGCATTTGGTCTTCATTATTCTGCCCAAATGCCCTACTTAGGAAATTATCAAGCCTCTCAAGAGATATGTCCCTTAAGTATCTAAACACAGTCTCAGTGGCAGCTCAATGACTATTCAATAAAACTTGAGTATTCTACTTCAATTTATGTTTTCTTTTTCCTTGCCCTCTTCTGCCCCCAAACAGCCAAGAATTCTAGCCACACAGCATCAAGAAATTCAGATCTGAAAACAACAACAACAACAAAACCCTCAGAATTGAGAGTCAGGTCCTTAATATCAAGATAACTCTTTTAATCAAACCCAGGAATGACTGTTCTGGCCTCTCTCCAAGTCATGTCTCTGTGCAGCTTCCAGGAGAAGCAGCAAGCCAGTTATAACATGCACTAGGCAGGGAAAGGAAAGCACCCAGAGTGGGAGCATGCTGGGAGCAGCATCTTCTAACTTGCACCTCTGCTTGAGTCATCTTGTTCTCTTTGACGCAGACGATGGCTTTGCAGAGTAGAGTTGCTGATTCCTCTACCGCTAACTTCTTCTGTGTCCACACAGTCCACAGTAGGATGGGATGGTGACTAAGTTGAAAATGCCCACCACTGGTACCTGATTTGAAATCAGCCTTTATAGCATGCTGCTTGGGGGCTGTGAAACAAAGCCTGGGACACTGACCTTGTTCTAGATTCCCAGGAGTCTATTGTTACCACATAGGGTTCTCAGGTTGGTCTTTCCTATCCCATCTCCTACATCTGAGAATGTTGCACAGTCTACCAGAAAGGAGCCTCCAAGTTCAAACCACGGAAGGTCAGGTATCTCTTTTTAGGGCTGCCACTATTCAGTCCAAAGAAATGCAAGGCCATCTGCCATCTGACAATTGAAGCCTGTGAGCTCTGCTTTGAGTTAATCAACTTGGAGGTAACTGAAGACGGGCTCTGGGGCCTGTCCTCACATCCAAAGGAGCTCGATTCATACTCAGGGAAAATAAAGACCCTGGCATCCAAAGCAATTCACTGAGCTGGTGACATAATCACTAGAGAAAACTGGTGTCCCTGAGTGCGGGACGAACAAGCATCCTTTGTAGGACAAATTGTCAAATTGTATCAAGGCGGGAGTTCTTTTCATTTTCTTTTTTTTTAATGCAGATCTTTTATAAAGCCAACCCCTGTTTGACCTGACTGGTGATTCTCATTATCAGTCCAAATAAAATGACAGCAAAGTGGCCTGAATCATCATCATCTTCTTCTTCTTCTTCTTCTTCTTCTTCTTCTTCTTCTTCTTCTTCTTCTTCTTCTTCTTCTTCTTCTTCTTTCTTTCTTTCTTTTTTTAAACTGTACTTCTCTTTGTAGAACCATTAAAAGTACCACTTTGGGGATTTAGGTGCAGTTTTTTTTCTCTCTTGTCTACATGACAAGATTATTCTCCTTTGTGGTACTTGTGTCCTGTCTGTGGGCTTTAGCAACTAAACTTTCAATAATGTTCCAGAGAAGGGGGTCTGAGGGACTGACCTTCTGATAGAGAAGCACAGAGCATTTGATCTAGAAGGTACCACGGGGCTCAGAAAAGACCCAAATACCTGAACGCCATGTTCCAAGTAATGGCAACGAGGCCATTTCTTAAAGAACAGGCTGCCATTGTATGTGGTTTTCACTTTAAAGCAGCAGCTGCTTTCTCACAGCTCCAGACATGAATGAACATACTTTGATCAAACTTCCACTACCTCTGAACCCTTTCTTTTTCCCAAGAAGTTCCCACCCACTTCCGTGTCTTTTTCCTGTGTGTGTGTGTGTGTGTGTGTGTGTGTGTGTGTGTGTGTGTGTGTTTGTGTGTGTGTGTTTGTCCATCCCACTGTAGTTAATTAGGGTCACCTTCATGAACATGTGTGGGGAAGGGGTGGGGTTTGTATTTACTTGAGTAAGGCCTTCTTAGCAGTATCTATATCACTGAATACTACCCAGCAGCCATTAACTGCTCACAGCGCCTCAAGGAGGAATGGGGCCCCACGACCCCCTCCCCCATCCATGATGAAACACTGATGAGTCTAGTCTTGGACAGGTCTTCTGTGAGGGATCCCAGATGGGGTGAGTTCATGAGTGCAGTGACTGTCGTGTCCAAAAACAGCCCTTCATACCCCTCCTCCCCAGTGCCCTGCCTCCCATTTCTTCCTGCCTCTTCCACAGTGGTCTCTGATCTTTGGAGGGAGATGTCTGGCTTAAAGCTGAGTGCCCGGTGGTCACTTATCCTTAGCATTTTGACCAATTACAAACCTTTACACTAACTGCTGCCCACTGAGAGCAGAAGCATCTCTGACCAATGTTGAGAGCAGTGCCAATCTATGGATAACACGTATTTAAAAGGTAGTTTGATATCATGTCCATTTAGCAAAATATTAGTAGGCTTCTCTAGAGGAGTGGTTCTC
Organism: Mus musculus; assembly: GCF_000001635.26. Taxonomy (NCBI): domain Eukaryota; kingdom Metazoa; phylum Chordata; class Mammalia; order Rodentia; family Muridae; genus Mus; species Mus musculus. The sequence goes on from NC_000075.6 coordinate 95,098,692, forward strand.
AACCTCCCTAATGTTGCAACCATTTAATATAGTTCCTCATATTTTTCTCATAAAATTATTTCACTGCTACTTCATATCTATAATTTTTCGATTGTTACGAATCAAAATGTAAATATCTGACATGTAGGATATTTGATGTGCAACCCCCGAATGTGTCGCGACCCACGGGTTGAGAACCACTGCTCTAGCGCCTCCGAGCACCCAGCCAGGAACTTTTCCCTAGATTTATTTAACCAGTATAAATCCCCTCCTCTAGAGTGAAACTAACAATTCAATCCAAAAGAAGCTGACCACCTCAACAGCAGTCACCACTATCTCACCAATGGCCGAATTTTGCCTGGCAGGTTGGTCATATGGCTCCCTGGTGTTTATAGCTGGGTAAGACTGTTGATAGCTTTTTCTCTCCCAGCAGCCTGAATACCACTAGAAAAGCTAGCCAGCTGTAAAAGAACTTCCAACTCAATTCAAACTTTATTTCTCTACATCCCAAACCCAAGTATGTGATGTCTTCTTAGATCAGGGTCTTCACAGCTAGTCCTTTTGAACAACCAAGAACAATTACAGTAGCCTATATTATCTGGGGAGCCCATATGGCGCCCTAGCCAATCACTCATATCCTACACCTGGCACTGGGATTTTTGTTTGATAACCTACGGCTTCTGAGAGCAGTGTTAACCACACATTCAAGGTACCCATTTCAGATTCTTTTTCAATTCTATTTTTAATTAGCTTCTATGATAGCAAGCTTCCATATGGGCGCTTCGTACTTCCATTTGGGTTAAACATACGAACATGCCTTCTTCCCCTCATCCTCTACTCCTGTCCTCACTAAACCTTACACGTCTGTGGGTCACAGTATTGCTATTGTCACCAGTATTGTTCCTGAACAGGACTCACAGACAGACTTAGCCATATGTTGACCTTCTCATTACACACTACTACTCTGCCTTAATATAGAAACTGGGTCTTTAACTTCAGTTCCCAGATAATCCAAACTTAGGCCAGAGGCATACCCAGGACCTAAAATACAGATTCTAGAGACCTGCCAACAACTACTACTAAAGTTCCTCTCCTTTCTATGCACAGTTCATATGTTGGGGCTTTGATCCTGATGTGTTTGTAGGGAGGGGGCCTATGAGCAGGGAATGGGGGTTAAATGGGGAGATAAGGACGGGGTTCTGATATGATAGGATTAATATCCTCATAAGAGATATCTTAGAACTCTGAGTTTCTGGAAATAAGTATGAAGGAAAGAGCATGTAAGTGCACACACACACACACACACACACACACACACACACATACACGGCAGCTCCAGGAACTGAGTTGGCCATCTTCTTCATCTTGGACTACCTAGACCCTAGAATTCTGATAGCAGCATTCTGTTACTTAAGCCATCTTATATGCTATGGCTTTTTGTTCTGACAGCCAATTTTGACTAATATATCTTCTGATCCAGATTATTTATGCTTATGAGACCCTCTGGGGATGAGTTACATGTGAAAGTTCAAGAAGTCTTCTGCTTCCGTTGACCTTGACCTTAAATCAGCAAGCTTCTTGCTTGTTCTGACCACCATTTTTCAATGGGAAAAAAACAAACTTAAGCAGTATCCACAATGTAGCTTTGCACTCTCTGGCTATAAAGGCCATCCTCAGGCTCAGTTTACCATTCTCTGAGTTAGAACCCATGGGTGTAGTTAAGAGTGAAGAGGTAGCAAGATGTGGTAGTGCACAACTTTAATCCTAGCACTTTGGAGGCAGAGACAGGTGGATTTCTGTGAGTTCTTGGCCAGCCTGGTCTACAGAGTGAGTTCCAGGACAGCCAGGGCTATGTAGAGAGACCCTGTCCAAGAACAAACAGACAAACAAAAAAATCGAAGAGCTGCTTTTAACATTCCCTGTGCATCTGGAAGACTAGAAGTTGCGCTTGCTTTACAGGGAAGGCCTACAACTGTGTCACCAGTGATTATATGGTTCAAAAGTGACCTAAATGTATGGTTCTTTGAATAGTACTATATGCTGTCTTCCCCACGGCACACACTGGTGTCTGATCTGTCTACTCGAGTCTATCACTTATGGGGATTTGTGTGGAGCAACACTTATGAAAGCTTTTCAAAACACCTTAGAATTTTCCAACATCTAGAAGCTGATAGCTATGCTGTGTGTGTTTGTGACCCCTCTCAAACTCACATTGAGACTTAATTCCAATGCAACAATATGGAATGATGGGGCTTTTGGAAGGTGACGAAAGTCACAAAAGCTTCAACCTTCTGAATGGAATTGTCGTTTAATTATGAAAAGGCTTTGGATAGTAAATTGATCCTTCTGTTCTTCTATCACATGAAGTCACAACATCTGTATCCTCTGAAGGATGTGCTGCATCCCTCAAAGGAGGTTCCTTCTAGCATCAGAGAGCAGCCCTCTCCCAACAGCTTGCTACCACCTTGACCAAGCACAGCAAAACTCAAGACCTGTGTAAAATAAGTCTGCTTCTAATAAATCATTTAAGTTGTGGAATTTTGTTATAGAAACACATACTATGACTGTGATAATGATAAATCAAAGCTTCTCTCTCCCTCTTTCTTTGGTATCAATAATAGTTGGTAAGAAAGTAAGTATGACCAGACTATGAGTAATAGGCGAATGTGTAATAATCTCCAAAAGATAATTACAAGTAGCAGTGGACATCGGACAGAGGATGGCCAGACAAGAAATGCTTTATTAGATGGCCTGGTGCCAGAAAAGTGCAATGCTCATTCTAGAGTGGGAGAAATGGGTTCTACCCTCACGGAGGGAAGTCCGAGCAAGCTCAGTCGGTTCTACCTAGCTGGGAATAGTGAGTGGGAATCTTCAGTGAGCATTCTGATCCCCATAGCTTGGGTTTTAGTTTAAACTCCAGTTGGAACATTTCATCTTAGAATTCCCGAGGCTGGACATTTTTTTCTTATGCTACTGTCTGACTTTTACATATTGTCCAATCCTCCAAGAGAGGTACAGAGAGGCCTTGCGCCCACTGGACAGTTTTCTGTGTTTTCCCTGACTGTTATAAAATATGACTTACTGAAATCCGGAAGGTAGAGCTGAGTGAGCATAGCCCTTTCTCTCCTCATCTATAAAGTCCAAGGGAACGTGAATGTCCCCTGAGGTAGCCGTACCTTCTTTGTCATCACAGCTCTGTGTTTTTGTGTGGCACAGAGAGCAGAATAGAATTCCCTACTGTGGCATTCAGTTTTCTTTAGGTAATGAAGTTGTCAGCAGAGAAAATCCAGGAATCCATCAGATCTTTGTGTCTTTCAAAAAAGCCTATGTTTTCAACAAATATCTGAGGCACAAAACATCCCAAATAAGAGTGCTTGTCTGATCTCTGTCAGTTTGTGCTCATTCTTCAGAAAGTCCATCAGCCGGGCTTGAGGGCATATGCCTGTAATCCCAGCACTAGCAAGGCCAGATTCCGATGGTCACTTAGAGTTCAAGGCTTGCTTGGTGCAAAATAGTGAATTCCAGTTTAGCCCAGGCCAGAGTGAGACCCTCTCTCAAAACTAAACATACACACAAACATACACACACACACACACACACACACACACATGCACAAAACACATGTGGGGGCTCACACACACACAAATGTAAAGCAGAGATTGGATCTGACCATGTTATCCATGTATCATTACTGTCCATATTTTTCCACTAAGATTTGTTTCGCTTCCTCATTGTCTGCCTCACATGTCCACACACTTTTGCACAGGACTGCTTGTCCTCTGACCCGAAGCCAGGTCTACACTTGTCCACTAGCCACAGTCCAGTGATTCCCTCCCTTGCTGCTGAAGGGCAAAGGGAGAAGCAAACTCAGTGAGTACCTGTAGCTTTCTGGTCACCGTGTGTTGCTGAAGCTGCATCAGGGTGTATGAGACTGTCTCTGAAGACCAGGCTCTGTCACTCTATAGACACAGAAAGTAGGATTCCTGAAACCAGCAGCTTCTGTCCACTACCACACAATTAAAAAACACTGGGCCACAACTCAAATGGAAGTGATCCTGGTTCCAAAACCACCCAAGGCATTCTGCACGTGTAGTCAGTCTGTCTATGAGTAACATGCTGAACTCAAGGGTGTTTGCAGCACCTTTGTCTACAGGGCAGCACACTAAATCCAAGCATGTCCTCGGCTGTGCTATGAGTTCAAGTTCTACGTTAACTTTTAACTTTAGTGTAATGAAAAAGTCACCATTTAGTTCCAGTGCATCTTTATGTTTTTATTTTAAGAACTTTAGTGAATAATTTTCAGAGGTGAAAATCAATTTTCTTCAAACTTTAAATGAGAAGGGAAACATATCAACTGTAATTTGTATTCTGTTTTGATGATAGCTAGATGCCCTGTAGATCTGAAATGGGGAATATCCCAGAGATCAATCAACTTATTATTACTATCGTGTATGAACCTGAGATGCTTTCATTTTTCATATACTTATTCTAGATTTCAAATGCACCATTAAGAAATTTTAGCCGTTCCTTACTTTTGAGTATTCTTTACATACTTGTATCATCGGGATGAGAAATTTAAATAACATTTAAGGAATTTTAGATAACTCTTAACTTTGTTGAAGAAAAAAAGAATAGGCTATCTTATTAGTTCTAGAGTACAAAACATTTCCAATTTTAGATGTATAATTAACAATTATTGAGTCTAATTCAACATTTATCCACTTACAAATCACATCAAATGATTTGAACTAAAAATCAGCATAAAAATGAAAGGTGGGTGTGGTCTTTTGTAAGTATGGAATGGCCTAGATTCTTGCTTCATAGTATTTATTATATAATTAGTTCTTCCTGAGGAATGACTAATTGGACAAAAAGGCCACATTTCAGTTTTGCTTTAGAATTATATTGTGCACTCTTGGACTCTTGTGTTTAAAATGCACCTGCAGAAGAATGATCTAAAATAATGTGACTCCTGCAAAATCATTTGGACCGCCATTCTCACAGTGGAGATGCCGGCTGCATTTTCACCTCTGTTGTCTTATTTTTTCACTAATAATACTGAATGTGACTTTGTAAATTGTATTCCTTTTGCCTTAATAAATAAGGAATGAAGTATTCTGAATTTTCAATTGTGTTCAAAGGAAGCTAAACACGGTCAGAAAAGAGTATTTCCCATCTCCTTTTGTACCTTCTGACAGGTGATAAAATACTTTGGGCAACATAAAAATAAAGCCAGAGAATGGTAAAATAGAGACAGCTCACTTCACTGCTGTATTTTCCCTTTGTGGTTTTGTAATAATTTGGTCTTTTATAAAATTGCTAAGAGAATAATGAAAATAATGGATAATAATGAAGTAATGCCTAGGATGATGACAAATTTTTCAAGATGTAAGAAAACCCAGATCACTCCAATTTTAGTGTATATCTTACATTTCAAAAGAGTTCAGGAGACCTATGTGGTAATTATAAAGCAAAAACAGCACTGGGCTTTAATAGCTAAAATTTCTTTTTGTAGTCTGGAAGATTAATAGGAAGAATTTTTAAAAGCCATGGAATATTAATAATTACAAATAGAACTACTCAAAAGAAATGGAACTAAAATTAACTACAGTGGGCAGAGGAATAAGAATTGAAGTATATGGTGAATACATCGGTTCATAACTGCATAGAAGATATTATTTAACATAAAACTAAGCTGATGAGACATCAACTCAACCAATATTGCAACAATCCTCCGTGAGGAGCTTGGTAGACCCTCTCTAAGCGAGGAAGGCATTGAGCTGGGGAAAATAATCACACGATGGTTTCATCTCTAGAGGTGATCTGATGATGAAATGATAGTGGCATGTTTCACTGAACAGCATCAAACAGCTGTTTTATATGCTTTATGAAGACATTTCACTCAAATGTACCATGGAATTAACTATATTCCTTCTTCGTGCCCTCCCACCTGCCCCTTCTTCCAGTCCACATCCCTCCCCTAGATATTTGCACATGGTCCATATGTGTGCTATGTGTGCATGTGCATCTATGGAAACCCAAGCATTCAAAAAGGGGAGAAAATGTGCAATGTTTGTCTTTCTGAATCTTTCATACTTGGTTCCTATAATCTCCAATTGCATCTGTTTTCCAAGAAACAACAAAATTTCATTCTTCTTCATGAAAAAAGCATCATTTTGTATTTATATCGCATTGCCTTTCTGTGTTGGCAGGCACTCTGGCTGATTCTATAGCTCAGCTATTGTGAATAGCACAAAAAAAAAAAAAAACCCAAACAAAAACAAAAAACAACCCCTCCAAAAAAAAAACAAAAAACAAAACAAAACAAAAAACCATGCAGATAAGTAATTGTGGTATGTACTTCCTTAAAGATTGTTTACCAGAAAGTGGTATAGCTGGGTCATGTGATGGTTCTAGTTTTCATTTTTAGAGAAACCCCCATTGTTTTCCAAAATGGCTGGACTACATTACATTCCCACCCCACTTCCACATTCTCACCAGCATTTGTCTTCGTTTCTTTTACTAAAATTTTAACTTTTTGTTTTATTAATTATTATTAAGGTGTGTATATGTGTAAGCACATACACATGCATGTGCTCAAGTGTGTTTAGCCTGTGAAGGAGTGTCAGCGTCCAGCCAACAAGAGTTGGGGGTCATCAAGGACTAGAGATACCTGGTAGGCTAATAAGAAAACACACAATTGAGATACAGTGCTGACAGGCTGGTGCATTGGCATGGGAGGCCTTGGACTCGGGAGTCAGGGTGCTCACCTAGACCTGACTCAGCCCCAGTCTTATATTGAACTCATAAAAAAATTAGGTTACAAAATCCAGGGGGGGTGTGGTAGGTAAAAGCTTCTCTATTTTCCTGTGCAAACATTTTCTTGTGACCCAGAGTAGTACAGATTTAGAACAGACAAAAGGAAACTATACAACCTTAGACATAAAATTTTTACAGCAAGCACAACTTTTTGTATCTCCTGACCACCAGTCTCCAGTGAGACAATATGGTTTCATAAAAGAGCAAGCATACTGCTGACCCTTCAGTCTTTATAATTTTTGGACCCCATCTGCTTGTCTACAAAAACATCCTCACCCAACCGGTATGGAGAATTCCTAGGGGGCTGACACCATCGCCCCTAAACCCAAGAAACCCATTGCTAACTTTCTAGGAGATATTTGTATATTATTTCATCCTCAATTCTGTATAATAAAAATAGGATCCTTTTATTATACAGAATTGAGACGAAGACTGGGGGAAGAGCTACAGAATTACTCATCTCTGCCTGTGGCTCTAAGTTACTTTCATTTCTACCTAGAGCGAGTGACTGTAATATAGATTTCTCTTGAATTCATGAACATCCTTCACTTGAATATTATTGGCAACATCTAATTTCTGGGTATCAAGCGGCCTCCTACTAGATCTTTCCAGGTCACTAAATACCAGTTTAATCAAGGAAGGCAGGAAGAAAGAAAAGGAATCGTAAATAGATGAAGAAAATACTAAGTACTAAGAATAATTGCAGAAATGACATCACTCAGTGTTTGCATCAAAGGAGCAGGACTTGGGGCCCCTCAGTACTCACACTGGGGCCCACAAGAGGCCATTGCCTCAAGCTCTGAAACACGGTACCCCCAGCAGGTTTTTCCTCCTTGTCATCTGGGGTCCCAGGTCTCTCCAGCTTAATGTGGGGTGTCTCCAACAAAGGAGTATAGGCGTGACTTTGCCAATGTACTTATGTGGGGAGTCCATTCCCCCCTTCCACCAGAGGTGACTAATCTTGGTTGCCACTTTCATACCCTTGGGAAGATGAAGCCTTAGTTGAGGAATGCCTTGATCAGATTGGCCCATGGACATGTCTGTGAGGCACTTTCCATCCCAATTTGGTTTGAGTCAGTGTACTACAGCAAAGGAGAGCAAACCAGGACAGTCACTAGGCCATTTCTCCACTGCTGTTTTTATTTTTATTTTGTCTGTTTGTTTAAATTATAGCCATTCTTACTGGCATGAGATGGAATCTCAGTGTTGTTTAATTTGTGTTTTGCTGATGCCCAGGAATACTAAGCTTTTGTTTTCCCGTTTGTTTACTGACCATATGCACTTCATCTGGTTTGGAGAGCCACCCACTCATTAGTCTCTCTATTGACTGAGTTCTTTGGCCTCGTTTGATATTTAGCTTCTGTGTGTGTTCTTTATGTATTCTAAATGTTCATCCTCTGTTGGCTCTGCAGCTAGCAAGGATGTACTTTCATTCTGCAGACTGTCTCTCCCCTCACTTCCTTCCTTTGCTGTATAGGAGGAAGGAGCCTTTTAGTTTCATGTAACTCCACTTGGGATGACTTCTTGGGCTATTGAAGTCCTTTGCAGAAAGTCCTTGCTTATGCCTATGTAAATATGAGTATCTCCCACAGTTCTCCAGTTTGCAGTCTTTGTCCATTTCAACTTTCTTTTTTATTTTTCAGTACAGGTCCAAGTATGGGAATCCAGCTTCATTCTTCCAACTAGTTTCTTCAACACCATTTGTTTAAGAAGGCTGTGTTTTCTCCACTGTTTGTTTTTTGGAAACTTTATTAAGAATCATGTGTGTTGCCAGGCGTGGTGATGCACACCTTTAATCCCAGCACTTGGCAGGCAGAGGCAGGCAGATTTCTGAGTTCAAGGCCAGCCTGGTCTACAAAGTGAGTTGCAGGACAGGCCGGTCTACACAGAAAAACCCTGTCTCGAAAAACCAAAAAAAAAGAGAGAGAGAGAGAGAGAATCATGTGTCTGTGAGTTTGACTCTGAGTCCTCTGTCCTATGCCACTGACTAGCGTGTCTGTCCTTGTGTTAGGACCACGCTGCTTCTATTACTGTGGCTCTGTGCTACAGCATGAACCTGGCATTGGGATGACTCCAACACAGTTCCTTTTGTTCAGGATTGCTCTATGCAGCGTCCTTTGTGCTTCCACATACGTTTTAGAATTGTTTCCCTAATTCTGTGAAGAATGTCACAGTAATTTCGATAGGAATCCTGTTGAATCTGTAGATTGCTTTAGATAATACAGCCAGTTTCCTCCTACTGTCTCTGCCAATCCATGAGTATTTGAGGTTTGCCTATTGTTTAAAAACAACAAAAGTACATGTGCTTTTGCAGAGGTCAGAGGTCAATTCTGTGGCCCTTGCTTCCTTTCCTTCACCCTTATGTGAGATCTGGTTCTGGGAATAGGGCTTGGCTGCTCATGCCCAAGCAGAAAGCACCTTTTCTCTCTGAGACATCTCTTCAGCCCTCTGATGTCCTTCTCAATTTCTTTCACCAGTGTTTTGAAAGTTTTGCTGTGGAAGTCTCTCGCTTCCTTGGTTAGATTCGTTCCTAAGTGTTTTGTTTATTTTAAGCAGGGTCGTTTCTCTGATTTTTTTTCTTGGCATGTTTGTTTTTGTTAGACAGGAAAGCTACTGATTTTGTGTATTGATTTTGCATCCTGCTACTTTGCTGAAAGGGGTCCTCGCTTCTGACAGTTTTGTGGTTGCGTCGTTAGTGTCTCCTATATACAGGATCATCTCTATTAACTAAGGCTGGGATGATTTGACTTTTCCATCCTACATTTATCCCTGCTATTTCCTTGTCTTGTCTCGCTGCTCTAGCTAAAACTTCAGGGACCGTGTTGAGTAAGAGTGGAAAAACATCAATGTCTTCATCTCACTTCTGAATTCAGAGGAAATGCTTCCTCCGTTGTCTAATTTAATATCTTGGTGCTAGTGTGTTGGTAGGCTTCACTATGATAAGGTATGTTCTGCTTAGTTTCTTCTAAAAAGAAATTTAGATTATTCATTTTATTTGAATGAGCCTGCATTGTACGTGTATATGTCACATGGGTGCCTGGTGCCTGGAAAGGGTGATCAGAAGACGGTGTTAGATGCCCTGGAGCTAAGTTATGAATGGCTGTGAGCTGCCATGTGGCACTGACAACTCAATCCAGGTCTTCTGTAAGAGCAACAAGTACTCTTCACCACTGAACAGAATCTCCAGGCCCCCTTCCTAGTTTCTTCAGGACTTCTGTCATGAAGGGATGTTGGACTTCACCAAAGAAAACCACTTTATTACAACTATTAAGATGACCATGTAATTTCTGTCCTTGTATTTATGGGGCACATCATACTTACTCATCTGCATATGTAGAAGCATTCTTGTACCCCTGAAAGTAAGCCAAGTTAATAATGGTGAACAAATTTTGCATACTTTTAAATTTTTTATTTTATGCACATGGATGCTTGCATGCATAGGCTTGTGGTACCACTTGTGTGCCTCACTCGACTGGGGCCAGATGAGAGTGTCAGATCCCCTTGGACTAGAGTTACAGACAATTGCAAGCAAACCTGTTGATGCTAAGCATTGAATGTGTATCCTCTGGAAGAGCAGTCAGTGTTCTTAGCCGTTGAGCCGTCCTTGCACACCCCTTTTACAAGTATTGATAAAGACAGTTGCCAAATGTATTATTTAGAATGTGACTACGATCATCGTGAGCTTGGCTTGCAATTTTCATCTTTTTAACTGTTTATCTAGTTTCAAGTCAAGTTAATAATGGCTTTGTAAAATGAGGTTGGTAACACTTCTTCCCTTTCCAAGCTATGGAATCGTTTGAGGGGCCATGGAGTTAATGTTTATTTAACGGACTGGTAGAACTCAGCAGTGAATCTATCTGGTTGTAGACAGTTTTTTTTGGTTTTTGTTTTTTAGGTGGGAGACTTTTCCTTATGACTTTGATTGCTTGCTGTAGTCCTTTTAAGTTGTTTCTATCCTCTAGGTTTAAGTTTGGTAAGTCATGTGTGTCTGGAAATTTACCCAGTTCTAGATTTGTCACTGTGTTGGAAGATAGGTTTTCAATGTATACTTGAATGATCTGAAGGTCACTGGTCTCAGTTACAATGTCTCCACCTTCATTTCTAACTTATTAATGTGACTCCACTCCCTCTCCCTCACTCTCACTCTCCCTCTCCCTCTCCCCTCTCTCCTCTCCCTCTCCCTCTCCCTCTCCCCTCTCCCCTCTCCCCTCTCCCCTCTCCCTCTCCCCTCTCCCCTCTCCCCTCTCCCTCTCTGTGTCTCTCTCTCTGTATCTCTCCCTGCCCCTCACTATTTTGGTTAAATTTTACCAATCTTGGTTCTCTCTTCAAATATCCAACCTTTCATCTCATTGATTTTTATATTTTTGTATTGTCCTTTCATTTCCATATCATGAATATATATACCTGATCTTTATTGTCTCTTTTGATCTACTTAATTGAGGTTTGGCAGTAACAGTGGTGCCATAAACCCCAGATCTTTAGCCCCACTGCTGCCTCACCCTGTCCTGCTCCAGGATCCTAACTGTGCTTGCTATTGGCCAAACCATTCTAAGATCAAAGGTCAAAAGATAAGAGAACTCAGTTGATGCTGTCCACATTGGTCAGGAGTGGAACCTAAGGAGGAAGAATGAGTACAAAGGAGATGATGAGAAGTGAGAATGGTTTCTAAGGATGTACAAGAAGATGTGAGAATATGCAAGTGAGGGGGTGAATTCACCCAAGATCATGGCAGAGCACCCTTCTGTAGGGTGTGCAGATGCCCACTGGGCACCCATATAGCCCCATGGGTATCTCATTCCAAGTCTAGCTTAATTACCAAGTGACTTGAAAGCTGTCTCAATATGATTAAGAAACAGGATGAACTACTTTGATCTATAAGCATGCACTGAATAGTTTGATAAAAATTTCAAAGTTTGTCTTTTGACTTTTCTCCTCAATGACCTCTAAATATACTAACCATACATAAAATAAACAGAGCTAGTATATTGACAAGCAAACATTGCCGACAAACCCTGGGTTTTGAATATTTTATAAGTAAATGGCACAGATCCCAAACTCACATTCCCACATCTTAACATTTATGATGTAGAGGTGTGTCATACAATTAATGGTGTACCAAATATAATCAGCAGTAATTTTTTTTCTTGGAAGAACATAAAGTAATAGCATACCTTGTAATTGATGTTATCTTTGGTTTAGTGAAAACCAGCAAAATTACTTTCAAGATGCACTAGCAAATTTTTCATGTTTCCCAAAATAGCCAGCAAGCAACCATGGTCATGATCCATTTCCCACCAATCTCCCATGGATGGATAAGTAGAGGAAGAAAGAGCTGATCTGGGCTCACGTGGCTATTTACCTTCAGGATTCACATAGCATGTCAGTTACAACATCACTTCACATGCACCAGCTGCTTAAGCTGTCGTCATGGTCCTCTCAAGTGATGGGCTGGGAAAGCCTGAACGGAGCCTTAGCCATGAGCATCCACTTAACTCTCATTTGTTCATTGCCTGCCAAATTGATGCTGATCCTGCTCCCATGCTGTGCATCTTCTGTGATCACGGTGATAATGTGAGAACCTGTTTTGCAGCAAGTCTCCCTATTCTCCCCCATCTTCTCTCATTTACTCTAATGTGACTTCCTAATAACATTTTCATCAGTTCTTGATTCACGTTCCTTATTTTAAACCATTGATTCTAATACCGAAGTGCATTCTTCAATGTTATTCTAGCGCGGAGCACGCATTCCTCAGTGTTTGGAGTCTGAATATTCAATTTCATGTCTGCAAGGTCAAGCCGGTGAGCATGTACACTGACATCACGCTGAACAGCAGTTGGTTTGAACCAGAGAAAAATATTATTTTGTTACTAATTTATGGTTTTCTGTTGATTTATTTTAATCCTGCCCAGCAAGACATGAAAATTATTTTCTTCTCTTCTGATGAGTCACGGCAGTAGCAGCTTCCTAACTTACCCATTATCTCTTCCTGTCAATTTCCTTTGTAAATTAAGATATTTATTCACTCTTAGCAAAAGTAAGGTTGTGTATTAAAACTACTTGTGACAACTCTTCTGGGGCTAAGGAAAAAGCTTTTTCATTTAAAGAGTAAACAAATATGTATGATGTATATGTGTATATATATCTCATAAATCTGAGTGTTAATTATTCATAACACCATGTGGTCTTATAAAGTGTTAACCAACTCAAAGGAAAATAAGACTACAGTTTTTCCTCACTAAGATTATGGATCACAATCTACTTCTAATTATGGGCTTAAATACCAGTTTTGGCAGCCACTATTCATCCCAAAGCCATTTTAATTTCAATTTCAGTGATTTATTAGTGTTGGTGAAACAATCTTCTTTGGCCATTTTTTGTTTTAGGTCCACATGGTTCACAATGCTGTAGAATCTGCAGGATGCTGGTGATGGATGGCCAGCAGCTGCAGACATCCTGGCACAAAACACCATAGAGCCCAGTTTGCAAGTGCTCTGTAATGGTGATCATAAAGAGATGACTTATAAACCCTTCCTTTTGTTGTTCTTAATAACTAAAATAGATGGTGTCACGATAACTTCAGATTTTTTTTCTCAGATTCATATACTTTATGTGGGGTATGGTATTGCCCAGTTGAGACTTTGCATGTTAGTGCGAGCTGTCTCGAGGTTGTGTCTCGGGCTTCCTTTTGAATCCTTTGCCTCTCTTACTCCAGTGCTCTGTAGGAACATCGCCCAATAACTGTGGTGACCTTGAGATTTCGTTCTCACATCCTTCTGACGCAATCACTCAATCACTTGTACTTTGTTTGAATACAAGCCCCAAAATTACCTCAGGCAAGCCTTAACCTTTTTAAGCCTAATTTCCAAAGAGACACAAGAAAACCTTATGCTGTGTTAAGGAAGATTAGACATTCGCACTGACAGAGGGTTGGGATTTGAAGAAACTACTTTCTCAAAACCATCAGTTTCACTAATGGGAAACTGATGTGGGGCAGAGGGTCCCAGGCAAAGTACTAGAATTTTACCTTCTGTATGGGATGATGTAAACTTTCACGTGTGTATGTTTTACTTATACAACCATCAGCCTTGAAAGCATTGTCACTTACCTCTAAGGATTCTTTCTAGGACATCTCAAGACAAAAGAATCTCCTTATTGTCATCGGTTTTACCTGCATGAACTTTTCTTAGGCTATGCTTAGAGGACCTTTAATACTCTCTAAGTACTTGTTTTACTTATGTGACCCCTTTGACAAAGTCCACTGGATTTCTGCAGGTGATTTTCATGAAGATACAGTCTTTGCACTGCAAGAGCATGTAGCCGTTCTAGCTCTCTCCCAGGCTTTCATGGCAGCTGGGAAACACCCAAGATGAGATGCTCTTAGCTTTCCCTCCAGATCCACATTGTGCCCCAAACATGGTATTGCTGGAGAGCCAGGATTAGACCACACTTCTCTTTGTTGTTCTCTATAGCTAGGAGTGGTATGAAGTGGAAGAAAGATGGCCTTTCAAATTGTCTTCCATTCCTATCTGTTTGACTGGGAGGCAGCCACTTGGTTTTCAGGCATTAGGATTTCCACTTTTTCCCCAAAACACCCAAATAGTTCTAGGATTTATTTTCAACCACTTTCAGTTTCCTACCGACTCGTGAAGCATGCTCCTATGACTATTGTATATTCAGGAATAAAATGTCTTTTTCCCGTAGAACACATTCAGCCTGACTTGGAGAAGACACCCCACCTGGTAACACACTAGAATTTAAACAAGCTAATCCACTTGAAAGGGTGGTTGTTCTGGGGATGTGCATTTGGCTCTGATAAATCCCTAATTGCTCAGGCAGGGCACCCACAGAGAAGCCTGAGGAAAGAAAGGCCAGCTGCCTTGCTAAGCTTTTACATCTGTCTTCCCACCGAAGGGTGTCAGTGCACTTGTGGCTTAGGTCAAAATAAATTAGTCTGCATAATCATTCTTAATCCGGTTTCTAACTGATCTTATCTGTAGTTTGAAATTAGCTTACCTCTTGGCAGAACTAAACACTCTGAACTTAAAGGAAGTTTTGCTAAACATGAAGCACAGGATGTTATTTGTGTCTATGACGTGCACTTGTTTATTGAAGTTTACTCTTCAAAGACCATAATATTTTTAGCATCTCATACATCTCTCAACGGTATTCTTAAGTTGGCAGATGGGTTTAAACCCTTGCCACATGGCTCAGCTCTGAAGACAGAACACGTCTTCTTTTCCCAGTCATTATACCCCCAAATTCTATTGCTGAATCAATTGGAATCCCAAGCCACAAAGAAAATCTGCTTTAGGGCCAGGTGAGAAGTGGTGAGAATCAACTGTAAGGTCAGAGATTTCCAAACAGAAAAGCAAGCATACAAAGACCCGTACCAACCGGCATAAGCACAACTCTATCTTCCAGGCACTTTCTGGGTGACAGGTTTTGGCTGGGCTCCCTCGTAGGCCATATCCGCAAAGCCATCTGGGACAGTTGCCATTCAAATCTCCCATTGTGCTGAGAAAGAAGCTGAACAGCTTCTTGTGTGGAGTCACACAAATAAGTGTTAATAAGTCTTCAGGATTATGTTGGATATGACAAATGCCTCTTGATAACCATCGTGGACCAGCTCCAGTACGTTCTATCATCAGAGAATAACAAACCAGACCTTCTTAGTCTTCTCAGCTTGACAGTGCTTTACGGAATCCACCTCAGTTCCATAATCTCTGGGAACAAAAACAAACAAACAAACAAACAAACAAACAAAACAACCAGATTTGGGCTCAGGACAGCAAGGCAGAAATGTCACAATAGTCCCTTGATCCAGCCATGTTCAGTTTGATAACAAGACAAGCCCCAATGTTTGGGAAGCATAACCTAGAACAGAGGTGCCCACTAGATAGGTCCATGCCAAGAAGGCAATTCTGTTCTAAGCAGCATCCTCAGGCTTGTATGGCCTGAGGGTGAGGACCACAATCATTGCACATCCTTCAGGTCACATGTGGAACCTCCCTTGCGTCTTCAACTTCATTTGCATATCTTCTGATGCTCCACATTCAGCACTGAGTCCACATGTGTCCTCTTGGAGTAGAAATGTCATGTCCTGTGCCCAGTGACTGCCCAAGAGCCTCACTGTAGCAACATTGCCCTATCATCCTTGGCTTTATAGGGGAAAGGAATTGTGGCTTTCCATGAATCCAAGCCCACACTATTTGGATACTATAATGTGGTCCCTGACCTGTGTCATGCATATCAGTCCCGGCCAAAATTTTTCATATTCACTGCATATCTTTCCAGAAAATATTCATTTATCTACAAGACTGCCTAATGATCAATCCTCTGAGCCTCTTTCATGATGGCTTCTCTGTAGTCCTTAAGTGAGATGTCCGAACTGATGTCAAATGCTGAACTTGCCACACCATGAAAATTTCTAATCTTCTGGCTTTATGTTTGAAGAAGCCATTAGCTATCCTATTTCTTATGTTTTCCCTGTTGGTCTGAACTTCTCTTTCAGGCAAGCAAAGAGCAGAGACCGGAAGGTGGAGAGCTAGCGTCTCCTGAGATGATAATGTGGGGAGTGGACACTGTTCCACTGGAGCAGACATGCTCTGACCTTATGAGCCTGAGCTTCAGTCTCACCTGTACAATATGATGTCACTTTGGGGAGACTCTCTCTGATGCTTGCCCTCTTTAATATGGCTGGGAGGGAAGCATGCCTTTCAGGTGCCCTAAGCAGAAATTCAGAGACATCTCCAAATGTATCTGTCATATGTCCCTTCAGTAGCTACATATCTGAGATGTTTCCCCTCTTCACCTGTGTCTTAAATTATATCCTAATGAATTCTTGGTTAAACAACTGAAGCTGTTCAGTAAATGGCCCTCCTTTCCAGGAGTCTCGCAAACACAACACATAACCTCAGTGATCTTTCTAACATGTTTTCTTAAACACAGCATTCAATCAAGAGTCCCCATAATTCAGCCTCCAGACACTGTAGTGTCTTAAAGCAGCCCTGCCTGCAGTCTGACTGTTCAGCACATTCCAACCTTCTTAATGCTGCTGTGGCTTGTTCAGCCTCCTCTTCTTTTGCCACAAACCCCAGTGTCACTTTTCAGTATCCAGCTCTTCTAAGAAGCAGACTTAGTTCCCACCCAGCCTCCCACTGTCAGCCTCTTTATTGGTACATTCCCACTGTTAGCCTCTTTATTGGTACATTCCCACTGTCAGCCTCTTTATTGGTATGTTCTTATTGTCCATGTGTGATGCTCCTCACACCACACTGTACTGTTTCTCCTCTCTGGAGCTTCTCTTTCCCAATAGATCTTGGGCCAGTGATGGCAGGACTCCTATTATTGACCTTTGTATCTTAGCATCTGTCATTTACAGAAAATCCATCCTTGGTCTTAACCTAGATTGTATTTATCACTTGATTTAAACCACATCAATTTCTCCCTAATAAGAAGAGCATAACTAATACTCTGTGACTGTTTCTTGGGTGGCAGCCAGTGTTTGTGCACCTTATGCATTTGCTTGTTTCTTCCTTGTTGAACCACTTAGTTTTCATTGTTAACTTGATACAAGTAAGAGCCAAATAGAAAGAAGGAGCCCCAGTTGAGGAAAATTTGGTCAGTTGATGAAATTGGCTTGTGGCCATGTGTTTTGGGACTTGTCTTGATTATGTGGGAAGAGTTGGCCCACTCTGGGAAGTGCCAACCCGGGGAAGGAGGTCCTGTGTTGTATAAAAAGGAAGACTGAGCAAGCCATGGAGACCAAGCCAGTACGCAGTGTTCCTCTAGGTTCCTGCTCTGAGTTGCAACTCTGGCTTTCCTCAGTAAGGGATTAACCTGGAAGTGTAACTCAACTAAACCCTTTCCTCCCCAAATTGCTTTTAGCCATAGTGCTTACCAAAGCAGCAGAAAACAACCGGAAATATGTGTAATGGCCCATAAAATGGATCCTGCTTACTGCCATTTACAGTTGAGAAAATTAAGGTTTAAAGAGGCTACAACAAGTGTTTGAGGGACCAGGGAGCGTGCAGATGAAGATACTTGTCACACAGGCCTGGTGGCCTGAGTCTGACTCTAGGAACCCATGTTAAGTTGCAAATCGAGGACAATTCCACAATTGTCCTGTGACCTCTACATGCATGTTGTGGCACATTCATCACCACCTTAACATGTACACAAACACATGTACACCATACTAATAAATAAAACTTTCCACATTGCACATGCAATCAATGAGAGCTATCAGATTTGAAACCCCATGGCCCAAACTCTTTACTACAGAGTCATACTGAAAATAAAACTGAAATGTATGTATATATATGTGTGTGTATGCACACATATAGATAGATAGATGGATAGATAGATATATAGATAGAGATATATAATTGCTTCTGCTACTTAACTTTGATTTACTTTCTTGTCTCCCAAAGTCAAGTTAAAATATTTTAATTATTAAATTGGACTAATTTTAATCATCCATAGACTCCAATGATATTTAATCAATGGATGTGGGGAGCGGTGAGGTACAGTGCCAAACTGTAGTCCCCATTTAGTACCCTCAAGCCCACATAAGAGTACCCAGGCATTAGCCGATGCCTCTCACACCGCTCCATTGTCAAGCTATATTTATGTGTTCAATATCCAGTCACCCTTCTCTTACTGAGACTCCTTTTTAATACTGTACCATCAACTGCAGGTCTGAGAGGGAATGGTTTCTCCTCCTTCACTTCGCAGCCCATCAGTAGTGGGCTCAAAAGAATCAAAAGAGTTCCTAAGACGACTGGAATTCACATAATGAAACTAAGTCCTAGTAATATTTCACCGCCCCAAAGGTTCTAAGCAGTAAGAATTGGAAAGGAATTTTTGGCTTTAATGGGAAAAGTGAACCTTTTGTTAGTCACTTCGCTTGCTTTCCTGCTAAGAAGAAAAAAAAAAAAAAACCAACGTTGAAGCATTCATTTGGCTATGGTTGGGTATGAGAGCATCCAGAGATTTTAATATGTCTAATAAAATCCACCAAAGAATGGAGGCGCACCGGGAAAGGGGGAGCATTATGGTCCACAAGAGATGCATTTACTCTGAAAGTGGAGCTAGATGCTCGCTGTAAATGAGGAGCCCAGAGTGAGATGTTCGAGGGCACAGCTGGGAATATGTGCGGAGCTCACTTTCATTTCCATTTGAATACCACAGAGGAAGCGCTCCGCTCACTTAGAATTAAAAAGTACATCAAGAATGCAAAATGTCATATAAAATTTTAACCATACTTTTTAGCTGCTTTTGAGTCCCTTCACTGGCTTTTCGGCGCTCCGCTTTCAGATAACGTCTTGGCCTTCTGTGATGTGTGCACATCTGCTCTTGGCCTCCTCTCTCTGCAGCTACCTGTGCATCAGCTCTACCTGCCTCCTGCGCGTCTTCTTCCTGTGAAGTCTTCTCTTTCTCTTCTGCATGTTTCCATTTTACTTTCCTGTTTTCTTCCTGATCAGCTTTCCCCATTCTTCCTTTTGCTTGTTAGCTATCTTCCTTTGCTTTCACTCTATTAATAAATCATATATATATATATATAGAACCCCAACTGAGAAAAGCAGACAGAAATGATACCCTTTAGTCCAGTTGTGGCTCAATGTGGCTGTTGATATAGTTTCTGGGATGCCTTAGTGCAGGACCTAAGGGTTTGTCCAGAGACACAGGTAAGTAACAGGCATGGTAAGTCTGGACCCTGGTGCTTCTGACAGGAAATGCTGATAATAATAAAAATTAATGTCGACATCATGTGATAACATAGGGTTTCTCTGGGGAGCCTTGGCTGACCTGGAAATTACTCTGTAAACCAGGCTACCTTTGGATCTGCCTGCCTCTACCTCCAGAGTGCTGTGATTAAAGGTGTGCAGCGCCACCACCCAGCTGCAGCTAATAACATTTAGAGCCTTCTATGCACTGGGTTCTAAACTAAACACTTTTTATAATCATTCCATTAAGTCCCATTGAATTATTACTCCCTTTGTACTAATAAGGAAACTGGATAGAGACACTGTGCATGGTCCAGACCATGAATAATGAAAAGGTAGACCTGTTTCAGAGCCCAGGCAGTATGGCTTCAGATCACCCCTCTTCACAGCTGGGTTTTACTGATACATCAAAAGCTGAGAGTGGCCCTGGAGTCGATGGGCTCCAGTAAGGGCTGGGAAACAATACAGAGCTCTAGTTTGTCCTGTAGTGTCACCTCAGTGTAGCCACACAGGTGAACAGAGGGTAAGCCAAAGTCACCACAGACAAAACAAGGTAAACTCAGATGTACACAGAAACTATACCAGGAGAAGTAGTTTTCAGAGAGGGTGAAACTTTCAGGAAGGAATCTAAGACCTATAAAGGCAGGGGAGCCATAGGGACAGAAGGAAAGAGAAGAGCAAAGTTTGAAAGCTTGAGAAAGAAGGCAGGACATCACAGACACCCAGAGGCAGCCAGTGTGGCCCAAACAACAAACCTGGAGATTGGAGGGAATAAGGCGGGTCATGAGAAAGGCATGAGTGGAGCGAGACATAGTTATAGCCCAGAGCCAGTCTCAGCTACCGGCATAGGCATGAAGACAATGGATAGACAGGAGGCATTAGGTCAGATTGGCAGAAGGGAAACCTTGACACAGTGGGAGAAGTGTCAGAGAATCTTGAGTATCGCTTACACAGGTTGGACTTCATCCCATAAACCCCTTGATTTCACTTGGGGATCTGCGATGTACACATGTGGGTGTACACACACTGGGGTGACATCGTGTCTTGTTTCTACAATCCCTTCCAAACCCATAGGGTGTAAGTGATCTTTAATGCATAAAAGTGAGTGGGTGCAAGGTTATCCTGAAAATATGTTTCTTTCACATTCTAACTTGCTTCCTGAAACAGAGCAGTGAGTGAGACAGATGCAGGCAGAATGTTTTCATAGCCCTGGGGATGCTGTGTGAGTGTGCCATGCATGCCAATATCCATTATTACATACAACAATCAAGAAAAAGACAGAAAACTACCCTTAGAGAGATCAGGGGTTTAAGCTGAGGTTGTACGAGGCGGGGTAAGAAGAACCGAGTGATTCTGTGAACTGTTCTCCGGAGTTTGCAATTTGTTATTATATAATAAACCTAAAAATAAAAACATGTCCAGCTTAATTATCAAGCTATTAGTCCCACTAAATAAAAAGTGGTGTTGCGGTGGGTGACGTGACACAGAGAAAATATGCTAACACATTATGGTTGCAGCCAGGAAATCAAGAGAGTCTAATTGGCAGATTTAAAAAATAATAATAGTAGTTAGGAGACATTTAATGTGGCCATAAAGAGGTTCACACACCTCTCAGAAATCATTATGAAGTGGCAAGCATTAGGTTTTATGGGACCAAGGGCGATACTGAGCCCTCTAGTTAAGAAGAGAACACCCCAGCACCCTGTGTTTAAGGAGGCAAGAAGCCAAGCAATATATTTTGGCAAGATTTTTTTTTAAATCGAGAATTGCTGAAGTCTCAAATGGATGGTGTTTCTTATGCTATTCCCTCATGGCAATTAACTACCGCACTTTTTCCCTAAATTTTATTTTCATTAAACCTTCCACACTAAATACATGTGGGGCCATTTCTATTTGCTCACCCAGTGCTCACTCAGGCTGCCCCGAAGGCAAGTGGCTCTCAAGTGCTGCCTCCTGTCTTTCTCCAAGCCATTTCAGATACCTACTCTGCTGTCAGCAAAGACCATCAGCAGTGTGGCCGGAAACAGACATCCTCCAGCCGGAAATGGTCTGAGGTGGGGCGGGGCAGGGCAGTGTCTTGTTCCCACCCAAGCCTCTGAGATGCTTTGCACACAGGAAGCCAAAGCCCATAATCAGCTGACATCCTTTCTCACTTTCAGCAGGCTGCCTGAATAATTGGGACTAGAAGTGTCTGCTTTGATTGCTGTGGGGAGAAATGCTTAAATGTTGGTGAAAACCCTCAGTCCTGCCTCTTTTATAGCTGGGTTTCTTAGGAAAGCCCATCTCTGTTCTCTCCCATGCTTCAAGCAGAACACTAGAAAAAGGCCCCAAAGTGGTACAGCAATTGATGCTTGGGCATCTCCGCATCTCCATTCAATCTGCAGCCCACCAGGGTGCCCAGCAGCCCTGAGACAGGTTGGACCTTTGCTTGTTGAAATGGAGCCTCAAAGGAATTTTCTGCATGAGCAGAAAGAGACACTCTACCAATCGTCCTAGTGCCAGGAAAACGGGACAGCGTGGACCGGACCGCCACACATGGAACCCCTGTGGTCACACACACTCTGTGGCCACTGTCTGGACTTGGTGGGGGCGGGGAGAGTGTCTTACCTTAATTCCCTTCTGCTCTCTCACCTCTTCACCCACTCCAATCCCTTCTGTCCTCCCTTTCCTCTCCTTTTCTCCCTCTTACGCTTCTTCTTAGCACATCCCCTGCGCCCCCCCTCCACGCACACATACATACATACCACGCATGTACCCTTTTCTCCTTCTTAAGTGAAATAATTGAAAAACTTTTCCCCACTCGACTGAGAAGAATCAAATGCTAGTCCACTCGAAGCCCTCACCATCAGCCTGAATGCCACAGATGGAGACAATAAAGAGCTGCTCCTTTTGGGTGTTCAAGCTGGGGGGCTACCTGTGCGCAGAGCATCCTGATTTGCAGGACTTTCAAACAGGTCTCGTTTTCACTGTCCTGCCATCAGCTCATAGCTCAAGCTAGGGCTTCTAGCTTGCTCGGTCTTCACCCCCAGCCAGATGCCTGGAGGATGACTGAGAGATATTTGAGAGCAGTAGAGGCTGATCTGTTAAAGGCAGCCTTTGCAGAGCTCTGCTGGAGCCTGACTTAAGCCGGGCCCGCCCACTCACCAGCTTCCTCCCACACTCCCAGCCCACCCCCAACCCAAGGGGCTCACTGTATGGGAGAGGAAATGCAACCATCAGGGCCCCTCACTCGCTCTGGCTCTTCTGGAACCCTGGGAAGAACCACAGCGTGGTGTTCCCAGGGTCTGTGTTTCTGTAAGATTTGGGAGAGGAGTGTTTTAAACACAGATTAAACTGCTGTTTCATCTACTAAGCTCCCCACTCGCCCTCAGTCTTCTCTGATAGGATGGCTGTGGGCAACTGGGGATCCAACCCAGGAGCAGCTGCGGAGAGCACGTATTTCATGCGCAGTGAGTGGGATCCATTTCTAAGAGCCACAGTGACCTCTGTGTGTGCAAGTCCCTGCTGGTCATCCTGGAGTAGGAAAAGCTTAGAGAAACTTAGTGTAATGGCTGCAATAAATGTAGACATATCTCTTGGCACCTGGCAGCAAAGGCCTGTGGGTATCGAGAGGGGTAAGCCCAAGGAATGAGATACACAGAGCCAGAAGCAATTCTGGAGAATGAAAACTCAGTTCTCTTTGATGCCTGTCAAAATGGAGATGCGGAAATGTACTCAGTAAGGAGGCACGGGGAGAGATCAGTACACTGTACATTGTTTATGGAAATTGCATGAAATTTATCAGGAATCTTGCATTCGGCAGATTAGCATGACAGGGCTGCATGGAGCAAGCCAGTCTGGGTAAGAAAGCATGTTTTATTGCCTTCTGGTTATCAAGAACTTGAGTCTTGCTAGGGAAGAAGATTCCCTCTTTTTTTTCTTCCCATCCTCGTGTAAAATCATCAGATACAGAAATCTCAAAGTGTGCAAGCAAATTTTACAGCACAGAAGGCGATTTTAGAGATGTGCCAGAACGGTCAGTTAAAACATTGTGGTGATGATGTTGTTGTTGTTGTTATTTTGTGAGATTGGTTGCAGCCTTACAAAATTTCTTATTTCTCCTTTTCTAGAGAATCTCTTTAGAACATCCCATATTTGTCTTCTATATTATTTCCTTAAAACACACACACACATCTACACACACATGCACACACACGTACACACACACATGTACACACACACACATGTACACACACACATGTACACACACACACATGTACACACACACATGTACACACACACACACACTGCCAATTCTATAACGTTCCGGCCCTGCAACCTAGACCCTCCCTGAGGACAACCCACATGAATCTGGACAAGGCTTTTTTTTTTTTTTTTTTTCTCTGCATTAGAGAACTCAGCTCCAGGCTAGGGATCCATGATTCTGAGACAGTTTGCTTGGAGAATCCTGTGGGGTAGCCCTGGTTTTGAGGATACAGAGGCCTTTCTCATGATGGCTCCTATCCCAAGTTCTCAGGGCCGTACTCCTACACTGGAAGCCAGTAGCAAGCGATGAACTGGTGTGTGCGCTCCATTTTTCCTGCTGTGCCAAGCCCAGCTGTGCACAGCCTCCCTGTGATCAGTCTGTTGGGGCTTCTATTTCTAAGGAAGCCAGATGGTTTTCTCACCAAACCTTTGCTCGCATTTACGTTGTGTTTAGGTCACCTGATGATTTGATTAATGCTCAAGGTCTCATCTCCTCCGCAGGACACTTATGCTTATCTACTCTTTTTTGTTTTGCTTTTTTTAAACAGAGTTGGTGTGGACCTGGATGAAAGTCTGAAGGAAGAGCCCTCCTCACAGCAGGCAAGTTCCATAAAGTCATGGATAAAACATGGACTGGTCCACTGCTCATCCGTGCTCCTAGAGTACATAGCCAAGGGAGCTATTTCTAAAATGGGTTGCCTCTGCTGATAGTGCCTAGGAATTCACAGTGTTGGTTATGTTTAACATATGAATGCTCAGAACCAACTCACTGCCACCTCTTGGGATATCAAGAATCCTGAAAACACAATATGGGATCTAGACTAGAACCCAAAGAATGAGCCTCCCCATGGTGCCTCCCGCCCAGCTGCTAGCCCATTGATCTCAGTGAAGTCAATCAAAGCTTGTTCAGCACACAACAGAGGGTCCTGTTTATCCTGAATAGCTTCTTCTTCACCAGATCTGGGTGAGGAAATTGCTCAGAATAAAATACTAACCCCTTAAGTAGAGGAAAATTGTTCTCCAACCCTAGTTTTGAATCTGCCATTAAGGTAGGATCAGCCATCAGTGATATTGCCTTAGTCATTCCTTACTTGGTCACTCACCTTAAAACAAATGAACCAATGTGTGGGAATCTTCCTCGTTTGCTGTAATCAGAAGTCTGCAGACATGATCAGAGTAATGTGGTAAATACATGGCTTTGCTTGGTAAACTGTGTTTTGATCGTGTTTGGATTTGAGGACAACCCCTGCTTTGATAGTAAGGGTTTCCCCCTCGTACCAACAATGTACCACAGCCAGCTGGCATTCCTAGGCAAGAGGCCACTTCCCTGGGTCAGACAAAGAAGGAAGAGCCCTGTTGCACAGAGAAGGTTGAGGAATGAAGTTTGTAATGAACATGACTCTTGTGTTCTATGAACATGGTTGCCACGTGTGTTCTGGGGCCATAGGTACTCTTTTCACGGACTGATTGCCCAGGGAACAGCATCAGTGGGGGACACAGCACAGCATGGCTGCTGGAATATTAGGACTGGGGACAGCTTGATGACCTTAGAGACAGAATCAAAGCCATCGCCTGGGCTGTAATGAGTAGTGAGGAAGGTCTGGCTGTGGCTGAGGTTTCAGAAACATTTTCATCTACCATAGGTCAAATAATCTATTCTCCGACCTTGAAGCAAAACCTTCATCTAAATTCTGTCTTCTTCATGTGCGTCTTTCTTTAGAAGACAGAATAAGAAAAGTCATCAAAGAAAATCCTTTGCCTTCCTCTAATGACCTAAAATTTTATAATCGCATATAATTATTGGTAAAATTTCCTACTAGCCTGAGTCATTTTTAAAGTTTATACATATTTTAGCTTTTTCATACAACATTTTAAAGTTCACCACTGTTAGTTCGGCAGTGACTCTCACCTGGAGATATTACCATAATGAAAGGTATTTTTTTTAGTTGTTTTAGAAATAAGATTGTGCCGCATAGAAAATGAACATCATGTGACATTTGGGTCTTGGAAAAGCTTTCACATCTTGGGAGTTTCACCTTCCCTGTCTGTCCAAAGTGAATGATAATGGTGTTTATCTCAGGAAGCTGTCACAAAAAAAAAAATCAACAAGAAAAAAAACAAACCTAAGCTTAGGACTAGGGAGATGGCTCAGTGGGTAGGGTGCTTGCTGTGTAAGCAAGAGGCCCTGAGCTCAGATCTCCAGCACCCATATAAAATCTAGACTTGGAGGTGCACAGCTGCAATCACAGGGCTGGGTAGGGATGGGAACCGGTTGATTCTGGGGTTCATTGGCTGGCCAGCCTACCTGGAACAAAGAGCTCTAGTTTCACTAAGAGTGGCAGGCTAAGAAAAACTTTAAGTCAACAAACAATGGGGGAAGACCTCCAGTATGAACCTCTGGCCTCCACATGCATTCACATATACATACAAGCTAGCATGCGCATACACACACACACACACACACACACACACACACACACACACACACACTGTTAATACAAACCAAACTCAACTTTTAAAAGATTTTAGACACTTCACCTCACTACATTAAATAATTATGTGTTTTAGATTTCAGTAGAAGAATAATCAGAACAGAGAGTAAGTAAACACACAGGAATAAGGAGAATCCAAATCAGCAGGTTGCAGGGCCTCCATCCCTGCCGAGCTCCAACTACAAATGAATATTACGTTCCCTAGAGACACCTGGCAGAAAGAGGAAATAATCAGTCATATCCTAAGTCCTTATCCTTCGGGGACACAAAGCATGTCCCTGCCCTGGTGGTGTAAAGAGTGGTGCTTACTGTTTCTAACCAGATCTCCCCAGAGCTTCACGCAGAGGGCAAAGAAGGGGCTCTCTCCATGTTAAGCCATTCCCACTCTAAATCACAAGCTCCTGAAGGAGCCGTTGTGGCTTACAAATAACTTTCAGGGGATTCTGGGCATCCTTTCTCACCATGTTCTTTAGCTAGCAAAACTAGCAAATGGCAAAACCCGTTTTGGAAAGAGGTTGGAGTAATTATCCCCTTAGTGTCAAGTACATGAAGCACTGAACTCCGACCAGAAGTCATTGGCCACGGGATGCGTGCAGCTGCCATTCAACCTGGGCGAAGTGTGTTTGGTACTTTGTGAGCCTTGTGTCAAGATGCTCTCTGCTGTCCTTCTGCCTGGCAATGCCTTACTTGTCATCTATTGATGCCAAGCATAAGTCTGAGTTTTAGCAAGACCATGTCCCTACTTACTTTGCCTTTACTAAACCAAGTTTAAATTAACAAGATTAATATGTGGGATGATCTCTGCACTGGCTAACCACAACAGCAGTTCCTAATGAAAAGCTAAAAATGTTTAAACTACTTACAGCCATTCCTGACTCCGCAGTCTCAGAGTCAATACTGTATAATTAAATGCAGCTGCTTATAAAAGAATTCCCATCTTCTTAGCTTGTAGAGAATACTTCTGGGCTGTAAGCTTGAGGCACAGCTCCCTGTGCAACACATGACAGTGCAATCTTTATTTTGCCAGGCTCAGAAACTTTGCAAAGCATGCTCCAAATGCAACCATTCAGCTTTGAGTGCACACAGTTTATGGCTTTGCTGCTTTGAGAAGTGTATGTTATGTATACTGTATGTTATGTATCTCTCACTCATGTTTGAAAAACAGATAGTACTACCCTTCCTCGAGCCCCAGATAGTTTTCCTGTTCTTGGAAACACGCCCTTGTGAGGTGGGTAAAGTCTCTGGACTGTGGTGTAAATTTCCAGCACTTAAGAGGACTCAGCAGGGCGTCTCTTCCCTTTTCATCAGTCTGTCAGGATCTCCCCGTTGAATGCTGGCTATGGTTTTTAATATTATTCTAAGCATATTGCATGCTTTACACCAGTTTCAGAGATAACCCTGAACAGGCACTATATCATCCCATCTACACGCAAGGAAACTGTACACAGAGAAGTTAGATAACATGACCACAGGCACGGAGAAGGCAAAGGTAGAATTTGAATCCAAGTAATTTGGTTCCAAAATATCCCACTTTATCAGATAAGAGTGCGTTCGTGTGAGTAGTCATTGACCCCACACCTATCAAATATAAGCTGCTATGCAGAGAATTCAACTGTTACTATTTTGAAGTCTTTTCCCACACAGAACTTCTGTTCCAAGGAGGAACACCTATCAGAAAAAAGATAGTATGTAAAGGTTGTGAGTTCAGAAAAAGATAACGATGAAGCAGGTGAGGGGGTGGAGAAGGGAGGAGAGGTCATTGGCTATATAGGGCAGATCTATGAAAGTACCATTTGATAGAAAACTGAAATGTGCGGAAGCAAGCCAAGTGGAAAGGAAGGCAGTGGTCCAGTCAGATGGCACAGCAAGGATGCAGGCTCCATGTCAGTGGATTGGTGTGAGCACAAGCAGAACCAGGTGCAGGCCAATGTGGCTGAAGGTGAGTAGCCAAGGCAGAAGTAGGTAAGTGAGCTGGCAGTGGTGAACAGGGCCAGTATTGGAGCTGCAGTGGCGAGTTTGATCTTACTCTGCAGAAAATGGACATACCCAACAATTTCTCAAGCTTAGAAGTTTTTCCTTTCTCCTAACCCAACTCTGTCAACTATTACTTTTGTCATTACTAACATAACTTTATTTTTAACACAGTGCTAGCCTGTGTAGGGTTTCTCTTAAATATTAGCTTGCACTTTTCTATTACTTCCTGAAGGTCTGGTTGTCCATTCTGTGTGGATATGACCTTGGTGTCTTGGTTCTGATGGCTATGGCTCCAGACAGTTCAAGCCCAGTTGCAAAAGGTCCCAAGGAGTGCAGAAGTATGCCTGCAATAACTGAGCAATGGGGATTTAAAGATAAGATTTCTCACCCAGAAAGACTCATGCTAAGCAAAGACACAAAGAAATGCCTGTCAAATATGAAGGGCATAAGTACAGTGAGCAAACGCTTGTCTGCCAAGTATCTGAAAGCCATCACCTTGAATACCTTTGAAACCTGCAATTACTGGTGCAGAATAGAGGTATTTGTTCCTTGGCCCAAATGACACTTCTTATCACTGGTCCTCCAGAGCCCCAGAGCACAGAGCCATAGGTAAGTTCATCAGGGGGAGAGACTAATTAGCTATAGGTGGGGCCATTTGGTCCATTATCTATGGATTACCTTTTCATTGTTTATATTTTCAGATAGTCCTAATAAAATTTTAACAACAGAACAGTGAAGTCCACCTAGAGCTATCACACTTAGCAGTGAACATTCTCATGTACATGTTTCATTTCTTGAGCCTTTACAGTTGGCATTGGTTTTCATGGGATGTAAATTCCACACGACATCCCACAAGTGTTTTAGGAATAGAATACTAGGCTCAGACATTGATATGGCCCAGATGAAAGTTTTTAATGCCACATTGTAACTAAAACTATCTTGATTTAAAAAAAAAAAAAAGAATATCCCTAAGCGAATTCCTTGAGTTTTCCCTTGGCTGACACTGACATTTTTGTTTGTAACACTTAGCTATGTCATACACACCCAAAGGCAAATGCCACATTAACATGTTTACATTATAGGGCCAATGTCCACATGTTTTTCTTAGCATCAGGCCCTTTAACTTCATGTTCTAGAAAGTAGGAATAACGCTGAGGAAGCAGAGGGTGGTGGCAGTTACAACCTAAGGAGCAATTTTACACATTTTATATACAAGATAAATCATCTTTAATTTTTACTTTGCCCAATCAGGATATCTATTATTAGAGCCCTCTGTAAAAGTGAGAATATGAATGTTTTAAAAAGGAATCCTCCCAAGATAACCAACCCAGGATGTGTTGAGCCAGGAGTGAGAGCCAAAGCCACTCATCCTGACAGTCCTGCATGGGCACTTGTCTAGTCTGTATAAAGCCACCCTTACCATTGGCATTGAAGCCAGTCACTTTGCCAGTGAGTCTAACTTGCCAGTTCTATCAAGAATATAAGCAGATCTTCATTTCAAAGGCCCATAGCATAGTCCCCATCCTCTGCTCGATTATCTCCACATGGAATCCTCCCCTTCTCCAATACCCACTAGGCTAAAAGCCTTGTTCCATTGTCTAGGAAGTCATCTACACTCTACACAGTATGTCAACATTCAGTTACAATAGAGTAGGCTCTACATCCTCCCCCGTACCATTATTCAATGCTTCTTAATTCCTCCTTACAAGAGCTGCCTGTCTAAAACTCTTGTTCCTGTGGAGGTCTAAAGGAGGAACATTCTATAAGGGACAAAAATCCCAAAAGAAGGGACACTCACAGTCTGTGTGATGAATAGAAATGATGCCGTTACAACTGGAATAGCCACTGGGAGCATTAAAGACTATGAATCTGTAAGAGTTAGAGGCAGGAGCCAGCTTGTGTGATTATCTGTCACCACATTATGCTGGGTAACACAGTCAGAATCTAAGAAGTGTGCAACAGGAGTCCTTCTGTTGTGAACTACTTTGTGAACACCATTCTACTGGCAAGGACAGAGAGCAAGAATGTAAGGGAAAGCGTGTAATGTTTCTTGGGACTAGCTTCAGTTCTAATATTCTGGCACTGCTGCTACATTCTATTCCTCAGAGACAGTTCCAAGGACATCATAGAAAAGAGATAACTAGACAACTCTTCTTTGGTCAGAAGTACCACCAGGTATTATTGGAAATGTTACATGTTGAGAGATGAGAAATTGGGATCTTTTATATAATTGATCTGCCATATAGATCATTTGGACTATGGTAAAGAGTTTCTATTTTATAATAGATACCATTCTAATCTTTTGAACATGCATGATTTTATCTTATAATTATAATTGATTCATCTTTGTAAACATTCCTTGTGTACTTTAAAGATGTGTCTTCCAGCAAGTGTTCCAATAGCACAAGCAACAACTGCAGAATATAGTTGATATAATATTACAGAGGTGTCAATCATTGGAGAGAGGATGTAGGTCAGTTGTTGACGTGCACGCCTAAAGGCATGGATTCAGTCTATGGTGGTACACAAACTTGGAATTGTGTTACATGCTTGTAGCCCCTAAGGGTTTGGAGCAGGAGGATTAAAAGTTCAAGGTCATCCTTGGCTACAAAGTCTCACTCAAAATACAAGGCTGGTTCAAGTGTTGCCTGCGAAAACATGAGTGCCTGGTCTCAGGTCCTCAGCACCCACATAAACAAGCCAGCCACAGGGATATGTGCCTATAAACTCTGTGCTGCAGAAGCAGTGACAGGAGGGTTGCTGTCATTAGCCTTGATGAATTTGTGAGCTCCACATTCATCGAGTCTCAGAAAATACGGTAGAGAGTTAAAGTCATCAACCTCTGTCCTCCATCTGTGCATATATGCATGCACATGTTCCCACATGCACATATATGTATATACACCAGACACATGCACACAAATGTCAACTATGTCAGGTTGATTCTTTGTTGTAATCTACCCACTGTGCCAGTTACTGGTGCAATTTGTACCCATTTGAGGCTTGCATGGTTCTCCTTCATAGTTTGGCCAATACTGCCTCATATACTGGAGAAAGTCTACATATGCAGCTAGAGACCTGAGCTCTGGGGGTATAGAACTCAGTTTGACACTTTGAAAATTGTATCTTCTTGCCTTCAAGCCTTTATTTTACATGAAACAGTAGAATTTATTTTAGTTTCCTGAATGTTCTAGCTGGTTCTGTGCCAAACTGACACATGTAGATTCATGGGAGAGGAAGGAGCCTGAGTTGAGAAAAAGCCTCTGCAAGATCCAGCAACAAGGCATTTTCTTAATCGGTGATCAAATGCGGGAGAGCACAGCCCACTGTGGGTGGTGCCATCCCTAGGCTGGTGGTCCTGAGTGCTATAAGAAAGCAAACTGAGCAAGCCAGTAATCAACACTTTTTCATAGCCCCTTCATCGGGTCTTGCCACCAGGTTCCTGCCCTGCTTGAGTTCCTGTCTTGACTTACTTTGGTAATGAGCAGCAATGTTGAAGTAGAAGAGTTTTGATCATGGTTTTTGTTGCAGCAATAGAAATCCTAATTAAAATACCAAACATAATTTGATCTGCTTTAATATCATCTCTTTTAAGGTTTTTTGTTGTTGTTGTTGTTGTTGTTTAATTTTCAGTTTTAGAAGTCTGACTATGGTTTACTGTTCTTTAAATTTATCCTAATCCAGATTAACTGAGTTTCTTGGGTTTCTATGTAAATGTTCATAATCTAATTTATAAAATTGGATTACTGTCTTCTTAAATATTCTGTTTTCTGCGTTTGCTGTTCCCTCCATGTACTCCAGTCATAGAATACACTAAGTCATAGAAAAAGCCACTTTATACATTTTTCTAATGTCATATAGGTACTTTCTTATTACTTAAATCTTACCTCACTATGTTCTATTAGTTGGGTGCTTTAATCTATATCTGTTTTCAAGTTCACTACCAGTTTATTCTGCAGCACCCAGACAGCCCTTGTGCCAATATAGTAGAGTTTTCTTTCTAGATATTATACACCCTTTTTCTGGAATCTATCTTCCTTCCTTCCTTCCTTCCTTCCTTTCTTTCTTTCTTTCTTTCTTTCTTTCTTTCTTTCTTTCTTTCTTTCTTTCTTTCTCTTTCTCTCTTTCTTTCTCTCTTTCTTTTTTTTATAGATCATAATTTTCTTCTTAGGTTTCATTTTGTATTTGTTATCTCAATTTATTTAAATTCTCCAGCATCTTTTTTTTTTTTTACAGCTGTCTTAAAGCCTTTACCTATTAATTCTAACGTCTGAGTTATTTCAAAGTTTGTTTCTATCAATGGCCAGTTTGGGTGTCTCATTATCGTCCCTACTTTATCTGTAGCTTACCCTATCTGCTGCCAATTACCCAATCATTGAGTCCTGTTACATCTGTGATACCAGTCAGTCCACATGGCACACCATTACATTACATTCTGAAAGTGATTTTGCATAGTGTCTTAATTAGGGTTTTGCTGCTGTGAACAAACATCATGACCAAGACACCTCTTATAAGGACAACATTTAATTGAGGCTGGCTTACAGGTTCAGAAATTCACTCTCTTATCATCAAGTCAGGAGCATGGCAGCATCCAGGCAGGCACAGTGCAGGAGGAGATGAGAGTTCTACATCATCATCTGAAGGTCACTAGGGGAAGACTGGCTCCTAGTCAGCTAGGATGAGGATCTCAAAGCCCACCCCCACAGTAACACACTTCCTCCAACAAGGCCACCCCTATTCCAACAAGGCCGCAGCTCCTAATAGTGCCACTCCCTGGGGCAAACATATACAAACCATCACACACAGGGAAAAAGGATATTGTTTCTTTCACTTTGTTTCCAGACACATGAAGAATGCTATATAAAGGACCCGAGAGTGCTACTATGAAACCACCTCACAGCTTTAGTGTGGTGGTTGTGTTTCTGGGGGTTAATATTTCAGGGTAGCTTGAGCTGGGACCTTGTTTTGTAAGATGTATCTTCCATTATGGTGTGCATGTGAATGCCATTAAGTAAAAGGGTCACCATACCAACTAAAGCATTCTAAAAGTCAGACATCAGGTAAAAGTGCTATGAAGCAAGAACAGTGACATTCTGTGAACATCCACCCATCTTTAAGTTCATCCATCCTTTTTTCTTTTTTTGTCTTTGTCCTCAGTCTTCAGCTTTAACATGGTCATTTTGAACCCATGGTTAGTTTTTGATGTAGTGTTAAGAGGGAAAATAAAACTTCTACCTTAAAAATAAGTTATTTGGAAAAAAAACTTTGTAGATGAACTATACCAATACAGGCATCATCATTTATTACATTTTTAAATTCCCATGAGTGCCTTTTATATCTAAAGTTCACAATAGAGGATTCTCTAGTTAATATCCATTAACCACTGTTCCATGATGGCTTAAAATACCACATATTTATTAGCTCAAAGGTTTTATGGCTCAAGAGTTTGAAAGCAACTTAACTGAGTGTTTCCACTCAGGGTCTGCTGCGAGGTTCCAGACAAGATGTCAGCTGGAATGACTGTCTCTGGATGACTTGCCTAGATCCAGAATTTGTATATCTCTGTTGGTAGAAGCCCTCTGCTCCTTGCTATCTATAACAGACTCCATGGTAACCCACAGAGCACTCCATAGACCTGTTACCGAGCCATCACTTGGAAGACAACCTTTTAAAGCAGGCAGTCCAAGAAAGAAAGCAAAGAGAAAGTCCTGGTGCCTTTTGATGGCCTAATTTAGAGTGTGACATACCATCACATCACTTGTATACTACATTTTATTCCTTAGATATAGGTTTTTAAGCACATCCGACTCACAGTGTTTGAGAGAAATTAGGTTCCAGTTTCTAAAGAAAGTAGAATCAAAGAACTTGTAGATAATCAATTTAAACATTAATATTGCATTTTCTTCAGCCAAACAATTATCTTCCCTGTATGCATGTCCATCTGTTACCAGCCCAAGTCGAATGGACCAGGCCCTTTCTTTTTCAGCTTACCCTGGAGCTGGCCCATCTGGTAGTACAGGCTAGCTATGAGTATCTGGAGGTACCTGGGAGGCATCTCAGAGTTTTGCCCATCTTTTGATAGTTAAATGCCTTAATGTTTCCTTCTTACACATACATTTCCTAACTCCCTTCTTTGGAACATTTACAAATGTATCTGGGTTCTGGGAAAGTGAGAGCATTTGCATAAACTGCTTCTGTGTGGAGACTGA
Organism: Mus musculus; assembly: GCF_000001635.26. NCBI lineage: Eukaryota > Metazoa > Chordata > Mammalia > Rodentia > Muridae > Mus > Mus musculus. The sequence continues at coordinate 95,133,138 of NC_000075.6, forward strand.
GAATTGATGGTTGACCTTTTACAAAGGTAACTTCAAAGGCTTTCCCTTTACCTTTTGGTTACGTGATAATCTCCCTTCGGAATCCTGAAATCTTTCTCTTTAATGCAAAAAATTTCATTCTCTCCTTGATAATTAGTAAATCAAGGCATAAATTTTGAGATTACCACATAAAACTCTCCATTCCTGAGGGAGGTTGTAAGGCAAAATACCAAAAGCCAATTCCGTGTGCATGAACCACCTGAAAAGCAACTTGGGAACCCAGAGGGGACCTCCTAGCATTGTTGAAATAATTTCAGAATCCTTATAATAATCATTTCATTTGCTTCTTGCTTCAGTGTCTGGCTTTTGTAGATTTCTGGCCAGAGCCTTTGGTTTATCCTTTATCTGTCCAAATAAACCTAAAATAAATAAGACCATCATAACTGCTCCTCTCATGGTTCTGCCACATTTTCAGGGCTCAGTAAAAAGAAAACTATCCACTTCCTGCTGTGCACAGTCATTTCCCAATCTCTACTCCATTCCCTCGTTTGAAGGGGGGAGGGAGGAAGAAAGATCAGATTGCCTAGCCATTTTTAAATGTTCCCAGAAATAGAAGATAATAAAGGAGCCAGAAATTCCATATACATCCATCATTCTGCTTCTAAGATGTAGCAAGGCAAATAAAAGGTACAATTCAACACTCTTGAATTTCCAGTTCCCATGCAGAGCTGGGAAACCTGAGGCTCCAAGTTCGTGAGTGTATCATTGTTATTCAATGGAAGAAAGTCCAAATCTTGGTCTTGAGAACACTTAAGAATTCATCTGGGAATAAGAAAGGTGAGGATATGTTGTATCCTATGCTTGTTCTAAAATGCATATCCCTTCTCTAGAATAAGGGAACTTAACAGAGAATAACTCTCGCTGGTAATAAACAAAAACACCATGGAAAGGTAGACCCTTCTACAGATGGTTGTTCACATCCGTTGTCCTTGAAGCATGCGTTGGTCCCTATTTCAGAATAGTGCAGATAGGTTGATGGCCTCTCCTGGTTCTCTGCACACTGGGACCCTTCCAGGAAACTACTCTCTAGGTTGTCCTATCATATACCACCCCCAATGCAGTGTGACTGCAAAGGCTGGCCTCCCCTAGCACGTTTATCTTTAGCTCCCACTGCACAAGCGTAACATGCATTGGACTAACTCATTTATTTCTATTCATTTATTAATGGCCTTTCATAACCAAGTTATTAAGTCATCAATAACTCCAGAGAAATAAATGAATGGATCCAGAACTGGGCCAACAGATGTTTAAAATACGTATTGAAATTTTTAACTAGGATCAGCAAAACAGTCATTTCTTGATCATCAGAGGAATATGTCCCATCTGGGAAAACACATTCCACCCCTATTTTATTAGAATTAGAATTCAACTTCTTTCCAACGTACTGCGATGAATAACATCTCTAGTCAGTCAACTAAACTAAAGGTTATTTTTAAGTATATATTGCACCCATCAGATGACAAAGAAAAAAAAATCCGTAGACATTTTTACAGAAATATGTCTTCTTAGTGTTTCTAAGTTCCAATATTGTAGCCTTAGGAAGCAAAATGAAAAAGAGGGGACAGAAGAAAGACAAGAGAGTTTCTAAGGTCATAGAAAACCCTTGAGAAGATCCCAGGGCTCTAAGTTGTATATAGTTATTCCATCTCTGTGTCTGTGAGCATCCCAGCATCCTGACCTTGCTTTCCTGCTCAGAGACCCCTTTTGCCCTCATTGGCTTTCTGTTGATGTGCCAGAGCTCTAGCTGGACGAAGGAATTCCTGTGGCTGGAGAACTTAAAGTGTGTTTAGAAATTTCCATGCTCCCCACTCGTCTTGGGTTTCTTGTCCTTAAAACAGAGGCAATGACAAAGCATACGTTCATGATCCACAAGATACAAAAATCACCTACGATGTCCTCCAACATTGAAGGGCATACGCTCCAGAAGTATCTCCTGCTATTATAGTGGTCAGTAATTCAAATACAGTAATTCCAAATAGTTTTAGTTCCTTAGAGACCAGAAACTGTAACTCCTATTGAGTATGCTATACTCCTAGCTTTTGGGAGGCTGAGGCAGGAGGATGTGAAGTTTGAGGTCAGCCTATGAAAGAATCTGAGGAAGGAAGAAAGAAAGAGAGAGGAGGGAGAAAAAGAAGAGCTATGAAATTATGCTGTGCATTAAAGAATGGTTATGCTTTCCACAGTTTAATATGAGACAGAAACACTTAGAGGAAACACCATCTTTAGCGTCTAGCAATTCAGTCCCAGACTTGACTCCCTGCTGTTTCTTGCTAACTGGGTGACTGTGTTCATGGCTTCCCTTCTCTGGGGGTCTCTAGGTCCTTAAGTGCAAAATAGCTACAACTCAACCAACCTAGATGGATTGTGGTGGAAATTGAAAAATAATGATTGGAAAAACTAATGGCTGGATAATGTGACAAGCACGCTGCCTGGAAGTTAATGAGCATTCAATAGCTAGGAACTGTCATTACTGCAAAGTCACTCAGCTGGGCTGTTGAAGGCTGGCAGCTGAGCCTCCAAACACCACCCAGCTTACCTCCTCAACCTTTCTTTAAAAAAGTCTGGGGACGTGGTTATGGTTTCAACACTTTACTTAGTGACTGTTACTTAATTAGTAGGTGCTACTCCTACTTTGCCATGGAAATCAGCCATGCCCATTGATGGGTAAAACCCCCCAAAGTCCTCATACTTAAGGAAACTGAGAAAAGGAGACAGAAAGCTTCCACATTTGGTACAGAGCTTTTTGAACTACTTCTGTTTATGATGAGTTTTGCTCTGGAACCTTAGCCCTGCAATGATGTGGGCAGTGGAGCCCCCGCCCCCAAACAGCTTGCCTGGGTCGCCTTGTGATGCAGAAACTGCTGTGTGAAGCGGTTGCTCTGACACTGTTAGGTGAACAGGGCTACAGAGAGATGTAGAGAAGCACAGGGATACTGAGCCAGACGACTACATTTCCTTTAGAGGGAAATGGGAAGAAATTCTAACTACTGTGACCAAGGCATGGCAACCCATAATGCCCATAATAGACAACAGGGTCTCATGAAAGGATTAGGAATGGAAAATGAGGTCTAACATGAACCTGTGTGAAAACATTACCCTGTTGATAATTTTTTTCTCAATGGTCATTATAGAAGGTTTGAAGTGGCGGCATAGGTCTTTAACCCCAGTATTCAGGAGGCAGAAGCGGAGGCAGGTAGTGGTCCATGAGTTTGGGACAGCCTGGTCTACACAGCAAGTCCCAGGAGAGCCAATGCTACATAATGAGAAGCTGTGTCAAATAACAACAACAACAACAAAACCGAGAAAGGTTGGCTTTAGGGCACCTTCAAGGAACTGTCTAGCTCATCTGTCCTCATTGTTTGCCATGGTATATCAAATATCAAGAATCACATAGGAAGCTTTACATTTTGAACCTAGAGATCTTAATACACAAGGATGATGTGTTTGGGTTTGGATTCAGTGTGAGTCTCTGCTGCATCGTTTCTGGCAAAGGGTAACAGTTAAGTAACAATGGGACACACTTGCCTTCTCTGTAGTCCCTTTTCTTGGAGCTGTAGTGTGTACTGGTAGAGATTTTACAGAGCAGAATGTAGCTATTCATTGTTATCAGTAATGGAGCTGGCTGTGAAAGAGCAACAAACAAGTTAAATTAAAAAAAAAAAATCAAACCATCTTGGGAGGGGCTGACTTTGGTGTAGTGGGTGGGGTTTTCATGGTCTCCCATACACTATCATCCATCAGAACAATGCTCACTCTATTCCAGATCAGCCAAGTCATAGAATAGTTTGGAGTGGAAATTCAGGGCCCAGACAAAGCAGAAAATCCACACTAAGTCCAGTATATGTGTCCATCACAATTGAAATTGAGTAGAATCTACTTTCCTTAATATGCAAAATGGAAGATGCAGATATGAAATGCTGTGGAAGATCCAGCTTACCACAGTGCAAGTATCTTTAGCACAAAGTGTTTCCATTTGCCTTCTTCCTCTGCCTCTCCACTTCATGCCATCAAATACATCGTGTTTCTCTTTTATCTTTGTTTCCTTCTCCCTTCCTTTATGGTGTTTGTGGGGGGGGGGGAGAACAGTCAAATCTATAATTCTTAATGGCTTACCATCAGGAGCGTCTCTTTGAACTGTTTCTAATCCTAACAGAAAGGTGTCAAAACCCAATCACAGCCTAAGTTCAAATCCCAGCAACCACATGGTGGCTCACAACCATCCTTAACAAGATCTGACTCCCTCTTCTGGTGCCTCTAAAGATAGCTACAGTGTACTTACATATAATAATAAATAATTTTTTTAAAAACCCAATCACAGCCTTTAAAAGTGACATATCAAAAAATGTGCATAAACCGGTGTCACAATTATAAGGCTGTTCTTTAGTAATTTCCCAGTAATCCATAAATAAATGACACTCAGATTTGACTTACATGGACTGCCATGTTCCCACAACACCCTTGGACAGAAGCAGCTTTGACACTGATGGCCAAAAGTGACATCTCTTAGCTACTTAATAAAATTGAGATGATTAAGAAAGCAAATACTGAATTGTGCCAACAACTTTCATCTACACAGAAAGATCTCTGAGATAATTTGAAAACTCTTTGACCATTAAGATGAACATGCCTAGGCTTTTTTTTAAATGTTTCTTTAATGATGTAGTTAAATTGGATTTGGTTTGACACATATTTAAGATGTACCATTTTCTATGGTCTCTTTCCAGGAAGCAAATAAGTTGGACAAAAACATGACGAAGACAGAGAGTGCACAGCTCTTCAGAATGTGGTATGGATTTGACCACAAGTATCCTTTGTAATGAGAGCCTGGCAGCTCCTCCTGGAGGGGCAGGCTACTCCACACCCCATCATGGAGGAGTGAGGCCTGTATCCTGAGGAGCACACAAAGGTAAAGTAAATCCACAGGCAAACTTACATCGAGGAGTGATTTCAAAATCTAGAACAATGTGGACCATGGTTGAAATGGTAGACAAGGTTTGAAAAGGCAAAGTGTCAAAGGCGTGTGATGATTTTTTTGTGGTGATCCGATATTTTCTAATGTCAGATAACAAAATCGTATGGTGCTGAAGAACTTATATATTTTGTTTTTCTATAGAAAGACCTTACTTCCAGTTGGGTTGGCTAGAGATCACTGGCTCCACTCTACAGTCTCAGTGGCCTTTGCAGTCTCTGGTTGGTCTGATGGGCTTGGACAGGACCCAGCTATACCTGCCTCCCAGGAGCCCACTGTATGCCTTTGTTTCCTGTGTAAAATGATGAACTGGGGACTGGGAGTCGGCTTCGTCATAGTATAAAATAGCGCCACTCTTTAATTTCCCCTCAGGAACACTGAGGTAAACTCTTTCCTCTGAAAATCATTGTTTGTTTTTACAATTCTACCCATCACCATCACGGTGAATGCAGCTTCTCAGACATGCTCTGCCATGTGAGTTTGAGGGTTGAAAAATCAGGCTGAAGTGCTGTGCCCTGTAGAAGCAAGCAGCCCATGGCTAATCCAGTCAGGAGCACCATTCGGGAGAAAACAGACAATTGCTGTGAACTGAATGTGTTTGGTCTTCACAGCTGGCTTTCTGCAATGACAAAATCCCTCTCCTTTTAGTAGGAAAAAGTCATTCACTGTGTGATTAAAACCCAAAGCAACAATTAAAGCCACAACACATCAATGGGAGAGGAGAAGGTGAGATCAAAAACAGGATCTTTTTTTGGATGTTTGATAGAAGTCAGCAAACAGATAAAGAAGAGGAAACTATGATAGAAGGGAGTGAGGCAGTGAGCAATATCATAAATTCACATCAGGGATGAAAGGAAAGCAGATTGGAGGAAGGCCGGGAAATTAGAAGGGAAGACTAAGAAGGAATGAAGATGCAAGAAGATGCAGGGGTAAGCAAGAGGATGTTCATGTGCAAATTGGGAAGCATCCCTGTAGTGCCCCAGCATCACATGGTTCTGTGGAGGGCAAAACTTGGAGCTTTGTTCTTGTTAAACACATCTCTCTGCTGTCTGTGGCCAGATGCCTTCCCTCATGTCAGTCCTGCATTTGTGTGGGCAATCCATGTTACCATGCTGCAAAGGGCGGTGCATCATAGTCATTGGCAACCTCTTGCTTGCTCTAGCCTTTAGTTACCTGGAACCTTCCTGAACCTAGGGGGATTTGTAATCTTGGCAGGGTGTTGCAGGCTTATACTCCTGCTGAACCTCTCTTCCAGGAACAGGATTGGCTCCTGCCATTGATTTCAGTCTCTGATAACCAAATTTATAGGAAGGTATGAGAAATGATTGAAGCAAACACCTAATGAAATACACAGCTAGGAAATGGGAAATCAGAAACCCAGTACGAGGTTTTTTACTTTCGTCCTCCAAATTCTGAAAGTGCTGTGAAGCAGCTTTGCAATGGAGAAAAAGAAATAAAGTAGAAAAATTAACTCGGAGACAAGAAAATGAAATTTGGAGCCCACTCAAATTTTTTGCTCCAAGCAGTGGCTCTAAATTTAGATGATGTCATAGTTTTTAATCTCACTTTCCACCAAAGGTTTATTTCCATACGATTAAGGACATCCTAGTAGAAATGAAAGCAGATTTATCCTCTCTGTAATATCTCTCTGCGTTGCAATTTGTCCTCCTGTGCATTCCTTCTGGAAACTGCAGTGCAGCCGTCATTGCACAAATATATTTTTTCATACACAACAGGGGTTTGTGCCCTAGTTAAGGTCTGAATTTTACCTGGGGAGGAGGAGCATGCCAACCGGTTCCAACTCTCTGACCTCTTGATACAGGTATATTTTTAGACAAGTTATGGATTTAGCATTTACATTCACTCTGTTGGCCACTCTAAACCCTGTTGATGTTCCAGGTGACCCTAACCCTATCAGGTTAGACCATACCAGTCACTGCCAATGTAGGGACAGTTCCTCACTGGATCAGGTTGCCTAGCCTTGACCAAAGGACAGTTTAGGGTACTGATAGAAATGGACTATATAGTACGGAGCTGTTGATCCCTCATATGTTAGAATACCATCATATAATTAAAGCAAGATAAAGAATGTTTGCTTATTTTTATAGTACTGAGGGTTTAAGACCAGGATCTTTCACATTTTAGATGGGCCTCACCATTGATAGATAGATAGATAGATAGATAGATAGATAGATAGATAGATAGATAGATAGATGATAGGTAGATAGGTAGGTAGATAGATAGATAGATAGATAGATAGATAGAGATAGAGAGAGATAGAGAGAGAGATAGAGAGAGAGAGAGAGAGAGAGAGATAGATAGATAGATAGATAGATAGATAGATAGATAGATAGATAGTATATAAAATATATGTATATATTTTAATCTTGAGGTAGCATCTTACTAAGTTACCCATACTGGTCTTGAACTCAGTCTACAGTCCAGGCAGGCCTTGAACTTGACATCATCCTGCCTCAGCTTCCTACTGAGAAGAACTGAGAAGGTAGTTCAATAATAGGACACTTGCCTAACATGAAAAGTCCTGAATTTTATCCCTAGCTCCATAAAAGGGGAATTTTTGACAAGAGAGAAAGAATTAACAAGCCTTAGAACACACCTAAATTAGATAAAGTTCTCCATGAAAACAGGAACCACACTGCTGGAAGTAATTTATGTATGTTTATATGCATATACAGACCCATTTCAAGGAACCGGTGTGTGTCATTGAGGAAACTCCCAAGCATGCAATCTGAAGGGCCGACTCTCAGCCTAGGAACTAGGGAAGCTGCTAATGCTGTAATCTTGAGGCAGAGTCCTGCAGAGCAGCTTCAGTTCTGCTTTTAAGGCTTTGCTACTAATTACAAGAGGCCCACTGGATAATTTATTTCACTTAAAATCAACTGATTGTACATTCAGCCCTATCTACAAAATGCTTTTGGCAGCAATGTCTAAGCTAGGGTTTAATTGACTAGCGGAGTACACTCTTAGAAATCTAGCCATTAGAGTCCCCGTTCCTACGTAGTTGATGCCCAATGTTCAGACTCAAGAATGGCTCATTATTTCATCATTATTAGCAATAAAACAAACCACTGGAGCTCACATAAATTTTTTTGTTTTACTTTTCCATGTCATTAAGCAATTCACTCATATATTCTCATAAAAGTTTTCCTCAAACTTACAGTGATTGGGGAGAGAGTGGGTGTCATACAAATGCATACTTAATGAAGATGAGAACTGGCCAAGGCTTTCCATTCACTACCTCACTTTCTTCTCTGCAGGAAGTTGGAGTGGGGAGAGTTGAGAACACACATGAAGAGATCAATGGTTAGTCTCTTGTATTTCCAAGGTCGGACTCAGTATAGTAACCTGGGTTCTCCTGTTCAACTGTGGTATTGGAAGCCTATGGTGCCAAAATTGATGATTAATGACAATCTCATTACAATTCAACATGGGCAGCGATTCTGAATCATGCAGCAGAAAGAAGAAATTTAGACATAAGGGGGTGATAGGCAAACAAATGCTACTGAGCCCCAGGCCACTGTGAGACACTGCACTTCATGGATCTCATAACCACTCTTTCTGTCCGTGTGACAGAAAGCCAGACTCCCAGATCACTTGTATAACTAACATCCCATTATCCCACTGCTGGTAACATTCAATTCCATGATTCAAGCCCAGGTCTCTCCAAAACCCTAGCTCGCTGTGAATGATTCTCTTACATTACTTATAAAACCCCATGTCTCAAGGAGATCATGCAGTTGTCCTTTAGACAAGGAGCCAACCTGATTCCTCACCATGTAGTACACTCACCTCTCAAATACCTGTTGACAATATTCACTTGATATCAGGGTTAGAGGTCAGTGCTGGTCACACAGAGAACACTACCATGAAGGAGCCGCTAAGTTTCCAAGTCATATCTTCAAAGTTTTGGCTGGAAATATAACAAAACAATAGAGCAGTCAGAAGGTGTGAGGTCCTCGGTTCAGTTCCTAGCACCATGAAACAAGTCATATCTTCAACATTTCAGGAGTAGAAAACCAAGGGACTTTAAGTACTCCAATCTCCCGAGGGAATAGACTCAGTCTAACCAAGCTCAAAGGAAGCAGAAATGTAAACCAGATATCAAAGTTCTGGATTCCCATGTTCCCATGGAGTGGAATGTCCTGTCCTAGCCAGGAGAAGACTAAAGTCACAGCCTGTCCCCGAGTGCCTAGAATGTGCCAGGGCCAGCTTCTCGCTAGCGCTCCCCTCAGACTAAAATGCCTCTGTCCTTCCGCTCTCTCATTCCTCCTCTGCAGGACCTCCCTGGCTCTGTTAGGAAGTACCCATGGCATTCACTTCATTTTCCCCCTGCTTTAGAATTTTCCTACAGTAGTACCTTCCAATATACCATGGACTTTGTTTTAATTGCCTCTTCTGACAAGGATATATTCTTTCTGGAGATGGAGATTCGGGTCTGTTCTTGTTCTGTGTTTTTTCTTATAGCATAGAACAATGCCTAGCAAGGAGGGGACTCCCGCTCAATAAATATTTGTTGAATGAATGAACAAATGAAGAATGAATGAATGAATGAACACCAGACAGGCAGCAAACAAGCAGGCAATGTTTTCTATACAGGGCACCTTCACTTCAGGTATTGAAGTAGCAAGATGTCTATTAATTATCTGAAGGTTACTAAATGAGTCTTCAATTAGGCCCAGGCATAGTGGTTTTTATCTAGGCTACCCCATGTAGACACCGATGCATAGCCCCTTGACCTATTTATCTCACTCTGGAGACAGACAGACATACAAAGCTAACCTGGATTTCAGGTATTTTAACTGGTCTAAAGTCTACGGTTGGTTTCCCTTTTCCTAGTCCCTACCATACAAAGGGAGAAATAAATGTGTTTGTGTGTTTGTTTGTTTGTTTCATTAATTTTCTACTGTAAGCACTGGAATTTTGCAACTCATTAATAACACAGGAGCTCAAAATTTCATGGCTAAGATTCTGGTTTAATTAAGATGATTATCTACTTCATACAAGGGAGGATTATTTTTCATGGTTGAAAGCAGTCCAACCTCTTAAAGGATAAACTCAAATGACCCAGATATTGCATGTAGGCACTTTATGGTCCACCACTCAACTGAACTGCTATGTTCAGTCTGGCCCTGGCTTAGAAGCTGCATCTGCTCTGTGTGGGTGACTAAATGCATCTAATCCCACCATTTACATGCTAGTTCTATTAAGACCAAACCCAAAATGTTAGAACCACCTATCAACCTCACTGACAATCTCATATAATGAGCAGGTGGGACACTAAAATGGATGAATCCTTATTCATATTTTAAGACACTGCATAGAATTATTTGCTTAGTGTCAGGGTGTTACAGCTGGTACTGGAATCATGCACGCCTTCTTCATGACTAATGGTCGTGCTGGGCTGTCTGCTTCGTGGAGTCTTTTTCCATTCTGTCATTTATCATCGTTCTCCTTAAACATGTGTATATATTAGTCCTACAAAAGTGAATGACATTAGATAAAAAATGACCTTTTCCAAAATAAAAAGGGCAGCATAAAATCATTTTGAGCACTTTCCCTGTGCCAACATCAAAGAGTGTAAGAACTTAGTGTGTGCTTGCCAGCATTTTACATGGTATGAAGAATGCTCAGAGATAACAATGAGTTGGCAAATTGACCCAGTAATAAAATTTCAGAAAACCATGTGGGTAGAGATCTCTCAGAGGCTCACAGGGAGTACCACTACTAGGGGGTGTGACCTAGTTGGAGTAGGCATGGCCTTGGAGAAGGAAGTATGTCACTGAGGGTAGACTTTGAGGTTTCCGATGCTCAATCCAGGTCCAGTGGCACTCTCTCTTCCATATCTGCCTGTGAACCACCATGATTCCTGCTGTAATGACAATGGACTAACCATGTGAGTTGTATACTGGCCCCAGTTAAATGTTGTCCTTTATATGAGTTGCCCTGGTCATGATATCTCTTCACAATAGAAACCCTAAGACACCCACCAGATACCCACCAGATGAGAGGCCCAGTGCAGGATGTGTGGATGCTGTGACTCTTGTATGTTCCTGCTGGAAAGACTCCCTGTGACCCTGAAGTATGAATTTTTGGAACTCCACTCCAGGAGAAATAGACATTGTGTATCTTTTGTTGTTCTCCCATATTATTTGAGACCACATATTTGGTAGACTTAAATGAGACAGTATACTAATCATAGCAGGGGGACAGATAAACAGATAAGGAAAAAAAGAAAACTTCTCCTAAAACTTGACAATGCTTTCTATCCCACACAGTCACACTTATGTTAATTCCTAGGTATGAATATCATGAACAGCAATTTCCATTCCAAATGATGATTCCCAGCAACGCAGTTTCCCTATGCTGACTGGTTGAAGCAGTTATGAGTCATTTGTTGGAGTAGTGCTCTAGACTTCGTGAATGATTTGAGTTTGCCTTATACAGTGTTCCAGAGGGACAAGGACCTTTCCTATATAACGGAGGCACTGAGCCCAAAGGAGGAAAAGGCTCTTCTGAGATGTCCATTGTTGCTGATGTACCTAAAGCCAATAACATAGTCAACTCAATGTGCCTATCTGAAGAACCCGTCTCCTGATTCATGTGGTCCATCTACTGAGCTCCAGTATCTTTGATATGTTGTGAGATGCTATTGCTGCACATGTGTCTGACATTATTTTTAGTGATTTTAATGTCATCATTTCTTTAGTAGTTCATTAAAAGCTTTACCAGTCTGGGAATGAGGCACATTTTATTTTCATTAGCAAGCAGGAACCATAGCAGAAGGTGTGAGTAACACATTAGAGTACCCACTGTGTGCCACTTGACACAGTGGGTTTCAGAGGCAAACATAGTAAGTGGGCATGGTTGTCCCTCATGAGGTTCTGCTATTCACCACCATTTTGAAGTGAGTGTTGGCCCCAAATAATCCTGAAATCGTGAGTGAGAAAGAGACTTGGGGGTAAGGGGGATGTGTTTAAGGGGCTACAGATTATGTTCACTAGCAAAATGTAATCAGATGATCCCAAAGTGGTTTCGAGAAGCACCATGATTGGTACATATTTGAGACAAGCAAAAATAATCCACTTCCTGAAGGCTCTCCATGAAGATATCCCTGGTGGCTTTCTAATAGAAGAGTGCCTACAGCCCCTGTATCTGCTTCCCTGATGAAGCTGACCAGGAAGTGCACTCTTGGATGGAGCAGGAGAGCAGGACAGCTGCCCCCTCACCCTCACCCTGCCACCTCTCAGTCAGTCCCTTGGGATTCATAGGTGCCATTGCTGAAAAAGCTTGTGTCTAGCCCTTGACTTGAGTCATCAAAATACAACAAAGTAAAATTAACTACAAGAAAAGGCCATCTTCCTAGGCCTCTGGGTTCTCATGAATTTTTGGTGGAAACACAAGGGACTTTGTACTGCCATGTTCAAGTCATAACATGGATCTTCCCTGCTTCCTTCTCATGTCATAGGATGAATGCATGTTATCCCTTACTTTGTCTGACTCCATGAGAAAGCTGACTAGTTACTAAAAGCCTCTTGCTAAAAGCAACCCACTCAGTAGCATCTCAGAACCAAAACAATGAATACACTCAACAAGTGCTATTTTCTCAAAACCCTACAGCCTAAATCAATAGTTGGAGTAAGTTCTCCTACAAAGTACATATGACTACAGATTAAGCCCTCTGAAGTGTTGTCAAAACACCACAGCCTCCAATCCTGATTGTGAAAATCAGGGTCAGAAGATGGTGACTGAGTTTTCCACAATAGCCCTAGGTTGTACAGGAGCTTAAAGCCCACTACAATGTTTTTCTCTTTTTCCCATAAACATGTTTTTAATAATATCTCTATTAGATGAGAATGCTTTCTCATTTCACGTTCACTTTAAGCAAACAAAATGAAAATTGTGATTTATATAACCACGAAGTCAAAACATAGCTCTTCTTTTTATAGAAAATAGATTTACAAATTCCTTTAAACTCCAACACCAAAGCAATCTATTGAGTATTTTCCCAATATACAGCAGTGTCTTAGACATCCCTCACTGATTCATTCTTTGATTTATTACATAATTACCAAGAGATTTCCATGGGCCAGTGGGATCCTAGGCGGTGGATGCATGATGTGACAAATTCCACAGAGCCTGTGCTCTAATATGGTTTTGTTTGAAGATTTCTGGTTTATAGCATCCTTTTAGGAAGGCATTTCTAGAATAGATAAAGGCACACTCAGATGTCCCACTGTTACTTTTTATCAAATAGAGAAGATCTGCTTTAATGGTTGGGCATTGATTCTCGACCATGACTCCTTTGCCTTTTGGCTTAAATCATCTATGATCTGTTGTTGTTGCCTACCCAGGACTGGTTACATAATAGTTTGGCTTGTTTTGATCATTAGAAGAATTCACTTGGGGCACTTGGAGTGATGCTTAGTAAATGGTAGAGTTCTGTTAACTTTACTACTTATTGACAGCCACAGATCTAAGAGAACAGCATCATCTAGTGCATCTAACGCTCATTATCACTTGGTGTCTGAGACTTGCCCAGCTGCCATTATTTTATATCCCAGTATCAATGTTCAGTTAAAACAGCAATTTTTTTAATAGCATAAGGAAGACTTCAGTCTCTGTAAGCAAAAGGCTTCATGTAGGCTGTGAGCCAGCCATAATTCCCATTCTATCTCCATTCAGGATGGGGTCTAAGTTGCTCTTTTTTCTCTCTGTGCTACACACACAGTTGTTTCACGTTTAATCTTTCCTAAGTTACGAACCATCCTCCTATAGTTATGGTTTTTTTTCTGAAAATTACACCATAGATAGCAATTCGGACTTGATAGAGAAGAGCAGTAATTTTTTTTTGATTCCACAATGGAAGCAATACGAGGCTTTGATGATAATTATTCCTCTTGTACCTCCCATGATAAAGGAAGCCTTTGAATTGCCCCTTGTAGGTGATGCTGTGCTGTGTTACCATTAGTGAAGTGATGTCAGGTTGATGATTTCTAGGTTAGTACTCTGTCATTTCGTTTAAAAATATTCAAAGGAAAAAAATGGAAATTCTTTCAAGATCAAATACATATACTGCCTCATTGTTGCCAGTATTGAATTTCACTTTCATATTTTTTTTTCTTCCCGGTGAGGGCTGGTGTCTTCTGTTTAAAATTTAATTGTTACTTAGTCACTCCTCAACTGTGGCAGCCAGGGCATATTCAAGTTGCCAACAAGTTCATGAGCTACCAGAGACACATTATCAGCATGAACTGGCTGCTGCTGGCTACACAGATTACCACCTGCAGGAGGCAGAACCTGGTGTCTCTGGAAGACAGCAGTTCCTCAGCACCTGCCTGTCTATGAAGCTGTTGTAGAGCCCACACAGCAGAGACCGCCCTTAATTAACATTTCCTTCACAGGGTGGAGATGTTGATGACACCCCCTCAGTGATGTTACACCACTTCATAAATGTGTGGACAAAGCTAACTGCATTGATGCTTAACAGAGGAAGGGCTTGATGGAGTGATAATTACCATTCTTTCTGTCGTGTGGAAAAGGGTCCATGGAGGAGTTGAAGTTTCTGAAAGTGGAATTCAATAGCGAGAAGGGAGCTTGAGTGTCCTAAACAAGGAGAGTAACAAGATGGAAAATCAGTGACAGATGTGGTTATCCATGGATAAAAGAAAGCATGCAAGGGCAGGAGAACCAGAAGAAAGAGATGAAAGGCAGTGTGTGGGGGACAAGCTAATTTCCAGTAAGGAAAGCATTTATGTATTCCACACTTACAGTGACTGTAAGAATCCTCAGCAGAATGTGTGGTGGTGCACGCCTTTGATCCCAGCACTTGGGAGGCAGAGGCAAGTGGATCTCTGTGAGTTCAAGACCAAAGTTCTGTATGAGTTCCAGGGAGAGCCTGTCTTAGAAAGAGTTAGAGGGAAGGAAGAGGAAGAGGAAAAGAATTCTCTCTTACTGTGATTGATTTATATGTTGTCTGGTGGCTTGGGTGGCTAACACTGAACCAAAGTGTCTTTCACTCATTTCCGTGAGAGTCATTTATCAGGCACTTACACACTGAATACTTCCAGGATTGGACTTGATTTCAGTGTCTTCCTTCATAAAAAGGGCAGGTGTTTCACTTGCATTTTCTTGATTTTTCTTCCTTGGGTATTGGGGGCCAGGGTATATCTTAAAGCCTCTTCTGAAGCCCCAGAAGTAAAGGGATCACCGGGTCCTTTCCATAGGGATGGAAGTCCCATTCATGAGAGCAGAGCCCTGTGATGGGAGCACTTCCCAAAGGCCCTGCCTCTCCGTGCCACTCCACTCCTGGGGGTTAGGCTTCAACAGATGATTTCTGGCCGCACAGATAGCTGAATTGTAAAGGAGCTGTGGAAGCCATAAAGGGTTATAATGGGCACCAGCTCAGGGGAGACAGGGAGAGCGCCAGCACCATGGAGGATCATTCTCCATACACAGGTTGTAAGTCACGCACGTCATGGGCAAGAAAAAGACTTTCCTTCTTAAGAGCAGAAGCATGCTTAAGCACAGAGCCACCTGGTGCCTTTGATATGATATCTAGTGACTAAGTATATGGATATGACAGGGAGAACGAACCGTTGATAGAACAATAATGACTAGTGACCAGGTGTACTATGGTGATGTGACAGGGAGAACAAAACGATCTCAGAGAGTTGTTTCCCAAATACCCGCCAGTTTCCTGCTTGGGTAAACGTTAGGGTGGTGACGGTCTCATTCCTACTTTGAATGATGTGCTGGGGCCTTCGACGTGTATGCTAAAACATAAATGTGTTAAAATACAAAAGTATCCTCCCATGAAGAGATTGAGTCTTATATTTCCCCTAATGAAGATGATCCAGTGGTATAAGTATTCCGGCCAAGGTTAAGTAGAATGCTTTCAGGCTAAAAATGCAGCTGATCTGGCATTTGACTAGCAATCTACTCGCAGAGACTGCAGGATTTCTGACAGAGGCCTTAACTAACCTAACGGAAAGTGTGTGGGTCAAAATTCGCTTTCAATGAAAAAAAAAAGGTGCTTTTTGAAGTTTAGCAGGTAAACTACAATGTCACCAGCATTTCAGTCACATTCAGCCCCCAGGGCAACTTGTTGCCTACAGAAGAGCTAATGTTGCTGTCCTTCAAAAGTAGGGGAAGAAGCCCAGGGGAGCCACCTTCCTCCCAAAGGAAGCAGACACATCCTGAACCCATTGCCTTTGACACCCCTGGAAGCTATTTCCTCAAAATTCCTTGAAAGGCAGCAGTGTACTGGGTTTCGTTGACGAGTTGCCTGTAAACACAGCCAGGACACAGGATGCTATGCAAACCCATGCCTGAGCTCCCAGTGTGTGCCAAGGAGCGGTCACTGGAAGGGTCTGCAACAGCTCTGTGCTGTCCTCTCGGCTTTTCTCTAGCATCTGCCAACCAGCACTGTCCTCCGCATCTCATGTGCTGCTGGCCCAGGCTTGGGTTACAAGCGCCTTTCTCTCTCCTGTTCCGCGTGCACTGAGTCCTTCTGGGTCCTCACAAGTGTCGCATGCTGGTACCTGTCTGGAGAGGCTGCCGGCATGGCAGGTTCAGGGTGCTGAGAGGTGAAGGGAACTCCAGAAGCAAGCACCCCATATCTTAAGCAGCTCCAGTCGTGCAAGCTCAGAAGCCTGCTCTTTAATTGACTTGACCAATGTTTCTCCTTTTGAGAGGAAAAAAAATCCCTTCACTCTATATGTGAAGTCCTCGGGCCCGTCTGTGAGCTACAATGCTCAGAAGATGAACAGTATGGTGATTGGTAATTGTACAAGCGCTTCGCAAACATCAAGTGCTTCATAAAGTTGAAATGATACTAAATTCAGTGACAGGTTTACAGGCCTGAAGGCCTGCAGACGCTCTATGCAGATAGAAACCAAAAAAAAAAATGTATTACATTTTTATTATTTTTAAATTCCTGCTGATTTCCCAGTATATCCAAGATTATGATGAGCATGTAATTTTCCTCTCAGTCTTCAGACACAGCATTTGAGAAATCTTTCCGCCTGCATCTTTGGTTCCCACAAATGTCACTCCTCCAAGATGCCTCACTGTGACATGGCCCCTGTGACATGGCCACCTTTGGCCTTCCTGCAAGGAGCTGATGTCCTCTGGCTGGCTAAGGCTTCCCCTTCCTGACCCAGCCTTGTCGGGAATGTTTGTGTTTCCAGTAGGAAATGCACCTAAATTCCTGCTGAGCCTGTTTCTCTGGTGAGCCCAGGCTGTGGCAAATGGCTAAGAAGACTGGGGGGGCTTTAGGGAGATTTCAGTTCGAGATTTTCCAAACTTCTCTTCTGGACTCATAAGTAGGTCTCGCAATCAGTTTGGTAGGCTCTTACCCAGAAGTTTTTAATACATCAGAGCACATTGCAGAATTAGAAATAAATATTATTTGTGTCGCTGGTGTCAGGGCATGCATGTGTTTGTGCTTGGGCTGAAAAAATATGAAAACAAAACAAAACAAACAAACAAAAAAAAAAAAACTAAAAAACAAACATCATTCCTTGAAGTGGTCAGAAGTGGTCATGTTCAAAAGATCCTGAATGCCTGAGCTCTGTTGGCGTTGTGCCCTGTTGTGCCCTCGTGCAGGAATTCTCAGGCTTTTCCCCCAATTGTTTTAAGTTGTCAGCAAGTTAGAGAAGTTGCTATACAACCTCAGAGGAGAGCCCTCATCCCTTGGTTTTGGAAAAGTACAGAGGTGATGCCTTTGAGCTGGACTGGGAGAGGAAGGTAGAACTTGACAGGTTCTTGGATGGGGAGGATGGGTACAAAGCACAAGTTAAGGTTCTGACTTCTTGGATACGAAACCTCAGGCTCCCTGCCCCCTCCAACCTGCCCCCTCCAAGCCACGGTTTTTTAAATCCATTAAATGAGCACAGTCACATGTGTCCTACACAAAAACTGTAATGTCCAACTGGAGCGAGCAAAATCCGTATAAGTCAAACGAACACTAGGTGTGCTCACTGTCTCCAGGCAAAGCCACATTCAGAGAGAAGACAAGAGGGGCAAGTGTTATGTGTGCTTGGCAGGAAGTGAGAGCTGCAGCCTGGCACATTGAGGACTGGCCAGTAGAAGAGACTCTGAGGAGCCACATGAAGTGAAATTTGTAAAGAGCCTAAGCTCTGAGTCCTGGGGGATTTGTCTGAATGCAATTTGGGAGACAATGAAGAATCAGGAGCTACATCCAAACAGGAATGACAGAAGCTGCTTTTAGGAAGATTGACCTAACACTGATTTGGGAGAAGTCACGGGGTACCTAATTATGGTACTTACAACGGGAAGAGACAGGAAAGAGGCAAGAGCTAGGAAATTGTTGCCCTCCATCCTCAGGATTGGGTGTGGTATTTGTGGGGACGTCAGAGCTACAGAGAGAAAGAGCCAGGCTGTAAGGAAGCAGGGGTCCAGGTGGCCATAGGTGTCCAGCTGGATGACACTAGTCATAGTCACAGACTAGGGGAAGGACACTAAGAGGTGAAGCTCCCTCTCACCCAGGGAAACTCATTTTTGAGGTGCTCACGCTGAGCCAGATCTTGAGAATAAGCAAGCCACTTGCCTCACAGGTGGTGTTCTCTAGTGAACTTGCTATCTCCCTTCCTGCAGCTCTCTTACAGAGGAGCACTCCACAGTTAACACCCTGCGCGAAGAAGAGGCAGAACATTTATTTCAGTACTTTGCGCTAATTTGGTCTCATCAACTTGTCTTCTGTCTGCAGACCTCACTGAAATTCACCTCAGGCTAGCTCATGTTATGAATAGGCACGGCTGCACCACATCCTCCCAAGCCAAGTTCAGACTCATTAGCCTGAGGCAGCACAGCATGAGTCAGACAGCTCAGTTCACACCATTGGCACTTACCAGCTATGTGATGTGAGGGGAACCTCTTGAACTCTCTGGACCCTGATCTTTAAAATAAGGATGATGACAATGATAATCTCTACCTTGCAGGGGCTGGGTGAGACTCCCACGGCTGTACTCAGCATGTGTAACAAAGAGCTTAGAGGATGGGGGTGGGCTGTTATTACTCAAGGGCATGAATTGATACTGCTTCCCCATAATCACCCCATAGCCTTCCCCTTTTTCTATAGAAGAGCCTTCCTAGGCTCTGTCCAGGGGCAGTAAGTGATCTTACTACTGCCCCTCTGATCTCTGGATACAATGAAACCCAGCTACATACTCTCCCAGCAAAATATTTTTGTTTTATCTCAGCTTGCTTTGGAAAAGAAGATCAACATTCAGAGATGAGACTACTTGCTCTCTAGTGTTTCAAGAGCTGAGGACAGAGTATCGTAGGGAGAGAAGAAAGGAGGGAGGGAGGGAAGGAGGGAGGGAGGGAGGGAGGGAGGGAAGGAAGGGGTGCGTTTGGCTGCAGGCAAAAGAGTCCTGGGGTCACTGGCTTCCTCTGCTTCACCACCTAGTAGAATACTGCCCATATTTTCTATCATAAATTGTGACTGTAACCATTATGTATACAAGTGCCTTTATTCAAGTGAATAGAATGCCCACTGTAGGAAAAGTCAGGTGTTTCCCAAATAGAAACAAAACTCATCATATTCAAGACCATGCAGTTCAGCTCCAGAGGTCTCCAGCAGAAAGATATGGGGTCAGGGGATCAGGCCATGTGATCTTGAACCAGTCCTTCAAGGACCCGTGTCTTTGTCTGTTAAAGGAAGCTCCCTCCTTGTTCTTCTGCTACAAAAGCAGCTTCCCAAAACCAATTCAGCCTGCGTGCAAGTTTGTGTAAGAGCTGACCCATCCTGAAAACCCGAGTTTTACATTACCTTCTCCATGGTTTCAAGAGGCTTGGAAATTAGAGCTGGTGTTACAGTTTTTCATCCAAAGCCACACTGCAGAGTTTCTGTGAGAATAAGTCCTCTTTTTAGCCAAACTAAAGCTACTTATTTCAAAAGTAATAAATATTTCTTTATGGTTTTATTTGAGCAGCAGAAGAAGGCTCCTGTTCTCCATTATGTGTTTGAAATCTGTCTTCCAGAACTTAAGGGGTGTTTGCCATATGTTTATCCTTACAAATTCAGTAAGATGTAATAGGTCTGTTTGATGGCATGTACTGAACAGGTGTGCCTTCCTGGCCTACCAGGAGGTAATTGACACCTTAACTTGATGTAATTTGGTCACAAAAATCATGCATAAATATGAAAGGGCATGATATAAAGTCCAGCATACTGCCCTAAATTAGCTGCCTAACTTCAGACATAGCGCCCAACATGGCCTGCCTTTCCCTTCCTTCTCAAAGAAACAGGAAAGCAGTCTTGCCTCACTCTTGAGAAGTCCCAAACTCGTCATCTAATCTACGAGGCTCTTTGGATTGATTGTCACCTTACAAATGTATTTTTCCCTCAACTTTGCCCCATTCAACAATCATTTCCAGGACAAATCAGGAGCTGTTCGCTCCACATTACCCAGAGGCACATCTCCAGCATTTGGGAAAAGAGCTGAAAAGACAGCTGTCCCCCACCAATCAGGGTGGCTGTGGATGGAAGACAGACAGTAACAATGCTTGGTAGCCTCTCTGTCATACGACAGACCAGGAGCAACACTGGATCCTAAGAGGTAGATACACTGAGGCTCAGCAAAGCTAAGACTAACCTCTGGGACCAGGACTCCCTTTTTCAAGGGCCATTTCCCTATCCTACACTTTGTAACACTAGACTTGAAAGACACATAGTTTCCACTTGATTGCTGATTTAGCCTAAAATGGTGGTGTTTTCTTTGAATGAATTCTCTTTGAGGAATTGTTGTTTCATTTTTCCCATTATCTGCTTTTTTCAAATAAATATCACCTTAGCTTCCCTTCTTATCTTTTTAATGATTCCATTTGTCGATGTAAACAAAACTGTGTGGGTTACCTTCCTACCCTCCCACCTGGTTAGCCAGGCAGAGAGCCCCTTGCTCCATGGAAGCCCTCAAGACTTGGCAGCTATGCTTGTAGAAAAGGATGCGCTCTGACCCTCAAGGGTGTTCCCTGCAGAGGGGAACCCGATCCCTCATCTCAGTTCACACACCAACGTGTTCTGAGATTCCTGCAGCTGTATCGGCTCTGTGGTTATGGTACAGGTTGGTCCCTGAGCGGTTAGGTTAAACCATTTCTTTTTATTTGAGGTCTGGTTGGTAAGCAGAAATGACTGGTTGTTTGCCTCTCTAGGGAGAGGGGATTAGACTTCATATTAGTCATCATTTGAAGAAGAAAATTGGGGACTCTGCTAAAAAGTGCTGTGAAGTCTGACTGTAAATTATCTCATTACTATTTTTCTATTGCTTTCTATGTAGCGAATGTGCCATTACTTCTCTAATTCATCTTATCTACATGTTTTTATAAAAGTAATGTCAAAAGGCCACATAGTTCAGAGGAAGGAACAACACTCTAGAATGAGCAAAAGTTCTGTTTTACAGCATCATGAACCTGTTTTCTCTGGCAGTTAGCTCAGATCTCTTTTTCCCAGGGATGACAGACAAACAGGGTGAGGACCCTGCTTGAACAGGGTTTGGTTATTCGTCCTTTACCTCTGCTTTCTCCTAGCCTGGACAGCAACTCTCCCAGACAATGCCTCTCTTCTTCCTTGGTCAAGGGAAGAGGAAAGACAGGCTTTTCCAACAAGCTTCTTCTTCTGCACCTGGCATATCAGAAGAAGTTCGTATTCACATAAGAACAGGCCTTAGCCTGGACTTCCCTGGTTTGTTTGTCTGCTGTTGGGCCTCCTGCGAACCTGAGGGGAAAGGAAACTGTTGAAAGTTGGATCCATTTCTCTTTCTCATTTATTTTAATTCCAAAAGAAATTCTTTGTACTCAGTGCCTAAAAAACACAAGTTGCAACTTTCAAAGGAACATATGCTTTCCCTAGCCCATGTTAAAGGCACCATGCCAGTAAATGAGGCCCCTCTTCTAGCTGATAGAGACCCTGGCTCCCCAGCACAACCCTTCCCCCACATTCCTCTTTGACCAGGTGGGACCCTGCTTCTCCATTTCACAACAACCCTGCAGATGTTCCAGAACCCTCTACCCATGCAGCAACATTCCTACCCTTTGTTTCCTGAGCAACAACAGCTTGGTTGGGTTAATGTCCTAAACTCAGTCTGAATGGTTGTACTAGGGAGCCACATGCATGTAAAGACTGGCTTCTGCCTTCCATATTATCGTTGGATCACCAACCTCTAACAGACCCACCACCCCCCACTCCACATCTCATTACCTTGTCTTCAATGACTTCATAGCATAACCCGACTTTCCCCAAATCTCCAGTCCTCTGACTTCTCACTCTGAACAACTGAACTTGCCTCTGCCTCACAGAGAGTGCAGAAGATATTGAGTGGGAACTGCTCCCATAAATCTGTCAAACATCAAAACCAATCAGCTTCTACCCTTTTTCCTTTCTTCCTTAGTCAACCTTCCAACTAAATCTTCTGAACATAACTTTTAAATGCATAAGTTCTAACTGCTTAACAACGATGACATGATTAAAACCCTCCGGTGACTTCACAACCCCTCACAGGTCACTGTCTCTTCCTGGTCAAGGCCTCAGAACTTTGATCTTACAGACTATTCTTTTGTTCTAGCTGCTAAAACTGCTACCTGGCTCCCCTCTTTCCCAGTGCAGCTTGTAGGTACCCAGGGGCCACCGCTTTACCAAACAATGGGCTGCTTACTGCCCGCTCTGTTCTGATCTGTCTTTTAGCAGCAGCTGATACTGTTGATTGTTGGTGCCCTCCTCGTTCTTGTAAAGTTCTTATCCATGTCTTCCAGCTTTGTACTGTTTGGACATTTCCCACCAATTTTATGGACAGGCATTTCCAGGCTCATCTTCCTTTGTAAAAGTGTTTGTTCCTTTGTTTGTTTTAAGTACAATGTGTGTGTGTGTGTGTGTGTGTGTGTGTGTGTTCAGAAGCATGTGTACCCCACTGCACCTTACACTGAACCCAGATCATCAAACCTGGTGGCACACGCCTTTTTGCACTGAGCCATCCCACAGATGGAAGCTTGCCTTTCTTTGTCCTAAATGTCAGAGGCAACTATGCTTCCTTAAAGATTTTCCTTTCTTACTACTCAAGGCTCTGTCTTTTCCTTCTACTCTTGGATTAAAACATCATGGAAACCAAAATGACACTTCAGGTATCCCGCCACCAAGCTCTAACTCTCAGCTGCACTAGTTTGGGGCCCATCACACAGGCGCATCACAGCCATTTCCCAAGCTGATCTCAAGAGTCCTCCTCCAAGTCCGATCCATATCCAGTCTTCCATCCACCCTGTTACTGAAAGAGATGTTCCAGAGCTTTCTGGGTACTCTTTCTCTCATCTGACTGTTATACAAGTTGTCGTTTGCCCTTGTCATCAGGATAAATACTTCAGAGTGCTGTAATTATCATTATCTGGCTGGCTTTTTTCTTTTAAAGAACAACACAATACTTCCACCCCTTCCTGATGCACTAAAACAAGAAAGTAGTAAGACTGGGGAAATTATGTAAGTATAAAAGACTATGCAGGACCAGACATGTTTGGCACAAAGGAAAAAAATCACATTCCAGGAAATATTTTGTTGCTGTGGTTGTTGTTGCTGTTATTGCTGTTGTTTTTTCAGACAGAAAGCTAGTAATAGGTACCATTCTTGTTGCTCCCTAAATGTTAGAGTCACCAAATTACACAGAAACAGGCAAAGGACCCCAATCTGCATCAAGAATTTCAAAAAGCCAACATGGATTACTGTCTCGCCATTGTGAATACATATACCCCTTATATTTGGTGGCATTGTAACAGATTTTTAATGTTAATATCCTGATCATTAAATCTTATAAATGAGATGTCCACATTGGATTTTCCAAAAGATCTATATTGTGGCCTATAAAAGAGACATTTCTTAATATATATGAAAATATTATCCTTTGCTTCAAGCGAAGAGCACTATACAGCAAGAATAAATATTTGCCCCCATTCTCTTTAAGTCCTGACGGTTTGTGTATTAGTAAAGAAAACATATTCCTTCACAAAGCCCTAGGAGAATGAAAAGAGTTTCAATTGTTTGGGAAATAAATGGTACATTTTTGCAAATAATCTCTTGTACCATTATTGAAAGCTCAGTGTGCATAGGCACTTTCCCAAATAACATGCTTCCCCCTGCCAGTACACAGAGCACCCTTCAGTTAATGCAGATCGTGACTAATTGTGACCTGAACAACAGATGACATCAGAGAAAACAAGCATAAATTATCCCAATATGAGGTGTAAGTGGATCTATCCATTGAGGGAAGCCAATTTTCATGATTTTTCTCCCTGCTGTCATTTTTTGTAAGTAATCACTCATTTAAATAGTGTCCAACACAAAAGCTGGAATCATAATTATTGCGGGAGTTGTATGGGTTTGATGGGTAAGCCATCCTTTCAGCCATAACTTGCAAGCAGAGCCAGCTATTGATCACTACCCCTTTGAGTGGTGGCTGTCACCCTTCCTAAAGCTGCACCCCTTTAATACAGTTCCTCGTGATGTGGTGACCCCCAACCATAATATTATTTTCACTGATACTTCATAACTATAAGTTTGCTACTGTTATGAATTATAATGTGATTGTTTTTAGAGAGAGCCGTTTGCCAAAGGGGTCTCTGCCCACATTTTGAGAGCCTCTGGTTAAGATGGACTATTGCTCAGATCTCTGCTCATAGACAGAAAGTCCCCGGGCCGTAGAGGCAGCATGGGTTAAACTCCTCCACACACCCCACCCCCAGGAAGCAACAAACCTCCTCTTACGTTTTAAGTGTACAGAAAGCAAACAAAAAGGCTTCCCTTTTTAGGTAAACGCCTTTGACACCAAAACAGTGACAGACAAATGACCCAAAAGCCCCAGGTCCCAGCAGAAGGTCTCCTTCATCATGAAGGAACATAACTGAGAACCCCACAGCTGTCTCTAGTATTCTGCTACTGCAGCCAACACCACATATGTCATTGGCTTGACCAAGGCCCACTCATGGCAGCTCTTGCCAAGCTGTCGAAAATTACTTTTGACCCCCTCTCGAGTTACATGTTGGCAGAACATCTTCTTCTGAGAACGGACTTACCTCCCACCCTTTTGTTCCCATACTTTGCTAGGAAAAGAAAAGAATTTTAAAAGACTGCACACCTGCTCCTGGCAGCTCCACCTAAAAGACTTTCATATTTCCTGCCACTCACATGCTCATGTGCTTGTGACCACACACAGTCAGTCTCCTGAACCAAGGATGAAAACAAGAGAAAATATCTATAACTTTTCCTCGTGTTGTGTCTATGGGATTCACTACATAGGTTAAAAAGCCTTTGCCTCCACAGCTGGGTGTCTAAACTGTCCGTATCAGTCATTTTGGTGAATTAAAAAAAAAAAGATTAGAAAATAGGATAGTTGCCGATTTGAGCACTCCAAAGTCACAGTGCCGTGGACCACAGTGGCATCTCTTGTAATATTGCAGTAATTTTTCTGTTGCTAACATTTGAGGCGTATGTTACCTAGCATCTGAGGAGTGCTTTGACAGCTTGCTCACAGAGAGGTGAGATGGGAAGAGGGAGCAATCTTCTCAAGAACAGGCAAATATTTCCTTGCGTCTGTGTACACGCATGTGTGGCCTGCCACTTGACTCCACGGCAGACATGCTATCCCTAGCCTGCATGATTAAAAATAGATCTCTCAGTGGGGGTTTTTGCAGCTCATTTTCAGCCTTATCCGTCTTTTAAAATCAGGTGGTATCTTATGACAAGGTGTGTGTGTGTGTAGTTTTTTTTTAAGCATTGCTCACTTTTAGCAATTTGATTGAGTTAATCTCGCAAATGCTGGTTGTGGGCAATCTGGCCTTGAAGGTTGTCTTAGCTGTGGACATTGATCTCGTTGCCCAGGGGCACTGACTGTGTATCGAAGATAGTCAAATACTGGCTCAGGAAGGGTCAGTCACGCACTTGGTAAACTTCCAGCTCAGTGGCTTCTGGACCAGGACCTGGTTGGATCAGACATGCCAGCCTTTGTTCCAATAATGGGTCTACTCCTCCAAAGGGATCCAGCTGACCGCATCTGAAAGGCTTGGCATATATTATAACAGAGTATTAACGATGAGCCACGGAACTGCAGTTGCATCCATCATCGTTGTCTGCCTCCTCCTAGGTACAAGCAGAGCTGGGTCCCCTACAGAATGATGTCTTATGACACACCCTTCCCTCCAGAGACAGATTTCCCAGGATCCAACACAGCTCAGCTTTTAGTGCCCTTCAGTTACATGTGTCCCTCTTAAGGAGACTGTGTTTGTTTTATATTCAAACGTGTGGATTGTTTTTGATAAGAGAAAACGTATAAACTGGGTAGTCTTCAGGATCTACTGTATTCCTGTCCATGTGAGTACAAGCTGGGAGAAAAATCAGGCAATGTATAATCTATAACATTAATTCTTATAACAAATCACAATTGTAAAGGCTCTCAATTCCTGCAGGGCATTGTTTTCTGCACTTGCCTGTCAGTGTGCTTTTGGTAAATGGATAATTTTTCAATGTGTTGGAGAAAGGTTCAGAAATTCTTTGTTTAACTCTCAAATTTGTATCCTGTATTAACCCCCTTCACATCTCTTTGCAACCATTCTGTAGAGCTTTCCCTATTTGGCACTCAGGAAAGCAACATGTCAGCTTCTGAAGGGTGTGTTTAGAATCATAGATAGGAAATAGCAATTATTCCAGTACCTTTCATTCTCCCATCAAAATGTACATTATACAGTCGTGGCCTAGAATGAGCCTTCTACCGCTCCTCTGCAACCCATTCTACTGAATTGATTATTACTTCTATAAACTTCTAGTGGGTTCCCCAGACAACAGGCATCAGGGACTCCCACTCCGATCCAATCTCAGGTATGCATTTCCAAGTCTGAAGTTCACAGGAGCTAAGCATCCCTGAGCCCAACTGCTCCAAAGAGCCTGCACGGCAGAGGCTCTAAAGAACAGTGGGAAGGATCCTAATTAAAGAAAATTGCTTCCCAATCATACCAAATTAATGCTGCCCTGAGACACCCTCAGAGAAAAGAATTTATTATATTTACTGGAAGTGCCAAAAGGTATTTGGGCAGACTGTTCAGCCTTAAGGATAATGAGTGAGTCAGTCTTCAGAATTTTGTTAAGGATTTCTTCAAGAACTTTCTTAGAATCAAGAGCCCTTTTAAGTTTTAATTATGATTCGGCTACCAGTGCAGAAGTGCTTAAATTCAGATGGGTCTTACTGAATAAAATATGGCTAAGCGAATAAAGCCATTCGTCATGGTGACCAACACCTCTCAATACATTTTCTTCTTCGAGTTCCTCACACTAACCCATATATTCTCTAACCTTAGAGCAAATGAAAGGACCCTGGTAAGGGTTTCAAGACCTTAAGAGAATGCTGAGTGAGTACAGAGAGACCAGAGCAGAAGGCCTTTTCTGAGTCAGTTGTGAATACAGACTGATGAATATAGTAGGGAAGGTAATTAGTGTGAGCTACATCCAAGAAAGGGTAGGGAGTCAACGCCCCTCGGCAGCAGGATCCCCGAAGAAGGTGAAGAAAACCATGGGAAACCTACCAGAGACCCAGCTGGCACCTCTGTGAGTCTCTCCAAGACTTCACTGGCTACAGCATGGCTGAAGAGTATACCATCTGGCTTTCCATTGAGAAATCGCAAGTGTCTGAATACACTCTACAGGCCCACTGTGTTTGGCCATGGCAGGTGCTCCAGAAATACCTACTTAATGTTTAATCTGCAAGGGATGAAAAGAGTCCTTCCATTCCATGATAGCAGAAACTCCAAGGTATTCCAAGGAAAGACTTGCTGTGTTCCAGGTTGGTGGTGGGCATTGTCTTCTGACGGTTATTCATTCTTTTACTGATTTGTTTCCTTGGCACTTAACTTCTGTGGTTTGGCCTGGTTGTGTACAGAATCTGGAGCCTAGAGCCGTATTAGGTTGGTCAAGCATGAAATTATAGTCTGTTAGCAGCTGGCAATGCACAAGAATGAACAGGAGACTAAGCATGACCCAACAGTACCGGGGACTTCCAACATGGATTTCCAAGTCACTTATTATTATTCTGTTTACAGTGTCACTATGCAACAAGTTTCCATATTGTATCCTCTGTGCTTTTGAGGTTTCAACTTTGTAACAATCTTTGCTTTTTAAGCATGTCGGTGAACACCCTTTGGAAGCTATGATTGTGGCTAGCACAGCCCACCATTCAGAAAGCATCATCCTTTTGCAGACGTGTTTGTCACTTCCAGAGTGCTAGTAATAATTAGAAGAACCCAGTGGATTGAGCAACAGTTGCTAACACCAAGCCTGGGAATGGGACTGAGTGCAGGCAGGCTCAGATGCCCACTACACATTTCTAAGTGGTGTGGCAGTGTGGTGCTCTGGAAGACTTCGAGAACGTTAGCGAAAAGGAGAGTAATTCATTCACATGAAGGAGCAAAGTGGGTGTCAGTGCAGGTGAAGGGGTGTAAGGTAAAGAGAGACGGAGAAGGAAAGGATTGCCATCCACTGAGTCTGAAGTGAGCAGCCTGCAATTCAGAGAAAGCCCCCAGACCTAGCCCTGAGCTCTCACAGGTGAGCGAGCTGGAAGTTACCCTTCTTTCCTTCCAGCCTCTCACTTCACATGAAGCTGTGTAAATCACAATTAATTACCCAGGAAAGGGATGCCAGACAATGCATACTAGTAGAGAAGGATGCTGGAGGGTCCCTCTCCCAGGACCCTCCACATCAGGAGGCAGTGCTAATGAGGAGACTGTGAGACAGAGTAAGGTGGAATTCCAGGGGACTCACAAATAATTACTAGTGATGACTGAGAGAAAAAAAACTTCAGTTGTAGCATAAGCAAAGCAAAATACTATGCCTCGGGCTGTCAGTCCACAGGGGGCTTTGTGTGAGAGGCAGCAATAAGATTTAAATATGGCATCTGAAGGGTCCCAGATTTCTCAACTTCTTCTTGTCTATAATTCCCCAGCAAACCAGCAAAGCTCGGTAGGGAACAGAAGCAGAGGCCGCCTCGATCGGCATGCTGTCCTTCGGGCTGTAGCACAGACAGTGGTATTCCTTTGTAGAGTGTCTATTTTAGAAGCAGGATCGGAACCCCTGGCTCTTCATTTAACACCTGTGGGATCTGAGCAAGCTGTGTTTTCAAATCCCTGGTTTCAATTATTCAATATAGGAGCAGTGCCCCTTCACAGAGGTACAGTGTGGAGCACCAGGGCTGGATGCACCACCCGTAATTCACTCTCGTGATCCCTAGGCTGCTCTGGGTTGTTTTAGCATAAAAATTGCCCATCCATTCCTATTCTTCCTCTGTCCGGTAGCTGCTGTGGGTATAAACAAGCACCTCTGAGCCCATGGGGTACAGCCAGATATGTCGTTATTTTAAACAAATCATTATAAGATGTGTGTGCGTGCACACCAAGATCTGCACATTTATTTAAGTTGAGGAGGAGTTAATCAGAGTATAGAATTAAACCGAGCTGACTGGCTACCATCTTTTTCACTCCTCCTCCCTCTCCTTCCCTCTCTTCTTCCTCCCCCTCATCTCTCCCTGGGAGTCACAAAGGTGTTTTTAAATATAGTCCTACCCTGTCTGCTTATCAGTTTGACACAGAATAACATAAAGACAAAATCAGGCCCAAACTGATATCAATGATTTTCTCTTTGTGCCGCAAGCTTTGTACAAATGGAAACATTGCAGAAAGCAGAATGTAGTTTTACTTACAATGAAGGATCTTAAAATGGACTTAAGCCCAGCCAGGCTACATCCATAAGACTGACATTGCAACCAATGTGAATGCTTTCTTCTTTCTTGAAACTCTCCAGGTCTCCAGAAAAGGAACCTGGTGGTCCAGTGGGAGTAAAGAAGTGGTTCTACTGCACACACACACACACACACACACACACACACACACACACATATACTCATACACACACATATCTATATACATTCATACATACACACATACACTCACACATACACACACTTGTGCACACACTCATACACACACACACACTCATACATGTATACCCATACATACATGTACATGCACTCACATATACACATACACTCACACCACACACATACACACATGTATACACAGACATACACTCATTCATACATACCAAAACTCACATACACTCACACTCACATGAGTGTATGTTTTAAAAGGGCCTTTGATTTATCGCATATTACTTTCATGAGGGAAAAAAGCCACTTAATTGGTGTCCAGGGGTCCCTCTTTTCTTCATCCAACCTTAAGGCAGGCCATCTGGAAACATGTGACTTTGCACCAAGGGCCACAGCTAGTTGCATGCTGATCCTGACTTTCAAAGCTGCTCCTGTGCTAAAGAGAAAGCACAGGTTTCAAGTGAAAATGATGTGAGAGGCCAAGGCCTCCATAGGCTGAGGCTACCCTCCCCATTCAGTAGATTCCAAGAACCTTCCTCAGGTTCACAGAGCTGCCTCTTGGGGCCTCCAAGGCAGAAAGGCTCCAGGTGCCCACGTACTTGTTTAGA
Source organism: Mus musculus (assembly GCF_000001635.26). NCBI lineage: Eukaryota > Metazoa > Chordata > Mammalia > Rodentia > Muridae > Mus > Mus musculus. The sequence goes on from NC_000075.6 coordinate 95,163,698, forward strand.
GATCAGCTCACTTGTCCTACATCTAAACACTGGGTTTCCGGCTGTCTGGAGGAAGGGCCAAGAGGTCTGTATTGTTTAACCTGTGCCAGGGGGATTCTGCTATAAAATCTACCAGAAAGTCCAGGAAAAATCCAAGCCCTAAGGAGGTGCCGTGACACGTTCAGGCATAGCCTGCCTGACCCAGGAGCTTCATGAGTGACCAGATCAGATAAATCAACAGTTCTCAGCCTTCGGGGTCATAACTCCGTTGGGGGTTAAATGACCTTTTCCCAGAGTTTGCATCTCAGATATCTTGTATATCATTTTACACTTAGAGTTATAATTCATAACTATAGCAAAATTATGATTGTGAAGTAGCAATGAAAATAATTTTATGGTTGGGGTCACTACAACATGAGGCACTGTATTAAAGGCCACAACATTGGAAGGTTAAAAACCACTGAAGTAAATGAACAGGCAAGGGGAGGTTTCCTAAAGCAGGCTTGCTACTGGGGGTGAGCTGGTTGTTCACATTTCTTCAACCCACTGTTCCCTGAACAGCAGTGACACAGAACATCTTTTCCTAAGCTCCGGAGTCTCTCACATAACTTCTGTGAGTAAGTGTCTCACCCAGTCCTTTGACCATTGTTTCAGGTGGGTTGTTTGTTTCTGCTGTCTGTTCATGAGTGTTTCTATATGCCCTGAATATTAGACTATAATAGCTCTATCTATAGTTTGCAAGTATTTTCTCCCATCCTGTAGGTTGTTTCCCCTTGACTGTTTCCTCAACTGTAAAGCTTCATAGTTTGTTATCACATACTTGGCTTGTTTCCTTTTATTATTCCTGATGTCAAATCAAAATGTAATTTCTAAGCCCAAAACAAGGCTTTTCTCCTTGTTTTGTTCTTTTCTATGAGTTTTATACTCTTGGGCCTTCATCCACTTTCAGTTTGTTTCCTTTACAGTATGAGATAAGGATCCAGCTTCACTGTTTTACATAGCCGTGCTGTTTTTCAAAGCCATTTGTTGGAGAAACTGACCTTCCCATTCTATGATCTTGGCACTTCATGGAAGATAATCTGACCATGTACACAAGATTATTTATATTTCTGGTTTCTTTACCCCATTGATCTATTTGTATGCCCTTATGGCAATTCTACACTGTTTTGATCACTGTAGCTTTGAAATGTGTTTTGAAATAAGGCAGTATGAAGGCTCTACCTTTTGTCTTTGTTGTCCATGTCTTGATTACATGACAGCTCCTCTGATTCCATCTGATAAAAGAATTTTTGGTTTTGGTTTTGGTTTTTCTGAGAGTGCTGTTGGCATTTTCATGAGAATGTTACTACATTTATTAGATCAGCTTGTAATGTGGACAGTTCCACTTTCACGATCCTGTCTTCTGACACATGGCAGCAAGGGGTCTTTCCAGTTACTTCTGTCTGCATTCATTCTGGTCTTGGCCCTTCCCTGTGTTTATTTACTAACATCTTTATCCTTTTTTACCATTTCATTAACAGCACTGAGTTCTTAATTACCTTTCTTTCTTACTTATTGTCGGTATATGGTAAGTTAACTCATTCGTGCACATTGGTTTTGTATGCTACAACTTTCTGATCTAATGGTTGGTTCAAATAGTCTTCTGTAAGATTTTTATTTAAGATCTTCAATGTGTAAACAGTGATCATTTTATTACTTCTTTTCAAGATGAATCACTTTTCTTTCTTCTTGCTTAATTAATCCAGCTAGGACCTCCATTGTTACTCTGTTCAATAGAAGTGACACAAGTAAACAAGCTTGCCTTAATCCTGAAAACTTGTTTGGCTTTACACATGAAATTATGTGCAAAGTTTTCTAAAATGTATAGCCTTCTGTGCTCTTAGCCCAGCCTAGTGAACCTCTTTTATATAGTTTGTAATTATACAAATCTAAGGATACCTTTTTGAGTTAGTGTGTGAGTTACAGTGCTGTGGTGACCTGAAGAGTTTTGACCGATAAAGAAAAGGACTTGGGTCACTTCCTAAGAGAGCCATTGTTACCATGTCCTTTATCTGTCACCATTGCACATATGAATGCTTTAATCCACGCAAACATCAAGAGTGTGGAATCACAATTCAGCCCACTTTGTAGACAAGAACACTGAAGTTTGATGTCACAAAGAAAGTCAAGGAGAAAACTGGATGGTGAAGCAAAACCTGTCAGTCTCTGGCATCCATGCTGGCTCTCAGTGAGAAATTCTGGATGTAGGCTGGACCTGGGCTAGCCTCTTCTCTCCCAGAGATATCTATTACTTCTTAGGATGATGGTGTCACACCACCTTTGCTAAGGATATTTCCCCAAACCTAGTAACCAAGGATATTAATCCAGCAATCACATCTTTATGCCAACTGTCTGCTGGCTGTGGTAAAGGGTCTGCTTATGGGCCACGACCTCACTCGAGAACCAAGTCTGTGTGGTCTTTGTGGTATGTGGTCATGTCACTCTTGGCAGACATGTATGGGATCAAGATTGAATATCCAGATGATTAAATTAATACATTCAACTGGTTGACATAACTAAATATTTGACCCAGAGATTTCCCCTGTCCAGGGCAGTCCATCTCACAGCAACTGTAACAAATGCTTTCTTCAGTAAAGAACTAATGAGAAGAAGCTGGCTCTCTGTGGAGATGGGAGGGAAGTGCCGCTTCTTCTCTGCTTTCTTTTCTTCCTATAGCATGTGCTAAGGTCCGCTCAGCCAGTGTGGAATCTTGGAAGGAACCCAGCTGGAACGGTTGGGTTCTCTTCCCCATGACAATTTTAGAAGCAGATGCTAAGGAAATGCATGGAGTTTTGTCAAGAGAGTGAACAATAGCAAATAGACTAAAGGCCCCTTGCTAGAATCCATTCCTAGGGAATGATACGATCTGATGACTGAAGGCAGCAGATTCAGAGTTCAGTACTCCACACTCTGCTGTGTGCCTAGTTTCCAGCATCCTTCATCGATAGCCAGCCATGAAGCTCACAAGCTACAATCACTCCCTTCTCCTGGAGCCCAGGCTGCTTGGCCTTCAGCTCTGTTCAAGAACCAGCCTGTGGCTTTAGACATGGGATCCATCTTGGGTGCTGACTATTTGTGTAGAGAGTCCAGATGTTTCAGAAAGAGTAAGAACCCAGCATGGACATGAATAGTCTAGCTACCAACAATGTCCTGCTTGTCGGTTCTGATATCTAGACAGACATGGAGGATTATTATTTGGTTCGTAAGTGACATCAGCAAAACAAACCAAAGTTTGCAGGAATCTGTGAAAGATTAAACAAAATGAAGGTGCATTTGATGAGGACATTTTCTTTTGAGTTACAGTGGACAGGAATCACAGTAGGGAAAAATCACCTCCCAGGACCACAGTATTGTACACACACCAGGAGGAATTGAGACCGCCAGAAAACACTGGAAAGCACTTTATGAGCAACAATGATCTAGTCTCACCCTAAAAGAGATGCTCATGTAATTCATCATTCTTCCAAAGAATTATGACAGTCAGTTGGCAGTTGCAATTGCCCTGTGATCTTGAACAAGTTAACTTAATGTCTCCAGGTCTTTGGATACTTCATCGGTTTACTTTGAATAATAAGTACATGTTCAAAGGATAAAGGTGAGACAGTAATAATCATATACAGTAATAATATACTATAATAATATAATAATAATATGCCTATATACAGTAATAACCATATACCTATATACAGTATGCAGTAATGAAATATTATGATAATATAATAATCATATACATATATACAGTAATAATCATATACCTATATACAAGTCAGTCGACACATAGAGAAATAAGCACCAAAAGCCGTTGTTTGGATATTCTCTCAGCATTGCCAAACCCCTCCTCATCTTCCTCAACTTGTTCTCTCTTATCTATGAGTCTATATTGAAGAAGGAAAGATTCCACTAAGTACCTACATAGATACATGTTTTTTGAAGAAAGACTCACAAAAACAGATTGCAATGAGTGAACACATAGAGCCACCTGGTCTAGATTTTATTTGGATTAAATGTTAAAGAATTGGCCTGGGGCAGAGCCCTGGTTTGGTGTTTTAAAACCATCCTGGTGGTTTCAATATGCACCCAAACTGAGAGCCAGTGACTTAAGCCATCAGCTCCCTTCTTACTCATGAGTCTCCCTATTGAGTTTCTTCTTTAAGATACTGCTTCCAGAATTTCCCCAGTCATCAAATCTGACCTTGACACCAGCCTGTTGAAAACCTCAGATTCCTTTGCCTGTAGCAAAAACGCTAACTGGACTTCTCAGTGAGCCACTTCCAGTAAGTTGGTTGTGGTTTCTGTACAATTCTGCAGTGTACAGGTAGCCTGAGCCAGGCTTGAAAGGCCCCCATCAGGAGCCCAGATTAAAGACCAATGAGGCCTGCCTCTCCAGCATACAGCACTTGAACATGGACCAAAGAACCTGCACAGACTGTCTCTGAGCCAAAAGCTATGACCCCCATTAGGTTCTTACTGTTCCATAAAGCCTGAGACCCATGGCTTTATAACTGCCAGCTCCTCGCTAGAGTGACCTTGCCCTTTCTTCTTCCAAAATAACCCCTAAGTCTGACTCTAAGACTCAAGCTGAAATGTCACCACCACCACTATCACCATTCACCCACCCACTCACCTCTTACCCCCCCCCCCACCACCACCACCAAAGACCTGCAACTGTCCTGGATGTAATCAGCCTCTGTCTCCATCTCCAAGCTGCAAAGTATTTTTCCTTCTAATTGACTGCTGTGCCATGTGGTAATGTCCCCTAGTTCATATCTGAGCGGCCCTCCTAGTCCGCTGAACACCGCTGAGAGTGAGTGATGAGTGGAGGCCTTAGGTGCGCATGCTCATCCTGATTCTTATTCATCCTGGTTCCCAGTGAGTGACTGACACATAGAAGGAGTTCAGAGAGAGCCTGATGAGTGACACGCAGCGTCTGTGGGACCTTCTGCCACCCATCTGCTCCGAGAATCTGGGCTCCTTCTGAGTCATGCAGCGTAGTGTGCCAGAGAACCTCCATCTGGAGAGACCTCTCCCCACAGCAGCCTTCCCTTCCCATTGTTAGGCCTGTGTTGTTTCTTATTCAACAGGAAATAATTGAATGCTAGGACTGACGCAAAAATAACTCGGAAGCTATAAAAATCATAAACTGTCTATTAGTAATATTGCACAGGATGCTTTCGGGAAGCGCAGCTCAGCACCATGTGTTTAGCATCCAGGGTCTTTGTGTGCATCATGTGGGCGTGCCTCTCTGGCTGTGTCAAGGCAGCTAGCAGCCCCTCTCTTCTGTGCAGTTCAGTCTCAAGGCTTGCTAGGGGGTCAAAATCAGCCATGTCTTATGCATGTAAAGGAAATGTACTCCATCATCCCAAATTAGTAAATATATGCAGGAGAAAACCTGAAACCCTGGGTTCTCACTCCACCCACCTGAACCCCCCCCCCCGTATTGGACTTTATACAATACAGAAGGAATTCTGGTCCAAAGAACAGTTTATAAGCACAACTCTGATATTCACAAAGAGTTAAGCTTTTTTTTTCTTGATTCCTGGTGATTTACTCATTTAAGTCAGTATCATTGCAGAACAGAAACTATTTCAGCTCTCTGCATAAGTGGAATATCTAATAGAGAATTACATTATAATGAAATATGCATTAATGCAAGCTCCATCAAGTACTTCTCATGTTCTGTGGGCATCCAAAAGTTTAAAATGCATATAATCTTATTTTAGTTGCTGTTCAAATGATGGTACATTGGGTTAATATGGTTAATTAAAAATCATATTCGAAGCATTCAGCAGGGTGGTTAATTCACTATTGACATTTACTATAACATAGTTATGCATGTAGAAACAGGACAATGGGATATGCCACTGCAGGGTCTGGCAGGATAGAAGGAGGACATTGTGTAGTGTTCACAATACAGCAGGTGCTTGATGCGTGGGAAAATGCAGCTAAGCGTGCCCTAAAATATTGGCCATCGATAATAAGTTTTTGGATAAAGAGACACTCTCAGAATGACATGCAGTCTGCTTCCTGTGTTTAGATGAAGATTGGTAATCAGGATTGTTTCCTAAACCCCCTAAACCACATTCAGACTCCCCATGGGCACACTGCTTGGAGGGTACATCAGCTGCCCATCAGCCAATGGTGAGCACTGTCCTAAGGCACAGGCTCAATGTGACTGCCATTCTTACACCATTGTTCCTTCACACCTGGCCCCGCCCCCATCATTTATATCCTCCACCCAAACCAAAACCTGATGTGGAGCTCAGGGCCAGGCCAGATTGTTCTTCATCCTAATTTTGCCACCAACATCTTTCAGTATTTTAAAGGCTTTCTCAGGGTCTCCTCTTACCTAACCCCTCTCAAAAACCTCAGGTCCAAACCCAGAACCAGCCAGGGTGAACCACAGCAGAGAGGTCCAGGAGCATCTGAATTGAGTATTTGGCTGGGCAAGAAATGCATGGTTTGTGTCCTCCCACCAAGGGCTTTCAACCCCGAGCTGAGATGATAATTTACAGACCAAAAGGGGAACCATAAGATACAAGGGAGGGAAAACAATGGGAACTCCCTAAGCCAGAGAGGCCGAGTCCCTCCTCCAGAACCAGGAACCTGAGGCAACAGGAAACACCGGATCAGGCGAGCCTCCCAGTAGACAACTGTGAGTCTTACTGCGAATGGTAGCATAATACCAACCCCCACTACACCACCGACAACTAGATGAAACGGTTTAACTGCTTTACTGGGCAGTGGTCTCCACTTTCATGTCAGTAAGGATCAAATGGTACCAAGATGGAGGATCTCCCCAGGCAAACCATACACCTGTCTCATGAGGGCATCTTCTTTCTAAGTGGTGCTACTTACTGTCCTGTCTGAGCGTCTCGTTCTTTTTCCTATGTCCCAATCAAGTCCTTTACTGATATGTCTGCCCTAACCAACCTTCCCCTTTTCCCCTTCTTCTCCCTCTCTCGCTCCCTTCAAGAGACCCTGAATGAGAGGATCTGAAAATAGCCCCGACAGGAAATTCCTCCCGTCCGCCAAGTACAGCATTGGCTTCCATTTGCTTCAAGCAGGGAAGCAGAGCGTGAGCTCTCGGTTCCACCAGGCCTTGGAAATGGCTCCCTGATAAGTTGTCTTTTGACTCTGTGATCTTTTCCAAACAATGCCACTCTCAAAGGTCAGCATAAGTGGAAAGTTCAAGGCCCACAGTGGGTGAAAGGTTTAATGTCCACTAATGCCTTTTGACCTGATTTTTACATCAATGGAACATATTGAGGCAAAATCAACAGCAGAATATAAACACCGAGACTCACGGGCAGACAGGCAAAGAAAAACAGTACCGTGCAGAAAAGTCTGTGAGGAGATTGGGACTTCAGTCAAAGTAGTCAGGATGAACATCCTGAACATCTTCTAGCAGCTAAAGAAACACAGACATCTGTATGAGCTTCTGTAACCTGGGGAAGTTCAAGAAGTTCCCAGTGGTGCTCAAGAGTGACAGAAATGACATCCTTGTGGGGACTGGAGGTTCTGATAGCGCAGAGTGCATTGACCTGGGCTCCCAGCACCATGTGGAGCTGGATCAATGTGATGGGAACAGGAGATGACCCAGGAGGGTCAGGAGCATCCATCCAGACTTCACTGTTATATAGGAGCATGGTTAGAATGGCGAAGACATTCATATGGCTCTGTAAGGTAACCTCTTATACATTCAGGCCCAGTGCTTAAAATTGATCTCCCACCCCCAATTCAGACACATTTGTGAGGAGTCCCTTTTAGAGACCCCTCCACTAAATACCACCACAGTCTAAACTTACCATGAGGGAGACCATGACTGTTCAAAAAAGAAGCCCTCACTTGGATTTATCATTGCCCCTTTGGGGGACCGTAGGCTTTTTTCTTTCCATCCTATCAAGAGCCTCTCTCATGAACTCCAGGTGAAATTCTACAATAGCACATTGCTGGTTCCCTAGTATACTCTCAGAAGACCTCCAAGAGCCATGCGCACTTGCTTTCCAGTGGAATGAACCTAAAAGTTCATATTCTTTTAACGAGTATTCTATACTATGCTGACAGATTCAAAGGGGTCATTATCACTGAGGAAAAAAATATGTGTTCACCATATGGGTGATTCCTATTCCTATTTGTAATCCATGATTAGAAGACAAGAGAGTCTTGTGACCATCAAGTACACAAAGGCATAACACCCCACTGGATAAACGAATACTTAGTGCCTACTATGTGCTGGTGTATGAATGAAAGATTTAGCCCCTATTTTCACCCATCTTTCAGGGGAATAATGTAGTGGGAGGTCAGATTAACAAGACGAATATTATACAACGTGATCATAATTGATGTAACAGGAAAGGAGGAGCTGGGGGCCATGTGAAAGGAGATAGTGAGAGAAGGGTTTTCTGATAGTGAGGTGAGAAGGCAGAGTCTCCTCAGGAACTGAGAGAACATTCTAGACAAAAGGCATGGCTTGTGCAAAGACTAGGAGGAACAGCCTAAGCACGCTTAAGAAACAGAAACCTGACTAAAATGTAGGAAAAATCAGTGAGTGAGGAGGGAAGTGTTAAGGGGAAGCCACAAGGCAGCTTGTCCCATGGGTCACAGTCACCTTAGTGGAGCTTCCATTTTAAATGGAGTACACAACCATCAGGGTTTAAACATGGGCCTGATGTGCTCTGAGTCACTTCTCTTCAGATCTCTCTGTGCTGTGGAGATTGGTGTGTGAAGCCATTTAGGAAGCCGTTGCACTGATGTAGATAAAAGATGGAAGCTACCAGGCTAGGGAATCCAGGAATCGAGACACCATGGAGCTCTTATAGTAGAGTTACAAGACATTACATATGCACTAGACATGGGAAGGGGATGAAGGCAAGGGGAAGTTAGGGCTGACTCCCCAGGGTCCTGACTCATACAAACCTGTAAGTGATGGTATTATGTACTGGTAGGAGGGATGTAGTGTGTGCATGCCTGTGTGTATGAGTGTGCGTGTGCGTGTGCGTGTGCGTGTGTGTGTGTGTGTGTGTGTGAATGTGTGTGTAAGAGAGTGTGTGTGAGTGTGTGTGTGTGTGAGAGAGAGTGTGTGTGAGTGTGTGTGTGTGAGCATGTGTGTGAGTGTGTGTGTGTGTGTGTGTGTGTATGTGTGATGGATACAGTTGACTGTCAGCTTGACTAGATGGAGAGATACCTAGAAAATTCACAAAGCATACCTCTGGGTATGTCAGTAATGGGGACTAGATCATGAGGGCTCTGATCTAGTGAATGATAAAATTAGTTTATGAATTCAAACTTTGAATAGACCACTAGGAGGCAATGAAACCGGAAAATGGGTCCTTGCTGGGAGAAGTGAGTCACTGGGGGCATGCCTTCAAAGGATCTTGTTGGCCTGCACATCTGCCTCACCACTGAGGTAATGGAGTGCCATTGGCAGGTTGCTCACAGAAGGCAGGACACGGTCCCAGCCTGTGTTCTTCCGGGTGAGAAACAGCGAGATCTGGGACCAATGCTGTGGTTCTCGGTCTACGGTGTGCCCGGATGCCTCTGAGGACCACGGGGAGTTGAGAATGGGACTGGGTCTGCAAGTCTGAGCCTCCCCTGCGTACCAGACAGAAAGGGGATGGCTGAGCCTGGCACTGGGTGAAATCGGATTTAGTTTCAGGTGAGTGATGAGAGTACACAGGGGCTGAAAGAGAGAAGGCCTTCTCTGGGAGATTTAGGCTCAGCTCTTTATGATGACGCAATCGTGGGATGACCCCCCATAGCGATCCTTGATGAAAGAGACAGTCCTTCCTTGTCCAAAATACTTTATTTATGGCAGGTATAAATGCACATGTCTTACTTCAGGTGAACCAGGGATAAAATACCTTTGGAGGGGCAGAATGCATGGGAAGGGATGCTCATTGGCTAAACACTCAGTGCCTATCAAGATACCTAATCAGCATGGAAAACTCCAGGTCTTTATGCTATGTTGTAATGGTCCTCTCCATGAGGTGTCATAGTTAAGTGTGCCAGGACAGGTAGAGCCTGCCAGGGAACTGGTTCCATGCCTGCTGTTCTCAATTCTGAGATTCCCTGGAGTTTTGAACCTGCTTCAACCTGGCCAGTTCTTCTGTCTGGTGGCACGCTCCACTTGCCCCACAGGGTCTGAACTGGCCCTGGCCCTTCTTGTTTCTCTCTTTCTCTCTCTCAGTCTCTCAATCTCTGTCTCTCTCTCTCTGCCTCTCTCTCTCTCTCTCTCTCTCTCTCTCTCCCTCTCTTCCCACCATCATCAGGTGGGTGAGCAGCTTCCTCTACCACATGCTCCCTGCACTTTAATGTTAGACCTCACAGTGGCCCAGGAACAACAGTCAACCAAGCAAGCACTTACTAACCACTCAGATACTGAGTCATGGACCATGTACTAAGAGTTCTGAACTCCTGGGTCAAAACAAACCCTTCCTACCTACAGATGTTTTCTCTGGTACATTGTTGTGATGATAAGAAACAGACTAGGGCACAGGCACAGAGGACTTGTCTGTCTGCCTTCCTTCCTTCCTTCCTTTGTTACTTTTCTTTCCACTGTAAATGCAAGAGATCCCTTGTACTGGAAACATACTTGAATGGCCATGGCTCAGGAAGACAGATCCAACATGCAATTTCAACGTATATATACTAAGCTTGAGGTTCGCCAAAGGTGATTGGTGAGTAGCCATCTGGTAGATCTAGGCAAGCCTGGCCTAACCCTCCAAACCTCTCCCACCTCTTTCCCGATGCCCAGCTGGGCTCTGGGGCTCCAGCGCAGCCTTGTGTCAAGACCTCTAGCAGCTCATGCTTCAACCATAGCAGGACTGTCCTCGGCCTGGTATGTGACTCAGAGCATAGCTGGAAACAAAGCATGTCTGTGACTAGACCAGGCCAGCCTGTCACCTCGGAGCACTCCCCTACACCTCCCCACACAGATCTCACTTGTTCGGGAAGGCTTGTATAATCCTGATGCCCTCACCTGTGTCTCCTCCCAGATGAGCAGGCACTGCAGGCCCAGTACAGGGAGGGGAATAACAGCAAAGAGAAGTAGCCTCTTACCTACTGACAAATATACTAGGAAGGATGACAACACACTGAGGGAGTATGTAGGACCATCCAAATAATTGATGGTTGCATAACCACTTTCTTGTGTAAATGGACTAGCAAGGACTACCATAAGCATGCCCCAAGCATCCATTTGTAAAATATCAGAAACTCACAGCATGTATGCATTCCAAATGGAACCAAGTGTTGGAAACAAAGCAAGAATAACTACCTTTTATGACTCCCAGAGTGTGAAGAGCATGCCAACACTCTAATTTGGTAGGTCTTCTTCAAAGCTGTAGGCATCCTATTTTATAACAGTTAATATCCTACAAGTAGTTCTTGGAATTAAGAATTCAAAGAAGCAAATGTACAGATACTTTGAACCATGGAGGGAAAAGTGGTTCTTTTCCTGCTTATATCTGTGGAGGAGGAAGATGAAGAATAGGAGGAAGACATGGAGGAAGAGGAGGGGGAAGAAGAGGAGGAAGAGGAAGTCAAAGAAGAGGAGGAAGAAGAGAAGAATACCAAGCCAGCAATAGGATAGATGAATGGATGAGCAGACAGGCAGACAGATAGATAACATACATACCTGTGCAGATGCTAATTATAAATCGTTTAGTTTTAGAAACTGAGGAGTCCCCAGATAAGTCTCAGGTAGCTGGAGCCTTGGAAAGCTGATAGTGTAAGTTCTTGTCTAAGTCCAAGACCAAAGGCAGGAAACCAGTATCAAGCTGTGACGTCTGGTAGAGAAATTCTTTCTTACCCAACCTTTTGGTTCTCTTAAGGTCTTCAACTAGTTGAATGAGACCTGCACACTTAAGGGCTGGCCATCTGATTTGCTCAGTCTACTAGTTCAAATATTAATCTCACCCAGAAATACCTCTACAGATACCCCACCACTACCACATGTGCACCCAGTGTGATGCTGGACAAAATATCTAGGCATCCCTGTAGTCCAAACAAACTGATGCATATAATTAACATCAACACTAGTATAACCATTGGAAAAGGAAAAGGAGTCATTAGAGATTGACCAGGATATGAGGATTGGTCTGTGGTCTCCCTGCTAGCCAAGGGCCACATGCCCCACTCTGCCTAGAAGTTAGTAGAGGAATAGCAAGAAGCTGCTTCTCATGGCCCACCAGGGGTTTAAAGCAAGGCTTCCTAACAGAGGTCTTGGGCCCAGTGCATCCCAATGTTAACAGGGTGAAAGTCATTGCCACAGAGTAGTACAATCTGCCTAAAAGCACAAAACCACTGACCTTCCGTCAGTATCCATTTAAAAAGACTCCTTATTCAGAGGATCCCTGGCTATATCACTGCAGCTGATTCTTTGGGCCTTACTTCTCGCACAGTCATTAGTTGGGAGAAGAAATATCCTGAAATTTAACTGGCATGTGGACCACAGTGCCCAGAGCAGATCCTGAGTCTCCTTGGAAACAGAGAACACAAACCAGACAAAGTGAAAGCTTAAAGCTTCAAAAGGATGGTCAGCCTGTGAAAAGCCAGTGCCCGGGGTATAATAGGGAGGTCTTCAGGTGGGCAGACTGGAAAACTAACAAGGTCAGGGATGCCCTGGTACAAGGAGAAGGCATGGTGGACTCCACACATTACCCTCCCTGCCTCTACACATCTATCATCACTAGCAAATCTGTGGCTGAAAACCTGCTGCTTGGCTCTGCAGTGGAAGCCACAGTAAACTGAGCTTCAAGCAAATGAGATGGTGCTTGCCACCTTGCTCTCTATGGGGGCTCTGATTAAGCTATACGATATCAGGTATTCGTTTTCCAGGGTAGCTGTAACAAAGTACCCCTAGCTAAGAATGACTGTTGAGGTTTGATCTGTTGCTATGCATTGTAATGCTAAGGGTGGGCCCAAGACCTGGTTGCCCCAGAAAGTCTGCTTGTAGATCCAAGTGACTCTATGTGACCTTGCCCCCAAGTTACTTCTGATTGGTGAATAAAGATGTCTACATCCTATAGCTGGGCAGAATAGAGATAGGCAGGGTTTGGTCTTCCAGCCTAGGGGTAGGAGGAGACCACAAGAAAAAAAGAGAGGAGAAAAGATATGGGTTAGGAGTCAAAGGAGCATGGCTCTAAAGGCTGGCCAGTTGGAGTTAGGAGCAGCCCAGATAAATAATAACTTAGAGTTATTGGTAGTAAAGTAGATTCTGATCGCATAGAGGGTAGACATCTGTGATTAAGGCTTATTGTAAATAATAAAAGTTTAGTGTCTTTTATCTGGAAACTGTATGATCAAAGGTGGGATAGAAACCCCAGTTTGGAATTAAATTTTTTTTAAAACAAATGACTTTAATTACAATTTAGTCCTCACATCCCTGAAGGATGCCTGTTGCAAATGAAGATGTTAGTAGTCCATGTACCTTCCACCACTAGCTTTTGGAATCTCTTCTTGCCTCTTCAGGCTTGTGGTGGTGGCTGGCATCCTTGGCTTATAGTATCATTCCTGTCTCTGTTTTGTCCTCTTGTCTGTGTTTCTATCTCCATATATACATTGCCTGCTAATTACATGCGCCTCTTCCCCTGACAGATGAGATGATAGGGGAGATCTTATCCAGGCACTAGAGAGAGGTAACTACCCCCACCCCTGAGAGTCAGCTTCTCTTCTAAGAGAACTGACTTTCAAATCAGGGAGTTCTGATCTTCAGAGTGCTTGACAAACCCATGAACCCCATCGTCACCCTCATACCCAGGGGTCACTCACTGCCTACTGCTTGCTGATAGGAAACAATGCACTGTAGCAGTTGGCCTTGGGTCCTAGGACTCCAGGAGACAATCAAGAATTCCTTGGTTCTAGATTGCTTCAAGTGGCCACAGCTGCTCCATTGAAGACTTTGTTGACGTGAGTCAGAGAAGATGCCACCCCGAGACCAACTGTGATAGAGTTCCTATGGTCTCTACATACCAGGTCCAGGTCTGAGAAGTTATTTAAATCTTAACGTGTAGTTTTTAAAAGTAGTATGAGAAGTTGTAAAACTGAAACGTAGTCTTTGTTGTTCCAGATTGGTTGTCGGAACAACCATCCACGGTGAGGGCCTGCAAAGAGATCAGAGAGGAAGAGACAGAATCAAATAGAGCAATGTCAGACCTCACAAGTAAATAAGGAAGTCTGCAGCACTGCTTTCTCTAAAGGAAAGAAAATAGACACTCGTCGGATGGGCAGATGGTCCACATCTGACAAACTCGGGGGACTTTGGTCCCCCAATTTTCATTGTTGCACTCCCTGGTGACCTCACAACCTCCTGCTATTGGGAACATCAGGACTGTGAGTAAGAAAATGTTCTAGTTAAGGGGACCCTAAGATATCAATCCCAAGAGAGAAAATTGGGGCCGAGGGGGTAGGGTGTGGAATACAACAGGCTCGTCCTTGACTCTCCCTAAAGGGAGATGAGAGCTGGCAAGTGCTTACCTGATTTCCTTTTGCCTGTAGTGACCAGAGGGTCTGTGTTGGGTTGAATATATGAGGGAGAATCATGTTTCCCCATTGAAAGAGAACTGCAGTAGAGATTCATTTGCACACGTGCAATGGTGGTTAATGGTTATCAAGTATTGACTACTCCAGGCTGTGTTTGTAGTACATCGCCCATATGAAAGCCCAACTCTAGAATAGGAAGTGAGGTCAAATGTAATCCTTACTACTTAGTACTTGGTACAGGACAAGTACTGTACTTAACCCCTCCTGGCCTCAATGTGCTTGTCCTAGAAATAAAGTTACTGCTGCCCTTCCCTCTGTGGCTTGAGCCCTAATTGCAGAGGTTCTAGTACATTATATCTTCTCGTGCCTTTGCTCTTAGCATCAGCTGTATTCTCTCCTCCCACTCCTTCCCATGGTAGCCCAGAAGAACCAGTTTTCCCCTCTGCCCTATTTTGGGTCCATGTCAGAGTTTGGACAGTTATGTACTGTCCAGAGTACAGTACTGTTGTCAGGTATCCACCAGAAAAGACTGCTCAGACATGGATTTAAGTTAGTAGAAAGTCTTTAGGAGCCATCTGGCAACTACACTTGGTGTTTAGGACCCCAGTGTAGCACTGAGCCATTCTCGGGGTGAGCTTTTAAAACACAAAAGCCATGCTCTGGGATGACATACTTCAGTTGACCAGAGTAGTTCACAAGAAGTGGAATTGCAGGAGCCAAAGAGCAAGGCTAGAACATTTTGAGAGTTTCCTGGAACTATATACTTTAATGTATTAGGCCTTTGCTTTAGTTTTGACAGGTGGATTGAGTTTTTCAGCCTGAAAGGTTCTTCTGTCGTGGGGTCAATTATGCTAAGGTCTGGGAGCCTATTAAGGTCTGAAGGTCCGGTTAGTGTCTTCTACATACATACATGATGTGGGCCCAGCAAGATATTCTCATCATAGAACTGATATATCAGTGTCTACATAACCTTACATGCATGTCCACCAGGCAGTTCACCGCATACAGAATAGCCTGTTGGTCACTGTTGCAGCAGTGCTATAACATGGCAGAGGTCCTCTTACCACCAGCTTTGTTATTAGCACCTCTCCTGACACTGCCAGAGATTCCCATCCCGTGTCTCTTGGTTCAGTGAGCAAAGAAATTGAAGTCCTCTGCTGATTTTCCTTTTTCTTACTGAGATAGAAACAAATTTGAGGGCAGAGACTGTGTCTTGGGGATAGTTGTTGTTTTTCTCATTGGCTGGTGAAGTCTTTGATATCCTAGACATATTATACATGTTGGATCTGTAACCACCCAGGCAGAAATGAAGATGTTCTAAAGAGACACTTATGTCTCTCAATCTATCAGACTGTTAAAGCAATGGACTCCAAAGAAAGGTGATTTCCCCCCAGCAAAGGGCACTGGCTGGGAGGAGGAGGACTCCCCTTAGATGGAGGTGGAAATTTGTCTCCTGGAAAGAGAGTTCATAGAATCCCAGCACCTTGTCAGACCATCTTACAGTATGAGGCTGAAACCCACATGCTAATGGGTCAGTGGTGGGTTCGACCACATCTTAACCATATGCAGAGATGTGCATATCCTGGGCCCTCTGTTTAAACTTTGATCTCACTTCAGGACACCAAAGGTGGACTTGGTGGTGGAGGCAGGGGATTCACTGGGTCTCTAGCCCTCTTCCCAATGTGGTTACATTGAATGATCTCCTTTTTCTGCTTTCACTGTTTCTTTGGTTCTTTCAACTTGGCTTATTGGAGATGGTTTGCTAGACATGGCTTGAGACCCAGCTTGTGACTCCCATGGTTGATAATAGATCTATTGATAGCATGAAATAAACCTGGCAATTCACTCTCTCCATATAACCAGCCTTTGGGCCTTGAGGGTAGTGGGTGGGGTCCAATGGCTAAAGATCTAGGGAATGTTTTTACCTGGATGAGCTCAACAACAGGGCCTTTCTTCCTCCTGTCCTACATTCAGGCATTCAACTCTCTCCACCCCCAACCACCATCAGCCTGAGCTGCCTCAGCCAGTACACGCTACCCATCTGCTCAGAAAACAGTAGATAAAACACAGAGCCCAGGCAAGGACACTTCTCACCAGCTAAAGACCTTCCCAGGCCACTACATCTCTCCAACCAGATTGGCCTCCAGTTTCTCTCCTCCTTACAGCAGAGGGCCACGAGATGGTGTTTACTGCACCATTGCACAATAATATACATTTAAACACTACCCCAGGGCAACATAAAACAGAGCGTCTATTTTTAACTCTGTCCAAATGGGAATCCTTACAATTAAAGGGAGTTTAAAAAAAAAAAAAAGCAAAACTGAAGTTGGTACAAACTAAAAGTGTCACTAAATTTCTTTCACAAAAGGACAAGCCATCCCTGGGTCTTTGACTTGTCTATAGTTCCTGGCACATGAGCCTAGCACATGAGCCTAGCACATGATTTTTATGTTAGGAGAATTGCTTGGTGGATACTTTCAGTTCCTGTTGGGGTGAGGGGAATACCTGGCTAGAACCAGACCAGGAGTCTCACTTTGTACAAAGCCACAGTGGGGACAGCAGCAGACCTCTGAGCTTTGTTTTGCAATGCCATGTGGCAACCTCACGAGCTCCAGAGGCACAGAGGATGCACTGTCTGCCCGGATGGAGTCCGTTTCCATGCGAGGTTTTCCCCACCACTAGCCTTGTCAGGAGGAGCCAGCCATATCTCTGCAAAGATCTAATTTTAGAGAACAGAGCTTGATAATGTGCACCCAATGTAACAGGAATAAAGTGTGACTTCCATTAGTTAGATGACCAGAAGATGGACTACGCCTTGGCTTTGCTGGGGCCCTGCAGCTGGAGCATTTTAAATTTCATTTATTCTTGAAAATTGATTTTCTTTATTCGATTTACCTCCTCATCAGGCTTTCTACTAAGACTGCCCTATTGTATAGCCGTTAATAACCACAGGACACTCTGAGATTTCCTTGAGTGTCACACCTGGGGGTTATTTGTTTCTGAGAATTAGACTCTTAACTCTAATGAGAACATTCAAAAACCCAAACAGGATTTTCTGTTTAACATCCTAGGCGGGGAAGGGCTGAGCCCTGCCCACTGGCCAACAGCTGCTCACTGTGCAGTACAGTGATGGACCAGTTCGAAGAGTCCCTGGAACAGTTCTGAGGTTAATCTCCTAGAGTGTGGCTCTTGCCCAAAGCACCGTGAGGCTGCCTGGGCCACCTCTGTCACAAGCGATATATTTTGCCTCCTGCTTTGCAGACAGAGCTTAGCATTTGCTGGAGCCAATTTACAGTTCTCACGCCAAGCATCCAGCAGAGAGGAACTGGGCTCCGGTGCATGTCCATGACACAGCCCCGAGGAGGGTTTGTCCATGGGGAGAACTGTGTTGAAGATCCTTGGTCATCAGTTGGAGAAACTTTTTTTTTCTTTGGGCCATTCTGGAATGATTCCGAATGATTTGTTTCCATGGAGTTTTGTTTTAAATTCTGAGTTCATTTGTAGTGATACTTGTTAATCAATTTTAAGTGGAAACAGCTGCTGTGTGTCACTCCCACCGCCCCCCTGCAAACCCTAGAAAACTATAATTCAAACCATCCTCTCCCCTCTCTCCCAGCCCATTCAGCATGCTCATTTGTATGGCTCTATGGGGTGGGTTTCTAGGCTTTTCTCTTGAATCAGCTCTCTGCACAATAGCTTGGAAGGATAGGGTATGCACGGTGGGAGGAGGTGTGTGCAGGGAGGAGCACGGGAATTCAGCAGACATCTGATGAGATGAAACAGTGTGCCACCTCAACGGCAAAGACCAGGATCCGCAGGAGGTATCCATGTTTCTTTCCTCATTGGTCCAGAATGCATTTATTAAAAAGTTACTATGAGCAAGCAAACAGCTGCCTGCTGGGTTTTGTAGAAGAGAAAATGCAGCTTTCAAGGAGCTCACAGCCCAGTGGGGGCAGTAAAGAAAAATAAAATAAAAATAAAATAAAAAACATAGCTCAGTAAACTAAATGAGAAAGCTGCGGTGGCCATGATAAACAGGCACTCAATGAGGGGGTCACTGAACTCCTCCGTCCCAGATACATCCCGCATCCTGCAGAGAGGCAGGGATGAGGAGCATGTCAGCTCCATGCTTGCTAGATAGCCTGGCTCCTCTGCAGATGGGTTCTGTGTGGTATAGATAGGATTGGGTGCACTGTGCCTTGTCTATCGCCATGTTCTATGTAGCTCGGCCTATGAATGGTCAGACCATTTCCAAAGCCAGCATCAGAGCCAACACAGTCTGCCAGCAGTGCTAGGCAGTGTTCTCCAAAAGCCATAAGATTAGCAGTGTTCATTTCTCTATCGCTCACGTGGACGGTGATGGTGTCTCAGTCAAGTGGGAAGAATGCCCAGACTATGCTAGAACAGTGGTTCTCAACCTGTTGGTCACGACCCCCTTGGCAAACCTCTATCTCCAAAACTATTTACATTTTGGTTCATCACATTAGCAAAATTACAGTTACAGAGAGTAGCAATGAAAATAATTTGATAGTTGGGGGGGTTCACCACAACATGAGGAACTGTATTAAAGGGTCATACGTTAGGAAGTTGAGAGCCACTGTTCTAGGAAGGATGCAAAAGGGAAAACAGAGCTCTTGCTGTTTTGGCCAAGGAGCATGAGGAAATCTCATGGCCGGCTGCCTGTGATGAGAGAATAAAGAAAACTGTCTCTGTGGATGTGGCTTTCAGCCTCCAAACTACCAGAGCCCTCCATGCATTTTCTGAGTTAAAGGTACTCATGAAACTGTTTTCCTGTGGCTACAGGAAAGAAAAGAAAAAGAGCCTGGAAGGGAATTTAATCTGTGAGATACAGTTCACCCCATCATTTGCCCTCCTTCTGTGAGTAGCTGTGTGGCTGAGAACAGCTTTAGTAACAGCAAGATACTGATGGCTGAACGGCTGAACCCAAGCTCCATTTCCACAGCCACTGAAGTAGCAGCAGCCACCACTACCTGGAAAGACCCCCTTTTGGGGACAGTGGTAGGCCTTGTGAAAGCCCTTGGCAAGCTCTGTTGTCTCCAGCAGGAGACTAATTCCAGCTTTTGGTGGTTGTTTTCCTAACTCCTGGAGTCTGAGTCTATGTCCAGTAGTAATAAAGTCTTGCTGACATCCCCAAAAAGGACCGAGTTCACTGTTGCCCAGATAATGAGTTCACTGTTGCCTAGACAGTAGTCTGAAAGAAGATATTTGAAAGGAAAAGAGGGGCGTGTCTAAAGTAAAGCCTGCTCTCTAGGGTGGAAGGTTGACAGGAAACCCCCTGAATCTGCAATGTAAGGTGGCGGGGTTGTCATAAGGCACAAGATGCCATCTTAGTCTGAGCAAAGGTTAGAGGTGTGAGGGACAACATTAGTCCTCAACACCATCTGAAACAGTGGGCATCTCTTCTGAAGGAAGAGAAGGTTGGAATCAGACGACCTTTAGGGTAGCTTCAGGAATGAGCTATCTGGGGAAGGCGCACAAAATTGCTTCTCAGTCAGCCATGTAAAGCAGGGTAAGTCTTCATCTGCTAGAAGGAAGGTGGGGTGATGAAAGAGCTGACTTCCCTGGGATCCTCTTACCCTGCTGGCCAGTGTGGAAGGCTCACACTTATGCCTTGGTGGGTCACAGCAAGCCGATCAACTACTTACCAGTTCTGGAAGAGAGTGTGAGATGGTCAGGATGGAGGTTTGAGCAACAACCAGCCCCTTCCATACATATGTCCATGCTTCTGCAAACAGCCCCTCTCAGGACAACTGTCTGAAGGCCACATCTGTTCTTCTCCCAGAGTTACCCCTGTTCCTTTTGACGCACTATTGTTTCAGTAATGCCTTTGAAACTCTCCGCCACCGACACACCGGCTCTTGCCCACTAAACAATACAAGTAGGTCTTACTCTGTACCTCTGACACAATGACAGAGCGATTGATTATTTTCCTGAGATGTTTCAATCCTCTGTATCTAAGAAATCATGCAACGGACAAAAATGTCATAATCCAGGCTTTGTTCCTTCATGAATAGTGGAGCTTCCTGTTTTGTTTCTCCTTCTAGGAGACAAATAGAATATTTCTGCTTGTCACAAGTACTAACTCGTATAAACTTTTACCCATTGGAGAGAGCATGGTGTATTTTCAAAATATTCTCTAAGACCATGTCTAGAACATTCTTAGACACACTGAGATATGGAATGTCAGTGTTCTCTCACATTTTTCATGATATTTAAGGTTGGTGTTCAGGATTCATGGGGGGGGGGGGGGGACAAAGTCATCCAGAGCAACGAGTAGAGCAAAAAGAACCCTCCTAACGTATTTCCTGTCCTCATGGCTGTCCGCACAATTGGATGGACATCCTAAGGAAATATGCAGCGAGCAGGAACTGTCCTCATAATTTCTCCTTTATGTCAGTAGGTTGACATTTTGCCTGCTTCTAATAGAACTGTACTTGGGCCTAATTCTCCGTGATTGTCCCTTTGTTCTCAAGGTCAAAGGTGTAGTGCTTGAGAACAGAAATGCCCAGCCTGCCCAAGAGGAAGTCTGCTTTTCTCTGGGAACTAAGAAAGACTATCTTATGACTTAGGAAAGTTAAATTCTCAGGCAATACAAGGAATTTTGAATTGGAGTAAGAAGTCCCAGGTTTAGACCCCACACCTGCCACTTTAACTGTATTCTTGTTATTAAGTCATCCTTTCTGGTGCTTTTCTTTCCTTATCTCTAAAAAGTAAGATTGTACATACATTTGGAAACACAAGATGATGTATGTGAAAGGTCAAATAAATGGTTAAGTCCTGCCCTGTCCTATATAACAGTCTGACATTTAAATGCCTGTGGCATTGACTTCCCACCTAGCCATAGGAGAGGGTCATAACCAACCAGGGAGAACAGGCATGTTGGTTTATTAATGAAGGCCATTTCTGACCCCATGCCAAAGTAATACGTCATTTCACTCCCAAGCTGTGGAAAGTCTCTGTTTGGCTTAGATAGAATGAAAATAGCAATATCAAACTTGGAAAGTCATGCTTGTGTTTGCTTTATGGCTCTCGGAGTCTTCTCTGCCTTTGCTTTCTGGGATGGTCTTCTCTTCATTGCTGATTGCAAACTCTCCCCAGTGGGAGGGAGGTGCTTACCTCTAAGGAGGTCACAAAGCTCAGAAAGACAGCTTCAGTTAGTATACAGTGGGCCTTCTCTTTAGGGAGTGTTGGTGATCAAACCTAGGAGCTCTCCTGAGCTAGGCAAGCACTCCTCTCGGCAGCTACATAGAGCCCCAGCCATTTTTAATGTATTTATTTTTAAAATAGTGTCTCACTAACTGCCCTGACTAGCCACAGATTTACTCTGTAACCCAGGTAGGCCTTGAATTTGTATCATCTTCCAGAAGAGCGGGAATTACCAATCTGAACCACCAGGTCCAACTTCAACTTGCTCTTAAGGAAAAGACTACCTGGGAACTGGAAAAATAGCTCAATGGTTAAGAACACTGGCTGCTCTTCCAGAGGACCAGAGGTCAGTTCCCAGCTTCCACGGGGCAGCTCTCAACTGTCTGTAACTCCAGTTCCAGAGGATCCAGATGCCCTCTTCTGGTCTCTTTGGGTACCAGGCACATCTATGGTACACAGACATTAATGCAGGGAAAAATACCAGCACACATGAAATAAAAACCGTTCAAAAGCAAAGTTCACTTCAGGTAGATGGAAGAAAGAGCCCATTTTAATCTGTGCTGAGCTAGATGGCAAAGGGCTCTCTGGAAATCCAACTGTTTACAGTTATTCCCTTTTACAACCTTGACCTTTCTCAGAATTCATTTCCTGGTATCTAAAAGAAGAAGCCTAAGGACATCCCACATCCTTCCAGATAAACAATCCGGTTTGACTCAACGACAATCTTAGCACTGGATGATTAGAGGCCCAGAAGATGTTTGCTAGAACTTAAATATGATTTTCTACATATGAAGGTTACAACTCTGTGGGCTTGACATTGTTTATACAGTCAAGTGAGGATGTGGGAGTCCCTGGGGCACAGACTCTTCTGAATGCCCCAACTCTCATCACCACCCTCTCTGCACACCATGGCACAGTGCCCCTACTATTCTGAGGCTCGCTAGCATAGGTTCCATCTAACTACACGTTCTTCAAAGCTCACACAAAACTGTCCACACAGAGAGTGTCCATTATGCCATGAGAGCGAACAAGAAGCTGAAGATATTCACCTCCCAACTCAGTGCAAATTCAGATTCTAAATCGGGATTTAAAAAAAAAATGTTAGATGATCTGGTTTTGTTTTACAAAGGCCAAACCACCCCCACCCCCACCCCCGCAGTTCACTCCTTTACTCTGAGCCTCTCAGAGCTCGTGTTGGCTTGAAACCAATTGTAAATCCATAGCAGCCTTTGAGAAAGATTACCCCGCAGCCCCATGAAAAGCTAAGAAAGCAGCCACTGGAATAGTTCCTGCTTTACGACCTCACTCATGGTCCCACGCTGGCCCTTCTAATCATCGTGCCTCAGAGTTTGAGCACTTGTGCTTCCTTACAAAGCTGGACATCTTGTTCTGAAGACCTGCTGACCTGAATCCTGCCAGCAAGGTCTCCATGACAGGAGGAGGGTGGCACCCAGCTCAGAAGAGACCAAGCCTCAAAAACTAAGAAAACAAAACAAAACAAAACATCAACAACAACAAAACCAAGGCACCATGTTGTTCCCCAGGAATGAGCATGCATTTGGCCCCGAGCCAGTTCATGTTCAAAGTGAAACTTTTAATTTCTTCTTTAAAATAAAGTCATAAAAACTGCCTTTAAAGTGAGCCAGACCCGTTGCACCACCAAGGCTCATTTTGTGAGCACACAGGACCCAGGGAGCAGCCAGGCTTTCCCCTTAACTCCTTACCCCTGAGAAGAGCTCCAAACTTTCCAGGCAGGGACAAGACGCCCCACGGAGAGGCCTGGGAGGAACCCGGGACTGAAAACATTCCTTCTTCTAACCTTTTTCTTTGAAGGGAATGACTAGATGGCCCGAAATACCACTTACATAGAGATTCAGGAAGGGCTCCTTTAGTACAGACAGTATCCATTTACTCAACTGAGAACGTGAGAAAGGACCTGGAAAGCCTCCACTCTCCTAGCTGAATGTAAACCAACTACAGAAAAACCAGGGAGCCCAGGCGGTCCTGGGTATCCACATTTGTCGGGTATCCAGGCTCTGAGAAAACAAGAATAATCTGGTTTTAAAAGAATCATAAAGAGAGCCAAAATAACAAGCAACAATTTGGTCTTGCTTTTTTTTTTCCTTTTCTATTTAGTCTTATGAAAAAATTATTGCAGACAGAATAATTACAAAGTGCAATCATAGATGAAAACACCCCTGATGTCGCCTTAGTCTATTAAAAAAATATAATGTAACGCTGTGGAGGACTAACTTGGATTCCCCCCATCACACCACATGGCCCCCTGAGCCCTGCAACCTTCCCAAGCTAAGCCTCCAGCTACTCATGGATGAAGTGAGTAACCTTCGGAGGAATTTTAGAGATAATCTAAGAGCCCTTCGTGTGTGTGTGTGTGTGTGTGTGTGTGTGTGTGTGTGTGTGTGTGTTCAAAAGGTAGAAACTTCTTTATGGGAACGGATCTTGAAATCCAAAGAGAATCTCTGCAAGGCTACGGAGGGTGAAAGCACTCGAGAAGCATATTCCAGCCCTGCTCATGTGTATACGTGTCACGTAGCCAACCAAGACAGGTCTGGAGCTGGTAAGCTTTTTGGAGATTTCTGTAATCCCTATGGGACACACAGCGGGAAACTCTGATCCTAGAGGAGCTGGAGTGACTTCTGGAAGGCCATCCAGTTGAGTCAGTCAGTGTTAAGATTAAGATTCAGGCCAGGCAAGCTGGGGTAGTGAAGCTGGACACCAGGGAAGCAATCACACTACATGCATGGCATTTACCTGGGCCGTGCGTGGGCTCAGTGCAGTTAATGTTGGGGGCTGTTTAACCCCCACAAGCCTGGTTCTCGATCTTATCATCTCCAGGGCCGGGTTGACAGACACAAGACCGTAGTCACCAAGGTCTCCACTCAGGTCCGTGTACTTGGTTTAAAGTTCCACACAACTACTGGTTTGAAATAGTGGTTGTTTTTAAACATTTCTATTCTGCATTGATTCCCCGAAAATTAAGTAGAGAGTCCTCATTATTTCCATTTTACAGATGTGTAAACAAAGACTTGAGTAAATTCAATTGTTCTTGGCCTCGGGCCCCTTTCCAAGATTAGTCTGCAAACATCACACCAAGAGGAAGCAGGAGCAGACAGTGTTGAGCCAAGGGGGAAGCTATGTGGGTGGCATGATTTCAGAGCCCTTTGGGACTCCCCTGCTAATGATGATCCATCCCAAGTCATTGCTCTGCGGTCATGTGGCCAAACAGCATTCTCACACATCCCAGTTTATCACAGACTAATTATTTCTCTGTGGGTTGAGTTACTTATTTTACTGATGGATCCCAGGTAATGCTTTCCAGAAATATCCCAGACCTTAACTGTTCAGCCATTCTGTGCCTGATGGGCCACGGGTTATAATCTCCAAAGATGAGTCTCGCCTAGGTAACAAACTCAAGCGCCTGATCCAGACACACAGCTGCCTGAGTATCTTTGTAAGGCTGAGAGCCCGGCCAATGAACACAGAGGTATCAGTTAGCTTGGGAACTAGCCAGCTGTGGGCCATATCCAGCGACCAGAGCCAGACTGTCAACAGTCTGGAATGCTCAGAGCAGCAGAATGGACCAGAACCTATGTGCAGCCTCAGGAGATCTGTAGCTTGCCTACTCTGTGACCCAGCCAAATCATTTCCCTTTACTAAGTCCACATTTTGCTGTTTGGAAATTAGGGAAGTAGTATGAAACTTGTAAGTGAGTGTGAAGGTCAAAGAGCAGGTATAGAGTGCACAGTTCACTGCGGCCACATGGAAGGGCTTCAACTTATGTTTATTCAACTCTTTAAATATTTCCAGAGCTCTGAGCTGGGCTCTGCACCAGAGGCTGAGATACGTCTGGCATCTACAGACTAAACCAGTAACATACTCATAAATGTTTAAAAATCAGTTATCTGGAGAAAAAAAATAAAGATGACTTTATGGCATATGCCAGTTTGCATGGTATAATTACTGCCCCTGTGGTGCCATCTGTCACTGGATACAGAACTAGGAGGAGATGTCCATTACCTTACTCTGTGGATCCTACACCAGCTGACCACCGAGAACAGACAGACTCTGGTACCATGGCGGAGAACAAATCACTCAACCAGGACAGAGTGGGAAGGCCTTCCCTAAAAAGACAGAGTTCCACCAGACTTGGCAAATGTCTGGATATAAACAGAACAAGGAAGCAGCAGGTATATGGGCCATCCCAAGTCATTGCTCTGCGGTCCTGAAGGGACGGAGAATGAAAGCAAAGCTGAGAAGAACCCAGAACAGGAAGAGACAGGGCTGAGAAAAATCAGAGAGCAGAAGAACCCCCCACCCCCACCCCCGGCAGCGGTTGGCAAGTTCCAGTGCTGGATTCTGCACAGAGGACTCCATGGCACTTGTGCTATGGTTTAGATCGTCATTCTGGCTGCACTGTGGCAAATGCATACTGTACTGGCTAGTTTTGTGTCAACTTGACACAGCTGGAGTTACCACAGAGAAAGGAGCTTCAGTTGAGGAAATGCCTCCATGAGATCCAACTGTAAGGCATTTTCTCAATTAGTGACCAAGGGGGAAAGGCCCCTTGTGGGTGGGACCATCTCTGGGCTGGCAGTCTTGGTTCTATAAGAGAACAGGCTGAGCAAGCCAGGTGAGGCAAGCCAGTAAAGAACATCCCTCCATGGCCTCTGCATCAGCTCCTGCTCCCTGACCTGCTTGAGTTCCAGTCCTGACTTCCTTTGGTGATGAACAGCAGCATGGAAGTGTAAGCTGAATAAACCCTTTCCTCCCCAACTTGCTTCTTGGTCATGATGTTTGTGCAGGAATACAAACCCTGACTAAGACACATACTGATGGCTAATGCAAAGGGTAGGCAGGGATAGCAGGTCATGTGATAGACCAGGCAGAAGAGGTTGGTGACCTGGGCTGGGTTTTTATAATCAGTCGTCCCCTGAGGCTCCCAGCAACCCCCAAGGGTAATCAAATCAAGAAATCATAAATGCTCAAATCCCTTACATAACATGACACAGTATTTGCTGAGAACCTATACACATCTTTCTGAATGTTGTATTTTATTTACTTAATTTTGCAGTGCTAGGGATGGAACCTAAAGTCTTGTCCATGCCAGCATCTAACTCCTGTGTGTTGTACATCATCTCTAGAGTACTGACAAATCCCAATGCTATGGGACTACCTCGTAGACAGTTATTTCACAATGTATTCTTTTGAGAATATGACAAGGACAAACTGTATACGTGTATCATACCATATTCTTTCCAATACTTTCGGTCTATGGCTTGTTGAATCCACAGATACAGAACCCTTGGATATGCAAGATATAGTTGTATATTTGTTAAACAGGCATTCACTGACTTTGGCCAGGCACCTATCATTATGCTAGGCTCTGGTAGCTCACCAAAGAGAGCACCACCATAGCCTTCGTGAGACTCACAGGCAAGTAGAAACGTCCTCAAAGCCATAAGAATGGCTAGATCTTTGGAGCTCATGACATGACCATCACAGCACAGCACTCAATGTTTGGCAGGCACTGTTCCTTTATAAATCTTACATACTTATGGGGGTAGATGCAAGAGTTTCCCTTGCTGGAGATATTTAGTATGGATCTGATAGGACTGCAGTTTAGGTGCCTAGAGTCTGGCCAGGGTTTTAGCTGTCATCTTCAGGGTGAACCTGTCGGGGCTAGAAGGGAAGGGGATGCTGAAAAAGGAGCTTGGGCCTTCTGAGGAACTCCTAGCCTTCTGTTAATAAGGCCCAGGTTGCTTGTCAGTGGCCACACCTCAGCTCCTCTGCCTCTGTAATGATGCCTCCGTGGCGCACAACAGTCTTGGTCCAGGAAGCAGCCACAGAGGTTGGGCCACGGAAAAGCAGAAGAACGCTCTCTATGTTTGCTCAACTCGAACTTCTAAAACACATTTCTGAAGGAATCTATCTTACGATTTTGCAGACCAACCACAATAGGACTAAGGGGAGGATCACAATCCTATTAAGCTGCCAATTAGAATATCATACACACACACACACACAAAGATGTTAACCACTATTTTGTCCTATTCCGCAATAAATCTGACACATTTCTCCAACATCACAATCTAAATAAGAAGCTATAGAGAAAGACCTGTGACCATGTCTCACTGTCGGCCAGACCCTAGCCGCTCATACACTTCTTATCTTCAGCCAGTTCTTTTTTTTATGAGGTGACGGGCAGTTAGTTTTGATCGTGAGCTTTAAAGTGAAATGACCTCGGCTAGCTGCAGCTGTCATTTTTCCTCAAGAGTTTCCTTGAGACCAGTCCACACTCAAATATTCCTATTTGTGTAGATGGCCTCTTTCCAGGGATTTCTCTCCCTAGCAATGTATTTCCCCTCAGCCACCCATCATAGCACACAAAGACCCGACTGGATATGACTTTGTGTGAAAGATAAACCCCTGATTTCTTTATTTTAAGGTCAGACAGAAACAGTTCAAGCCTTCAAGTCTAGGTTTCCGGCCATTTATGAGCTGTGCAGCTCTAAGAATTACCCACTTTCTCGGGGCCTGTTTCTCAAGTGAAAATGGTTATGTCCTCACTTTCTGTGGTTGTCAAGAAAGTGGAATGAGAAAAGACATAAAGCAGTCAATACTAAGACATGAACTGCTTCCGTGAACAGAAAGAACACAGCAGCAGTCTACTAAAGTGATTGTAACTCTGGGAGAGGGGCTGGAGAGATGGGGACAACCTACCAGAACATGGGGAGATGTAGCCATAGACATGGCTAGTAGCACTTCCCCAAAAAAATCTGTTTCCAGCCCTCTCTTCCCCAGCCCATCCAAACCCCTCACTTCCATTGGCATTTTGGATTCTCAGGGAATAATGATAGAAAGGGAGGTTCTATGCCCTGCCACTCCTTGAGTAAATTAAAAGGAAGTCTGTTTCTTAGTACTAGTAATTAGTAGTAATTCTGACATCTTGTTCCCCATCAGATATCAAAATAGAAATATATTCTCCTAAGCTACGATCCACAGACGCAAGTCAGTTGGCTGTTGTGAAGTTGCGTGCAGAGTAAACAGTGGCCAGGAAGCAGTGCCAGACCACCAAAGACTGTGTGGGGCCTGGCTTGGAGAACTGGCTGTGGGAGCCTTCCTCCCAGGACTATCAGGAGGAGGGTGCACCTCTGGAACGATCTGTGGAAGTCCTCCCCCATGCTCTAGGACTTCCGTTTCAATCATTTCCTAGAAGGAAGGAGGGGTGTTAAATCAGACTTTCAAAGTGTTATTAATAGAAGGCAAATTCTTAATGTCCAGGGGAACAGTTTGGGAAGAGTCACTATTCACAGTATCTTTCTAGAGAGAAACTTCAAGGAGATCTAGCCTTATCAGCAGAGATGATAATAAGTTATCGGCTTCTTTAAAGTTAGATCTTGGGTATCGCATTAATGAGTCAAACTTGGCTGGACTTCTATCAGATCTGAGAACTTCAAACCGAGTTCCTCCCAGCCTCAGAGCCAGGATGAAGGGAAGGCTGAGAGGGGTATATATGTCCTCCTTCCTCCAGTGTCTCTCTGGAAAGCTACAGAGGTAGGGGCTCTGGCTTTTCTCTGAGTGCTATGTCAGCCTTGGGAACCGTCTGCCAGCTCCTCCAGCGTTCACCACTGCTGGAGTCTAAGGAAGGCATGTCCACACAGAGCCATCAAGCCATGCACTTCCTGGTAGCTCAGCCAGTGAATCTCCAGGAGGTGATGGCCACAGTGTGGATTTTTCCCATCTCTCTTTTCCCCAAGGCCATCTCTAGGTTAACCTTACTTAGAGAAGAGCCAGGGGAATGTCCTTTCTCTGTAGTTAAGCCTGCTATAAAGTCAAGTGGAAGGACAGACAAAGTGCTGTCTGTAGCGGGGCTTACTCACACGCCATCCCAGCTGGTGACTAAGAATTGACTAAGAAAATGACCGTTTCCCACAAAGCCCCAAGCCTTCTCTTCTCTTCCCCCACCTCATCCAGCAGAAATGTTGTCTGGAATTTTATGTCAGACAACAGCCAACGGGGCATTTGGGTTTCACTTTCTAAATAGTAACATGATCACCTGTTGAGAGTTGGAGGAAAGGGAGATGCTTACGCCATCACATCTTTAAAGGACCAAGGGTAATATCTGTGCCTCCCCGATCCTGGTCCTTTCTGGCTTTAGCAGTGGAGGAGAAAAGCTGCCAGCTCTCTAGGAAAATCTTGCAAAGTCACCTAGAGCTGAAGTGTGGGTGAAACACCTAGTTGAGCTTGGTAAAATACAGTCCAGTTCTGGGCCAACCGCTGGGACCAGGTCACTTACAAATGTCTCATTGAGGCCTAATTCTCTCCTAGTTTAAAAAAAAAAAAAACTCTCACTTTCCTGGAATGACATTTCTCACAGGCACACTTGACTCTGTCTTATCTCTGTGTGAAACCAAGAGCTGGGACCCCTCTTATCTCTTGTTACCTTGTCCCCACACTTAACCCCCAACACCTTGGACAAACATGCTCTCCAGTACTGAAAACCACCCTTTTCTCACCCCTGCTTTTGTTCAAGCCTCTGGGAAGATCTCTCCCTCAGGCAGCCTTCCTCCAAAATGCATGCCTGGAGCAGGGAGCATCTGCGCTGCTTCCCAGGGCCTTCCCGAGGCTCTTTGGTAACTCACTTCAGATATTGATTTCTGTGAGAAACTTTCCTGAACTTTCCGCTGTTGCTCCACATCCCGCCCAGAACACAGGAGATCTTCTTCCGAGATATTTGATTGTCTCATTTTCTCACCTGAACCTTCTCCACATCATCTGCCCAGGAGCCAGTGAGTTCCCTTCCCTAATTTATACAAGAGCTATTTGTAAACTAGCTGTGGCCTTGGAAGAGTGAGGATCTGCAGGACAGGAAGAAGGCTTGAGGCCATATTTGGAAGGGAAATACAAGAGGTCCAGTTGTGTCTCTGTTGGGGGGAGGGGCAGGATGTGGTGGGTGGGAAGGCTGCCAAAGAAACTATCGGTGGTATTAGAAGAGGATGTCTGCTGCTTAGCTGAGGTGGATTTGTCATGCGGGAGAGACTCTGCTGCTTGGCGAGGATACTTGAAGATGAGGAGGATTGTGCAATTTGAAAACTTCCAGTTCCAGAAACCGTGAGATTTCCGACCATTCACCTATATTGGTTCTGCCCTGCTCAGGCCCAAGTCCTTGAACAAACATGTCCTCCCTCCTGAAAGCTCCCTGGCCCTTCTCCCTGGCTGTTCCCGTCATCTGTCTCCTTCTTTTAGTTCCCCATCACTGCCCCTACTGTCTTCTCACCTGTGGTTTTACTCTCCCCACCCCCACCCGACTGACCTCCTCACTTCACTCAAGATGATGGGCTCCAAGTCCTTCCTGCCTCTCCCTTGCAGGGCTCTCCCAGATCTGTGCTTCATCCTCCTTGCCGCTTATTGACAGCAGTGCCACATGTTCACCCTCGTCCTTCCTTTGATGGCCTTCCCACTCTGTTTTCTAGCATCCTTCATCTCCTGGGCAATGCCTCATCTTACATCTTTCTACTGCTCCATTCATTCATTCATTCATTCATTCATTCATTCATTGCTCCAGCAAGCATTTCTTTCTAAATTTTATTGGAGGTTAGAGGACAGGCTTGCTGCAGTCAGCTCTCTCCTTCTACCACAAGGGTCTCAAAGATTGAGCTCGGGTCATCAGGTTGGTGGCTAACACCTTTACCTTCTGAGCCATTTCACTGGCCCTGAGAAGCATTCCTTAAGTTCCTTCTTGATGAATTCTGGCAGTATGCACCATCTTTCTGAATGAAAGATGCATGCCCCACCCACTTTTGCAAAGCCATGGTGCAATACGTCAGTCCTTAAAGCCCCACACTCCCGAATTCCTAGCTCTAACCACTGTCTTAGGGTTTTACTGCTGTGAAAAGACACCATGACCACAGTAACTCTTATAAAAGAAAACATTTCATTAGGACTGGCTTGCAGTTCAAAGTTTAGTCTATTATCATCATGGTGGAAAACATGGTGGTATGCAGACAGACATGGTGCTGAAGAAGGAGCTGAGAGTTCTACATCTAGATCCACGGATAACAGAAGGAAACTGGCAGCCACTCTGGGTGGGGCTTGAGCCTTTCCCAACCTGTGGGTTACGACCCATTCACAGGGGTCACCTAAGACCACCAGAAAGCAGATATTTGCGTTAAGATCCATAACAGTAGCAAAATTACAGTTGTAAAGTAGCAACAAAAATGATTTTATGGTTGCAGGGGGTCACCACAAAATGAGGAAGTGTTAATGAGTTGCAGCATTAGAAAAGGCTGAGAGCCACTGCTCTAAACCATGCTCCTGCCACCGGATAGCTCTGATTTCCAGACACACCACCTGGCTCCATCTACTGAACCTCTTTGTCCTGTGACTCCCACTTTTCCACTGGAAGACCAAACAGCAGACGAACCCTGCCATTTTTTAAAAGTCATTCCTGGCCTCTGGCTGATTCTCTGCATCTCCTGGTGCATTTATCCTAAACTCTGCAAGAGAAGAACAGGAGACGTTTGGCACCATTAAAGAGGGCTCCAGTTTAACCTGCAACTGATTCTCAAGAGTCATAGACTCTGTGTTATTGTACCTAACCACAGGATTCAGTCAGCAAGGTGTGTTTGAAGCTGCATCTAATGATGTGTCTGTCCTGAGATCACTTTACGGGATTAGCCAAATTTTGTGAATGACAAAATACAGAAACATAAACATAGGAGAGTCCCCCAAGGTCATACTGAAGTCAGTGGTGAAGAGGGCTAGGGAGCTTTTTTTCTTAGGCCCATTCTTAGCTACTGGACAACAGAGAGTATCCCCCATAGCAGCTATTAAATAGGATTTTGCCTATGAAGTAGGGTTTTTTTTTTAAGTTCTTATTTGGCCATATTTCAGTGCAGATCTCATATGGGCCAAGGGTCCCTCTCAAGGGAAATTAATTACTATAAGCCTTTACAAGATGAGTTGCCGTCTCCCTGTGTTTACCAAGTTCTAGTTTACGCTTTAGTGTGTGTTTCCCAAACTTGCTTCAGGAAGCATTTAAAGGACAGTGATGCTCAGGCCTGAATCAGAGTCCTTGGGGACAAAGCTCAATTGTTATTCACTTTAGATCCAGGATGCAGCCAACTTAGAGTGGTGGTCCTCAGTCTTGAGATGCTTGGAAGCCTTTAGGTGGCTGCACCTGTGAGGCATGGTCCTATCCCAAGACACTGCAATCTAACCAGCAGGGAGTGTGGCTAGGACTTGTGAATAGGCTCCCACCCAGGGAATTCGAATAAACACCTCCTTCTAGAATCACTGCCCAAAGCCTTGCAACTCAGAGTTTAGTTCTATGGATCAGGAGCCTGGAGCCAAGAGATGCATAGAACCCTAAGCCCCACAGACCTGTGGACTCAGATCTGCATTTGAACAAAATCTTCCGGTAATTTGAATGCATTGAAAGCACTTTCCAGAGGACCTATTTTTACACTGAAGAGGCTTTTAGAGGATAATCATCCTCCAATTAGACACAGGATAGGCACAAAATGAACAGAAGAATTTTAGAATGACAATAATTACAGCTAATGAATAATATACACACTGAGGAACCGTCTTGCATTATTTAATTTAATGTTCATCATGACCCTGGGTATAGGTATAAGCTCTGGGCCCATTTCATACCTAAACAAACCGAGGCTCAGACCTAGGTAAACAACAAAAAGACCACCCAGATAGTCAGGTCATCATCACCTGACTATCTTAAAGGCTCCAGGAGTCTGGATGTGGAGGGGTCACTTGCTTAGTCACTGCATCAGCCCTGCCTGTCAGACATCTGAGAGGGTTACAGTTGTGACCTCTCAATATCCAGCAGAGCAGACGTGACTAAACTAGCAAATTCTACCTTAAACTTTTGCAACATCATCCTTTCTACCCATCGCTCAGCAGAGAGGAAGTTGTGTCCCCTGGGGTTAAATTCCCACGTAAGGTCACCCAACTCCTTAAAAACTAGGGTAAGCACAGAGTGCAGGAGTCTCGCTGCTTGTAGGCAGTGGTCTGTGCCTGTCCTCCAACCGACAGAGTCTTCTCATCAGGGAACTTGTACGGAGAAGGTTCCCCACCACACCCATAAGCCTCTGAGTGGTTCTAACAGAGTTCCTTCTGAGAATGGCGAGATGCTCTGGGAGCCCAGCCTGAGAGCCAGCCCTGAGCACCCTGGCAGCAGAAAACCCCTGTCTCAGGCTTCAGCATCTCCGCAAAGAGAGGTCTCTTAAGGGGCTTAGCTTTAAACTAAGCTGAAATTTACATGCTGCTTTAATCTTCTTAGGGCCTTGTTTGCCCCTTGGGGGAAAAACCATAATGGTTTAGAATTGAAAGAATGAGTGGTGGCTAGCAGATGGAATATGAAATGCTCTTTCTGTGTTTTAACCCACTTTCCGCTGAGGCTATAAAGAGATGAACATCACCCAGAGGAAGGAAGACTGGCATTCATGAGCAGGAGCTCTGTGCTGGGCTTCAGGAGCACAGATGGGTCAGTGTGCGACTGTCATCCCATTTAACACTGTCCGAGGAAACTGAGATTAGAGACAGGACACCTTGCAGATGATCATAAAGCAGCAATGATGGCCTCAGGGTTTGTCTTATCCCCTGAGCTCCTTTGTTCTTAACCATCCAGGACCAGGGAGAGAGAGAGGCTGGACATACTCGGATGCTGCCCGGGCTCTAGGACAACAGCACTGTCTCTATCATGCAGAGGTCACCGTTGAACCTTCAGTAATGCCTACACAGTTAGCAGGACCATTACCATGTTCATAAGAATATGTTCAGAGCCGGGCGTGGTGGCCCACGCCTTTAATCCCAGCACTTGAGAGGCAGGGGGAAGGCAGATTTCTGAGTTTGAGGCCAACCTGGTCTACAGAGTGAGTTCCAGACAGCCAGGGCTACACAGAGAAACCCTGTCTCAGGAAAACAAAAACAAAACAAACAAAAAAAAGAATATACTCAGAGCACACTGTCATTTCAAAGTTCTTACCGCAATTAGTTAATCAATTTCCAGAAGTTGTTCATCTCTGCTGAGCATTATTGACTACTACAGGGCCTTAAAGTAGAACAATAGAGAGATGCTTCGTGCCAAAAGAGTAGGGCCTTTGTTCTCAAGAGGGGAGGGGCCATGGGCAGAGAGGTAGACATAGGTGGCAAGAGCATTTGCACATTTCTGCACATTTGTTCTATTTAGTTTTATGTTATCACATAATTACAGGGAGGCTGGAAATGGTCCGAAAGCACAACAGAAGACAGTACTGGAGATAGAATGGAAGAGGGGCAGGTAAAGTTAAAGGTGGAGTTCTTAGAAATGGGTTGGAAAGTTTACAACTTCATCATCAGGTATAGCATCCTCTGAGACTTGGAGGTAGGGAAAAGACTTCTTTTTAAATGAGTGACTTGGAGATATTTAATGTCTACTGAGTTTATTTAGTTTTCTCTTAACCAACCATTATCCCACATAACCAAGAGTAACCTGAGCTTCATGGGGGTTAATGGGCTAGCTCTTGGTCCTAGAATAGATTGTCATCAAACCCATCTTGGTGGGTTCTTGAAAAACAAGTGTCTCGTAGCTTTTGTACCTTCTCTGCCCTCTGTGTCTGCCCTCTGTGTCAAGAAAGCCCTCAACATGCCTAGAAGGCGTGGCAGGTAGTGCAAATGAAAGAGGCTTCCAGATCTGAAGACTGGAAGAAGCAAGACTATGGGCTCATTTGCCTTTCAGGATGGGGAGACAATAAAACGTTGTGGGGACCATCTCAGAAAGGAGAGCTGCAGACAATTCTAACTCATCAGCTGTCACCTGAATCTAATTCTGTCACACAAGTGGCTCCAATGGGTATCCATCAGTGCCTCCATTATATAGACAGAAAAAATCATGTCATAAATACCAGTCTACAATATAATATTAATCTTCCTGCAAAGGATACTTTTGACATAACAGTTGTATTATTAAATGGGCATATGTAGAAAGAATATGTATGTTGACATATTGCATTTGAATTCCAGGTCTGCTAGGTGGGAGATGTGTAACCTCTCTGAGCATATACAAAATGGGGACACTTACATGTGAGTTAGAGTTGAGATAAGATTTAAATGAGGAAATGAGTGATCAGACATTATTGTACATCAGACCTATCAGAAGGAGTTGTGAAGCCTTGGCAGTTTCTTCTCTTCCTGCTGCCCCTCAGCCATCCCTACTCTGTGAATCGCTTGGTTTCAGCATTTTGGCCACCTGTTTGGAATCCAGTGGATTTGCTCCTGGAGTCAGTGTGGAATAGAAAAGTGTGGCTTCTAATTTGACCTGCAGATCAATCTTCTACTACATTTCTTGGCCGGCTGGTTGAACACTTTCTGGGTACCTGGTCAAGCAGTGGAATCATGAAACAAGGTTGTGAGCCCCAAAACCAGTCACATGTGTCATGTGTCACCAATCCCTGGGGTCCTGGGAGGCAGAGGCAGTAAGATTAGGAGAGCAAAGTCATCCGCAGAGCTAGTGCCAGGCTAGACTGAGCTACATGAATAACTGTCTTAGAAGGAGAGAGAGTGGGTGGAGGGAAGGAAAGAGAAAGCAAGGCAGAAGACCCTGAGCTTTGCCCTGCAATCAGGATTTTCTTAGTCTAACGCAGAGAAAGCAAAGGCTCCCAAATCGCTCCTCATCATGTCTCTGGTGTACGAATTTAGAGTATTCTTTCCTACTGTAAACGCCAACATCTGGGAGAACCAGTGGGCAATTTGGGCTTAGTTTTGCTTAGTTTTATTTGAGACTAAGCGAATCCCAAAGCAATGAAAAATCAATCCCGTATTTGGCCAGATAGACATTATTGAGACACCTGGATTAAATGGAACATAAATAATAGTCCATTGATTTTTTTTTTACCCAACTTGTTGTAATTTAGTTTACAAGAAACAGAATAATTCTCAGCACTCCAAGCCTGTCATGGGTCTGAGCATGCCCATGAGCACCTGTAAGAATCCCTGGAGCCTCACCCATCATCATATCTGCTCTATTGCTCTTATAAACATGGACAAGACTAGGGACTTATGCATTCTCCTTGTCCAGTTTTTCATACCTGCCCTTAGTCAGAAGCTCCATTTTAACAATGAAAGTTCCCCACAATCACTTCAAGACATTGACTTTTGCAAAAGCTATGACAAAAACTTGAGGACCCTTCCGTTAAGATACAATCATGATGATTAAACCAATTTCTGACTTGGAGACTAGCCCACACCTGGGTTATTATTCAAGAATTATTTAAGACTTTCCAATTCTTTCTGGGCCAAATGAGGCTCAGATACGCTGCTGTGATTGGCAGGTACATACTTGAACTCATAGACGCCAGTCTCCATTGTCAATTAGATCCTTTCCCACAATGCACCTCTGCTCCGTAAGCCTCAGTCCTCAGGTGGGTTGCAGTTTGAAGGTCCTCCCTTCCAGAGGCAGGAGATCCTGAGGGCTGTTAGAGGGGAAATGTCAATTATGGCCAGAGTGAGCACCACTAATATCCTAGATAGCATAAACTGGTCTTCCATCTCCAATCTCTACCTAAAGCATCTGTTCCTGTCAGTTACTCAGGTAAAGTGTATTTGCATAGCTACCTTTATGTACATAGAGTTGATCTAGGGAGGAGGGATAAAGTACTAAAATAATAGGTGTGTGGAATCTGTAAAGATGCACAGCTCACTGCTAAGTGACGCTTGGACCACTGCATACAAGTAGGTCATCGACAGTCACCACAAACCAGAGGCTGCTCCCCTGGCAGAAAGCATTAACC
Organism: Mus musculus; assembly: GCF_000001635.26. Classification (NCBI taxonomy): domain Eukaryota; kingdom Metazoa; phylum Chordata; class Mammalia; order Rodentia; family Muridae; genus Mus; species Mus musculus. The sequence goes on from NC_000075.6 coordinate 95,201,173, forward strand.
TGCAGAAGGAATCTTGGCAGCAGGTGATGCATTTCAGCCAGGCAGGTGTATATTTTATTTATGAACTGGTAGAAGTGTGCAGATACATGAGAAGAGGAATGTATAGAAAATGCATCCTTAAACACACTCCACTGTGAAGACAGATGGGGAAAAGTTGAAGACCTGTGCATTTTCTAATTTACCATGCCACCACCAAAGAGAAGGGGAACCTCATGCTAAAACTCTGGGGTCCTGATTCCTTCTCTTTTGTCCCCCAGCAGGGGAAATATTAACACACCAGGATCCTGGTTCAGTTAAGACAATCTATGCTTCAGCCAGAAGTACCCTGGCTGGAGGCACAGGATGATAAAAGGTCTCGCATGTGCACTTGACCCAAAATCATAAGGGTCTTGTAGTTTGGAAGATGTATCAGAGGGGACAAATTTATCTTCATAGTGTCTATTAGGTATGAGCCCATCTTACACAGGGTACATGCCAGAGACATAGAAAAAGAGTCTAAGAAGTGACCTTCAAAATCACCAAGCCCATATACCTAGTTTTACAGCTCCAGGATATTCCTAACCACAGGGTCAGTTCAGTGGACACAGAAGAGCAGGGGACCTTGGTGTGGTCAAGAACATGGCAGGTTCTGCTGAAAGTGGGCTACGTTAGATTCGGGTCTCAGATATATGAACCGAGGAACATTTCCTAAATGTTCTGACTCTTGCTTCGCTCATTTGAACATTGGCTACAATACCATAAGTTCACAAACTATTTTCTGCAAAGTTAATGTGTTTCATGATACATTTTCATGGTAAGTCTGACAAGAACTGAGCTAATTTGGAGGCAAAAGCTCCGTAAAGTAAGAGGAAGCTGAATGTTACCTCTCCCTATCCCTCGGCAGCCAAGGGCCAAGCTCACAGGAGCTCACTACAGAATTACACTGTGACATTTCCTGGCTCTTTTCTGTCCCATTTTAAACTAGAAAGGAGACATCAGAATAGGAGAAGATACCTGGTCCAGTGACGAATCCCTATCTTCCTAACATTTGGGGAGGGTGAGACAAGAGAATTGCCACAAGGTCCCAAGTCAATCTGGGCCTGAGAGTGAATTCCAGGATAGTTTAGGCTACACATCAAGAAGAAGGAGGAAGAAGAGAAGGTATTCCCCTGGAATCTTAGGAGAATCCCATTATTCTATAACACAGAATTTAAAGAATGCCATTTCAAAAGAAAACAATTAAGTGGCCCTTCAACAAACCCATAAGCCACGTTTTGCTCAGTGAGTGCTGGATTCTAACTGCCATAGCCAAGACCATCCCTACACATTGGGACAGTGATAATCAGAGTATGCAGTGGGCCCTGCTCAGAATAAGACTACCACCTAGTCCTCTGCCACTCAGTAGTTTTCCTTGAAGGTCGGGATGGTTTTATCCACTAGGAACCATCTGAGGCAAGTGCCCATGGCTACAGCCAAGTCTCATCAGTGTGGCACTTTGGTGTCAGAGACTGACAGCTGAAGGGCTATAGGAGTAGACACTGGGATGCTAAGATGACAAAAAGCTGGGTTTGGTGGTTGTTTATGGGATGGATCCCCAGGTGGGGCAGTTTCTGGATGATCATACCTTCAGTCTCTGCTCCGAACTTTGTCTCTGTAACTCCTTCCATGGGTATTTTGTTCCCCCTTCTAAGAAGTAACAGAGTATCCACACTTTGGTATTTCTTCTTCTTGAGTTTCATATGTTTTGAAAATTGTATCTTGGGTATTCTGAGCTGCTGGGCTAATATCCACTAATCGGTGAGTACATATCATGTGTGTTCTTTTGTGATCGGGTTACCTCACTCAAGATGATATCCTCCAGATCCATCCACTTGTCTAAGAATTTCATGAATTCATTGTTTTTAATAGCTGTGTAGTACTCCATTGTGTAAATGTGCCACATTTTCTGTATCCATTCTTCAGTTGAGGGACATCTGGATTCTTTACAGCTCCTGACTATTATTTATAAATAAGGTTGCTATGAACATAGTGGAGCACTATTGCAGATGCCAGCAAGATTTTTGGTGATAGGAGCCTGATATAGCTGTCTCCTGGGAGGCTCTGCCAGTGCCTGGCAAATACAGAAGTGGATGCTCACAGTCATCATTGGACAGAGCACAGGGTCCCCAATGAAGGAGCTAGAGAAAGTACCCAAAGAGCTAAAGGGGTTTGCAGCCCCCTAGGAGGACCAACAATATAAACTAGCCAGTACCCCCAAGAGCTCCCTGGGACTAAACCACCAATCAAAGAAAACACACAGAGGGACTCGTGGCTCTAGCTTCATATGTAGCAGAGGATTGCCTAGTCAGTCATCAATGGGAGGAGAGGCCCTAAGTCTTGTGAAGGTTCTATTCCCCAGTATAGGGGAATGCCAAAGCCAGGAAGTGGGAGTGGGTGGGTTGGAGAGCAGTGGGAGGGAGGAGGGGATAGGGGATTTTCGGAGAGGAAACTAGGAAAGGGGATAACATTTGAAATGTAAATAAAGAAAATATCTAATTTTTAAAAAATGACGACAAGCTGATGCTCACAGGAAAGGTAAGGGACCTAGCCTTATTAATAACCTTATTGTGCTTAGGTCATTCTCAGGCAAGTCAGAATCCTTTGTCCTATGCCACCTATAGTGCTGGCTTTCCAGACGCCATGACCTCCTCAACCTCAAGCTCTCTGTCTTCTGTCAAAGGCAGACTTCCAGCCGACATGAAGCAAGACTCTTTTGAGCCTTGGCTGAGTCCTGGGCAAGGCACTAAGCAGATGAATAAAGCATACCTCTGCCTATGACAGATGTAAGGCTTTCAGCTACCCCCAGGCATCTGAGCCACAGCATTGGATTGATTCTCAAAGAAGGTGCTGTCAATCACAAACCTGGGTGACAGAGAAGACTGGGAGTAGGGAACAGGCCAGGGTAATTTCAATCTGAAAAAAGCATTGCTTAGAAATAGTCTGAATCCACGTGGTTTATTTGGGTTCCTGAGCTCATCTGTCATGTAGCATCAGTTATCCAAGCTGCTGGTCCTAAAACACACTTTGGGATCTGGCCCTCTGCTTCATCTCTACAAGACGCTCCTTGATATTCAGAAGGTTGGTGCTGTTAGCAAGGCTATCCAGTTCGCCCATGTGGGATGGCTGATGGAGAGCAGGAAAAGCTTAGCTCCATGGGGTATCCAAGCCCACTGGCAGTGTGCAGAGGCAGGGCTTCCCTGGGTCCTGGAACCTGGGACCAAATGGACAAGCTGCCATTTGTTGCCATCATGTGCTTCCCTTATACACTACATTTCTGTTGGGGCTCAGGAATCACCTCACACACCACACAAACTCGGGGTACAGATTCTGTAATTGAACCATAACCCTGAGTTAAGGTTCTACAGGGTTTTGAAGTCCAAAATTCACAAACATCTGTGCCAGGTTATTTCACCAATCAGGATAGAGGGATAAGGAATTTCCTTAAGAGTATGTCTTTGTTGTACACTGATCCTGCTCCCATTGCTTGGGGTATTCAACTGTGGCAGGGGACTTGCCTTGTCTAACATTCATGTCTTAACTTGACTACTAGGATGGGCCTTATCTAACATTCATGTCTTAACTTGCCAGCCAGGATGTCAGTTACCCATGCCCATGTCCATAACAGAAAGAGTTCTGCCAAGTAGGATGTCAGTTCCCTAGAAGATCGTGGGAACTAAATTTTGCTTGCTTGCTAATCAAAATGGAATTTTTATTCCAAGTGGTTTCTTATATTGGTGCAGGTGTCTCTCTTATGTTGGGGTCCATCCCATGGGCAGCTTATGAAGGCAAATATCATAAAAGCTTATACATAGGTATAGGAATTGCTATTGGGTGGCTGTTTGGAGTTCAAGCTCATTGTGGGTAACTATACAATCAGTTCTACTGATTTCTATTGTGATTGGTTTCCAAGGGAGCAGAACATAACAGACTCAATCTTGGCATTAGAAAGTTTCCTAGGAGCAGCAGAAACAAAGGAGAAAGTTTCCTTATAGTGGCAAGCTAGCCAAGTAACTGTTACCTAGGCCTTAACATTTTATCTAGGCTTAAATATTTTACCTAGGCTCTAGCATTCCCAAATCTGTACTGAACACCTACTGTGGAAGTCAACTATATTGCAGAACCAGGCATTACCAAGCACCAGTCTCTGAGATACTCCTCTTGCCCCTCCTTTCCCTGGCCATTATGTCCTCAGTTATCCAGAACTCAACTCAAAAGTTAGTTTCCATACCCAGGTAGAAGAAACAGCAGCTACAAAACAAAGCTCAGCTTCCAGAAGGAGACTGGTCTCCGGGACCATCTGCATTACACCTTTTCTAAGGACCAGAGGAGCCTTCAATGTTGATTTTCCTGTAATCAGGGAAGCCCTGTGATTCCCATCAGCTTTACAGAAGACTTCCTCTGGCTCTAAGAAGAAGGATAGCAAAGATCTGAGCCAATCATCACTGCCTAGAGACATGAACGGGCATCATTACAACTCTGAAGAGAGGTGCCAACAAGCTGGGTGTGGGAATTAGTTATAGGCTGGAGAGGAAGGAAGAATAAATGAGTGTCTGGAGGACAGACACATGATTGCAAGGATACTAGGAATGTCTTAGGAATGTGGACCAGACAGAACCTGGAGGTTGATTTGACATAGTGGAGAAAAGGGAATGAAGACTTGTAGGTTAAGCCCATGTTTGAACATGAAGCAAGAGGCCCTTTCAATGAGACACAGAGCACAAAGGAAGAAAAGGGCTCAGGGAAATGAGAGATGCTACACAAAGTGTGGGTCCGGGTAAGTGTGGAAATGCCTTGCAGTGTCTCTGAGAGTCCTTTGCTATTTCCAAAGCTTCATTGCCGAATGGGTAAAGACAATGGGACATTTGGGGGAAGAAGAAAAAAAAAAAGAAGATTCAGAAACATTCTTGAAACAAAAAGCCAAGTCAAAGTGAACCAGGGCAGCCTCGTTACTGGTACCACGAATCACTGCTGCTGTTGTTTAGGGGGCAGTGAATTGAACTTCCAGTGCCAAGATCTTCTATTTAAGTGCCCTCTGTTGTGAGACTAGAGCTGGTACGAACAAGGTCCCTGTAAGCATCCTTCCCATCCATCCACCGTGAGCACAGAGTCTTAGATTCCGGTCGGACAGCCCAGCTGGGGGACGACCAGTCATCAAATGGTCTCAGGTTTAACATCAGCTGATGGATGATCTGGAAGTCATTTGCCAGCTGTATTCTCTCCCTTGCCATGCCTTCTCTATGTACCAAACATCGCTGCGGTCACTGTGAACGCAGAGAGAGGGTCAAGGCAGTGAGATCTTTGTTGCTCTTGACCCAGAGAAGGGCAGAGCTTTATCACTATTGTTCTTGGGTCTGTCAAGGTCTTTTAAAGTCCTGTAGTTGGTTCTCTAGCCACTTTGAGGTGTGCTTCAAGGCCTATTAACATTTTTCATATTGACCTTAGGCTTAAAAATATTTCCCAAGTGCTGTGGTGGCCCTACTTTGTCCTTATTAAAGAGGAAAAATTATTTTATGAGCTGACCCCACTAGTAGGGTTCTGCTCTATAGATGGAACTGCAGTGGAAGGCATCTTCTCTGTGGCAATCATAAAGTCACCTTCTCTAAAACCAGCTGGGTCAGTGACAGCTGGGGTCCAATTTCTAGAACCCCATGGCATTGGAAGATGTATTAGTCACCCCACAATGCCTAGTGCTGAAGTCCAGAAGGCCAACCTTTGCAGACAAAACAAAGAGCTTCACATATCCTTTTAAGATGCATTGTACTGCCCCAATGTCAAAGTGAGTCTGTAAAAGCTGACCTGGAAAGAGCTTGGAGCCCTGGAAGTAAATCCCGAGTCCTGTGTTGTTTGTTTGCTTGTTTGTTGTTTGTTTGTTTGTTTGTTTGTTTGTTTGTTTTTAACTTGGCAATCCCAAGAAATCTAAAGGCACTTGGACTTTAAAAAGTGTGGTGTGTTCTGTGATTGTTGTTATAACGGAAGCCCAGGCTTGGCTTCTTTTCCGTGCTCTTTCTGTGTGTAGCTAGAATGGCAATCCTCATATCCAAGCATTTAAGCAAACAAAAATAACCATTTGAAAGCTATTTCCCATACTCTTTCTTAGTTCTCAGTTCACCACAATTTCATTTAGAAGGAAATGCTCCATTTGTGTCCATTGTAGTCCTGTCAGCAGCAGAAGCAATGACCAGCTCTCAACATATAAAATTAACTCCACTCCAGTTTTTCTGGATAAAAACAAATCAATCCAAAGCCAGAGTCCTTTTCCAGGAAGGGGATTTTTTGATAAAGACAAGCACTTACCAGAGAATGCTATTCTTGTTATAAAGTTACTTAAATAAGCATTTGGTATAACTTAGGTTCTATTTTTTTTCTTCTTTTTAAAATCAAGTAATTTATCTTTGGGTAATGTTTTAAGTCTTCCAAATGTTCTTTGGAGTCCACTTTATGTGAATGATCCTCTTCACCCAGGCCACTCCTAATTGAAGGGCAAAGGTGTGTAGGCCGATGACTCTATGAAACAACTCGCCATTATTCCATTAGCACTGAAGAACAGAATGCTGAGCAGAAAATGAGAAAATGATTGCACTGGCCTGCATGAGTAGCAGCATTGGGAATTCTTCCAAACCCCGAGGCAGAAGCTGTACAGTCAGCTCCTTCATTGTGCAAGCAAGGAGAGACTTCAGGAAGCTACGGGGAAGCTGTAGGTGATCTGCCCCACGTTCTTCTTTCAACTCCAGGATCGTGTGAATCACAAGAGCAGCCAGCAATGGCAAACATGAAAGAGAAGCTTCCAGAATACAAGCAAGGACAAAAGAAGTGTTTTTCCCCTTTAGATCATAGCGCCTCTCCTGCTTGCCTGTAGCAGGCTAATATTCACCTCACTGAATAAAATCCCAGCATGTTCTACTCGCACACTCTATACCCACAAAGTGAAAATCATGTCCAACCTGTAAACTGACCAAGCCAAAGACTAAACACAAAGTTGGAAATGTTGCCAGCCTTGTCCTTTCTTCTCACGCAATGGTCATGCTCCATCTACAAGTGCTTCCATGATCACTCCCATCCCCTACTTGCCAGTTAGTGTCCTCCAGCCCACACTAACCCAAGCAGAAGGGAAAGGGAGTAAGAAGAGACTTCATCCATAAACATATCATGAAATCAAGAAAGGGGAACTTTATTTTGCTTTAAGATGTCTAGTGACATGGACTCTAATGTCTCAAGGAGGACCACATTGGCATCTGTTTCACAGTCTCTCAGGAATTCAGAGTGATTCTTCAGGAGAGTTCAGAGTTGATATGCATTCTTTGAGACCTGGGAAACACCAGAAGACGCCATTCAGGTAGTCGTCTCTGAGATCTGTCTACTCTGCTTTCCAGATATGTTTTAATCCAGAACTACATCCCCGACCTAGAGAAAAATCAATTTTAGAATTGATTGAGAATGAATTTTATCCCATGGCAGAGACTAATGGTTGCTTTAGCACAAGCAAAACTACTCTGTGAAGCCCCAGCTGAAGCAGAAATGAGAGCTAGAAGGGATGTCACCAGGCATTAAACACCAGACTGGCCAAGCCTGGCTACTGCCTGTACTAAAAATTACATTGGACTCCTTTCAAAATGTCAAATTACTCCACTGGTCCTGAATGGCATCAGGCTTCAGGGGTCCCAAGGAAGCCAAGGGAAGGATGCCTGGACTGCTTGCTTGGCCTCTTCCCAATGCTCTGAAAGGTCAAGGCCAGCCTGCCTGCAACAGCGTTGTGTTCACCGCCAGGCCATCAGCAGAGCTCTCAGGCTAGTCCTAGGAGGCAGAGAGAGAGCACTTGAGCCCTTCCCACTATGCTTACCTACAGAGAATGCACGTGCCCTTCTTGACGTGCACCCTTAAGATCAGAAATGGTGGGGGAAAGAAGCTCAGTTGGGAGAAAACGATAACTAATACTGAGTCAGCAGATGGCAGGTGCAGTCTGGAACTTCCAGCTTCTCAAATCATCAACTTTTTGATGCCCTCGGCCTCTGGTTCTGTGTGTGGTACTAACCCTAAGATTCTAGCCTTTCCTGGGGGAGGGGCGGGGATTTTAAGTAAATCCTCAGCTGCTTCATTTCCCAAATTCCCAAAGCGCAGCTCCTGAATATAACCTTGAAAGTTGGAGGGGGAGGGGGGTTCCTTTTCCAGTCCCTTCTTTTTCTAATTTGTCCTCCGGAAACCCAAACACAATGAGACGAAAATACTAAAACTTCCATCTTTGCAGATGGAGGTTTCCAGTAAATTTTCCAAGGTTTTGCCTTACAATCTGTGGCTGGTTCTCCTACCATGAGTCATTTCACCAAGTTCATGGGCTGCTTTCACTTACTAGGTTGCTAGCCTAGTGTACGAAGGATGCCAAAGCCTCAAAGTGATATTGTTTTCCTAGGTGACCCCTCCAATGATTCAGCCTGAGCTATGGAAGCTACTGTACTACACTGAACTCCAGAGATAAAGTGGGATAGGGACATCAGACTGAGTTTCACCCAGCATCCCCATATCCTGACTACATGGCCACGGAGTGGCCTCATGGCCTCCCAATGTTCCAATTTCTTCAGCCTTCAAATGAGGGAAATGATAAACAGATTAAAGAGGATTTTTTTCATATGAAAAGCTTGGCACAGAGCTTTCAGTGTGCTTCATGTTTATTAGATGCTAGACGTCAAGACTATTTCAATTCTGAGCTGAAAGGAGAGAGAGCCAAGAGTTGGCTGCTTCTGATTCTTAGATCAGAAACTCAGTGGTACTACATAAAATTGGAGAAACGACATAGCAGGTCTATATAGAGAGCCAGGATAGGGCCACTGCTATCATCATATATGTACCAGCAAATAGGATACCCCCAGATACAGTTATTCAGTGAACAATCTGAAGGTGTTTGGAATATTGTATAGATCCAGAGATATCAGCTGTCTGTATCGTGCATTTCGCTAACAGAAAGTCTTGGAGAGATTGGAAGAAATCCTATGAATGATGGCATAGACCCTCCCATCATTGATGGCGGCTGCTGAAAGGATACAAGTGTTCAGAAGACATGTTTAAATGTTAAAAGACTGCCAGGGTGCCAAAGTTCTATGGGGTTGAAGAGGATCTGTTCTAAGATCCAGTTTTCTTTACTGAATTCTAGTTGGCTAAGGCTCAGGCTAAGCTGCAGATAGCCACAACATAACCATATTTCTGGAAAACCATCAACTCCTTCCTCCCTTCCTTTCCTCCCTCCCTCCCTCCCTCCCTCCCTCCCTCCCTCCCTCCCTCCCTCCCTTCCTTCCTTCCTTCCTTCCCACTGCTGAGCAGTAGACAGATGCAGGTGAGGGGAAGTTGGCCACCTTTCTGAAACACTTGAGAGGAATTGTACCTCAAGGTCACAATCCATTCAACTTCCCAATTTCTGAGGTGATTTAAAGAAAAAAAAAAGGCTTCAAAGCTGGGACCAGCGCTAAATCCCATTGAAATGTCTAGAGTGGGCATTAAGCGAATCTTCCCTCCCAGGTCTCCTGGCAGCAGTTGGATATTAACAAGGAGAATTATCATCTGGGACTCCAGCTGCCGCTTATGTCTCTTTAAAGAATGAATAGCCTTCCAGTTCCAGTCAGCTGCCTGCTCACAATTGCAGAGGAATGGTAAATCATCTAGGTGAATGGAAAGGGATTTGAGAGAGCAAGGCTGCCTATGGACGAGGTGCTTTCTCCATCTCCTCTGTGACACAGCAAGCAGGATGGCCCATGCCACTGCCTTGGCTTAAGTCCGTATCTGTACCTTCCCAGAAAGGGCCCTAGAACCACTTATTAAAGGGAACATGAAAACGCCCACAGCAAACCCACTGAAACAATTTTTATTATTTTTACAAGGACAGAATAATCGTATTATGAGTCACAGTTTAATTTGCTCTCCAGTGGTTTTATTTAGCCAAAGGATCAATTTTGTTCATGCCAAATAACATGTTGAGTGGTTTTAATGAAATGTGCATTTTCCATTTTCTCATCGCATTGGTTCCCTGGTAGCCATGACCTCTACTCCCCAGAAAATTTGTTAGGACAGCAGATATAGCCTAGGCCTCCCTTGGCAGCCATAATCTACTAGAATGGGCAAGTTGGTTTTGTATTTGTGATGAAAGGGGTCTAGACCCCCAAGTAGTGAAAACTTTGATCTGGAGCTTAAAAGCATCTTATCCAAACATACATTCATTTAATCTTGCAACTCAAGCATGAAGAACCCTCCCAGGGTGCCTTGGGAGGGCCGAGGGCACAGAGCTGGGGCTTACAGAGAAGTCGGGCAGCAATGCCTGAGGAGTCAGTTATCTGTGATCCCCTGTCCCAGGGGAAAAGCTTTGCCTCTCAAGGAGGCTCAAACAGCCGGGCAAGGCATTCTTAGTGGTTAGACTGCTTCAGGGCTTTCCAGGGACACAGATTTTGTGGCAGGAAAATGTGACAGCAAATCAGGACCGCCCTGGGGGAATCCATAGCTGAAATCCATAGCTACAGTTCTTTCCTTTCCTTCCAATAACGGGTTCAAAGGAGCTGATCGGCCCCATGTCCCAAGACTTTATTCCTTACCAGTAAAATCCAAACTAAAATCCCAAGAGAATTTGCATGTCAACTCCAAATCTCTTCCAAGTCTCAATTTGATTCATCAAGCATCACTTTGAAGGGATTCATGGCTGGTCGCTGGGCACTAAGCACTTGAGGGCACAAAGAGGAGTAAGTGACAATGTTCCTTCCTCAAGATGCTCACAGCCTAACAGGAGAAGAAACATCGGGTCAAATCATTCTGGCGTAACAAATGTAACAGAAATGGTCTGAATAAAAGCTAGTGGAGCCTTGGTGAAGATGCTCTCTCGTGAACACAGAGACCCTAGCAAAGGAGCCCAGCATGACCTGAGCCCTAGTTCTAGTCCATTACTTCTGGTTCCATGTATTAGTTCCTTTGGGCATTACTACAAGTCACTTAAAGGAGAGGTTGGCTTTGGCTCATGGATTCAGAGATTTTGGCCCATCATAGCAGGTAGACATGGTAAAGTGGCTGTAGCCTGGTGGTAGGAGTTCAAGTGGAAAGAGAGCAAGCCAAGAAAGCAAGCCCAGTTAGAGAAGTCTGGATGTACTAAACTGGCAGGTAACAGATGATGTCATTTGTGTTCCCACAATCCCGTTCCTTTTTCTTTCTTCTATGCCAGTCTTAATGTATGCTTTCTATACTCAAGTTTATTTACTCTTGCCCCTCAGAACAGCTTCTGAAGTTCAAGAAAATGCATTCAAGTTTTAGAAAGGGAGGAAAAGGGGACAAGATTAATGCTTTAAATAATTTAAAACCCTCCCATTGATTCCTCTACATTTTGTTAGCTGTTGAAGAAGTAGACTACTTCAAAAAATAGAGCTTTTATTATAAAAGAGGGGAGACTATGCATTGGACAGACAAATACCGCCCTACCCTACAGGATTTCAGGAAAGACCTCAGAGGTAGGTGTGCAAAAGTAAATATCTATATTGTATTGGTTGGAGATGAGGCAGCGTGAGTACCCAGAAGAGCCTATCACGTGCACCCTCATTCAGAAGACATATCTTGTCTTCTGAAGTTAAGTGGCATTTCTAACCTTGGCATATGCATTGACACTTCTGTCATTCACAAAACACTTCTTTTGGGATGGGATTTCATGTGACCCTGCCTCTAAACTAAAAGGCTAAGAGAGAGAGCCATCTCTGGTTCAAGGTGTGGTAGGAGGAAGAGCGCTATGCTTTAACAATCTTGTGTTAAACCTTGCACCTGTATAAGATAGAGATCGAGGGGTCCTGGGAGAATGGGAAATGGGACACCATGGGGAGTTCAGAGACAATGGCCCAAACTCTGCATGTAGATGTATGGGTAAGAAACTCCCATGTACCAAAGTATACAACCAGAGGGAACAGCATGTGTTAAGACCCAGATTCAGCAGCACATGAGAAGGATCGGGCTTGATTTCCATAGTGAGAAAGGATGGTTTATGTAAAAGTGTGGTCCGTGAGGTGGGAAGGAAGCCTTGGGAGGAGCAGAGCACCCTGCAGGTGGAGTATCTTAAAGACCAGACAGGATGGAGGCCTCTCACCCTAACTTTGACCGTTCAATAAAGCAGTCACGTCTTTGCATTTACTTTAGTGATCAGCAGGATACACTGGAATCTGAATCCTCAACCTGCACAGGCCTAGTCTTAAAAAGCATGGAGGTCACGAGACCCGAACCTGGATTCTTGTGCATTTTTAGCAACAGAATCCCATAGAAAGAACGAGTCCATGACTAAGTGAACTTGGTCCGAGACATTCTGGCAGGGACTGAAGAAGGGAAGCACGGGTGTGTGCTCTCCCTCTTCCCAGGAGCACCTGTTCTTCCCTCCGGGGCAACAGATGGGCCAAGTAAACCCATAAAATGATTTGTAAACTATATGTAACTGACCATCATGGGTTGTGGAATCATTTCAATAGCTCAGAATTAGCATTTTAAAAATAAAATATAGAGAGTACAAAACAGGTCATGAACCCTGAATCTAAAAACGCAAAGTTCAAATCTGAAACCCTTTCAGGGCCAACATGAAGCCACTAGGAGAATACTCCATTCCATACCTAGCCACATGAAATTAGTCAGTCCACATGTACGTACACACAAAATACTATATAAAATTACCCAAAAAGTATTTAATAAGTACACATGAGGCATAAATGAATTTTATGTTTAGACATAATATCACCTCTAAGATATCTTATTATAGGTACATAAATACCCCTAACCAACCCAGAATGCCTCTGAGATCCCAAGCATCTCTGGTAAGGCATAATAAGAACATTGTAGTCATATTGAGATATATAGACAGTGCTTGTAGCAAATGTTCCTAAAATCTCAGAGGCTCATCCAGCAAGTTTGTTTTTCTCTCACTTAAAGGCTAGGGAAGAGATGGATGGGTCTCTGGTCACAACTTCTCCCTGTTTATTAACTCAAGATAATATGAGCACTGATGTATGGCTATACTCTGTCACCCTTGGGAGCACTACTGGAGACAAGAGTCAGATAAAGGGTCAGCTGCTACCCGCTCATGCTTCCACACAGAAGTGATATTTGTGCACAGTGATGGGTCCCTTAATTCTAGAACTTGGGAGGCAGAGGCAGGTGGATGTCTGTGAGTTCAAGGCCAGTCTGGTCAACAGACCTAGTTCTAGGACATCCAGGGTTATACAATAAAACCCTGTAACAGGGGGCAGGGAGTGATACTTGCCACCTGTGACCATGGCACATGGGCTAGCCTGGGTCACATAAACCCCACTTACCTCCAAGATGGAGATGCTTCTGTTTTAAGTACCTGAAAAGGAACTGGACATCAGAGAGCACAAAGCAGCAGTGGGCAGACTAGCACATGCTAGTGGAATGGAATGTTGGTGGCTTCTCCTGGGAAGAGAAGACTAAAAGTGTAGGAGTCCTATTGGCCAGCCCATATCTGCTCGGTGCAAGAAGGACACAACGTGATGACCCGATGAGTACTGGGAGGTTACTGCAGGAGCATGAATGGCCCATTTCTGCATGAACGATGACTTACAAAAGCTGCGTCTCTACAGGTCTCTGCATAACTTGCAGACAGCATCTCTGACTGAAGTGTTCAAGAAATGATACTATATGACTAGTAACAAGGGCTCTTCTCTGTGTCTTTTCAGAGAAAAGGAAAAAGAAAGAGTTCCTCATGATTATTGAACTGTCTTCATTCCACAGCTCACAAATAACTCATTATCACCTACGACAACTCAACAAATTATAGTCAACGTTGTATCTCCCCCCATCTTGTGGGGTGTGTGTGTGTGTGTGTGTGTGTGTGTGTGTGTGTGTGTGTAAGCTTTTGTCTTACTCGAAGAGTCAGCACAGATACCCTACCAAGCAGCTTGCTAAATGGCCAAGAATAAAAAAGTGACCATTGAATGTGGGAACGCCTCAAGGACAGCCAGGACCCTGTGAACAAACATAACAATGGGAGAAGGTGACACAAAGGTGGCATTAAAAACCTACTGCTCAGCGTAAAATCCCCCACTTCTAAGCCGATACCTCACTTTCACAAAGACATAGTCATTCCTGGGTGAGGAGAGCCCTTATCCTGAAGTGCTTAATTAAAATATCATGCTGTGAAACTGTGTCACTGGTTATACAATGAGCAGTATCTTCCTGGGAACTTTAGGGGAGAAACTTTGCAATATTTTTCTAAGCACTCCAGCCGCCAGCAGAAGAAACACTGTGAATTCTGTAGGCCCTATGGTTGATGTTACTAGAATAACTTGACTTAGGATGTTTAAAATATATTTCTTTTTTATAGGTTTGTTTCTCTTTTATAGGTGTTTTGTCTCTGTGTATGTATGTTCACTACATACATGCACTGTGTGTGCTGTGCCTAAGGAGGCCAGAAGAGGACATTGGGGCCTCTGGAACTGGAATTATAGAGGGTTAGCCAAAGCCTGGGTTACAAAGGGTATCAAACCCAGGTTCTCTGGAAGAGCAGCCAGTGATATTAAATGCTGAATCATTTCTCCATCCCCAAAATATATTTCTAATACTTATAAGTCCTCAGGGGAAACAATGAAAATATAATGTTAGCCAACATCTACTGAATGCTAGTTATATGCCCAGAATGGCACGAGAAATTATATCTTTTGTTAATCTCATTTAATCCTCTCTACTATGAGGTCACATTGACAAGTTACTTGCATTTAAAGTCAAAGATCTCAAAAAAATTTAGAAATTCATGAATAATCAGTAGCAAAGCTACTTTAAAAATGCAAATAAATAAATAAATAAATAACTTGGATAATTCCAAAACAGTTACTATTATAGATTGAATTGTTTGCCCCAAAGAAAGACGTATGGAAGCCCTAACTTCAAGACCTCAAAATGCAACCTCATTTGTAAATAGATTGGTTTGCAGGTGTAACTAGTTAAAAGACGCTGAGGTCATAGTAGAACAGGGTTTGATATCACAGGTTTGCTTAAAAAATACAGATCACTCAGCCCACCGACATGAGAGGGTCAACATCAAGGGCCTAGAAGACTTCATTTTCACAAACACAACAGGGACTTCTGATGCAATCAGGTGGCCGCCTTGCAGAGAGTGGGTTTAGACTTTCTCCTGAGGATTGAAGGATGTAGATTAGATGGATGCTCAGGTGTCTTCCTGATCCCAGGATGTCTACTGGTTTATCTTGAGCCCATTTGCCCTGCTTGCACTGGTGCTTTGACATCTTAGAACTCTCGTCTTTCCTTTCACCTTTCCAGCAAACACTGATGCCCTTTCTCTGTCTCTTGATTGTCTGGATCTGAGGAGCCAAATAGAATTATCTTAACATGTGATAAGTAGATCCTGCAGCTATCAATGCTAAAACTAACCCACAGCACAAACAGGATAGTCAGCATTCTACCTTATCAGTCCTTAATCTGCCCTTGCTCTTAATCACTCCTAGATTTCCTAACTCAAGGCTTTGGGGGGATGGGGTTGGGTTTTAAGGCCTCTGGGAGCTCTGTAATGTCCTATAAACTTGCCTACAGATGATGAGCCGGTTAGCACATTTTTCAGAGGTAAATCTGATGCCAGGAAAGGAAGGGAACAATGGGTCCAGACATCATGTGACTACCCAGCTCACCTGGCTATGACCTTGGATGTTCATTTTGATACTTCTAAGGGACACTGTTTGGTCATGGAGAGATCTCGGGCAGCTTGAGCAGCTCTGGGGGATACTGGGAAGGTGGTAGTGGTACCAACACCACAGTCTTTGAATTTCTACAAAACCCTATATAAAAATGGGTGGAACAATTAGATAACAAAACCAGACATCCAAAGGATACATTTTCAACAAAATTAGGCTCAAATTGTCTCACAAGACCCAGATGAAAAGTGAGTAGAGCCATGAGCATCTGGATGGACAAGGAAACAACTGAGAAGGGTCTGGGAGACACTGAGGGCAGCAGCTCCTAAGAGCAGACAGCATCTCTGGAAGTTGGGATGCTTTTGAAACATGAATGTAAACATGAAAGATGTTCAGGGAGTGGTGAGTACCACCTTCTCTATCAGGGGAAGTGGAGAGGTCTCAGAAAGGGGGGATAAAGGGGTTAGAGCAAACAGAAGGCTCTAAGTCCTCAGCATAGAGTCACCAGGACAGGGTGAAAAACTGCCCTGACTGGAATCAAAAGAAAGAAGGTCACCTGGGCGATCAAACAGGCAGGGAAGCTCGGAATACAAGCCACCATTTAATGCCATGTTTGAACAGAAGAGGGGCTCTGAAATTGGAAATGGTTTCCTGAAATCCGAGTCCATCTGTAAGTTCAAGAAAAATAATTTCACATAGGAATGAACATTAAGAAAAGAATGGAGGCCAGGTTCCAGGTATCTCTTACAAGAAAAAATAAATAAGACAGAAATAATATACACAAGGAAAGTATACCCCAAAATATAGCCGTAGAGTAATCAGAACATTAGCTGAGTTAGAAAGCAATGCACAAATGATTCAAGATACAAAAGGACAGCGTTAATCAGAATCATAAAATAACGCAAACTCCAAAAAACAATTTAAAAGAAAAAGATCATTTTAGAAATCATGGATAAATTGCATAGGCTATGAAACCAAATAAACACAATGAAAAAAAAAACCCTGAAGATGAAAAAGATAAAATTTTCAATAAAAAAAGAAAAAACTATAAAAAGGAATTTTAGAGAAAGTGATGAATATCAACAAGGAACTTGAACACCTGGAAAATGGGAGTCCCTAAAGAAAGAAGCAAAACACATGTATTTAGCTTTCTCATGCTGTGACAGAACACCCGAGGAAAACAGCTTATATAGGAGGAAAAGGTTATCTGGCTCCTGGTTGCAGAGTTTTCAAGCTGTGGTGAGCTGGCTCCGCTGCTCCAGCCTAAGGTCAAGCAGAAAATCACAACAGCATGAGTGTGTATCAGAGCAGGCTGTTTACCCCAAGGTAGCCAGGAAGGAGAAGGAGAGAAGAATGTAGGACCATAAATACCTTCAACATCTTGCTCCCAGATGACCTACTTCCTCTGCCAGACCCCATCCCTCCTATTCTTTCCACCATGAATTCATCTGTGGATTGTTAATCTGTTCATGAAAATAGTATTCTCTTGATCCAACCACTTCTCGATGTTCTACCTCTGACCATCCCTTAGGGTCAACGGGAGATGGAGCATAATACTTATGGTCAGACCACAAGAGCACAGAAGCAGCAAATTCTAAGTGGAGAGACCTTTTCTGAAATAAATGGGTTTGGAACTGCTCGTAGAGCATGCCTCATGCCTGCGACCATCAGCCTTGAACAGACAGCATCAGACAAATGGTAGTGATATTAATAAATTCTAAGGAAAAAGCCCTTTGAGCATCGACTAGAAAGGCATATGATTTACATTTTCATTATACTTTCAGGAGCAACTTCTCGTGTCAGAAGGAATAGAGTGATATATTTAAGATACTCAGAGAAAGTAAGTCAATGATTTTATTTCCAGAAAAATTGACTTTCAAAATATAATGGGCGCTGACTGTTATCAATATACAAGAACTCAGAAAGTATCGATCCCACGAGCCTTTCCTGAGGAATCTATTGAATAACAAGCTTCAATCAAAATGACTAGCGAGACATTGACAGAAGATCTGATGGTGAACATTTGATATACAGTACTTCACAGCTAGGACTAGGAATGTATTAATGGTTGTACATTCAGGCAATATAAATAAAGGGCCCCTATCTATAGCTACTATAGGTTTTTGTAAATAGCAAGCTAGAATACAAAAGAAGTGTTAATGCAAATGAAATTAGAACATGCAAAAATTAACACTTTGCATAATTTTAACATAATTATTAAGGCAGCAATGGTAGTGTTTTATATCTGCTCCATGTGCAATGTGGGAGATAACAAATGAATAATGATGGAAAATTCTAATTATTTTTGTCATCTCCCAAATAATTACAAACTTGAACTTCAGGTGGAGGTACCTATAAGGAAGGCATGAGTTATGGAACCAGAAATACAGAAGGGAACTGATAAGAACAGACTGTGCATAGCTTTGTGCAGCTCCATAGTTAATCATGTCACATTAGGATCCTAAAATTAGCTATGAGGAGTGTACCTACCCCACGGATATTATGAAGTGCTACAAACCCACCTATACCTGTGTATGTGTGTTTGTTTATTATTTATTTATTTTTACTTAACTACTAGAGTGTTCAATGTCAACATTGATCTCCATTCCACTATACGTAGCAGTCCTTAATATCCAGAGTCTGGGTTTGAAATACCATTTTTCAATAAAAGATATTTCAGAGAAATCTTTGATTCAAGGTTTGAGCCAACTATATATATATATGAACCTGAAAACCATGGTCACATAGATGATAAGAATGGTAGCAAAGACACTGAAATTGGAGGCAGAGACAGACAGATCTCCCTGAGTTCGAGGCCTGTTATTGTCACTATGAATAACAGTCAAGGACACATACTGAGCCCTTGACTAAAAAACGAAAAAAGATATTGGAGTCCTGTCACTAAGACTCAGGAGGCAACTTAAAAAAGACTCCCACTGACCAAAGATGGGTCAATTTGAGCATCAACAATAATAACTATCAAATAAATTTAAACTTACCACTTTACAGTGGTATTTAACCAAAAGTAATAATTGCTTTTAGAAAGACTGGGGAAAGGAATCATTAGCTTAAATGCCCACAAATACATGGAATGATTCAGGCTCCATCTTCCATATCTGATGTCCCAGAGAATACAGCAAATGAATGAGCAGTATGCCTTTTTACAGATATCCTACCTAATAAAGTTATTCTAGAGATAGAATTTTAATATATTGTAATTCCCAATGAGCAAACAGATCCAAGTATTACCCATCAGTCAGTGGCTGCTAGGACCACACCAAAGGAGACAATCAGATATGAGCAGAGCTCGGATCTGGTCCAACTGGAAATAGGCAGGAAATGCCAAGGGCAGAAGAACTGGCTCCAATCAGCAAGATCCCGGCTGTGGAAAAGCTGGAGGTCAACTGGATCAACAGCAGATAGACTGGAAAAAACCAGGCGTGTTGGGGGGGTGGGGCAGACCAGGAATCAGAAAACATAGACCTTTTTATTAGTGGGCAAGACAAACTATAGTGTGAAGGAAGGCACTCTGGGTAATAAAACTTTAATACAAGCTCAAGGACATGGTTAATATAAAAACCAGGATGTCAGGTTTCTATGAGAGGAGGAAGACACTTTGATGAGGATGAATCAGGTTTCTATGGGAGGAGGGAGACACTTCAATGCAGATGAAACATGAGCAAGGGATTTTGCGGTGGGATATCAAGTTATGTTTCCAAGCAGACGTGGTTTCCCGTTTTATGAAAATTAGCAACCAATGTGTTAGATTTATAAGATTTGTCAATTCCCTGTTCCTCTCTATAATGAAAATACTTTTAAAATATAATCAAGTGTGCTTGACTGGGAAACACAAGGCCCTGAGTTCGATCCCCTTGACTGGGGGGAATAAAACCAAATATAATAAAGTTCTTGCCATCAAAAAAGGTCAGAGTCTGGAGTGGGAAATCATGTTGTAAACAATTAGTTTTGAGGCAATATGACAAATGCTCTTACATAAATGTGCACACATAGTTGTCAAAGCAGCATGGAACTGAAACAATTCAGCAGGGCAGGTCCAGGAAGGCTCCCAGGAGGAGGAAACACACCACCCAAGCTTCCAGAGACAACCTTCTCCAGACAGACATGTGAGGGGTGCTCAGAGACTAGACTGCAGTGATCTCAGCTCACTTGGCAATAGCTTCCTCTAGGTGTCCCTGGGCCCCTCAGCACTTATTCTGGAATGTGTAGCTTCCTTCGTGGCCCTGCAATTTGTCTAGGGCAGTTTCCTCTAAGAGAATAGGGGGTACAGTTGTTCACCGAAAGAGCATATTAATGTGTGGTTATGTGGATGAATTAACGTCTCCTGCTTTTCCCTTGTTTGAAAACCACAATATCACATATGATCTGAATTCAAAAATAAAAAGGTTTTTTTTCCTCAAGTTTTCTACAGCTATGAAGTCAGGATCCCACCCAGCCATGGTCTCTGCAAGCACACTTACCACTAGAATTCCTCCTTCGGCCAGGGAACTGAGGATGGAGAAGTTTCCAGAAACCTCCTCCTACCTGAAGCCCACCCACCAGCTCCACAGAGTGATCTACTACATGTTTAACCAACAATGCAAGACAGTAAATAGCTGATGATAAAATCTGACATACCCAAAGGGAAGAGGAAGGACATACTTTGTTAGGCTACATTTCCTGAGACCCAAACAAAAAGCTTGTGAGTTGTATATTGGAATCACAGAACAATTGGGCGTGTGCGAGTCTGGTTGTTCTCTGCTAGTCCTGTTCCCGAATACTCTATAAATAGTGTCGTGGGCCCCAGGTATTCTAAGGAACCTTCAGGCTGAGAGTCAGGTTGGCATCCAGTCCAGCTTGCACTTATCCTTCTTGCTGATCTGGCATTCATTCCTCACTATCTCTGCTGGCGAGCTGGTACTAGAAGCTAAAAGTACCTTGCAGTTGAGAATGGGCTAGAAAAGACTGAGACTTGAAAAGCTGTCTGCTTCCAGGTGCATTGATTTATCAAATGGGGCTAGGTCATCCACCTGTACTATTAAGGAGACAACAAGACAACTGGGAAATTCTCAGAAATGAATGAGGAGTACAGAATGTCCCAAGGACCCAACCTAGAGACATGCACTGCCTTCTTTAGGCAACTGAGTCCTGGCAAGCGTGTTATCATTATATGAAACCCATTTACCAAGCCAGTACATTACAGACTCCCTGATGCTCTGTTAATGCAAGACCAACATCAAATAACCATCATCTCGGGCCAAGTATCTGTGGGGTCACTCAAGACAAACATCAATGCATAGATGTGTGTTCATGGCCTAGTAGACTTTTCTTCCACCTATCCTAGTCTTAAACTTTGTAAACTTATGGTTGTGAAAAGGTATTCTCAATACCTTCCTACCTAAGGTTTGTATCACATGGATGCCACTTTGTATCCCAAAGAGATTCTGCAATGTTCCAAACTTGCCTGATCCTTGGTCAACTGCATTGTTTGCTACAGAATAGAGTCCCTAAAAAATAAATAAAGCCAGAGATAGTGGCTTATACCCATAATCCCAGCACCTGGGGGCTGAGGAAGAATGGTTGCCATGAGTTCGAAAGTAACCTGGGCCCCAGAGCTTACAAAGGTCTCAAAACTACACTCAAAGGCCAAAAATATGGATATCTTATTCTGCTGTGGCTTCTTCAACAAAGTACCATAGACTATGTGGCTTCAAAAAACATAAATCTATGTTCTTATTGGTCTAGAAACTGAGGTTTCAAGAGTAGATCCCAGCATGGCCAGGTTTTGATGACATCTCTCCTTCTGGTAGAGAGTGCAAACCTCTTCTGAGGACACCAATCACAGCACTGGACACTCACACTGATGATCTCCTGACACACGCGAATGCCCTCATGGTACACACTGATGACCTCATGACAAATTCCAATGGCCTCCAGACATACACTGATGATGTCATGACACCTCATTAACCACTCAAAGTCTCCATCTCTACTTAGCATCACACTGAAGCATGGGCCTTTCTCTAACACAGGAAACTGAGAGAGAGAGAGAGAGAAAAAAAAATACAAACAGGAAATCTTGAGTCCATACCAGGGGCAATGGGACTTTAAAGGGAGAATTTGAGATGAGTCTTTGCTTCTCACAATCTGCGCAAAGTTACTCAGACAAGGCACAAACACCAACAAGCTGTACAAACATTGGTTGGGGCAACTTAAAAACTTCAAATGAACAAAGCTTACTGATGGTCAGTAATCCAAACCTCAACACACACCGTAGATGAGAGCTGTGTCTGTGGCCAGGAACCTCGGTTGTTAGTGTGCATGGCTACTGAAGTTTGCTCTAGGATCTCCAGCCAAAGGAGAGCATGCATTTGCTAATGGCCTCTCCTAGTTCATATGTGCTAAGCCCCAGGTTGAGTTCCAGTCTTCACTCATCCCCGAATTGCTAGCCCCTTTTAAAATGAGAAAACTTACTGTTTTTCCTCAATAGCTTAACATTTTGTCTCAGGGCATCACCAGCTTACAAGGGAAGCAACGCTAGCCGTAGCCCAATGCCTCATGGGGAACCTTCCTCCCCAAACACATACCAGAGCCCTAATGAGAAAAATAACACATTTTGCAAACTGTGCTGTTGAGGGGTTTTTTTGTAGATCAAAAGATTTTTCTTACTTTTTAATAATTCAGGTAACCTTGGAGATCCAGCCGTTTCTCAGATATTGCTTAGCAGTGAAGAATCAGAAAGTTGCTGCTTGCCTGATTCCACTCAGTCATTCTATAGGCAAGTCTGGGTACTCTGTCTCTATGACAGGAGAGCCGTGAGAAGAGCCCATAGTCTCAGATCAGGTCTGCTAGGCTCTACTGAGCCTTTATTTGCCTTGCATAGCTGGTGTCTTTATTGAGTTAGCAGTCATGTATTGAGGGCATTATAAAGATGAGCCAAATACTGTTTGCAGATAAAAGGAATGGCCCTACACTCAAGGATACTGTAGGCTGGAAACAGGATATTCCATCCTCACACGGAATTGTTACCCTGCTTCTGTGGGTGCTTGTCTTTACCTTGTATTAGTTTGACACATAAAACAACAACAACAAAAACATATGGTAAGAAACATGAGAGAGAAAGGGGTGGGAGAGGGAGAGAAAGGGAGGAAGAGAGAGGGGGATACAAGTTAATGTCTAAACACCTTAGGCTTTGACGCCGTCACTCTTCCTGGGATCCTTGTTGTCAGCAACACAAGTGGTCCATTTATTATTTGACCTTTCTTAGCTTTCCATCCTCAGGAAAACCTCATGTACTGGCTGTAATCCACCCTTCTCATCCACCTCTGGAGCTCATGTAGAAGCTACCTCTATTCTTCACCTCTTGATATCATCCTATCCCAGCAACTCTGCAGATAGCGTCCTGAGCATATCATAAGGCCATCACTGAGCAAACCAAGATGTTGGAGAGCAGCGCATCCTCAGCTCCATGATGTGCATGGCACATCTCTATGGCAACGCACAGGGCTTTGTACTTCCCTTTATGCACAGAGGTCACGCCTTTTGTGGGTCACAGGACTACAGGACAGCCAAAGGCGTCACGTGGTGTCCAGGAGTCACACTTCAGCCAAGGCTGCCCACCTCCTCCTCACTCATCACTTCCCGCTAGCCTCTGCTCTATATTTTTAATCAACACAGATGTTCGGGGCACAGGATCTGCTTGAGAGTCCATGAATTCCAGTGCTACACAAAATGCCTGAGTGGCAGCTGTGTTTGCCCTCGCTGCTGATTCCCCACCCTCACTTAAGCAAGAACTGGAACCTCAGCGCCAAAGACAAATTTTAGAACTCAGGTAAATAGTTCCAGATCCTGTGACAAAGGCATCTGATCCCAGATACATGAGAAGCTGAAGCGGTAAAGCCATAGTTCAAGTTCAAGGCACAGGCAACTTATTGAGGCCACCCCATCTCAAAATAAAGGTTAAAAGAGGGTTATGGATGTAGCTCAATGGTAGAGTGGCTCCCTAGCATGAATGAAACCTAAGCTTAATCCTTAATACCATGAAGAATAGCATCTGAACTGCAAATCAAAGTTTAGAAGCCTTCTATTTAGGTTATTATGGTGAATATCTATTACAAACATGAAGCTCAGATTTATTACTAACTGGACCATCAGTTGTACAGTAGAACTGGTATGTATGGCCATGTCATCTTTGAAAAACTTGCAGAGCCTATCCAGAAGGAGATGAATGGTTTCATTCAGGTTGAATTCCATTGTGTGCACGTGCACGCACACACACACACACACACACACACACACACACACACACCTAGAATGGTCTACTCTAATGGTATTATAGATAATTTAAAGAGGCACCTCCTCAGGGTTTAAAGAATGTTCTTAACACAACTGTAAATTTGTGTTTTACTTAACTGTTTTGTCGTTTTTATTTCTCAGCATACTGAAAAGCATGGTAGAAGTTCCCTGGGCCTCTCTCTTACTCTTAGAGTCTTGGCCATCATGGTACCACTAGAGCATTATTGTCGTGCTACCACGTAGGTCTCTAGAAACCATTGCTCATTAGAAAGCTTTTCTGCAGACTCTCATAGGCCTGTTGCATATGGTAAGCCCTGACACAACACCAGGTCCTGGTGTCCTCACCCAGGAAAGGCTGTGACCCATCAGCACAAGGGAGATCCAAAGTCTGCTTTTAGAGAACTTTGCAGATCATCTGTGATGCCTCACTCAGCCTGGATAAGTTACCTAAGGGGAGATGATGAGGGCAATCTCAAACTTGCAAAGGGCACGGAGAGATGGCTTAGCCACTCAATGCTAGGCTTACAACCAAAATTGCAAAGGGAGACTTTAGGTTCTGTAAAATCATTATATCTTCAAGCCTTGATCCCTTCATCCATAAAATGAAGGAAATAACAGTCTAATGAAAATTAATAGAATATCATCAAAGGCTTTCAGATTTGTATATGTACTCACAAGATGTGACAGCAAAACCAGTCTCTGAAGGATAATTTATTTCCTGGCCCTCAGCTGGCCTCACCATCCACTCATCTTAAAGAAGCCAGCCTTCCAGTTTACATGTGACATTTCAAAGTGGCTTACAAATCTTGTACTCCCTGCATACCAAGGCCGTGTTCACATGTACCCCAGCTTCATTGCTATTTTAATGCCATGCCATTTTTAGTTGGCGAGGAACAGAGGTCCATTCTCTGCTCCCACTTTTGGGGATATCATGGGAGTGAAAGAGGTATACTCCAGCTATGGGTCGGTCCTATAGACCTTCCACAGGTTCTCTCACAGCCCAAGGACCTGGGCAGCTGGAGCTATTTACAAGCCAACCAGTGCTAAGTGCTTCCCTTTTTCTTCTTTCCCTTTTTATTCTTGCTTTTCAGAAGGTGGACAGAGTAAAATACTCTCCAGCAGAGGAAATAATATAAACTTAAAAGTCACTTGGAATGGAATGGTGAAATGATTTCACCACTTTCTTTCAGCAAATAATAATAATAATAATGGTGATAATAATAATGCCATATGAGGCCACCTCTGGGGATTCCATTACTGAGAAGCTGGAGGGAAACGCAATGGCTTCCAATGAACAGGTTTTCCCTTTAACTGGTTAGAGCACTTTGGGATGGAGAGATGAGAAAGACAGGTGCTAGACAATAGAATAAACCTAGCAGCATATCATTTGCATAATTTTGTATAAAAGTGCACTGACGTATGAAGTATACAGTGAGTGTATTGAATACTGAAAATGAAGAATCTTGGAACACAATCTATGTTGACTACCCAGTTCTGAAATAGCTGAGCATCTTATGAAATACCTCTTGCTTCTTTGTAGAAATGAGTGGCTCTCTCTCTCTCTCCCCTCCCCTCCTTTCCTCTCTTTTTCCCTCCCTCCCTCCCTCCCTCCCTAACCCATGCAGTGTGTATGTGTGCGTGCAGGTGCGTGCATATGTGTGTGTGTTCATGTGCACTCATATACAATCTTTAGAAAACACACTTTTTATACTATTGTTCTAGGTAATTCTCCAAAATGAATGCTCTATACAAACTGGCCATGGGAGTGGGGCTGGAGGGAACAGGGGAATGCTTGCGTCTCTTTCTGACACTGTGTATGTAGTAGCCCCTTTGCCATTCTTGCATGATTAAAGGTTGTCTGGAGGGCTACAACAGTGTATAGAGCAAAGATTATAAACAACCATTTTTGCAGGCCAAATTGCTTCCTAAATGAGAGAGCAGAAGATTTAAGGGTGAACATAACTGTCTATTTGAGCGGCATCCAAAGATTTCTGCTGTGTGGGAAACAAAACTCTGACTTCCTTCTGACAAGTATTCCTTAACAGGCCTTCCCAGATACCTGAAACCCATCCTAACACACTCAGGCCCTCCACTGACCACCACCTTGCCAGCGTGGTGTGGCCCAGTCTCCAGGCTGCTCACCAGTCCGCAGGCCTATGGGGTGAGTGAATGATTGCACGAGGCAAACCTGGTGAATATTGATGAGCTAGAGACCTCAGGGCTCTTACTCCCTAGCTGGAGAAGGAGGCAGTTTTTAAATTTACTGTACCGAGAAGTGTTTCTTCTTCTCTGTTCCATTGTTGCTGAGGTTGGCTTATTCTTCTTTGTAAAAAGGCATTTTTTTTATTGTTGCCAATATCTTTAACCATAAAATGAACTTAGAAAATGTAAAAGCGATGTGTTCTCACAAACTGCTGTGTTTTGAAGTTTTGGATATTAGGTCTGTGCTTTATAGCTCAGGGGAGTAGAATAAGAAAAATCCTGAGAAGCAATTAAAGTCATTACCAGCAGATCAGAGTGTCAGGCAACTGGAGAAGAGCAGAGTGTAGGAGCTGACAGCGGCCTAAGGTGCCATCAGCAGGCACTCCCCTGCAAAAAGAGACTCTTCTTCTCAGATGTGCTCAGCAGCTGGGGGCTTCCTGGAGGAATGTGACAGAAATAACCCTCACACAACAGATCTGATTTAAATAGCTCTCAGATGCCCCTAGAGTAAGCTAAAGGTGGGAACCCTGTCCTAAGGTGACCCTCACTGTGCAGTGATTTGGTGTCATCTTCTCTAATCAGTAGGAGAGCTTCAGGGGAACCTCTAGATGAGGTGACCATTACTGGTCAGGTCTATACATTTCTGATGTTATTCAATCTACCAGGGTCAGTGCCAGTCAATTCTAGTCTTATGACTGACACATGTCTCAAGAAATGTGCCGAAAACCCATTTACAGTAAAATACGACATATTCAGCTCCAAGCGTTTTCGGGAAGGCAGGTGCCTTTCAAACCCAGCATAAAACTTCTCTACAGGATTTGGTGAAGGTTTGACTCTGATCAACCTTCCTGGGTGCCAGTGAGCAGAATCTACCAAATCCCATTCTCTCCCTCTCAGCCCAAGGAGATAGGTCACAGGCCTCTGCTGACCTTGGGCTAGGAGAGTCTTGGAGGCTGTGTAGAAAGCCAAGTTTTTAGTGCTGACTCAGCAAATGCTGCGCTGCATGCAAGCATAGATGGATCATAGTAAAATTTGCCATTAAATCAAAGAAAAGGGAATCTCCAGCCAAAAAGAGATGGCTCAGTTAGTCAAGTACTTGCCATGCAGACATGAAGACCTGCATTTGGAAACCCAGCCCCTGGCATGTACCTACAATACCAGCCCTGAAGAAATAGAGACAGGTGGCTCCCTAGAGCTCACTAGCCAGCTAGTCTCACCAAATGGTGAGCTCCGGGTTTAGTAAGAGAATCCCTCTCCAAAAAGAAAGAGGAATACAAGAGAGAGAGAGAGAGAGAGAGAGAGAGAGAGAGAGAGAGAGAGAGAGAGAGAGAGAGAGAGGAGAAAATCATTCAAATCAGCTGAGGTCAACCTCTGGCCTTCACCTGCATGTATGTCTGTGTGCCATATACACAAAACATTCCCTTTTCTTACATCATGGGGATGCTACTGTTTCCTGCCCTCATCACAAAGTGACCTGTCTCTCTATCTGTCCTAACAAACCAGGAACAACTGAAAGAGGATGACGTGGAATGTATCGTCAACCAAGATGAACTGGCCATGAATTACCAGGAGCAGAGCCCTTCACCCAGCAGTCCCACCACCAAGCTAGCTCTGGACCAGAAGTCTTCAGGCCAGACTCCAGGCAAGGAGAATATCTACGAGGGAGATCTCGGCCTGGGAGGCTATGATCTCAAACTGGAGCAGACTCGGGGTCAACCCCAGATGGACTAATTGGTATGATGAGTGCAGACTTAATCACATGTAACACAAGACCACTGAGGAATGCCAACAGCCAAGGAGGTGGTGCAGAGAGAGACAGAAAGAGTATTAAGAACATGAATTGGACAGAATCAAACCTTATCACATGTATCCTCCCGTGCCTTCAGAAATGAGAATTCATTATCTTCCCTCTGTATTATGCAACCTCATTTAATTATCTGACAGCCATTTTTACTGCTGAATTAGGGGCCAGGAGAGTCAGGTCCTAGCTGCCATTGGGATGAACCATATGTGCTGTGTCTGCAGGGGGCCCCTTCTGTTCCTCAGACAGCTCTCCAGGCCCTTCATGTGGATTTTGGATTCAATTCCATTAATTATGGAACATTAATAACATGAAGAAGAAGAAGAAAAAAAACTCCTGAGCATAAATGATAAGCCTTATCTCTCAACTTGACTCCACTTGTTCGGACCATAGGGCTAAATGCAGAAACCAGTGTGTGTTCAGTACCCACTCTTGATGGCTTTGGAGAATTCACATGAATTGGGGGCCTTGTTGTCCTTGCTGGCGCTCTCTCCATGCAGTTCTTCCCACTCCTCCAAGGAGCTGCTTGCCCACGGGTGTGTGCATGTTAAGTGTAGGCTCTTGCCAGCTTAAGGGGACTCTCTCCAGGGAAAGCTGGTCTCTTTCCCACATTCTGTGTTTTATTCAAATGGTGAGCCTCTCTTCCTTGTGTGCACTGGGACAACTTCCTGACAGGTTCCCTCTGCATGCTGGGAAGTCATGTTTTGCAGCATGACCCTTCCACATGGGGTTGGAGGATTGTGCAGGAGCCCTCACCTTTTCCACCAATATCTGTAACTGATTGGCAATAGAGGGGCAAAAAGAACAGAGCTAATGACATTTAGGCCACACTGAGGCACCAAGGACAAGCACCAGTCAGGATCTCCCCCATTCCCAGAGTGGCCAGTGGCTGCATTGAAGAGACCAACATCATAGCTTTTAATTCAGCTGCATGACTCGTGCCTTTGAAGCCATAAGATACCTCAAGCCTAGCTTCTCTTGATGTGCAGATGTTCTATTAGGCTCCAAAGAGCAGGCTTCAGACTTGGGAGCCCAAGATGTAATGGGTTTACTTTTGAGGGAGATGAAGAACGATTTCTTTCTCAGGCCCAAAGGCTAAAACTAATGCATGCTTCACTGAGTGCTTCTTAGGCCTTAGGCCTGTGAGATCAGGTACCTTGCCTGCGTGTCTGTTTTTCTTGCTTCCAAATAGTAGAAACTGGGAGAAACTTTTATATTCAACTGAGTAAAATCTTGTCATGTCAGGTAAATATGGCAAGGAGAGAGGTTTTCTAATGTGACATCATCCTAATAAACTTTCTTATGGAGTATGATTGCATTGGCTATAGCTTCATTTCAAGGCACCCCCTCTGACCACGCTAACTGAGAGCATTACACTCTTGTCTGGGTGCAACTGGTATGAAATGCTACCATAAGGGGGATGCATGGGTCCTCAGACTCCCAAACAGCCAAAGGGGCCTGGCGCAACAAGCCACTGAAGAAATAAAGAAATCTGGGAGGATGTCTCAGACAAGGGACGTTGAGTCAAGCAAGGGGGCACAACCTCCCTTCATCCTCCCAGGCAGGGGTGACCAGACTTTAGGAAGTGCTACAAAAATGGAGGAAACACTAAAAGATTGGAAGAAGACCATAAGATGGCGCGGGGGGTGGGGGGGGTTAGGGGGAGCACATGCATCTCATTTCTGCCCACATCAAGTAGAAGGAAGGGGTGATTGCTTTGTGTCTAAAAAAGCACACAATAGAAAAAGAAAAGAAGCCTAAAAAGTCAAACGGTCGTGTAAAAAGAACAAGAAGAAAGAAGAGGAATTTGGCCTACCAGATGAAACAAAGTAATGTGTGTGGAGGGATGGGGGCTGAACCATCGGAGCCAACACTGAATCAAAAAGAATGAGTTAGAATAAAACTAGCCTCTGCCTCCCAGCTGGCTTCTTGCTGAGAGACAAACTCTCTTTCCAACCTACTGTCAGGAATTACTCCTGACGAGGACAGGGAATATACCGGGCTGATCCCTGGGGTAGGCTCTGGATCACAGGCCCCTCCGATATATAGGACAGTGTTCCCATCTTGCTATGTGGCTACCACCCTTTCACCCTCTAAATCAGTCCAAGACTAGTGCCCAATTAGCAATTCATAAAGCCACGCCCCGTTATGCTATCGCTGTGAAGAATGATGAATCGTGATCTTAAGCAATGCCCTGCGCTTTGATTAGCGGCCTCACAACTGTGAAATTCAAACCTATTATTTACTGCCAGTTTCTAATGAATAATAAAGGCACAAGTGCTTTATTCAAGCCACTAATATTCTTATTCAGTATTAGAGCTTTAAACAGGGTTCTCATTAATTAGATGACTGGGTCTTCCTTGAACTTGTTAACATGGGTACATCACACACATGCATATTCACACACACAGAGGTTGATTCAATATCAGGGCCCCATCTAGAGCCTCTATGGTGCTTTCCATAATACTTGGGTATGTCTGAGCATGTTTGAAACCCAGTATCAAATGCTAGTAAGGTGGTTTTTTTTTTCATTGTGAAATTTCTCAAAATTTCTTAGAGACCAATCTAACAATATAAATCAAAGCTGAAGTTTTAAGTACTCTAATGTCATGTGCAGAGCTGTGTTTTTACAGTGAAAAGAGAATAAAGGAAAATTTTCAATGTAGCCACATTTTGGAAGAGGTACAAAGATACCTGGTAGATCCCAAGTCCAACTTGGAATCTTAAATGAGAGTTGAATTTAAATAGAAGGCAAGAAACCTTCTATTTAAAGGAAGAACCAAGCTGTCTGGCCAAGGTACAATTCTGCCCACCATAGTCTCTGCTCCAGTCTCTCCTATAAGGCTGTCCCAAAAGTTGTAAATCCATCTCCAAGAGACAGATTAGATTCCTCCTCTGGTGGACAAACCCCTCCTCTGATTGTCACCAGGGCTTCTGGACTTTCTTCTCCCAGCAGGAAATTCCTGGGGAATATTGAGTTTGTTGGTGCAAATTGCTTGAATAGTATACTAGCCAAAGCGAGGGACATAAGTGTCTCTTTCTTCATGTCTGCCAGCTGCTTACATTTTCCCACTCTTTGTGTTTGTTGATTGTTATTTGTTTTGTTTTGATTTGGTTTGGTTTTTGAGACAGGGCCTTTCTACATAGCCCTGGTTATCCTAGAGCTCCTGTAGACCAAACTGGCCTTGAACGCACAGAGATCAGCCAGTCTGTGTTTTAACAACTCAGTGAAATATAACTGCATCTTAAACAAATAGAAGCAGAATACAAGTGGGAGCCAAGGTTGGAGCACATTCAGTTAGTATCCAGTATACAAGAGCAATGTCTACATAGCCTCTTGGCTTTAGTGACTTCTGGAAAAAACTCTATCATGTTGGTTTGAGACAAAAATCTCACTATGACACACAGGCTGGTCACAAACTCCTGGTATCTTCAACTTTTCAACTACTGAGACTCCAAGGAAGCACTACTGTGTTCATTATGGCTCTGAAAATCCCCCTTTCTTTGTCTAGGAACAATGTTCCCTAAAGATATCACTAAATAAACCTCAAAGAGTTTGTTCTCTCCCGTGTCTCATTGCCAAGGTAAGAGTTATAGATGTTTGGTCTGAGTTGAGCCTGCATTGGGAGGTGTAGTTTTTGAGTAGATTTGGTCCCCATAGACTCATGAGTTTAAATGTTTGGCCCACAGTGACACTATTAGTTTTTGTTGGAATAGGTGGAGTCTTATTGGAGGAAGTGTGTCACTGTGGGCTTTGAAGTCCTACGCTCAAGCTCCACTCAGTGCAGGAGAAACCCTCCTCCTGTCTGCCTGCCTTCAGATCAAGATATAGAACTCTCAGCTCCTTCTCCAGAATCATGTATGCCTGGATTTTGTCATACTTCCTGCCATGATGATAATGGGCCAAACCTCTGAAACTGTTAGCCAGCCCAGTTAAATGTTGTCCTTTATAAAAGTTGCCTTGATCGTGGTGCTTTTCACAGCAATGAAACCCTAAGTAAGATAGAAGAGTAAGTGGCAGGTGGCAGGGAGTTAGTGCCATGAACCTTTTATGGTGGATTTTAAGCAGCTAAGAAGGCTAGAAGGAATAGCTTGTAGGTCAAGCATTTCTAGAGACCATTCTTTTTCTTCTACTCTCATTTCTTCATCCTAGCATCTCAAAACTATCATCCAGGTCCCTTTGTCAGATGCTATACTTCTGCAGAATGTTCATAGACAACAGTTTCAATATGCTTAACAGACACACAGCTATGAAGAATAAATACTATTGAATAATGCTAACAGATAATAGTTACAAAGCTACACAAAAGACACAACCAATCGGAGTAGGACTGGTTTCTATATACAAATGCCCAATGCCTTATCATTTTTAGAAGGCTTATATAGTAGAATAGGCACATGTACACATAAAAGATCCCAGAATAACAAGAATCATTACTGAACAATATAGAACGCCTGAATATTTTCAGTTAACTTATACTTTTAAAACTAAAGTTAGTTAGACTCTTTGGTTTAGTAGGATAAGACTACAGGATTGACAATCAAGATTTTAGATCTCTTACATAGTCAAGGGACTGCTCCAATTACTCAGAAAGGTTATATACAACTTGACCTCATATGAACAGTCACACAACAAAGCAGAGATACAGACCAGAGTTTCAAATAACAAAATTATACAAATGTAAGGTTTTCCATTTCACTGTACTGAAGATGACACCTTTATTCTGGATCTGTGAGAGATTACACATATCAAAAGCATTTATTAAAACAAATTGATCGTAAACCTAAGTAATAAGTCATCCATGTCATAAAGGATATATCTGATATAGACTGAGTTCCAACCTACAGAACAACAAAGCTCAGGTCAGAATACAGGCTGGGTGCCATGAGGAAACCAAGAGAAATGACTGACTCTTAGAAACTGGACTCAGTCAATCTTCACTTTCGTCCCTTTTGAGTTCTACATGCTGTTGACTTAGAATTATTTACTCAAAATAATAATTATGACTCTTATGAAATAATTCAATACAAAACAATAAGCTACCATAAGGAATGGAGTGAAAAGCCAAGAACATTGCCATTTTTGCCACCATCTTTGGGAGTCCTTAAGAGTATGAGCTTCAGCACCCAGAGTACCAAGCACTGACTCATTCAGCACCTACAGGTACCACACTTCCAAAGCTCTATGCCTCACTGGCTACTAAAATTGTCCCTACCTCTCAAATAATTAGCACTTTTGAGAAGAGCAGTTTCGTATCAGATAGCAAAATATAGGAGGAAGAGACTGGAACAGTGTGCTGCTAACCCAGAAACAAGGAACAAGATCAGGAAAATCCAGCACAAGGTCCAGAAACAGACCTGTGAATATATTTAGAAAGCTAGTTTATAAAACACGGCATTTCAATTGGGGTTAGGGATATGTGGACTAATTGATTTTTCAATTTAGAAAATGAAAGAAAGTTGAATACTCATGTCTAACGCATGTAAAAACTAAATCCCAGGTGATTGAAATAACTAAACACAAAAAGCATAACAACAGGAAATTTAAATGTAAATAAACTTCAAAACACGCCATGTAGTCTTCCTGAGACAGAAACTAAAAACAAATACAAATATGATTTAAAGATTTGAAACTTCCTATGTTAAAAAAAAAAAACACAATAAACCAAATTGGAAAACAAGAAACAAACTAGGAGAAAAAAAATATATATATACACATAGATAGATAGATAGATAGATAGATAGATAGATAGATAGATAGATAGATAGATAGATAGATAGAGAGAGATAAGAGAGAGAGATGAGAGAGATGAGAGAGAGAGGGGGGGAGAGATAGGTTATTTTCCAGAATATACAAATAATTCTTAGAAATACATTAATAACATTTAAAAAGACTTCCAGATTAAAAAGAAAAAGAAAACAGTGTCAAGGCTTATAGGATTAATGGTTGTGCACAGGAAATATACAAAACCATTCTTTAGTGTAACACTATCTGTTGCTGCAAACTGTTGGGGGAAATCATAAATACCCATCAATAGCAGAAGGGTTATCTAAACTATCCTCATTCTGCAAAACACTGCAAAAATCACATGCTACAGAGATTAGCCCATCTGCATGCACTCAGATGGAAATATTTCTAAAATATGATTGTTAGGATTTAAATATAAAATATTCCCCTAGGATTGTATATTGAAAGAAACCTTGTAGCCAGCTGGTGTTACTGTTTTGAGGAGGAAGAAAACATTAAGGGGTGAGGCCTATAGATAGAGGAAATAGTCACTTAGGGTATGTCTTTGTTCGTACCCAAGAAGTGAACAAATTTGCTCCTCCATGCCTTTTGTCTTAGGTAGCGTTTTAATTGCTATGAAGAGACACCATGACCATGACAACTTAGAAAGAAAAGCATTTAATTGTGGCTGCTTTACAGTTTCCACTGTTGTCATGGTGGGAAACATGGCAGAGTACAGGCAGGCATGGTACTGGAGAAGGAGCTGAGAGTTCTATATCTTGATGTGAAGGCAGCAAAAGGGGACTGCCACACTGGGTGTAGCTTGAGCATAGGAGACCTCAAGGCCCACCCCCACAGTGACACACTTCCTCCAACAAGGCCACACCTACTCCAACACTGCCACACCTCCTAGTAGTGCCACTTCCTATGGGCCAAGCACTCAAATATATGAGTCTGTGGAGGCCAAACCTATTCAAACCACCACACACTTGGGTCTTAATGTTTGGCCTCCTCAAGGCCCAGCAACAATGGGGCCATTCACCCTTATTCATGGCAGAAGCCCTGAGCCAAAATAAACCCCACTTCTTTTTAGAGTGTTTCTTCTCAGGTATTGATCACAGCAACAGAAAGCCTGAATGCCACAGTTTTGTTTGTGAAAAGCAGTCTGGAGAAGACTGAGAGAAATCCGAATTGCAAGCTACAAGGAATGAGGCTTTGGGGTTCATTTGTGGTGTTGTTTAATTTTTATAGTGATAATGTATTCATGATTTCCCTGTTTGTTAAAATAACTTTAGATGTTTAGGAAGATATGAGTAAAGTGGCATAGAACCTGTTGCTAGATTCTGTGTACGTAAAGGGGGAAACCATAAAAGCAGTGGGGCTTGCCCTGAGTGTGTCCTTGGCTTCACAGTAGGGAAGGGAAGGTGTGATCAAGAAAGACTCCAAAGCTGTTTTGTTTTGTTTTGATTTTTTTTTTGTTCTTGTTCTTGCTCTTGCTCTTGCTCTTGCTCTTGCTCTTGCTCTTGCTCTTGCTCTTGCTCTTGTTCTTGTTCTTGTTCTTGTTCTTGTTCTTGTTCTTGTTCTTGTTCTTATTCTTGTTCTTGTTCTTGTTCTTGTTTTTTGGTGAGGTCTTGAACAATGAGAGGCTTTCCAGATCTCTTGAGCCCTATCCCATGGATGATATGAAGAACTGAATTATTAGAAAACTCTGAAGGAATTTCATCACAAGGGGAGAGTGTAGGCAGAGACAGAGGGTAAGTAGCATCTAGAAAGTAATTCCACATGGTTACCACATGGGTTGCTATGTTTAAAAATGGGGAGAAATAGAGAAACAGGAGACCATGTAGAACAAACTAAAGAGGAGCCTAAACTTATGTGAACAGGGAATTAGTGAAATGCATCAGGTAGGGGAGACAATCACTTAGGCTGGGTGGAGATGCAGTACTAAGAAGGGTAGAGACAGTAACTGCCAGTCTCCACCCAGTGTAGATGTTATTTTACTAGCTGAGAAGTGAAGTGTATTAGCCACTTCTCTGTTGCTGTGATAAAATACCATGTCCAAGAGCAGCTTGTAGAAGGAAGAAAGTTTATTTTGGCTTATGGTTTCAAAGGGAGAGTCCATATTGGTGAGTGAGGCAAGGTAGGCGGTGGCTGGAGGAGGAAGCTGAGAGATCAATCATGTCTCTAAACATAAAGCAGAGACTGAATCAGAAGTGTGGGTAGACTATCAACTCTCAAAGTTCTTCCTCCAGCAAGCCTTCTCCTCCTGTTACCAGTTGTGACACATTTCTCATTCAAAGCATCTCTGATGATCAGGCAACTACAACAATGCCAGAAGGCATTGGTCTAGGTAAAGTTCAAAGGTAAAGTACACGTGGTGGTAACTGATAGAGTGCGGAAGGAAGGGAGACTACAGGACACCAAAATGACCCCCAGCCTAAGCCAATCATAATGACTCATGATTTTATTCTTTGGGAGGGAGCTGAGCAGAATAACACGTTCACAGAAAAGTCAGTCAGCCTGGTTCTGAGCAAGATGAAACTGAGGCTCCCATATAACATCTCTAGAGATATCAAGGAGCTGTTTAAGTGGATATAAATTTTGAGTAGGGGGCTACTTTTGGCATGGCACTGGCCCAGCACATACAAGGTATGGTTTTGAGTCCCAACTCTTCAGTAGTGATGATGATGATGATGACAATGATGATGATGATAAAATTATGGTAAAAGTTCTGGCCTGGAGATGTGGGTTTTGAGGAATAAGATGTGCATCCTGGGTTCATGGAGATGTTTCTCAGGTGCCATTTGACCCTTTATTTCTCTAACTCCCATAAAGAGGTTCTGATATGTTCTCTATGCAATTCTTTGATTATCTTCAAAAGATACCACAGATACCATGATTGAGGTGCACCTTGGGAGAAGTACAGACAAAACAGAAAAGGAAACAAGATGGGGAGCTGAGGCATGGCTGGACAAAGTATGCACCTGTGAAACACTCCCTAGAGAATCCTGTTCTGAGAATCCAAGAACTGACATTTGCATGGAATAGAGACTGAACACAGAGCCATGTTGATTACTGCTGTTACTATAGCTGTGGTCTCACACACCTGCTCTACCTCTTCCCAACTGTGACGGTTAGCCTGAATATATTAACACTTCCCTGGTACCTATTGATCTGACAAATGCTTTGCTCGAAATAAACCACCAGAAATAATTTGATTTCAGGTGGCAAAGCCAGCAGTGTCACTTCACTGTCCTATGTCAGTGGCATGGAAGCTTTCTTAATCTGATCATAATTTA
The DNA here is from genome assembly GCF_000001635.26 of Mus musculus. NCBI lineage: Eukaryota > Metazoa > Chordata > Mammalia > Rodentia > Muridae > Mus > Mus musculus. The sequence goes on from NC_000075.6 coordinate 95,238,163, forward strand.
GTCCTCAGGGACCCTAATGACCTTTCTCTTCCCCCAAGACGTCACACTGGTCTATTACATTGATGACATTTGGACCTAGTGAGCAAGAGGTAGCTATTATCCTGAACATAATGGCAAGACATTTGCCTGTCAGAAGCTTGGACATAAACTTGACAAAAATGCCAGGTCTGGGAACCTTAGAGAAATTGTCCAGTCTGGTAGCAAAGGCATGTCGAGCTATCTTCTTGACGATGAAGGTGAGCTGTTGCATCCGGCCCCTTCTGAGAGAGACCACAAAAAGGTGTAATGTATACTGGATGGAAACTGCAGAAGGAGTATATTTTTCATCTGCTGATCCAGCTCATTTACCAAGGTTGAATTATAAACCCCTCAAAAGATATGGCACCCATGAATGTGGCTTTACTTGATAATAGGATCTTTGCAGATGTAATCACATTAAGATGGGATCATAGAGTATTAGAGCAAGCCCTAATTCTAAAAACTAATGGCTTTAGATAGAAATAGAGACATGATAGCATATGACAGTAGAAACAGTAAATGGAGAGATGCCAGCTATAAACCAGTGAAAGCCAAGGATCGCTGCAACTTCCAGGAGCTAGGGGATAGATAGGTAGATAGATAGATAGATAGATAGATAGATAGATAGATAGATAGATAGATAGATAGATTGATAGATAGATGATGGTTTTCCTTCAAAGCTTACAGATGGAGACTATAACACCTTGAATGCAGATTCCTGGCCCCTGTACCTGCACAAGAATAAATATCTAACTTTTAAAGCAATCAGTGTATGGCAATTTATTACAACAGCCCTAGAAAAATCACATATCCAATCACCTGAAGAGCTGTGGGTTTGAGAAGAACTCTGAACAAGAGAAGGCTTTGCAGTTGATCCACGATACTGTACAAACTTTTCTGACACTTGGACTCTAAAATCCAGAAGATCTGGTAATATTGGCCATGGAAAGTCAGACAAATCACCATTCAGAGACTTAGGTTTTCCAAGCAAAGTTCTACTGTCCTTTGTAGACAACTGCACATGATTGAGAAATAATTTAGTCTGTTGTTGGACCCTAGTAGAGACAGATACTTATCCATGAGCCACCAAGATGACATGTGCCCCAAGCTGTTATCATGAACAGGATACTTTATAGCACACCATGGCGTGGTATGGAAATGCTATATAAAATAACCAGTTAGTTATTGGAGGTATATTTTAATTTATGTGAGGATCCATCCAAATGTATAGAATCCATTTCACTATCTACTTTCTCTTTCCCAGCCTGTACCCATAGCCTCACAAGAAGAGACATAAAAATGGCTACCTGAGGCAGGCCTGGTTTGCAGGTGTTCTTACATGCAGAACTCAATGTATGCAGAACTCAAATGTGGAAAACTGACACGCTATGGTTATTTTCTTCAGCATCTCTGAGGGACAGAGATACCAGTCAGTCCTCACAGTGAGCAGAATGCTTTGTTGCCCCTTTTGTTGAAATGAGAAGGAAGCAAAAGTAAATTTCTCTCTCTACTGCCATGGGCTATAGCAGGGTTTTTGCTAGATGGCTTAAAGTTAGAAATAGTGTGACTGGAAAGCTGGAGGTAAGAAGTCCGAGAAAGAGGAGTGTTCATAGGCACCTCTGTGTGTGTAAGGTCTGTGGTGGTGTTTGTGTTTCATGTGTATGCTCACAAATAACAATGACCTCAGCAGTGGTAGATTTTAATAGACAAATGAAAAGTGAAGGTCCCCCTACTATGTGGGGACCAGTGAGTCTCTTTGTCCAGGCACTGGTCTACCCAATGGCCTCATAAACAAAGCATTTATTGTGTCAGGGATGGGGATATGTGTAAGCTTAACAACATGGACTTTCCCCAAAGCCAACCTGTCCATAGCCACTGCTGAGTGCCAGGCTGCCAGCAGCAGAGACCAACACTGAGTCCTCAGTACAGCTCTATTTACCCAGGCAATCAAGCAGCCATCTGGTTGCAGATTGATTCCACTGAGCCATGGCCATTGTGGAAGAGATAGCTCTTTGAGCTTACTGGAACATATACTTGGATATTAATTTGAATTCTGTGACACACTACTTCTCCCTTGAAAAAGGTAAAATAAAGGCTCTCAAACTCCTATGTTATGTTGGTCTAGAGCAGTGTGTGAAATCTTCCAAATGCTGTGACCCTTTAATACAGTTCCTCATGCTCTGGTGACCCCCCCAACTACAAAAGTATTTCTGTTGCACTTCATAACTGTAATATCACTACTGTTATGAGTCATAATGTAAATATCTGATATGTAGGGTGGTCTTTGGTGACTCCTTTAAACAGGTCATGACCCACAGGTTGAGAACCACTGGTCTAGAGGTCAAAGGAAGAATGATTTCCACCCAGGGATCACAGTATCCTGCTTGGCCACTCTGGTCCTCAAAAACCTAAAGCATGAACAAAGAAAGATGTTGCTGTGTGATTTGTAGTCTAAACCTGTCTTCCAAGAAGGAATTGAACAATGATTGCATAGCAGAGCTAAAGAGTAGTGAGTCCAGACACTGCCAATTCCATAGATCTTGTCCGATGCTAACCATATCCTGTGATTCAAGTCAGTGGGGAAACTACAGTAACTCAATTAGGAAAGTCTTTTCATGGCCCAAAGTCACCAGGAGTGGAATCTTAGGTTTCTCTAGGGAACCTAAGAAACCATAGTTGAGTCAGAAGGAATGTGGGGAGCTAGAGGAGGGTAGGTGTAAATGCCAGTGACGACACGATGAGCTGCGGAAGTTAGGATTCAGCAGTCACGATTCTTTCTTTCCTATTCTGTTGTGAAATTTTATAGACACATGAAGCTAATACCTTTTTGTTTGTTTTTCTCTTACAATACTATCATCCGGAATAGGATAGATTGTTGGTCGTGAACTTCATGTCACAATGCTAAATTACAGGAAGACAAAGGAAAAGAAGAAAAATTATCCAAGGACTTCTCTCTTCTAAGGAAAGGGTTAACATGGTTTCTCTTGTGTGCAAGACAGCTGTAGCATCAGAAGGTCTTTTAGTTAGGGCTTCTACTGCTGCAATGAAACACCATGACCAAAAAGCAGGTTGGAGAGAAAAGGGTTCATTTGGCTTACGCTTCTATATTGCTGTTCATCATTGAAGGAAATCAGGATAGAAACTCGAACAGGACAGGAACCTGGAAGCAAGAGCTGATGAAGAGGCCATGGTGAGTTGCTACTGGCTGCCTTTCCTGGCTTGCTCAGCCTGCTTTCTTATAGAACCCAGGACCACTAACCCAAATGACATCACCCACAATGGGCTGGACTCTCTCCCATTGATTATTAATTAAGAAAATGGCCTACAGCTGGATCTCGTGGAGACATTTTCTCAGTGAGGCTCCCTTCCTCTCTAATGACTCAAGCTTGTATCAAGTCGACACAAAGCCAGCCAGTACAGAAAGAAATAGGACGTTGTTATTGTCTTTAGTGCAAAACTTAATTATTTAAGGAGTCATGAATGATCATTTTTATGTGTTGATCTGGCTATATTGTATCCCCCACTATTCAATAGAATACTAATCTAGTGTTTGCTAAGAAGGTATACTTCATAGATGGTTGCTGCCGGGCGTGGTGGCGCACGCCTTTAATCCCAGCACTCGGGAGGCAGAGGCAGGCGGATTTCTGAGTTTGAGGCCAGCCTGGTCTACAGTGAGTTCCAGGACAGCCAGAGCTATACAGAGAAACCCTGTCAAAAAAAAAAATATATAGATGGTTGCTATTCATAAATAGTTGACCTGAATTAGAGAAGGTTGTGCCAGATCATCATCTGGGTGGCCTTGATTCAATCCATTGAAGGTCTCAGGAATAGAACAGAAGTTTATACAGAGAAGTTTTACCTGAGGACAGTAATCTCCACATCCACCAGAAAGTTCCAGTGCCCTAGTGATGGCCTGCCCTCCAGACACCAGGCCTACTTAGAAAACGTCATCACTATCTTTCTCTTCCACCCTTCAGACTAGTCAGAAAGACATTGGTGGTAAGAAGAATGTCCACAAGAATAAATGAAGAACATAGGCATCTGATAGAATCAGATGTTTTCAAAGGGAGAACTTCAGATATTTCTCCCTATTTCTGAAAAACACACTCATGGTGTTGAGCTGGTCAATTTCATGCCCCATCTCTGTCTTCAGGATAGTTCAAGGAAAGCTGATGTTCATAAAGATGGCCCTGAAGCAGACTCTTGAAGCACATGTGAGACCAGCAAAGAAGCATTCAAGTGCATCCATTATGCATCGCAGGACAGTTGCTGGGTTCAACAATTATTTAAACCCCCACAATAGACTGCTGATAATCACAGTTAGGCATTGCCAGTATCAGAGTCATTCGTGGGATAAATATGGGTGAAGCAAAAAGAACAGCAGTAGAGACCAGAAAGCACACTAATTTGAAAACATAGCCTCCTGCTTCATCATCTCATCACACGGACTTCTTAAATTTAGCAGTGGGTGGGAAGAGAGCAGATCTCCCGCAGCCTGAGGTTGAGAAGCCTGGAGTAGCTAAGTACCCCACTATAGAGGTCAGCTTCTCTGCATATTAGCATCCTCCCCAACTCCTCTCCCCACAAAACAGAGTGATGCAGAGTGCCACAGCAAGGACCCAATGCCAGGATCAGACTCAAGTGCCTCCCACTTCCTAATGAGGCCCAAGCAATGCAAAACCATACTGGATACTCATCTATCCCATGACTGGTCTAAGGGGAAGCCTTAGTGAGTGGAAACCACCAAGTCACCCTTCTTGAAAGCCCATTTTCCACCTGCATCTAGCAGATGGCAGGCAGGGAAGCATGCCGATTAGGCAGAATTAAACTGAATTAAATGCTGGCTCCCTTTTACCTGGCACTGTCTCCTAAGTAAAGAAAGGAACAATGACAGCAGGAGAGGAAGGGAAGCAGAAATGGATGAGTCTTTGATATTGGCCTTGCTTTTCTCTACATGCTCTCTCATTTCATCCTTGGGACCCTGGCTATGTACACAGACCAAGGAGACAAGGGCCTAAGATCCCATGGGTGTCTGATGGTCAAAGAAAATTTTGAACACAGACTAATATAGCTCCGGAGCCCATAGGTATTTCTCTGCTATGCCAAGCTGCTGAGGGCATAGTTTGTATATGCCAAGAATCCTTCATGCACTAGCGTTGGACCAAACATTGGACAGATGCAACCCAGCAGTGTGAGGTTTATGGCTCTCAGACCACAGACAGGGTAAATGGCAGTGACAGAGTAGATGACAGTGGTCACGGGTACACTATGAGACCCCAGGGCCTAGATTAGTTAAACATTAGTGGGTACACCAAGTGACAGAAATCTAGCTGTACATCAGTCTAGCTGAAGAAAGGAAATTCTCTCTTGTATAACCTAGAAATCAGTGAACTAGCTTTGGTACAGGTAAGGACCCAAGCTGACTTCTCCTCTTTCTCTTTACTCCTCCGTCTTGACCTCATTCTCAGGAGACCCAATGCATGCCAGAGATGCCCATCAACAGTCATGTATTTTGATCATTCTTATGGCCTGTAACTCCTAAACCCTCAGAGTAGCTTTTCCAAATTACACTGGTGAAATCTGGGAAATGCAGTGCTTGGCCCTCTTGAGCCCCCCTGCTCACCTCTGGGCACTTATTGGGTCAGCTAGCCATTATTGCTTGCCCATCTTGTGGCGTCTCAAACACAAGTATTTACTGGAAAGCTCCTGACGAAAACAAACATTAAGTTCTTGGGTCATATCTTCCTAAATTAACCTGTATAGCCAACAGGAGATTATGGAGATAATAACTCATAATCACCAAGCATTTCAGCTTCTTCCAGGTGGTCTTGGTTCTTAATACTATGGGAAATCACTTGTCACATAAAGATAGCCCCATGGAGAAGTTTATGTGGTGTGGAAATTTGGCTGCTTGCCGATATCCAGGACAGTTCATCGGCAATATGAGTGAGCCAGCTCAGAAGGGATGCTCCTTGCAATGATCTCAGTCCCAGGTGACATTTGACTGTTGCCTTGAAAGCCCCTCAGCCAGAGCCACCTGATGAGGCTGTTCCAGAATTGCTGAGCCACAGAAGCTGTTGAAGAGTAAATGTCCTCTATTGTTACTGACTTTAAGGCTGCCTTCTTATGGGGTAGTCACAATGCAAAGTTCCTGGATGTACAAAAAGAACTCCATAGCCTCGAATCCTGATAAGAACTTCTTACAATAAAAACAAATCTTTTGGTTAGTGATAAAGACTCTAGAAGCCTTGCTATAGGCTTAGATTTTTTCAAAGTCTACTTTATTTAGGGTTCTTGGATGCTTCAACCTCCCTTCTAGTCCACCGACCAGAGGTAAGGGAGAAAGAAGGTTCTAGGAAAAGGAGGTTGTGGACCTGTTTAGAAGCCGTTCTTTGAGGGTGATTCCACTCTTCATTGTCAGGATCCCAGCAGTTCAATAGCAAACACCAAACATGAATCAGTAGCAGCAGCTTGATCCAGCAGAAGCAGCAAGAATCGGCTGGAGTTCTTTGATGCATTTCTCTCTACGAAGTGAAGACCAGTGAAGATCAGTAAAGAAAGAAGAACAGCCAGCGAAGCATTGCACGGTCAGTGAAGAACACAAGAGCATCCTCTCACTGTTTATGGGGTTCCATTTATGTTCTTTCCAAACATCACACGCCCTCTCAAGCATCCACTCCAGCAAAACACCACACACCCTCTCACGTGTCTGCTTCAGCAAAACATCCTCTCACAAGACAGCGTCCAGGAAAACATCACGTGACACAACTGAGTTTCCCAAGAAACCAGAAATGTCCACTTCACCTTCCTCTCCCCATCTTAGCATATCCTATCTGCTTTCCCCACCATCTGATCCTGAATTCAGAAATGGATGGCAGTTAGAGCACCAAGTGGCAGTAGCCACACACCTTCTGATCACGGTCACACAAGAGTTCCACCAGGGTTGAATGGAAAGAGAGACAGTATGAGCCCACTGCTAATTGCTAATAAGTGAACAGAGATAAGAAAATTGTTTCTGACTTCTAGAAGGTTCTCAGCTGGACTTAGGAATGAAGTGAAAACAGAAACATTCTTCCTGCAATCCATAGAAGCCCTAGGCTTAAGTGGAGCTGTAACAGGAAGGAGATCATGGTTCACTGTTAGGCCTACACTTTGGACCAACCAAGAAAACCTCTAAAACTAGTGATGCCTGCTTCCCCTGGAGCTTCAAAGTCAAGCCAGACTGTGGCCCAAATCCAGAGATACCTTTCAAAGCTCTCCGGGTGATTCTACTCTACAAGCAACATTGAGAACTAGGAGCTGACAGGGCCTTCCAGGAGGAAGAGGTGCCCACTGTTTGCAGAGAAAGCCACAGAGGCCTCCTTAGAGCAACTGGGAGTTAGCATCTGAAAATTTTCAAAACCAGATGGAGATAGGGAAGTGAAGAACCTGAGCAAACTATGCCAGTAGAGGTGTGGTCATGTGACCTAGGGATGTGGGGAGCATCCAAGAGAAAACCCACCACAGGTTGATGGAGATGTTGCCCAAGTTCCCGTTCTAATTCATAACCTCAGCTGAACTCCCGAACCACTGCCCTGATATAAAAGCTCCAATTGGACTCGAGCCCCGGGCTACCTTGCCAGCGGAGTCGCCTGACACCCACAAGGGCCCACACAGGATTCCCCACGGGATCCTAAGACCTCTGGTGAGTGGAACACAGCGCCGGCCCCAATCCAATTGCGCAGAACCTGAGACTGCGGTACATAGGGAAGCAGACTACCCAGGCCTGACCTGGGGCACAAGCCCCTTCCGCTCCACTCGAGCCCCGGGCTACCTTGCCAGCGGAGTCGCCTGACACCCGCAAGGGCCCACACAGGATTCCACACGTGATCCTAAGACCTCTAGTGAGTGGAACACAACTTCTGCCAGGAGTCTGGTTCGAACACCAGATATCTGGGTACCTGCCTTGCAAGAAGAGAGCTTGCCTGCAGAGAATACTCTGCCCACTGAAACTAAGGAGAGTGCTACCCTCCCAGGTCTGCTTATAGAGGCTAACAGAGTCACCTGAAGAACAAGCTCTTAACAGTGACAACTAAAACAGCTAGCTTCAGAGATTACCAGATGGCGAAAGGCAAACGTAAGAATCCTACTAACAGAAATCAAGACCACTCACCATCATCAGAACACAGCATTCCCACCCCACCTAGTCCTGGGCACCCCAACATAACCGAAAATCTAGACCCAGATTTAAAAACATTTCTCATGATGATGATAGAGGACATCAAGAAGGACTTTCATAAGTCACTTAAAGAATTACAGGAGAGCACTGCTAAAGAGTTACAGGCCCTTAAAGAAAAACAGGAAAACACAGCCAAACAGGTAGAAGTCCTTAAAGAAAAACAGGAAAACACATCCAAACAGGTAATGGAAATGAACAATACTAGAACTAAAAAGGGAAGTAGACACAGTAAAGAAAACCCAAAGCGAGGCAACGCTGGAGATAGAAACCTTAGGAAAGAGATCTGGAACCATAGATGCGAGCATCAGCAACAGAATACAAGAAATGGAAGAGAGAATCTCAGGTGCAGAAGATTCCATAGAGAACATCGACACAACAGTCAAAGAAAATACAAAATGCAAAAGGATCCTAACACAAAACATCCAGGAAATCCAGGACACAATGAGAAGACCAAACCTACGGATAATAGGAATTGATGAGAATGAAGATTTTCAACTTAAAGGGCCAGCTAATATCTTCAACAAAATAATAGAAGAAAACTTCTCAAACATAAAGAAAGAGATGCCCATGATCATACAAGAAGCCTACAGAACTCCAAATAGACTGGACCAGAAAAGAAATTCCTCCCGACACATAATAATCAGAACAACAAATGCACTAAATAAAGATAGAATATTAAAAGCAGTAAGGGAGAAAGGTCAAGTAACATATAAAGGAAGGCCTATCAGAATTACACCAGACTTTTCACCAGAGACTATGAAAGCCAGAAGAGCCTGGACAGATGTTACACAGACACTAAGAGAACACAAATGCCAGCCCAGGCTAATATACCCGGCCAAACTCTCTATTACCATAGATGGAGAAATCAAAGTATTCCACGACAAATCCAAATTCACACAATATCTTTCCACGAATCCAGCCCTTCAAAGGATAATAACAGAAAAGAAGCAATACAAGGACGGAAATCACGCCCTAGAACAAGCAAGAAAGTAATCACTCAACAAACCAAAAAGAAGACAGCCACAAGAACAGAATGCCAACTCTAACAACAAAAATAAAAGGAAGCAACAATTACTTTTCCTTAATATCTCTTAATATCAATGGACTCAATTCCCCAATAAAAAGACATAGACTAACAGACTGGCTACACAAACAGGACCCAACATTCTGCTGCTTACAGGAAACCCATCTCAGGGAAAAAGACAGACACTACCTCAGAGTGAAAGGCTGGAAAACAATTTTCCAAGCAAATGGTCTGAAGAAACAAGCTGGAGTAGCCATTCTAATATCGGATAAAATCGACTTCCAACCCAAAGTTATCAAAAAAGACAAGGAGGGACACTTCATACTCATCAAAGGTAAAATCCTCCAAGAGGAACTCTCAATTCTGAATATCTACGCTCCAAATGCAAGGGCAGCCACATTCATTAAAGACACTTTAGTAAAGCTCAAAGCACACATTGCACCTCACACAATAATAGTTGGAGACTTCAACACACCACTTTCATCAAGGGACAGATCGTGGAAACAGAAACTAAACAGGGACACAGTGAAACTAACAGAAGTTATGAAACAAATGGACCTGACAGATATCTACAGAATATTTTATCCTAAAACAAAAGGATATACCTTCTTCTCAGCACCTCACGGGACCTTCTCCAAAATTGACCATATAATTGGTCACAAAACAGGCCTCAACAGATACAAAAATATTGAAATCGTCCCATGCATCCTATCAGACCACCATGGCCTAAGACTGATCTTCAATAACAACATAAATAATGGAAAGCCAACATTCACGTGGAAACTGAACAACACTCTTTTCAATGATACCTTGGTCAAGGAAGGAATAAAGAAAGAAATTAAAGACTTTCTAGAGTTTAATGAAAATGAAGCCACAACGTACCCAAACCTTTGGGACACAATGAAAGCATTTCTAAGAGGGAAACTCATAGCTCTGAGTGCCTCCAAGAAGAAACGGGAGAGAGCACATACTAGCAGCTTGACAACACATCTAAAAGCTCTAGAAAAAAAGGAAGCAAATTCACCCAAGAGGAGTAGACGGCAGGAAATAATTAAACTCAGGGGTGAAATCAACCAAGTGGAAACAAGAAGAACTATTAAAGAATTAACCAAACGAGGAGTTGGTTCTTTGAGAAAATCAACAAGATAGATAAACCCTTAGCTAGACTCACTAGAGGGCACAGGGAAAAAATCCTAGTTAACAAAATCAGAAAAGAAAAGGGAGACATAACAACAGATCCTTAAGAAATTCAAAACACCATCAGATCCTTCTACAAAAGGTTATACTCAACAAAACTGGAAAACCTGGACGAAATGGACAAATTTCTGGACAGATACCAGGTACCAAAGTTGAGTCAGGATCAAGTTGACCATCTAAACAGTCCCATATCACCTAAAGAAATAGAAGCAGTTATTAATAGTCTCCCAACCAAAAAAAGCCCAGGACCAGACGGGTTTAGTGCAGAGTTCTATCAGACCTTCAAAGAAGATCTAATTCCAGTTCTGCACAAACTATTTCACAAAATAGAAGTAGAAGGTACTCTACCCAACTCATTTTATGAAGCCACTATTACTCTGATACCTAAACCACAGAAAGACCCAACAAAGATAGAGAACTTCAGACCAATTTCTCTTATGAATATCGATGCAAAAATCCTCAATAAAATTCTTACTAACCGAATCCAAGAACACATTAAAGCAATCATCCATCCTGACCAAGTAGGTTTTATTCCAGGAATGCAGGGATGGTTTGATATACGAAAATCCATCAATGTAATCCATTATATAAACAAACTCAAAGACAAAACCCACATGATCATCTCGTTAGATGCAGAAAAAGCATTTGACAAGATTCAACACCCATTCATGATAAAAGTTTTGGAAAGATCAGGAATTCAAGGCCCATACCTAAACATGATAAAAGCAATCTACAGCAAACCAGTAGCCAACATCAAAGTAAATGGAGAGAAGCTGGAAGCAATCCCACTAAAATCAGGGACTAGACAAGGCTGCCCACTTTCTCCCTACCTTTTCAACATAGTACTTGAAGTATTAGCCAGAGCAATTCGACAACAAAAGGAGATCAAGGGGATACAAATTGGAAAAGAGGAAGTCAAAATATCACTTTTTGCAGATGATATGATAGTATATATAAGTGACCCTAAAAATTCTACCAGAGAACTCCTAAACCTGATAAACAGCTTCGGTGAAGTAGCTGGATATAAAATAAACTCAAACAAGTCAATGGCCTTTCTCTATACAAAGAATAAACAGGCTGAGAAAGAAATTAGGGAAACAACACCCTTCTCAATAGTCACAAATAATATAAAATATCTTGGCGTGACGCTAACTAAGGAGGTGAAAGATCTGTATGATAAAAACTTCAAATCTCTGAAGAAAGAAATTAAAGAAGATCTCAGAAGATGGAAAGATTTCCAATGTTCATAGATTGGCAGGATAAACATTGTAAAAATGGCTATCTTGCCAAAAGCAATCTACAGATTCAATGCAATCCCCATCAAAATTCCAACTCAATTCTTCAATGAATTAGAAGGAGCAATTTGCAAATTCATCTGGAATAACAAAAAACCTAGGATTGCAAAAACTCTTCTCAAAGATAAAAGAACCTCTGGTGGAATCACCATGCCTGACCTAAAGCTTTACTACAGAGCAATTGTGATAAAAACTGCATGGTACTGGTATCGAGACAGACAAGTAGACCAATGGAATAGAATTGAAGACCCAGAAATGAACCCACACACCTATGATCACTTGATCTTCGACAAGGGAGCTAAAACCATCCAGTGGAAGAAAGACAGCATTTTCAACAATGGGTGCTGGCACAACTGGTTGTTATCATGTAGAAGAATGCGAATCGATCCATACTTATCTCCTTGTACTAAGGTCAAATCTAAGTGGATCAAGGAACTTCACATAAAACCAGAGACACTGAAACTTATAGAGGAGAAAGTGGGAGAAAGCCTTGAAGATATGGGCACAGGGGAAAAATTCCTGAACAGAACAGCAATGGCTTGTGCTGTCAGATCGAGAATTGACAAATGGGACCTAATGAAACTCCAAAGTTTCTACAAGGCAAAAGACACCGTCAATAAGACAAAAAGACCACCAACAGATTGGGAAAGGATCTTTACCTATCCTAAATCAGATAGGGGACTAATATCCAACATATATAAAGAACTCAAGAAGGTGACTTCAGAAAATCGAATAATCCCATTAAAAAATGGGGCTCAGAACTGAACAAAGAATTCTCACCTGAGGAATACCGAATGGCAGAGAAGCACCTGAAAAAATGTTCAACATCCTTAATCATCAGGGAAATGCAAATCAAAACAACCCTGAGATTCCACCTCACACCAGTCAGAATGGCTAAGATCAAAAATTCAGGTGACAGCAGATGCTGGCGTGGATGTGGAGAAAGAGGAACACTCCTCCATTGTTGGTGGGATTGTAGGCTTGTACAACCACTCTGGAAATCAGTCTGGCGGTTCCTCAGAAAATTGGACATAGTACTACCGGAGGATCCAGCAATACCTCTCCTGGGCATATATCCAGAAGATGCCCCAACTGGTAAGAAGGACACATGCTCCATTATCTTCATAGCAGCCTTATTTATAATAGCCAGAAGCTGGAAAGAACCCAGATGCCCCTCAACAGAGGAATGGATACAGAAAATGTGGTACATCTACACAATGGAGTACTACTCAGCTATTAAAAAGAATGAATTTATGAAATTCCTAGCCAAATGGATGGACCTGGAGGGCATCATCCTGAGTGAGGTAACACATTCACAAAGGAACTCACACAATATGTACTCACTGATAAGTGGATATTAGCCCCAAACCCAGGATTCCCAAGATATAAGATACAATTTGCTAAACACATGAAACTCAAGAAGAATGAAGACTGAAGTGTGGACACTATGCCCCTCCTTAGAATTGGGAACAAAACACCCAAGAAAGGAGTTACAAAGACAAAGTTTGGAGCTGAGATGAAAGGATGGACCATGTAGAGACTGCCATATCCAGGGATCCACCCCATAATCAGCATCCAAACGCTGACACCATTGCACACACTAGCAAGATTTTATCGAAAGGACCCAGATGTAGCTGTCTCTTGTGAGACTATGCCGGGGCCTAGCAAACACAGAAGTGGATGCTCACAGTCAGCTAATGGATGGATCACAGGGCTCCCAATGGAGGAGCTAGAGAAAGAACCCAAGGAGCTAAAGGGATCTGCAACCCTATAGGTGGAACAACATTATGAACTAACCAGTACCCCGGAGCTCTTGACTCTAGCTGCATATGTATCAAAAGATGGCCTAGTCGGCCATCACTGGAAAGAGAGGCCCATTGGACAGGCAAACTTTATATGCCCCAGTACAGGGTAACGCCAGGGCCAAAAATTGGGAGTGGGTGGGTAGGGGAGTGGGGATGGGTGGGTATGGGGGACTTTTGGTATAGCATTGGAAATGTAAATGAGCTAAATACCTAATAAAAAAAATGGGAAAAAAAAAAAGCTCCAATTGACAAAACCTGTGAATCATCAACTTCTAAAATCCCTGGCATGCAACACATTTGGGATATCCTTTTAGGGAGCCACAGCTGCTGCCCAAACAAAAGAGGAAAGAAAAATAACTGCTCCCTTCCGAGGCCCCATGACCAAGCAACAATGTCATCCGACATACCACTCCAAACTGTCGCCTTTCATTAAAACCAGACACAAAGCTGAAAACTGCATCCAAATTTGATGCAACTCTGGCTCGGTCCACCTTGGATGTATGTTTTCTGAGTGTACTCATTCTCCTCTCAGTTCCTCAGTGAGAACTGACTGCCCCAACTCTCAGGGAACAGTCCATACCATGTGCAAGTGGAAAGACAATTATTGATCTGATAAGATTTGCCCATTCTAAGTGCCTTAGTTAAGGATTTACTTCTATGAACAGACATCATGATCAAAGCAACTCTTATAAAGGACAACATTTAGTTGGGGCTGGCTTACAGCGTCAGCAGTTCAGTCCAGTATCATCAAGGCAGGAACATGGCAGCATCCAGGCAGGCATGGTACAGGAGGAGCTGAGAATTCTACACAGTCATCTAAAGGCTGCTGGTGGAAGACTCGCTTCCAGGCCGCCTTTAGAGGTGAGGGTCTCAAGCCCATGCCCAGAGTGACACACCTATTTCAACAAGGCCACACCTCCTAATAGTGCCACTCCCTGGACCGAACATATACAAATCATCACACTAAGTATTTCTTTCCTTCCCTCAAAGGCCTGTTTTTGCTCTTTCTAATGTGAACAAGTGAACCACTTACGTTAGTCCAAAGGGATGTACGGACGAGGGCTTCTTAAATTTTAATATGCATTTGGATACACTAAGGATCTTATTAAAATCAGGCAGGAAATAGATGACACCTGAGGGTTTGCATTCCTGGAGCGTTCCCTGGTGATACTTCCAGTGACCAAATACCAGAGCAATGTTCGTCAGGCTTGGGACTTCCTTTTCTATAAGCAGTCTGGAAGTTTCAGGGCTAAAGCAACCAATTTAATCACATTACCCATTTAAAGTGTATCAACTGAGATTTTCACAGTAATTCTTGTATTTTTAAAGTGTGTCCACATGTGATAAAGACAGATTTATGTTCACACCAATCTGGTCAATATAGGGCAAAGTTGGTTCTATATTTCACCTTATTTGGGTGTCAACAGTTTACTTAACAAACATCCACTTTAGTTGTTATTATTATATATTCACAACTCATAAGCCTGTATCAGTCACTCAACTGTAATTTTCCAGGACAGCAAAGCAGGCATGGAAGAAACAATGAAATCAGCAGAAATCTAACACGGCATCCTTCAAGGGGGCAATGGAAACTCCCTAACAGCACAGGTCCTGATTCAGAGGCAGGGCATGGGAATCTACAGAGCTGATACAGTCACAGAGCAACCTACAGGAGAAGACCCTGAAATGGCCTTATCTGTTCACCTCTTGCTTCTGCAGGACTCACCCTGTAGGAGGCTTGCTAGTGGTGGACATGAAATTGAAACTTTCAAAACAGAAAGGAAATCCTAATAAGACCCTGGAATGTTTCCAGGACAAGTAAAAAATAGTTTCTAATACAAAAATCCATAAATCTGGCCCCCAATTGATGTAAACCCCTAAGCTACAAGAATGCTATTCAAACTATACACCTAGCAGCAAAAAGATAAGTCAAGCGATAGTATTTTCCTAAACCAGCTTAATTGAAAAGAATGAAATCATCAGGAATGGTAGCAGGCATCACTAAACCCAGCTCTGAGAGATGGAGGCAGAAAGATCATGGGTTTAAGATCAACTTAAGCTACACAGCAAGACCCTATCTCAAAAACCCAGAAGATGAGGCAAGAGAGATGGGATGATGGTAATGAGGAGGGAAAGAGTGAACCCTACGACATACTTCTCAAGGTGAAGAATGTTTGCTAGCTAATATTTTACTTTTCAGTGGGACAATGTTCTGGTTAGGCTTGATTGTCAACTTGATTAAACCTAGAATCATCTTAGAGACAATATCTAGGCATGTCTGTGGGCGAGTATCTTGATAGGGTTAATTGAATCAGGAAGACTTTCTCCCACTGTGTGTGGTGGCACCACCATCTGGGTTGGCATTATTGCCTGGCTTGGGATCCTGGACTCTATAAAGCAGGAGAAAGCAAGCTGAACACAGCATCCTGGTTTTCAGCTCCCTGGTATCAGATACAATCAGACCGGCTACCTCAAGCTCCTGACCACAGAACCCCACCACGCTGAAACATCATGGACTTTGCCATTGAGGACTGAGCCAAAAAAAACCCTTCCTCTCTCAAGCTGCTATTGTTGGAGTTTTTCACCACAGCAACAGGAAAGGCAGCTAAGACTGACAGTATTGTCACTGTGTACAGAATACAAAACAGCTCTTAGCTGATGTAAGAGATGGGATGAAACTGAAAGCTATCTTCTTATTTGTGAAATTCTTACCACAGCAAAGAATTTACATTTTGAAAATGCTTGTTCTGTGCCTGATGAAGCAGACAAGGGAAGGAGTGTTCGGGTCGGACTGACAAAATCCTGCTAGGACATCCTAGCTAGGGAAATAAGCCTGTTTACCCTCACATTGCTATAGCGGAGAGGGACCAAGATGATCATCAACACACTCACTCCCTGTCCTCTATTCAGTGAATATATAATGATGGTCTGTAATATGCCACACACCATTCTTACCTGTGTAAGCTTTACATTAGAACAAGAGACTGATGTATATTATGTGGTATATTACCAAGCCACACAGCCCATGGGGTTTATGAGTAGGGTAAAGGGGTTGAGAATATAGGCTGAGCAGTGACTTGGGAATTGGGACTTTACATAAAGGGTGTACCTCTAGGAGAAGATGGCATTTGAGTAAAGACTTGACAAGGATAAAGAGTAAGATAAGTCTGTACAGAGAGCCTTCCATGCTTCTCTGGAACCTTCAAGAACAGCAGAGAAACAAGACAAGCAAGGTAAGCAAGGAGAACTATAGAATACAGGGTCAGAGGGGAGGAGTCGGGCGAGGGGCAGTTCCAGTAGGCTGTTGTAAAGACTGGTTCCATTTCAATGAAATAAGAACTGACAGGAGCCAATCACAGGGGCCATAGGCAAACGACAAATATGACTTCTAAAGGAATCACTCTGGCACTTTGTGGATATAAACTCTAGACAAGTAATAAAGAATATTGATCCAATATTGCTGCGTAGCAATTTTAAAAGCCCGACCACACAAGCAGGGAGGGTCTCTCATTGTTTGGACATCTGTGTGGTATTTGGAGGTCTGTGGGACTAGACAGAGTTCTGCTGAGCCAATGTCCCTGGGTCTTCTCCTACTTCCTTTACATCCTTCAGTAGAACCAACTAACTAGACCTGGAACTAATTAATTTCTTTTTTTCTTCCCTCCTTTTTTTCTAACTTAGTTCATACAATGTGCTTGGATCTTCTTCACCTCTCCAGTTTCTCCCAGCTCTATCCCCA
This sequence comes from Mus musculus, assembly GCF_000001635.26. Classification (NCBI taxonomy): domain Eukaryota; kingdom Metazoa; phylum Chordata; class Mammalia; order Rodentia; family Muridae; genus Mus; species Mus musculus. The sequence continues at coordinate 95,255,459 of NC_000075.6, forward strand.
CTTCCCTACTCACCCAATTATGTGTTCTTTTATTAAAACCCAATTCTTTTATTAAAAAATTAAATCTTCTTTTATTAAATCCAATCTTTATTGCCCATATATCCTTGGACAGGTGACCTTCTACTGAGTTATGGTCAACCTATCAAGGGCTACATATACTCTTTAAAGAAACCAACTCTCTGTCTCCCAGCAGCTGTCAATTACCAATGTTCCTCCTGGTCTAGGGCTAGGGCATGGTGCACACCTCCACACTCCATGTTGGGGTTTGTAGACCTGGAATTTCCTTTCCATGGCAGGTGTGATCTTGATCTAACATTAGTGTTACACATTGAAAAAATACCATAGTCCTTGTGGTTTTGTTTACATGTTTGTTTTGGAATTTTAGCATGCAATGCAGAGCATGCACAGCGAACATTCTGTATGTTCACTTCTGAAATGCTCTTAAGTATCAGGCATAGTAGGGCTCACTAGGATTTGTTTTTAGTAAAAGGCTTCTTTTTTTTTCTCCCTGACACTAACTGCCAGCAGAAGCCATCTTCATAACTCATCGTTCCAACTCAGTTCCTCGAGTTACATATCACAGCAATGTGTTCAGTTCCTGAACAGCTTGACTCTATCTCCCCAGAAGCTGAAATGCCATACTTCCAATGTTGCGGATAAGGCATCGGGATTTTTTTAAAAAGCAAATTGCCTGAAACTCCCGTCTCTGGAAGTGGCAATTTTCTAAGACAATTTTTTTTCTCTTCTGAGAGAGAAATACATGGTTTATTAATGGGCATACTTGAAAGCCACATCTAAATATTATGACAGATTTAGAAGAAACTTACAAATATAGCCAAATAGCAAACATCCATTTGTCATCGCCTTCTTTGGCATGTCCAGTTTTCCACCGTCTCACTAACCCCTATCTGGGCTGGTGGATGCAGAGAGTGAGATGATGGCCTGTAGTTCAGGTTCATCTTCTACCCAGATAGCCAGAACTTCCTGACCCATCTACTCACTGCCAAAGAGTTATAATAATTATGAGTTAATCCTTTGAAGTTCAGGAAGGATATTAATGAGAAGCAGTGATATATAAAGAAGCACAACTCTCCCCCACACTCCACCATGAGCCAGATATGGATGCCCTAGAATAGACCTTAGATTACAGATTGTCTCAGGACACAATAATACTCCATTATTATGATTTTCTGTGTGAGCTATGAAAAAAAAATAGCACTGAATCTTTTCTCCATGAAAGCCGTGGGGCACCGGTATACCAAATGCCTGGGTAGCTCACAGATTGCTCACATTTTGAGAAACAGGCCAAGAAGTGACAAGCAAATCCAGCCAGTCCCTTGCCTACCACAAATCAGGTGACACTGAGTCCCCGGTGACAGATAGCCTGGGATGACGTGCACGCAACAATCTGTCTGAAGGGGAACGCTTCCAATCATGTTCAGTCTGCAACACCCAGTTGTGCCGACAAGCCGAGCGAGCTATAAGAATAACGAAACAAGTACGGCCATGAAAACGGCGACCTGTCCACATTAAAAAGAGAAAAGACTCCCGACTCCATTTGGCACTCGAAGGAAATGACCTCTAGTTATCACACCGTTGCAGTGACAGCTCCTCCCTCTGACACCCACTGGACATGTGGAAATGGGGCAATTACTAGCTCGTTCTCTCCAGACAGCACTTCACAAGCACTGACAGAAGCCCTAACCTCAAGAAAGCTTGCGCTGAGGGGTACACTTCCCTCCCTCCTACGCAACTAGCCAATCTATGCATCTCCCACTCGGAGCTGATCTCCTCAAGGGCAGCTCGGTAGGTCAAGTTCAAGTGCTGAAAGCAGATAGCACAGATGAGTAAGACTGCAGAGACCCTCGATGGGGAGCAGGCTGAGCCTGAAGGCCTCAGAGCAAACATGGATGCTGTGAGAGGCAGGGCAACATTTTGATCGTGTGGCTTGTGATAAGGAGGTGTGTGCACACTGATGAATAACTCTGAAGCAGGTGAGAAAGAACAGTGAGCAGGGGGAAAGTACCAGAAGCTCTAATGCATCAGTCCCTGAAGGACAGGGCAGGACTACTATTTCAACGTGGTTTTCCATTCCATATAATCAAAGGAAAAAAATCACCACTAACCAGCTGAAATTGCAATTGGTCAAAATTGAGGAAGAAATATGGGGACTAAGCCAAGCAAAGCTGAGTTAGCACAGTCCCAGGAAGACAAGAGATGCTGGGCTGAATACCATCACCTGTGGCATTGACCCTAAGTCTTCATCTTAGTTATCGTTGTACTGTGAAGAAACACCAGGACCAGAACAAGTTTTATAAAAGAAAACATCTTGCTTACAGTTTGAGAGGGTTAGTCTATGATTGTCATGTCAGAAAGCGGACAGCCATGGCACTAGAGCAGTAGCTGAGAGCTTTACAGCCTGCTCCAAAGGCAACAAGCAAAGAGAGAGAAAGAAGACATTGGCCCTGGCATGGGCTCAAAGCCCAGCCCCATGATACACCTCCTCCAGCAAGGCCACACCTTCTAATCCTTCTCAAACAGTTTCACTAACTGGGGACCAAATATTCAAACATATAAGCCTATGGGGGCCAGCGCAGTGTCCAAACTTTGTTTTGTGCACCTAAATTAACAAAAGGGGATAGGGATTGGCATTCTTCATGAACTGGGTCTCCTGCTTCTATATGCTTCCAACACTTCTAGCCCAATTTCTACTCAAAATACCTTCTCCTTTCCAGATTGAGGGGGAAAACAATGGAAGCATATTTTGCCTGTCCCTCCATGCGTTAATATTGTGTGTATCCTGTGAGGACATCAGACATTTCTGCTCAGAGATAAGATTGACCCCACACATGAGAAAGCATGGCAGTGACTGTAGCATACAGAACCTCCCAGAAGAACATCTGACACCAACAGTGAAGCTATCAATGTGCATGAATTCAGCCATCTGGAAATAAACCCGAAGATTGCAGATGTGTGACAGAAGGGACTGGGAACACTCAAAACTCCAATCAAGGGGACCAGAGTGCAATTTCTAAGAAACAAAACTCAACTGTGATTGTGATTGAGATAAATAAATCCTAATCAATTGCATTGTACCCAGTTTTAGAACGTATTCTGAAATGCAACGCACAAGTCTTGGCATGGAGCAGAAAGAAAGGGTCCACAGAGCTAAGAGTGGTAACATTGTCCCAGCACAGTCCTGAAGGGAGAGTCCTGGTGGCAAGAATCAGCAAAGCAACCCAACCTGCCATTGGGCAAGTCTGACATATTACTCTCCTTGGGGCCACTGTAAGTGAGGATGATAAAATCAGCTGCTATGATCTCAGCTCTTAGCCCTGAATTACCCAGAACAGCCCCAACTTCCATAAATCCCACCTACTGATCTCTAAGCATTTCCATGCTTTAAAAAGAAGGAGAAGGAGGAGAACAAGAAAAGAAACAGGAGTTAGTGATGGTGGAGGGTGATGGAGGGTCACTCATTCAATAAAATTTTGTCATCCCAACCTAGGGACCTGAGTCTGATCCCAAAATTCATGTTTTAATGGGGGAGGGGGCAGAATCACATCTCTGTAACCCAAATGCTATGAGGGAGGAATTAAACAGGGTGACGCCTGGGGCTCATTAGCCAGCTGGCCTACCCTAGTCAGTGAGCTCTAGGCCAATGAGAGGCTCTGTCTGAAAAGCCAAGATAAATGTTGCCTTGTGCCTGAAGAATGACATCAGGTTGACCTCTGACCTCCCACATATACACTTACACATGTGGACACACACGTACACATACTACAAATATATATATATAACAAGAGCCATCAATGCGAAACAGCTATTCTTAGATAAGTACCTATAAGATTCTCTGATATACCGTTCCTTCCCCCACAAGATGATGTCATAGCTACAAAGCAACGTTCTGATGATAATTTTTCTTTTCCTGTTATAGAAAAAATGGGGGAGAGGCTCCCAAATAGCAATAAGTATCAGCTACCAGCATTACATGTGCCTGATGACAGTTGTATAAAATCCAGTATAATCATCAGACTCTGGTGACTTTAATTGGTCCTAATAATGCATAAGTCATGTCGCCCTCCCATCTGGCTGAGGCCAGGTCCCTAGTGAATTCACCACACCCAAGGCTCTCTGAAACCCATCAACTGGCCTTCCAGCTTCATGTTACAACATAAAAGTCTGAAGTAAGTGTTTAACTTTTAGTCTATCAACCAAGGAAAACTCTTCCATCACCACAGTGAATGTACAGGTGGACAGACTGAACCATTACTTGTGGTGGTTGGGCATACACTCCTGTGACAGAGGAAGAAAAATGGCCTTATAAGTAAAGGATATGGTCTTTGATTGCTTCCCCAAACCAACATTTGTCATTCCCCCTTCTAAAACCTGTATTCATGAAGTCCATCCATATACCAGAGAGGAAGTCAGCTACACACCTTTGCAAACACATGATCAAAGTACTTGGTGACAGAAGGAAGTTACTGTAACAAGAGGAGTTGCTGCAACCCAAGCCTTGAGCTGGAGTATGTCTTACTTTCTCACTCCTGTTGCAAATAATTTCATCTTCTTTTGTTGCTTCAAACACACAATTTATTACCTCAGAGAACTAACTAGATGTCACAAGTCCAGAATCAGCTGCACTGGTCCAGAGCTTAGGCAGAGCTGTTCCCATGGAGGGATCTGCATGCATTTGCTGTCCCTTAGCTCTTTCTCCTTCTAGAAGATGCCAGGATCTGTTGCTGCTGGTGACTCTTCCTTGAAGCACTCAACCTTGAATCCATTCCTGTTTCTAATTCTTATCTACCTAGTTCCCACTTGTTTAAGAATCTTTGATTGCAATGGGTCTACTTGGATGGTCTAGGGCATTCCCTCTCTCACATCCCTATTCATGTCTACAGAACACATTCACCATTGAAGAGAACCCTGGCAAGTTCCAGGGACTAGGATGTGAACATCTCTGAGAGGTATTAGCCAGCTTACCACACGTGTCAGGGTTGTGGGATTGAAATGAGAGGGACAGTGTGACTGATCCTGGGTGGCTACACTATAAAGCAGGAACTTCAACATGGACAGCACCTCTATCTCAGGAAGCAGATTTTTCTGAAATGAACTTGCATGATTCAGTGTGAGGGACAGGTTGCCACCAGACATAGCATGGACCAATGACTAGCCAATGACCAATGCCCAAGACTACTGCAAATAAGAAGAAAATACTTGTAGAATCCAATGAACACCCTGATTCTGGCCAGGTTCACACTTTATGAGCTAGTAATTGAAGGTGTGCTTAGGAGTTTTATATATTTATTTTGTATTATATTGAGTGAGTGGGTGTTATTGTTTACTCTGTGTAGTTAATTATCCCTTAATGTTGTCTTTATAAAGCCTAGAGCAGATAATTACTTTAAATCTTATTAAGCACGTCCTCTGAGCAGAGGTCCTAAGGTGGTCACTATGCCAAGGTCTGAGGTGGGAAATTCAGAAAGAGCATCAAGTGTGACAGCTCTTCCCTGGACACTCCCTCTCTCATTCCAGGCATGCAGATGTAGTCCAGCTATATCCCCAAACCCCTGTAAGAAACCTAGAAATTAGGATCTACATAATGTCAAGTTTGACTTCCAAATTAGGTCTACCTAGGTCTTCCTGAATACCTGGTAATATAAATGTTAGTCACCAGTGTTCAATGTCCAGTCACAAATATGTAAAATGCAGTATAATCACAAAAGTCTTCAGAGATTGAGTGACCGTAAGGCCTACACTGTATTCCAACAAGTCACTCTCGTGTGACATCACCATCCTTGCAGTCATTTATCTGTGTGGTCATGGTAAATTTATATAACTTTTCTGAACCTTTATTTCATTATCTATAAAATATTGATTATGATCTACTTACAAGTTATGAGCATAATGGCGAAAATGGAATTACAGAAGTGATGGAGCACGGTATTTGATAGATAGCTACTGAAATGGTTTTCTGGCCTACCAGACACGTATAATATAGCAAAGGTTTGTGTAAGGCTGGAGGCAGGGAGCACACATTGAGCTTATGACACAAGACAATGTGCAGAGAAGATGCTCATTCCCTATCTCCTCCTTCACATCACCTCCCACATAACCCTGGAGAGTTATCTATAGATGGAAACTATTGTCTCTAGAAACCCACTGTTCAAAAATGAGCCTTAACCCCCACCCTTCCTGTCCCTCACCCATCAGCTTCTTGGCAGAGAATCTTTCCTCATATGGACTTGCCACACACTGCTGCCAGAGACCCTGTCCCTTAAAAAGATGGGACAGCTTGTCTGCAGTGGATTGGCATACTGCAGTATACAAGAAATCACCTACTAGGGACCTTTCATGAAAAGATGTCAATGCCAGAGATACAGCTTTTCCAAACTTAATGGGAGGGGGGCAGAATATAGGCTTTGTTGACTAGCATCACAGAAAAATCTAGTCAGCATGACTGATAGATAGATAAATAGATAGATAGATAGATAGATAGATAGATAGATAGATAGATAGATAGATAGATCTCTTTGCTTTGCTTTCTTCTATCCTGTTTCCCTTTCTCAAGAATTGACACCTTGAAGGCAGCTTCTGATCACCAACTTAGCAAACTCAGCAGAAGAGAGCTTCTTTCTCTGCAGTTTCAACAAAACCCTTTTACTAGATTTCACAGTACCACATTGGACCCAGTGACCATCTCTATACTAGTCAGTGTGGGCCAAAGGGATATGTGAAATACACTATAATCACATGCTATGCCATGCTATGCGATGCCATGCTTGCTATGCTATGCGATACGATGCTATGCGATGGTATGTTGTTGTGCAATGAAATGCTATGCTATGCTATGCCATGCCATACCATGCCATGCCAACTGGCCAGGCCAGGAAAGCATGCCTACTGCTTGGAGCTAACATGTGCATATAGTATTGGGAGGCCAGTGAGTGGTACCTTCCACCTGAATCCAGGTATTGGAAGCTGAAGGCAGTTCATTTTCTAAAAGGAAACTGCAGCACTCATATTAGAACAAACTGGAGAAGAAATCCCAGCAGGTCCCACAAGACAAGCTAACAAGCCCTGGAAGTATGGGAAAAAGCTATAGAAGTCTAGGCAGCAAAGTAGGTTGCAGTCATTGTCTGGTCTGCTTATATCTTTAGGTAGCGGACCACATCTTACCTGCCTGCAGAACAGCCCCTAGCATATCCACAGTTCATTTTCTTTATGACTCTGCACAGGACATTATATTGTCTCAAGTAGATTATCTGTGGTTACAGCCACTTGACCTCGATACCTGACAAGTGAGGTGAAGAGACAGATAGAAGCTGAGACAGAAGGGTAGGAGGAAGTCAGGGCGGGAGGAGGGACCAACAACCCTTTTGCTTGAGACTTCTTTCTCAGACAGTGTTCTGCAATTGGATAAGAAATTTAAACCCCGAAGTCCATTACCAGGTCATTATGTGGGTCTCTGACCAAAGACTGCCAAAGTAAAAATGACTTGTAGTATTTCCTGGTGCAAGATGTCATTCCTCCTCATTGTTTGGGGCCCCCAGTGTTCTGTCACCCCAAGATGGGCTCCTTTTCTATGAACTAACTTTATCAAAGGCTTCTGGAGAAGCAGACACGTGTATCTATGCAAATTACAGCCACTGGTGTCTTTTATCAGACACTTCATTTTAAGGACTTCTTTCAGGTTCAAGAGGCTTAATCTTCCCCACGGCAGAGGCTTGTTCCCCTCAAATTCTACCCATTCCATTGCTTCATTCAAAGCCTATGTGATTCCTTTTGCCTCTTGCAACTCCTTTTGCCATGTGCATCTCAGCACCTACACTGAGGAGTTTTATCTTCTGCCTCTAATTCCCAAGGCTAAGCCATCTTTTCTTCAGCATATGCAAAGTATGATAAATGTGGCTTACATGACAAGACAGTTCTGACAGGTTTGCAAAACCAGCTTTTCAGGGTCAAGTGGCTTCATACCAAACTGACAAAAAAGGGGGGGGGAGGCAGGAAAATCAGCTTTTTATTCTAATCATCCATTAAAGTCATCCAAGGAGATTTTTTAGAACAACTGTGCCCCCGCCTTACCCTCAACTAATTAAACACAAACCTCCAGGGTTGGGGCCTAAGTCCAAGAATTTTCTTTTGAGCATGCAGCCAAGATACGAACAACTACACAGAAGATGCTGGGTCTCTCGGGGCATTGGATTGGATTTCTAATTTGTCTCCCGGCTGCTGACACCTGGAGAAGACATCTGCAAAGGTCTGAGGGAGTGGATATCTCACTCACTGTGTCTTTTGTACCAGAGGAAGGTGAACCTGTGAACGAAAGACTCCCAATGTTGGCGACCAAAGTGGCTGAGTCTTTGGTGTTTGTGAGGACTTAAAAAAAAAAAAAAAAAAAAAAAAAAAAAGGAGTCCCAAAAAACCTTGAAGTGACAACATGAGAGGGTATTTGCTGGCCATACTTCTGCTCCTTACCTGCATGCCCTTGGGTAAATATATTACCGTCCCTTGCCAAGTTCACCCACCTAAAGAGTGACGCGTGCTTCTTGTCTCCTAGGAGAGCTTTTGCAGACACAATGGGCACAGGGAAGCGCATGGAGCGAACTGTTGATCTATAACAGCCAAATATCAAAGCAGCCAGCGGAGAAGGCACATACAGGGCATCCTCTATGGCAGGCTGCCTTCACTCTGCTCCCCGTCACTTTAATTCTGTCATTTAAGGAAACAAAAGACAAAATCCTGAAAATGTACCCCAGCTGGGAAAAGGATATGTTACAACTCCCTTTGTGTGCTGGAGAGAAATGCTCAGGAAAGTAAGTCGATCAGAGCTGTTCAGAACTGAAATGTGTGCAGCATAAATTAGAGACTCAAGAGTCTTTACAGTCTGTTAAAAAAAAGAGGGGGGGAGGGGGTAAAGGCCCACATGCCACATGCTTTTAAAAAATCACTCTAGACCTACAAATATACGCCTGGGGCTGTTTGTTTGTTTTATTTTGTCAAAATATCTCTTTGGATATGCAGAACAAGAAGCTAGCAAGAAAAAGTGGGGTGCAAAGGCAGGTATTAAGCATTGCCAAGGCCCTCAGCCCTGCAGACAGGACCCCAGCAACTGAAGAGTTCCCAGGAGGGGGACAGGTCAGAGTTAGCATTCAGTGCAACTGGGCAGTCGTTCTCCTGAATTCCTGATTACTCCTAGAAAGAGACCACTTAAGTCTCTAAGGTGACTTAAGGGTGACTTCCCCTTTCAGAAAGGCAGAACCTAGGAGGCAGACAACTTAGCTGCTCTGAGCCTGGGTAGCTGGCCAGAAAGATCAATGATATTTTGACCCTAGAAGGCACAGTGAGCCCCGGCATGCTCCGTCGATGGGTAGCAAAGATGGAGGCCAGGCAGTTTATGGCATGAAGATAACAATGTGTAGCTGTCTTACATGAAAATCTCCCTCCTAGATTTATCCCCATAGAGATGATGGTTTTCATCTTTTCTCCATTTTTTCCTTCTCCCATTCACTATTTCAGGAAATACATTCCATCTCTGTTACATGCCAATCTTTCTGCTAAGTGTGATAGAGCATCCAAGTAATAAACAGTGAATCCCTTTCACCCATAGAGTGTGACTAGAGCTGGGATTAAGAAAGACCTGGAATGCAAAGGGAGAGAAGCCTGTCCCATATCTAAAGGTGGAGTTGGGAAGCCTTTCTTAAAGTGTCACCTGAGCTGAATATTGAAGAAGAGTATGTGGGATTGGGGGCAGAGGTGGGGATAGAGCAAGTGCATTCCAGAGGGAAGAGTGGACAAACTAGATCTAACCAGGAACATCATCCCACTGTGGCTGGAGTATGAGCTCAGATAGAGAAACCAGGTAGAGAGAGGGCTGGGCAAATCAGGAAGGATGCAACAGGCTATTACAGAGCTCAGATCCTATGCAAGGATAATAGGGAGCCATTGGAAGCCACCTTCATTACTTTTCTATTGCCATGACAAAACATCATGACCAAGTCAGCTTATAGAAGAAAATTTATTTCTGAGGGTGAGTCAGGACCGCCATGCTAGGGAGTGTGGCAGGAGGCAGGTAGATGTGGAGCTGGAGCAGGAACCAGGCATGGACCTGGAGCAGGAGACAGGCATGGATATGGAGCAGGAGATGGGCATGGACCTGGAGCAGGAGGCAGGCACGGACCTAGAGCAGGAGGCAGGCCTGGAGCTGGAGCAGTAGCTGGGAGTTTACATCTGATCCTTGGGCAGAAAAAGAGCACTGGAAATCCCATGACTCTTTTGAAAGCTCAAAGCCCAATCCCAGTGGCAATCCTTCCTCAACAAAACAAAACCTAATGCTTCCCAAACAGTTCTACCAACTTGGGATCAAGCCATTCGCATCCTAACCACCACAGCAGCAATAAGCAAGATGAATATCTAAGAGCAGCCGAGTAAAAAAGATGGAGTAGAAAACAGAAAACGGAAACAAGGGAGCTAATTAGGAATACCATGTAGAAAGCATAGGACCTTAAGACAGAAGATAAGAGAGCAGAGGAGAGGGGCCAGGGGACACTTGGTGAATCATTGAATATAAGAGAGGCAGAGTAAAAGGAGCCTGAGCTGAGTCATTTCTTTACTGAAAGACTGGCAGATGCTGCTGAGACAGAGAGATGCCCTGGAGGAAAAGTGTGACTGGGGGGACAACAGTGACTTCAGATTTCAAGTTAACCACAGGCTGGCTTCCATCAGCAAGTGAATTTGAAGACCTGGATGGGGAAGAGAGAGGTTTAAGAAAGGCAAGCAGAAGCTCAGAGAGCCAGACAGAGGCAGGAGCATTTGTGAAATGAGACCCTGAAATCTGGCCTTGAGGGCTTATAACGCTAGAAGCTGAACACTGGGTAAGAATGTGAAAGAAACCCTGTCAGGCATCCAGACATGCCTCTGTGGTTACCATTCACTGGACACTCAGCAGGTATTGTGCAGGCTGGTCTCTGAGTGAGTGATGTCTCCCACGACTGTCCTCATTTCTCAAATAAGCAGATTCATAGGGCTTGAAGATCTGGCCCAAGGCAAAGCTTTGAGAGGAAAGCAGCCAAGTTTATCATCCTTTTATCTGACTACAGAGCACACACCCTTAACTCATGTGCCCTAATATGAAGTACCGTTTTTTCCCAAAACGAAGACCCTTTCTTGTTTTCTGCTCTATGCCCAGGAAAGAGGCAAGTATTCAAACACAAACAATAAAGCAGAAATATAATGATTTGGGGGCTTAGAAGCAAAGATCATTAAAATCACACCAGAAAAGACATTATCCACAACCTGCCTGTGCCGAGGGGGGGGGGGGGGCGCAGCAAGGACATCATGGAGACTGATGTCAGGCAGTCCAATCCTTCCTTCAAGATCTGACAAGTTCGTGCCACGTGAAAGAGATTGGGCGGGATGGGTGGTCCAGGAGCTGGGGAGCTTCAACTTGAAGGTAATGGAACATTACCAAACCAGCTTGTTTTCTTCAGTGAATCATTAAAAACATCAAAAAACCCCACCTTTTTTTTAAAAAAGCATGCTTTCAGTTCTTTGACATAAGACACAGGATTTCAGAGCCTCATGGACCCAATGGAAGTCTACGCAGGTCTGGCTTTGTTTCCCACAGGTTTCAGTGTTTTGATATAGGCTTAGTGGTAAGGGTCATGCTGAGGGGACCATGCTGATGCTCTCTTAGGCAGCACAGGGAAGAGCTGTGTTTTCCTCTTGGATTCCACACAGCTCACTGGATCCTGTCAGCTCTGGAACAGATGTATCTCCCCGACTCCATAACTCCCTCCCACTCACTGTCCTTCCCCTTCCCCCCCCCTTTTCACACACACACACACACACACACACACACACACACACACACACACCTTTCTAGCAGAACCTTATTGCCTTATTGAAGGATGCAGTGAAGCATAAAACAAATGCAGAAAGCAACAGACAGCACAAGCATTTATCCAATTAGCAATAAGAAAATTACAAGCACTGGTGGTGACCACTCATGTTGAACAACCTGCTCAGCAAAGAGCCTTGTTACATGTCTGTCTGATCTGGGACTTGTTCACGCCATCACTGACCAACCTACCTTCCCCAGCATTTAAACACCAAGGCTCTAATCCCATGGTGTTAATTTGGGGCATGGAGCCACTGGTAGTTTTGATCCAGACACGAGCTACTGACCTTTTCAGACATAGCTGCTGCTCCATTTTAATATTATACAATCCAGATATGCTTTGGGATCAAAGCAACTGTAGTCGCATTCCCATGGAGGCAATTCCCATGGCCGCTTAATGGCAAACTTGCTCATGGCCGTTCAGACTGTCATCATTTCAACTGAATTAAATACATGTTTTCAAGATGGGTGTTAAGATCCAATGATATCAAAATGTTCTTCTGCATATTGGCATTCAATGAGCTATTTTGGCTGAAAAAACAAAAACAAAAACAAAAACACCAGAACTGGAAAACTAGGTATAAATCTGAGAACTACAACCTGCTAAGGCAGCCATTATCTATAGCATAAATAGGCTAGGAAGAAAGGAAATAGCATAAAATGCCTAGGAAGAAAGGAAAGGCTAAGAACATAGTGAAAGGGTCCTGCCTAGAGCCCATTAGGACCCTTACATTTTGAATTTTACAAATATTCAATGCATTGAAATACAATGGAAAGACATGCAAGAAGCACAAAAATCAAATTAAAAACATCTTTTTTTTTTTTTTTTTTTTTTTGGTTTTTTGCGAGACAGGGTTTCTCTGTATAGCCCTGGCTATCCTGGAACTCACTTTGTAGACCAGGCTGGCCTCGAACTCAGAAATTCGCCTGCCTCTGCCTCCCGAGTGCTGGGATTAAAGGCGTGCGCCACCACGCCCGGCCTAAATTAAAAACATCTTAAATGACTACCTGTGACCTGAAGAACGGTGTACTAAGAGGATGTTGTCATAACTCAATGGTTATTCGTGCAAGATTGGGCTAGAGTGCTGCAAATAGAAATGGAGACAAGTGCCCACATTGGAGACACATTTGATTATGCTAGAATACATAGAATTTGTGGGCGGAGGTATGAAGGATGGGTGAGAAGGAGAAATGAGGTGTGACTCCCTAAGTTTGGATAGAAACAAAGGACTCAAGAGAACACTGGGACAGATGAGTCTGGAGTTCTGAGGAATGAACTGGGAAGGACCTGCAGATTTGGGGGGGAAGCAACTTGTGGATGTTATTTAACAGCATTGATTTTAAGATCAGAGGATTTTATAGGAGACAATATTATGCATAGATCTGGGTGTAGTGCTACATACTGTTAATCTAGTACTCAGGAGCCTGAGACAGGAAGACCATGAGTTCCTGGCCAGTCTATACAAATGAGATCATAAAATGATATAACTCTAGGCTCTATATAACTGGGAGACTCTGTAGGAGTCTCAGCCAAGAGATGTCAGCCAAAGACAGTAATAAACAAACAAACAAAAGCAGCAACGGGAAGTGGTGTTTCAGTGCATGAGCCATCGATGATTGAAAATTCATCGAAGACTTTGAACATTGCTGACAGGATGATACTGGCTTTGTCATTAGTCACCATTACAAGAGCCTCCTCCGTAACCGGATACAAATAGGGACTAGATGGGCGAGGCTGACCTACCAGGGACTAAGTCACAAAGAAATAAAGACAGAATTTGGAGACAACATTTGCATGTCATGGGCTAGGAAGACACTCTGAAAATGCAAGAAGAAAAGAACAATAACGCCCTTCCGCTCGACTCGAGTCCCGGGCTACCTTGCCAGCAGAGTCTTGCCCAACACCCACAAGGGCCCACACGGGACTCCCCACGGGATCCTAAGACCTCTAGTGAGTGGAACACAGCGCCTGCACCAATCCAATCGCGCGGAACCTGAGACTGCGGTACATAGGGAAGCAGGCTACCCGGGCCTGATCTGGGGCACAAGTCCCTTCTGCTCGACTCGAGCCCCGGGCTACCTGCCAGCAGAGTCTTGCCCAACACCCGCAAGGGCCCACACGGGACTCCCCACGGGATCCTAAGACCTCTGGTGAGTGGAACACAGCGCCTGCCCCAATCCAATCGTGCGGAACCTGAGACTGCGGTACATAGGGAAGCAGGCTACCCGGGCCTGACCTGGGGCACAAGCCCCTTCCGCTCCACTCGAGCCCGGGGCTACCTTGCCAGCGGAGTCGCCTGACACCCGCAAGGGCCCACACAGGATTCCACACGAGATCCTAAGACCTCTAGTGAGTGGAACACAACTTCTGCCAGGAGTCTGGTTCGAACACTAGATATCTGGGTACCTGCCCTGCAAGAAGAGAGCTTGCCTGCAGAGAATACTCTGCCCACTGAAACCAAGGAGAGTGCTACCCTCCAGGTCTGCTTATAGAGGCTAACAGAGTCACCTGAAGAACAAGCTCTTAACAGTGACAACTAAAACAGCTAGCTTCAGAGATTACCAGATGGCGAAAGGCAAACGTAAGAATCCTACTAACCGAAATCAAGACCACTCACCATCATCAGAACGCAGCACTCCCACCCCACCTAGTCCTGGGCACCCCAACACAACCGAAAATCTAGACACAGATTTAAAAACATTTCTCATGATGATGATAGAGGACATCAAGACGGACTTTCATAAGTCACTTAAAGAATTACAGGAGAGCACTGCTAAAGAGTTACAGGCCCTTAAAGAAAAGCAGGAAAACACAGCCAAACAGGTAGAAATTATTAAAGAAAAACAGGAAAACACATCCAAACAGGTGATGGAAATGAATAAAACCATACTAGAACTAAAAGGGGAAGTAGACACAATAAAGAAAACCCAAAGCGAGGCAACGCTGGAGATAGAAATCCTAGGAAAGAGATCTGGAACCATAGATGCGAGCATCAGCAACAGAATACAAGAAATGGAAGAGAGAATCTCAGGTGCAGAAGATTCCATAGAGAACATCGACACAACAGTCAAAGAAAATACAAAATGCAAAAGGATCCTAACTCAAAACATCCAGGTAATGCAGGACACAATGAGAAGACCAAACCTACAGATAATAGAAATTGATGAGAATGAAGATTTTCAACTTAAAGGGCCAGCTAATATCTTCAACAAAATAATAGAAGAAAACTTCCCAAACATAAAAAAAGAGATGCCCATGATCATACAAGAAGCCTACAGAACTCCAAATAGACTGGACCAGAAAAGAAATTCCTCCCGACATATAATAATCAGAACAACAAATGCACTAAATAAAGATAGAATATTAAAAGCAGTAAGGGAGAAAGGTCAAGTAACATATAAAGGAAGGCCTATCAGAATTACACCAGACTTTTCACCAGAGACTATGAAAGCCAGAAGAGCCTGGACAGATGTTATACAGACACTAAGAGAACACAAATGCCAGCCCAGGCTATTATACCCGGCCAAACTCTCAATTACCATAGATGGAGAAACCAAAGTATTCCACGACAAAAACAAATTCACACAATATCTTTCCACGAATCCAGCCCTTCAAAGGATAATAACAGAAAAGAAGCAATACAAGGACGGAAATCACGCCCTAGAACAACCAAGAAAGTAATCATTCAACAAACCAAAAAGAAGACAGCCACAAGAACAGAATGCCAACGCTAACAACAAAAATAAAAGGAAGCAACAATTACTTTTCCTTAATATCTCTTAATATCAATGGACTCAATTCCCCAATAAAAAGACATAGACTAACAGACTGGCTACACAAACAGGACCCAACATTCTGCTGCTTACAGGAAACCCATCTCAGGGAAAAAGACAGACACTACCTCAGAATGAAAGGCTGGAAAACAATTTTCCAAGCAAATGGACTGAAGAAACAAGCTGGAGTAGCCATTTTAATATCGGATAAAATCGACTTCCAACCCAAAGTTATCAAAAAAGACAAGGAGGGACACTTCATACTCATCAAAAGTAAAATCCTCCAAGAGGAACTCTCAATTCTGAATATCTACGCACCAAATGCAAGGGCAGCCACATTCATTAGAGACACTTTAGTAAAGCTCAAAGCATACATTGCACCTCACACAATAATAGTGGGAGACTTCAACACACCACTTTCTTCAAAGGACAGATCGTGGAAACAGAAACTAAACAGGGACACAGTGAAACTAACAGAAGTTCTGAAACAAATGGACCTGACAGATATCTACAGAACATTTTATCCTAAAACAAAAGGATATACCTTCTTCTCGGCACCTCACGGGACCTTCTCCAAAATTGACCATATAATTGGTCACAAAACAGGCCTCAATAGATACAAAAATATTGAAATTGTCCATGTATCCTATCAGACCACCATGGCCTAAGACTGATCTTCAATAACAACATAAATAATGGAAAGCCAACATTCACATGGAAACTGAATAACACTCTTCTCAATGATACCTTGGTCAAGGAAGGAATAAAGAAAGAAATTAAAGACTTTTTAGAGTTTAATGAAAATGAAGCCACAACGTACCCAAACCTATGGGACACAATGAAAGCATTTCTAAGAGGGAAACTCATAGCTCTGAGTGCCTTCAAGAAGAAACGGGAGACAGCACATACTAGCAGCTTGACAACACATCTAAAAGCCCTAGAAAAAAAGGAAGCAAATTCACCCAAGAGGAGTAGACGGCAGGAAATAATCAAACTCAGGGGTGAAATCAACCAAGTGGAAACAAGAAGAACTATTCAAAGAATTAACCAAACGAGGAGTTGGTTCTTTGAGAAAATCAACAAGATAGATAAACCCTTAGCTAGACTCACTAAAGGGCACAGGGACAAAATCCTAATTAACAAAATCAGAAATGAAAAGGGAGATATGACAACAGATCCTGAAGAGATCCAAAACACCATCAGATCCTTCTACAAAAGGCTATACTCAACAAAACTGGAAAACCTGGACGAAATGGACAAATTTCTGGACAGATACCAGGTACCAAAGTTGAATCAGGATCAAGTTGATCATCTAAACAGTCCCATATCACCTAAAGAAATAGAAGCAGTTATTAATAGTCTCCCAACCAAAAAAAGCCCAGGACCAGATGGGTTTAGTGCAGAGTTCTATCAGACCTTCAAAGAAGATCTAATTCCAGTTCTGCACAAACTATTTCACAAAATAGAAGTAGAAGGTACTCTACCCAACTCATTTTATGAAGCCACTATTACTCTGATACCTAAACCACAGAAAGACCCAACAAAGATAGAGAACTTCAGACCAATTTCTCTTATGAATATCGATGCAAAAATTCTCAATAAAATTCTCGCTAACCGAATCCAAGAACACATTAAAGCAATCATCCATCCTGACCAAGTAGGGTTTATTCCAGGGATGCAGGGATGGTTTAATATACGAAAATCCATCAATGTAATCCATTATATAAACAAACTCAAAGACAAAAACCACATGATCATCTCGTTAGATGCAGAAAAAGCATTTGACAAGATCCAACACCCATTCATGATAAAAGTGTTGGAAAGATCAGGAATTCAAGGCCCATACTTAAACATGATAAAAGCAATCTACAGCAAACCAGTAGCCAACATCAAAGTAAATAGAGAGAAGCTGGAAGCAATCCCACTAAAATCAGGGACTAGACAAGGCTGCCCACTTTCTCCCTACCTTTTCAACATAGTACTTGAAGTATTAGCCAGAGCAATTCGACAACAAAAGGAGATCAAGGGGATACAAATTGGAAAAGAGGAAGTCAAAATATCACTTTTTGCAGATGATATGATAGTATATATAAGTGACCCTAAAAATTCTACCAGAGAACTCCTAAACCTGATAAAAAGCTTCGGTGAAGTAGCTGGATATAAAATAAACTCAAACAAGTCAATGGCCTTTCTCTATACAAAGAATAAACAGGCTGAGAAAGAAATTAGGGAAACAACACCCTTCTCAATAGTCACAAATAATATAAAATATCTTGGCATGACTCTAACTAAGGAAGTGAAAGATCTGTATGATAAAAACTTCAAATCTCTGAAGAAAGAAATTAAGGAAGATCTCAGAAGATGGAAAGATCTCCCATGCTCATGGATTGGCAGGATCAACATTGTAAAAATGGCTATCTTGCCAAAAGCAATCTACAGATTCAATGCAATCCCCATCAAAATTCCAACTCAATTCTTCAACGAATTGGAAGGAGCAATTTGCAAATTTGTCGGGAATAACAAAAAACCTAGGATAGCAAAAAGTCTTCTCAAGGATAGAAGAACTTCTGGCGGAATCACCATGCCAGACCTAAAGCTTTACTACAGAGCAATTGTGATAAAAACTGCATGGTACTGGTATAGAGACAGACAAGTAGACCAATGGAATAGAATTGAAGACCCAGAAATGAACCCACACACCTATGGTCACTTGATCTTCGACAAGGGAGCTAAAACCATCCAGTGGAAGAAAGACAGCATTTTCAACAATTGGTGCTGGCACAACTGGTTGTTATCGTGTAGAAGAATGCGAATCGATCCATACTTATCTCCTTGTACTATGGTCAAATCTAAGTGGATCAAGGAACTTCACATAAAACCAGAGACACTGAAACTTATAGAGAAGAAAGTGGGGGAAAGCCTTGAAGATATGGGCATAGGGGAAAAATTCCTGAACAGAACAGCAATGGCTTGTGCTGTAAGATCGAGAATTGACAAATGGGACCTAATGAAACTCCAAAGTTTCCGCAAGGCAAAAGACACCGTCAATAAGACAAAAAGACCACCAACAGATTGGGAAAGGATCTTTACCTATCCTAAATCAGATAGGGGACTAATATCCAACATATATAAAGAACTCAAGAAGGTGGACTTCAGAAAATCAAATAACCCCATTAAAAAATGGGGCTCAGAACTGAACAAAGAATTCTCACCTGAGGAATACCGAATGGCAGAGAAGCACCTGAAAAAATGTTCAACATCCTTAATCATCAGGGAAATGCAAATCAAAACAACCCTGAGATTCTACCTCACACCAGTCAGAATGGCTAAGATCAAAAATTCAGGTGATAGCAGATGCTGGCGTGGATGTGGAGAAAGAGGAACACTCCTCCATTGTTGGTGGGAGTGCAGGCTTGTACAACCACTCTGGAAATCAGTCTGGCGGTTCCTCAGAAAATTGGACATAGTACTACTGGAGGATCCCGCAATACCTCTCCTGGGCATATATCCAGAAGATGTCCCAACTGGTAAGAAGGACACATGTTCCACTATGTTCATAGCAGCCTTATTTATAATAGCCAGAAGCTGGAAAGAACCTAGATGCCCCTCAACAGAGGAATGGATACAGAAAATGTGGTACATCTACACAATGGAGTACTACTCAGCTATTAAAAAGAATGAATTTATGAAATTCCTAGCCAAATGGATGGACCTGGAGGGCATCATCCTGAGTGAGGTAACACATTCACAAAGAAACTCACACAATATGTACTCACTGATAAGTGGATATTAGCCCCAAACCTAGGATACCCAAGATATAAGATATAATTTGCTAAACACATGAAACTCGAGAAGAATGAAGACTGAAGTGTGGGCACTATGCCCCTCCTTAGATTTGGGAACAAAACACCCATGGAAGGAGTTACAGAGACAAAGTTTGGAGCTGAGATGAAAGGATGGACCTCATAGAGACTGCCATATCCAGGGATCCACCCCATAATCAGCATCCAAACGCTGACACCATTGCATACACTAGCAAGATTTTATTGAAAGGACCCAGATGTAGCTGTCTCTTGTGAGACTATCCCGGGGCCTAGCAAACACAGAAGTGGATGCTCACAGTCAGCTAATGGATGGATCATAGGGCTCCCAACGGAGGAGCTAGAGAAAGTAGCCAAGGAGCTAAAGGGATCTGCAACCCTATAGGTGGAACAACATTATGAACTAACCAGTACCCCGGAGCTCTTGACTCTAGCTGCATATATATCAAAAAATGGCCTAGTCGGCCATCACTGGAAAGAGAGGCCCATTGGACTTGCAAACTTTATATGCCCCAGTACAGGGGAACACCAGGGCCAAAAAGGGGGAGTGGGTGGGCAGGGGAGTGGGGGTGGGTGGATATGGGGGACTTTTGGTATAGCATTGGAAATGTAAATGAGCTAAATACCTAATAAAAATGGAAAAAAAAAAAGAAAAGAACAATAACAATTGAAATAAATTACCAACTTATTTGAGCATCTACTAGGAACCATCAGGAATCTCTAATCTCTGTAAGAGCCTCACACAGAGGACATTATTTACTACATCACTAAATTTACAGAAATTCAGTGAAGATTATATAATGTATACATTTTGTATATTAAGTTGTCTATATTGAATAACAAAATTTTCAGCTTAAAAAATATACATTTATTCTTGCAGATTCTGTGGGTAAGGAAGCCAGGAATGGCTGAGCAGGATACTCAGAAAAGTTGTAGTCACGGTGTCAGAGATGGGTTCTTGTCTGGAAATGCAATAGTGAAATTGTAACGTCTAAACTTCTTCAGCCTGACGGTAAACTCTGTCCCCTGTGGCTATGAAATCAGCAGAGCTAGCAAGACAGCTAAGGACAAGGAGTCCTATGTAATGTAACTAACGTACTGAAGAAGTGACCTCACTGTTAACACATAATGTAATGTAATCACAAGAGTGACATATTCTGTGGCTTAGAAATCAGGCACAGGATCAACTGCTCTCAAGGGAAGAAGGCTGGACAGCTGCGTGCACACCAAGAGGCAAGGACTCTGGCACATTTAGTGTAATGAGAGAACGGTTCTTTCTTAATTCCAATACCAATTCGTTATTCAGTTTGACCATGTAGATTCGCAAACCTGAACAAATTTCTACAAACATAGGAGCCTTCTGAAAAATGTAACCCACTGGCCATGTAGTTACTAAGTACTCTGTCACTCAAGATGCCCACAGTTAAAGTCAGACCACTGTCTGAAGACACACCTGATATATATGGTTAAGAGGTTGGATCAGGTAACAAGATGAGGTAGAAGAAGTCACTTGATTTGGTGACATTTGAGGTGTTCCTCAACTTTACGATTCTGATTTGTAAAGGCACCTCACATGATGGGAGAATTTTACAATCAAGAGGAATCACTAAGATGAAGCTCAATCCCAACACTTGGATAAGAAGGTCAAGTCATTTCCTACACAATGCAAGTATGGGGTGTGGGGAGAGGAACAAAATATACAATAAATACACCCTGTTTAAATTATTTGTCACTTTGCTGTAGCAAAATACCTAATAGAAGCAACTTGAAGAAGCAGAGGTTGATTTGGGCTCACAGTTGATGGGGGCTGCAGTCCATGGCAGGGAGCCACAGTGTCAGGAGCTTGACACAGATGTTAACATTGTATTCACTACAGAGAGCCACAAGTGCTGGTGTTCAGCTCTTTTTCTCCTTTTTTTATTCAGTTCAGGACCCAGGCTCATGGAACGGAGCCACCTACAGCTAAAATGTGTCTTCTCGCCTCAGTAAGCCCCAAATAACCTCCCAGAGGAACCCAGAAGCTAACCTAAGCCAGAACAATCTCTCCCAGTCATGCCAAGAGGCTAACCTAATCTAGATAATCCCTTGCAGCCATGCCCAAAGGCTTATCTCCTAAGTGATTCTAGAGCCCGTCATGTTGCCAGTCAGTATTAACCATTGTGTGTCCTGTAATGAAATTCTGTTTCAAACACCCCACCTATGTAGCAGCTCCAGGAAGGAGTGCCTGTTTTGAGAGCAGATGAAAAGCTCCTAACTGGAACAGTGGACATCCTGGGCATTAATGCTCAGTCCAGCGCTCTTTCCTCCTTCACCTCCCCACACAGTTAGCCAGGAGCTATTAAAGAGAAGTTGCTCCTCGGGCAGGTCTGGATGGAGAGCCTGAATCCCTGAACTTCTGACAAGCCCCAGGTTGTAGACGATCCTCATTCTCAGCTCTCATCTGATCTCAAGGATCTAATGGTTCAATGAGGTAATGTGTCTTCAAACGGCAGCCCTCTCTTCTGTCATTCTCCACCTTATTCTGCCATGTGCTCTCTAAACTAGAGAAGCGGGGGGCCAGCACCAGTTTGAGAAGAGAGAGCCTGGGACTGCTGGATTCTGACCCTCTCCTATCACAAGCACTACCCATTACCTGAGAAGGGAAGAAGCCTTGGAGATGACCCAAAGTGTTGATTGGCTGTTTATTACCCTCAACTCCCATTTGCTAACCTCCTTTTGCAGAGAATACAAAATGATTTCATCTACCCCCGAAAGACTTGAATAATAGAGATCGGTGCATTATTAACCAGGAACTTGGCCTTGATTTACATAATATAATAGGACAGGTTTTAATGCTGAGTATGAAAACAAAGTAGACATAAGCAGGGGAGAAGCTACCAGAAGGAGAAACGGGGATGAAGAGAGTACAGGCAAGAGTTAGGAAAGCGTCCTAAGATGTCCTTGCTCCTTCAGGATGGCAACCAGACCCACTCTGGATAAGAGTTAAGTCATGGGCATGCAAAACCCATACTCCTTCAAAGGCATTTTATCCATAAAACTCTCCATGCTCAGTGCCCATCTATATGAGTCCTTTGGTGACTTCAAAAATGTCAGAAGCCAAGGTATAAAGCCACCAACTTCCAAATACAAAAAAAAAAAAAAAAGAAACTGGAAAAATGCAAATTAATAGCTATTTATTGCAGAAACATAACAGCATTTTAACCTTGCTAACTGTTCAACCTCGTTTTCCTAAGGATTTTATTGCATCTGAACTCTATTTGCGGCTTCTGCTCACCTTGCAAAATCTTCTGAGCAAACAGGATGATTGCCAAGAAATCATAGCAAATTGCTAATTAAGTAAGTTTCCAGTGGCCAGTCATTTCTAACTGATCCAACAAAACTCTGTTTCCTACTTTACAGGAAAACATGGTTTTGAACTTGGGTTTTGTGTGCCTATTAACACGAATAGCGTGATGTGAGATCTGAGAGCTGGTAGTGAACTCGTGAGGTGGCAGGCCTTTGTGGAAAACTAGCAACTGAAAGGAGGAGATGATTCAGATGACAGTGACTCTCAGGTGCCAACAGCACAATCCAGTGGTTTACTCAAAGCTGCCTCATTCGTTCTCTAGCACTGAGACCTTCGGTGTGTTGGGTGCCGCTCTTGGCAAAGCAACAGAAAGCTGTCATAACCATACCTTGAATACAGTTTTCTAAGCTCCTCATACCATGGGAAAGAACCAGGTAAACCTGACTAAAAGTGGATGGAACCTCAAAAGCTTGGGGAAAGCCATCCTTACTACCACAGAGTGAAGAGAATCTCACTTTGACTAAGTGCCTGCCCTGCTCATGATCTTGTGGAAGCAGCTCTACTAGATCTCGTCACTTTCCTATTAGCCATAAGATAACTCTCAGGGGGCTTGGCAGGTCCACAAGCCCATCCAGATGACCAGCCAATGGCCAGTTAGGATCAAAACCCTAACCTGACTAACCACACACTGCAGAAGGCTGTGCAAGTCTGCTGTGTCTTGGTTACTTTTTTTTTAACTCATGTGAATAGCCACCATGACCAAGACAACTTATAAAAGAAAACATTTAATTTGGGGGTCATGGTTCCAGACGTCCTTGGCCACCATGGCAAGGAGCATAGCCAGTAGGCCAGCATGGTGCTGGAGCAGCTGGGGCTTACATCTTAGCCACAAGTTGGGGGCGCAGAGAAAGACTGAGCTTGTTGTAGGCTTTTGAAACCTCGAAGCACACCCTCTGTGACACACCTCCTCCAACAAGGTCACGCCTCCTAATCTTTTCCCAAACAGCTCTACCAAGCATTCAAATATACGAGCCTGTGAGCCTTTTTCAGTCAAGCCGCCACACTCTAATACCCTTTCTGAGGGCAGCCTGTTCCCTTCATAGGATGCCTGGGAAGTTCTGTTAACTGGCATGGCTGGTGACTGTGCTAGGCCTCTTTGTCACCACCCAGAGTGGTAGTTCACTGGATCCATGACAGAAACCAGGTTGTGATCTTGAAAGTTCTAGATGTACTCTGTCCCTGTCCGTACTTACAACTTCCTTAAATATCTCTCTGTCTGTGTCATCTGGCGTCTTGAAAGCCACCCACCACTGCCCTTTCTTTCTAGCATCCATTAGTCCTTCAGATGGCCAACTTCACAAGCGAAGCATTGCCTTGGACTCTGAGCTCAGACACCTCCACCCCTCTCTGGCTGTTTTCCTCTCCCAGAAACTCCGTTAAGAGCTGTGGTTCCTCTGGTACCCAAGCCAGGCTCGGGCCTGAGGGTCAGTGCACTGGCTTCCCCCAGCCAGGCTGCTCAGCCAGCATCTACTCTTATCTCCCCCCCACACCTACCTTTTCCCTCAGCCAATCTCCAGGGACTGGAGGGCAACTACTCACCACCAAACAGTCTTTGAAGACTCTCTTCAGGCCATAGGGGAATGACGCCCAGTCCCCACACTTATCTCTAGTGACCAGGTTGGGGGGGGGGGGGGAGGGGTCTTTACAAAGGAGAAAAGAACACAGCATTTTTGCTTAGTTTTCTAACACAATAATTGACATTTTCCTCCTCACCACCTAAGATGAAATCAGCCTTCCTGTCCTCAAAGAAACAGCTGCAGAGACAGGAAATGGCTGGCCAGAAGCCAAAGCAAATGAAAGCAAGTAGGAAAGCCATTCTGACTCAGGGTAACAACAAATGATCCCAGATGATGACAAACACACAATCATGTGTCACTTAACAGAGTGACATTCCGAGAAACATGTCTGGAGTTACTTCCACTTGCACAAACATCATTGCTTAGCCGAGTGCTCGCGGTGGGCTCCTGGTAGCATCGGGCACTAGAATAACACGAGCTGTGAATGCTAGTGATCAACATGACACCAGGCTCTGTCTCTAAGTGTAAGGAGTGCACTCCAAAATAACTATTGAAGTAGAGACGGTAGCTGTAAAACAAAAACAAACAAACAAAAAAAAGCAAGAGATTTATTTAAAGATTTATTTATTTATATTTCACATGTATTAGTGTTTTGCCTGCATGTGTGTCTGTTTATCATGTGTGTGCAGTTCTTAGAGAAGCTAGAAGAGGCCATCAGAGCCTTTGGGACTGGAGTTACAGAAGCTGTGAGCTGTGGGTGCTGGGAATAGAACCTAGGTCCTCTGAAAGAGCAGCAAGTGCTACTCACAGCAGAGCTATGTCTCTACCCTGTAGTAACAGAATTTTCTTAGCATTGTCTTGTGTTGGGGACTGTATGTAAGTGTACTGTGCGTGCTATTCTTTTATAGAATTAGGAGTGGGTGGGTTTGTCTGTGTCAGCACAGCCCTCCAAACACTAGAGAGATGCCTCTTATGGCAATGCCACTAGGTGATGTGACTGTTTTGTGACCCTTTTTCTGCATTTATTTGTTTATTCATTCATTCACTCAGTGTGTGTGTGTGTGTGTTTGTGTGTGTCTATTTGTGGGTGCACGTGGGCACAGGCATGCACACGCACATGCCACCCTGCATGTTTGGAGGTCAGAGAACTATCGGAAAGAGAGCAACTTCTCTCTTTCCATCATGATCAAATCACCTTTGACAACTAAGCCATCCCATGGCCTTCCTTCATAATCCTATTGTACTATGTTGTATATATTGACTATTGTTGAGTTATAACACCAGTATGTGTCTCTGTATCTCTCTGTGTACCTCTCTGTCTTTCTGTCTCTCTCCCTATGTCTCTCTCTCTCTCTTTCTCTCTCTCTCTCTCTCTCTCTCTCTCTCTGTGTGTGTGTGTGTGTGTGTGTGTGTGTGTGTGTGTCTGTATACCTCTCTCTGACTCTCTGTGTCTTTCTGTATATCTCTTTATATCCCTTCTGTCTCTGTGTCTCTCTATGCATCTCTGTCTCTCTGCCTTCCTCTCTTCTTCCCTTCTCCCCAGTCCTGCTTGTCCTCTGCCTACCCTTCCCTGATTCCCACTATCATTCTCTCACAGACACTCCCAGTTGTCCACGCCTCTTGTCTTCGGTGGGTTTGAAACCTTGACTTGCACGATTCCTTTCTGCTGGGCAGATCTGACTGGCCTCGCCCCTGGTCCTTCAGCTTCCCCTTCATCATCCTGGGATGAGTTAGTCCAGTGGGATGGAGTTAGGAAGAGTTAAGTAGCAGAGTTGACCTTCAAAACACAAGGTCTCCACAAGTCCCATCGTTGTAATTCCTTGGGGGGTTATTCTTGTAAGCTATCCTAGATATGAGAAAACTAATTTTCCTCCAGATGGAGAGCCTGTTGTACTCACAGATTATTAAACAAACCATTCTTCTGCTACTGAAAAAAACACATACCACATTTTCATATTCAAAATTCTCATATAGAATGGGATCTATTTGTGAATTGTCCATCTGTGCGCTGATCTATACAGCTGCCCCCTGCCTCTACACATAGATTTATGATGGTGCATTTAGTATCTCAGTACTCAGCCAAGCAGCTGCCCCTTCACTGTGTGGCTTCTTGCATATTTACTGGCTGCTCATGGGCTCTGTTCCTTCACATGAAATGTAAGATCATTGCATTAGTTGCTGAATCAAAAAATGTCTGCTTTAGAATTCTGGGTATTTCATTAACATCCTAAGACAGACATGACTTGTTACAATATATGGCCTGCCCATCCAAAGATTTAAGGTTTTCCACTCCATCAGACATCAGTTTAAATTCTATCATTGCTTCATATAAGTTCTATACTTTCTCTCAAATATTTAAAATGTTGTGGTATTACAAAAGAAATGTTTTCTTAGGTCAATTTCTAAAACTATCTTTTTAAGTGATTTTATTTATTCTTTAAGAAGCCTATACAATATGCTTTGATCATATCATTTCCTCTCCCCCAACTCCTCTCGGATCTACCCCCACCTCCCTACCCACCTCCCTACCCACCTCCCTACCCACCTCCCTACCCACCTCCCTACCCACCTCCCTACCCACCTCCCTACCCACCCAACTTCATGTCTTTTCTCTCTCTTAAACACACAAGCAGAGAGAGAGAGAGAGAGAGAGAGAGAGAGAGAGAAAGAGAGAGAGAGACATATTTGTGTAAGCTTAGACCTAGAATATGGTTGGTATACCTAGTGCCATTTCATTGAAGAATTTTCTCTCTTCTATCAGAATTTTCACTGATTTTTCTCTCTTCTGTCAGTTATTAATTGCCAATAGCTCCTTATCTAGTGAGGCTGTGTTTGCTTTCCCTCCCACGTGTTCAACTTTGAGTTGAATTTGTTCAAAGCCTCACAGTCTCTAAGTTCATAGGTGCAGCTGCCCTGTTGTATCTGGAAAATGCTATTTCCTTATAGTCATCTGTGCCACCACCTCTGGCACTTACCTCAATCCTTCCACCTCCTCATTGCATCGATCACTAAGCCTTGAGGGGAAGAGTTTGATAAAAAGCCCATTTAGGGCTGAGCACCCCAAAGTCTTTCATTCTTTGCACATTGTCCAGCTGTTGGCTGCTATGTTAATTTATCATGATTTGTAGGAATAAGCTTTTCTGATAAGGATATGGAGATACCCTGATCTATGAGTATAGAAATAATTAAATCATTAGGAGTCACTTATTACAATGTTCATTTAGCAGAATAGTTATAGTAGGTTTTCTCCTAGGGCCCATTACCAAGCTAATCTCAGATTCTTGGGCTCAGTAACAGTGCCAGGTGAGTTCCATCTCATGGACCTTAAATCCATCTCATTGACCTCTAAGGAGGTGACTCTCATAGTATTTATGGCACCATTACACCACCAGGCTTATCTTGCACCAATGGGCAGGTCGTTATCATGGCTAAAAGAGTTCACTGTTGGGTGAACCTAATGGTTACTTGGCTCCTCTGGTAGCATGGATAGCACCTTCCAGTACTACGAACTACCCAATAAGGGCGAAGCTTTCAGTTAAATACCAGCCAGATTTATTCTATAACATGAGTTTGTGGTGTCTTCTGCAACAGGGTCTTACTGTTAGATTGGGAAGAGTAGACAATAGCATTGACAATAATACCCTGCAGTGTTCGGAGTGATCTATGGAAATCCTGTGGCCAATGGCTCAAAAATATATACACCATTACTGGTACTTGGTGTTTTATTTGGTAGCATATAATGACTAATTGGGCATTGCCCCTCCACATCACATGATAACTCCATTTAAATTTCTATACTTATAGGTTTCCATATAGCTTTTTTAAAGGCCTTTAGTGTTCCTTGCACAGCCCCATATTCCTGCTCTACCCCAGCCTCCCATCCCAACCCTATTTAATCCTCCTGTTCTAATCTCCCCCTTTATCCCTTCCTAACACTATATTCTACTCCCAGTTCCTTAGAAGATCTTCCCCAACCTGACCCCTATCATCCCTTACCAGCTTCCTAACCTCTGTGGCTACTCTAAATGAGACACATGTATCTAAAGCTTGAAAGCAAGCATCCGCATTTTTTCAGTTTGGAAATTCTTATTCCTAACAAAAACTGTTTCCATCATTACCACATTATCTGAATTGTTCTAGAAATATCTAAAACTAGAATTTCTTTGCTCTTCTAGATATATAATCACATGATCAGTTTAGGGTTTTTTCCCTAGTGTTTATACAAATTATTTTATTATTTTTCTTGGAACATTCACCAAAATCTTCAAAGAACATTGAACAACAAAAGCAATTATTTGCATCACTGCTTCATTAATAAATTGTCACTTATCTTTAATATTTTCGTATCAGAGTACTTATTTCAGTACTTACTGCTCTGATCATGTGGTTTCTCTCTTAGTTTGTTATCTGATAAATAATACTGATAATTTACCAGATATGCAATCCCCTGCTTTTCCTGTTAGTTCCACTATGCCGTTCACTTCTTAGGGTTTTTGGTAACTTTTTCTCTGAATTGCTTTTCTCATCTCTGTGACTAAACTCCTGATAGAAACAGTTCAAAGGAGAAATTTATTTTGGTTCCTGATTTCAGAAGGGTTGGAACTCTAGTAGCTGTCCCCCAATTCCTTGTATTACCCCAGACTCCTTAAGGCTCTCTGGAAGCAGGCCCACAGACACATCCAGAGACATCCCACCCCATCTCCTAGGGGACTCTAGATCTAGTGAAGTCCAGTTTCTATGTTGTCCATACAAAAGCATACTTTGGTGCTTTCAGGGTAACTCTGATGTTGGTGTCAGTGTTAACACTGTTTGGAGTAAATGAATTTGAGAAATTTTTATCTTTTCCTATGCTCTTTAATAGTTTTCTGGCATTATTTCTGTTTTAAAGATGATTTCTACTTAATCTTAGCCAAAAGGCCAGGAAGCAATTTTTCTTTGAGGACAAAATATGGAGAAATTATATGACGCTGGACGTTTAGACCATATAAACTTTTTAATTCTTCCACAATAGTTTTTCTATTCAAATTCTCCACCTCTTATTAAGTCACTTATTTTGGCAAACTATATTTTTCTAGAAGATTATTGCTTGCTTCTGGATCAAGTCAACAAACAGGGGCCTCCAGGGCAAGCCTGCTCCAGCATCTCATTTTCTACAGTTACTGAGCAAAATCTGATTTATAAATTTTTAAATGTTTGAATTTGAAATGGCACTTAAATGCCAGCAAAATATCCTTTAGTTCACAATGTCTAAAATATTTACTGCACAAGTTTGCCAACCCGTACTCTTAATTTTTGCAAAGCTTGCCAGGGAGTCAGACGAGCTGCTCCTCTGTGGTTTTTAACCTCTGCCATATCTGTTCTTCCTCTTTCCTTTCCCAGAATCTTTTTTTAAATAAATAATTTTTATTAGATATTTTCTTTATTTACATTTCAAATGTTATCCTCTTTCCTAGTTTCCCCTCCAAAAATCCCCTATCCCCTCCACCTCCCCCTGCTCACCAACCCACCCACTCCTGCTTCCTGGCCCTGGCATTCCCCTACACTGGGGCAAAGAACCTTCACAGGACTAAGGGCCTCTCCTCCCATTGATGACCAACTAGGCCATCCTCTGCTACATATATAGCTAGAGACACAAGTCCTTCTGTGTGTTTTCTTTGATTGGTGGTTTAGTCCCAAGGAGCTCTTGGGGGTACTGGTTAGTTCATATTGTTGGTCCTTCTATAGGGCTGCAAACCCCTTCAGCAACTTGGGTACTTTCTCTAGCTCCTTCATAGGGAACCCTGTGATCTGTCCAATGGATGATGGTGAGCATCCACTTCTGTACTTGCCAAGCATTGGCAGAGTCCCTCAGGAGACAGCTATATCGGCTCCTTCAGCAAGTCTTGTTGGCATCTGCAATAGCATCTGGGTTTGGTGGTTATTTATGGGGTGGATCCCTAGGCCGGGCAAACTCTGGATGATCACTCCTTCAGTCCCTGCTCCAAACTTTATCTCTATAACTCTTTACATGGGTGTTTTGTTCCCCCTTCTAAGAAGGATCGAAGTATCCACACTTTGGTCTTCCTTCTTCTTGAGTTTCATGTGTTTTGCAAATTGTATCTTGGGTATTCTGAGCTTCTGGGCTAATATCCACTTATCAGTGAGTGCATATCATGTATGTTCTTTTGTGGTTGGGTTACCTCATTTAGATGATGTCCTCCAGATCCATCCATTTGTCTAAGAATTTCATGACTTTATTGTTTTTAATAGCTGAGTAGTACTCCATTGTGTAAATGTACCACATTTTCTATATCTATTCCTCTGTTAAGGGACGTCTGGGTTCTTTCCAGCTTTGGCTATTATAAATAAGGCTGCTGTGAACATAGCGGAGAATGTGTCCTTACTACAAGTTGGAGCATCTTCTGGGTATACACCCAGGAGTGGTATTGCTGGATCTTCCAGTAGTACTATGTCCAATTTTCTGAGGAACTGCCAAACTGATTTCCAGAGTGGTTGTACTAGCTTGCAATCCCACCAACAATGGAGGAGTGTTCCTCTTTCTCCACATCCACGCCAGCATCTGCTGTCACCTGAGTTTTTTATCTTAGCCATTCTGACTGGTGTGAGGTAGAATCTCAGGGTTGTTTTGATTTGCATTTCCCTGATGGTTAAGGATGTTGAACATTTTTTCAGGTGCTTCTTAGCCACTCGGTATTCCTCAGTTGAGAACTTTGTTTAGCTCTGTACCCCATTTTTAATAGGGTTATTTGGTTTTCTGGAGTATAACTTCTTGAGTTCTTCACATATATTGGATATTAGCCCCCTATTGGATTTAGGAATGGTAAAGATTTTTTCCCAATCTGTTCGTTGTCGTTTTGTCTTATTGACAGTGTCCTTTGCCTTACAGAACCTTTGCAATTGTCTGAGGTCCCATTTGTCTATTCTTGATCTTACAGCCAAGTCATTGCTGTTCTGTTCAGGAATTTTCCCCTTTGAGGCTTTTCCCCACTTTCTCCTCTATAAGTTTCAGTATCTCTGTTTTTATATGGAGTTCCTTGATCCACTTTGACCTGAACTTTGTATAAGGAGATAAGAATGGATCAATTCACATTCTTCTACATGCTAACCGCCAGTTGAGCCAGCACCATTTGCCAGGGCCGGGAAGTGGGGAGTAGGTGGGTTGGGGAGCAAGGAGAGAGGGGAGGGTATAGCGGATTTTCAGAGAGGAAACTAGGAAAGGGGGATAGCACTTGAAATGTAAATGAAGAAAATATCTAAAAAAAAAAAAAAAAGAAAAAGAAAGAAAAAAGAAAATGCTGTCTTCTTTCCACTGGATGGTTGTAGCTCCTTTGTCAAAGATCAAGTGACCATAGGTGTGTGGGTTCATTTCTGGGTCTTCAATTCTATTCTGTTGGCCTATCTGTCTGTCACTGTACCAGTACCATGCAGTTTTTATCACAATTGCTCTGTAGTACAGCTTGAGGTCAGACATGGTGATTCCACCAGAGGTGCTTTTATTATTAATAATAGTTTTTGCTATCCTAGGGTTTTTGTTATTCCAGATGACTTTGCAAATTGCCCTTTCTAACTCTGTGAAGAATTGAGTTGGAATTTTGATGGGGATTGCATTGAATCTGTAGATTGCTTTTGGCAAGATAGCCATTTGACTATATTAATTCAATGAGCATGGGAGATCTTTCCATCTTCTAAGATCTTCAATTTCTTTCTTCAGAGACTTGAAATTCTTATCATATAGATCTTTCACTTCCTTAGTTAGAGTCACACCAAGGTATTTTATATTATTTGTGACTATTGTGAAGGGTGTTGTTGCCCTAATTTCTTTCTCAGCCTGTTTATCCTTCGTGTAAAGAAAGGCCACTGATTTGTTTGAGTTAATTTTATATCCAGCTACTGCACTGAAGTTGTCTATCAGGTTTAGGAGTTCTCTGGTGGAATTTTTAGGGTCACTTATATATACTATCATATCATCTGCAAGTAGTGATATTTTGACTTCTTTCTTTCCAATTTGTATTCCTTTGATCTTCTTTTGTTGTCTAATTGCTCTGGCTAGGACTTCAAGTACTATACTGAATAGGTAGGGAGAGAGTAGTCAGCCTTGTCTAGTCTCTGATTTTAGTGCGATTGCTTCAAGTTTCTCTCCATTTAGTTTGATGTTGGCTACTGGTTTGCTGTATATTGCTTTTATTATGTTTAGGTATGGGCCTTGAATTCCTGATCTTTCCAAGACTCTTATGTACCCTTACCCAGAATCTTGCTTGTGTTGTTCTCATCTCCCTTACCAGACTCCTGAAAAGTTTATAAATCCATTACCAGCTTTTGCAAGACATGAGTTTTTATAGTTTCTTAGCCATTCTGTTCTCGCTTCTCACTCTTATTAACTGTAGCATTTGGCTGTTTTATCACATTTCATCATTATTTTGGACCATTTTGAAAAACAAAAACACTTTCACAAAATCTACAGCATAAGGTCTTCTTACCACTTTGTTTACTTGGTGTTTCTTGGAAGGATTGCTTCAGATTTATTTAAACGTAAGTTTTGATTTTATATCCCTCATATATCCATGAAAGGAAAATGTCAAACTGCTCTGGGTGTTTCTAAAATGTCACCTTTTCACAGGGAGACCAGCTTTGTAAGTTACAGTGGAACAAGCCATTGGGGTTTCTATCTGGCCACAGGGCTGTTCCTCACTGTGGCAAGGCAGTGTTTCTTGGAATAATGTCACACTATGGGTTCCAAGTTTGTGTCCCAAATTGTTCCTGTCCTTTCTGCAGATTTCCACACTGCTTATCCCTTAGTGGAAATGTCACTCAGAGTTTTTCAGATTCCAGCCAGCACTCAGTGCCATTCGGACACTGCTTAAATGGCTTTTTGACTGACGCGCTGAGGGATTTCAATTATGTCACCAAAAGAACAGGCAAGTTCTTACATGCGTGAGCAAGAACAACGAGGCCACACACTTACATGACCAACAAAAATTGAGGACACATCCCAGTGGCAGAGATGTCAGAGTAAAACGTCAAGAAGGCCTTTAAATTGATGAAATATGGTAATTCTTACTTCCGGCTTATTTTTCATCATTCAGTATTACTGCTGTTTTTAAGATAGACGATGTTTTTGTAGTCTCCCTCCTGTACTGCTGAAGACATTTAAGACGATGACAACAGCTTCTGCAGTAATTGTTGTTTCTCGGATAGATTATTATTTTCTCCATTGCATTTCAATAGATTTCAAATTCAGTTTTAATTTTCCATTATGCCAGGCATTATCCATTTATTCTTATTCTCCTTCAGCTGCTGGGTCTGGGACTTTCCAGTATCATCTTATTATTAGGTTGGGTTATGTTGTATGATTCACCTTGCAAAGTCTCCACCACAAAAGATAAGATCAGCCCAGACTTTAGCTCAGTGGTAGAAACTGTTCAGCACACAGTATAAGCCCTGAGCTGACACTGGAGCCTAGCACCAAAACCTTTCTTTAAAGTGATAAGATGTCCTCTGTGGTTACTAGCATATGTCACTAATTTCATGGATTTTCATTGCAGTATAATATGTATATTTATTCAGGGAAAATGAAGCAGATCAAAACATAATAGGTTAAAACATTAAATTGGTAAATTACTTAATGGCTTCGTTCACTTCCTGCCTTTCACACTGTGTCTCCACTAAGTATGAGAAAGTGGATAAGTAGGCAAGATGCAAGTTTAAAGTTCTGATAACATGGAACCTGAAGAGGAGTTGCAGTTGCCAGCAGAGGTCCTTCTGCAGCCTCCGGATGCTGGGTCCTTCAATGACAGTGTCTATAACTCACCCTCCTTCTCCTCACATGCTGGATACAAACTACATGCAGTTTGTGACTATTTCATGACTTGAACGTCTTGATAAATATGGTTTTTCTTCTTTTTATAGTTATTTTTAATGCAACTGCAGAGTACAGTTATCCAGGACTGTTTCTTTCTCTCTTCCCCTATTGCCTTTCTCACCAACAGGCATTGATTTAAAACAAATATTGATTCCACCTCTAGCCTTGCCTGTAGAAACTGCTTCATGTTCCTGCTCCTGGATTTCAGTTTTCGGGGCAGCTTCTTTAGCAACAGTTTAATCTAATGGTGCTGTGGGTGTGCATACTCATGGAGAGCCAAGTTCAGGTCATACACAGGTCAGGCAGAGTTCTTCCTTGAAGCTACTTCCTCTAAAATTGTGACCCTTGAATGTCACAGGGGCAGAGAAAGGAGAATCTAGAGATCCATACAGGAGGCTTTAAGAGCTATGACAATGGCTAATGCTGTTTCAGCCTACATCCAATGGTCAAAACCTAAGCTCAAAGCCTCACATTAACCAAGGGAGGGTCTGAGGTAGAAGTTTCTGGATGTGTCATGTGATGCATACTTCCATGGTTTCTTTGCTAAGGCAAGACCCGGGAGAGGACATGTGATGCTTGGAAAGAGTATTATCAGGACTCAGTGGACAGTGACAGTGCATTTGCATAGCTAGCTGTGCAACTCTTCATTGCCCTCTCAACTCCACTGAACTGTTGGTATCCAGACAAACGAAAGTTGGAATCACCCTAAAGAACTACTTCTAAACAAGTCCACATCCCCTTGTTTTATTTGCCATCTTTTCTCCCATACCTTTGGATGGTAGACTAGAGAGTGGTCGAAGTGTCTGAGAAACTCTATTCAAGTAGGTTTGAGAACCCTCATTAAAGTAAGCCTACAAGGGGGAAGTAGTCATTTGGTCTCTGGTGGCCTGACCTGGGAGAGCATCCTCCACTTCTCACCCTGCATCTTCTCAGCTGCTAGAGACAGCCCTTCATCCCACAAAGCAGTTATTAACAGTTCTTAACCACATGATGCTGATATCTTAACCTGTTGTTCATTGTGAGGAAACGCGAGTGTGTGTGTGTGTGTGTGTGTGTGTGTGTGTTGCTTTATGTTTATTATAGCTCTCTTCATAACAGCTAAGACATGGAAACAACCTACATTAATTAATTACATTTCTTATTATGACCACATATATGGCAAAAGTAATGTAAAGAAGGATGGATTTCTTTTTTGATGCTGGTTTCAAGATATGGTAGGCATGGTAGCATAGAGACAGGCACATTATTTCTGGGTTTGTGACTCACATCTATGGACCTTATAGAGAGCAGAAAGGACTTGGCATAGATACTAGAATGGGGTTATAACCTGTACAGCTCACCCCCGGGGACTCACTTTCTCCAGTGAGCCCTACTCCCACTTTGTAAAGATCCTATAACCTCCCTGGCAGTGCCACTAGCTTGGGACCTGGTTCAAACACATGAGCCTATAGGGAATATTTCATCACAAAGATAACAGTAGGTGTCCATCCGCTGATGAACAAATAAAGGGAAAATGCAGCACGTGTGCTCAGTGGAACACAATTCATCTATTTTTTTTAAAGATAAAATATTGTCATGTGTAACACCAATGGATGGTGCTAGAGATGGCTATATTAAATAAAAATAATCCAGACACAAAAGACAGGCTCTGCATGACCTCAGTCACTTGTGTAATAGGTTAAAAAAAAAAGTCAACCTCAGATATGCAGAGAATAGAATGGCGACTGTCCAGAGACTGGGGACATGGGTCAAGGGAGGTATGGGAAGGTTAATCAGTGGGCACGAGTCTGCTGTTAGGTAGGAGTGGGAAGTGCTGATCTGACAGTGCAAGGGACTGTAGAAAACAGTTATGTGCCGCATGTCATCTTAAAAAACTAGACAAGGGGTTTTTAAAGTTTTTACCATAAAGAAAAGACAAGTTGGGGGGAGATAGCTATGTCTATTATGATTTTAACTTGATACACAATGTTTGCATGTGTTGAAACATGACATGGCACCCCGCTGACATATATAATTCTTATCCGATTGTGTATCTGTTTAGAAAGAAATGTATTACATTTTTAAGAGACAAAGGAAAAAGACTCCAGTGCCTATTGCAGTTAGTTTTGAAAGTAGAAAAATGGAAAGATGTAGAGTTTTACTTATCTAATTGTCTGTTTGGCTGTGCACCTCTCTAAACTTTCTTGAACATTCCTCAGGAATGCCCTGCTTTAGCTATCTTATAGTCACATACCATCAACTCTTCATAGCCATGGTTGCCCCATACATGAGTTCAAGTTCAACCAGCCTGACTCAGAAATGTTCTGCAACTGTTATACAGCTCCTGGTGTGGCTGTGTAGTTAGGAGTCTTAATGTGCTTCCTAGTACCATAATAAAACTCCATGACTGAGAGGACAGGTGCCCGCCCGGCTGGGGAGGCGACCTAAGCCACAGCAGCAGCGGTCGCCATCTTGGTCCGGGACCTGCCGAACTTAGGAAATTAGTCTGAACAGGTGAGAGGGTGCGCCAGAGAACCTGACAGCTTCTGGAACAGGCGGAAGCACAGAGGCGCTGAGGCAGCACCCTTTGTGGGCCGGGGACAGCCAGCCACCGTCCGGACCGGAGGACAGGTGCCCGCCCGGCTGGGGAGGCGGCCTAAGCCACAGCAGCAGCGGTCGCCATCTTGGTCCGAGACCCGCCGAACTTAGGAAATTAGTCTGAACAGGTGAGAGGGTGCGCCAGAGAACCTGACAGCTTCTGGAACAGGCGGAAGCACAGAGGCGCTGAGGCAGCACCCTTTGTGGGCCGGGGACAGCCAGCCACCGTCCGGACCGGAGGACAGGTGCCCGCCCGGCTGGGGAGGCGACCTAAGCCACAGCAGCAGCGGTCGCCATCTTGGTCCGGGACCCGCCGAACTTAGGAAATTAGTCTGAACAGGTGAGAGGGTGCGCCAGAGAACCTGACAGCTTCTGGAACAGGCGGAAGCACAGAGGCGCTGAGGCAGCACCCTGTGTGGGCCAGGGACAGCCGGCCACCTTCCGGACCAGAGGACAGGTGCCCGCCCGGCTGGGGAGGCGGCCTAAGCCACAGCAGCAGCGGTCGCCATCTTGGTCCGGGACCCGCCGAACTTAGGAAATTAGTCTGAACAGGTGAGAGGGTGCGCCAGAGAACCTGACAGCTTCTGGAACAGGCGGAAGCACAGAGGCGCTGAGGCAGCACCCTGTGTGGGCCGGGGACAGCCGGCCACCTTCCGGACCAGAGGACAGGTGCCCGCCCGGCTGGGGAGGCGACCTAAGCCACAGCAGCAGCGGTCGCCATCTTGGTCCGGGACCTGCCGAACTTAGGAAATTAGTCTGAACAGGTGAGAGGGTGCGCCAGAGAACCTGACAGCTTCTGGAACAGGCGGAAGCACAGAGGCGCTGAGGCAGCACTCTTTGTGGGCCGGGGACAGCCAGCCACCGTCTGGACCGGAGGACAGGTGCCCGCCCGGCTGGGGAGGCGACCTAAGCCACAGCAGCAGCGGTCGCCATCTTGGTCCGGGACCCGCCGAACTTAGGAAATTAGTCTGAACAGGTGAGAGGGTGCGCCAGAGAACCTGACAGCTTCTGGAACAGGCGGAAGCACAGAGGCGCTGAGGCAGCACCCTTTGTGGGCCGGGGACAGCCAGCCACCGTCTGGACCGGAGGACAGGTGCCCGCCCGGCTGGGGAGGCGACCTAAGCCACAGCAGCAGCGGTCGCCATCTTGGTCCGGGACCCGCCGAACTTAGGAAATTAGTCTGAACAGGTGAGAGGGTGCGCCAGAGAACCTGACAGCCTCTGGAACAGGCAGAAGCACAGAGGGGCTGAGGCAGCACCCTGTGTGGGCCGGGGACAGCCGGCCACCTTCCGGACCGGAGGACAGGTGCCCGCCCGGCTGGGGAGGCGACCTAAGCCACAGCAGCAGCGGTCCCCATCTTGGTCCCGGGACTCCAAGGAACTTAGGAATTTAGTCTGCTTAGGTGAGAGTCTGTACCACCTGGGAACTGCCTAAGCAACACAGTGTCTGAGAAAGGTCCTGTTTTGGGCCTTCTTCTTCGGCCAGGAGGAGGTCCAAATACAAGATATCTGCGCACCTTCCCTGTAAGAGAGCTTGCCAGCAGAGAGTGCTCTGAGCACTGAAACTCAGAGGAGAGAATCTGTCTCCCAGGTCTGCTGATAGACGGTAACAGAATCACCAGAAGAACAATCTCTAAACAGAGTCAACTATAACTACTAACTCCAGAGATTACCAGATGGCGAAAGGTAAACGGAGGAATCTTACTAACAGGAACCAAGACCACTCACCATCACCAGAACCCAGCACACCCACTTCGCCCAGTCCAGGGAACCCCAACACACCTGAGAACCTAGACCTAGATTTAAAAGCATATCTCATGATGATGGTAGAGGACATCAAGAAGGACTTTAATAAATCACTTAAAGAAATACAGGAGAACACTGCTAAAGAGTTACAAGTCCTTAGAGAAAAACAGGAAAACACAATCAAACAGGTAGAAGTCCTTACAGAAAAAGAGGAAAAAACATACAAACAGGTGATGGAAATGAACAAAACCATACTAGACCTAAAAAGGGAAGTAGACACAATAAAGAAAACTCAAAGCGAGGCAACACTAGAGATAGAAACCCTAGGAAAGAAATCTGGAACCATAGATTTGAGCATCAGCAACAGAATACAAGAGATGGAAGAGAGAATCTCAGGTGCAGAAGATTCCATAGAGAACATCGGCACAACAATCAAAGAAAATGGAAAATGCAAAAAGATCCTAACTCAAAATATCCAGGAAATCCAGGACACAATAAGAAGACCAAACGTACGGATAATAGGAGTGGATGAGAATGAAGATTTTCAACTCAAAGGTCCAGCAAACATCTTCAACAAAATTATTGAAGAAAACTTCCCAAATCTAAAGAATGAGATGCATATGAACATACAAGAAGCCTACAGAACTCCAAATAGACTGGACCAGAAAAGAAATTCCTCCCGACACATAATAATCAGAACATCAAATGCACTAAATAAAGATAGAATACTAAAAGCAGTAAGGGAAAAAGGTCAAGTAACATATAAAGGCAAGCCTATCAGAATTACACCAGATTTTTCACCAGAGACTATGAAAGCCAGAAGAGCCTGGACAGATGTTATACAGACACTAAGAGAACACAAACTGCAGCCCAGGCTACTATACCCAGCCAAACTCTCAATTATCATAGAGGGAGAAACCAAAGTATTCCACGACAAAACCAAATTCACGCATTATCTCTCCACGAATCCAGCCCTTCAAAGGATAATAACAGAAAAAAACCAATACAAGAACGGGAACAACGCCCTAGAAAAAACAAGAAGGTAATCCCTCAACAAACCTAAAAGAAGACAGCCACAAGAACAGAATGCCACCTTTAACAACTAAAATAACAGGAAGCAACAATTACTTTTCCTTAATATCTCTTAACATCAATGGTCTCAACTCGCCAATAAAAAGACATAGACTAACAAACTGGCTACACAAACAAGACCCAACATTTTGCTGCTTACAGGAAACTCATCTCAGAGAAAAAGATAGACACTACCTCAGAATGAAAGGCTGGAAAACAATTTTCCAAGCAAATGGTATGAAGAAACAAGCAGGAGTAGCCATCCTAATATCTGATAAGATTGACTTCCAACCCAAAGTCATCAAAAAAGACAAGGAGGGACACTTCATTCTCATCAAAGGTAAAATCCTCCAAGAGGAACTCTCAATTCTGAATATCTATGCTCCAAATACAAGAGCAGCCACATTCACTAAAGAAACTTTAGTAAAGCTCAAAGCACACATTGCGCCTCACACAATAATAGTGGGAGACTTCAACACACCACTTTCACCAATGGACAGATCATGGAAACAGAAACTAAACAGGGACACACTGAAACTAACAGAAGTGATGAAACAAATGGATCTGACAGATATCTACAGAACATTTTTCCCTAAAACAAAAGGATATACCTTCTTCTCAGCACCTCATGGTACCTTCTCCAAAATTGACCACATAATAGGTCACAAATCAGGCCTCAACAGATTCAAAAATATTGAAATTGTCCCATGTATCCTATCAGATCACCATGCACTAAGGCTGATCTTCAATAACAAAATAAATAACAGAAAGCCAACATTCACATGGAAACTGAACAACACTCTTCTCAATGATACCTTGGTCAAGGAAGGAATAAAGAAAGAAATTAAAGACTTTTTAGAGTTTAATGAAAATGAAGCCACAACGTACCCAAACCTTTGGGACACAATGAAAGCATTTCTAAGAGGGAAACTCATAGCTATGAGTGCCTTCAAGAAAAAACGGGAGAGAGCACATACTAGCAGCTTGACAACACATCTAAAAGCTCTAGAAAAAAAGGAAGCAAATTCACCCAAGAGGAGTAGACGGCAGGAAATAATCAAACTCAGGGGTGAAATCAACCAAGTGGAAACAAGAAGAACTATTCAAAGAATTAACCAAACGAGGAGTTGGTTCTTTGAGAAAATCAACAAGATAGATAAACCCTTAGCTAGACTCACTAAAGGGCACAGGGACAAAATCCTAATTAACAAAATCAGAAATGAAAAGGGAGACATAACAACAGATCCTGAAGAAATCCAAAACACCATCAGATCCTTCTACAAAAGGCTATACTCAACAAAACTGGAAAACCTGGACGAAATGGACAAATTTCTGGACAGATACCAGGTACCAAAGTTGAATCAGGATCAAGTTGACCTTCTAAACAGTCCCATATCCCCTAAAGAAATAGAAGCAGTTATTAATAGTCTCCCAGCCAAAACAAGCCCAGGACCAGACGGGTTTAGTGCAGAGTTCTATCAGACCTTCAAAGAAGATCTAACTCCAGTTCTGCACAAACTTTTTCACAAGATAGAAGTAGAAGGTATTCTACCCAACTCATTTTATGAAGCCACTATTACTCTGATACCTAAACCACAGAAAGATCCAACAAAGATAGAGAACTTCAGACCAATTTCTCTTATGAACATCGATGCAAAAATCCTTAATAAAATTCTCGCTAACCGAATCCAAGAACACATTAAAGCAATCATCCATCCTGACCAAGTAGGTTTTATTCCAGGGATGCAGGGATGGTTTAATATACGAAAATCCATCAATGTAATCCATTATATAAACAAACTCAAAGACAAAAACCACATGATCATCTCGTTAGATGCAGAAAAAGCATTTGACAAGATCCAACACCCATTCATGATAAAAGTTCTGGAAAGATCAGGAATTCAAGGCCAATACCTAAACATGATAAAAGCAATCTACAGCAAACCAGTAGCCAACATCAAAGTAAATGGAGAGAAGCTGGAAGCAATCCCACTAAAATCAGGGACTAGACAAGGCTGCCCACTTTCTCCCTACCTTTTCAACATAGTACTTGAAGTATTAGCCAGAGCAATTCGACAACAAAAGGAGATCAAGGGGATACAAATTGGAAAAGAGGAAGTCAAAATATCACTTTTTGCAGATGATATGATAGTATATATAAGTGACCCTAAAAATTCCAACAGAGAACTCCTAAACCTGATAAACAGCTTTGGTGAAGTAGCTGGATATAAAATTAACTCAAACAAGTCAATGGCCTTTCTCTACACAAAGAATAAACAGGCTGAGAAAGAAATTAGGGAAACAACACCCTTCTCAATAGCCACAAATAATATAAAATATCTCGGCGTGACTCTAACGAAGGAAGTGAAAGATCTGTATGATAAAAACTTCAAGTCCCTGAAGAAAGAAATTAAAGAAGATCTCAGAAGATGGAAAGATCTCCCATGCTCATGGATTGGCAGGACCAACATTGTAAAAATGGCTATCTTGCCAAAAGCAATCTACAGATTCAATGCAATCCCCATTAAAATTCCAACTCAATTCTTCAACGAATTAGAAGGAGCAATTTGCAAATTCATCTGGAATAACAAAAAACCGAGGATAGCAAAAACTCTTCTCAAGGATAAAAGAACCTCTGGTGGAATCACCATGCCTGACCTAAAGCTTTACTACAGAGCAATTGTGATAAAAACTGCATGGTACTGGTATAGAGACAGACAAGTGGACCAATGGAATAGAATTGAAGACCCAGAAATGAACCCACACACCTATGGTCACTTGATCTTCGACAAGGGAGCCAAAACCATCCAGTGGAAGAAAGACAGCATTTTCAACAATTGGTGCTGGCACAACTGGTTGTTATCATGTAGAAGAATGCGAATCGATCCATACTTATCTCCTTGTACTAAGGTCAAATCTAAGTGGATCAAGGAACTTCACATAAAACCAGAGACACTGAAACTTATAGAGGAGAAAGTGGGGAAAAGCCTTGAAGATATGGGCACAGGGGAAAAATTCCTGAACAGAACAGCAATGGCTTGTGCTGTAAGATCGAGAATTGACAAATGGGACCTAATGAAACTCCAAAGTTTCTGCAAGGCAAAAGACACTGTCTATAAGACAAAAAGACCACCAACAGACTGGGAAAGGATCTTTACCTATCCTAAATCAGATAGGGGACTAATATCCAACATATATAAAGAACTCAAGAAGGTGGACCTCAGAAAATCAAATAACCCCCTTAAAAAATGGGGCTCAGAACTGAACAAAGAATTCTCACCTGAGGAATACCGAATGGCAGAGAAGCACCTGAAAAAATGTTCAACATCCTTAATCATCAGGGAAATGCAAATCAAAACAACCCTGAGATTCCACCTCACACCAGTGAGAATGGCTAAGATCAAAAATTCAGGTGACAGCAGATGCTGGCGAGGATGTGGAGAAAGAGGAACACTCCTCCATTGTTGGTGGGATTGCAGGCTTGTACAACCACTCTGGAAATCAGTCTGGCGGTTCCTCAGAAAATTGGACATAGTACTACCGGAGGATCCAGCAATACCTCTCCTGGGCATATATCCAGAAGAAGCCCCAACTGGTAAGAAGGACACATGCTCCACTATGTTCATAGCAGCCTTATTTATAATAGCCAGAAACTGGAAAGAACCCAGATGCCCCTCAACAGAGGAATGGATACAGAAAATGTGGTACATCTACACAATGGAGTACTACTCAGCTATTAAAAAGAATGAATTTATGAAATTCCTAGCCAAATGGATGGACCTGGAGAGCATCATCCTGAG
Source organism: Mus musculus (assembly GCF_000001635.26). Lineage (NCBI taxonomy): Eukaryota > Metazoa > Chordata > Mammalia > Rodentia > Muridae > Mus > Mus musculus. The sequence continues at coordinate 95,298,868 of NC_000075.6, forward strand.
TGAGGTAACACAATCACAAAGGAACTCACACAATATGTACTCACTGATAAGTGGATACTAGCCCAAAACCTAGGATACCCACGATATAAGATACAATTTCCTAAACACATGAAACTCAAGAAAAATGAAGACTGAAGTGTGGACACTATGCCCCTCCTTAGAAGTGGGAACAAAACACCCATGGAAGGAGTTACAGAAACAAAGTTTGGAGCTGAGATGAAAGGATGGACCATGTAGAGACTGCCATATCCAGGGATCCACCCCATAATCAGCATCCAAACGCTGACACCATTGCATATACTAGCAAGATTTTATCGAAAGGACCCAGATGTAGCTGTCTCTTGTGAGACTATGCCGGGGCCTAGCAAACACAGAAGTGGATGCTCACAGTCAGCTAATGGATGGATCACAGGGCTCCCAATGGAGGAGCTAGAGAAAGTACCCAAGGAGCTAAAGGGATCTTCAACCCTATAGGTGGAACAACATTATGAACTAACCAGTACCCCTGAGCTCTTGACTCTAGCTGCATATGTATCAAAAGATGGCCTAGTCGGCCATCACTGGAAAGAGAGGCCCATTGGACACGCAGACTTTGTGTGCCCCGGTACAGGGGAACGCCAGGGCCAAAGGGGGGGAGTGGGTGGGTAGGGGAGTGGGGGTGGGTGGGTAAGGGGGACTTTTGGTATAGCATTGGAAATGTAAATGAGCTAAATACCTAATAAAAAATGGGAAAAAAAATAAATAAAACTCCATGACTGAAAGCAAGGAAGGAAAAAAAAGGATTTATTTGGTTTATACATCCCAATCACAGTCCATTTTGAAGAGAACTCAAGCCAGAAGCTCAGGAACCTGAAGGTCGAAGTTGAATCAGACGCGGTGTAAAAAACACTATTTACTGGTTTGCTTTCTCTGACTTGATAGGTCACCTTTCTTATACAAACTAAAACCACCTTCCTAGAGTGGCACCATCTAGAGTTGCCTTCCACTGAACATGTACAGATATTTTTTCATCATTATACCCTAATGAGTAGCATATAACAACAATTTACATAGCATTTACATTGTATTAGATATTTTACGTGTTATATGTATAATAATATGAATGCAGGAGAATATACTGGGGTTGTTCACAAATACTGTAGCATTTTATGCAAAGATCTCCTAGTTCTCCATTGAGTTCCCTCTGCCTTTCCAGGCAGTCTTCTTGGTTAATGTCTTAGTTACTTTCCTCTTGCTGTAATACATCCCATGACCGAGACAACTTATAAAAGAAAACATGTCATTTGGTTTATGGTTTCAAAAAAAAATAGTGTCAGAGTGAAGAGAAAGCTGGGAGCTCACATTTTGATCTACAACCATGAAGCAGAGAAAGAACACCAGAAATCCCATGAGTCTATTGAAACCTCAGACATCTACCCACCCACCCCTATGACACACTTCTTTCCTTAAGGCCACACTTCCTTTTTTTTCTTTCCTTTTTTGAATTTATTAACTTTACATTAATAAATTGCTGATTGCTGTCCCCCCCCTTGTGTCTCCCTCTCACAGTCCCTTCCCCATCCCCACTCCCATTCCCCTCCCTTCTTCTCTGAGAGAGTGGAGGACCCCTCCCTGGGAATCCCCCGACCCTGGCACATCAAGTCTCTGCAGGGCTAGGTGCTTCTTCTTCCACTGAGGCCAGATAAGACAGCCAAGTTAGGGAAATGGATTCCACAGACAAGCAACAGCCCTGGCTCAAACTGCACATCTGCTACATCTGAGTGGGTGGGGAGGGTAGGTCCAGCCCATGTATGCTCTTTGGTTGGTGGTTCAGAATAAGAGCCCCCAAGGGTCCAGGTTAGTTGGATGTTGGTCTTCCTGTGGAGTGCCTATCCCTTTCCAGGCTCTCAATCCTTCCCCCAACTCTTCATGTCCTCGATCTTCATCCAATGTTTGGCTCTGCATCTGAGTCAGTTGTTGCATAAAGCCTCTCAGAGGACAGCCAGGACTCCTGCCTGCAATCATAGCAGAGTATCATTAATAGTGTCAGGGACTGGTGCTTGCCCATAGGATGAGTCTCTAGTTAGACCGGTTATTCCTTGGCTATTTCCTCAGTCTCTGCTCCATCCCTTGTCCCTGCATTTCTTGTAGACAGGATTAATTTGGAGCCAAAAGGTTTTTTTGGGTGGGTGGGGGGGTTGGTGACCCTATCACTCCACTGGGGGTCCTGTCTGGCTACAGAGGGTGGCCTCTTCAGGTTCTGTATCCCCACGGCTTGAGTCTCAGCTAAGGTCACCCCCATTAATTCTTGGGAGTCTCCCTATCCAGGTCTCTGGCACTTCCTTGAGATGACCACAACCCCCACCAGCTACAGATTTCCATTCATTCTCAGGGCTGCCTGGCCATTTCCCCGGTCTCTCCTCATACCTAATCCTGAAAACAGCCCATTTCTCTCCCCATCCCCTATTCCACCCAGGTCTCTCCCTCCATCTGCCTCTTAAGACTATTTTATTCCCCCTTCTAAGTGAAACTCAAGCTTCTTCACTTGGGCCTTTCTTCTTGTTTAACTTCTTTGGGTCTGTGAAGTGTAGTATGGGTATCCTGTATTTTATAAGTGGCTTATACGTGACTACATACCATGCATGTCCTATTGAGTCTGGGTGATATTCTCAAGTTCCACCCATTTGCCTGCAAAATTCATGATGTCATTGTTTTTAATGTCAGTATAGTATTTCATTGTATAAATGAACCACATTTTATTTATCCATTCTTATATTTTTGATTGTGGGCCTAGCCCTTAATGGCTAAACCATATCTCCAGTCTTTTTTTATCTGTTCTTAAGTTGAGGGATGTCTACATTATTTCCAGTTTCTGGCTTTTACAAATAAAGCTGCTGTGAACATAGTTAAGCAAGAAGTGTCCTTGTGGTATGGTAGAGCATCTTTTTGGTATATGCCCAGGAGTGGTATAACTTGGTTTTGAGGTAGAACTCTTCCCAGTATTCTGGTAAAATGCCAAATTGATTTTTCAAAGTAGTTGTTACAAGTTTTTAGTCCCACCAGCAGTGAAAGAGTATTTCCCTTGCTCCACAACCTCACCAGAGTTACTTTGATTTTCATTTCCCTGATGACTAAGGACTTTGAACACTTCTTTAAGTGTTTCTTGGCTATTCGAGCTTACTCTGTTGAGAATTCTCTGTTTAGCTCTGTACCCCATTTTTAATTGAGTTATGTGGGTTGTTGATGTCTAACTTTTCCAGATCTTTATGAATTGTGGATATTGCCCCTCTGTCACATGTAGAGTTGATGAAGAGCCTTTTCCAATCTGTAGGTTGCTTTTTTGTCCTATTAACAGTGTCCTTTGCCTTACAGAAGCTTTTCAGTTTCAGGAGGTCCCATTTATCAATTGTTGATCTTGGAGCCCGAGCCATTCGTGTTCTGTTCATGAAGTTGTCTCCTGTACCAATGAGTTAAAGGCTATTTCCCACTTTCTATTCTATTAGATTTAGCGTATCTGGTTTTTACACTGAGGTCTTTGATCCATTTGAACTTGACTTTTACATAGGGTAATAGATATGGATCATTTGCATTCTTCTACATGTAGACATCCAGTTAGACCAGCACCAATCATTGAAGATGATTCCTTTTTTCCATTGTATGGGTTTGCCTTCTTTTGTCAAAAACCAATTGTTCGTAGGGACATGAGTTTATTTCAAGATCTTCAATTTGATTCCATTGATCGATCTTTATGTTCCTATACCAATACCATGCAGTTTTTGTTACTATTGATCTATAGTACAGCTTGCAGTCAGGGATGGTGATACCTCCAGGAGTTCTTTATTGTTCAGGATTGTTTTAGCTATCCTGTTTTTTTTTATTTTTCCATATAAAGTTGAGAGTTTCTTTGTCAAGATCTGTAAAGAATTGTGTTTGAATTTTGATGGAAATTGCACTGAATCTGTAAATTGGTTTTGATAAGATTGCCATTTTCACTATGTTAATCCTACTGATCCATGAGCATGGGAGATCTTTCCATCTTCTGACATCTCCCTCAATTTCTTTCTTCAGTGACTTGAAGTTCTTGTCATACAGGTCTTTCACTTGGTTGGTTAGAGTTATACACCAAGATATTTTATATTATTTGTGGCTATTATAAAGGGTGTCATTTGTATAAAGGAGGGCTACTAATTTTTTGAGTTAATTTTGTATCCATCCACTTTGTTAAAGATGTTTATCAGCTATAGGAGTTCTCTGTTACAATTTTGAGGGTTATTTATGTATACTATTATATCATCCATGAGGTACTGAGAAGGTATATTCTTTGGTGTTTGGGTGAAATATCCTGTTAGATGTCTGTTAGTTTCATTGTTGCTTTGCTTAGTTTTTGTCTGGATGTCCTGTCGATTGGTGAGAGTGGAGTGTTGAAGTTTCCCACAATTAACGTGTGGGGTTTGATGTGCAATTTAAGCTTTAGCAATGTTTACAAATGGGAGTATCCTTGTTTGGGAGTCATAGATGTTCAGAAGTGCAGTATCATCTTGGTAGATTTTTTTTGATGAGTATCCCTGTCTCTTTTGATTAATTTCGGTTGAAGGTCTATTTTGTTAAATGTTGGAATGGTTATTCTAGCTTGCCTTTTGGCTTAGAAAACCTTTTTTCCAGTCCTTTACTCTGAGGTGATGTCTATCTTTGTTGCTGAGGTGTGTTTCTTGTATGCAGCAGAATGAGGGATCCTTCTTTCACATCCATTCTGTTAGCCTGTACCTTTTTATTGGGGAATTGAGTCCATCAATGTTGAGAGAGATTTATTTATTTATTTATTTTATTGGGTATTTATTTCATTTACATTTCCAATGCTATCCCAAAAGTCCCCCACAGATGTTGAGAGATATTAATGACCACTGATTGTTACTTCCTGTTATTTTAATGTCGGTTGTAGTGTGTGTGTGTGTGTGTGTGTGTACACTCACTTCCTTTGTTTTTGCTGGTATGGAATTACTTATTTCCTGTGTTTTCTTGGATATAGTTATCCTCTGTGGGTTGGAATTTTCCTTGTAATATTTTCTGTAGGGCTAGATTTGTGGATAGATAGTTTTAAATTTGGATTTGTCTTGAAATATCTTATTTTCTTCATCTATGGTGACTGAGAGTTTTGCTGTGTTTAGTAGTCTAAGTTGGCATCTGTTGGTTTTTTAGAGGTTGCAAGATATCTGCTTTGGCCCTTCTAGCTTGTACAGTCTCTGTTGAGAAGTCAGGTGTAATTCTGATAGGTCTGCTTTTGTATGTTACCTGACTTTTTCCCTTGCTGCTTTTAATATTCTTTCTTTGTTCTGTAGATTTTGTGTTTTGACTATTATGTGGTGGGAGGATTTTCTTTTCTGGTCCAGGCTAATTGATGTTCTACAAGCTTCTCATATATTTATAGGCATCTCTTTCTTTAGTTTGTGAAAAATTTCTTTTATTATGTTGTTGAAAGTATTTTCTGATCATTGGAGTTGGGACTCTTCACCTTCTATTTCTATTATTCTTAGGTTAGGTCTTTTCATGGTATCCCAAATTTCTTAGATGTTTTGTGTCAGGAATTTTTTAGGTTTAATATTTCCTTTGACTGATGTATCAGTTTCTTTTATTTTATCATCTACACATGAGATTCTGTCTTTCATCTCCTGTATTCTGTTGGTGATGCCTACATCTGTTGTTCCTGTTCTCTTTACTAAGTTTTCCATCTCCAGGATTCCCTCAGCTTGTGTTTTCTTTATTGCTACTAATTCTGTTTTCAGGTCATAGGCAGTTTTGTTTATTTCCTTCACCTGTTTAATAGTATTTTTCTGTATTTCTTTAATGGATTTATTCATTTCCTCTTTAAAGGCCTCTTTTATCTTTATAAGATTGGAATTAAGGCCATTTTCTTGTGTTCCAGTTATGTTAGGTTATCCAGGGCTTGCTGTAGTAGGGTAGCTGTGCTCTAAGCATGTCATATTGTCCTGACTTCTGTTGATTGTGGTTTTTCAAGGACCTTTAATCATGGATGGCTTTAGTCCCTGGATGTTCCTGTTGTAGTAGGTATTGGGAGGGGGCCTAATCTCAATGATCTTGGTGTGGCTGGCCTATTTTTGGTATCCTTGAGCTGTATGGTTCAGGATCAGCAGATCTGATGAAGAGGGACTGAGAGTTGGCAGGATAATGGAGGTGCCACGGATAGCAGGTGGCTCAGGGCAGCTGAGGGTGCCCCCAGAGGACGGGGGAGCTGGGCAAAGCTACACTTCGTAATCCTTCCCAAACAGTTCCTCCAACTGGAGTCAAGTATTCAAAGATGAGTCTATAAGGGCCATTCTCATTCGAACCCTCACAGTTAGAGTCTGGATAATTTTGCATCAGTTTCCTCACACTCAAAGATTCATCAAAAGGAAATTTGTTTCTCTCCCTGGGGAACTTAAGGAGTGAAAGTTCTTCCTTCGTTGTGACATCGTCCTGTGCTTCCCAAGAAAAGCAAAGTAGCATTAACTTTCTTCCTTCCTACTTTTTAGATGTGACTCAGACTTTTGTCTACTGGGACATGTGTCAAGCTCACTCATGACTCCATTAAAGACCTTCTCTTAGGCTTGAGAGGAAAGAAGTGTTCCAACTTGCCATATAATACCTTCTCTGATTCTATTCAGTCTTTTCATTATCTCAGTTGCTAGGGGACATGAGGACCCCAAAATGATTGTGAGCACACCATTTACATGCCCTGCATGGTAGACTCAGTCTCTCCTTCCTATCAGAAGTTAGTCTTGAGGCACTGGCCAAAAGTGACACCAAAGAGAGCTTGTGCTCTCATCCCATTACACTAATCTAATGGACATGTTAGAGATCTGAACACAGATATATCTGATCCCCAAGTCCATACTCTTTCTACAATCCCAGACCACGATTACCTGTGTCAGCTTAGAGTATCACTTCAAATGCATTTACCAATCTGTTAATGGTTTGTGTATGAGCCTGGAAAAGATGTCTTTTTAAGATGTGTTTCTGTCACACTCTTTTCTTCCCCTGCATTCTTTTTCACCTTATGAAGAAAGAAAAATCCAAAAGAAGCTGTAGGTTTCCATTTCCTAAGTAAGGTAAAGAAAAATCAGTTAGCTTTAATTCTTAATAAATAGCAAAGTTTTAACTATTGTCAGTTATTTTTTCCCTTAAAAATGGAAATGGAGTGTTACATTATCCATAGATAATGATGATAATGGTGATGACGATAATGATGACAATGATGATGATTGATAGGTAGATAGATGATAGATATAGCAATAGAAATATAGAGAGATATAGATATGTAGCTAAATGAAGATATATCAATGTAATATCCCCCAAACATTTCAGAAAAGGCATTTGCAAGCTTTTGTTACTATGATTTGACTCTGAAGAAGCCTGGCCTTTCCAAATTTGCACTTTCATGTGGGCATCTGTCAGTCAATATGTAGACTTCTCTGCACCCTGTAGATGACACTGTAGTAGACCTTGCCAGTCACCTAACACCCTTTACCCTAAGCTCCAGCCTGATGCTAAGATGCCCCTTAGGACAAGACTTCCTACTTGTCCCACTTAGGACAAGACTTGACCTCACTTAATCTAACCACCTCTTTCCACTATTGCTCCATGATATAAAGTACATATACAATGGTGTGGACAATGCAGTGGCCCTTCCTCTTTTAGTACAAAAGAAACAGTCTTCCTCAGAAGCACTTACCCAGGCACAAGGAGGACTCAAAAGGATCTCTCCATTTAGAAGCAGGTTTTAAGATGATGACCTTGCAGACCTCAGTCTCAGACAGATACAATGGGAGATGTTTGTACTCTTGATCTCGAACCCAAAGCCTTTGACTACACTCACTGTTTAAACCAACAACTGTGCCTGCATCAAGAGCATCAGAAGTGTTTGTTTGTCTGTCTGTTTGTTTGTTTTTCTCTAAATAAATGCTATTGCTAGAATGGCAATAAAAAATGTTAAAGGGCAGCATGAAGATTTCCTCGTCCCTTGGGGGAACTAAGTTAGAAGTCTGGCCACATATCTACCTTAAAATTATTTAAATGTGTGTATCTAAAGGTAAATTCTATCACAAGTAAGTGTTATTTAAATATCTTATTTTGCAAATTCCATATATGAGCATTGTTTTTAACATCATTTCCACCCCTCCATCTCCTCCCAAGTCTCTGCCACCATTCCTTCTCAAGTTCATCCCTTCTGTAATTATTATTCTCTCTCTCTCTCTCTCTCTCTCTCTCTCTCTCTCTCTCTCTCACACACACACACACACACACACACACACACACACACACACACTGTGGCCATTTGGTGTTGCTCTTCTGTGCATTTTTAGGACTCACTGCTTGGGTTGGTATAATATATCAAGTGGCTTGTCCCTGGACAACACTTACTCTCCCTCCATTGCCATATTAACTGGTGTGGTCAGTATGCAGATCTTTTTTTCCCCCTACATGATTTTTTTTGTTAGATATTTTCTTCTTTTATATTTCAAATGCTCTCCTGAAATTCCCCTATACCCTCTTCCCTCCCTGCTCCCCAATCTACACATTCCTGCCTTCTGACCCTGGCATTCCCCTGTACTGGGGCATATAATCTTTGCAAGACCAAGGGCCTCTCCTCCCAGTGATGACTGACTAGGCCATCCTCTGCTACATATGCAGCTAGAGATACAAGCTCTGGGGGTACTGGTTAGTTCATATTGTTGTTCCTCCTATAGGGTTGCAAACCCCTTCAGCTCCTTGGGTACTTTTTCTAGCTCCTCCATTGGGGGCCCTGTGTTCCATCCAATAGATGACTGTGAGCATCCACTTCTGTATTTGCCAGGCACTGGCGTAGCCTCACAAGAGACAGCTATATCAGGGTCCTTTCAACAAAATCTTGCTGGCATATACAATAGTGTCTGGGTTTGGTGGCTGATTATGGGATGGATCTTATCTTCAAGTCTGGGAGGCACTCAAGGGCACCAACAATAGCCTGTACTATTTTGGGGATTTCTTGGATTCCCCCAACCAACAACTTTAAGGGAAGATTCTGACATGTGGCATTGAGGGTTTTGTTACATAGTCTGTGGCTGTCAGGAGGAGCATTGTGCCCCCATGAATCACAGATTTTTTTAATACTACCACATTGTAGGCATTTATTTCCATCTTAGATATGATACAAATTATGCTATAAATTTGGCTCTGCATGACATATATTAAAATGAAAAATACTATATGCCTCAGTACAGAGGAACACCAGGACCAAGAAGTGGGAATGGGTGGGTAGGGGAGTGGGGGGGGGGAGGGGGTATGGGGGACTTTTGGGATAGCATTTGAAATGTAAATGAAGAAAATACCTAATAAAAAAAATGAAAATGAAAAACACAGAAGTGTCTTTTTGCGTGACTTACCAGTCCCAAGGTGGGTGGTTCAAGGATCTTCTAGAATGATGCACCATGAAATCTGCCCATCTCCTCCCATCATAGTTCATGAAGCAGGACATAGCCACATCCTAAAGAGGAAAATGGCAGAATGAGGTTCTTCTCTCTGGTATGTCTGATGAAACCACAGAAAGGAGCGGCCCTTAAGGGATGACATGGGTAAATTCCAAGCTAGTAGGCTTAGCCCTGGACATAGTTCTTGGCGTGATCTGTTTGCTCCAAATCATTTCGTTTTAATAACTGCTCACCTTTCTAAAGTGCAGCCATCTCACAGTTTACTCCAGCATTTTCCTATATCTGCAATGTGGGGTTATTTCCAGCCCTTTGTTGTTTTCCTTTTGCCACAGCAAGCAAGAATATTGAATTTGAATGTTTTTTTCCAAACAACCCCACCGTGTTTTAACTCTCCCTGACTGACAGGTGGAGAGGCGACTATTAAGTCTTTCTTCTTCTATATTAAAGAATCATGAAGCTGACTGAAGAAATGCACATGAAGGGCCGCAGTGCCCTCTCCTTTCCTGCATCTTCTGGGTGCTTGCTCCTTTCTCTGTGAAAGGAGTTGTTGGTGCTCACAGAACTGGGCTAGGCATATGTGCTTAACCAAGAGGAGTCTGCCTTGGGAAACTGTGGTGACTCTGCAGATTTTCTTCAGACAACAGGTTGTGAGCTCCACTCTGGCAGGTCTACCCTTTAGTTTAATTGCTCCTTCAAAGCTGAGAGTTTGTCACTTTGGGATTCCTGACAAGAAAATGGCTTTGTGTTAAAAGGAGGATTCTCTGTAACCTGAATGCCTGATCATAATGTAGTCTTGGGGGAAAATCATACAGATGGACAGAAAGAAGTGGGAGAAAGGGAGGGGGAAGGGGAAGAGAGGGAAGGAGAGAGGCAAATCTGTATGGTAATATTTAGGCATGAGGAGTGTTCAAGGAAATGAAGCTGTGTTTTAGCTAAGTCTCTTTGGTTCTGAGTAACAGATAGGAGCTCACTTGTTCAAAGCTAGGAAGCATCTCAGGAGGCTACTTGTCACACCCTAAGGCTGTTCTCCTCTTTAGAAGACCAGCCTAACTATATGGGTTATAATCTAAATTTCCATTTCATTGAGAAAAACAATTGCTAGTCCATCCATCATGGGTCAGTGAACTGTGGCAAAAAAGACTGAGTCTAAAATTGGCTTCCATGACTCCATCTGCAATGGTTAAAAACACTGTCCTTCTGGAAAGGAAGTTGCTGAGAGCTGAGTCTCGAACACCTTGAGTCTCTCATTAGAAGATACTACCCTTCAAATCGTATGGATTTCTAGATGCTACAGACCATTTTAGAAATGTCACCTGGATTTGAGATTCAGGTCGCACAGGCCGTTCTAACAGATTCAGCAGCTCGGGTTAACAGCATTAGCAAACTCCAGCTTTTAAACCTGTAAATCAGGGAATGTCAAGTATTGTTTTTTTATCACCCAAACACTATCCCAGCCAATGAAAAATGGAGGTTTGGGGGGAGGAGTTTCCTACCTTCTCATATCCAATTGTCAAGACAGCAATGCATGTAACAGGCTTCCTGCACCCCAGAAGTGTAAAAGACAGACAGACACCAGCTTAAGTAAGAAGGAAGCTGAATTTAGGTTTGATACTTCTGACATCCAGTAAGGAGGAAAACTACATGGAAGAAAGAGGTTAAATGTATTCTAACATTCATCCGGTACATTTCACAAAGTGACTCAGTGTCACACAATATGAATCCCAACACCTGCTACTTGTGCTAGCAACCCATGGGACCAATGTGACCCTCAGACACAGAAGCTAGCACCCAGTTCTGGGCACCAAACATTTGCTTCTCTGGACTTTTATGCAAGACTACCAACCTGTGAGTCTTCAGTTTGATCACTTTAAACAGAATAATGATCCCTACCTCTGGTAGCCAGCATAAAAGTATGTAAGACCATCACTGTGGTGGAATTTTAGGAGGCCGATGGAACTATGGCTAAAGTCCAATACAAAATGTCTAATTGGAAATATCAGACTGAGATCGAAGCTTTATCACCTCCAACGCTGTTGTTTGTAAAAGTGGCCCAGCAGCAACAATACCTGAGATGTTATCCTGGCACTCAAATCTTGTTCTGCAAGAAAAACCGAGATCCTTGAAGTATAGAAGTTTCTACTCTTTCTGGAAAAGAAATTTCAGGTCAAGTAAGGATTCTTTTAACAGATAGAGGGCCAAGACACACACACCCTTGGAGCTCCCAGACACTGGACCACCAACCAAAGAGTACACATAGAAAGACCCATGGCTCCAGCCGCATATTTGGCAGAGGATGGCCTTGTTGGACATCACTGAGAGGAGAGGCTCTTGGACCTGAGGGTGTTCGATGCCCCAGTGTGAGAGAATGCCAGGGCTGGAAGATGGGAGTGGGGGGTGGTGCAGCCTCATAGAGGCAAGGGGGATGGGATAGGTGGGTTCTGAAGGGGAGACCTAGGAAGGAGAAAACATTTGAAATGTAAACAAAGAAAATATCCAAGAAAAGAAAAGAAAAGAAAAAAAGATAGAGGGCCAGCTTTAAGAGAGAAGGGAGGCCGTATGAAGATTCCCACAGCTGATAAAGATATGGTCGTTTGAGAATGGCTTGCCGGTGTCCTTCGCGATTGATTGAAATATTTCCTTATATATGAAAAACCATGACTTCTCAATAACACTCAAAACAGAACTAGTACTACAAAGTATTCGAAAGGTGCCTGAAAACAGAATGTAAACCTGATCAATCGTGCTTGCTATGTATAGAATGTAATCATTACTGTTTGGGATTATTTTAAAGTTATATGAACTGGGTTTATAACTCAATTATTTACATACACAGATACTCATGCGTTGCATAGGCAGAGAATGGAAACATGAAAAAGTTTGGCTTAAGCCAAAGCACCATGGGAAAACTAGAAGGTAAACCAGGATCAGGAAGAATGGAGAAGCACCAATGGCCACAAGCGGTGGCAGTGTTGAACTCTCAGGACCCATTCCAAAGTGTCCAACCACAGGAGCCAAGGGGAGTTTAGGGCCAGGGATGCTCCAAAGGAATGGTCTTGTGTGCACATGCGTGGAGTATCTGGGGGAAGAATGACCATGAGGAGTGAAAAGAATCAGACATAGGAAGTGGGGTTGAAGTACGTTTTGGGGGGCTTTAGCCAACCCCACCTTTCAGAGGAGCAGCTTGAGGCAACTAGTCAGTCACTGTCCTCCCCTGCACTGGCCAGACACTAAGCAGCCTCCTTTGGCCTATGACCTCTAAGGCAAATGGTCTTCTCTGTGGCTGAAGGCAACTCCTAGGGAACCTCTCAGCTGGAAACCTGCCTAGGAGCAATTCCTTCATCCTGAGACAGGGGAGTGGGCTGCTGTAGCATTCACTGAAGTCCCCTCTGCCCTCCTCAGTGTGCCTGCTTCATGAGAGTGAATCACCCCACTTAGAAATAACACCTTCAGCGATAGTTTCTTTTTTTCTGAAGAAATCTGCAAGAGACTGGTTAGTGGGGCACATTTCAGCCCCAGCACTACAGCAAGGGTGCACAGTGCAGCTGCCCTGCTTCACCCAGGATGTGAGATTCTCAGTGGTTAAACCAGGGTAACTCAGAGCAAGCTAAAACAGCCAGTTATCTTAACGGCATCTGATAGGCACCATCTTCTTTGCAACTACTTATTCTAGATGCCTCAGTTTGCAACTTTGCTGAAGGAAATTTCTCTGCTCTTGACAGAGCTAATTTCTCACAGATCCTGCAGTGCTTAGGGCATCGTGTGGTGTCTGGCTTTTTCCCTCAGAATCATCAGAGTAGAGTCACCTGATGTGATATGCAGGGCTGGTCTCTCCTGCCTCCTCACTTCATCTCCTGATTATCCTGGTCAATTGACTATGCCAAACTGATGGCACACTCTTTCTCACTGTCCTATTGGAACACAGACTCCAATGAGACTAACTAGTAATGAGACTAACTAGTACCACAGCTTGAAGTTTGATGGCTCACAGTGTTTCCTGGTAGAAGTATCTTGAACTTGTAGATCTAGAGGTGTAGAGAAGAAAGTAAAAACTCTCTAAATGGACCATTAGTAAGTCAACCCATTCCTACCTGTGTTCTCTCCTTCAAAGGATTCACATACCCTTCCTGTACTGCCTGGTTTTGTGTGTCAACTTGACACAAGCTGGAGTTATCACAGAGAAAGGAGCCTCCCTTGAGGAAATACCTCCATGAGATCCAGCTGTAAGGCATTTTCTCAATTACTGTTCTCAACAGGAATTGGGTGATGGGTGGTGCCATCCCTGGGCTGGTAGTACAGGTTCCATAGGAAAGCAAACTGAGCAAGACAAGGGAAGCAAACCAGTAAGTAACATCCTTCCACGGCCTCTGCATCAGCTCCTGCTTCCTGACCTGCTTGAGTTCCAGTCCTGACTTCCTTTGGTGATGAACAGCAAGGTGGAAGTGTAAGCTGAATAAGTCCTTTCCTCCCCAACTTGCTTCTTGGTCATGATGTTCCATACAAGAATAGAAACCCTGACTAAGACACTCCCTATGGGGACCTTGTGCCATCTGACTAAGCTTAGGACATATGCTCTATTCTGGAGGACGATACCCCTTTCTTTTCAAAGTATCAGCTCTAAGATGGCACCTCGGTTGTGCTTTTAAGAAACGCTTTTCTTTCTCTACCACATCAGAAGCTTCTGTAAAACTAGAAAGTCCCATAGCTATGTGAGCTCTGTCACACTCCCACAGTAAATGGAATGCTCACTTCAATGAAATGTTCCATTAAGTCCCATGTCAGTGGACAAAGCACTGGGTAAGTGGGGGCTGGAGAGATCGCTCAGTGGTTAAGAGCACTGGCTAATCTTCCAGAGGACATGGGTTTGATTCCAAACATCTACATGGCAGCTCACAACTATCTGTAACTCTAGTCCCAAGGGGATCTGATACCCTCTTCTGGTCTCCCATGCACACCAAACATTTATGTGATACACAGACATACACGCAGGCAAAAAAAAAAAAACAAAAAAAAAAACGCATAAACCTAAAAATAAGTTTTAAGACTCATCAAGTTCTTGAAAGATGGGACCCCACAGGAAGGGTATGCCTGTGAAATGTGTTGACTCCACATAAAATGAATTGCTTCCACAGACCCCGGAAGTGAAGTGGCCCAGTGTACTCACCTTGCCACCGAGGGGTAGGTAAAGCCTATATTTAAATTAATTGTTGGTCTCTATCGCCGTCAAGTTGACCACTGGGTAATGGCAGCCTCTATCTCAGTCACCATGGCAACTTAATTTTTTATGCCAGAGTTAATGTGATTGATGACACCAGACCAAGTCATTCTATCTTCTTGTCAACTTGCGGCTGCCACAGCTGGAAGTGGATGAATGGAACACTAGATCCATTGAGGCAGAGGGAAGGGATGTAGAACAAAAGAGAGTTAGCTGATATGAGAATATTCTTTTAGAAAGTAGAACCTGGACCGGAGGAGGGGGAGATGACTAAACCTTAGTTTTGAAGATGTGGAGAAGGTGAAGGTCCACACCCAGCCAGGTGTCTTTCCTTTGTGTGTACTGTGTGGCATTCACCAAGTAACTGTGGACCATCTGCAGCAGACACTTGTTTGCTGGTGGTATAGGAGAGCCCTATCTTCTTAGGAAGGTGAAGGAAGGATGGGCACATATCATGTGTGAACAGGTATCTTCAAAAACCAGAAGAGGACTTTAGACCTCTTGGAGCTGGAGTTACAGGCAGCTCTGGGCTGCCCAGTGTAGTTGTTGGGAATGAAACTTGATCCCCTGAAAAAGCAGAAAGCACTCATAACCACCTAGCCATCTCTTCTGCCCCCAAATCTGCTTCTTAGCCAATTCTTCCATCTTTCTGGTCTTCCTGGAAGGCAGCAGATAGAATGCATTCCAGGATCCCAGTGGCTGCCAGCTGGAACTAGCAACTAATAATTATTTGAGACTTAACCCAAGGTCATTTCCACTGAGAAGTCAGTTCTACTTTCAGGGTTGAAAGGACGAGGAGGTAAGGGAAGAGGAAGAGGAGGAGGAGGAAGAAGAGGAAGAGGAAGTAGAGGAGGAGGAGGAGGAAGAAGAAGATAAAAAGAACCGAAACAAATTTAAAATTTTGTGTGTGTTTGGTACAGTGGATGGACAATATTCACTCCCCTTACTTAATGCTCCCAAAAAGGGAAGAGTCAGGCAAAGATTCAGGGATGAGAACCAACTTCTTCCCAAGTGTGTTTTCAGAAACCAAGGCTTCTGAAATGCAACATAGGAGTATTCAAACTTCTTCAATAAATGTCCTTCATTTTCTTTTTTTAAGCACTTGTGCCCCTGCTCCTAGAGAGAGATGACGTCCCTGGGCTCACAGCCTCTCCCAGTAGCGTTTACTCTCCACAAAGGAGAAGGCAGTGAGGCCCACTCTGGTCTCAAAGGTTGTTTTGTTTGTTTCATTTTACTTTTTTCAGACTACTTTCTTTTTACAGATTGGCTTTCTTTTCGTTTTATGTTGAGACCCATTTTTAAAAGTCAGAGTCCTGAGCCATCTTGTCACCAAACTGGGCTGACCTGGAGCTAGCTGTCTGCAGTGAAGAAATTGACCCTGTGTGCCTGGCACTCTTTAGCACCTCCTGCCTGCTAGATCCACAAAGCAGACTCATCAGTTGGACAGAGAATCTCTGGTCCTCTAAGTGACTTTTTCTGAGGTCAGTGGAAGAGAGAGAAGGAAGCGTCTGCTTTGAAGGCCTGGATTCTGATGTCAGCACTGTGACCACCTCTAACTATCTCGTGTTTTTGCTTAAGCCCCATCCCCTCTCTGTTTCTGAGTCCCTCCCTCGTGGGTCAAATGAAGACAACAAGATTAAGTGATGTAACACATCTGACTCAGTTGTTATCAGCACTTAGAACTGAGACTTCAAAGCCCCACTCTTCCCTCCTTCCCTCTGCCCACATCTCAGAAAGTCAGTAAGAAAATCCTGGTTCTCACCCCTGTGGTATTTCAAGTCACACAAACCCTCTACTGTGCAGAAACCTTCACGAGACGTCATACAGTACCCATCAAACATCTCTAGCTTCCTGCTCACACTCTTAAGCCATTTTTTGATCTCCTCAGATCTACTGTGTTTTCTCCAGAAAGTGCCATGAACAAAGCTCTGCATTTCCTAAGGGGTGTGTGTGTATGTGTGTGTGTGTGTGTGTGTGTGTGTGTGTGTGTGTGTGTTTGTGTGTCTGTGTGTCTATGTGTATCTGTGTCTGTGTGTATGTGTGTCACTGTGTGAGAGAGAGAGAGATAATATCCAACTCAAATTCTGAGCCAGTTTTAAGGCAATGGGCTTTCCAGTCACAGCAGATGACCTCAGGCATCTGTGTCCCAGGGCTGTGCCACATAGGAGTGGAGTTTAAGCAGTACGACATGGAAAGCTGCATTTTCTAGAGGCCATAGTTGGAAAGTCAAAAGCAGCCAGGTGGAGTGGTGCACACCTTTAATCCCCACACCCAGGAGGCAGAGGCAGGAGGATCTCTGTGAGTTTGTGGCCAGCCTGGTCTACAGAGCAAGTTTTAGGTCAGTAAAGTGAAACCCTGTCTTACAAAATGACAAAAGAAAGTTTAAAAAAATCAATAGAAGACAAATTCTAACAATATAGTTTGTTTAGCCCAATATGTTCTAGAAATTCTCATTTCTACACTCAGCCATCTTTAAGTAACCATTGTGTGTCTCTGTTTTCCAAGCCAAACATCCAGAATTCGGGGAGCACCGGCAGCCAAACCCATCATGGCCTGAACCAACCTCACTTCAAGTGTTTAAAACACACATGTGCCAGACATGGTCTACCAGAAAAGGTTTGTGCCAGAAGCTCCCAAGGAAAGCATCAAGTTTTAAAACCAGCATTGTCTACGAGAGACTCATGATAGTCAAAAATAGAGGTGACATCCATTAGTAGCTGAATTCTCACTCAGTAAGAATCTAAAAGGTAGCCAGGCATGGTGGCAAATGTCTTTAATACCAGCATTCAGGAGGGAGAGGTAGGCAGATCTCTGTGAGTTGGGGGCCAGGCCAACCCAATCTACAAAGTAAGTTTCAAGACATCCAGGGCTATTACACAGAGAAACCCTATGGAAGTTAGCAGGGAGAGGGGGTAGGGAAGGATGAGATCAAACAGCAATGCTACAGATTCCAGATTCCAGGCCAGGTATGAGCACTGTGAACCTTGGAACTCTTTTGAATATATACATAGCTGTTTCCCTGAAAAGCACGGACCCCAAGAAGACTATAAGGTCAAAAATCAATGTCTTTGGTGTTTGCATCCACTCTTTTCCTCCTCTCCCACCCTCACTGCTTAAGCTCAGACATTCCTTTCTTTAATTACCTCTAGATGGTAGAGCAGTGTGTGGACTGACTGTCTATGCCCCGCCCTATTCATAAGAGCCCCAGGTGGTGGCATTAGGACTGGTCCTCCAGGAGATGAGGAAGCCAAGAGCAGCAGAGCTTGGAGTGAAATCCTTGCTCCTCTCAAAAAAACCACCGAGGCGCTCTTGCTTCTACCACATGACGACAAAGCAAGAAATTATCGGGTGCCTCTCTGAAGAGATCCGCAGCAGAACCCACCTACACCAGTACCCTGATGTCACACATCCTGTCTCCAGAATGCGTTTCTGTGGGTTGTATCCACAGGGGGTATGGCATTTGATTATAGAGCAGCAGTAAGAAGTCTAGACAGGAAGTGTGTGTTGATAGCACTCACTGTATCACGGGAATCCTAGATCTCCTAAAACGGGCATCTAAAATGAGGCATTTCCTGATCACTGGGATGCACTGTGTTCCCCTAACCCTCAATAGCCCTGTGATGAATCATCATTTTATTGCCATAGACAGACACCAACAACAAACCAGATTCAGAGAGGGTAAGCAAGCTGCTCTAGGTCAAACAATATATAAATGGCATGCTCAACATTTTAAGCCCACGTCTGCCCAATTCTGAGCCCCAATCTTGATAATCAAAAGAAGAAGATAAACAAATGGATTATAGCTAACGTCCCAGAAGGGAACTACCTACATATTCCTCATCTTAGTAAACCCAGAGAGTCAAGTTCAAATCTTAACTCTGCAGCTTGGAGAACTCTGATTTGCTCTGACATATTTGTTCAGACAAACAAAGTAAAATAAAGATGAGAATGTTTTCATCACGAATGGATAAGGTAAGATGATTGACTTTAAAAAGTACCTGCTGCTCCCATACATTGTGCTGCTCTCCATTTCTGACACTGGGGGATAGCTATAAGTTAGATGAACATCCAGCTCTCAGGAATACTGACAGTAAACAAGGAAAACTAACAAGGCCACCCCCAGGGATTGGTCAATGTCAAAAACTAGTGAAGACCTGGTATGGTAGAGCACATGTTTAATCCCAGCACTCAGAAGGCAGAGACAGGAGAATTTCTGTAAGTCTGAGGCCCTCAAGAGCTACATAGTGAGACCCTGTATCAAAAACCAATAAGTAAGAACAATAATTAAAGGAGACAGGGCGTGCAAACTGCTCGACCCTAGGCTTAGCACAAAGAGGGGATCGCTGTGAGACATAACATGGGCTTTGTTAACAAATGTCATTGGCTGGAAGCCAATATCCATTTCTTAATTCTCCTTGGAGACTGGGAAATCTACATCAAGGCACTGGCAGATTTTGTTCTGGTGAAAGTCCTCTTGCTGGTTGGAAGGTGGCCATCTCTGTGCTGTCCCCTCTCCAAAGAGGGCTCTGGGAGCTTCTTTTATAAGGATGCTAATTCTGCACACAAAGGCTCCACCCTCATAGCCTGATCACCTCCCCAAACCTCCATCTCCTTCTGCATCGCACGGAAGTTAGGATTTCAACATATGAAATTGGTAAACTCAAACATTCAGACTAAAGCCTTCTGCTCCTGACCCCCCAAAATCCATGTCTTTCTTCACTGTAAAGTGCATTCATCCCACCTTAACAGTTCCAAGAGCCTTAATTTATTCCAGCATCAACTCTAAACTCTAAAGGCCAAAGACTCTCGTCTAAATGGCATCTAAATTAGATGTGGATGAGACCCAAGGTGTGATTCATGCAAAAGCAAAACTCTCTCCAGCTGTGAGCCTGTAACACACTTCCTGAACTCAATAACAGGATAAGCAGAGGCTCGACATTTTCATTCCAAAAGGGGAAATTCAACAGAGAAAAGGGTATCACCCCCATATAAGTCCAAAACCTAGCAGATGTAACAGCAGTAGACCCTGGGGCTCCATAATCTTGCTTGGTTCCATGGCTCACCCCCTAGACCTATCAGATGATGGCCTTGTCTGTAACTGTCCTGTCATGAGGAAGGAGGCCCATGACCCTGGATACCCAGGGCTGGAATCTATAATAAAATGATACCTGTTGTTTTATTTTTAATTAAATTTAACAGTATTCAAATCATCATTGGGAAGGCAAGTAATCAAAAAGACTGATAAGGTTGAATGGGGGGTCTCTGGGTTGAAAAAAAAAGACAGAGTGCCCACCCTTACTTATTCTCCCATCTTTAGAAGGAGGTGGCCGAGGTTCTGCCATGCAGAGAACACTGAAACACTACAAACACTGAACGAGATGGTGAATGGCCTGTGGCTGTCATGGAATGGACAGAGCCAAGGAGGGAGCAAGTCACCACGGTCCTGAGCAGGACTTGCTATGGGACTAATGTAGCCTTTCTAGTGACGGCTGTAGTTCTAGACATTCCAGATACCTAGAAGGTGGGAGCGAGGACAAAAATAACTGTGTGAAATTTGTAGGCAAGCGTGAGCAGGACTGTGAAGCATCTATAAACGCTCAGGGAAGTCAATGTCTGAAATATCCTGACTCAGCTCCATGTGGCGGAGGAGGTTCTCCTGCCGGGATCCCTGCATCCAGTGCCCATGCTGACAGCTGCTGCATCATCTGGAACGCTTTTCTCTCATTGAAGGGTCTCATTACTCTTCCCGACTTCATTTTTTCCATGGCACAGTTTACCAATAACTACTGCTTAAGGGCAATCCTGATGGCCCCGGTGCTGCCCGCTGAGCAATTCTGGTGAGGGGTTTCTTGGCCTGAGTATTTAGAAACATATCTGGCGCTGTGTGCTACCTTGCATTGATAGCTCCCCCCACTCCTGGCTGGAATTTTTCCTGACTGGCTTGAAAGATAGCTTTAGACCTGGCTGAGATCTTTATGCAATTGTTGTCAAGCCCATAGAAGCAAACACATTCTAACTCCCCAGGCCTCTCTTCTGAGAGTTTGGGAACTGCAACCGTACAGCAGTTGCATTATGAGTGACAGGCCATGACCACCCAAAGCCCTGTGTGACTTATCTCCAAAGCTGCGTCTATAGCCTTTGTCTGGATGTGAGATCCCTTCGAATCACTGAACTATTCTTTGGAACTCTAGACAGTGGTTTTTATACAAATGGAGTTGCCCATCCCAAGTGCTACAAGACAGACAAGTCTCCTTGTGTCCTTATAAAGAAAACCTGCTTAGTCATAAGAGGTGAACAACCACTGTAGCCAGAGTTGACATTTGATGATGGTTCTAATGGAGGAAATAGCCCATAATTTAATTCTGCTGACCTTTGTCTCTATGCTCTGGGACATTGGTGAATAGTTAGGAAGCCTTGGCCGGTAGCAATAAGGCAAGAATTAGACATCATCCGTGCTCAGTGTCCTCAAGGAAACAGCTTCTCCATCTTTTGCCTTAGTGTGAGGTGTATCACCTGTGGTTTCTCTGATGGGTCTGGGGTGGGCACCCAGGCGTAAGCATCGTGTGCAAAGAGTAACATCCCAGAGTAGCACTGAGTTCCACTCTGTCCTGCCAGTCATATTGACAATAAACTTCCTCCAAGCCAGACCCAGTCAACTTCCCCACGCATCCTGTCCTGCCTATAGAACTGAAGCCTAGATAAAGTGAATCAGGTGACTAGCGTGCCTTAGAGACAACATTTACCCTAGGGAGTTAAGAAAGAGTCCAGCCTATTCTCTAAGGTGTAAACACTCAGATCACAGAGACTCAGGGTTCTCTTACTGTTCTTATTTGTAGTGCTTAGAAATTGTTCTTAAACTCACTAGCATAAAACAACAACAAAGATTTAACAATGTTCACAGTTTCTAAAGAGCCTGAGAGGGGTGACTGGTATCTGTCTTATGACATCTAAAGCTTTAGATGGAAAGATGAAAATTGTTGGGAGACCAAATTAGTTATCTGAAGACCTCTTGGCACACTCCTGGTGCTTGGGCAGAAAACGCTCGAGAGCTGAGCTGATGGGTGACTCCATGGGGTGTGGGCCTCCTACACAATGCACTGAGCTTCAAGAAATCAGATTCCTCACCTGACTCAAACATGAGTATCACTGTGAACCATGAAGCAGTTAGAGTAATGTGGGGACTCAGCCTGGGAAGTCACTTAGCATACCTTCCCACCATTCTCTCTCTTCCTTGCATCCATCCTCAGATTCCCAAGATTCAAAGGCAAAGTACAGCAACTACTCCCCAATAGAAGAAAAAGAAATCAAAAAACTTGCGATCAGCTCTTAAAACCACTTTTCTGCTGTTAGCAGGAAAGCAGAATCAGGCAAACAGCGGCGTGTGTGCCTTGGGATCAGAAATAAGCTACAGTTTCAGAAAACAATCACAGAGTAATCATACTTCTAGAAAATGTCTTGCAAACTTGTCCAATAGCCAAATCCCTGTTCAGCAGCGAGGCTCTAACCCGGACCACCCACCCATTGATCTCATCTATAATTTAGCAATCAGGAAGGTTAGTGCTTTCCAAACTATGTGAAGAGAAGTCTCTGCTCTCCAGGAGCTGTAAGGTTTAATGAGAAAAAAGATAAACTTCTCCACGGCTCCTTTTCTATTGGTTGGAAGTTCTACCTGCATGTTTCCCCACTACTTCTGTCTCTTAAAATGGTAGGGACCCTTGTAACCTGTTTGCTCCAGCTTACCCATCTGTAAAATGGACATAGCCAGCCCTGGAAGAGAAGGTTCTTAGGATTCTGTTTCTGTATTCACAACAGACTTTATAAGCCTCCGAGACTGTGCTCTTTAAATGCAAAATGTTATGACTATCATTTCATTATTGAAAAACCTAAACATTGGGAGGATGCTTCTGTTACCCCGTTGCTAGGTTACTGACAGACCTCCCTGCCTGCTCTGAGATGTTGAGACTTGCTGTAGCTTCACACCAGGGCAGCCTTTCCTGGGCTGAGATGAAGGTGAGGGAGAAAGTTGGCCTACAGTCAAATTGCTTTGGCCGTTACCAGGGGAGGGGGTATTTAGCCTCCTGGTACCGTAGCTATGTTTGCTTGCTCTTGGGATCCAACAACTCAGTGCCATCTATCAGTACCACCCAACTGGATGACTTAACCCTGACAAAGTTTAGATGCATCTCTGAAGATGCTAAACCTATAAGCACTTTATTGTCCACAGAGAGAGAAAGGAGCTAAATATGGCAAGCAAGCAGTAACACCTGGAACTCCTTCCATGTGCTCAAGGCAGGCCAAGGCATCCTTCCTACGTGTTTGCCACATTTCTAAGAAAGTGGGGGAAAAAAAAAAAAGAAAGTGGGGGAAAAGCTCATGCTGCTAAGATTGTACCGTGAAAACTATTTCTTCCAAGGACACATCATTTCCTGTTGGCATTCGTACCATAGATGTCACTGCCACAGGCTAAAGGACAGTAAGCATCCCAGATATGACATTTAGACACCGTGAAAAGTGATCAGAGAGAGAGAGAGAGAGCTTTAGTCCTGCCTTGATTCCAATGAGGACAGTTTGCTGAACATAGTCTTCTGGCAACGAAAACTGTCGACAACTTCATCCTGGTAAGCTTTTGTCTCTTTAACAATGATTTAAGGCAGGCAGTGTTATCCCAGCTCCCAAAAAAACCAATGGGTATTTTTCTCCCTGGCCATGTAAGTGTGAAGAATAATTTTAGCAAATTCCAAAATGATCTCATCAATGGGGAGTGATATTCAGTATTCAACAGAAATGCTCTCTACCCATCTGTTTCCTTCTACAGCACCAAGAGAGGAGTAACAAGGAAACCAACAGGGTTGTTACAGAGGAGGGGGGAGGTGAGGGGGAGGACAGAAAAAGGGATAGGACAGGTGAACACCAAGCAGCCCCGAGAGTTCTTCCTGCACTAGGCAGGGGAATGGAGACCAGCATTCCTTCAAAAGTCACCTAGTCCACTCAGGTGTCACCAAAGACTTCCTGAGATTCTTCCCTGAGCCAGGCCTGTCTTGGGGTCTGGAAGCAGCAGGGAGCTTGGGGATACACAACACAGATCTGCCAGAGAAGCCAACCATGAGCCCAAAAAAACAGATAGACCACAAGACCACCGTGGGAGCCACCAAAGAAACCCAGGCCACTGTGCACATAAGGACATGTCATTGAGACAGGCAGGTCACCGAAGACCAGCCTGAGGAAGGTGACATCGCTCTACAAGACACCCGGAGCCTGTGGATGGTGGGCAGCAACAAGCCAAATAGGAAAGGCTGTCCATGTGTACATAGGGCAGAGTTATGTTATTCCAGCCTTTCTTTGCAAAATGAAAGGCTTTCTGCGGCTGGGAGTAAACCAAATATTTCTCTTGCTGTTGAAAGGAGTCTCATCTCACAAGACAAACTCGAGCAGGATCGCATCAATTAGCTGTAAGTGAGCTGGAATTAACCAGCTCTGTGGGAAAGGCCTCCCAGTAACTCTCCATCCTGAACTGCTTTCTGGGATGTGGCTCAGCGGCATCCTCTGACACTGCCATCCTACACAGAGAAGGGCAGAAAAATCCACAACAGCCAGATCCACTCACTCTATCCAAGTCACATCTGCTACCCTGCAATAAACATTCTATATGCAAATCGCCTCGAGTGACTCTCCAGAAATGGACTAGTTTCTTATGATGCATCATCTTAACAGCAAAAGAAATTGAAAACATTTTTATGGCTTATGTCCATAATCCATTCCTTCCCTGTGTGCTGTGGTTTTTACCAATATATTAAACTCTTCTTTTCAGTACTCACTAAGGCATCAGTTGTGTGTGTGTGTGTGTGTGTGTGTGTGTGTGTGTGTGTGTGTGTGTCCACACACTCAACAGTGATGGAGAAGGCTTTCATATTCATCCAAATGAGAGCTATTAATGGCTACCACCACAGTGAGATCACACTTCCATTATTAAATTGAATGGTTCCAACGAGACACATTGTGCAGATTGGAGGGCTTGTAATACAGAAATTAAGTCCTATTCTGGAAATAAAGTCTTAGGCGGACATGTGTTCTGCCCCTGAGTTTCTTTGCTTGGCTGTGAAGCTTTGGCTACTTAGGGTCTAAGCTAACAACCCTATCAAAGAGATCAAGGAAAGCCACTGTCCTCCGAGTTTTCTTTTTAAGTCATGAGATGAAGGTGACTGGGCTTTTGTTGGGTAGGCTGCCGGGATGGGGGACAGTGAATGCTTGGTCATGCTCTCCTGAGCTTCATTTTCCTTCCTAATCCCATGGCTCTTAAGAGGAGCCTGGCAGGGACCTTCAAAGCCCCTGCTTCTTTTGTTCAGATTCCCTGGAGCTTTGCAAAATGGTAACAGGACCCGGGGCCCCCCATCCTTCATCTGAGGCCCCCCTCCGTTCAAAAGTCCCCTCTCACCCTGCTTTGGAACGGGAACAATGCGAGTGTGGGGTGGTCTCCGATTTGTTTTTATCACAGAGTTGAAAACTGGAAAATATATGAAATTGAACTGACTCCAGCTCGTATTCGGTTCTGCTATTTCCCTGTGAGTGTCAGCTAAGATCAGTGTGTGGCCGTGTTCAGGAATCCATGAATGCCTGTGACCACGGTGCTGTGGGTTGTAATGATACCACTCCTTTCTGAGACCTCTTGTGACACATATGTTATGCCATAAATAGCAGACTTGAGACTATTGCTACCCAAAGACGTTTAAGCAAACCTATCCCACCTTCCTCACTTCACTGATGAATACTGAGGCCCAGAGATGTTCACTGCCCAGGTCCTTATAGCCAGCCACAACGAGCTGAGGCAAGATCCAGACTTCCTCCTTCAGAATTGCTTCAATCATGTATGTGAAAATCAGTCAGTTCGCTAGTGAAAAGGCAGACAATTAGGTAAAAGGCCACAGGTGTTGGGTTTGAGGGGAGCACTCAGGGAGATAAGAGATTTATTAGAAGTTATTAACAACCTAGACAGACAAACGGACTGTGTGTCATGAGCCCTGAGGAGCATTTAGGCTTGTGTGGCACAAGAGAAGCCCCTTCTTACAAGGCTCAGAAGATGGAGGATGTCCAGTGCCACTTGGTTGATGGCTGCTTATAGTAGTCTCTGCTTATCAACAAGCAGTTTCTGTTTCCCCAGGGATGGAGGAAAGATGTTGGCAGCTGTGCTTTTCTGTGCTTTTTAGGGAGGAAGGAAAATGTTACCTTGGCTATGGGGGGAGGCATTAGTCGAAGTGCATTCACCTTTGTGGGGTGTGTTACCTGACGCCCTGGATAGCTTGGAGTCTGTTAGCTTGGGGCTTGTTGCAAAGTCAGCTGTCAGAGCTACAGATGGGTATGACCTGTGCAGCCTCTGGGATACAACAGCTCCAACTTGGTGGTGGTTGTTGTTATTGTTGTTGTTTTAAAAAGCAGGGGACGGTTCTTTGAGAAGGGTTGAGGGGAAAGATGTGTATTTCAGGGTTCTAAGCATTCAATTCCTAAGCATCTCTTCATCTTCCTACTGCCTGTTGAGGAACCATAGCCTTACAGTGATTCCCATCCTTGTCTGGGTCAGGGAGTGCTAGCGGAATTCAAGTATCACAAGGGTACAGTCCATGTGTGTGCATGTGATGCCGTGGTCAGATTGAATCAAATTAGCAGGCTGATCAGAGAGGGGCCTATGAATATAACTGCCAAATAGAGTTACCAAAGAAATAATCAGGTATGTAAGGAAGTCCGTGAAGAGTTTTAAAAACAATTTGAGTTGCAGTTATTGAGAAGAAGGAGTGGCGGGAAAATAGAAGCATTGTGAATACAGCAGGCACCATCAGTGGAGGGAGTAGCCATAAGATCCAAGATCTTTATTCTAGAGGAGGTTGGGGTAGAAGGCATCAAGATAGTAAAATATAGGTCTCAATGGGGTAATTAGAAATACCCTCAAAGTTAATTATGAAATACATTTTGAGTTTGGGAATGCTAAGTCACATACAGAGAGAGGTGACAGATTGGCGAAGGAAGGAAGGAAGGAAGGAAGGAAGGAAGGAAGGAAGGAAGGAAGGAAGGAAGGAAGGAAGGAAGGCAAGCATGCAGGCAGGCTAGGCAGCCCAAGCTCTAATTTTTGGCTTTGGGCCCACAGCACACTGACTCTCCATTGCTCACTGTGGAAGTTCTGATGACACAGATGTAGTTCGTTCAAGTTGTAAAGACACGGTCTTAGCTTTTCCTAGGAACTTTAGTTTCCCGTTGGCCAAGTGTGATAAATACGGGTCCATGTGTCACATCGTTAAGATGTTCTGTCCTAGAATCTGAGGAACATGAGGCTGAGTGGGCAGGACCACAGATCTTCAGGAGAGAGAAATAGTTGCTAAAGACCAAGGAAGAAATGTCTAGATCATATTAATCTATGAGCCATTGTGATCTGGAGTGATTTTTGTTTTGTTTTGTTTTCTGAATCTGATGTAACATTGATGTAATGTGTATTATATCTAATACTAAAATAATCAAATCCACAGTGTGTGTCAAAGAAGGAAAGAAAGTAGATGAGGACACAGGACTCTAGTTCAGACAAGGAGAGTTCACACAGATCTTCACACATCCCTGCCTATAGCAGATGGAGTTAAAGTTAGAAGAACAGTAACCAAATTGATTAGAGCCAGTTAATATTTTTTCTTTTTGTCTTTTTTTCTTTTTTTTCCTCTCTTTCTTTCTTTTTTTTTTTTTTTTTTTTTTTTTTTTTTGGTTTGGTTTGGTTTGGTTTGGTTTGGTTTGGTTTTGGTTTTGGTTTTGGTTTTGGTTTGGTTTGGGTTTTTTTTTTTTTTCTTTTTTCGTTTTTTTTTCTGAGACAGGGTTTCTCTGTGTAGCCCTGGCTGTCCTAGAACTCACTTTGTAGACCAGGCTGGCCTCGAACTCAGAAATCCACCTGCCCCTGCCTCCCAAGTGGTGGGATTAAAGGCGTATGCCACCACTGCCCAGCTTCTTTTTTTCTTAATAGAAAAAAAGTTGGGGGTTCTAAAAGTTTGGATTTAAAATTTCTGTATTTCCCCCCACCATGGAGTTTCTTTAGGAAAATTTAAATTAAGATTTTATCAGTTTTAAATTCGATTTTTAAAAATTCAAACTATGCTGAATAACAGTTTTTACAATGACAGGAAAAACACTTTAATGATTTTAAGTAAGGATTGGAGTAACCAACAGTTACATCAGAAGGTCCCAATCACCTGCATTCACATCATAATCAAGATAAGCATCATTTCTATCACTGAGGAATAGTGCAGAAAAGCTCAGAATATTTTTCAAAAGCACAACAAGATTTAAGCAGTGCAGGAACACAGCCCTTTCCCTTCAGGCCAGAAAGGGGCCTCTTCCAGTTAGTGAAACAATTTGGTTGTTCTTGCTTTCCAGGCACCTACAGGGGTAAACTTCCACTTCATTGATGGAGTTGTTCTTTTAATTATCAATCGAGATGGCCAAAGATTATAGACGTGATGAAATGTTGCATAATAGGCCATATTTAGATTTATGGGTTTTATCCAGCAAAGTAAGTTCATGATCACTATGGAGTTTTAACAGGATTGACTCAAGTGGGAGTTAATAATTTTTGTGGCTTTTTGTGTGTGTGTGTGTGTGTGTGTGTGTGTGCTGTGAAGGCAGTGTTTATGTAGTAAGTGAACATTTTACCCAATAGGGAAACACGTTCAGGGTTTCGAGGAATAATCACAGGTTTTCACTATCTCAGTGACAGGACAAAGCAGAACACTTGGTTTCCTAAGCCAGATTTTGTGAACGTTTCTGTGATTGAATCAATACTTAAGAAAATTGCATTTTTGCAGAGAATTGGCATCAATTTCATCTCAGTACAATGGAATTTGGACCTCAGGAATTATTATATGTCATATATAATCTATGACATGTATGGTGTACAGTGTTTCTAGCCATCCCTCATACACTTTCATACAAAATATTTTTTTCATCCCAAAACATTTCCCTTCCTTTAGCCTTCTTTATCAGAAATATACTTTATGTCAATAACTCTTCTCTCAGGAAATTACTTTGTACCACAGATACTAGTTACTATCCCGAATACATTGTAAAAGAAAAGTTGTGTTGATGATGTAGCAAAACACATGCTTATTTGTGAATTCTAAGGTGTTCTGTATATATTTGAGCAAAACCTCTTTTTCTTAAGTTTTATATCTATCTATACACCTGTGCGTTCTCATCCACATGCGTGCTCACACCTTACAATCAGGTTCATATGACTTTAACAGTGGCAAGGTCTTAGGTTTCCTTGTCCCCTTGGGACACAGAGACACATAAAGACAGCTTGCAAACAAGTAACACTTAGGAACACAGATTATACACAGCTGCAGCCCAGAAACAAAATGACAACACATTCCATAACAGGAGTACATCTCACCACGGAGAGGGCAAAGGGCAGAATGGAAGCTCATAGCTGAGCAGGCAGTGTGCTTAGGAAGGCTCCTGCTGCAGACAGGGACAGTGGCTCACACAAGGTTTTATTGCATGTGCCTGAGAGCTGCGGGGCAGGGGCCAAGGAGGGATGTAGGAAGGAGCAGACCTTCGTGGCCTGGATGTAGTTCCTGAGGATGGAAAAAGATATGGGAAGAGGCTTGACTGAGGGGATTTGAGAAGCTACAGAAGCATCTTTTGGGCCCTCTTAATTAAATATGGACTATCAGGTTAGTTGTCTGCGAGTGAGAGGTAGCCACCCCTGCTCAATTCTGAAGTTACTTTGACTGGTGGGAACCCAGTCCTTGAAAGCTTGCCGGCAGTGGGGGTGCGTACTCAACCCGGTTCTAAAGATGTTTGTTAAGGACTGAGTTTTGCTTTCTATTTTTTAAATGTTAGCTCAGGCATGAGTCAGGATGGGCTGTAAAGAATGAGGGCCCCCCAACAACTGGAGCAGGGGAGGTGGGCCGTTTCCCAAAAGCTGTTGCCTGTACATGAGATTTGTTCTTTTAGCTGGTCTGCCTTGTCTCACCTCAGTAGGAGAGGAAGGGCCTAGCCTATCAGAGACTTGAAGTGCCAGGATGGGGGCGGGGGGGGGGGGGCGCGGCGGTATACTCAGGGAGGCCCCACCCACTCAGAGAAGGGGAAGGAAGGATAGGGGAAGGGTTGTGGGAAGGGGTGACTGGGAGGGGAGCAGTGAGCAGGGTGTACAGTAAATAAATGGAAGAACAAGAGAGAGAGAGAGATCCCCTTCCTGTCTGACTTGGGGTGAAAGCTGGTTTCACTTCAGCCAACAGTGAAATAGAGGGCAGACTCATCTTCCTGGGGCGGGGGTGGGGTGTCTAAGAATTTGTAGGTGGTAACAAGGTGACCTTTTTGATGGGAGAGGAAGAGGTTGGTTAATGCGTGAGGCCCTGAGACAAGTCCAGATGGGGCACCACATGGAGGAGAGAGGCTGCGTGGTGAATATCCTTGCCAAGACAGGGAGAAAGGAGAAGGGAACACGCACGTAAGGAGAAGGGAGCACGCACTTATCAGAGCAGGGGAGAAGTCAAAGAACGAGACTTTGAGTGACACCATTTGGGAGAAACTAGCCTCGTATATGATCAAAGCAAGGAGTCTGGCTAGTGGAGAGGCAGCCTGTTACCTCCCGCAGAAAAGTTTCCATTTCTGGCCACCCAGAGAAAGAAGCCTTGAGGAGTAGGTTTTTAGTAGTACGATTTGGCAAAGTAGAAAAGTATCGATACTGGAAGTCCTCAGCCATTTGCCGTTCACAGCATGAAGTTGCTGTGTAGGAGTTCTGAGGTCAAAGGTACACGTGATGGGCTATGAGGTGACTTAGTTGATTGGTGGAGAGGGATCAGAGACAAGCATCCTCAACTCTAACTCTCTTCTGGAGGTGTGACAAATGTCACAAACGGTGAGCTCGGTGGGAATAAGCGTCCTTAGATTCAGCTGATGGAGGGCAATGGGATCTAACCCAGTCCTGGTAGAAGACTCTGACCCAGGACCCAAGTTGTCAGAAAAAGTTCAAGAGAAGGAAAAAGTCCCCAGTGGAAAGTGGAAGCCAGTGTCAAGTTCAGGACTTTCTAAATGGCGATCCATTTTAGTGGAGCCTTCATCTGAACCACAGAAGAATTTCAGGCTTGGGGACAAAGGGGGACACTGAGACGGGCTGTCCTTTGTGGCAAGATATTTAATAGGAGAGCTGTTAACACCACAGGCAGACAGACATCTGGTGGGGCTCTGAATAGAGTTCATACTCATGCAGCAAAGTATCCAGGCCTTTGTACACATTTCAGAAGCGGGGAGGTTACGTGCCACCATGACAGTCCATAGTATGTGCCTGTCATCAGGCACACACCCCAGGAACGGGGATAGGGGAGAGGAAAGGGTCTTACCGTTCAAAACGGAAATCTGTGACCTCAAGGGTGGTGCATGGTTCATTTAGTTAATATGCATCCATCACACACATTGAGTCCCATGGTAGAAGGCAGAAAAGCAAGGGTACAAACTCCTTCCGCCAAGCCCTTTTACAAAGGCATTTAATTCCACTCCTTCAGAGGTGGTACGGTTTGGGGCCCCTCCCCTATCTTCGCTGGGATTTTGAGCGGGTTGATCTCGTGCTGGTCTTTTGCAGTTATTGAGAGCTGATGTGTGCAGTAGCCATGCCACGGCTAGAAATTGTCATTTCGCAGCTCTTCTCCCCCTCCACTGTTTCCAACCCTTCTTCTGCGAGGTATCCTGAGCCCTGGGTGGACGAAGGTTGATAAGATGTTCCATCTGCATCTGACCATGTAGAGTTATTTATACTCCTCACTGGCACATCTCACCAGAATGTCGTATTAGAGCACACAGGGTTCAGAGCAGACCTCTGGTAACTTTTCACCCTCAACAGCCTGCTTAACACCTTCTGACACTATGTAAGCTAACCAACAGGCACAGTGTTTCCTGGCCAATTTGAGGTTGGTTTCTCTATCTCCTACACCCTAAGTGGTATCTTCAGGAATAGGATCATATCACCTAGTTATGGTGAGCAACCAAGAGAAACAGCCTGTATTATTCTGGATGTCACAGCTTTCTGCAAAGTGTGTGTGTGTGTGTCAGTCTGTCTGTGTGTCTGTGTCTATGTGTGTCTGTGTATTTGCATGTGTCCATGCATATGTCTGTGTGTGTGTCTATGTGTGTCTGCACGTGTGTCTTCGCATCTGTCTGTCTGTCTGTCTGTGTCTGTGTCTATGTGTGTCTGTGTATTTGCATGTGTCCATATGTGTGTGTCTGTGTGTGTGCATATGTGTGTGTGTGTGTGTGTGTGTGTGTGTATCTGTACATGCCTGGTGTTTTTTAAATTAGCTAATAAACTGGTAGGATTCTATAATACTCTTATTCCATCCTTTGGTCCCCACCTAACCTCTAACCCCAAATGTATCATCCCCTCCTTTCACATCACCTGTGTTCGACTATCCCCTCTAATTGAATATTTTTCTTGGGTTGAAAGATCAAAAGTTTTCATGTAACTTTTACATACAGCCTCATTTGGCTAAGCCTATGTTAGCATCTGATGGCCCCCATTCCCTGTGCCCACCCATACCTGAACCCTTTGTACTACATAGGTCCTCCGATCTATTTTCATTTCACCTATAGGATACTACCTGCCTCCCTCCCCTCCCTCAAGGCTTCCACCCTGAGTGGCCTATTTCTAGTTTCCTGGCTTGTCATGTACTCTAGCTTAAACACATAAAAGAAAAAAATGTGAAACTTTGGTCTGCATATGATAAAGATATGGCCTTTGTCTTTCTGAGCCTGGCAACTTTACTCACCAGTATGATTTTTCCGGTTTCATCCATTTACCTGGAAATGTCATGATTTCCTTTTTCTTTACAACTGAGTAATATTACATTGCATGCATGAACCACATTTCCCTTCCATGCACCACTTGATGGACATCGTGGTTGATTTTACTTCCTTGATTAGATTACATTTCTGTGGCTTTTGTGAATGGAGCTTTAATAAACAAGAATGTGCAGATGACTGTGGTAGAATAGAAAGTCCAGGAGTGATGTAACTGAGTCATAGAGCAGCTCTATTTCTAGTTTTCTTGCCTCCAGAATGACTTCTATGGTGGTCACATGAGTTAGCACTCCCACAGACAATATATAAAAGCTCCCATTCCCCATGTCCAGGCTAGCATTTGCTCTTATTTCTATCCTGATCTGGGAGTTCTGAATGCAGTGAGATAGAATCTCCCTGTAGTTTAATATGAGTGCCTATGGCACCTAAGGATGGTAAACACATTTTAAAATGTTTAGGAGTCATTTGTACTTACTTTGAGGGCATTTGATCATTTCTGTTACCTATATTTTATTTATGTTGTTTGATTATTTTTTTAAGGTTCTTGGCAAAAGAAACTAGCACTCAGGTGAAGAGGCAGCCCACAGAATAGGAGCTCCTGCCTGCTATACCCCTGACAAGTGCCTAGAATGTACATAGAACAGAGAACACATTCAGAAATTCTTAAATATAATTTAAAAGTAAAATCAACATATGACAAAGTCAAAAGACAAGCGAATGAAAATAAAAAGGGAAAAGGAAGATGGAAGAAACAGAAAGATGAGAGAGAAAGAGCCAGGCCCAATGTCACAGGTCCATAATCCCAGATACTCAGGAAGCTGAGGCAGGAGGATCATAAGGTCACAGTTAGAATGAGCAACTTAGTGAGACCTTGTCTCAGAAAGAATTGTTTTCATTTAAATAAAGGGTAAGGGATGTTGCTCATTGATAGAGAACTTGTCCAACTTGAGGCAAGTCCTGGGTTTGCTCCTCAGTACTCCAAGGAGACAGAGGAAAAAGAGAAATACAGAAAAGCATGATTTAGGAAATCAGACTTGAATCCAACAATTCTAGTACCAATCCAACAGGAGGAAGTGGACTTGGAGGGAAATAATTAAATCAATCATATAAGGAAGTCTCCTGGATCAAAGGCAAACATGAGATTCAACATGGCATTAACTGAACATGATGGCCCATACCTAAATATACTCTCTTAAAATCTAAAACATCAAAGATAAAGAGCAAATGTAAAACTTCCAGAAGAAGAAAAAAGTCTACAAATGATTGTATCAAACTTATAATTAATCATACTGGATTCTCAAAGGCAGCAAAACAAAGAGCAAAGCTAGCAAAATTCTGATTGTTTTCTACCTAAATTTGATACCTAGCCAAACTATCAGTTGAAGTGTAAGAAAATCAAAATAACTTTCCATTTAAACACTCAGAAATGATTGATCCCAGTTACCCTTTCTAGGAAATTTGTCTATTACTATGTGCCAGAAAAAATATATAAAAATAGAAGGGAAAAACCTACGCAGTTCAAACCAGAAATGTAAACAAGATCTCAAGATGATACCCAGGCAGTAATACAAAAACTAGAAACATAGAGTCAAATAGGAACTTTAATATGTCTTCAATTAAGATATCATACTTATTTTAGTGACAGTGTAATGAAGAAACTTGGGAAGTTTCTGAAATTCATACGGAAATCCCAGCATGGTTAGAATCCCAATCTCCAGGCTGCCTGAGCCAAATCACAGACGATGTAAATGTGGGCAACATTTGCATCGTCTCAAGTTTGATTCTTATTTGTAAAGCAAATATAATTAAGGTGTGGTGGTACACACCTATATCCACAGATCTTGGGAAGTTAAGATAGGACCATCATGAGGTACATATTGAGATACAGATGGAGACCCTGTCTCAAAAAGAAGCCTTAATATAAAATAGTTCCCGGGCAAGTGAGATAGTTCAACATGCAAAGGTGTTTCCTGTGAAGACTGAAGACATACATTCCATCCTCAGACCCAGGGCCTACATAGTGAAAGCAGAGAACAGACTCCCACCAGATTCCTCTGACCTCCACATGCATGCTGTGGCATAAATGTACCCACAGGTGGGCATGCATCTAAGCACACACATACACCACCACCACTACCACCACCACCACCACCACCACCACCACCACCACCACCACCACCACCAGACCAGAAGGGGGAGGGGAGGAGGAGGAGAAGGAAGAGGAGGAGGAAGAGTTAAATAATAATTCCTACTTCATGTCATATTAAATAGTAAATAAATTCATGTATATAAAATATCTAGAACATTACACTCAGTATTTTCCCTGAGAAAGCTTGTTTTTATTATACTTTCTGTACCAAGAAAAAAAAAGAAAGTCAATTAGAGAGTTGGAGAAAGATAAAATGAAGCTGTCAAAAATGTCATATATCAAATCAAATAAAAATACAGCATGATTTTGAGTGACTGAAGGAACGTGAAGCTGAAATCAGAATCATTTGATCTGAAGATGGGGGTTTTGCCTTGGAGTGCCATTGGTTTGAAGAGTTAAGATTATTTTCATTCTCCATAAGTCTAATCAAACTACTTGGTTCTCTCCTGAATTATATTTACATAATCACAACTTCTGACTGCCTTTTAATGGTATTTGGTTTTAAGAAACTAACCTCTCCTCAAAGCACAGAAGACTTCATTATAGCCACGGATCATAGTATCAGTGTAATAAACCTTGATCATGTAAAACCAATGATGGACTGAGAGGGGCCAGATAAAGGTGAGGAGAAGTGTGCAGTTCTCATGTTCTCTCCAGAGATAAAGACTATCCAAGAGACTGTAGCCACATCTGCTGCTATGGCTTTAACGGTAACCCAAAGAAGACATTTGAAGCCATGTAACTTTCAAAATGGTGCCTGAGGAGATGAGTGCTGTAAATTAATGTGCTGGATTCTGTAACTTCCAAGGCCTCTTGCTTTGCCCTAGGGATTAGTGCCTGACAGAGATGTCCTACATGCAGGCAAGAAGATAATGTCACTTATTTTATGACCAAATGCTATCTGAAATTTTTCTTACATGCTTGAATTTCTTCTATTACTTACATTTTAATGAATCAAAAATCTCTCATTCTTCTAGTCAATACATATTTATAGAGTGTTATTCTGCTCCAAGCCTGTCCAAGTTCTGGGAATTAATAAATACCATCCTTGCAATCATATAAAATCTAGCATGCTTATCAGTGAGTCTGACAGTAACATGGATCAATAAGCTGATTTCAAGTAATTAGTTCTATGAGAATGTGTTATAGATGGGAATACACAATCTATCTAGGGAAATCCAGAGAGGCTTCTGGGATGGAGTGACATTAGAGCAGAGACCTGAACAAAGAGAAAGTGGCCATTCCAGGCTATGGAAAAGTGTTGCCTGAAACTAAGTGTGACATACTGATAGGGTGGAGGCAAGACAGTTGGTCAAAACAGAATGCCCAACAAGGAAATAATGACTCCGGTTCATAAAGGCAAGATTTGATTGGCTCTTTTGGGTCACAATTAGTTATTTGATTTTGTCTAATTGAAATGCAAAGTTATTAAAGAGTTTTAAGTAAAGGAGTGGTGTCTGAATTGACACTTGCTTAATAAATTTGTCATTTGAATCAGGCAATATGATTACACAGGCAGTGATTTTAATCACTTTCCAGCTAGGAACAGAATAAGCTGTTGTCCAAGACAGGGAATGGAGGATGGGAGGCTAGGTGATGTGGTGGTTTCTAAACAGGTGATAGTGGATATGGTAGAACAGCTGAATTCAAAATATAGTTAAAGGAAGAATGAAAGGACTACAGAAAAATGCTTGCATGCATGGTTGAGTTCATGTGCTGGTTGGTTTTTTTTTTTTTTCAGAATAAATACTTTGTTTTGCATACTACCTGAGTCTGGGGTCTTCCTTCGGCAATTTTCGGCCCCTTACAGTAGATGGCTGGGAGCATGGATGCATGGATGGATGCATGGATGGATGGATGAATAGATAGATGGTAGGTGGGTGGGTGGGTGGGTGGGTGGATGGATGGATGGTAGGTGGATAGATAGATGGATGGTGGATTGATGGATGATGGACGGATTGATGGATGGATGGATGATGCATGGTAGGTGGGTGGATGATGGATGGATGGATGGATGGATGGATGGATGGATGGATGGATGGATGATGGGTGGATGGATGGATGGATAGATGGTAGGCGGATGGATGATGGATGGATGGTAGGTGGATAGATAGATGGATGGTGGATTGATAGATGATGGGTGGATGGATAGATGGATGGATGATGCATGGTAGGTGGGTGGATGATGGATAGATGGATGATGGATGGATAGATGGTAGGTGGATGGATTGATGAATGGTAGGTGAATAAATGATGGATGTACAAATGAATGACGAATAGATGGGTATATGATAGGTTGATGCTATGGGAAAAAAAGCAAAGACTCTTCTGTAGCTGCCAGGTTTTTGTCAGGAGAAAATGCCAAAACTGGGTAAAAGGTAGTGGCCTATACTTAAGTAGGAATTTGAGGAGCAGCAGTTTAGAGCAGGAGTAGGAACTTAATTCTGTCCCTGTGTTTTAGTCCTGTTAAATTTGAAGCTTCCACTAGATATTTGGGTGGCAGCAATGTAGTACCAATGCAAGAGAGCTCTACACAGAGATGCAATTTAGGAGTCACAGAGATGGGCTGCATTTTAAGGTCATGAGACTCCATATGATCACCACAGAGAGCTTAATATCAGAAGTCAGAAGGAATCCCCAGAGTAGCCAGTAGGACTCTTCCACTTAGCATCCCAGCAGGAAAGCCACAAGGGTATGAAGGAGTGGCTGATGACGTAGGATATCAATCAGTCAATGTGTGGTGTCACTGAAATTAAGAGGGGAGGAGTATGCTATGTCAGTGCTGATGAAAGCAGCTACATAAGAGACAGCTGGCATTGCCTATAGTGAGAGCAGCTCTCCTGGGGTACCAGAGGCAAGCCCTACCAGCATGACAGCACTCAGGGTGGGGAGAAGTTGGAGGGGATGACAGAATGAGGGAATGAAGGATCTGAATTTGGAAGTTCAAATTGGTTTTTAGAGACATTTTGTCAAGCGACCAAAGAAAATCTTTGTAACTGAGCAAGATATGAAGTCAAAGCAGGGTTTTGTTTTTTTAACTTGTTTTGTTTAAGGTGGCAATATCAAAGTCTGTTTGAATGCTAATTAGGATGATTAATTAAACAGACAACTTGATATGGGAGAGGAAAACATACTTGCAGTAATAAAGTTGTTGAGAAGACTGGATATAATGGGAGCCTCATTACACACCTACATCTTGCCATTGCATGGGATGGATCAGGGACCTTTAACCCTCCCATGGATGTGAGGCAAAGCGCTCCAGGTTTGTGCAGGTTGACAGGCAGTGGAAATGAAGCACCTCTCATGGGACTGCATTACTTCCTCATAAACTGTGTGATACAGCCAATTTGGGGGTAGAGCTAACAAGAAGACGAGCTGGTTAACTGCTTAACTGCTGTTGTCTAGTATAGTAGAGAACTATTGGGGGTGTGTTTAAGAAGGGAAGACGGGTGTGAAGTGAGCCTACAAGAGAGTGCAGAGTGGACACCCAGGAAGCTGTTAAAACTGCTCAGTGATCTTGAGCGATTGCTTAAGATTCTGGATGATAATATTGAAGTGAAGCGAGTCAGGACAGCTGTGTGGGTTTTCTCTAGATGCACTAATCTATTCAGCTGCAGACATGGAGTCGACTGACAATTGACCATCAGGACAGGAAAGGTGACAGGCAGGAAAGACAGGGGAGAGGACATGGGACACAGTGCCACAGGAGAAAACATTATAGGGTTGTGTCCCATTAAAACTGTGTTTCCAAAGCTGCGGCAACCTGAGCCCACCATCATTCTGCACCTCTTTTCCAGTATGACCTAGAGGGAGCTATTTTCTCTCACTTCAGATCTAGGTTCACCATGACTGTCATTTTGAGTCACAGAATATAACAGAAGTTGTACAGTTAGACTTCCGGAGTAAAACATAAAAAGACCCGCAGCCTCTACCTTTGCTAAATAGAATGCTTACTCTTAAAATCCAGTTACAAGCAAGGAAGCCTTCAGGCGACACATGGAGGCCACCCTAAAAGGCATGG
This sequence comes from Mus musculus, assembly GCF_000001635.26. Classification (NCBI taxonomy): domain Eukaryota; kingdom Metazoa; phylum Chordata; class Mammalia; order Rodentia; family Muridae; genus Mus; species Mus musculus. The sequence continues at coordinate 95,337,507 of NC_000075.6, forward strand.
GAAAGAGGGAGAAAGAGACAGAGATCCCATAGTCACCTCCAAGGCTCCATTAAATGAAGCAATCTTTTCTAAGTTCATTCAGCCCCATGAGAGACTCCAGCAGATGTGGAGATGAAGAACCATCCAGCAATCCCTTTCAAATTCTGACCCACAGAACTGTGGGCAAACTGGTTCTAGTTAGAAAATACTCCCCAACCTTGTCATCAGCTGCAGGAAGGAGATGGAGAATTCAGGTATATTGAGATGTGAGGAACCAACACAGATTATGAATAACACTCCCCCAGCTTGAGGATCTTCTAAAGTAGAAGCCTCCTGATAAGGAGTTGCTAACACTAAAGATTATACAAGAGATAGAAAAATTAAAAGCAATATTTTAAGATAATGCCATCACAACCTATTTGAAGATGTTGAATATGGTCTCAGGATTGGGCAATGCATTAGAGGAACCAGCAAAATCAAGGAACATCTGCAAAGATGATGCTGCCAGCAATATTGATAATAAAACATCATACCAGTTGAGAGCATGTTCTAGAACCAGATTATCTCTCTGATCCTGCCTGTACCACTGTGCATGTCACCAGGCAAAGCACAGTAACGTACCTCACTCTACAAAGCTATAAAAGGAGGGTGATATTAGCACCTACTCTAAAGTCTTGTAAGAATTAGATAAAATGGAGTTTTGAAGCGCTTATAAGGCTCCAGGATAAGAGGAGTGCTCCAATAAATGGTAGCTCTTATTGTCACTGGCACTAGAGATAAAGGCAGGCAGCAGAGAGGGTGCTGGAGGGACCAAGGATGAAGGTCGGTAAAGGACAGCAACAAGATGGGGTAGCAGGTGGCAGCATCTGATGATGCACTTCAAAGGCTGTGGTCTTTGAAGTTGAAAGCAAGTGCAATGATTAATTAAAAGCTGAAAGGGGGGGTAAGGAAGACACTTCCCCTTTAAGGTACAAAATCAAAAGTGTCTGTGTGAGAGCGCCGCAGTGAGAATGGTGTCCTTGGGGACAGTCTGGTTCCATCAGAGGAGAAAGAAAGTGACACAACTTGGGGCCAATCGGGATTTATGTCTGTTGATGGCAAACCATGAACTCCAAAGGGTTTGGAAAGGTGACGAGGAACAGAAGGGTCCAATTCAGAACATATAGAACCGTGGGGTGATAAGGGCCTGGCAGTGGCAGTTCTCTGATGAGGATTAAGGGTGAAGCTTAATTATTCATGACCCTAATGGGATTGGTCCAGGAAGTCTCTCCAGGGGGAAATGTGGAAAGATCTGAGGCCAGCTGTTTAGTATTTGCAGCAGTGTATATGGGGATGCACAGGGACCTCATCAAATTCCCTTTCCTATCGTGCTAGTTTAAGCAGGTTTGGTTCACATAGATTCCTGTGTTACAATGCTTAGCCATAGGGAGTGGCATTACTAGGTGGTGTGGCCTTATTGGAGTAGGTGTATAGGCGTAGGCAGGCTTTGAGGCCTCCTATGCTCAAGTTCCACCCATTGTGGAATTTCAGTCCCCTCCAGGCTACCTTCAAGATCAAGATGTAGGACTTTCAAGCTGGTATGAGGGATGGAGTCAATTCTCAGAAAAACACTGGAATCAAACCATTCAGCTGATGAAGAGAGCTAAAAATAAAATAATGTAAAGTAAAACCAAAAAAGCACTGTTACACACACACACACACACACACACACACACACACACACACTCCACTGACTTAGCCAGGAACTATGCCAAGAACAATGGACACATGCGACTGGAGCTAACCTAAACACAAATAGATTCGGACAAACACTGAAGGATGCTGATGGTAACACTGCAGAGCAATGGTAAGAGAACATGCCACCACAAAGGTAAATACAAAACGCATGGCCTCTTTAAAGCCTTAGTCACTAAAATACACAGGTTAAAAAAAAATGCTGCCCACCACAGAAGAAGAGGGTGATGCAGACATAAAGCTATAGGGTATCAGGGCTTAAGGCTGGAGAGACTTGTTCTCAGCAGGAGAGACGGGTAGAGGACCAGTTATACTCAGGAACTCAATACAGAAGGAAAACAGATTTCACCTAGTCATTCTAGCCTAACTCATTTGAACACCAGCAAGACAGAGTGGCAGATGCTTCCCCCTGGCAGAGTTCAGAGTGCAAAGATACCCCACGGGTGGACACCTATAGTCATCACATAGAAGTAAAAGTACTGACTTAAGGTATTATATTATTTTCTGTTTTGTTTTCATTTCTTTTTTTTTTTTACTCTTCCTTTTGTATTTTTATTTTAAATTTTTTGTTTTCGTTTTTATCTTGCTTGATTGGGCTTTATGGTTGTTCTGCTTTCCTCTGTACTAAATCTATCATGTTCTCTCCATTATTCCTCATACCTTTGACCTACTGTTATGGTTTTAATGTGAAGTGATCCTCACAGCTTCATCAATCTCAGAAGGATTTGAACTGTTTAAGTTATCATAACAGCTGCCCTCATGAGATAGGCCCACTGGTGAAATAGTGGCATAGATGTTAGGAGCGTAACCAACCACTGTCTGATTGAATCTAAGGCCTTCTCCATGAAATAAAACCTATTCCCAACACTGTCAAAAAAAAAGAAAGGAAGGAAGGAAGGAAGGAAGGAAGGAAGGAAGGAAGGAAGGAAGGAAGGAAGGAAGGAAGGAAGGAAGGAAGGAAGGAAGGAAGGAAGGAAGGAAGGAAGGAAGGAAGATCCTATATATAGACAGCTCATGGGTCCTAGGGGAAAACCCAATACTATTATTTGGGGAAATGAGCATCATATTTAAATGTCTCCTACTGACTTGTTGCTATACCCATAGGTCAGAGCATTTCTCAACCCTATTCAGAGAAGCCTTTAGCAGTAGATGCCAATTAACAAATTCAGCATATACAGTATGTGGTTAAAGAGACCTTTAACTGGTCAACAGGCAGAGAATAAGACCTTCTTTTCTCAGGGATTTGAAGTTCTTGTGTATCTCATCAGAATATAATTCACTCAAACTAGAACTCAGTAGCACAAAAAACTATAGAAATTATACAAATGAACAGGGTTTGAGCATTGCACTCTTGAGTGATCAGTGCATCATTAAAGAAATCAGAGAGGAAATGAAATGTGTATACTCAAACTTAAAAATGAAAACACAGCTTCCTAGAACCTCTTGGATACCTCCCAGGGGATTCTGAGAGGAAGGTTCATAGCTATGAGGGCCTGTGTCGAAAACAAGAGCATTCTAAAATTTTCAATTTTAGAAACACAATAGCGAGTCTATCCCCAAACAGAACATGTAGAGAGATAATAAAGGCCAGAGACAGCTAATGAAATGGAGACTCAAAAAAATCAATGAAACAAAGAGCTGACAACTCGTTAGCCAAACTAGCCTTAAAAAAGTAAGAGAGAAAGAATGCGTAAGTTAATAAAATTGATTGCTATTGGTACATTGAAAATGTGTTCACTTTTGAGTGGACTTAAGTGAAATGCAATTGAAGTAGTCTCATCAGAGAAAGATAAAAACATAAATAGGAAAAGAAGAATTCAAAATTCCCCTACTTGCAATAATACTTACCTATATGTAAAATATCCTTAAAGACTCTACCAGAAAACTCTGAAAGCTGATAAACATTTTTATCAAGTAACAGAATATAAAATAAATAGGCAAGGATCTGTGGCTTTTCAACATCCTGAAGACTGTAAGTCTAAGGTCAGAACTCCAGGAGATCTAATGGCTGGTGAGATTATGCCCCTACTTTACAAATGCTGTGTTCAATCGTGCTACACAGCAGAGACAAAAAACAGACTTTCACATCTCCTCTTGAAAGAGAGCTCCATTCTCATGACGTAAGCACCACACCTGGCTTCACTTCCTAACACCATCTCACTGTGGGTTAGGAGTAGAGCAATGGGTTATGCACACAATCTCAAGCATGAGGCTTAATCACACTGTAATCTCTTCACCCATAAAATAGACCTAAGAGCCTGTATTATTCTTGGGATTTTGCTAAATTAAATGACATCATATGTGTGATGTCTCTTCCATTGTGCCTGAATCTGATAGTCAAATACACAATCGGTAATGGTGGTAGTGGTGGTATTACCACTCATTAATACTAATGCTATAATTCATAGTCAGGAATGTAGATTGGAACCCACAGGTAACCCACCTATGCCCTTCTAAAATCTTCAGGGACAAAATTCAGCGTGTTCAGTATGTATCAGGCAGGCATGCCCTGCCGTGGTAGACTGTTATTGAGGTATCCCCCACTCCACCCACCAGAGTGAGCTTCCATCAGCAGCCTTTTGTGTAAGTACACTTTTTCTAAGAGAAAAAATAGCTCACCTGTGTGACAATGATTCCATCATCCAGGACACAAGGGCGGTATTCTGTGCAATGAAAGTAATTTACTAAATGGTCCTCTAGTGCTGTGGAAGAGTGAACTCATTTTGCACAGGTCACAAGTTTACTTCCAGAGAGTAGTTTCCTCTCTGCCAGAACAGAGCCAGGTCTAATGGAAAATTGAAGCTCAGTACCAACAATGGTTCCCGTTAGTCCTGATCCTTAGGAGCCTGGCTGAGGGACAGAAATGTGAGCTGCAACTATCTAGGAAAGACCTGGGTGGTTCTCCATTGTCATCCTTAAGACTGTCCTTTTCTATGAAGGGACCAACAGACTGGAGATGAACAGGTGAGGGGATCATCTCATAGAGGAGTTGTAAAAGAGAAGGAAGACAGGGCAGGAGCCGAGGCTTGCAGACAGAAGCAGGAGTGAGGAAGTTCAGTGAAGCCAAACCTCATTCTTGTGTCCAGGAAATGCACTCTAATAGAGACATGTGAGTGCTCCATCCTTTGTCCTCAAAATGTTGCTAGAAATTACAGAAAAGTTATAGCATGGGCTCTCTCCCTCTCCCCTTCCCCCTCCCCCTCCCCCTCCACTTCCCTCTCCCCCTCCCTCTCCCCCTCCCCCTCCCTTTCCCCTCCCCCTCTCCCCTCTCCCCTCTCTCCCATCTCCCATCTCCCATCTCCCATCATCTCCCATCTCCATCTCCATCTCTATCTCTACCTCTATCTTTCTCTCAATTATCTTCTCTTCGAATATGTGTGCCCTCCCTGGAGCTGACTTTCCCAGATACATCTCAGTGTTTCTCACTCAATCTGCATTTAGAATCTGCCCTTTTGGAGCCTTCAGAATTCAGAATTCACTCCAAAATGTCACACAAAGCCTCCCTGCAGAGAGACATCATAGCACGCCCCACCACGGCAAGTGAGATTCACCATTGTACTTCCAAGTTCATTTTCCAGGCTGCCTAAGATCAGACGGAGATCCAACAAGGACAGCACTATACAATGATGCTAAATATCCATGGAACGGGTTTCAGACACGCTTTAAAGGTTGAGTGAAAGAGACCAGACACAGTCTGCGTACCCATCTACGTCAATTCTTTCAGCCACTCCATAGTTTTCACTTGCCTGCTGGAAATACCACAGCCTGTGATTTGATTTTAAGGAACCAGTTCAAAGCTTGGTAACCTTGGTCTACAAGGTGTTACATGTTTTATGATGAAAAACAATAAAAGATTATCTTTGGCCAAACTAACCTGGTAAATCCCAGGTTGAAAAAGCAAAACAGATGTCAATACTTAAGTGACTTTTCTGTACTTTTTTTTTTACTTACTTAATAAATATTTATTAATTGTTAATCTCTAAGAATTTTTTATTAGATATTTTCTTTATTTATATTTCAAATGCTAACCCTAAGTTCCCTATACCCTCCCCTCTGCCCTGCTCCCCTCTCCACCCACTCCTACTTTTTGGCCCTGGTGTTCCCCTGTACTGGGACATATAAAGTTTGCAAGACCTAGGAGCCTCTCTTCCCAATGATGGCCAACTAGGCTATCTTCTGCTACATATGCAGCTAGAGACACAAGCTCTGGTGGTGCAAGCCTTTAATCCCAGCACTTGGGAGTCAGAGGCAGGCAGATTTCTGAGTTCGAGGCCAGCCTGGTCTACAGAGTGAGTTCCAGGACAGCCAGGGCTACACAGAGAAACCCTGTCTCGAAAAAAATAAATAAATTAAAATTAAAATTAAAATTAAATTAATTAATAAAAATAAAATTTAGAAAATAAACGTTAAAAAAAAAGAAGTGGATTTTCTGTACTTTTAATATGTGTGCATCTTTCACCCTCAGTATGTGATGCTTAATATGTCTGTGAGCCTCTCACCAACAGTGTGTGTGTGTGTGTGTGTGTGTGTGTGTGTGTGTGTGTGTGTGCCTCTCACCCACAGTACATGACATTGAACTGTGTGGGTGCCTCTCAGCCATGGTACGTGATGTTCTCCATGCTTACAATGGAAGCTTTTTACAAACTGTATCCTGCAAGGTCAATCATGTAGTGAGCACATCTACACCCTTCTCTTGTATTGATCCAAAGGAAGGAAAAAAAATCATAGATTCTCTTATGGCACAATCCAACCGATATTTTTTTTTAAGTTGAGGACATATAAGAGTTTCCAGGTAACTCTTGAAATGTTAGTTAATCATTAGGTGAACACGTCCATTCATAATATGAGCATCTAAGCTACACTGTTGTAAGATTCTGTTAGGCAAGCATCCTCAATGGGTACCACCAGCCTGGCACGGTGGTTTAGCCCAGACACTCGGGGCCAGATGCCTGGGTTTGAATCCCGGCTCTTCCCCTTTATTAGCTGGTGGCCTTGTGCTAGTCATGACTGCTCCTCACCACACCTCTCAGCTTCTCTGCATGTATTAGGAAAACAGCAATAGTGGTACGGGTTCATATTGTTCCCATGAGATTTAATAAACGTAAAATGAGCAAGGTATTTACACAACTAACAATACTTTTATAGATACTAACAATGCTTTTTCGAGGGAAAAAAACAGGTATAATCATTTCAGTATGAATCATTTCAGGCTCTCAGGAGCAATATGTTGCACCCACCCTGTGATGTATAAGATTTATTCCAGGGGCTGAAAATATGGCTCAGTGGTTAAGAACAGTGGCTGGGTTCAATACCCAGCACCCACAAGGCAGCTCACAATGACCTGTAGCTCCAGTTTCAGGGGATCCAATGCCCTCTTCTGGACTGTGAAGGCACTTGCATACACGTAGTGCACAGACATACATGCAGGCAAAATACTCATATACAAGATAAAATTAAATTATATTATTTTTTAAAAAGAATATTTTCCCCTTTAAAAAAAGTGTTCCAGTACCTTTTCCCTTTCTAAAAACTGGCCTATTTTCAATCTGTCTGGAAAAGAAACAATAAATGCTTCGGCTAGGAATTAACAATAACTACAACAAAAAAAATGACTAGAACATTATATAATACGCAGATGTAGAAAGGAGATGCTCACAGTAGGATGGTTTTATTGAAATACCAAATTTTAAAAAGAAAGAAAGAAAGAAAGAAAGAAAGAGAGAGAGAGAGAGAGGGAGAGAGAGAGAGAGAGAGAGAAAGAAAGAAAGAAAGAAAGAAAGAAAGAAAGAAAGAAAGAAAGAAAGAAAGAAAGAAAGAAAGAAAGAAAGAGAGAGAAAGAAAAATACCAGATAGGGACTAAATGCAATTTAGCCGAATTACACAAAGTTCCAGGTTCTGGGGACACTGACATTTCGTGCAGCTCGATAAGCAAAGCAATACATATGAGCACCTACCAGGGCATCCTACCAGAGCACACAATATCTCCAAGTTTCCTCTAAGTGACTTTTGTCTTAAAGATTTGAGGAATGATTAGAAGCTTTTTGGATTGTCATTCTTCGGTGTAAGAACGCGACTCTGTCAGATGTCTTTATTTACAAGGCTGGGACTCTGGAAGAAGACAGTATCCGCTCTTCCTGCCCTGGTCACTTGTTAGTTAAACCTGGGCCTCTGTGCGTCACCAATACTTTGCTCCCTGTCCCCAGGTCCATTCTTGGCCTTTCTCCCTGCAGTGCTGAGATGTGCTCCAAGAAAAGGATCAGCCTTGGCCCCACTGGCAGCTCTGAGGGTAGCTTTGGCCCCTGAAGGAAGGAAAGAGATGCAGGGGTGGGGGTGGAGGAAAAGACCAGCACCTTTCCTGCCTGCTCACTCCCGGCATGGGTGGAGCTCCTTCACAGCTGCTGCCGGAGCCCTCCCACTGTCCTGTGCACTGACCCCTCATCCCTACAGACCTAAGATGTGCTCATTCCCTTGATCTCGTCCACACTGCTTCAAGCAACTTCTTTGCAGTCACTTTGACCGTGTAAATCAGATTGATTGGCTGAGGTATTGGCAGATAGAAGAAACTTAGTTTCAAAAACATATAAATCATTTCTCAATGTTACCTTTAAAGAAAAACGGCATATTTACACATACACACAATCGCAGCTCTACTGCAGGTGAGTAGCCCTGCTGAAGGAAATCAGGGTTTCTGCAAATACCTTAAGTTCTTCAAGAGCTGCAATACCCTGATTCTTTTTTTTTTTTTAATTTTTTATTAGGTATTTAGCTCATTTACATTTCCAATGCTATACCAAAAGTCCCCCATACCCACCCACCCCCACTCACCTACCCACCCACTCCCCCTTTTTGGCCCTGGCGTTCCCCTGTACTGGGGCATATAAAATTTGCGTGTCCAATGGGCCTTTCTTTCCAGTGATGGCCGACTAGGCCATCTTTTGATACATATGCAGCTAGAGTCAAGAGCTCCGGGGTACTGGTTAGTTCATAATGTTGTTCCACCTATAGGGTTGCAGATCCCTTTAGCTCCTTGGGTACTTTCTCTAGCTCCTCCATTGGGAGCCCTGTGATCCATCCATTAGCTGACTGTGAGCATCCACTTCTGTGTTTGCTAGGCCCCGGCATAGTCTCACAAGAGACAGCTACATCTGGGTCCTTTCGATAAAATCTTGCTAGTGTATGCAATGGTGTCAGCGTTTGGATGCTGATTATGGGGTGGATCCCTGGATATGGCAGTCTCTACATGGTCCATCCTTTCATCTCAGCTCCAAACTTTGTCTCTGTAACTCCTTCCAAGGGTGTTTTGTTCCCACTTCTAAGGAGGGGCATAGTGTCCACACTTCAGTCTTCATTTTTCTTGAGTTTCATGTGTTTAGGAAATTGTATCTTATATCTTGGGTATACTAGGTTTTGGGCTAATATCCACTTATCAGTGAGTACATATTGTGTGAGTTCCTTTGTGAATGTGTTACCTCACTCAGGATGATGCCCTCCAGGTCCATCCATTTGGCTAGGAATTTCTTAAATGAGTCAAAGTAGCTCATATGTAGCACCCACTTATGAACCAGAGATAATTGCTTAGCCAAGATTAGAAATGTTTTGAAGTGTATAAAGTAATGTTCTCTTAAAAGGAAAAAAAAAGGCTTATGTTGAAACTTTTAATTTAGGATCCCACAACATTAATCCACTTTAGCAACACTCTTGGGTCCCTTGCCTTTCTCCTTCCTCTGCTGGAACCTAAATCTCTTCACTACTAAATTGTTCCTGTTGTGGAATTCCAATGATTCCCACTTAGAGAGGGCATTAAGTAGCTGGTCTCTCATCTGGCATCCCTGAGATCCTGGATGTGGCTGTTTTTCTTCCTCCTTCCTGGCCACAGCTCCAAAGAACCTGAGACTCTCTTTCTCGAGGCTACTACCTCAGCACAAGACCCCAGAGCAAGCATTCAAAAACAAACAAACAAAAAGATTGTCATAGAGTTAAAGAATGAGTTAGCGTTTCATATTTTATCTGAAACAATTTACCATTCAGTCACTGTTCCCGCAGGCAAGAAATTAAGGAACTGGAGGAACAAACATGTATGGAAAGTGTGTCACAGAAGAAAGTGCTCTGACGAGATATCACTCCCACTTCCAGCTATGGTGTGCCCTTTTATGATAAAACAATAATCCCACTTAAAACACTACAGAGGTGTGAAAAGATTTGTAAAACATAAAAAGCTGAAGACACTAAAAATTCTCAAGGAAGCTAAGATTTGCAGGATCAGGAACCCCTAGTAAGGACACCTATTGAGGCAGGACCAACATTCTCTTTTCTCCTTTGTGAGAAGGCCGAGAAGCTAGTCAGTAATCAGTCCCTAAGATGTAAAATGATAAAGAGAGAGAATATAGATGATAGATAGGTAGATAGATAGATAGATAGATAGATAGATAGATAGATAGATAGATAGATGATAGATAGATAGATAGATAGATAGATAGATAGATAGATAGTAAGTAAATGATTGTTTGGTTTTTTTAGCAACCTTTGGGTCTAGGAAGACAAAAAATGGAGTTCAGACCCAGCAGGACTTCTCACATGGAAAATATCAGAGCACCCAGAGAGGGGTGTGCCATGGTAGATGAGCCATTGACCCGAACAACACTGCTCCTATAATACATTCACGGACTCCTCAGAAGCACCATTCAGGCAGAGAGAGGCCTCTCAAACAGAAAGAAGCTGGGCAGGGCCTTCTGCGTGTCAGCAGACTGTGTGACAGACCAAATTTTCTAAGTTCCTCCTGGAGAACGTACCACTCAGAACCTGTAGCTTACATTATTGACTACCAGTAAAATTTAATATATCAAGAGACAGGACCATGAGATGTTTAAAACCAACAGGGGCAAGCTCAGGGGTGGAAATGTAATGAGAGATCAAAGTCCTTGCCTGACATGTAAAAGGCTCTGCACTGCATAAAGAATAAATATAAATAAAATTAGAAGCAGACCCTCTAGAGACCCAGTGAGTTATTTAAATACTTTTGAACACCTAAAGTTAATGAAAATCTATAAAACTGAAAATTGCACCAGGGAATTAAATCTATAAGAAGGAGATAGAAATTCTGAGTTGGTATCAGCTTACCTAGCATGCACAAAGCCATGGGTTTGATCAACACTACTAAAAATAAACAAATAAACCAAGTGAATGGGTATTAAGATTAATTCAGTAAGTAAATTTAGCTGGGAAGGGGGCTAGCAATGTGGATAGAAAAGTAGGAGCTGCTTTACAAAAACAAACAAACAAACAAAACACTGCAAGAGAAACAAGGAAACTCCACAGGGGAAAATCTACCATATATGGGATTAAAGTCTCAAAAGGAGAAGAAAGGCAGCACAGAGCAATATGTGAAGAAAGATATTGACCAAAAACATTTTAAAGTTGACAAAAGACATCAAGTGGCAACTTCTAGAAGCACCTCAAGGCCTACAAAGATAAACACGAAGGAAAAACCAAAGCACCTCGCAAAAACTGTTGGCCAGGCTGGGCATATAGCTCAATGTCAGAGCCCGTGCCTAGGATGCACGAAGCCCTGGGTTCAATCCCCAGCAATAAAAGACAGCCAAAGAAAACTGCTAGACACTGAGAACAAAAAAATCCTTAGAAAGATGTACAAACGGGAGAAGAACATTGAACTTCGGAAGATCAAAGATCCACAGCTCATTTACTCAAGAAGACACGTGAATGTTTTTAATTTATCATGAAGTTGAGCCTTACCAAAAATCAAAGGTTAAAAAAAAAAGACATCATCCCTTTCATCTAGGAGCTCAAACCTATTGCTAACAGAAACACAAATATAAACAGCATCTTCATAAAGCCTGCCAAGAGTTTTGTTAAGACATCAAAAAAGGAATGATACTTAGAGCAGGCAAAGTGAGGGGCATGAAACCCGCAGAACACTTGTGCATGTGATATTGTGAGACATACAGGAGTAGAAGCCCAGGAAAAACACAGAGGGGTGACACCAGACATCCCATCAAGCAATGACTTGTCTCTTGGGATTCAGTCCAGAGAGATATCAGAAAATAGAACCAAACAGCTGCAAACAGAGTTGACAGGAAATTGGGGCCCACCACTAGGAATTTTTAGCAAGGAAGGATCTTAACACAAAACATTCTATGGAACAGCTCCATGACAAATGAAATGTGCTCATAAGGAGAAATTGGTTTCTGCCCACTGGGCCAACTATAGAGTGGCACTATGAGGAGTGGCACTATGAGGAGGTGTGGCCTTATTGGAGTAGGTGTGGCCTTTGTTGCAGGAAGCACATCACATTGGGGCAGGCTTTAAGATCTCCTATGCTCAAGCTACATCCAGTGACACAGTCTCCTTCTGCTGCAAGATGTAGAACTTCTCCAGCACATCTGCCTGTACATCACCATGCTTCACACCATGATGATAATGGACTGAACCTCTGAAACTCAAGCCAGCCCCAATTAAATGTTTTCCTTTCTAAGAATTGCCTTGGTCATGGTGTATTTTCACAGCAATAAAACCCTACCTAAAGCAACAGCCATCTTATAGCCTTCTCCAGACAAGCAAGAGATGCTGTGGCCTGAACTAAGGCAGCAGAAATAGAAAAGGAAACACAAGACAGTGTTTTCTTGATATTATTTCAAGGTCAGCAGCAACAGACTCAGCAGCTATTGATCGTAGGCAACAAAAATATAAGAAAGTTCACTTGAATGTACAGACGATGTCACGATGGTGTTAGTGTATGTGTTGCTTAGAGACAATATCACAAGACCTGTGGAGTTAGAGCTGTCTATGGAACCTTTCAGAATGTCTGTATTAGAACTGGAAAGAATAGACTGGAGTTTTGGGATTGTATCAGCTGATCTCAAGCAGTGAGGGCCTCAGAGGGGAGGGACAACCTAGAGAGGGCTGGCGGAGCAATAACTGAGCAGAGATTGTTGACCTCGAAGTCAACGCATCTCAGTAAATGAAGATTATCCCAACGAAACAGTCTTGGGTTAACCATTCTGAGATCTGTGAAAATATTCTAATTGAAAAAAAATTCATTAGGGTGCTCATTAGACAGAAAAACCATTTGAGATGCAGATCTATTACCCTTCAGAGTTTATGTTTTCCTGAAGCCTTTTGCTAAGCTGAATCCCATTGTTTTTCTGCTTAGACAGCAGGAACACTAATGATGTGAGCTGTAGTTAAGAAGCATCTCCAAGTCCGCTGCCGGTTGAAAGTTTCAGAATGAATAATGCCAGAGGCACTGGAGGGGAGAGCTGGAAGGAGATGTGTGTGCTGTGCTTTTAAAAATAATGCACTTCACATAAAGAGAAACTATTTAAAACGAGGTAAAGGTTTCAAAATATTAATCACTAATTTTATAGTATACATATAACATATATATGTACATATACATATGCATATGCATATCCACGTGCTCTCTATCTGTACACATCAACTGGAGAGATCAGTTCCCTCTGAAGCAGTCAGTTTCCCTTCTGTCAGATATGACTCATGAGTAAGACTCCACCATCATCAGTGAGATCAGGAGTTTGGCTGCCCTTACATCCTTGCAGCATACTGTAGCTCAGATCACGAACAGCCATCTTCCTTCTGCAGCAGAAATAATCTCCCAGGGTTACACCGGATGTGATTTGAATTCTTGTGGTTTTTGGCCACTTGTAGCTTATTTCTTAAAAAGTCTATTGATCTACTTTCCAGAGAGGCAAACTTAGTTACAACTTTTTTCTCTTTTTGTCTTTAGAGATGACTTCCCCAAAATACTTTTCTACACCCTTAAAAATTAGCATCCTACTGAAGCACTCCATCATACATCTAACTAGACTATGAAATCATCCATAATTACTCAGCAACCCCCCATATAGTCAATTCTGTTCCATGGGGTAAAAAAACAATAGAAGGAATGAAATATGTAGGCAACAAGAGGCAGAAGTTATGTTTTAAGGAAACAACCAAAAATATCAAGAAGCTATAAGCAAGAGCTAAACTGGGCAGCATCAGGCATTAAGTGCTGTAGACTCATCTCTAAAGGAAGGATTCTCATGAATTGTGCAAATCCAGAAGTTTCCATAGAAGAGAAGCTTACTCTAAAACACTGGAGCATGTCTTTTTGTTTTTCTCTATTTTTGTTATGGAGATATTTGTGCTACATCTTGCTACCCAGCTGAGGAGCAGGGCCATAGGTTTGGTGTGTAGATGTCTTTGGGTCCACTGAAAATCCAGAACTTCATTGTGTATTGGAAATGGGATCAAAGCTTTAGTTCCCTCCACTCCCAAGTCCACATCTATGCATCTTGCACACACACACACACACACACACACATACACACACACACACACACACACACACAGAGAGAGAGAGAGAGACAGAGAGACAGAGAGACAGAGAGACAGAGAGACAGAGAGACAGAGACACACAGAGATAGACTGAACATATATACAGAGGAAACACAAGGAGGATTATTTCCCTGCAAGTCTAATGTCTTACATAAGCAGGATGCTTCAGCCTGGTGCAAGCCAATTAAAGCAAAATGGCAGCCTTATGGCCACTGGCACACCCAGCCCCTTGTTCACAGCTCTTCTAGCTATTCACAACTCGTCTTTCATTTAGCTTCTCCCTAGGTTCAGATCGTATGGTTTATCACTCAGCACACCATTTATTAAGCACCTACAGCGTACAAAGTACTCAGTGGAGAAGGATTTACATTAGTGTTGAGACTTGCCAAGACACCTGCAGTCAATTATGAACAGCAGACAAGAACATCTAAGTCTAGAAGGCCAGGTGACATGCTAGAGTTGTGTATGGACAATGTTACAGCATGGCATAAATAGTTAAGTCTGCAGGACTTTTTGCATATGGCTTACTAAGTTCAACACTTGCACGGGAGATGCTCATTAGTCAGCTCCTTAGTGCATAAAATTGAGAGTGGGGTGTACCCAAGGATTGCTTTGTAATCAGCAGGGGAGGGGCACTCACTCCGAGAAGTGAGGAGATCTCATTAGACTCAAAAGAATAAAAGGTAGATCTTAGATCTGGGAAAAACAAGAAAAAAAACTGGGACATTGATGACAAACACCTAAAGGAGGCCCTTGTTTGTTCAGAAGCTTTTCATGAGCTCTCACTCCCTAAATCTCTCCCCACTCTCCCTCTAATTGCAGGCACATAAAGCCATCTTATCCTGGAGCAGCTTTCGGCATTTAGCAGCAATAAGGGTAGGAGGCATCAGTTGGGATGCTGAAGGAAGACTTTATATAAAAGGGGATATCAGAAGCCAGCCCAGTGGGTCAGCTATTTTTGTTTTCAGATGAGGTCTCAAATGTAGCCCAGACTGGCCTCTAACTTGATAATCTCCTCCTGCCTCAGCCTCTGGAGTAGTTTAGATTAGTGGTACATACCTCCACACCCAGGTCCCAGCTGATTATTGATGAAGAGGACAGCACAATGGGAACAGGACAGACAGAACATCACAGACTCCACAAGATGTGTGTGATTAATGTATGAGGCAGGGACAAAGCATCCCAGGCCCGAAGAGCAGAGGCAATTCTACCTCGCCTTGCATGCCACACTGCTTTTCCAGACTTGAGCACATCGACCTTGGAGAGTCACCAAAGGTTTCTGAGCAGGAATGATGACTTGATCCCATCGCCTATCCAATTATCAATGCCCCCCCCCCAATAAAACAGACATCCTGAACAGGTAATGCTCAGGAAATATTTCTGTTTCAATTAACAACTTCCCAGAGGCAAAGGGAGAAAGGGTGTTTTTGTTTTGTTTTGTTTTGTTTTGTTTGTTTGTTTGTTTGTTTTTTTTGGTTTTTTCGAGACAGGGTTTCTCTGTATAGCCCTGGCTGTCCTGGAACTCACTTTGTAGACCAGGCTGGCCTCGAACTCAGAAATCAGCCTGCCCCTGCCTCCCAAGTGCTGGGATTATAGGCATGTGGAGTGTGTTTCATTTTTCTTTTTTTTAAAATTAGGTATTTTCTTCATTTAAATTTCCAATGCTATCCCTAAACTCCCCCATACCCCCCACACTCCCCTACCCACCCACTCCCACTTCTTGGCCCTGGCATTTCCCCTGTACTGAGGCTGGGGCCTAACAAACACAGAAGTGGAGGCTCACAGTCAGCTATTGGATGGATCACAGGGCCCCCAATGGAGGAGCTAGAGAAAGTATCCAAGGAGCTAAAAGGATCTGCAAGCCTATAGGTGGAACAACATTATGAACTAACCAGTACCCCCAGAGCTCGTGTCTCTAGCTGCATATGTATCAGAAGATGGCCTAGTCGGCCATCAGTGGAAAGAGAGGCCCATTGGTCTTGCGGAGTGTGTTTCTTAATCCAAGGAAAGAAGTGTCAAGTGAGGTAACAGCTTGGGAACAAAACTTCCAGGCATGCCTAAGAATACTAAGATCATAATTTTTCTCTTCTGTTTTCTCCTCCTCTCCTTCCCTTCACATCTTCCCTACCCCCATTGATGCTCTTCTCTAATTTAGGTCTTGCTGTGTAACATATTCTGACCTGGTATTCCATATACCAGTTCAGGCTGGCTTTGAACTCACAGAAGTTCTCCTACCTTGGCTTCCTGAGTGCTAGAGTCACAGGAATGTGATGTCAGATTTAGCTCAACTGAGGCAGTATTTCCTAAGGCCCACTGCTGAGATACAAAGAGCGGAGCAGACAATTTCCTTTCCATTTCCCCCTTAGACACCCAGATACTCAGCCACCTTGCTGTATAGTCTGCACCAGGCATCACTCAAATTAGAAACAACTGTATTTTCCTTTATCTACTGCCTACATATTTCCCCCATCAAGCCTTCCTTCTCTGCCCCTGGACCACAACTCAACAGATGAAAAGTTTCCAGTTCCTGTCAGCCACACAAATAAGCTTGTTTTTAATAATGAAAGTCCACTCTCTGACCCAGGCTAGTTTCCATCAAAAAAAAAAAAATCAGCCTCACGCATGTCAGTGCTCAGCTTCCTGTACTTCAACAAACCAAGCTCTGCCCCTTCCGCTTAGCCCTGGAAGGCACGGAGAGTGGGCAACTTTGTTTTCACGGCCCCTTGTGTATCATCCATGCCTCTTCTGGAGTTAGAGTTAAAATAGAAGGACAACACAAAATAGACATTCATACTACCTAGCTAACATTCATAGAACCGTGTCAGTGCCATGGGAAGACACACACACACACCACACAGAAAAAAAAAAGCCAAACCTTTCTTTCCCATATCGAGGGCCTCTATCAAGCCACTGGATCTCTAATCTTCTCTTCATATAGGTGGGAGGTGCTTGTTGCACTTATGTGTAAGGTTTTGGTCAACTCTTAAATGTGCCCAGCACATGTTCAGCCAAACTTCAGAGGAATTTATGATCTAATAGCTACTGGCTTTGGCTCTTCAGCAGAAGTGCCAGTGTATATCTGATGCATATTCAAGTTGTCACTCCATGATTGTGACAAAGCCATTCCCTCCCACTCGCTCATGAAACCACAACAAATAAAAGGAAATGGTGGTAGAAATGTTGCACAGGAAATCTTCAATCTACTATAATTTTAATACATTGCTATAATTTTTAATATATTTTAGTCAACCTGATATCCTAATAACTAATAACTGATAGCCAATAACTAATGCTCTGATGCATAAGTGTAGCCTTTCCTTTGCTTAGGGAATTATGATCTGCCAAATAACTCAACAGAGAAAAGTCCAATTATTTGGCTACATAAGCTCTACAATGCCATGCTAAGTATGACTCTATCTCACAGCATGTGGGCAGGTAAGAAATCCTATCTAAGTATACTTGATGTCCCCATTCAAACCCTGACTGAGGCAGGAAATGCTAAGGTTAATGGGAAAGCCTATATAAGCAGCACATATTATGGGCTAGAAACGGCAGTTTTATGTGTACAACCTCACAGCACATTTTTGCAGTATTTCCAAACACAGTCCTTGGGTTATGAGTACCTTTGGTCTCTGTGACCTAATATGTGCTGATCAGTCTTAGGGATATTGCTCCAAATTCACCAATGTTTGGGCACGAATACCCACATTCAGTCAATATTCTGTTGCAGTCAGGGCTTTAGTACACACAGCAAGTTGTTAAAAGCTACCAAGTACAGAGAGCATTGGCCTCTGTCTCTGAAAGAAAAAGGGGCCAGGTGTGGTGGTGAATGCCTTTAATCCCAGCACTCTCGAGGCAGAAGCAAGCGGATTTCTGAGTTCAAGGCAAGTCTGGTGTACAAAGTGAGTTCCAGGACAGCCAGGGCTATACAAAGAAACCCTGTCTCGAAAAACAGAAAGAAAGAAAGAAAGAAAGAAAGAAAGAAAGAAAGAAAGAAAGAAAGAAAGAAAGAAAGAAAGAAAGAAAGAGAGAGAGAGGGGGGGGGGAGGGAGGGAGGGGGAGGGCGGGAAGGGAAAAGGGAAGGGAAGAGGGAAGGGAAGAGGGAAGGGAAGAGGGAAGGGAAGAGGGAAGGGAAAAAGGAGGAAGGGAAAAAGGAGGAAGGGGGAAGGGGAAAAAGGAGGAAGGGAAAAAGGAAGGGAAGGGAAGGGAAAAAGGAAGGGAAGGGAAAAAGGAAGGGAAGGGAAGGGAAGGGAAGGGAAGGGAAGGGAAGGGAAGGGAAGGGAAGGGAAGGGAAGGGAAGGGAAGGGAAGGGAAGGGAAGGGAAGGGAAGGGAAGGGAAGGGAAGGGAGAAAGAAAGAAAGAAAGAAAGAAAGAAAGAAAGAAAGAAAGAAAGAAAGAAAGAAAGAAAGAAAGAAAGAAAGAAAGAAAGAGAGAGAGAGAGAAAGAGGGTGGTGGAAAGTCACTAAATTTTGTCAATTTCTTACACAGTTCTCAATTATACAAAACATTTGGAATCATAAGCCTGTTGTTCAGCAAGCAAATATTCATGAGCACCTACTAGACTCAAGATCCTATGGAACTTAATACATGTACCAACCAATCTCTAAGACTAGAGATCCTGGATTAATCTGATACCACTGCAAATATATTTGCAAGCATATTTGCCTAGTGAGTGAACTTCAACAAGTGCTGTGGAAGGGGGAAAAATGAAAATGAAAGCTCATTAAGAGAAAGAAAAGAGAGGGCATCCCTAGCAGAGGGCACTTGGGAGATGGAAATCAGGTTCCATGGGGGGGTGGGGTTCTCGGAGAACTGGGAGGGAGCAGAGAAGGAATATGGCCAAAATATATTGTTTGAAAATATAAAAATAAACTCTAAAATTTATTTAGAAAAAGAAGAAGAGATCTTTTTGCGTTTTGTATTATCCTGGGCATATATCCAGAAGATGTCCCAACCGGTAAGAAGGACACATGCTATGTTCATAGCAGCCTTATTTATAATAGCCAGAAGCTGGAAAGAACCCAGATGCCCCTCAACAGAGGAATGGATACAAAAAATGTGGTACATTTACACAATGGAGTACTACTCAGCTATTAAAAAGAATGAAAGAATGAATTTATGAAATTCCTAGGCAAATGGTTGGACCTGGAGGGCATCATCCTGAGTGAGGTAACACAATCACAAAAGAACTCAAATGATATGTACTCACTGATAAGTGGATATTAGCCCAGAAACTTAGTATAGTGAGATATAAAGTACATTTGCAAAACACATGAAACTGAAGAAGAACAAAGACCAAAGTGTGGACACTTTGCCCCTTCTTAGAATTGGAAACAATCACCCATGGAAGGAGTTACAGAGACAAAGTTTGGAGCTGAGACAAAAGGATGGACCATCAAGAGACTGCCATATCCAGGGATCCATCCCATAATTAGCCTCCAAATGATGACACCATTGCATACACTAGCAAGTGTTTGTTGCAAGGACCGTGATATAGCTGTCTCTTGTGAGACTATGCCGGGGCCTAGCAAACACAGAAGTGGATGCTCACAGTCAACTATTGGATGGATCACAGGGCCCCCAATGGAGGAGCTAGAGAAAGTATACAAGGAGCTAAAGGGATCTGCAACCCTATAGGTGGAACAACATTATGAACTAACCAGTACCCTGGAGCTCTTGACTCTAGCTGCATATTTATCAAAAGATGGCCTAGTCGGCCATCACTGCAAAGAGAGGCCCACTGAACAGGCAAACTTTATATGCCCCAGTACAGGGGAACGCCAGGGCCAAAAAATGGGAATGGGTGGGTAGGGGAGTGGGGGGGGGGGGAGGGTGTGGGAGACTTTTGGGATAGCATTGGAAATGTAATTGAGGAAAATACATAATAAAAAAAGAAAAAGAAAAAGAAGAAGAATTCAATTTTAAAGAGAAGACAGATCTAGTGATACTGAGATTAGGAAGTGTGACTCCCAGACAAGTTAGGTTTTTCTATTTGACAGATTGGATCATGCATCTTCTAATCTTTGCTAACCAAAGTATGGCCCACAGACAAATGGCATTGGCATTGCCGGACTGGAAGCTTGCTGTAGACGCAGACTCTTAGACCTCTTGTAAGAGATTATGTTCATATTACAAAAAGATGTTTTCAAATGAATCACATGTATTTGAAAGTTTGAAAAAAGCATTGGTCCATCTTTCAAGCATTAGCTTCAGGCACACACACACACAGGAACACAATGAAAACAAGAAATCCACTTGGGTAGGCATTCTACATAGAGAGCTATAACATGTCGAAGGATGTCCTATAAAAACCTAAAAGACTGAAGGACTATGCCTCAACTTGGCACCCACTTCCTTCTGTAGAAAACAGTGTTTTAACAGCTGCTTTAAGATTCCAGAGAGCCTCTTACTATCTAGCAAGACAGCCAGGACAATGCTGAATAGGATCTCACCTGTTTATGGGCCAACATTTGTAGTGTGTCATGATATAATCACATTATTTATAGCTTCAACATATACTTACACTTCTGAAAAAGAACTCTACCAAAAGAAAAAACATTCAGTAAGTCTACCTGAATGGCACAGGAATAAATACCAGGTGGAATAAGAAGGTAAGGAACTTTACTTCAAGCACCTTGGAAGACTCAGTAATTTTGACAATAGATATAGTTCTGTGTTGCTGGCAATCCAAACAAAAAGAGACATGTGATGAGCTGCTAAACTTGACTTATCATGAACATTCCTCTTGAGAGAAGTAAGATACCTTTTGCAATGCCTACTTATCAATATCAGGAGGAAGAAGTTAAGTATTTAGACAAAGAGTAACTAACAATTTGGAGCCCAAGAATCCTCAGACAACAACAATAAGTGAACTGTAATCATGTTTTTGCATTGTGTAGCCCTGTCTTCATGACAGAGAATATCTATTGAACTTTCTGTCCTCCACTACAGGTCTTAACGCAACCTGCAAAATCAATCTATGATTAAATTTGTTGAAGGCAACTATACTCTCCACTATACCACCAACACCACACCAATGATCAAATTTGTAAATATACTTCCTCTTGTTCTCTCCTTAAGAACTTACAGTGGGGAAAAAAAAAGAATTTTCACTGCATTCCCAAGTGTTAGATCTTGTCTAACATTCACAACAACCTGTGGGTGTTATGACGTTCCCTTTCTATATGACAGTCAAGCCCTGAATGACTGAGGTGCCTGCCACCATCTTAGAAGTAAACCTGAGATCTCTTCTCCATGGTCCACTATGATTGAAGTCACAGCAAGATGCCCATTCCTGAAAATCAGGATTTAATTTTGGTGAGCTCTCTCAAAATCTCATTCCCAGCTACCAAATGGCAGGTCTGAGGGGAAGTAATTCCTAGAGAGAAGCAGAAGATGGGCCCGTAATATACAGCAGGACCATCAACTGTCTCCACTTAAGAAGTCCATTCTTAAAAGGAGCAGCAGGAGAGGGCCCTTGATCTACACTCTGCTCGCACCCACGTACTCCACGGAGGCAAGTAAAACCTTAAAGTTTAAAGTCTAAAATAACTCTAGGAGTGGGGAAAAAAAGCAATCTATCATAATCAAAGAAAAATGGCCAAGAAGAACCAAAAAGGCCTCTGCTGGGATTGACCATCCAGTGACAAGTATATCTGGCCAGAACTCAAGAGAGGTAGCACATCAAAAGGGAGTCTGCAGAAGACCAATGGGGAGGTGAGAACACCATGAACAGCAGAGCCTCATAGCAGAAGACCACGGAGGCTGGGACTGCAAAGTGGCCCAGAGCCGTTCACTTCTATAGGTGCCTTCCTGAACCATAATTAGCTAAGAACGAGAACATGCAGTTTCTCCCCTGCTAGTCATTAGCTCACTACTAAGGGAACCAACTGGAATAGGGCAAGCCTGCTCTGTGGTCTTCTTACTAACTAACCATGGTTCCCTTTATGCTGGTGCAGTTAAGGAGCACTGAGCTTTCTTGTAGTCCACCCATAGGAAGGGTTCAGGACCAGATGTTGTCTGTTTCTCTGAGGATTTGACTTCACATTTTCTACACAAGTAACTGTGTGTGGGTGGGGGTTTTTTATAAGCTATATTACATTGTCTTTGGAATAGTGGGATAAAGGTGGCAGAGGGTATGATGGTAGATGCCTGTATCCCCAACACTTAGGAGCCTAAGGCAGAACCATGACTTCCAAGCCAGCTTGAGCTACATTTTAAAAAAAAGTATCTCAAAAATAAATAAATAATATAACTGATAAAGAGAAAGGGAAAAATGAAAGAAAATGAGAAAACTAAGGAGGGACTCCATCCTCGATCGTGTGTATGGCGTGGGGGTGGAGGTGTTGCTGAACAGTCCATCCTAAAACCTGTCCTAGGTAAAATACACCATTGGAAGGAACAGAACAAAAGTAACCCAACTCTGGACAGAGTCTCATCTGAGTCCCATAGGAGATGGCTGACAAAACCACCACCTTAATGAGCTCTTGTCAGTGGTACCTGCAATGCCCACAGCTACGGTTGCTAAGAAGTTGGCTGGCCAATTCCTCTCCTGGGCATATACCCAGAAGATGTTCCAACTAGTAAGAAAGACACATGCTCCACTATGTTCATAGCAGCCTTATTTATAATAGCCAGAAGCTGGAAAGAACCCAGATGCCCCTCAACAGAGGAATGGATACAAAAAATGTGGTACATTTACTCAGCTATTAAAAAGAATGAATTTATGAAATTCCTAGGCAAATGGATGGACCTGGAGGGCATTATCCTGTTTGAGGTAACCCAATCACAAAAGAACTCAAATGATATGTACTCACTGATAAGTGGATTTTAGTCCAGAAACTTAGAATACTCAAGATATAAGATACAACTTGCAAAACACATGAAACTCAAGAAAAACGAAGACCAAAGTGTGAACACTTTGCCCCTTCTTAGAATTGGGAACAGAACACCCATGGAAGGAGTTACAGAGACAGATTTTGTAGCTGAGACAAAAGGATGGACCATCTAAAGACTGCCATATCCAGGGATCGATCCCATAATCAGCCTCCATACACTGACACCATTGCATACACTAGCAAAATTTTGTTGAAAGGACCCTGATATAGCTGTCGCTTGTGAGACTATGCCAGGGCCTAGCAAACACAGAAGTGGATGCTCACAGTCAGCTATTGGATGGATCACAGGGCCCCCAGTGAAGGAGCTAGAGAAAGTACCCAAGGAGCTAAAGAGATCTGCAACCCTATAGGTGGAACAACATTATGAACTAACCAGTACCCCGGAGCTCTTGACTCTAGCTGCATATGTATCAAAAGATGGCCTAGTCAGCCATCACTGGAAAGAGAGGCCCATTGAACATTCAAACTTTATATGCCCCAGTACAGGGGAAAGCCAGGGCCAAAAAGTGGGAGTGGGTGGGTAGGGGATTTGGGGGGAGGGTATGGGGGACTTTTGGGATAGCATTGGAAATGTAAATGAGGAAAATACCTAATAAAATTTTTTTTTAAAAAAGAGCACAATGCCTCTTGTTTTACTCATTTTGCTCAGCTTTGGCTGTGTTGAATCTTTTATGCTTTGATACCAATGCTCAGATTGCTCCCTTCATTTCTATGAAAAAATAGAATGTCATTAGAACTCTCACAACAACTGCACTGAAAGTGAGAACTTGGGTGGTGTGAACATTTCATGGCACCAAAGCCTCCCAATTTATGGACATAGCACACCAAATTCATTTGTGTCTGTTTTTATTCCTACATATATATGGTCATTCTCAGTATACAGGCCTTTCATCTCCTTGGTAAATTTTCTTAAGTGGTTTTGGTGGTGCTGGGTTTTGTTTCTGTTTTGTTTTGTTTTGTTTTTTGATTCTGTATGGAACCCGTGGCCTGGTGCATGCTGAACCAACATTCTGAAACTAAGCTACACTCATAGTTTGGGATTTTTTTTCCTCTCAATTTCCTTTTGGACAGTTGTTAAGTGATTTCTTTTGATGACCAAAGGTTGTCGATTTGCTGCTCCAAGATTACTAAGATATTTCCTTTGTTTTCTTTCAGAAACTTTCCAGTTCTACTTTTTTTAATATTTTGTCTATAATTCATTTCACTGTTTTTATGGATCCATATTTGTATACATACAGGCTGATTCGAGAGTTGAGGCTCACTTAAGTCCAGTTGTCTCCGTGCTATTTGTTTAAAAAGACTGAGAAAACTTGGTCCCTCTTTAAAATACCTTTTCGTCCTAATCTGTAACAATCCTCTGATGTGTTTTGCTACCTGCTTTCTATACTAGAAAGCTGGTGCTCCGCAGACAGGCTGTCCCTTAGGTGAGGCCGGAGATTCAGATCCAGCCTCTCTATCTATAAAGGCTTTTAGACATCGTGCTTCATGCATTTATTCCTTCAAACCAAACCCTTCTTCCCCAGGAAGCTTTCCTCAACACTCGCAGTCCTCCACCACCTCACATACCAAAATGCCAATTGCACTCAGACTTCTAACTTAATCACAGTGGTAGGTCTTATACCAAATTGTACCATTGCCCCTCTGGTTCCTTGATATTAACCCTCAAAACTGGGTTTCCCGATTGTGACAACCCTGTTTTGATGTATCAGAAGCCAGGTCTGAATGTGATTGTTTTCTGTATCACCCCACACAGGGACAGGTGCATAGTCAATACTCAATACAGACCTCTGGGTGGGGAGTACGAGCTCACTTACACCGTGAGTTTTGTGCTTCATGTCTTGCTCAAAGCACTCTGACTCACTTTAGTCCCCCAGCAGATCCTGCCTCAGTCACCCTGATAGTGACTGTTCACTGTCCTCTCACTCAGAGACTCTGAGAACATGGGGCAGACCCTTCACTGTCTCAATCAGCAGCCCCAGATGTGTTACTCCACTGACAGAAGAGGCAAATTTAGAATGCAAAAAGAGATTTATTTCAAGATTATAAACTGCCAAACGAGCAAACAAAAATTAACCATATTCTGTTAAATGCAGTCATCTTTCACCTACAACACGGCCTTTCCAAAAGTTCACAGACAGTTTACTATTTAGAGAGACTCTGGACAGAAATCTAACACTAGGCTGACTATGCAGAATTAGCAGGACTTTATGGGGAGAATTCCCATGTGCAAAACTTAGAAACTGGGGAAATGAGCAATGAACTATTGCCATGTATCAGTCCCTCAATGTATTCATGGGCCAGAAACCTCTACCTGGCTTTCTGCTCTGAGGGACACAGGCACTTCAAGGACTCTATAGTCAACTACAGCTCTGCAGGATAATGATACCAGTGATCAAGAAGCAAAATTCTGAAGGCTTATCTTCTACACATGTGCCTCTCTATTGCCTGCCGTGTCCTACAGTGCAAAACCACACATCTGTCTCACCAGGCTAAGTTGTGCCTGCCAGCCACATAAGGTACATGGCATAGGAGAATAAGGATTCCTTCAAGATAACGCTGAGCGAACATGCACTGCTTTCACCCATAAGGCTGTATCTAGAATCTGAACCTGGGAATCCCTGCAGTTGTTGTTGTTGTTGTTGTTGTTGTTGTTGTTGTTGTTGTTGTTCTTCTTCTTCTTCTTCTTCTTCTTCTTCTTACATTTTTCTTTATTCACATTTCAAATGTTATCTCCTTTCCTATTTTTCCCTCTGAAAATCCCCTATCCCTTCCTCCCTCCCCCTGCTCCCCAACCCACCCACTCCATTCCTGGACTTGGCATTGCCCTATACTGGAGCATAGAACCTTCAAAGGACCAAAGGTCTCTCCTCCCATTGATGACTGACTAGGCCATCCTCTGCTACATATATAGCTAGAGCCACAAGTTCCACCATGTGTTTTCTTTGATTGGTGGTATAGTTCCAAGGAGCTCTGTGGGTACTGGTTAGTTCATATTGATGTTCCTCCTATAGGGCTTCATTCCCCTTCACCTCCCTGGGTATTTCTCTGGCTCCTTCATTGGGGACCTTGTGCTCCATCCAATGGATGACTGTGAGCATCCACTTCTGTATTTGCCAGGCACTGGCAGAGACTCACAGGAGACAGCTATATCAGGGTCCTGTCAGCAGACTCTTATTGGCATCTGCCTAGTGACTGGGTTTAGTGGTTGTTTATGGAGTGGATCCCCAAGTGGGGCACTCTCTGGATGGTTGTTCCTTCAGGCTCTGCTCTGAATTTTGTCACTGTAGCTCTTCTTATTCCTCTCATGAAGATCAGTAGAAACAGTGTGGGGAAGCTGCTTTTTAAACAGAAAGTCACCAGGAAACTACAGCTCTCACAAACAAGACATGTACAGAGTTTTTAGACACAGAGGTATTACAAGAGGCCTGCAGACTAGAGCAGGAAACATTTAGGTCAGGAGGTTCTTGGGGCATCCCACCAAGTCATTTTAAGGAACTGAAAAGGCTGATCTAGCCAGAAAATGAGAAATTATTGAGTGTTATAGCCTACAGGGAAGCCTACACTGGAGGCTCAAAGCACACCAAAAAAAAAAAAAAATACATCTAAGAAACAGCAGCATTGGAGGACAGTGGTGTCTGGAAGTTTGGAAAGCCCCAGGCCTGGACCCCACTGTGAGATGATATGACACAGTAACAAGAGAATCCAAATTAATTCTTCAAATTTCTGTTTTTCAGAAGAGCTTACGGGAGCAATTTCCACCTGACAGTGTCAGCAGGTAGGTGGCTGCCATGGACACCAAAGGCTTCAGAGAAAGAGGTAAGACTGCCTCTAGAGAAACACAAGCTGATGGATCACAAGGACACAGAACAACCAGAAGGTACAGAATGCAGAAAGGAAGAAAGAAAGAAAGAAAGAAAGAGAGAAAGAAAGAAAGAAAGAAAGAAAGAAAGAAAGAAAGAAAGAAAGAAAGAAAGAAAGAAAGAAAGAGAGGGAGAGAAAGAGAGAAAGAAAGAAGGAAGGAAGGAAGGAAGGAAGGAAGGAAGAAAGAAAGAAAGAAAGAAAGAAAGAAAGAAAGAAAGAAAGAAAGAAAGAAAGAAAGAAAGAAAGAAAGAAAGAAAGAAAGAAAGAGAGAGAGAGAGAAAGATCCCCAAAATAAAGTCACTTCAGATGCAGTACCCACGGCAAAGGGAAATGTTCAGTGGTTGCTCATGAGACTCTAGAGCTATATGGCATCAGTCAAGATAGCCCTGTGTCTACAAGCAAAGCCTGCTGTCCCAAAGCTGGAGAAACTGAGGCCAATGAATTCACACTCAAGAAAAAGATAGTCTATAGTTGTGTTTATCTAAATTGCTAGAACACATTCACAGCTTCAACTTTTAAAAGCAGAAAGACCTTTGTAATTAGGGATGAGTCTCACCATGTCAGGCTCTGCAAGGAATTGATGTAGTTTAACCCAATAAGTTTATAAGCATTCTTTTAAAAGACTCCTTAGCTCATTGCAATTTTTAGAACCATGTGAAGAAAATAAGAGCAATGGGGAGCAATTAACAAGAACTCAATTACCCACAGATATAAGGAAGCACGGATAATTCACCAACATCCAAGAAGCCATTGAAACCACTGTCCCTCATTTACTAAGGACTTACCACAATGGAGGCCCTCTGCCAAGTACTTCACGTACAGGGGTTAATTTAATTTTCCAGAAGATAATGGTAATAATAATATTGGCAAGACACATAAACCATATCATGTACCTCTCAGATCAAACCTTTGAGAGTTAGGACCCATTTTCTAGATAAGAGAATGCAAGGTCCCTGAATAACTTCCCCACAGTTGTATAGCTAGTGTGAACCACAAAGTCAACACAAGTTTCTGGTCCCACCTCTATGCTTCAACTCTGCCAGAACCTCCCCATATTGATGAGAAATTTGGACCTTGTAGAAGTTAAATAATGTCAAGGAACACATGGCTGGTCAGTGGGAGATCCACTCTTCCCACCCCCAAAATCTATGCCTTAAACTTGGTATTGTATTAAATAGACTCTAATAGTTTAATTGATACAGGAATTTTATTTGAGAATATCATAAAATTTGACATCGGGAAAATCCAAGACCTCAAGCCAACAGCCATGGCATGGACACAGAGATCCTTACTCCTGGCCCTGAGCTCTCAGAGCTACTCTGGCCCAGCATTGCAAAGTGAAGTCTGGCAGCTCTCCCTTCACTTCTGTGAGCTGGCTGCCCCATCCCTTCCAGCATATCCCTCTCCAATGGGGGCAACAGAGCAGAGACCATGGTGACTGACATGGAAGAGCAGGAAGAGCTGCTAAGGAAAGGCAGTACACTCAAAATTTCTGGATATCTTCAGTTTGACACCCTGGGTCCTCTGTCCCTGGCATGTCTGTCTTTCATAATTAATCTTCATTTAAACATATAGATTTATCATCTCCCGACAAATAGCTCGCTGTCAGGAACACAATGCCAATGAAGGCAAGCCCTTCTGATGTGATCCTTATGGCATGGCCGGTTAGTGTAGTTGAGAATCACAGGTGGGGCACTCCAAACCAAATTGCAGCTCTCTTGATATTCCCTGGGTATGGAGTAATTTTGGAAAACTCAGGTCCAGGTCATAGCATAAGGCTCTGCTCCTTGCCAGGTAGTACACCAGATACATCATATGTATTATCTCACTGCTGTCAAGTAGGCACTTGTGACAAATTGATCTGGCTGTATTCAGGTGAATGACATAGCCACACAGAATACCATGCAGCAGAAAGGAACAGGGCTAAGTCATTTTGGAAACAGAATCCCAACCCAATCCAGTAAGACCAAAGACAAAAGATTGTCCGTTAAACTCAGGCTGTTATTGGCAAGCTTTTTTCTTGAAGGGATTTTTGTCTTGTCAGTTTCTGAAACAACTGTGTGTGTGTGTGTGTGTGTGTGTGTGTGTGTGTGTGTGTGTGTGTGTGTGTGTGTGCGTGCGTGCATGCGCACCACAGTTGAAGACAAACAGACCCATTGTTCATGAGAACCAAGAACTCTCTATTAGAGAAAGATACTGTGAACAACAATTAAAGAAAGGATGGTGGTTGGTGTCAGGTTAAAGCCAAAGGTAGCAATGTGAACCTGTGGACATTTTTTGATATGTGATAAAATATACATACCTGAAACCACTATCAAAGCTCTTTTGAAGGTGTGACTCAAAGCATTCACACCATACACCTCAAATTGTGTGTCATAGTCATTACTACCCACTTGCAGAATTCTTCAGTTATTTCCAACTGAAAACTCTTACATCCACTAAACAATAGCTCCTGCTGTCCCCTTGACCAAGCCTGTGTTAGCTGCTTTTATATTTTCTATAGGTGCCTTTAATAAGGTGTTTATATAGCACACATCCTATATGTCTGCCTTATTTCACCGTACATGTCTTCAGGGTTCATCCATGTTGTAGTATGTATAAGAATTTTATTCCTTATAAAGAGGACTAATTAATACTAAGGACCTTTCAAAACGGTATGTGGAAACCTACTACTGTGGAAGTTCCCTACTGGATATACACATTTAAAAAGTGTAAGTGGGTCTACCATATAATGGGGAGATACCCCAACTAGACACTACATCCTACCAAATAAAACCTATAGAGCCCAAAAATAACACTATAGGCTATTCCCAGTTCTATTGAAAACCCTCTGGAACTTGATAGTAAGACTCTATTGCTGAAAATATCACATATTTGAGTCTTAGAACATAGTGAAACCTAGCTGGGTCTCAACCTGAAGCTTCGTCCCTACTGTCTGGCTTTCACAGAGCTGGAAGGTATTATGCACACACTATACCAGAGGAAAAGCCATGGTCAGCCTCACTGAGCTGTGAGTTCTGCACACTATAGTAATGACCTGCCTGACAAGGTGTGCCCACCGGTGCAATAGGTAGCACAGATGTTATGGCAACTACCAACTACTTTTTCCCTTTTTTAAATTTTTGAACCTATAACTTAATTACATTTTTCCCTTCCCTTTTCCTCCCTCCACCCCCCCCCAATAGGCCCCTCCTCAAATTTTCTTAGTGGACTTAAGGCCTGATGTCCAATATGGTCCATGTGAGAGGCCAAGAACCATGACTAAATAGCTTATATGCTTTAGGTTATGTGCCTTAGGTTATATGCCTTCTGGGCAAACCTACCACTAACATTGTACTAACCTGACATGGCATGAAAATGATTCATGATGACTTATTGCTATACCTATAGATAAGTGCATCTTCCAACTATCTTCAGAGTAACCTCTTGCAGTAGATGGTAGTTAGCACAAAGATGAATTTGTCAGTTGCAGAGAATAAGAGCCTTTAGAGTGTTGAGCCCTACATGGGAAGAATATCTGTATCACACTCCTCCCCTTGATGTGGAGTCCGGGATAAAAAGATTTCTAAGAGCCAGAGGTGGAGGATAACATCAAGGAAACTGTGTTTCCCAGACACAACAGGGCAGTTGCGCAGATGAACTCATAGTGGTTGTGACAGCATGTATAAGCCCTGTGAAAGCTCAAGCCAGACAAAAATCCTAAGATGGAGAGAGGAGGTGGCCATGAAGTTTCAAACCTAGCTAAGGAGCTATAGGCATTTGATTGCTGATGGGAGAGGGAAAGGCAGTTTTCCTTAATGGTGTGGCACCTGATATATGGAACACACTCCAGGGTGGTTCCCTACACCCAGCCAACACAAAGTGAGCTGGGTTTTTTAAGTGAGAGAAAGAGAACATGACACTAGGTGGGTAGAAAGGTGTATGCGGATCTTGGAGCAACTGAGGAAAGTAAATAAGCATGATCAAAATATCGTCTGTGAAATTCTCAAATATGAAGAGTTAAGATATTATTTTTGAAGGGCTTTACTCCTTGTGGCTGAATAATATTCTGCTGTTTGTATACATGTTTTTTTTAACCTATGCACCGATGGTCACCTGGGCTGTCTCCATATTTTGGCTGCTGTGAATAAGGCTGCTATGAACAGCATTTGGCTATGAATGCCCCACCAATGTCCAATACATGCACAGCAGCAATGTGTACCATGTGGTGATTTTATGTGTAGTGTTTTGCAGAATCACCACACTGCCTTTCACAATGGAGACACTTTTCACAGTTCCCAGGGCATTCTAAGGTCCCAGGGTCTGCTCATCCTCCCAAATGCTTTCATTTTAGGTTTAGGGGACCCTGGCCATCCTGCTGGGTGTGATACAGAACTGTGTGGAGGTTTTGGATTTCTCTAGGGCTCACTGCTGTTGAGCATCTTACCATATTCTTTCCAACTACTTGCTATTCTTATCTTTAGGAAAATATAGTCAGTGATGATGGCCTTTGATGCATAACAACAACAACAACAATAATAATATCAATGGAGTAAATTATATTTTTTTTCTTTTGCTGACCATTCTTCATGTGTCAGAGCCAAAAGATTACCAAGCCATGAACCTTCCTCCTTATGTTTACTTCTAAGAGTTTTATAGTGTTAGCCTTTGATTTCATTTTGAGTATATGACACAAGGCAGGAGCTCAGTTTTATTTTTTTGCATGTGAACATTCAGTTCCCCAGAAACAGTTGTTGAAAACACTTCCTTACTTCATTGCACAGTCTAGAAACCCTTGTCAAAAATCATTTAGTCAAATGCGAAGCTTTCTTTCTGAGCTTGCTCTTCTACTCCAATGGACTTTAGGTCTGTCTTTATGCCACTGCCATACTTTTTGGTTACTATAGCTTTGTAATGTGTTTTAAAGTCAGTTAGTTTGCGTCTTCTGGTTCTGTTACCTTTTTAATTAGTTATTTGTAGTCTTTAATAGCTATGCATGAACTTTGAGCTCCCTTTCTAGTTCTGAACATAAAAATACCATTTGATGTTTTGACAGGAATTATATTGAATTCATGGATCACTTTGGGCAAGTAT
The DNA here is from genome assembly GCF_000001635.26 of Mus musculus. Taxonomy (NCBI): domain Eukaryota; kingdom Metazoa; phylum Chordata; class Mammalia; order Rodentia; family Muridae; genus Mus; species Mus musculus. Next base: position 95,369,405 of record NC_000075.6, read on the forward strand.
GGACATCTTAATATGAATGAAGTCTACCAATCACAAATACAGAATGTCTCCTCATCTAGCAATGTCATCCAGCAGCATTTTATAGTTTTTAGTGTAAATGTCTCTTGAGACACTAGAAGGAATGATTTTTGAAGTTTTGTCATAAGAATATGAACAATGATTTGTCTTAGTTAGGATTTTATTACTGTGAAGAGACACCATGACCAAGGCAACTCTTATAAAGGACAACATTTAATTGAGCCTGGCTTGCAGATTCAAAGGTTCAGTCCATTATTATCATGGCAGAAAGCATGGCAGTGTGCAGGCAGACATGATGCTGGAGGAGCTGAGAGTTCTACATCTGGATCTGAAGGCAGCCAGGAGTCTTGCTTCCACAGGCAGCCAGAAGAGGCTCTCTCTCTTCTTCCCTAGATAGAACTTAAGCATAGGACTTCAAAGCCAGGCCCCACAGTGACTCACTTCCTCCAACAAAGCCACACCTTCTAAAGTGCCACTTCCCACTGGCCAAGCATATTCAAACCACCACAATGATTGAGCAGACAAGTTTAACCTGATTTAAACATTGTGCAGTGTATCAAGATATCACATTAATTGAACTTGTCAACATTTATGACTTAATATATTATATTGTCATATCTTAGTAAAAATAAATTTAATTTTTAAAATACCCAGAGCACTTTAAAAGATGTTAATAAATAAGTCTTTTGCTTCATTGGTAAATACATTCTTCAAGTTTTTATTCTTTCTGATGCTATTGTAAATGGAATTTTTTCAAATTATTCATTGTCAGTATAGCAGTATGGTAAGCTTTGTATGCTGAACTTTTATCCATAACTCCATGACATGGCTTAGAGCAGCTCTCATCCTTGAGCAGTAGTTAAGGCAAAGACTCAAAAGTGGTCCAAGCACCTAGAACAATTGTCTTGGTCTTGAAGTGGAATCTTCAGAGTTTTTCTCATATAAAGCCATCTTATCTGTGAATCAAAAAATTTACTACTTCCTCTTCAACTTGAATACTTTTTTTTTCTTGCCTAATTGCTTGGGCTCCAACTTCCAATACTATATATATAGAAAAAATACTTCAGCATAAAGGAAATGCTTTCCATTTTTCCACCACTGTGATGTATGAGATTCTAAAATAGGAAACGTAGATGTAGAAAAACTGATTTAAAAAATACTAACAATAATATGCATTTTGTTAATACTACACTAGTATTGTTTTCTTGGTTGTTATAATTCTGTAAGATTGAACATAGGCAGAACCCTAATAAAAGAAAGGTACATGGGAGATCTCTGCAAAGCCTACAAAGATCTCTAAGTTGCTTTCATAATATATGTTACTACCATCACTCTTGGCTGCCCACCAACTTGAACATAAGACCTTTTGCTGAAGACACCACACACTTAGATCAGCAGACATAGAGAAATCAAGCCGAACTGGAACTGAACTGGAAACTTCCTCCCTAAAAGGAAAAGACTTTCTAGTGCTGGCAAGGGAAATGTGGGCTGCTGGGAAAGAGAAAGACATCAACAATCATACCCAGCTATAACCATTGTGAATAATAGTAACAACCTACAAGTCAAGACATGCCCACCAGGACAGGACTAGCATTTATTATGGAGACGATCAACTGATTTCTGGTTATATTTGAAGTCTACTCTATAGAAGGGAACTCATATCTGGTACTGTACATACTAGAAACCTGATCAACAGCCCTGGCTGAGGAAGTCAGAAGTCCTAAGGGTAGAACTTGCTTGCTACCGTTGTTTGCAAAATGGACAGTAAAATGTTCAAGTCAAAAAAGATGCTGCTTTGGTGTGCAGACATAGAAAAATAACACATTGTGCATGCATCGGGTCTTGAAAGATCTTTAAGCAAATGAACCCCTTTTCATTCTTCATAAATCATTCTCTCAGGAGATGTTCAGCACTGTGCCCCTCTTCAGGTTGAAGCTCTGGAAAGGAGTTTGTCTTTCAGTGTATTTAGGAACAATTAGGTGGTGTGCTTTGGCTTAGAGTTTTCATTGAGGGAATTTCTCAAGAGGGATTTGTTTCATATCTGAAACATGAAGGTATCTTTCCAGGGTTGGTTGTGAACATTAGCCAATGTCATGGTTAACAATGCACTTCATCCATGGTAGGTACTCAGTAAATACCCCTTCTTTTATCTTGTTGGCGATATTTTGGGACATAAAAGGAAAGCAAGATGTGGTGCCATTCATCTTAGAACTTATCAGCACAAAATGCAAATGTTGAAATGGATAACCAAGAACACCTTCCATTCTGGTCTACCCACTTGCTAAATTCACTACAAAGCAACAGTGTGCCCCAGAGCAATGTGCACACGAAAGACATTGGGGAGGGGATATGAGTTGTACAGCAGGCCCAGGCCAGGGCTCCCTATGCACAGACAGAGAGAGGGATTGGGCTAAGGAGAATTTGACAGCTAAAGACAGTTGTGTCCAAGTAGGTGCCACTTCACATTACACAAGAGGCTAGTGGAAGAAACACTTGTGAGCATACCCTGACCAGGTGAATATGAGACAGAATCCTGTAGATCAGAGCAGGCAGGCAGTCATGCTTAGTCCAAAGGCAGGCAAAAGGGGGCTGGCCATGGATGAACATGGGACTCAGGGAGATGACTGTGTGTTTCAATGTGAACTCTATTTACCAGTCACACAAGTGTTTTAAACAGAGAAGCCGTATGATGGGACCGTAGCCCAGTACTTCAGGCTCAGTTCTGGTGCCGAAAACCACAATCACTTTGGCAGCTTTCAATGGAAAGCATGTTTAGATGCCTATAAAATCACCAATGGGCAGAGCACTGAACTGTGGGCTATGCTGTTGGAACAAGGCATCAGGGAGACTGAGAACTGATGAAGCTTCCTGGCAAAGCCGCTGGATGGCAGCTATCAAAATTATAAATACATGCATTCGACCTAGACATTTCAGTCTAGGAGAAAAAACTCAATTCTATTCTATTCTAGAAAATATATTCTTTTAAAAAAAAACATATGAACGCAATAATGAATATGCAGGGTCTTTCAAAGGAATATTATCAACTTATCAATTCACTAGTTAATGAATATATATATTTAATAAAGTACAAAATAAAACATTACAGAATCAGTAAAGGAATATATGGAAGGTGCTGGAGAGATGGCTCAGTCAGTAAAGTGCTTGCTGCACAAACATGAGAATCTTGTATTCAGATCCGTAGCACTAAGTAAAAAGTTGAGTTCCCTGGCATGCCTGTAACCCCAGCACTATGAAGGGCAGCCATGTGCTCTTGGGCTTCAACCAATCTGTTGAGCTCCATATTCAAATGAGGGACCCTGTCTTCAAAATAACAAAGCAGAGAAGTGACTGAGGAAGATACCCTACACTGAAAAAAAAAGAACAGTATGGCACTTTAAGGAAGACCTCCAGGATCGCTCTTTGGAGGGGGAGGGGAGGCAGAGCCAAGGATGGTAATGCATGCCTGTAGTCACAGAACTTCAGAGCCTGGGGCAGAGGATTGAGACAGTTTTGGCGCTTGCCTAGACTACATAGGGAGAAATGTAGTCTGAGAAAAATGAACAAACAAAACAAAATAAAGCATATCCCATTTCTGTGTTTTAGAGGCGTATGGACTGAATAAATGAAAACTCCTTTCCATGGTGCCTTCCACTCAGGCCATGGATCAACAAGGCTTCGCTTGAGCAAAGCCCTGCCTCTTTCTCTTTAAGCAAGCCCCTGCATCACTTGACTCTGAATTTGAGACTAAGGTCTGTCACTGGTCACCTTCAAAGTTCACCTTAAAATGATCTAAAGAAAACAAGCCCGGACTCAGTCCAGCCCAGTAGGGATGGAGGCAGAGAACAATCCCATCAACATATGCATTGATCTGGGGCTATGTAGGGAAGGTTGGAAACTGGCATGGAGACCAACCAGGACAGTTTCTCATGGTTTTGCTGATGTGAACAAGAGAGCGGGCCAATAGGAAGCCAGGATTTCACTGTCTTCTTTGTGCCTGCTACTGGGGGAGGTTGTACCAAAAGAATGTGGACAGTTGATATATAAATAGGGGCTGAAGGACAGATGATCAGGACGTCGGTTATGAAGGATCGCTGCATCAACAGATCTTTGCAAGATCATTCGGGTTGTTTGTGCGATGGATAGTTGTTTCTGTGGTAAAAGTTAAACTGTAAACAGTTTTTAACTTAAACAGAAAGGGGGAAAACATAGACAAATTTTAAACCAGTAACATGGCTGCTCTGGCAAGGAATCACATCCAAAGAGCTTCTAGGTCTGTGTGAAACGGCTAGAATGATACACACTTAATTCCTCTGCCTGGAGTACAGACATGCCCTTAGTACACATCTTTAATTCCAAGCAATGTAGATTAAGTTAGTTTAAAAAAAAAAAAGCAACCATGTTTGAAAGTGATGTCTAATTGGGGGACAGAAAAAGTGATGAATCAGAGAGAGGTTTGTCAGAATGAGTCAGAGATAAGATACGCCCAACTCTCAGGAGAGCAGTAGAGGATGGAGAGGCTACTTAAGAGCAGAATGGGGAGAAAAATGTGTTTGTGTGTGTGTGTGTGTGTGTGTGTGTGTGTGTGTGTGTGTGTAGACAGAACAAGCCAGAGAAGGAGCCAGAAGAAGCCAAGAGAAGTCTACTTGAATCCCTCATCTTGGAGAGAAGTTTTGAGCCAGAACAGCTGAGTTGAACCAGCCAGCCAGAGTTCAGAAAGAACTAGAAAGGGTGAGCTTATTCAGCAGGAAGCCTCTGAGATGAAAATTACATTTGGAAAATAAGTAACTTTTTCAAATAGGGGATCAAAAGTCTGTAAAACATGGAAGAAAAGGAGAGGCTGAGCATCCAAGGATACATAAATCCTGCCCAGTTAGGACATCCTCAGGTCACTCCTAACAGAGCCAATGCCACCCAGCTTTACCCACCACAGACCATCTCCAATGGACTCTGCACATCCTTATAATTCCAAACCCTCTTAGATATCAAGAAAGGGGATGAGGAATGGGGGACACCTGTCACTCTTTATAGGAATCACCCCACTGAGAGATCAATAAACCACAATAAGAAGTGTACTCTGGTGCTGAAGAAGCTGAAAGTGCACAATTCTGTGTGTCTCATTTGGTTGTTAAGCAGGTGCCTCATGCTGCTCTCTGTCTAGATCTAGCAAATACATTTGCCTCTGGCTTTTCACATATAGGCACACACACACACACACACACACACACACACACACACACACACACACTGTATGTGTGTGCCAGGAGCACACAGAGGTCAGAAGAGGTTTTAGATCCTCTGGACCTGGCCACCAAAAGCAGCAAGTTGAGAGCAGATACAATGTGTAGGTGCTGAGAACCAAACCCAGGTCCTCTGCAACCACTGAGACATCCTCGTTAGTCTCCTTGACTGTAATTTTTTTTGAGTGTCCTGAGTCAGCTCTGCACTTTAAGAAGCACCAGGGGAAAGGAGGTTCCCAGAGAGGAGACAACCTCATTTCCAAAAGGGACTCCATGGTGGAGAAGCAGAGGAGGCCACGTGCCCCATCCCAGGTGCCCAGGGGTAGCATGAGACTCTGTCCCAGGTGCATCCAGGCATGAGAAAACCAAGCAGGTGGTGGGAGTGTACGTGGCCAGTTCAGCAGGCTGAGGGTTATAATGCAGAAATGAGTTTAAAGGCCTGGACAGAGGAGACAAAGGAAAAAAAAAGCAAATTCAATTGGGGTTCATAAAACGTATGAAGCATGTGCTGAAAAGCGCCTCAGCAACTGGCTCCAACATTGCCCATAAATAACGTAAGGATACAGAGGTGAGGAAGAAGAGACCGGAAGCCAGGAAAGAGTCCGCACACTGGAGGATTAGTCCCTGCAGTGGCTCATGACCCTGGAGCTCGAGGGCACTGGGGGCATCTTGGAGAGACCTAGTTCGTCTTAGTTTCTTCGCATGCTCGGCTGTTTGCAGGTAGGTGGTACTGGCACAGCTCCCTTCTCATCTAATCAGGTTTACTAAGAAAGACAGGGCTCCGAAGGGCGCCAGTTTCCACACTGCAAGAGCGGTTTACAAATGTTACCCGCCCCCTCTGCACCTCCCACACCCTGCTCCACATGACCTCTTTATCAGGAAGGAATGTTCTGGAACTCTTTTCTGTGTACTCTTTAGGCAGGTGTGTAAACAGTACAGAACTCAGAGTCCCCATTTGGTGGAAGAAGCTGAAGATGATTTTTACAGAAGCTCCTTCCAAGCCACACTGGAGGTAGACAAGGAGCTTGCAACTCTACCAGTAGCTGTGAGAAATCCCCGTTCTCTCCCTGAGCCCTTGTCCCTGTCCCTGAGTCTCTCCATGAGACCGTGTCCCTCTCCTTAAGACCACACCCTTCTCCTAGAGACCTCATCTCTCTCTGAGACCATATCCCTCCCACTATATATGACCACAGCTTTGTCCCTCTTTCAGATTCTATATTCCTCCTTCTGAAACTGTCTTCTCTCTCTTCCAAGAAACCAGGACCTGCATGTGGCAAGGAGGGGAAGGAGAAAGTCCAATAATCAGAGATGTTTTGAATTCTCCATTCCTTTCTAAAGAGCCAAGAAAAGCAAATCTGACAGCCCCTGACTTCTCTGGCCATTCTCTTCACTTTTGGTCGAGTCTGTCATAGCTGTCAAGGTGGACAATAGCTGCCTGTGGAATCATAGCTGCAGAAAGAGGTTTATATGATACACAGTGCCAGGGGGGAGCCAGGGGATGTGACCAAAAGAAAGAGCCAGGACAAGAAATCAGGCCAAAGAAGAGGACAGAGTCTAGCCAGATCCACAGTAGCCATCTGCTCCCTTCCAAAGAATTGTTTCAATTAAATTTTTTGAAGAACCAAAAGACACAGGAGGCCAGATGCCATAATTTAAGATGAAGCAGTAGCTACAAAGGCTGGTTCATTACCAAGAAGGAGACTGTGTATTGTTTTCATTATCTGTTCATATGTGTTCTGTTTTTCCCATTAAACCTAGAGCCCATTTCAAAGGGTACGTTTGTATATATGTGCAGACCATTGATATGGAAGCTATTTGTGCCAGTAAGAAACGCAGTAGGCTGTGCATAAGAGAAAGTCTGGCAGGCGAGGGCTTCAAGAATAAAGATTTATTGGTCTTGTCCAGAAGCATTCCGGGTCAGCAACCTGGAATAGCTCAAAGGCTCAAACCTAGCCTCAGGAGCCCAGATTTTCTCTTGGTGCCACAAGCCTTGCACTTCAGACTAAAGGCAACAGCCAAGCAATTTTCTTTGTTTTTTTGTTTTGTTTTGTTCTGTTTTGTTTGTTTGTTTGTTTTTTACTGAGCCTTTATTGCTTTACTTTTTACTTTTTTTATATATATTTTTATTAGGTATTTTCCTCATTTACATATCCAATGCTATCCCAAAAGTCCCCCATACCCTCCCCCCCCATTCCCCTATCCACACACTACCACTTTTTGGCCCTGGCATTCCCCGGTACCGGGGCATATAAAGTTTGCATGTCCAATGGGCCTCTCTTTCCAGTGGTGGCTGGCTAGGCCATCTTTTGATAAATATGCAGCTAGAGTCAAGAGCTCCGGGGTACTGGTTAGTTCATAATGTTGTTCCACCTATAGGGTTGCAGATCCCTTTAGCTCCTTGGGTACTTTCTCTAGCTCCTCCACTGGGGGCCCTGTGATCCATCCAATAGCTGACTGAGAGCATCCACTTATGTGCTTGCTAGGCCCCAGCATAGTCTCACAAGAGACAGCTATATCAGGGTCCTTTCAGCAAAATCTTGCTAGTGTATGCAATGGTGTCAGCGTTTGGAAGCTGATTATGGGATGGATCCCTGGATATGGCAGTCTCTAGATGGTCCATCCTTTTGTCTCAGCTCCAAAATTTGTCTCTGTAACTCCTTCCATGGGTGTTCTGTTCCCAATTCTAAGAAGGGGCAAAGTGTCCACACTTTGGTCTTCGTTCTTCTTGAGTTTCATGTGTTTTGCAAATTGTATTTTATATCTTGGGTATTCTAAGTTTCTGGGCTAATATCCACTTATCAGTGAGTACATATCATTTGAGTTCTTTTGTGATTGGGTTACCTCACTCAGGATGATGCCCTCCAGGTCCAACCATTTGCCTAGGAATTTCATAAATTCATTCTTTTTAATAGCTGAGTAGTACTCCATTGTGTAAATGTACCACATTTTTTGTATCCATTCCTCTGTTGAGGGGCATCTGGGTTCTTTCCAGCTTCTGGCTATTATAAATAAGGCTGCTATGAACATAGTGGAGCATGTGTCCTTCTTACCGGTTGGGACATCTTCTGGATATATGCCCAGGAGAGGTATTGCTGGATCCTCCGGTAGTACTATGTCCAATTTTCTGAGGAACCGCCAGACTGATTTCCAAAGTGGTTGTACAAGCCTGCACTCCCACCAACAATGGAGGAGTGTTCCTCTTTCTCCACATCCTCACCAGCATCTGCTGTCACCTGAATTTTTGATCTTAGCCATTCTGACTGGTGTGAGATGGAATCTAAGGGTTGTTTCGATTTGCATTTCCCTGATGATTAAGGATGCTGAGCATTTTTTCAGGTGCCTCTCAGCCATTTGGTATTCCTCAGGTGAGAATTCTTTGTTTAGCTCTGAGCCCCATTTTTTAATGGGGTTATTTGATTTTCTGGAATCCACCTTCTTGAGTTGTTTATATATATTGGATATTAGTCCCCTATCTGATTTAGGATAGGTAAAGATCCTTTCCCAATCTGTTGGTGGCCTTTTTGTCTTATTGATGGTGTCTTTTGCCTTACAGAAGCTTTGCAGTTTTATGAGGTCTCATTTGTCAATTCTCGATCTTACAGCACAAGCCATTGCTGTTCTATTCAGGAATTTTTTTCCTGTGCCCATATCTTCGAGGCTTTTCCCCACTTTCTCCTCTATAAGTTTCAGTGTCTCTGGTTTTATGGGGAGTTCCTTGATCCACTTAGTTTTGACCTTAGTACAAGGAGATAGGAATGGATCAATTCGCATTCTTCTACATGATAACAACCAGTTGTGCCAGCACCAATTGTTGAAAATGCTGTCTTTTTTCCACTGGATGGTTTTACCTCCCTTGACTAAGATCAAGTGACCATAGGTGTGTGGGTTCATCTCTGGGTCTTCAATTCTATCCCATTGGTCTACTTGTCTGTTGCTATACCAGTACCATGCAGTTTTTATCACAATTGCTCTGTAGTAAAGCTTTAGGTCAGGCATGGTAATTCCACCAGAGTTTCTTTTATCATTGAGAAGAGTTTTTGCTATCCTAGGTTTTTTGTTATTCCAGATGAATTTGCAGATTGCTCTTTCTAATTCATTGAAGAATTGAGTTGGAATTTTAATGGGGATTGCATTGAATCTGTAGATTGCTTTTGGCAAGATAGCCATTTTTACAATGTTGATCCTGCCAATCCATGAGCATGGAAGACCTTTCCATCTTCTGAGATCTTCTTTAATTTCTTTCTTTAGAGACTTGAAGTTCTTATCATACAGATCTTTTACTTCCTTAGTTAGAGTCACGCCAAGGTATTTTATATTATTTGTGACTATTGAGAAGGGTGTTGTTTTCCTAATTTCTTTCTCAGCCTGTTTATCCTTTGTGTAGAGAAAGGCCATTGACTTGTTTGAGTTAATTTTATATCCAGCTACTTCACCGAAGCTGTTTATCAGGTTTAGGAGTTCTCTGGTGGAATTTTTAGGGTCCCTTATATATACTATCATATCATCTGCAAAAAGTGATATTTTGACTTCATCTTTTCCAATTTGTATCCACTTGATCTCCTTTTGTTGTTGAATTGCTCTGGCTAGGACTTCAAGTACTATGTTGAATACGTAGGGAGAAAGTGGGCAGCCTTGTCTAGTCCCTGATTTTAGTGGGTTGGATTGCTTCCAGCTTCTCACCATTTACTTTGATGTTGGCTACTGGTTTGCTGTAGATTGCTTTTATCATGTTTAGGTATGGGCCTTGAATTCCTGATCTTTCCAAAACTTTTATCATGAATGGGTGTTGGATTTTGTCAAATGCTTTCTCCGAGTCTAAGGAGATGATCATGTGGTTTTTGTCTTTGAGTTTGTTTATATAATGGATTACATTGATGGATTTCCATATATTAAACCATCCCTGCATCCCTGGAATAAAACCTACTTGGTCAGGATGGTGATTGTTTTAATGTGTTCTTGGATTCGGTTAGCGAGAATTTTATTGAGTATTTTTGCATCGATATTCATAAAGGAAATTGGTCTGAAGTTCTGTGACTATGTGATGCTTCCAGAAAATCGGGCTGTAAGCAAGCAGTCTATAAAATAGGGCATTTTCTTAATTAGTGATTGATAGGGGAGGACCCAGCCCATTGTGGGTGGGGCCATCCCTGGCTGGTGGCCGTAGGTTCTGTAAGGAAGCAGGCTGAGAAATGAATAGCAAGCCCATAAACATCACCCCTCCATGACCTCTGCATCAGCTCCTGCCTCCAGGTTCCTGCCATTTGAGTCCCTACCCTGGCTTCCCTCAGTGACAGACTGACATCAGGAAGCATCACTGAAATCAACCCTGTCCTCCAAAGTTGCTTCTGGTCATAAGGATTCATCACAGCACTAGTAGCACTAACTAAGACAGTAAAAGAAGCACCACAGAGCCATAGAACCGTAACACGGTAACCGAACCATCATGGAGTAACAGAACCATCCCACAGTCACAGGACCATCCCACAGTCACAGAACCATCCCACAGTCACAGAACCATCACATAGTAACAGAACCATCATGGAGTAACAGAACCATCCCACAGTCACAGGACCATCCCACAGTCACAGAACCATCACATAGTCACAGAACCATTGCATAGTGACAGAACCACCATAGTACAACAGAACCATTGCACAGTTACAGAACCATCGTAGAGTAATGGAACACAGTAACAGAAACATCACAGAGTAACTGTCAGACTTTTTCATCCTGGTAAGAGGAGCAGTTACCCTCCTCCAACAACTATACAATTGCCACCAAATCACTTCACAAATCACTCAAAGAAAGACGTGTGCCCAGTGATCACATCCTGCCCGGTGCCCTGCAGACAGGCGCTACAGAACTCTCAGCTGCTTCCTATGAAGGATGTTGCAGGAACTGGACCATCCCCTAGAAGGATAGGTCAAAGGTTAAGATAAAGGTGCCTGCAGTCACCTTTGTGGTCTGTGGAGCCCAGGTGTGAAGCCTTGGAGGCCATATGCATGTCCTTTCCCCTATTCCTAAGAGAAACTGAGGCTCAGCACACTGCACAGAGGCCCAAACAGCAGGAGAGTATGTTTGATGCACTGCACTGAAGCACTACTGTCGCAACGTGTCCTAGCTCAGGTGTGACTTGGAAGGTAGCTGTGGCTGATTATTCCACAGTCTTAAGTCATAAATTTTCACTGTGGGATGTCATGATGGTCCATAGCCCATTGCTTTCCACGTAGAATATATTCCTTTGGACAGTCAAGCAAAAGGCTGGACCAAAAATCCTCCTAAGTCCCTTAGAGGACAGCTCAGGATGTGTCCTGAGCTGATGTCAGAGCCTGCAGTGGGCTCAGGAATCCAGTAGCCTATGTGAAAAATCCTGTTTCCTCACCAGGAAGTATCTAGGGACAACTTCACAGTCCTCAGGGGTGACTGGGAGGCCTGGGGAAGCAGATGGCTTCTGGAACACCAGAAGGAACAGGAAGACTGGAGAGGGAAACCCTGCACCCAACTGTGGGGAGTTAGCAAGGCAAAGCAGGCAAACGAGTTCTTCTTTCAGAAACCAGCAAGCCATGGCCTGAAGGGACTCTGAGTTCTGCAGGAAGCCTCTGCCCTCTGAAATGAATCACTGGAGTTCCAGGCCTGTGTCCTCAGGCCTGCATCAGCAGTCCAGAGCCATACTTTCAGGAAAGCCATCTACCCTGCAGGGGGCAGGACATCAAGACAAGAAAAAGACCCGAGAACAGCTTCTTACAAAGCAGCCATCATCCGGAAGCTAAGTACACTTTTTAATGAAAAAAAAAAAAAGCACAAAAATACCGTTTTCCTTTGTTTATACCGTCTAGCGTGGACCGTCCTGTGAGAGGCACATTACCATAGCTGTGACTACCCTCTGTGCAGAAAACTTGCTTCTTTCACAAAATGTAATTACCCCACTCTCCAGGCTTTTAGCCAGAGATATAGTTGTAACAATTTAAAAGGTCGAAGCTGAGATCAAACTGTGTGTGTTTTAATCTCAAAAAAAATTTTTTAAATGTAAATTGGGCCAAAACTTCAAAAATAGCAAGCCTCGTGGGTAGACTATATGTGCGTGAAAAGTGTACCATGACACACAAACAACCTTTGGACAACGTGCCTTGTATCTGAGCAGCAGACATCACCTAAGATGAACTGTCCTCTGTGAAACTAAGAATGTGGACTGGAAAAGAGCGAGTGATCGGAACAGAATCGTCACCACCAGTTCCCCAGCCCTCCATAGCTGGAATCCGCACTGTCTCCATCATGGTGACCGTGACAATTTATCTGGCCAATATTTGAAATAAATGCCTTGGTATGTTCATATCGATCGCACTTATTTTTTTGCTGACAGAAATCGCATCTGCTAACTCCATCCCTGGGTACGGGGAACGGGTGGCGGTGGTGGTTTGGCTTAGGGGATGATAAATTCCACCAAAGGGCATCATAAACTGTCCTGAAAAACGAGCCCCATTGCATGGAAACAAAATGACTTCCCTTCCACGTGGTTGTTCTTCAGCAAGAAATAAGGTAGGAAAGGAATTTGGAAATGTGCTCTGCAATTCTTAATGGCATTTTAATAGTTTAAATTAGGAGCAAAAGGCCTCTCGGCATGTGGCTTTGCATAAACATTGCCCTTTCGTGATATTAATTGGGGTAAGAAGAGATGTCAGATGGCAGGCTCCCACGGCACAGCAGCTGAGTTGCACAGAAGTCCCTCAGAAGCAGCAGACAGTCCCCAAATTTCAACGGAAAGTGAGCCCCTAACAGTGACACACGATGGAGTGACTTGAGTGTGACACACAGACACAGCCAGTGTACCTGTCTCTGTCACTGAGGCATTGTGGGATCTTTAGTAGAGCAGATCTGAGAACAAGAGTCACATGACTCTTCTCAGCCACTGCAAAGACAGTGATCGAAATAATAATATCCCATAAGAGACAGCTACCAGGGCCTGAGAGTTATTAGGAACATTGAGAGGTGGACCTGAGACTCCAGCACACCAGCAGAGGAAGCAAGATCAGTTCAGCCAGGGAGACTGGATGGTCCTAGGTTGAGATCCATATGAGCGTTGTAGCTTCTTCTAAGACAGAGTCTCCATTGCTGTTCCAAATCTTGAGGACACACTTGTAACCAAAATAGAGGCATGCATGCTTTGTGAGTCCTCATGTGGGTACCTTATGTCTGGGGAATAGGTCAGTACTCACACTGTAAGGACAGCACTTGGAAGACCAAGAGGAGCCCGAGTTTGAAACCAATTAGAGTACACAGCGAATTTCAGGTTAGTCTGAACTACATCATGTGAGGTCCCGAGTTCACACCCACAGAACTGATGTAGAAGCAAGGCGCGCATTCAGGTGCCTATCACCCCACTACTCCTATGTGACGATGGGAAGTAGATACAGGAGAAATGAACTCGTGGGCCAGCTACCCTGGTGTGTGACATGGAAGAGCATCCCTGAGACCCTGTCTCACAGGCAGAAGGTGAGGACTGACATCTGACGTCGACATGTGTGTTATGGTATGTGTTCACAAATCCATACAGATGCACACACAAAACAAAACAACAACAACAAAAAAAAAAACAGAAAGGAAAGAAAGCAGAGGGGGGAAGAAGAAGGTGGGGAGGAGAAGAAGGTGGGGGGAGCAGCAAAATATCAGGTAAAGTGTGAGTCATAAGGGAAGTAAAATTAGAACATGGGTGTGGTGATGTTTGTTATAATCCTAGCACTCAGTAGGCTGAGGCTGGAGGAATGTCCCAAATTCTCAAGGCAAGCCTGGGCTACATAACAAGACTCTTTCTCAAAAATGGGAGTGTGTGGGAGGGAGTAAAGGGAGTGAGGAGAGGGAAGGGAAGGGAAGGGAAGGGGAGGGGAGGGAAGGGAAGGGAAGGGAAGGGAAGGAATTCGAGGAAATTAGCAGGGAGTACCTGAGAGATGGAGGAAAATAGAGAAAGAGTGACCATCTGATCCCTGAATGGCCAGAGAGAACACCCTGAGATGGCAAGAAAAGCAGCCCAAGTTCAGTCAGCTTCCAAGACTCCTCCTTGTATGCTACACAGCCCCACAGCCATATCACACACCTGAGCAGCCAGTCAGGTCTCCAGGGCAACCTGGGGTATGCTCCACACATGACTTATTGGCTTGCGGGTGTAGAGGAAATGGGAAGGGCACGGATTCCCAGGAGCACAGGAAAATATCATGCATTTTCAGAATGCACAGAATGTTTGCAGAACCCCCATTCTGAGCAATTCATGGCCAGCCACCGCCAGCATCACATGAAGAAAAGTGCAGGTGACAAGGTCCATGGTGTTTGGAAGAGACCAGGCGACAAGGTCCATGGTGTTTGGAAGAGACCAGGCTGCACATTAGACTTTTAACAGAGCCTGAGAGATTTACACACTTTGTTGTCTGTAGGAAACCATGGAGTTGGCTTGGCTTAGCTGCCTTGAGAGGCATGTGTCAAGGGTTTTTCAGGTTAGACTTCAGGGCTCCTGGGTCACAATGTGCCTTCCAGCTTCTGAAAGACCCATGCACTCCCTCAGGCAGGGAAGCATTCAGGCCACTCTGTGTTTCTATGTGACTTCCCTTAGTACTGAGGAAGCATCCGAACCGTTATAGGACATTTGGTTTTAGATGTGAATCTTGTACACTCTGTATAACTTACAAATGTCATTGTACCCTGACAACTGCAACTCTGTTAGTCCTGGCACTGCATTATAATCTTTTTCAGATAAAGATATAAAATACCTGATTGTTTTCAATAAAATTATCATAGCCTCAGCTGTGCTGTGACCCCCTCCAGTCTGCTTAGATTTAATTTATTGAGGCCATATCAGGTGACCTTGGCCCAGTAAGTAAGTGTAGGTACTTACAGTGGTCAAAGGTTAATAATAAGTTTTCCAAACATCTCATGATGGTCATAGGAGCTCCCTTTACAGGTCATAGGGGCACAATTTGAGCTAAGGACGGTCCACCTCAACAGCAAGCATCAACAGGAAGACTCCTTGAGCCAGATGAGAACTGTTGACTTCCTCCACGCCAGGGGCTCTCGCTGAGGAAACACTCCTTGGTCAGGGAGGTCTTATGGCATCCTGTTGGGTCTTTAGTGCTTAATGCAGAAAATTAGACCAGACCTTATTTTTTTCAGAACACAATATTAAGTTGAGCCAGTCATGGGGAAGCACGCTTCTGACGAAACAGTCACTTGAAGCACCCAGGAAATCTGAGAGATGCTGGCTGTCTATGCAAACCTTCCCTTCAGTAAGGCAGTGTCTCCACAAGCTCTAGCAGACTACTCCTCTTAATGACCAAAGAGACCCAGAATCAGTGAGAGCAAATCATCAGAGTGAGGACTGTGCTGTTTCTGTAGGAGCGGCCCAGGGTGGAGCATCAGGAACTGGTCTTCATTTGTTGAACTGATTTAAGGCAACAGCAACCCCAAAATTGCCTCTTAAGAGACTAGATGGAATTCTTACGCGCTCACACACACACACACACACACACACACAGAGAGAGAGAGAGAGAGAGAGAGAGAGAGAGAGAGAGAGAGAGAGAGAGAGAGATATTCATATTCTACCTACCTATCACCTATCCTCTACCTATCTATCATCTATATTTCAATCACCTGTCTATCTTGAGTTTTTTCTTCTTTATCTGTCACTCACCACCAACCGAATGAAACTGGGTGATCCGGTTTATATGGCTGCTCTAGCTGCATTGCCCACATGGGAAACTGCTGGGTAATCAGCATGATTGAATTGTGTTCTCACCAAACTGAGTGATTTTTAGCGAAGAACCCATAGAAAATGAAATGAAGACATCCCGTGCCAAAACAGAACAGAACAGTTCTCGCACAGGCAGATTGGGCCTTGATGCCCATAAATTACTTGCTGACTAAACACATAACTGCAATATTCCTTGGGAGAGAAAGAATTTTGAGAGAGATATATTACCAACTCATAAATTAAAATTTTGTCTGGAGCTGTACATATGTGGTAACATCATTGTTTTAAGCAATGAAAAAGTGTAATTCCTTAGGCCGTGACAGCATCAGTGACTGGTCAGCTTGGCTTCTCTTGCACCTGATTGGGCAGTGATAAGAGTAAACTGCCACTGTATTGGTCAGTTTGTTGTCAGCAGGACAAATCCTGGACACAATCCGCTCACTGTGGCACTAGAGGGTAGAACCTCAGACCACGCGCATATCAGGCCAGGGCTTTGCCGGTCAGCTGCATCCCCAGCCGAGATAATCAACCCAGAAAGAGAATATGTCTATTCAGGTTCAGAGGTTTTAATCTGTGGGTGATTTGGCCTGCCTACTTTGGGCCTGTGGCAAGGGAGCATGGGGCTGAACCAAAAGCCACACACCTCAACCAGAAGGAAAAGAGAAGACAGAACAGGGTCACACAATCTCCTTGAATCTGTTGCTTTTGAATCTCAAAATATCAGTGACAAAATATCAGACAGCCTCCCCTCCCCCATCACATTTGCAGCAGAAGTGCAGCTTGGTCTTCAAGTAGGTCTCCTAACAGGTAGAACTGGGAGGGTGGGGTGAGGGTTGTCTCAGTCTCTGTTCCCTGCCTTCGGATCCCCTTCCCTCTACCTGGACTATCTAGTTGGGCCTCAGTGGGAGAGAATGTGCCTAGTCCTGCTGGGACCAGATGTTCCAGGGAGGGGTGGTACCCAAGGGGGTGTTCCATTTCTCTGAGGAGAAGGGCAGGGAGCAATGGGAGAGGATTTGTAAGGGTGGGACTGGGAGGAGAGAGGAGACTGTGATAGGGATGTAAAGTGAATAAAAAAATAAATTATTGGAGAAAGAAACAGCTTATGGGAGGAGAGACTTATTCTGGCTCATAGTTTCAGAGGATCTCCATCTATCATGGTGGAAAAGGAATGACAGAGCATGTGGAGGCAGGACCAGGCAGGAGGCTTCCCATATCACAGAGGTCCAAGAAGCAGAGAGTACGCTACTGCTAAGACCAAGCTTTTACCTTCCAAACCTAGCCCCAGCGACCCACGTCTCCACCCAGACCTCATCTCCCCGAGGTTTCTCAGCCTCACACTGTGGCACCAGCAGGTGGGGAACAAAGAGCCAGAATGTGAGCCAGTGGGCGTCAGTCTAGATTAGCACACTACTGCCTATCTCATTGCCTAAGTATCTCCAGTGAGGCTCCACCCCTTCCTAGTGACATAAAGCTAAGAACCAAGGTTCTGACACATTCAAGATCCAAAACCATTGGCACTGAGAAACTAAATTACAGTCCCGTCTCTTCACACCAAGCACATAAGCGTAGAATCTGAGTGAGGTTCTTTGACTCCAATGTCGTCTCGTTTATATCAATAATAAGTTTTGCTTGACTAGTAGAGGAATTTTCAGAACGGTAAGTATTTAATCATACTTTGATGCTACACAGTACACTTAAGTAAATATGTGCCCTGTTACGCTGTAACTGTTAGAATAGTAGTGTATATCTAGGCACCTCACGGACCACAAAAATAAATTCTTAAGACAGAAGAGACCGAAAGGGAAAGAATGAAATATGATAGCACCCAGTAAGCCCACCTCTACTGAGACTTAAAATGGTTCTGCCGGCTTGACAAGACTGAGCTCCCAGGTCGTGATTTATAAATGTCATTCACCAACAAAAGGAGTCCTGGCTCCTGGGAGAAAGGAGTGAGTCTGAGTCAGGAAAAGATAAACCTGAACTCCAGACACTAATGAGGATGTATTCAGATGACACAGGAACCAAATGCCCAAATCTGGGACAGTGTCATCAGTAAAATAAGTAATGACAGAAATACATAACTCCCTACAGGATACAATAAAATCCATTCACCCGTATCGATACAAAAACTAAACTGACATATAAATACAAGAAAAAAGGATCTGGCTTTACAGCTGAATTTCAGATTTTAATTAATAAATGTGAGAGAAATGATGGAGATAGAACTATCATCATTTGACAAACGTAACAGCAACAATTGTTCCGGCAAGAATTATCATCGGGAGTTAAAATTAAGTGGGTACAAATAGGTTGTCTCAGTGTGCCTCCCCATAAAATGCCTATGAATTTCACAAGGGAAATGTGTAACTTTTCAATGGAGAACTCATTCAGGTACCGCCAGGTTATCAGTTAACATCACCAGCTAGGGAGCAATCTTATGTGCTTCCTTTCTGGAATATTCACGTCGAAGATTAAGAGCCTGAATGTAATTATCTTGAGATGCTAGACAAACTCTGATTAAAGAACTGTGCATGGATGTAACTGGCCAGTTTTGTGGGTATCAAAGGTCATAGGAGACAGAGAACACACTTCTCGGTGAGGCTTTCGACGAGTTCTTCATTATTCATTTATAAGATGGGGCCAATAATAGCAGTCAGGTCACCTGGATCGGGTAGAGAGTACAAAAGCGTAATGCTCCGAGTGCTTGCCAGCACTGAGAGCTTGTGACAAACCATGGCTGCTCCTGTCACCTTCTTCAACGTTATTAACCTTTTACTTAGGAAGCACTGCCAACTGCCTCACCAGACATGTGTGTGACTCTGTCCAGATTGGTCACCAGCGAAAGAAGAATCCAGCTAAAACTGACCTCTTGAATTATTTAAAACACAGACCTACTTGCTGTAAGAGAGACAGACCCAAATTATCAGTAAGTTAAACAAGGCCAGTTATTTTTGTCATGTACCCACCTAAGCATGTGTGTCCATGACCCTAAGACGCCTCCTGGGGTAGGACCCAACTCTAGGCTTGGTTGGAACTGTTGCCAGACATATTCTATCCATACCATGAAGAAGAAAAAAAAAGTAAGGATGGAAGGCATACCCTTTAGGGACATAGTCATGAGCCACGCCCAGCTGCAAGGAAGGTTGTGAGATGTAGTTTTTATTGTGGGAGGCAGGGGACTTCCTAGAATGTGATGGTCATTTCATTGTGGAGGAATGGGGAATGTATTTGGAAGCTGCCAGGAGTCCTGGTCACTGCTCCAGATCTCTACACTCACGACTCCTTCTGCCTAATTCTCTAACCTGGTCCTGTCCCTTGCACATTATAGAATCCCTCTTTTTACCCTTTGGTTCCCAAAAACATGGATATTCCTTTCTATACCAAGGTGCCTCCTTAAGTACCTGCCCCCTCCCAGCAGGAATCAGTTTCCTCCACCCAGAACTTGTCCTGTAATGGCATTTATCACACTGTATCTGAACCGTGTCTTAGTGTTATCACAATGTAAACTACATGATGGTCAAGAATAAAATACTCTGTGCCCCTAGGACATTGTAGCATTTTATATTTCTGCTGAATATGATGTATGCACTTCCAAAAGTCCATATTTATGTTGCCAAGCTAATGTTGTTTTGCCTAAAGGAAGACTATTCTTGGCATAAATATAACCACCTCACCCCAGACCTGGGCATTTGGTAGAGAAAGACACTAGTGAAGTCAAACCCATTGCTTAGGAGAGAAAAAAAAAGGAAAAATAAGAATCCAGATGTTGTGTGCCCCACAGGGCCCTGGGCATGCTTGTCCTGCTCTTGGCTTATTTTGCACCAGCTGAGCTGAAGGACACCATGCCCCCAGTACTCTCTTCAAGAAAATCAGCCAAAGCTGGAGCTTTCTCCAGCCTGGGGTGGCATACTCCAGTCTCCTGAGCAAGAAGCCTTTGCGGCAACATTGCTTGACAACACGGCAGTGATGGCTTATGAACATGAAAAGCCTGCTTAATGTTAAAAAGCCTTTGATTTTTTTTTCCACATTAATTTCTCCTTTGGTATCTTGTGAGCAGTGGGCAAAACTGTATGAGCCAAGGAAATGAGGCATTCCGCCCAAAAACACTAAATTTCTTTGGCTTCCTACCCGACCCTTGTCTTAGTTCCAAGTCAAAATCTTAAATACACATTTGTGAATTGGGGTTTTATTTATTTAGTGAAAGTGGCTGAAAGATGCTTTTTAGGCTCCTTTCCTTGCCCAGGGTTCAAATACAAAGAGAGGAATGTGCAGACCACTGAGCCCTAACAGAAAAACTGGATCACAGGAAGCCTAACCCCAAGCTGACAGCTACACAGGGAGCCATCTACCCTCTTTCCTTTCATAGTGCTGTGCCTCTCACCTCCAAAACAGAATCTTAAGCAGCCCTTAGTGCATTGAGGGTTTGTTCCTGCTTCTCTGCAGGAGGGAGTTCTTGTGGCATCAGGCCATCAAGCATTCTATGTCCAGCTGTCTTGGCCAGTTTGTCCTATTTGATTCCTTCAAACTACATAAAGTCCATTTCAGAACAGGTGAGGGTGGCACCGAGCTGATGAGTAAGACTATCTTCTCACCTAGAAAGAGAAGCCAGACTCTCTCTCTCTCTCTCTCTCTCTCTCTCTCTCTCTCTCTCTCTCTCTCTCTCAACTCATGGAAAGTTAATAGGTAAACAAGAACTCTTTCATGAAGAAGCCATCAATCTGCAGATCACTCTGGGCCCTTGACCTGTGAATCCATGATGTCATCGTCTGCTTACACCGCCATCAATCAAGGTATCCTTGGACTTTTGGTTACATTCTGATTGTTCAGTAGGCACAATACAGAAACAGTTCTGTGCTCCTCAGCTGTCTCTCTGGCAGTGAGTACTGTGTCACATACATACATACATACATACATACATACATGTACCCACAGGCCATGAGAGTTGTCTCACATTCGTGTATACATAAGCAAAGTCCTAAATCTTTTTATTAAATTTTTACTTTATCTGTATGTGTGTTTGGCCAGTTGTATACATCTGTATACCACTTTACACACCTGGTCCCTGTGGAGATCAGAAGGCTCTGGGTGCTCTAGAACTGGAGTTACATACCTATCAGCTGTCATTTGGGTGCAGGAAATCAAGTCCTGGTGAAAGCAGCCAGTGCTCTTGACTGCAGAGCATCTCCCCAGCCCCTTAATCCTTATTTTTAAGAGCATACATTGTGGAAGATGCTAGGCTTGGAGTGTTTATCTCCTAGCCTACTCTGAACCACAGGATGTCTTCACAATGCCTTGAGGACCTGATCTCTAAAGTCCACTGCCCATGTGTAACTAAGTCTCAAACATGTGTCTTTACTGGCAATGGGTCACTACAGGTCAGAGTTGTACTTCCAGTTAAGAAAACAGGCAACTCGGTCTTCTCCAGTCATTTTATACCAGCTGATTCTAAGTCACGCTGAACAGAAAAAGTCTCTTTCCCCACACCCCTAAAAAGGGCATTTCCATTAAAGTTGATAATTTGATTCCAATTGCAGATGATACATAATGATGATTCAAATTAGAAATTGCATCCTAATTGTGTATTTGGATTGAGTAACTTGAAGTGTTCTTTGGGGGAAAAAAAAAAGACTAAAAATAGAAAGCCAAGAAGCATTCAGTAGTTACTCACACAAAAGGAAGGAGTTGTATAATGTTTTCATCTCCTCCTCAAATGACCACACCGAGTTTAGGTCTTTTATTTGGCAGGAGTTACTGTAGCCATGTGATCTAAATGAAAGCAACTATCTACTCTTTCCCTGGGAGATAGAGTTCAGAGAAGACAGCCTGTCCCTACCAATTACTAGCTGTGTGCCCTTGGCAGGTTTCTTTACCTCTCTGAGCATTTTTCTGTAGATAAGGTTATGAGTAGTGGCAATCTCAGAAACTGCTGTGTTTATATACAGTGCCTCAAAGGAAGGATTAAATAACGCATGGCCAGTGGCTGGACCCATGCAAGAACCAAAGGTACAAATTCCCATCCTTTGGATGCCAGAGGATGGACGATCTTTCCATTCATCCATTGCCAAATATAAAGCCACTCCTCAACAGTAAGTGAAGCACCAGCTCAGCTAGCGTAAGGGGCCGGTACCTTGCTCAGGGGAAAAAAGGCTTTTACCTGCATCCCACAGGTTGGCTGTGCTGAAACACTTTTGTTCTACCTTGAACAGCCTTGATATTTTACAGTACTCCTTATCTGTGAGAAAGCACACACACACACACACACACACACACACACACACACATGTATACACATACATATGCACACATAAGCGCATATACACAAAAATGCACATACACACACACACATAAGCACATATACACTCGTGCACGGACACACACACACAACCGTACTCAAAAATGCACACACGCTGAGGGTTTTTAGCTTTCAGTGGTGATAATCACTGTGGTCAAGCACAGAATACTCTTGCTCTCCAATGTTGAATATCTTCCAAAATTCACCCTGTTTAGCATGGAATAGCTTGAATCTGCAATTTATTGGAGTTGTAAACCATGTAGCTGTCAAAAAAAATGTATAAATGAGAACACTTAACCCTCAGCAGAGAGAGAGAGAGATGTTAGAGGCTAAGATGTAAGTTGACACAACAGGAATGTCCTCACCAGAGTGGCTAGGGAACAATCCTTATCCCTTTGCTATTGGAGTGGAAGCATCACAAGATTCTGTCAACCAGAGACGTGACTCACACCCATGCTAGAGGCTGGATGATCAAGCCTTGAGGTCTGGAGTTATTTCAGGTGATCTGAAAGGCCCAGAAGAATAGCTGCCATTGGCAATGTCAGATCTCCTCCCCCATAGGGAGAGTGCTGAGTCAGCTATGCCCCACTTCTGGGAAGAAGGCAGCCCTGGGGCCACTAGTGTGCTCCTCCTCTGTCTCCTGCTTAACCCCTCACTTTCTGAGCCACAGAAACAAAGTGACTCATTGTACTTGCCCTGCATTCATTAAATTTGTACAAGTTTCTGTCAAGTGTATGTACATAAAGTGTACATTTGTGAACCTTAGATTAGACCCTGCCTGTGCATTAAAAATCTATGTGTAATATAAGGAGCTTTGGAGTGCAAAGCTCCTTAGAGTAGAAATATATTCTCAATAGACAGGATAAACAGAAATCGGGGAGAATTTTAAGGAATTGTCATTTATAGACGCTGTTGTTTCATCCTGGAGAGTCTGACAAATGAAACTCTGACGACCTGAAAACATGCTTAGAAACAAACATATTATGGCCTGGGGACATGTCATGGTGGGTAGACTGTTCGCCATGCAAATGTGATGACCTCAGTTCAGATCCCCAGAACCTGAATAAAGCCAGGATCTGTGTCTACAACCTCAGGCCTACTGTGGCAATATGGTAGGAACAGGACAATCCGCAGAGGCTTGTGACCAGATAGCCTGGTGGATATGCATCAAAACAAGGCATAATGTTAAGAACAAAGCAAAATGGTGTCTTCTGTATTTATACATGCATGCACATACACACACAAATAAAATAAATATTCATTATTTTATGTCCTTTATATAATGTGAGTTTGCCTTTAGTTCTCCTAATAATAAACACACACATTTTTCTTTTTTTTTAATTTTTTTTAATTAGGTATTTTCCTCATTTACATTTCCAATGCTATCCCCAAAAAAAAAAAAAAAAAAAAAAAAACCCATACCCTCCCCTGCCACTCCCCTACCTACCCACTCCCACTTTTTGGCCCTGGCGTTCCCCTGTTCTGGGGCATATAAAGTTTGCATGTCCAATGGGCCTCTCTTTCCAGTGATGGCTGACTAGGCCATCTTCTGATACATATGCAGCTAGAGACATGAGCTCCGGGGTACTGGTTAATTCATATTGTTGTTCCACCTATAGGGTTGCAGATCCCTTTAGCTCCTTGGGTACTTTCTCTAGCTCCTCCATTGGGGGCCCTGTGATCCATCCAATAGCTGACTGTGAGCCTCCACTTATGTGTTTGCTAGGCCCCGGTGTAGTCTCACAAGAGACAGCTATATCAGGGTCCTTCTAAAACTCAAACTTTAGCATCAACCACATGGCAAACATGGTGAAAGATGGAGGCCAGAATTCATTTAACATGCAGCACTCCCTAGGCTGTGGTCCAGCTAGCCTTCTCCAGGCTCCCAAAATCAAGAGGAACTTGGTAGACTGTTAACATATCCTTGAGCAGGCAAGGCCTGCAACTGACTGCCAGTACACAGAGCCAAGGAGAGGTCTCAATGTCCGGGGCTTCTTTTGCCTCCCTCATCCCGTAGGGAGAGACCAACTTCAGATGCCATACCTAGAAGCTGGAGCATCTTTCAATGTGTATTCAGAGAGTCCTGTGAGCAGATTCTGTCTGTTGGAGCCTTTACTATACTGGCATACATTAGCACAGCCTCTCCCCGGGCCAGATGCTTGCAAAATGAGGTAGACTATAGGTCTCTTGGAGCCATCTGTCCCAAAGGGATGAAAATCTGAAAATCATATTCAAATGCAGATTCTAGTGTAGAAGTCTAGTGAGTGGGGTCTGAGAACCTTAGTTTGTGTTGCATTGATGAAACCTAACACCACCCCACTCAGAATGAAATAAGCAGAGTCTGGAGACAGGTCAGGTACCAAGCATTGTATCTTCTTCAAGGAGCTTGGCTCCTTACCACACAGTAAGTACATTCCTCACCGAATACCACCCCATCCATCTTTCACCATAATAAGTAAGCTTGCTTCTCCCAGAAACCTTAACGAAAGTCTCTACTGATTCTACGTGGGCCATGTATTCAACCCTTAACGGAGCACTGTGGTCTTGTGATAATCAAACTCCCAGCTGCAAACCCTAGAGTTCTGAAGAACTATGCTCACCGAAGACAGCCGAAGGCGTGGATTCCCTCAAAGAAAATCAGCCTCAGCACAGATGCTTCACCCACCATTTTGTGTGCAGAAGATATGAAATGGAAAATGTGATTTAATTGCTCCCAAGGAGATGGCAGTCACATCAGAATATAGTCCAGATCCACACGCATCAAACGATTTGAAGGTAGTTACAAATGACTGTGTAGCCAGGTGCACAGAGAAAAGAGTCATGGGACATTGCCTGGAATAGAACTGTCCAAAGGCATGGCCAGGCAGATGCAGTAATGAGCTGGCTGGTGCACAGAGACACAGAGAGACTGAACAAATTGTAGGACAGCACACTGGCATCTTCAAAAGAGATGTGGTCAGCGGGAAGCCTTTGGTGCCCATCACAACGATTTCCCCTCTGCTATGGGCTCGTGTAACATGATCCATAACTGCAGTGGCCAGTTTGGGTACCTAGTCATTTGACACTCTGGCCCTTCCATTCGTGATGGCTGTCTTCATCCCAACACAGTCCCTCTAACCCTTGACTAATAACACCTTCACATCTTACAAGTGGAGGTTTCAGGGATTCCTGATGCCACCACTTCCAATAATCTGTTCTGCCAAAAACATAGATGGCCAATCTGTCATCTCATCCTGTTTCCAATCCTGTCTCCCTCCCGCTTCTCCCCTGAGCATCATCAACTCTGTGCCTTCTCTGCACCCAGCCTAAAGCGTAAGAATATAGCCAGAGAATAACTGACAAACCTTAAAATTAGTTATAGCCACCAATGTCCAGGCAGTGGTGGTGACAGTGATGACATTGTTGGTGATACCGTTCATTAGTACCGATTGAGTCTGACTATGCCCACCATTATTTCTGGTTCTGAGTCAATGAGTACAATTTTATTTGCCTTAATTTATCTCAGTATTGCTCAAGAAAAGCACTATTGGCACTGGAACAGAACAAGCCTCCATTACAAAAGACTGTCGGGAACAGGACAAAGACTTGGCCTGCTTTCATAACCTAACTAAAACCCAGGAGTATTCTATAATCACAGGGAAAAAATGTCAGAGGTTCCCCTTCAATAGTCTGCTCCCTCAACCAGATTGACTTCAGACGCAGTCCCACAACCACTTGAGAACTGCTGGCTTGTAGAAAGAGAACGACTTTGGACATCTAAACTGAGCATGCTCTGCATTCTGAGCTTGAATAGTCCCTTAGCATACCCACGGCTTAGTCTTCCCTAAAAGAAGAGTCATGGCAAAACTTCCACTTCATGATTGCAAGTCTCAAATGATCAAATAGAATATCATTAGTGAAGCTAACAGGTGAGTTCATTAAGATTGTGTCTGACTCTAACAGAGAGCTGGTAGCAACAGCGAGTAGCTGAGTGTTTCTCCACATCACCATTATTCTGGAAACTAGTGGTTCATGGCTGGTAGAGTGACCTCAGGATATCAACAGCCCTGGTTCCTCCATATTTCTGAAAACTTCCCTACTCAAATATGTGGAATTCAGAAACAGAAAAAATGGAGAAAGTCAGGGAGAGAGAAGAGGAGGAGGAGGAGGAGAAGGAAGAGAACGAGGAGGAGGACGAGGAGGAGGAGAAGGAGGAGGGGAGAGGAGGAGGGGAGAGGAGGAGGGGGAGGAGGAAAGAAGGGGAAGGGAGAGGAAGAAGGAAGAAGGACAAAATGTGATAGTTGGAAAACGCAGATGTCCCCAGCAGACTTCCACTTATGTTTTCTTTCTCTCTCAAGTGATCATTTCTAACTACAAAGAAGATTGGGAAATATTTTTAGATAAGCATATTGCATCCCTGAACAAAATTAAGGTTCTGTGAGTAAGAAAGAAAACGTATAGTGGGTGGGAAGCTGGCAGCTTCCTTGGTAAACAATACAGTACTATGAAGTATAAGGTGGAATGGTTGTAAAAGCTTTAAAAAAAAAAACCTATCATGAGATACAGTACCTACAGGAATTTTATCACACAAATTCCATCTGGCATGTCACTTATCTGCTTTACTTGGGACTAAATAAATGATGGTCTTACATCCAATGTGCTTGGCAGACCAATTAGCTAATGAGGCACACCCCTCTGCCCACAATGCAGAATGCATCGCATGCATATCAGATTCTGAAGAAAGTATCCCTTGTTTATTCATGGCACAGGGAGTAATAACAAACGTGTGTAAATGAGCATGAAGACTTTGTGGGTTTAAGACCACCTGGCGTGCATTTCACATGTGTTTAATTATTACAGCCCCATCTTCCGGAGAGAAATGACTTCCCCTGCGTGACACACAGACTGATGAGACTATCAAACAAGGTGCACTGCTCAGGTGTGAAAAACAAAAAACAAAACAAAACAAACAAAAAAGGAAAAAAAAACCCTGAGTCAACCTCAACCAACCCAACTCCGTCTTCAGGACCTCTGAGTGTTTGAAGAAGAGGATAAAAGAAAGGAAAGAGGAAATGGAAAGAAGAAAAAGAGGAAGGAGAAAAGAACGAGCAAACAAATAAAGGAAGGATGAAGGCAGGAGTGGATACAACCAGGAAGAAGGGTGAGAGAGATGGAGCAAACAAAGAAGAAAAAATTCATCCTGGCTCCTCATCTCTCCTCACTGGTGGGCACCCCCATTCCTCCACACGTTTTCCTGTTCTCATCAACCATTTTTAGTCAATATGATGACCAGTGGCTTCATAGAGATGTGCTCGGAGCCCCCGCCTCAGCTGCATGCTTCCAGACAGACTGCATTGCCCCCTAAAGCCAAAATCTGAGAGCATTCACCTAAACCCCAGACACTCCATCAATTCATCAGTAAATACTAGAGTTGCCAAAAGGCTGCTAGGAACCTAAGAATAAAAAGCTTCCAGGCCATCAGAGAGCCGTTGGCCAGGACTTCAGGCGATGGAATTCGAGTCTGAGCACACGATTCATACCTTGGCCTCTACATCCATGAATGTCAGCTAACAGCATCGCATCAGCCGTTATAATATGTCAACATTCCCAGCTCTGGCTCCATCTCTGCCTGTCCACTGGGTTCCTCATGCCATGTCTTAGCCTCCTGCTCAGGCCCTGCCCCTGGAGCTGTGCCAAAGCCACCTTGCCATTCACTCATGACTCTTCTTCCTCTTCTTCTCCGGGTGGGAGAAGCATTGTCCTGTTCCTCCATACGCCCAGGGCAAACCAACAATCCATGGAAAGACTCCAGTTCTGACTTCCCGCTACCAGCCAACTGTTACTACACCTCTGCTCTCCCGGTTTCATCAATGACTCCACTGTGGCTCAGCCAGGTAAACAACTCCCAGGACAGCTGTCCTTCAAGCCCCTGGCCATCTTCTTCTCTTCATGGCTGTCACAATCATCTCCCCCGTTGGACTGAAACATTCTATCTTGTCCCTACTCTTTCTTCCTTTATCCAACCTCAAAGTTTCCCATCCTGGCTTTCTGCAGAGTTACCTTCCACTCCCGAAATGGCCTGTTACAGTGTTTGCTAAATAAAAGCCATTGTAAGAGAAATTTTGACCAGCGCCTAAAATAGCAATTACCATTTTCTTCTATTATATATGAATGCTTCTCCAGAGATACTGGCACCTAGTCAAAATGCACCAGGCGTTCAGGCTGCATCTCTCAGAAAGCATTGGTTAGAACTGCGGGAGGGGCAAGGGGTTTCTATATTTTTTTGGTAATATTGGAAACATTATGACCTCGGATGTACTGAACAAGAAGAAGGCTCACCTTTCACTGGTAACCTTAGGCTGAACCTGTATTCCTTTCTGTCAAACAAGAACCGCCATGACACCTATCTGTCTTATAGGCTCTAATGAACCCTACTTAGAGGACATTTTGCACAGTGGCTGGCATGTCATCATTCAGGACATCTGGAAGTAAAATGGGACCCTTGGTATGATGTTATAAAGAGCACCGCACATAGAGAAGTCATTTGGAAAGTGTGAAAATATAAATGAAAAACTACAGGCATCGAAGTCTGAGGCTCAACAACAGGAACTCACGGTCCACATCCTTGGGCAAATACTGCTCTCAGCAGCTGATAGGACTGCTTGTAACGGGACTGAAACCATGGATGTGGATGTCATCTCAGAGAGAAGGTGCGATTTCATTTTTTGTTTTTCCTTTTAAAAGGTAATAACCCAACACATTCATGCATGCAGGTGCTATACACGAATATGAGAATGTAAAATATTTTAACCTCTCCTAGGAGCCAGGTCAATCCTAGAGAGGCTGAGAATTTGCCAGAAGCACTGGGACATCTCAAAATGGAATTGTGACATTTATACCTCAATAGTTCTTGAAATTTTTCAGGTACCTGACATGCTTAAAAGGGGATCATATTGGCTTCCATCTCTACAAGTCCCAAACACACAGTAATGACCTACATTACAGTGACTCTATCCTGTTGCAGACTTTAAAAGTCATTATCATTTGTTTGACTATAATTCACTTGTTATTTTTCTTTGGAGGGGGTATTCAAATTAGTTTATTTTAAGTGAAAAATTTATTAGTTTATTTTAATATGAAGAAGACAACTGCCTGGCTCCTCCTTGGAAGTTAACTTGCTGTTCCTTTTCATTCATGATAACTCTTCTTGTTCTCTTAGCCTCTGTTGGCCATGCAGCTGAGGGCTGCGCTTCACTAAATCTCAAGCTATTTGACAAAGTATTTGTCCCCAAATCTTTCTGTTCCAGTTTCTTGGGGTGCATTTTTTATTTAGCACTCCCTTAAGAAATACCTATGTATGCACACAATACTTTCTGTCCCTAAGAAACACAGGCATGTACTTCTGAGACCCAGTCCCTTCCCTTCTGATGGGTTGAGCCTGGGAGAGGAAACCTGCCTTCCAGCAAGTGATTCCAACCTGCAACAGCAACAATAAATATATATATATATAGCAGATCCGTGCACAGTGTGGCAATGACTAGGGAACAAGAAGGTATGTGTACATCTTGGGACAGTGTTGATATCTATAAAAGCTTCAAAAGATCAAGGACCTTCAATAATAAACGAGAATTCACAAGTCAAGAAGAGATTTTAATGGTGTGTGCCTGCAAACTCAGAAAACTAAAGCAAGAGGAATTCCAGCCCAAGCTGAGTTACATAGCTGAGTCCTTGTACAACAACAAAACAGTTGCTTTAATCTCCTGCCTTGTCATCATGAAAGACCTACTAATTTTTTTTTTAAGAAAGGAGAACTGCATTTTATTTTTGCACTGGTCATTGCAAATTATGCATCTGCTTCTGTCCAGAAAACAGCCCATGTCAGGGTGAATTTCTATGAATTCTTGTCTATACACCTGGCATGGGAGCCATCACAAAATGGTCCTGAACCTGGGTGTGTTACACTGATTATTTTAACCACCATTCACTGTACCAAGTGACTGTCACAGGCCGCAGGAGTTCAAGCAGCCCCAAAGTACTTTTGACATTTTGTTACAGGTAACTGATTTGACCAAATGTTGCGCTTTGCCCTAGACACACTTTATCATCCCATAACAACTGTACAAAGAGCTCCCCCTTTGCCAGCATTAAAGTCCCTTCAAGTTTATAAACACCTGCATCACTCAAACATTAGTTCAAAAACTTCCCATGGCATGGACTTAATGTGTTAGGTCTAATTTAACATTTTCTTTAGCACAATTTGATTGAAAGTATGGGGGATTTTGATAAATGCTAGGCCTTATAACTTCCATTATTAAAGACTCACACCAGACCCTGGAACCTGAGCTAGTTGGTGGCTCCTACTTGAGCTGAAAAGGCAGCAACTGAACATCCATGAGACAGGGAGGTTATTTTCTTCGCCTTGACAGTTTGAAAAAGCTCACCTTACGGTGAGTGACAAAGGGGGTCTGTAAACCCTGCACTTATCTCAGGACAGGCCATCACACCTCCCGTTGTAATTGTCATTTTCTGCCTATCCACGCTGAATCTTGACATAGAACTGTCACCAGTTCTGATATAATGGTCGCTTACTGACTCTCCAGAGACCTGAGATCAAAAGTGACCTCATCACATACTGTTAGCTGGTGTTAAAGAATTCTCTTGAGGGCCAGGGATGCAGTTCAATTGGTAGAGTACTTACCTAACATGCACAAAGCCCTGGGTCCAATCCTCAACAGAACACAAACCGGGTGTGCTGGTGTACAACTATAACCCCAGTATTTGGGGGGCGGAAACGGGAGGTCAGAAATTTACAGGCACTCTTGGCTATATAGTGAGTTTAAGCCAGCCTGGGGCGTACTCTCCAAAGAGAACATGAATGTGTGTGTGTGTGTGTGTGTGTGTGATATGTGTGTTCATGTCTTCAGCCTGGGGTGTACTCTCCAAAGAGAACATGAATGTGTGTGTGTGTGTGTGTGTGTGTGTGTGTGTGTGTGTGTGTGTGTGTGTGTGTGATATGTGTATTCATGTCTTCAGCCTGGGGCGTACTCTCCAAAGAGAACATGAATGTGTGTGTGTGTGTGTGTGTGTGTGTGTGTGTGTGTGTGTGATATGTGTGTTCATGTCTTCATGATAGAGCATTTGTCTGAAATATATTGCATGGGCCTGTGTGTTGGTGAATGGTGGCAGGAGACACAGCATCCTCATCTACTATGACTAGCACATCTCATTTCTCTCTTGTTTCTCCTGAATTCATGTCTAGAGACTGTGTTTCAAAAATGATCTTTATTTAATTGCTCAGTTCCCAGGGAATATTAACTTCATAGCTTCACCCAAATTCACATTCATTTCAAGCCAATAGTAGAATCCAGCCACAACTATACAGTGCATGACAAAAAAAAAAAAAAAAGACTTGGACAGAACTTGTCTCACTCAGCATCCACAGTGGGATGGACTTTCTGACAGTGGCCATTGCTCTGTTTGGCCACAGTCTACACCACGATTCTTCAGTCTATGCATTCACAGTACCCAAAACCATAAACATCATATTGTTTCTTCAAAAATGAACTTTACGGACCATCTCTAGGCACCTGAGCAATTTTGAACCACGGTTATGTCTGGTCCCTGCCCTTCTTCTGTGTTGGTTTAGAAAACTAGCACTGGAAGTTTCATTCCTTATTTTGAAATTTTTTTCCTCCCCACATTAATAAATTCTACATTTCTTTCCAATTCCTTGGTGGGGATTAAAGATCTGTGTCACCTTGGAAACGCTGCAGATGCACCACTGCTTGTTCCACGCATCAACACGGCCTATGGACCACAATCTCACCCAGAAGCATGGCACTTTCTCTGTACAGGTTAACACAATCGTCCTCTCTTTGTCTCTAAACCTTTTCTGTATTTGATAGTTACACATTTCATTCACTTACTTAACAAGTATTTAGCAAGCACTTGTTGTGTGTAGACACTGGAGGACACCAATTTGCTCCTGTCCCTGTACTCAGGGTCAGTGTAAATGCAGCCTTTGATTGCCTCTGAAATTCCTGAAACTCAAGCACCCAGCCTGTGCCCCTGTCTTGGTCCAAACTCTTATTGTTGACTAAATGTACTGCCTACACTTCATTCTCTAAATGGAACTTTCTAATTAGCAAACACATTCCAAAGTCTAAGGGCCAAGCCAGGCGTGCTACCAGTCAGGCAGAACTTACAAACACAATCTGATAGATAAACTGCTCTGAGGACTACTTCCTCCCACTGATGGACATCCTGCCAGGTTAGGAAATGTGAAAGGCTGGCTTTCATACACGCTGCCTCAGAAACGGTCACAGCTCTGTTGCAGTTTGTCATGGCACAGGTCGGCTTGCACCAGGGGCTGACAAGAGCTTGTTAACGCCAAAAATGCCTCCCCCCTTCTCCCAAGCTCTGGCAGCTAAATGTCACGGATATGAGTATCTCAGCCTCTAGTGGGAACAACACCCATCTCACTTTCCTAGAATGCAGTAAGGTACAAATCTCCAGGAGCAACAATTCACCTTTTCAAATTGAGGTGCCCAAGAGTGGCAGAGTGGAAAGAAGGCAGCTTAAAAAAAAAAAAAAAAAAAAAACACACACACACACACAAGGAAAAATACAGACAGAAACTCTGCAAACAGAGGCAGGGAGAGCTGTTGGTGGTAGCTGAGAATTTCCTCTTAGCAGAGGTCACAAATGCTCTGTAAGCCTCAAGGCTCTGTAGAGCATCTAATACGTCTTAAATACAAGATAGAAATACATAATTATATTCTACTGCAATCCAAGTGTGTGGATATATTGGAGAAAAATGAAGTCAACTGCTTAAAAATCTTTTTGCTCAACAAGAAATGAATTTCACTGTGGCTGATAAGAGCTGATTCTAATGCCTTATAAAATTTGTTTTTAAATGGTTATGTTATGCCTAGTCATTGCCTTTTAATGACCCTACCTTAACTTGCTGCTAAGCCTTCTTCATCTTTAGTCACCCAGCATTAATATTTATTTTGTTCATTTAATTTTAAAGTATTCTTAAATTAGAGCTCTTACATAGATTCCCCTGCTGCTGAAGGCACGACCATAAAAACACCATGGAAATCTTGACCAGCATTAGAGTTAGAAAGTCTAGCTCAATACAAGACATGAGCAACAATTTTAGTAAATTAAGAAATAACCGTTCTACTACACCTTTTTTTAAGTGTTTCTTCATCTTGAATTTTACATTGTAATGATAATTAAATTCAAAAACACCTCCTGTTAAAACATTTCCTATATACATATTATTTTTTTAAGAAGTCCTCAGCATTTAACCCACACTTGTTAGCTTTCCTGAATCTTATAATAAATTACATTAAAACAAAGCTGCAAGGATGCTGGACTTGTACCGTGTTTGATATGATATACAATATACAACTATACTGTCTGTTTTTCCTATTTGGGCTTCATAATTTCTTATCGTAACATGACACCATACAGAACACATCAGCACAATATGAGTTCAGGACACAGACATAGGAGTATCATAACCGCTGCTGGGAAGATCAATAGTTTTCTCACTGAAAGTCAGCAAATTTCAAAATCCTACACACTAAGCCGCATCTATTTCCTCTTCCTTGGGATCATTCCAGTATCCAAACGTTCTTAGCTAAAGCCCTACACTGTCTGCAACATGTTCATCGCTTGGCAAATTTGCCTTAAGGAAATAAAGAGAACATCATATCTCCAGGACACCCCAAGTCCCAAGTAAATGAGTTCAAATCCCTGCCCTTTAATATCATTAATTTGGATGGGACAGAGGAGAAAGAAAACCTAGGAGTGTCCCAGTTAAAACGTGTTTGCTTTCATATGCCTCTGATTACTGTGTCATAGACAGAATACACTCCAGACAGACGTTTCTCTTATCCCACTAACAAACAGAAGTTGCTGCTACCACTGCCAAAAGTGATCACCTCGTTTTGAAAACTGTATTCTAGTCATCAGAACTTGTTTAAAAAAAAAAAAATTGTATGCTTTCAAAGTCTTTCAAATTCTCCTTTTTTTTTTTTCCCCCCTGAACCAACATCAGAACAAAACCAGCAGTCTCTGCTTCGAGGTACCCTGTCTCAACTCAATACAGCAGTAATCAAAACCGAATGCCTTCAACTCTCCAGGGCTTGTTCTTCCTTTCTGGACTCAAAGCTGAACAGGAGAGTAGTGTGTGCTCTTTCTTCTCTACCCTGTTTGGTTTTGCCTGTAGATTTGCTCCATTCCTGGGTACCTGGCAGGCAACGCTTTACATGTGAGAAAACAACTCTCGGTTAGTAAGAAGGCAGAGGCTTGTCCCAGCTTAGCAAGTAGATGGCTGGAAATGGAGGGACAGGGTCCACCTGAAGCTACAGAGACAAGTAACACTGGTAAAGCCGGAGTAATGGAATCAAATATAAAAAGACTATTATTTATTATCTTCTTTATTAATACTCACATATAACCTTTGCTGACACAAAAGTCTACTTTGAAGACCTGCCTCCTTGATTTACCAGCCCAGTGGGGGCTTTCTGCTCTGGGGGTCACTTCCCCCTTCTCCACCCACCCCATCCCACATCCAAATTACTCTTACACATTCACAGATACCACGAAAATTTTGTAAACAAGATTTGGGTTACTGGAACTTGATTTATCAACATTCCACTTCAATATGGAAGGGAGGAGGGAAAGAGGGAGGAAGGAGAGAGGGAGAAGAGACAGGGACACAGGGCAATCTGTCAGAACTTTCAAGTCTTGCCTTTTCTGAGGGGTGTGTGTGTGTGTGTGTGTGTGTGTGTGTGTGTGTGTGTGTGTGTGTGTGTGTTTGCACGTGTGAGTTGAGGGCTGTTCCTTGAAATGCACTGACTCAAAACGTTGACAGCAAGTGCCTGTGTGGTTATTTATATTATATATCTATAATAGAATATGTGGGCTTCCTCAGCTTGGGTCTGGGCTGTGTTTGTTTAAACACAACACCATCCTTTTTGTGGGTGTCTCCGGAGAGTGTCAGATCTCTTGGGAACCCTTCTCAAAGCCGGGGCTTCCTGAGCAAGGTCTTGCTGAGGTCTTTGACCTCCTCAGGACTGTTAACCCGCTCATAGCCCAGCACGGCCATGGGCTGGTAGCAAAACTCCTCCACCTGTTTGATCTGCTGGAAGGTGAGCGCGGTCCGCCAGGCATTGGCGGCCTGAGTGGCATTGCGAGCTGACACCACGAAAGGCTTGGAGGAGGAGCCCGAACCACTGGTCATGTTCAGGGCAAACTGCTCCATTTCGGGACTCACCAGCAGCCCCACAAAGTCATATACCCTCCGTAGGGTCTTAACGGGGTCTCCCACCAGATCCTCGTACCTCACCACCAAGTAGTGTCCCTGCAGCCAGTCAGGAGGCTGCAGGGCTGTTTGCAGCGTCTTGGCCATACTGTTGCAGATGACCTCCATTGCACCCAGAGCGTGGTAGTCTGCTGGGCCACCCATACCCTCCTTCTTGGCACCAAGCTTGTGGCCAGCAGCCTCCAGGAAGGGCATGCGGTGGGCTCTTGGATCCCGGCTTCGCACCACCTGTAGGCTTTCCCGGATGAGGCCGTGACGCGAGCGGATGCGGGAGCTGGCAACAGCACGAGGATCACGTACTAGGTGGATGACCTTGAGGTCCAAGGCTGGATCTTTAAGCAGCGGCGCCAACACAGCCACATCGAAGACCCGCACGCCCTTGATAACCAGCGTGCGGTACTTGCGACACTCCTCCTCGAAGCGTGCCAGGCGTTGAGGTGGGCACTTTTTGCACACGCGGTCGTCCACCAGTCCGACGACCTCCTTGCGGTAGGCAGGACAGAGTGGCGAGGAGCATACCACCTTGTTAGTGGCTGCCCCAAAGATGCCCAGAGTGGTGAGGTTGCGCCCCCCACTGCCTGCGGGGCTATACAGCTGGAAAACCGAAAGATCGCAGCGGTAGAGAGCGCTCAGCATGTCCCGCGCTGCCCCCTGCAGGGAAACGGCGTCCCCGGGGTACAGTTTTTGCCACACGTGCCACACAGGCTCATAGAGGAAGAACACCTCAGGGTTCTGGTTGAAGAGCTCACCGAAGAAGGACGAGCCCGAGCGCCACGTGGTGAACACATACACCAACTGCCGCTTGTCCCCTCCACCCCTGGTGCCTCGAGTAGCATTGCCCAGAGAGGCCGCAGCTCCTGCACTCCCAGCCGCGGCTGCGGGAACTGCCCCCACGCCCGCGGCAGGAGGGCGGTACGGGGTGCGGGGGTCCATGCGAGAGTGAGCGCGGGGTGGCGCTGCAGGAGGCGACCCCGGCCGTCCCCAGCCGGCCCCGGCCGCCCCTACCGCGGCACCCAGAGGCCCGTCGGGGTTGCACTGCTGCAGCGGCTCTTTATGCCACTTGTAGTCCAAGAGGTTGAGCATCGTGAGCACCAGTAGCAGTGCATAGCCCGCGCACAGCACCAGCGCCTTCCTGCGAAATACCTTCATCCCGAGCGGGGACGCAGGCCAGCGGCGTCCTGCGCGCCGGGGCCACGGCGGGAGCAGGGCCCGCTGCACGGCGGCAGGCGCGGCCGGCAGCGGCCGGGGAAGCGCACCGGGGGGCAGAGCTCGCGGCGAGCTGCGGCTCATCACAGGCACAGCCGGGGCCGGCGGCGCGGCGGAGGCGGCCCTGCAGCCCAGGAGGGGGACGCTGCAGGCCGGCTGCGGGCGCCGGGACTGGGGCCGCCGATCCGAGGCGGGCGCGGCGGCAGAGGCTGCTGGTCCCCGGCGCCCAGGGCTGGCTCTCCCATGGCAGCGGCTCCGAGAAGGACCTGCGAGGGGAAGCGGAGTGAATGGGTGAGCCCAGTCTCCGGTCCAGATGCCTCCTCCGCCTGAGTAACGCCCACCCTCTAGTCTGCGGGCTCCTCCACTCACCTGGAGCGGAGGGTGCGCCTCGGAGCGTCCCCAGATCCCCGACCGGCGGACTGTCCGGCTAGCACTCTCCTCGGTTTCTCTCCGGTTCTCTTCTGCTAGGGGTCCCCAAGCCTTCGAGGGAGCCGCGAGACTCCGCTGCCCTAGCCCTAGGCAGAGTTTTCCAGCAGCGGGCGCCCTGCACCCCGGGAGGGGAAACTTTCACCGGGCCCGGAGCCCAGCTCTGCGCTCCACCGAGCGCGGCGCGTCCCGGCTCCAGCGACGTCTCCTTAGGTCTCTCGGGACCGCTGCTTCCCTCCAGGCTCTGGGGCACGAAGCAGGCAGGAGGCGACAGTGGGGGGTGGCTTACATACGCCCCAGCTCCAGGCTGTTCTGCTCTCCATCGCTCTCTCTTGGCCTCCACGTAGCGAACCTTCCCATCCCTCCGGCGGCCGCGGATAGGGTGCAGCGCGGCCCCGCAGCGGCGGCTGCTTCTTCCATCACCCGGAGGATGTCCTGGCGGGCGGCTCAGGCGAGCCCCGGCGCTCCGTGGCCGCGGACTGGCCCAGGACTCTGTACACCTAGCTGAAGGCAAAAGAGCGGGACCCCCCACCCCCGCGTCACCAGCGGCTTCTGCCCTACGAGGTCCCGAGGCAGAGGAAGCCCCCGCCGCGGCCGCACTAAAGCGGCGCCCGGGAGGATGCTGCTACCCGACTCCCCCTACGCCGGGCGCCTGCAACGCGCTCGGGCCGGCCTCTGCGCGGCTCCTGCCAGCCCGCTCGGGGTTGGTGCGCGCCGCCGTCTGTCGCCCCGGCTCCTCCCCTTCGCCGTGCTCCCCTCCTCCTCTGCCTGTCCCACACCCGCCCTCCTCGCAGCTCCAGACTCCCGCCGCCACCTCCTTAGGGGCTGGAGATGCGACCCGGTTCAAGGAGGCGCTGCTAGGGCCTCCAGCCGTTAGTAGCAGAACAGAGCTCTAGGTGCGCCCGGGGCGCGGCGCCGGCGCCTGATTCCCAGCTCGCCCGCACAGCCGGAGACTTGGGTTCTCTGTAGCTGCACGACTCGGCTCCCAGGATTCGCTCTGGAGAAGAGTTGGTGATAAAAGTTTGAGCAGAAATACCCCGGACGTACGCTCCTTTCATCCCCAGCGGTCAGCACTGGTGTCCCCTCCTAGGACGCGAGCAGCACCGCCCAACAGCGCTGTGTGCAGCGGGAACCCAGTTCTGAAGCCTTGGCCCTGGTGCTAGCCCATTCCAGCGGGTTTGTGGTTTCTCCCTCAAGGAGGAAGTAATAAATCTTTCTGGGCCCGGGGTCACTGAAGAGGCTTCAGAGTATGCCTCTCCGCAACCTTTCCGAGTGTCCTGGATTTGGACAAGGCCACAAGGTTTCGATGATCCCACCCCCACCTCCTGCCCGGCAGATGTTCTAGGCTTGTGGAGTTTCCACCTCTGCTGACACCCTCTGAGACAGGGCTGCTGGGGGGAGGGGAGGGCGCTTTGTTTAAATTTGTGGTGTGATAGTGAGTCCATTGACTTTAAAGAGGAAGAGATGAGATCAAAGAACTTGATCGCAAAGGAAAACGTTTTTGGACGTTGAAAGTTACTTTTTAGTTTGGTCTGCGTTGGTTTGTATACTTTTCTTTCGCTGATGAGGGAATAAACTTCCATTGTAAAATGGGACAGCTACAGGATGGGTGGAGGTTAGAGGGCACATAGGAAAGATTGTACTCCAGTTTCCACCTAGAAGGGCAGAAAGATGAGTCATTGCGGTCCGGAGGTGAACTACTGATC
Organism: Mus musculus; assembly: GCF_000001635.26. Lineage (NCBI taxonomy): Eukaryota > Metazoa > Chordata > Mammalia > Rodentia > Muridae > Mus > Mus musculus. Next base: position 95,408,340 of record NC_000075.6, read on the forward strand.
ACTGGGAGACTGATTGCCCCCCGTCTCTCAGAAGCTTTTACAAGTAAAACATAATTACTGCAAAATTATCATAGTCTACCTGGAGCAGCCCACCTCGGCTGATGACCCTCCTAAATTTAAAGCGTTGCCATTGACGACTTTTTTTTTTTTCAGGGTATTGTACAGAATCTTCTGGGTACAGGGATTGTTGAAAAAAAAATGACTTAATTCAATTGTTTTATGGCTTTAACTGGTTTGGTTTTGTTTCAGTTTGGTTTGGGATTTTTGTTTTGTTTTGTTTCAGTTTTTGTTGTTGTTGTTGTTGTTGTGTGGGTTTCATTTCAGGTTTTAAAACTTAAAAAATAGTATGATGTAGGACCAGGGAAATGGCTCCATGGGTAAAGGCACTTGCACCCAAGCCTGAGATCTGAATTTTGAACCCAGGAATCCACATGCTGGAAGGAGAGAAATGATCCTTATGAGTTGTTCTTTGAAATCCATATGTGCTCCCTGACACATAATCCTCCCATCCACATACACACAGGAGGCAAAACCAAGAATGTTAATGGTTTGACTTGGTCCCACTTTCCAGAAAAATCCATGTTATGAGTAAGGTTCAGCTGAAGTATTCCCTTAGAGTTCTAATAAAGTATATGAATAAGACATTTCTAGAGCATATCTTACACAAATTGGGATGGAAGAATGGAGCTCAGGTTTATTTATTTATTTATTTATTTATTCACTGATCGCAGCCACACACCCCTACAATTTTTTAAACACGCGTGTGTATAGGATGTACATGTGACACAGCACTGATATGGACATCAGAGGACAACCTGAAGAAGTTGTCTCTTCCCTGTGTGGATTCTGGAGATAGAGAGAGGTCTGCTGTTTGGTGTAGTGAGCGTCAAGGACCTTCCTGGACTAAGCCATCTCTTAGTCCCATCAAATTTCACATGTAACATTTTTTTTACAGTAACAAAATGAACTTTATTCATCTAGAACTATACTGTGACTGTTTACATACTTCATCTATAGACTTTGAAAGAGCTAGCTAGCTACAATAGGTAATGAAGAATAAAGCAATAAAATAAGCAGTGACCATCAACACCAAATGTAATGAGTTTCCACCTAAGTGTGATACTAACACAGCACATACGTTATATAATTAAGAGAAAAGACCAGAAACTGATTTTGTCGCAATCCAGTTCCAGTGAGAGCCCCTGGAGTTCCAGTGCACGTGTGGGTGGGACATGTGACCTGAATACTTCTCTGCAAATACTATGCAGAAGCCTAACGGCATCCCTCTGCTCCATCAGTTTCCAAACCAATGTCCAATTCCCATTTAATGAATTCAAACTAGCGAATTCAACACAACCATTCCACAAAGAATACATCAGCCCTGTCATTGTGGATTAAGGCATGAAAGCTAAATGTGATATGGACAGATGTAAACATTATTACATGCACATTTCCCTACATGCATATGTTATTACAGAAACACATTTATATTAATTGGAGGCAGATGTGTAATATTCACATTAAAAACTAACATTATGGAAATATATGTTTTATATACATATATATATATATATGAAAATATATGGAAAGGATAACTTTTTTGTTTTGTTTTAAGCTGAGGTAAAGGCAAATTGATCCTTCAAAAAAAAACTTATAAAATAATCTAGCCAGCAAAACTTAATTGTGTAATTGAATAAGTTATTGTCATTACAGGATTTAAGATTATTCTTGTAACTATTTCAGAAGTATAAGAAGGTGTCACAAGGGAGGCACAGGAATGGACTCCATTGTCCAAAAGGAATGAATTGTTGAGCCCAGCAAACAACTGGTAGTCCTCCTAGAATTAATGTATTTCTTAGACAAAACTGATCACCGAAGCTACAGAAAAAAGCATAGCTTCCAAAGTTCAACATTCTAGAAGACTCACAGGACAGTTATGAATATCTGCTCCACCAAATACACATCAGACTAAAAACACACAGGTAGGAACTTAAAGAACCAAGCTCAAGGGTCAGAAGGCACATGAAGGATATGCTCCAGTGAATGACGAACCGAGGCAGACTTGTATACCACATCCTCCATGACTGATTTAAGGCTTAAAGCAACTTTGAAATCATATCTTTAAGTCTTCTTACACAAAACCAAACAATCCTTTCTTAGTGCTTAAAGGGGTTTTTCATTATTATTTAACTCTTTAAAAAGATTTAAAATTCCACAACATAGACTAGAGAAAATTTTCTCGCAGTCTGAGGATTCTGCAAAGCACTACACTGTCTGGTTTCTCTTAAGTGAGAGGACAGGGGAAGGTTACTGTGGGACAGGGCTCACTGAAGAACCGGGCTGCTTTGCTGGCCCTGCTCCTCTTTCTGTGGTAAGTCAGGATTATCCCTGCAATGCTCTCCCTCGCTGTCACTGTCCCATCCTTCTGGCAGGGACTGGTGGTCCTGAGGAGAGCTTTCGCAGGTCTTGTGTGCAGGAACGGCTCCTTTCCGTTGGGGTAAGATTGTAAAAAAAAAAAAAAAAAAAAAAAAACACCTCTTGCCAGTCTCTTGTTTCCAAGAGCTCCAGGATAATTTCAAACACATGGTTAGCTGCCAGGACTTTTCGACTATTCATCTTCACAAAATCTGCAAGAGGGAGCTGTGTGTGTTCGATTCCATAACTGGATGCTTGCTTAAATGCATGTCTCTGGTGATGGTTGTGGTCCACTAGCCCTCCAATCACATAGGCCTTTGACTTATCTAAGTCCTTCAGTACATTAGGTGAGTCCGATGTCAGATAAACCAGGTCTTTTTTTTTTTTTAACAGTTCACTATGGTGCTCTGATTTGATGTGAATATCCTTCCAGTTGACCCATCCTTGGTCGTTCTCATCCATGTTCTTCTTCAGTTGACCTCCATGGCTTGTCAAGTAAGATGGCACTGGATGAGATGCTCGGCAGGTTTCTGCATAACATCATTGAATCTGTTTATGAAGTTTCTTAATATCCTTTAACACCATCAAGTCATCAAAGCTACAGTCAATGATCAGGAGGAGGCTGCTACGAGCAACATCCCTTCAAATATGCTTCCTGTAGTTTCCATCTGAGTTGGACTCCAGGTGGCCGGCGTTCTAATTTCTTCCTCTTGCCTTTTTCTTTTTCCTTGCGCTGTTCCTGTTGCTCTTCCCAATGTTTTTGTTTCATCAGCTTCTTCAGTTGTTGTTTAGAGATTGGCTCTGCCCCTGCATCCACTCTCGATTCTGTCTCTCCTCTTCACCTTCACTTGCACCTAGCTTTTTTTTCCCACATTTGGAGGCTCAACGGATCCTGGCAGCATTTCAGATGACATATGGGGAATGCCTGGGTGCGGTCAGAAAACCTTTCTGAATGGCTCCACGGGTTAGTCCTCCTTCAGAAACTTCAACTCCCAGAGACACCACATGTAACATTCTTAAGTAGTTGCCTCATTCCATCTCCTCTAGGTACAAATGAAGCCTGTAAATGTTGCCAGTAGATGGTAAACGGGTTGCTGTCCATCTCTCCTTTCTGCCCACCTCCAACTACCTCCCTTCCAGTGTTGCTCAAACATACCTCCCCCTCCTTCCACTCTGTCCACCACCAAACCTAAAGCTATATTATTGAATGGGGAAAAAACTGATGGAGGAAATAGGAATAGTGAAAAAAGAATAACACACCTATGGTCTCCATCACCATTCCAAGGGAAAAGCCTCTAAGAGTTTGAGATTAACATCTGGGTTTGTGCTTACCCAGAAAGCACTCAATTGCAGTTATTTGAGGTAAGGAAAAAAACAATTGTTTGCATAGAAACAATTTTGATACAATTGTGTAACGCTTTCCTGGAGTTGGCAAAATAGTGACTCCATTTGTCAGCCGCCTCCACAGAGATGCTCCGCTGTGATGCTCAGCTGGCATAAATTCACAGGTTCTGGCATCCCCACCCTCTCCCTGCTTGCAAATATTTTACCATTTGCAAAGTGTCTTGATTAATTCCAAACTTTGTGACAGCTAATGATATCCAAAAACTAGATGAAGCCTCCCCACCTGCATTTATCCAGGAAGTTCTCTCCTTTCGGTCTAGCAGTGACCCAGATAGATATGTAATAAATCTTGTAGCAATTTCACTCGCAGAGGATCCCACCAGGCCACGGGGCCCGTCGTAAGTTTCAAAGCACTGTTTAGTTCATTATAATTTGATCTCTACAGCCCTTTGAGTAGTCCTGTCTGGTGCCCCTTGCACGGGAAGGAAACTGCTCCTGGGACCCCTGCATTTGTCTCGCTCCTGGACAAAGAAGGGTTCTAATACTCTGTGGGGTAGGAGGCCAGAACCCAGCCTGGGGGAACAGCAAAAAAAAAAAAAAAAAAAAAAAAAAACAGTTTTCTGTCAGAATCTGAGCTGACAAAAGATGTGAGGCTGGACTCAGGGTCTGGTTCCTATCTAGGTCTGTGTGAGAACCCAGGGGGCCAGAAGATCTGTCTCTGGGAAATGCTCTCCCGAGCACTAAAATTCATTCCATCCTTTGTATTTTCAGCAATTTACGAGTTTCCAGTAAAACTGGAGCGTGAACGATTGTTTTTTTAAAAATCATTGGTTTAAGACATCAGTGTCCTCATTAGTCCAAGTGACTCCTTATATGTTTGAGTATGATGTGGATATACATTTATCTACCTATTACATAGACCAAGGACACCGAGGGGTAGCCACTCCTACCAAATTTAACTTAGAGATTTAGGTGAAATGGTCCCATCCCAAGGAGAATGTTAAAGAATGTTTTCCTTTACAATCTCAAAAGGAAGTAGCTTGAATAATCTGGTGATTACTAAGGAACTTGGGCAGTCACTTAAAATGTTCCCACGAGAAAAACAACAGGCTGGGGGGGGGGGGGACTTAAAGAGGGTATTTCCACACTTTCAAGGCCTGGGTAGCTTCTATCTTATACAGACTGTTCCGCACAATAGTAACAGAGAAGATATTCTCCCCGCTCACACTGAGGAGGTAGTAACTGAGAGAAGACAAAGTGTGCCCCCCCCTTGCATAAGAGTGAGGATAAATACATAATTTGTATAAATGTGTAACCAAATTGTGGAGAAGACCCTGTAACAAAGTTAAGTCTATCCCAAGAGTATAGTGTCCACTTGATACATATTAAGTACCCACAGAATATCAGGCGCTGATTAACTTCTGCAGGATACACAGACAAGCCTTTACAGACTAGGAGACATTCAGTGCAGATGCATTTAAATTAGTAAGATTGGTCTAAAGGACAGTACTGTGATGGGACCTGAGAGTAGCTACTTTATACTGGGGAGATGGCCTTTGCGAAGGAGAAGCGACCCTTACGAAGAATAAGGATGCTACACAGGAATCTGAGGGAGTGCAACGTGCATGCTGGTGACAAAGCAAGTACAAACAGTCAGTATAGTTAAAAAGCAACAAGAGAGGGCTGGAGAGATGGCTCAGTGGTTCAGAGCACCGACTGCTCTTCCAGAGATCCTGAGTTCAAATCCCAGCAACCACATGGTGGCTCACAACCATCCGTAATGAGATCTGACGCCCTCTTCTGGAGTGTCTGAAGACCAGCTACAGTGTATTTCCATAGAATAGATAGATAGATAAATCTTTAGGGAAAAAAAAAAAAAAAGGAACAAGAGTGAGTCTGGAAAGACAGTTCAGTAATTAAGAGCACTGGCTGCTCTGCTAGAGAACCCAAGTTCAAGTCCTAGAACACATATGACAGCTCACAACCATCTGTAACTCCAGTTCCATGGTATCTGATGCCCTCTTCTGGCTTCTGTGGATACTGCAAACACATGGTACACAATCATACAGGCAGGCAAACCACCAGTACACATAAAATAAATAAGTCTTTAAAAAGAAGCAGCAAGAACTCCAGTTGGCCCAGAATCCAGTGAAAAGGTCATAGAGACCCCTAATTGGAGTTTGCCTGGCTTGCAACACAGAAATGGTTTCTTTAACCTTGAATTTTAAAATGCAGCCTGTCAAGAAGACTTAAAGGAGCACGGTGGTGGCGCACGCCTTTAATCCCTGCACTTGGGAGGCAGAGGCAGGTGGATTTCTGAGTTCAAGGCCAGCCTGGTCTACAGAGTGAGTTCCAGGACAGCCAGGGCTACACAGAGAAACCCTGTTTCAAAACACCCCCCCACACACACACCAAGAAAAAGAAGACTTAAAGGGCTATAGAATTTGTTTCTCTAAAAACATGGAGCTGATTTCCAAGTGAGTCCCCTCTGGTGTTGTCCTTACTTAAGCTCACTCCTCCCCGTGCCTCACCTGGACATGCTCAACTGAACTGACTCTTTCTCTTTGTAACCAGCTTTCTATCTCCTGGGTCCCCCCTTTGCACTGGAGGGTCGCAACCAAGCGTTAGAGTCCTGTTCGGTTTTGTTTCTGCTCCTTTTCTAATGGACCAGTGGTTCTCAACCTGTAGGTTGTGACTTTTGGAGGATCAAATGACCCTGTCACAGGGGTTATCTAAGACCATCAGAAAACATAGCTATTTACATTATGATTCATAAAAGTAGCAAAGTCACAGTTATGAAGTAGCAACAAAAATAATTTTATGGTTGGGGATCACCACAACATGAGGTATTAAAGGATAACATCATTGGAAAGGTTAATAACCACTAGTGTAGACCCTAGTTCAGTGGCTTCTTAAACATATTTTCTCACGAGTCCTATAGAGGAATTGTAACCCAGCATTGCTATTCTGACAAGGGATCACATCCAAAGATTTGATCAAGCTGGGATGCAGACATACCCTGAATTACAGTACGATCTACCTAGAATACAGACACACCTTTAGTACATATCTTTAATCCCTAACAATGAAGCAGCCATGATTGAAAGTGGTGTCTCATTGAGGGGCAAACAAAATGACAAATCACAGAAAGGTTTGTCAGAATCAGTCAGAGATAGGATATGCCCAATCCACATAAGAACAACACAGAAAAGAGAGGCTACTTAAGGGCAGCAAGAAAGAAGGGGGGAGGTGTGGAGTGTGTGTGTGGCGGAGAGACATTTTACAGAGACAAGTGGGAGAGTTTTACAAAGACAGTAGGCCGAGAGCAAGCTAGACACAGTTGAAGACGGAACAAGCCAGAGAATGAGAAGAAGTTGGAAGATTGGAACAAACTGTCAAAGTCAGTATGAGGCCAAGCAGAGCAATTCAGTCTGAAGTGGAGAGAAGTCGGATTGAATCGTCAGATTGTATGGCGGCTAGAGGCTTCCAGGCCTAGGCCTAGGGGTAGTTAGAACAAAGAAGGAAATGCTCTGGGCTCAGCCCAAGCCATGTGTTCTCACAGCTTATGTCCATCTCTCATCTCATCACTTCATCACAGGAAATAAAAGCGACATTTGCAGACCCCTTTCTGCCTGAGAAAATTTCATATAACCCTAGATGCATAGACATATAAAATAGTGTTCAAGTCAAACATTTACTGATAGTAAACGACAAGGAAATTGCTTTAAAAATAATACTTTGACGCACACAAAGGTAAATTTGCATACCGTGTTTGTTACTGATTGAACTTGGACAAGATTTCTGTCAAAAGCAACTTAAGAAAACGGGATTTACTTCAGCTTACAGTTCAAGGACACAGCAGTTCCTCACTGTAGAGAAGTCATGTGGGCAGGACCCTGGAGTGGCGGATCACATAGATTCCACAGCTGAGAAGCCGAAAGAGGTAAACAGTACTGTTTCTATTCAGTCCAAGATCCCGTCCCATAAAGGTTCCACATTGAGGATGAGTCTTCCTACATCAACCTAATTTGCAAAATCCCTCACAGACACGCTCAGAAGTTAGTTTACATGGTGACTCTAAACCTCATGACGTTGACAGTCAAGGTTACACCACTAGGCATCTGTGGCTGCTCGTCTTTATAGAGCATTAAGTTTTGGCCTACACTTGATACTGCAAGACAGAGCACATCTTTGACATTCTTCAGAGCTGATCAATATTTGCATTTTATGATCATCAATGCTGAGAAGAAACTGCTTCGCCTAAATACATAGAACAAATGGCAGAAACCTGACTGGGATCATTTAGAAACTACTGGAAATCTTGTCCTAATCCCAAGGCAAAATTACTGCACAGTACTTTATGGTCAGCAATCCAAACAAAAAATTTTAATATCAAACATAATCCAATACAAAGGGAAGACTAATTTAATACATGCTGAGGAATGATGGTAGGGAAATGCTGTCTTTGTTTTTCCATAATGACAATATTCTCTTTCTGTAAGAGCAGAAAACTTTGCACATAGCATAAAAATGCTACAATTCATAACATAGGATGGTCTCAAATCCAAGCAAGGTTATTTGAGCCAACATTGGTTGGCACTGCATGATGTGACCACATGCCCGTTGCAGAGTGCAATGCAGAGAAGTCCCCTAACACAACACGGACAAGTGCTTCTTGAAATACTTCAGATTCCAAAGCATTTGAGTCTGAATTCTTTTTAGGTCATCATACATTTAGATACATTTTCCTGTTGCCAAGAGTTTGTCGACCACCACCCCTATACACACACACACACACACACACACACATTCAGTAATGCAACCCACAGTTTAAGAAGCTGAACACTGGGGGGCAGGAGCTAACTAACTGGAATAGGGACTGGCGACACTGGTGCCAACATCCTCTCTAGTCTGCCAGCCACACCCCGGACTAAGGTAGATATCACACTGGGTTCTACACACCCAACTGCCGCTGTCCTTTCCTCTAAGTGAGTGAAACATCCTATAACATCGTCTGGCTTTGGGGGAATCTTCCGTCTGTGTGCTCTCCCAGGGCACAGGCATATGGACTCCTCGATCAGTTAGACGGTCTTTCCATAGACATTTCATTCACTCATCCCTTTCCTCATTCACTCTTCCATCCAATATGTAGAGGGCTTCTACCACATCTCAAGCACTATGAATCTTTAGCAGAGAGACCAAACATGATTGTTTCCTTCTCATCAAACAAGGAAACCCTAGGGCGGTGGTCTGGTGTACTCTCAGAAGGGACTCAGTTTCTGTTAAGCATGGTCTTTGTTTTTCCTTTAGGCTCTGCATGCTCCCTTGAATTATCTCCTCTGTATCCCCTCACTTCCATTACATTCCGGACTCCATGCCTGTCATGGTCAAAATGTTCTAAGTGACCTGCTGTTTGCTGCCTAATAAAAGGTTTGGTTTCAGACAGGTTGTTGTTTCTGTCCCCTTCCCAGCCATCCTTACAGCAGTGTGTCCTCTCTGAGTGCCTCTCCTTATGTTCTGGTGCACTCTGCCCTAGCCCTTCAGTGTTAGAGACATCACCTTTGGTACCTTCCCCTCTGCCTCATTTCTTATCTGCCCCAGCCCTCCGTTCCCTAAGGCCCTAGGATCCAGACCTACCTCGCCTAGCAGCATATTTTCCCGGTAGTGTTTACTTCCCACGTGGAGGAGGACGATGGGGTCACAAAACCTCACCACACATTTCTGCTCTCTGTCCCACAAAACTGTTGAGACCTTTTATTATTTAACTAAAAACTCAATATTTGAAAAAGGAAAAAAAAAAGATAACGAGGATATAAGGTGGTCCCCAAAGACATAAACAGGAAAATCTCAAGAAAGCAAAGACACAGCCCGGGTGCGTTCATCCCATGAAAGCCTGAGTAGTTGCTACAAGTGAGTTGGAAAACTTGGCTCTGAGCTTCCTGAGAGGCACAGTGAAAAGGGAAAGCTTCTTCCCTGCTGGCAATGGGCACAGAGACACCTCGTTGGTGGTGTTGTTCTTGGATCAGTCAGGGGCAGAGCAGATGGCAGTCCTTGTTCATCCTAGCTTAATGCCTGGCTTGATAGCCAACACTATCTTAGGCTTAGGACTCCTTAAAATCAAATCCAGGCAGCACAGCATGGGAGGAAGAAGACAGACCAGAGTCCTCTAGACCACCATGCCACCCACAGACCCGACCTCCAGCACAACCAGGCCATAGACACCCACTTACAAGCATACCCAATAGGGATGGGGATGTAACCCAGGGGACCACCAGCTTCCTGGCCAGCCTGCAAGCAGAGCCATCACAATGTGTGAATATGTGGTGGTCAGATGGGAAAGAAAAAGAAGTGGAACAACTTGAGCGTTATGAAGAAAGATGGAACCGGAGACTCCAGAGTGAAGAGAAGTAGCGTGTTATAAGTAGTGAGCCCCACACCCCACCATCCGAGGCCATGCTGAGATCCCAGCAAGAGCTACTGCTAAGGGCCATGTATGAGTCTGTGCTATTCAGTGGTAGGGCTCAGTGTTGATGTCCAAGGTGCATATTACCAATAGGGAACATGGGGATGTCCCTGGCAGCCATTGGGGACCACTGGTTGTCCAGGGGCTGTGCAGAACTGGCCCCGCCCCTCACTGCATATGGCACTCTGGAGAGCTTACCCCATTTCTCACTAGCAGCAGCACTTGGGAGAGCAGGCCCTGTACCTTGCCCAGGCAACACAATGGAGCTGACCCTGGCAGGAATGTGGGTGAGCCAGCCCTGAAAGCATGAATCTGGGAGAGATAACCCGCTCTCCCATATGGGGAGGCATCACCTCTTTGCCCATGCCACACCCTCATCTCTCACCACCCAGCAGAGTTGGCCATGAAGGCAGGGCCACAGGTGAGCCAGCCCCAAGGGCAAGAGTGCAGGAAATCTGGCCCCATCACTTGTCTGCCATGAGGTGGCATGAGTGCATAGGAGCGATGCCTTCCTTCCAACCTTCTCCCTTACCATCTGAAGCCACTAGTCTGGCATGAAGTGGCATGGGTGTGGGGATGATACCCTCTTCCTGGGGCATCACCACCTTTACCACCACCTAAAGTAGCCAGGGAAGCTGGACCTGCACCTTGCCTGGACAACACAGTGGAGCTGGCCCTGATGGCAAAGGCATGGGTGAGACCAGAGGGTGTGAGAGCTGACCCAGACCCTCACAGGTTGGAGCACTTGGGAGAGTGGGGCCAGTACCTTGACTGGGCAGCACAGTGGAACTGGTTCTGGAGGCACGGGTACAGGCAAGATGGCTTGAGGGCATGGGACCAGGACAGCTGACCCTGCCTCCTGCTGATGGTGGCATTGGGTGAGATCCCTAGAGCAGTGCTGGAGAGTTCAACATGGTGATGCAGATAAAGAAGAGCTGCTGTGCTGACCAGTTCAGCGACCACCCAGGCCCAGATCCAGAGCCCTGAGTTGGCCCACCCCAACATCTATATCATCAGTGAGTGGTTGTCATGAGTGAAAGGGCCAGTCCTGCTGTTACAATGCTGCTGGATCTCCATGACACAGCGCAACAACAGGATAACCTAGAGGAGTCCCAGTGAGGATCCAATATTGGCCATGTCACAGAAGCCAGAGACCTCAAACCAGACCAATGACCCATTGCAAATGAATATTTGCAGGTGAAGATGTGTGGACAGAGGGATAGACTGTGGGACACACTGTGACACACTACCGCCTCCACGATGAGGTGTGTTTCTATGCTTTGTTGTTGTATGTATGTATGTATGTGTTTTATTTGGGGGCAGGGTTGCAAAGGCAAAGGGTGGACATGAGGGGACAGGGAGATGAATGGGGCTGGGGTGCATGATGTGAAACTCACAAAGAATCAATAAAAAGTTTTAGGGAAACAAAAAGGAAAGCTTCTTACAAGACTGACAGTTTGAGCATATAGATGCAAGAAAAGGATTTCTTCCCAAGGTTCATTCATGTGGTTCCTTTGTTCACTGCTTTATGTCCAACAAGGAGAACCATAATGTCGAGCAAATCCATATGCAATATGTACTTATCACCTGGTTTATTGGGTGCCCTTATAAATAACTTACGTTGTATAGAAAGTAGACTATGTCTTTAACTGTGTGAACACAGTACAATCAGATGTGGAATGGAGAAGGTACTGGTTCTTAGAAGGCAAATGAACACCACAGCCTAACATTAAGTCCATGCTCAGTGGCCTGTGGGTACTTCCAGGGGAGAGACTTTCATGGCTCTGAGGAACCCACTCTTTTTCAACACACCTTGCAATGCTGATTCTGGTCTAGAAAGTGGGAAAGATGTCCTAGAGAAACTTCTGCCTGGACACAGTAGTTCTGCCTCCATCACCTCTTCCCACAGCTTTGTATGAAGCATCTCCAACCAGAGTAGACAATGCTGTTCCACTATTCTCTGCTGCAAGCAGTCTTGAGGCATTTTGAAGATCATTTCACTTCTCCTGGACTTTCCTCCACGGTACCACATAATCCGTGAGTTGTGAACCCACTATATGGAGGAGGGTTGTCATCTGACTGTGTAGTGTGCCTCCCATTCAGTCTGTAGGATTTCCTCCTAGATCCTGCCTTCTGTCTCCTGTGGGCCTGCCCCTGGCTACAGTTGCTTAGATACCTGGCTTCCAAGGACCTGAACAGAGGTGGTTGTCCTCTGGCCCTGTGGGTGTCTTGGACCTCCTCCCCCACCTGGCTGCCATCACTCAGAGGATATGACTTGTATTCCAATCCCAGTGTTTGAGAACCTGTGAGAACTTTGAGAGTTAAACTTTAGTTCATTATCCAATAATGTTTTGAAAACAAGTAATAAGCCAACTGTCACAAGGAAAGAGAAAATGTCATACAAGTAAGAAGCCCAGGATGTGTCCATTGGTGCCACAAGAAAATTCTGTTTAAACCAGATAAAATGACATCTCTCAAGGTTCCCCAGGCCTTTGTTGTCCTACAGAACCTGCAAGAGGTTATCAATGGGAAGCGTCTCTCTATTGATGGAAGAAGTAACTTTCTTAAAATTTAGAAGCAGGGTATAGATTGTCAGGGGGATTTGGAATCAAACTTGTATCTAAATCCCCACAAGCTAACCTTATAACTCTATGTTCCTGGTTGAAATGTAATATGACACAGAGTCTGAGTTTCTGTCTATAATCCAGCAATAAGAAAAGTCCTCACGGTCTGGACTCTGAGCTGATCTTGTACCACAGTGCCTAGAGCTGACCCTGTGCCACAACTCTCCATACCCAAATTCATCTCAGAGAGAACTGGTTTCCCAGGAGTACTGACACACAGCCTTGCAGGATGGACAAGCCACAGTCAGAGACAGTAAGACCAGCTAACACCAGAGAAACCCAGATGGTGAGAGGCAAGTGCAAGAACATAAGCAGCAGAAACCAAGACTACTTGGCATCATCAGAACCCAGTTCTCCCACCACAGTGAATCCTGGATGCCCCAACACACCAGAAAAGCAAGACTCTGATTTAAAGTCACATCTCATGATGATGATATAGGACATTAAGAAGGACATAAGTACAGGAAATATAGGAGAACACAGGTAAACAGGTAGAAGCCCTTAAAGAAGAAACACAAAAATCCCTTAAAGAATTACAGGAAAGCACAACCAAACAGATGAAGGAATTGAACAAGACCATTCAGGATCTAAAAATGGAAACCAAATCAATAAAGAAATCACAAAGGGAGACAACCCTGGAGATAGAAAACCTAGGGAAGATATCAGGAGTCATAGATGCAAGCATTACCAACAGAATACAAGAGATAGAAGAGAGAATCTCAGGTGCAAAAGATACTAGAGAAAACATTGACACAACAATCAAAGAAAATGCAAAAGGCTCCTAACCCAAAAGATCCAGGAAATTCAACACAATGAGAAAACCAAATCTAAGGATAATAGGTATAAAAGAGAGTGAAGATTCCCAACTTAAAGGGCCAGTAAATATCTTCAACAAAATTATAGAAGAAAACTTCCCTAACCTAAAGAAAGAAATGCCCATAAACATACAAGAAGCCTACAGAACTCCAAATAGACTGGACCAGAAAAAAAAAACCTCCTGTCACATAATAGTCAAAACACCAAATGCACAAAACAAAGAAAGAATATTAAAAGCAGTAAGGGGAACATATAACATATAAAGGCAGACCTATCAGAATTACACCAGACTTTTCACCAGAGACTATGAAAGCTAGATGATCTTGGGCAGATGTCATACAGACCCTAAGAGAACAAATATGCCAGCCCAGACTACTATGCCCAACAAAACTCTCAATCACTATAGACAGAGAAACCAAGATATTCCATGACAAAACCAAATTTACACAATATCTTTCTACAAATCCAGCCCTACAAAGGATAATAGATGGAAAACTCCAACACAAGGAGGGGAACTACACCCTAGAAAAAGAAGGAATGTAATCTTCTTTCAACAAACCTAAAAGAAGATAATCACACAAACATAATTCCAACTGTAACAACAAAGTAACAGCAAGCAACAATCACTATTCCTTAATATCTCTTAACATCAATGGACTCAATTCCCCAATAAAAAGACATAGACTAACAGACTGGCTATCCAATATATATATACTCAAGAAGTTAGACCCCAGAGAATCAAATAACCCTATTAAAAATGGGGTACAGAGCTAAACAAAGAATTCTCAACTGAGGAATACTGAATGGCTGAGAAGCACCTAAAGAAATATTCAACATCCTTAGTCATCAGGGAAGTGCAAATCAAAACAACCCTGAGATTCCACCTCACACCAGTCAGAATGCTAAGATCAAAAACTCAGATGACAGCAGATTCTGGCAAGAATGTGAAGAAAGAGGAACACTCATCCATTGTTAGTGGGATTGCAAGCTGATACAACCACTCTGGAAATCAGTCTGGTGGTTCCTCAAAAAATTGAATATAGTACTACCTGCGGACCCAGCTATAGCATTCCTGAGCATGTACCCAAAAGATGCTCCAACATATAACAAGGACACATGCTCCATAGCAGCCTTATTTATAATAGCCAGAAGCTGGAAAGAACCCAGATGTCCCTTAATAGAGGAATAGATACAGAAAATGTGGTACATTTATACAATGGAATACTACTCAGCTATTAAAAACAATGGCTTCATGAAATTCACAGGCAAATGGATGGAACTAGAAAATATCAACCTGAGTGTGGTAACCCAATCACAGAAGAACAAGAACATGGTACACACTCTTTGATAAGTGGATAATAGCCTAAAAGCTTGGAATACCCAAGATAAAATTCATAGACCACGTGAAGCTCAAGAAGGAAGACCAAAGTGTGGGTACTTCATTCCTTCTTAGAAGGGAGAACAAAATACTCAAGGGCAAAAATACTGAGACAAAGTGTGGAGCAAAGACTGAAGGAAAGACCATCCAGAGACTGCCCCACATGGGGATCCATCCCATACGTAGCCACCAAACCCAGACACTATTGTGGATGCCAAGAAGTGCTTGCTGACAGGAGCCTGATATAGATGTCTCCTGAGAAGCTCTGCCAAAGCCTGACAAATACAGAGATGGATGCTCACATCCAACCATTGGACTGAGCATGGGGTCCCCAATGGAGGAGTTAGAGAAAGGACTGAAGGATCTGAAGGGGTTTGCAGCCTTATAGGAGGAACAACAATATGAACCAACCAAAGCTCCTAGGAACTAAACCACCAACCAAAGAGTACATATGGAATGACCCATGGCCCCAGCCACATATGTAGCAGAGGATGGCTTTGTGGGATATCAATGGAAGGAGAAGCCCTTGGTCCTGTAAAGGCACAATGCCCCAGTGTAGGGGAATGCCAGGACAGGGAAGCAGGCGTGGGTGAGTGAGTGGGTGAGTGAGTGGGTGGATTAGTGGGTGGAGGGAACACCTTCATAGAAGCAGGAGGATGGGGGATGGTATGGGGGGGGGTTGGAGGGGAAATCAGGAAAGGGAATAACATTTGAAATGTAAATAAAGAAAATATCTAATAATTTTTTTCAAAGATAAGAAAAAGAAAAGTCTTCACATAGGAGGACTAGGGGAAATTGGGTAAGAACAAATCTCAAGCTAGTTAGTCAACAGTGATTCTTCACTCACTCAGAAAAGAACAGGGAAGACCTCTGCTCTCCAGGGAGGAAGGGAGCAGGGGAAGGAAGCCATAGGGTCTCAAGCAGGTGAGTGTTCCAGAAATTATCACTGATGGTTTAAGGCAGTTTCTAAGCCCTTACATGGCCTCATAGAGTTAAAAGAAAGCTCATTCTCTCCCTCCCTCCCTTTCTCCTTCCCTCCCTCCCTCCCTCCCTCTCCCTCTCTCTCTCTCTCTCTCTCACACACAGCTCCCTTAAACCCTAAACAGAGAGAAGCAGTTGGATTTCATAGCCATTTGCTTTCTACCCTGAAGTTGAGGTACAAGACCCAACCTGTACAACAGCATGAGGTCCTTGATACCAAGATATGCAAAACGACATTTGCAGATTCTCAGAACAATTCTATCCTTCTCATCTTCCCATGTGTATCAATAGAGGTGGCTGCTTTGCATGCATACATAGGAGAAAGGGGAAGTTATAGCAGCATTTATTTGCAGTCACAAGGCATGGTTACACTACTTCTCTACAAAGAAAGACATTCTGGGTATGCCCTGAACTGCACACAAAGGCAAACTCCATTCAGGGCAGAGTTACTTTAGCCCTTGAAACTTCTTGATAAATCACTTTGCAGCAGCAGACCTCCATAGGGGACCCCAGGCTTACGTGTCCAATTCCTATGAAACATTGGTAAGTAAAGTGGAATGTACAACCCCATGCATACTCTGTCTTGATATCACAGGGCAAAAATTGCAAGAGAAGAAAGGATGAAAGAAAGTAACTGTTCCGAGGCTGGAGAGATGGCTCAGTGGTTAAGAACTTATGCTGTACTTGCAAAGGACCCTAGTTCAGTGCCCAACATGCATGTCCAGTGGCTCACAATCGCCTGTGACGCCAACTCCAAGGCAAGCTGATGCCCTCTTCTAGCCTCAGTAGTACCTAGTCTCATGTGCACATGCACATGCACACGCACACACACACACACACAGCGTCTTAGTTATTTTCCTGTTGCCATAGCAAAACATCATGACCAAGGCAACTTGTAAAAGAAAGCATTCAATTTGGGGCTCACAGTTCCAGGTTAGCGTCCATGACCATCATGGCGGAGAACATGGCATCAGGCAGGCAGACACAGCACTAGCACAGTGGCTGAGAGCTTACATCTGTTTCACGAGCACACAAGGCACCGAGACAAAAAGAGGGAGCTAACTGGAAAAGAACTGGGCTTTTGAAAAGAACTGGCCTACCCCTAGTGATATACGTCCAATACCCATGCCTCCTAATTCTTCCCAAACAGTTCTACTAAGAGAGGACCAAATATTCAAATATACAAGCCATTGAGGGCCATTTGCATTCAAACCACTACACACACTTAGACATAATTAAAAATAAAGAAATAGGGGTACAGTATGGACATGGGAAGCAAAAGAAAACAAGGAAATATATGGCTATGAAGCAAACAGTCTCAGAGATGAGAGACTTACAAAGGAAGATAGATTAAAACCTAAAAAGAAAGATCCTCATATGCTGAAGGAAAGACAAGTCCCCCAACATCCTTCCTGCTTACTCCTCCAAGATAATACACAACTGGTTCCACCTTGCCACATCCTTGTGGATACCAACTTCATCAACTTTTCCATTAATGCTAAGCTGGACTTAGTGCAGCCAATGATGAACTGTCTGTATGCCTAAACCTAACCCTAACCCTAGCCCCTAACCCCTAACCCTAACCCTAACCCTAACCCTAACCCTAACCCTAACCCTAACCCTAACCCTAACCCCTAACCCTAACCCTAACCCTAACCCTAACCCTAACCCTTGGAAAACTGATTGTGTAATGGCTGAAATTGAGAAGTTGGGACAAAAGTATCAAGTGACACTAAAGATCACCATGGATCCATGATGTGACCGATTGTCACGAACACACAAAGGAACCTATGCCGAAGACTATTCGGTAAAGAGAGTAACTAGTGTTACATTGTGGCCACAGTAACTCAGTAACTCAGCACCCTTGCTACATTGTGGCCACAGTTGACCACAGCCTCAATTGAAGCATCTGGAAGACCCCTGGAGTTCCTGTGATGTACAGCTCCAATCTTAGATTCAACATCAAGAGGATGCCAGGTGATTATGGAGCCTTTAGCTTCTAAATCTTCCTCCACAAAATTCACCTGTCATTCTTGGACCAGCTTTCTCTCTTGTCAGTCCCGTTCTATCTTTGTGGTTCTCTGGTTAGTCCTCTCCTCCTTTCATCTTCAACCTCAGTGTCTTCATTCCCAGAGTTCTGTGTCAACTCTTTCTTGGCTCATATCTTGCCTTAGTGACATGGCCAAAAAGCTGGACGCATTTTCATTTCGGAATATGGTATGCACTTTTGGCTGATGCACCCTCAACCAGCAAATCTTTCTTCTTTGTCACGACATTACACGGAGTCCTGCTTACCTCCAAAGAGCAACCTTTCAGCCCAAGTACAGGTCCTGCCACTTCCATTTCTAGAGCACAGAATGCTTTGTTGATGTGCAGAGCTGTTTCTTTCTCGCTGCCTCGTTACTGTCTATTTTTGTGCCACATCTCATTGTTAGGACTCAGCTTCTTCTGCTGGAAATTCTCTACTGCAAAGTCATGCCCCACTTAGAGTTTTGGAAACCACCTGCGTTCTAAAGCCATAGGTCAAGTTCCAGGTCAAACACCACCTAAAGCCCCTAGGCTTCTTGGGGAAATATTTGGTTTGTCATCTCCAGCCAATGTCCACTGTGTTACTTATTTCAGGATCAAGCTGATATGATGAAGTGTGTGTGCAACATAAGAAAGTGGGAATTTATGACACATCGTTCAGTATGTTCTGATTTGTGTGACAAGCATCTGGCCTCATCTGGATTTGCTTTCCTATTATTATTTTAACAGTGGCTATTTCACTCCCACTCCACTCCATCTTCTCTGACCAGTGGACCTTAGCCTTGGTTTGGTTCATTGCATTATGCTCATTATGGAGAATAATACAAGTGTTTCTTCCCTGTCAACACCTGAACTCTGTCTGGAGAATGCAGATTTAATATATAACACTTAGTATTGCGCCTAACAGCTGGCAGTCACAACACAGAGGGAACATCTGTCACCAACAGAGACAGGACCCCTCTTCTGCTGATGAGAATGAATTTCCTGATTCACGTGGCCAACACTCTTCTAGAAGCTCTGGCTCCTCGCACTGTTCGGTTCTGTCTTCAACAATGCCAACATTATGTCTTTATATATTTGTCAAATCTTTACTGGTATCACTAGGTCAGAAATCCCAGGGTACCCATCTCTCAAATGTGGCCTTTCTGCTTAGAATGCCATGTTACAGAGAAACCCAAGAGACATGTGCTATGTGGGATGCTTTGGCTTAAATGACTGTTTCTGCAAACAGCTGGACTTGCCAGCCATGTTAGCCAGGGGTTTGGTGGTTTATGGCACTTGTGAGAATCCCACATCACTCAGGAAGTCAATTGCTTACTTATGTCCTCTTGGAAACCTTTAGAAATGTGTGCTCAGTAGTTGCAAATGTGCCCACAGCTTGTCCACTGTCCCTGCCTGGGTCAGCAGTCTTATATCCTCAAAAACAACCCACGCTGTAATTCCCAAACAGCATTATCCATCTGGTAGCTTAAGGCAAAGTGCTGAATATGCACATTGTATTTGGGGCTCACATTTGCTTTAATCCCATGGTTGTTCCTAATTTGAAAGAAAAAAAAAACTTTATTTACCAGGAAGCCCCACCTCCAACCCCCACCTCCACACTGGGTCTTTCTGTCAGTGCCAGGCAGACAATGCCACCTACTTGCACATCCATGGTCTACTCTCAAAGCAATTTACAGATACTAGGCCTTATAATTTCCCACTAGAGAAGGATGGAAATTTCAGGAAGCTGGGAAATGTGGTACTAATGCTGCCCATAAATAGCCAGGTCCAGCAGAATTTTAGCATCCTCATTTCCCAGTGTCCTCCAGGGAACAGTGAATGCCTGGCCGTGTGCTAGGCTTCTGTAGAGAACCTAGAAATGCAAGCCTCCTACCTCCACACATTCTCCTCCCAATGGCTCCCACGGAAATGCTGCCTAATAGTAGCAAATATGCAGGTGACTCTCCTGGGCCACATAAGGATACAGAAACCTGCTGAAACAGCCCACCACTACTCACAGCCAAAGGCAGAGGGAACAGGAAGTCACCCAGCTGTCCCACCAGTGTAAGACCATTTGCAGAGTGTCTATGTCCAGGGCCTTCTGCCAGCCCTGCAGCTCTAAGCTAATCTTTTAGATTTATGGGTCCAGGACCTGCTGGGACTGAGGCTGGGTTGTTCCCCTCCCCTCCCCACTGACTCCTTAACTCCAAGGTCTTAAGAATGAGCATGGCAGAAACTCCTTTTCAAGCCGGAGGCTCCTGGTCAACACGCTTTCCTCGGTAACCTTTCAAGTTGGAAGGCCTGATGCTCCAATGCCAGCCTCTGCATAGAAAACCTCCTCTAGGGAGCCCTCCAGAATTCCTATAGAAAGAGAAGCAGCCAGCGTCCGGACTCCTTCAGCAGTTTCTAGATGAACGACTGAGCTTATAAGGGAAGATGTGTCTTATTCTTGTGTGAGCCTCTCAGATCTTCACTCGTCTGCCTTCTGCATTCATCCTCTGCTTCCATGTATAGCCACTACTTGCCTTACTGTGTGTTTGATATTTGCTTTCATCTGGCCAGGACGTAACCTTAGTTGATTTAGAATAAAAACTCTATATCACCACTATCAATGAGAAACTGTTACTATGTTACAAAAATAAATGTAACTGAAACACAGGTATAGGAAAGACAAAGGGAAGTCATTGAATTCTGGTTCGCCTCACTGGCTTTCCTTGCTTTGTTTTGCATTTAAAGGTCACGGACACTAGCTATTAGACAGCGACAAAAACACTTACTTGTTCCCAGGCTAAACTGAGAATCATATCTCACACTTACAAAAACTGTCTCATGGACCTCGACTAGATAGATATTAGGATCCCATTCTTTGAGAATCAACACTCTACAAGTTTAAAGTTTCTCAAAGATAAGGGTTAGGGGTTAGGGGAGATGCAAGGATTGAAAGGTAGACATATTGTCACAGAAGAAAGCAATCACAACATTGGATCGAGATGTGCACACTCCTAAGACTGCTTCAGGACTCGGCGCTTTGCGTATGGAGTGTGTTGGCCAAATATTTGTTAGGGCAGTGAAGGACGGAATGCACAAACATCCAGGCTGTAAAATTTATTTTGTATCTTCTTTCAGTTTATCTTGCTCCATTATCCATTAGTAATTAACGACTTCAGTGTTTCGTTAACACAACACAATGCCTACCCTCAGGTTCCTTCTTCTGTGCCGAGTGTTCCGATTACTAAAGACGCAGACAGCGGCTGACCCCCATGTGGTATGGGTTGCAGTCAGCTTGGACATTCATGGAGGCCCAAGCGGTTTTGATGTTTGTAGATCTCATTTTCTATTTTGAGAGTTATTAGTCTTTTTGCTTATACTCGATCATAAGCCCTGTGGCCTGAATCTACCACTTGGATTTCAAGTTTGGGTTTTAGTTTAAGCCCTGATGTTAGTTTATGTCTGATGTTAGCTCCACATTGATAGTTTCTTTGTACCTGAGGGTTGGTGTTTACAGAGAGGAAACGTCCCATGATTTCACTCCATCTGGAGCCTGGACTCCAGTTTACTTTACAAGTCTTTCCACTGGATTTTTTTTAAATGTTTGACTGCTTGCTTGCTAACTTGCTTATTTGTTTTTGAGGCAGAGTCTCACTCTTATAGCCCAACTTGACCTGGAGTTTGCTTTGTGGACCAGCCTAGCCTTGAACTCACAGCCATCCCTCTGCCTCAGTTCTCAAGTACTGGCATGATAGACAAGAGTCATGACACCCTTTAGAAGAATTTTAACACAGCCACTCTGGCAAGGGATCACATCCAAAGACCCTCTGGATCACAGACCCAAGGACTGTGATCCAGAGGGATGACACACCTTTAATCCCTCTGGCTGGAATACAGACACACCATTAGTAGATACCTTCAATCCCAAACAGTGAGGGTAAAGTTAGTTTGTAAAAGGAAGCAGCCTTGTTTGAAAGTGATGTCTAATTGAGAGGCAAAATGATGAACCAGAGAAACACCTGGCAGAATGACTCTGAGATAGGATACACCCAACTCACATAAGGACAGAGCAGGAAAAAGAGGCTACATGAGAGCATCTCAGGGAGACAAAGGTGTGGCAGTTTTACTGGGGCAGTTTTACAAAGCAGAGAGAACAACCTAGACACAGGTGATGACAGAAGGAGCCAGAGAGTGAGAAGGAGCCAAAAGATCAGAGCATACTCCCAAAATTAGTACGAGGCCAGATAGAACAATTCAGTGAGAAGCCGAGAGAAGCCAGATTGAATCAGTCAGCTTGGAAGATTAGATTGTACAGAGGCTTCCAGGCCTAGGCCTAGGGATAGTAAGAACAGAGAAAGAAACAGTCTGGGCTCAGCCGAAGCAGTGTACTGAGTACTGCTCTCATCACATCCCTCCATCTGAGGAAATCAAAGTGAAGCTTACTACACCCAATACTATTTTCTCATCATATTAGCTTAATTGTAAATAGCTTCATTCCTGGCTCCTGAACATCGCAAAAGATGCTAGCAAGCTTCAAGATCATTATTTTGAAATGTTTGTTTGTATAATAAACACAAAACACATCATTATTTTTTAAATGCTTGTGCAAATCACTTATATACACAGTCTGCGTCCGTTGTAAAAGTCCATAGCCAGAAAGAACTTTTTGTTTGTTTGTTTGTTTGCTTGCTTGCTTGCTTGTTTTTCAATACAGGATTTCTCTGTGCACTCCTGGCTATCCTAGAACTAACTTTGTAGCCCCGGCTGGCCTCAAACTCAAGAGATTGCCTCTGCCTCTGCCCCTCTGCCTCTGCCCCTCTGCCTCTGCCCCTCTGCCTCTGCCCCTCCGCCTCTGCCCCTCCGCCTCTGCCCCTGCCCCTCTGCCCCTGCCCCTCTGCCCCTGCCCCTCTGCCCCTGCCCCTCTGCCCCTGCCCCCCTGCCCCTGCCCCCCTGCCCCTGCCCCTGCGCCCCTGCCCCTGCGCCCCTGCCCCTGCCCCTGCCCCTGCCCCTGCCCCCCTGCCCCTGCCCCCCTGCCCCTGCCCCCCTGCCCCTGCCCCCCTGCCCCTGCCCCCCTGCCCCTGCGCCCCTGCCCCTGCGCCCCTGCCCCTGCGCCCCTGCCCCTGCCCCTGCCCCTGCCCCTGCCTCTGCCTCTGCCTCCCAAGTGCTGGGACCAAAAGTGTGCACCATCCACCCACCCACTCACCCCCACCCCCACCCCAGTAAAAAGGACCTTTTAATCCATGCACTTTGCTCTGCTTTTCATCGTATGTGGATCTTCTTTACAGGATGCTTTATAGGCAACTGTTTCCTAAATCGGAGCCACTTGATGAGCTGCTCCACAAAAACTCAGGGACAGGGCAGCTTAAAGGACTGACTGCTGCTTCCCACGCTCATGAAGGACAGAAGTCCAGAAGCAAGCTGGTTGAGGGAGCTCTCAGCATGCATCTTCTTCCCGGCTTTCTCACTGTGTCCTCAGTGGTATAACAGACATTTCTCCCCTCTTAAAATAAAGCCACCAAATTCACAAGGAAAGCTCCTTACTCATGGCGTCAGCTAATTTCTTCACAAAGGCCTCACCTCCAAATACCAGTTAATACCAGACTGTGTGCATTCGGGGAGACACGAGGTAGTTCATAGCAGGTACCTTACACGTAGCTTCTTATGAGGGGAATGCAGTCAACCTCCCAGGTTTTGCACTTCTACCCACCCCAATCACTGGGATCTAATATGGAATATATATATATATGTATATATATATATACATATATATGTGTGTGTGTGTATATGTATATATATATATATCACATATTTTGAGAAATTGTTATGAAAACTATATATAGTACATATATAGTCAATTCCTTGCCTTAATATTGTCATAATCATCTCATGGCCACCAACAATGGTCACTTTTCCAGAGGCTCGTTTGCTGTGACATGTCAAAATCCTTAAAAGTGTTTGGCTCACTTTTAAGGATTTTTATATTCTTCAACCATAGTTTTCACTTTTGCTAACATCAAAAGCGTTTGTTCAGATTAACACACCACTTGTTACATAAAGGACAAGAGGAGCTAAGAGAACATCAAAAAGGGAGAAGAGGCAAGATGTGCTCATTTGTGTAAATTTCATGAATAGGTGAAACTAGTTATGCTGTTTGATATGTACACATAAGTGGGAAAATAAATTTTATAAAGCAGGATGTGTTGGGGCTGGAGAGCTGGCTAAGTAGTTAAGAACTGATCTTGAAGAGGACCCGGATTGGAGTCCTTGAACCTAAGTGATGGTAACAACAATCTATAACTCAAGTTTCAGGGGACCTGACACTCTCTTCTTACCTCCATGGGCACCAGGCATGCACATGTTGTGCTTACATACACACAAGCCTAACACTCATGCACATAAAGAAATAAATTCCTTTTTAAGGAAGGATGTGCTTTCCATAGAAATCAGGTGGAAAGGGGGCGGGGCTATGGAAGAGCTTGGAGGCAGGAAGGGAGGAGGAAGTGATGTAATTATAGTATAATCTCAAAAATAAAATAATTTTTAAAAATTGGATGGTGGTTTCCTTTACACACTTAAGTGGTTGTATGTGACTGTTAATCAATACTAACTACTAGGTATTCTGGTAGGTCTCTTACGTGTGGCATATTTTATGAGATAAAAAGAAATGAAAGGCGAAGAGAGGGGATGGAGGGTAGAAGGAAGGGAATGAAAGTGGTTGGAGAAGCAGGATGAGGGAGAGAGAAAGGCAAGGAGAGAAAGTGGAAGCAATGGTCTGGTGAGCAATCTACTCCAGAAAGTTGTTCAGTAAAGAAAGGCTGTGTCTTAAAGTCTGAACATTACAACATCCTCTAACAGCAGATGAGTGGAATGATGCCCAAGTCCAAGGCAACCAAAGAAGTTCACTCGTACGCTCCAAGTCTAGACAGCCATGGTAGAATATTCCAGAGCTGTCGCTAGCAGAGGGGCTCACAGAGTGGTGGTAGCCACAGAGATCCCCTTCCCAGGGGTGGGGCCAAGGCAGGCTGCAGCTGCAGCTTCAGAACGTCTGGAGGCCTCCTTCAGCTCTCGGCTACTTCAACTCTGAGCCAGCTCCAGAGAGCTGCTACACAACAGGCCTGCTGATTCTGTAGAAGAGGATAGCACCCTGCTGGGAGGGCAGGACAACAAATGGGAACGGTTGCTGAGTATCCATATGCATGGCAGAGGTCCCACCAACTTAAATTCCCACCCTCTTGGAAGTATCATCTGCTGAGGTCACAGCAGCTTCACTTAGTATGACTGTCTACATTTCAAATATGAAGAGATACCAACATGAAACTCTTATTCTTTTTGTGTATTATGTATGTGTAGGTGTGTGTACATACATGTTCATATGTGTGCATGTATTGGGGTGCATGCACTCATGCATACGTCTGTGTATAGAGGCCAGAGGTCAACACTGAATACCTATCTCCATTGCTTTTTCTTTTTTTTTTTTTTTTTTTTCCTTTTGAGGTAAAATCTCTCCCTGAACCTGGAGCTTGCTAACTAGGCTGGACTGGGAGACCAGCAAACTCCTAGGATCCCCCTTGCCTCTGACGCCCCAGAGCTGAGAGTATAGGCATGTGTCACCCTACCTGATATTTTTAGGTTAGTGCTTGGGCTCTGACCTCAGATTAAGCAGTTAACTCACTGAATGATCTAACAACAAACTGCTAGAGCTGAGTAGTGGTATTTATTGGGGGAGGGGGGAGGCAAGGCAGCTGCTTTGAAGGGAAGATTCTTGGCTTCTTTGTGTTCTGATATTTCTTTTAAAAAAATAAAAATAAATCAGGTATCTCAGGCTGGCTTTGAAGTCAAGACATAACTGAGCATAACCTTGAACTCCTAATCTTGTGACTTTACCTCCCAAGTGTTTGCCACATATGCCTGGTTGGTGGGGGGGGGGGGGGGCTAAAGGCACAAATAGCCGGGCACGGTGGCGCACACCTTTAATCCCAGCACTTGGGAGGCAGAGGCAGGGGGATTTCTGAGTTTGAGGCCAGCCTGGTCTGCAAAGTGAGTTCTAGGACAGCCAGGGCTACACAGAGAAACCCTGTCTCGAAAAAAAAAAAGGCACAAATATATGCACATGCACATATAGAGAGATGCGCACATGCACACAGGTAACGTGGCCTGTGAGAGAAGTTTATTATAATATGGTTCCACGGGTATAACAGTACTTTTGGCAGCTTGATGGGCTCTACCCTTCTACTGTCCACCCTTCTCCACCCTTCCAACTCCCCCCCCCCCAACTAGGTAGGAGAGAAAGAAGGTTAAAGGGAAAGAGGGTGTTGATATCATTAGACTACACTACTTCCTGCTGATTAGGGGTGTCAAAGTTTCTCGTGCAAGTCCAATCTTCTAGTCAGCATATTGCAACCTGCAACCAGCAGCCAGCTACCAGCAGCCAGCTACCAGCTACCAGCAACCAGCTACCAGCTGCCAGCTGCCAGGAGCAGGGGGAAGCAGCATCTCACACCTCTCTCTGGGGACTCTGGGGGCTCTGGCATTTATGTCCTTCTAAAGAATCCCCAAAATTCCAAACATAGATTATCTCCAGCTGGTAAAAAATCACACACTTGCCAGAGCACAAGACAATCATTGCCGTTGTGGAGAATCTGAAACAGCCCTGTAGTCCACAAATTGAACCAAAAACATATTCACATATCACCTCTGTGTTTTTTAAAGAAACTAAAACTCTCACACTACAACCAGGTCCACTCACAGACAAGAAAACACAATGACTGACCCAAGAACACAGGTTAATCTAGCTGTGGGTTTGGGACAGCCTTCTGCTCTGCACCAGACAACCAACCCACCCTCCCTCCCTCCCTCCCTCCCTCCCTCTCCCTCCCTCCCTCCCTCTCCCTCCCTCCCTCCCTCCCTCCCTCCCTCCCTCCCTCCCTCTCTCCGAGAGATGCTCACTCTGCCTTACTCCCCTTGAAGTGGAGTCTCATCCCTGCTTCTGGGCACGTAAAGCCCTGTTCCTTTTTAAACTACAAGAACCCAGAGGGCTTTGCACACTTGTTTGTTTTGTGCTTTTTAAACCTCGGTGTGGGTGATGCCTTCGATCTGACAGGCTCCTAGAAGCTCAATTGCCTTTTTAGACGCATCCTTAAGCTATCAACAGAGGAAGTGGCTCTTTTAGGAAAACACTGCCTTACAGTTGTAAAAATTATCTTTCCCCCAATCCTTGCATTCTGGAAATCGATATCCGCTGAAACAACAGCCAAAGCCCTGTCTTCTCACCACCGGTTCTGTTCAGCTGAGGGAAAGCAATCAGGGTCTGCTCTAAGGTCTAGGTGGGGCCCGATCCGTGCAGTCTGCAAACTGCAGGCGTTTCCCACGCCCAGGAGGCTCAATGGCAGCTTAGGCTCTAAGATCCTGAGCTTTTGGCGGTTAAAGTTAGTGCTTTAATGCAATTTTAATAGGTAGCGATTTTATTTTGTATCTAATGAAACCAACAGAGCGTGAACACAGACATCAGAATTGGGGAGATAATGAGTCTGTTCGTGCTGGTGCCCGTGTAGCTGAGCGAGGTGCGGCGCTTCAGGTAGGGAGAATAGGCTGCCTCAAAAGAGGTCTTTATTGGCTTCATTAAGGTGGTCATCAAGTGAATGATTTCATAGCAGATCTAATTAGCCAAAGAATGTGCAGCAGCAGCATCTTCCTCCTGCTAATTAGGCATCTCGACACCAACACATATTAGTTACCTTAAAAATCAGTCTATAGGTGCACCTGATACGCTCTGTGGGAAGGGGTTACACACGGCATTTGATCTCAGATCTAACACTAGAGAAAAACTCCCAGCCCATGGCTCCTAAGGATGGGTCTCTATATGAGTACACCCAAAGTGTGTCATACGGTTCCCTGGCCACCAGGAAAGGTGTTGCCCTCAGTAGCGGACCAGAAATTGAAGGAAACTTCTGGAAAGGGCCTGGTTGGTTGGCTTGAGGAGGAAAGAGGGACGAAATGGGGGTGAGGGTGTGGTGTAAAGGCAGGGTGTGTGTCTGTGAGTTCTGCCTCGAAGAGCTGTTTTGGATCATGTGACAGGCAGGAACAGTGAGGGCTCCACAGTGCTGCTTTGACTGGGCAGAGCTACACCCACTTCTTGACGCCCTCCTGATACTGGCAGATGGGATCTCACAGGATACCCACCAGACTTTTCTTGCCAAGGCCTTTATTATATCGCACAGGTTCTCATTTCAAGTAAACTCAGATATATAAAGCAGAAACTCATGCAGGTATTCGGTGCTGTGACCGAAGCTGCTGTGGTAGCACTAGCCTTTAATCCTAGCACTTGGATGGAGAGACAGGCAGATCTTTGTGAGCTCCAGGACACCCAGGGCTCCACAGTGAGACCTTGTCAAGAGGGGGATGGAGGTGGGGATGAAAGAATTAAAATACATCAAGAAAAAGTAGAGACATGGAAAATATATTCAGGAAATTTGACACTATCAAATAGTAATTGTAGTAAAACTATGTGACCATACCCAACAGGAAGAAACCATCAGCTGTGATGGGCCGACTCCTTGGTCTAATGGAAACTTCGAGTATTAGAGTAAAACACATTCCCAGTTAAAAACCAAAAGATTTATTCCATATCTTAGTGGAAAGAGCTAAGTAAGCCGAACTCAATGAGCTAAAACAACATATGTACCGTTCCATTGAACACTAGCTTACAGAAGTGATGGAAAGTTTAAGGGGAAAATTCCCTGGTGCTGAGAATTAGGGGAAGGTCTCCCTCAGTAGCAGAGATGGTTGTCCTGGTTTAATTCTTGATGGTATTTTTGTTTGTTTTGGTTTTGGTTTTTGTCTTGCTTCTTTTACTTCATGTTTCTCAGCGATAGGAACTTAACTCTGAGCTCCATGCACATAGGCAAGTGAGCCACACCCAGCCCTGAAAGGTTGATTGGGATTGTTTTCTAAATGGTTGAATCTTCTGCTATATGCTTCAGCTCATAGCCGGCTCAAGGGGATGATAATTACCTAACAGTCTTTTTACGAAGGCTGTCGACAGGTTTTCGCATTCGGAGTGAAGACAGGATGGAGGTCTCTGTTTGAACTGAGAGTGAAACAATCTTTGGTAAAACGAGTTGTTTTGAATATGACAGACATGAACTAAGGTGGGGGGGGGGGCGGAGACTGGGAAGGGGAGTGGGGAGGAAGGGAAAGGGAAGGGGAGAGAGAACTCTGTATGAACCGTCTCAGATGACAGCCTCTAAAAGATATAGGCAAAGTAACAAGCCACAAGCAGTGGTACTCAGCACTAAAGTGTACTTTTATTTAGTTTTTATTTAAGCTAAGAACAAATTCAATGAGCTGTACCTTGAGCCTCTCTCTCTCTCTCTCTCTCTCTCTCTCTCTCACACACACACACACACACGCACACACACACACACACACGCACGCACACACGTGCACACACATTTATCCCGAACTTTCTTCATATACATGCCCATTGTCCTCTGAGTCTTCCTTCTTGGTTGAGAGAAATTAAAAGTTTCCATTAAGGCTCATAAATCAAGAAGTAGAGGCACAGACATACATCAATTTATGATGGCAAATGTTGGGCAAGTTTAGGACAGAGACTACTTACAATGTTTGCTCAGGAGACGGCTCTGGGAGCGGAAGGAAATTTCCAGTTTCAGGCCTTTATAAGCTTGGAATGTGCTCTTTGGACGCAGCTGTGTCTTTCCTGTGGTGTTCTTGGATGCTCGCCGTCATGGCACTGTCGTCTGCCGGGATACTTTTTCAAGGCAGCGAGCAGGAGCCTACTGGACAGAAAGTTCCATGGCCATTGTAAACCCCACTCATCCTTGAAAGCCTTTAACTAGCTTGACGCCAAAGGTCAAAATAAGATCTCACAATTTTTTCTCTTTTTAAAAGAGTAGGTGTTTGTGTGAGAACTCTAAGAAAAGTACTTGATCCTAGATACCTTTAGTAGATAATATAAGGCTCTCTCTCACTCCACAACTGTTACTTCTGTCCCAAATATTACAGCAGGATCAGGGAAATAAATCCATGGGAGAGGGAGTTTATTTGGCATTATAGTTCCTGGGGGAGATTCTACCATGGCAGGGAGGCGTGGCAGCTGGCCAGCATAGCAGGGAGCTGAGAGATCCCACCTTCAACCAGAAACACAAAACAGACAGACCAATGCATTCTCAAAGCCCACTCCCCCACCATCAACTACTTCCTCCAGCAAGGCTCTACCTGCTAAAGTTCCACCACCCCCACCCCCAAACAGTACCACCAGGTGAGGACTAAGTGTTCGAATACCTGAGCTTATGGGACATTTCTCATTCAAACCATCACAGGTGTCCCACTCCACATCCATCCCTTTGTTGGGAGCAAGATGACCTCTGAGCCCCACACTTGAAGTAATTCCCACTGTTGGCTGTTGGGCCAGCAAAGCCACAAAGGCCTGAGCTGGGGATGGGAGTAGTGGGGGGGACGTGCAATGACAAGAGAAGAGAAGTGGGAATGGAAGAAGGAGGGCGGGGAGGAGGACAAGGTGGAGGCCTGAGGGAGGGGTCTCAGAGCACCTTTCTCTGCTCTGCCTTAGCTGGATGTGCTAAACCTTCAGGTCAAGAAGGGAGGCAGCAGGGAGAAAGGTGTAGTATTGTGACTGAGCATTTAGCTAGTGTATTAATCAGGAAAAGAACCAACAGAATGAACATACGTTAAAATAGATTCTGGCTTGACTGATACTTCTGTCGTCCAGAACAGGTATCGTTATTCTGACGAGGCTGCACACCTGCTTCCACGAGGCCAAGTGTCTCCGTAGTCCTCTCTCTGGTGCCGAGACCTGAAGGATTCCTGGAGAGACCAGGTTGGAAACCCACAGAGCTGAGTTGTTACCAGGGAAGGAGTTCAGTGGTAGTGGCAGTCACAGCAACAGAACTGAGGAAGTCACAAGCAGGATAACTGGACTGCCCAGCAAGATGGGAGGCAACCAGGCTGAAGTGATAAGATTTTTCCTTGGACCCCCTTTTGTCTACCTGCCACCAGAAGGTGCCACGCACATTGAGACTTCCTACTTCAATTAACCTAATCAAGACGATACCTCCTGGTATGTGCCCATAGACATGTCTCTTAGCTGATTCCAGATACTGTGAATTTGACCACTGAGATTCAACATACATGGTCCTGGACCAGATTCTCAATGCTATACAAAAGGATGTGTGAAGGGTCATCTGGAGATCTCAGAGAAGTTCAACCCAGATCAACTCTAAACCCTGGGCTTTCCCCCAAGCCATGGCAGAAGGGTTTCCCCAGTTTTGGCTGCTTCCAGCCTCTCTTAACTCTAACATCCCTGGCCCTGACAGTATAGAGAACTTCCCTAAGTCCAAATCTAGAGTTTTCTTTCCCATGTAGTTGTGGTAGTGGCCAGTGACTTTGATCCATCCCATTTGCATTTCTCCCTACAGCCACAGATATCCACACCATCACTTCATGAATGAGTTCCTTCAAAACAACATTTTTAAACTTAAGCCCATGGATTTTTCAGTTATTCTAAGCAGTAATACCATGTTTATAGTTTTTCTCAGTGTGCCTTATGGTAAATATATAATTAAAAATGTAAATGTTTATTGTCTTCCATTGAGAATCATCCCACCAGCTTGTGTCTCCCAGAAACCCTGTCAAGAGTATATCAGTCAGAACTGGGTTTGATTGGCAGATAGAAATAGATTCTGTTAAGGGGCTATGGGGAGGGGTCCACTCACCAGGCAAAGAAGGTCGCCAGAAAAGTCAAGCTCATGAAGATAAGAGTCAAGAAGTCTACTCCAGGTGGAGGGGCCAAGAGACTGCCTCAGCCTCATGCAGATAAAGCCACTGGCATAAATGGCAGTTGGGTATTATCCTCCTGTAAGCCACTGCCTGATTTTGAGTCCATGGAGGAAATTCCTATCAACATGTTCAGGTCCTCTGCCCACTCCTAGCTGTTGGTGCAAGCGCATCCATATAGTGAGTATGTTTGGGTTGGCGAGATGGCTCAGCAGGTAAGAGCTCTTCCAAAAGTCCTGAGTTCAAATCACAGCAAACCACATGGTGGCTCACAACCACTCATTAGGAGATCTGCCACCCTCTTCTGGTACATCTGAAATCAACTACAGTGTACTTATTTATAATAATAATAATAATAATAATAATAATAAATCTTTGGGCTGGAGCGAGTGGGATTGACCAGAGCGAGCAGAGGTCCTAAAATTCAATTCCCAGCAACCACATGAAGGCTCACAACCATCTGTACAGCTACAGTATACTCATGTACATAAAACAAAATAAATCTTTAAAAAAACATGAGTATGTTATCAGATGGGAAATGGGTGGTCTTCTGGGTTCAAATAGGATGCTCTGAGCCAAGAGTCACTCTGCTGACAATAGCTGTACAGGTTTTCATGGCACACCATTTCTAAATCCACGTGTCTCCCTCCCCCCACCCAGGACTTGCTTTTATGGAGTATTATTTGCTTTTGAAAGCTTAAAAGCTAGTTTAAGTATGACACCTGACAAATCGTGAAATGTAGATGACGCTGAAGACAGTGACGGCCGTGAAAGTGGTTCCCACTCAGTCTCTGCCCATCACAGACAGAGGACGGTGAAGCATGGGAGCTCAGAGCAGGCACTGGGAGAAGCTAGGATGCAGAAACTGGGGAAAGCTAACACTTAAGCACCAGCAAAGCCCTGAAAGCAGCTTGGCCCGGTTAGCAAAGCAGAAATCAAATGGCCAGGTCCTCACCTGACCCCTCTGCAGTCTCAGGTTAAGTAGCCCTGCTCCTCCTCAGAGGGCAGCAGCTAAGCACAGAACTTCCCCAGGCAACCGACTTAGCAAAAGCTTCGT
Organism: Mus musculus; assembly: GCF_000001635.26. Taxonomy (NCBI): domain Eukaryota; kingdom Metazoa; phylum Chordata; class Mammalia; order Rodentia; family Muridae; genus Mus; species Mus musculus. Next base: position 95,441,228 of record NC_000075.6, read on the forward strand.
GGCTGGGCCTTTCAACGTCTCCCTAATGACAGGTTGTAGTGAATGTTCAATACATTTCAACAGATGTGTTAGGAAAAACCAATTGTGCAGTTTAAAGCAAGTGGGCTGAAATTCCAGATCAATGAGTTCTGAGTTAAATGTTTCTATTAAAAGTACAGATTCAAATAATGGGCTCCAGTTGAGAGACTGCTTAGTTCTTTGAGGTTATGGCTTTAGAACATTATCTTTCTTTGAAAACTCAAAATGCATCAAATGAGATTCTTTTATTTCCAATTACTCAATAAAAAAATGAAAGATCAAGGCATCCGGGGGTCTGCACACTCCAGACATTTCCAAATATTCTACATAATACACTGCTTGCAATAAACATTTTAATCTAAGAAATAAAAATGCTTAATATTAGCTGTATTGTTTGGCAATTAACTCGATCTCATCTCTTAGGCTATTCATTATTTTTCCAGAAATCCCCCAATATAGATGGGGGGAGGGGACCCTTCCAGAAAGAACAAGAAATGTAATGATTTATCAACTCAAGAAAGTAATGGGGAAAAGATTTGAAAAGACAGAAACAGAAGCCTGTATTATGGGGAAAAGCCATCGACATAAGAGCAGAATCCACCTCTTACCCACCCATCCCTCACCCTTCTCCACCCTCAGTAAGGCAAAAAGGGTCTGAGAAGCCCCTGGCCTTTGATCTCAGACTCTCTGGTCCCCAGTGCAAAGACAAGAATAACAGAGTATCAAACACATGGTGCCCTTGAGACACTTCAACTGCTATTGGGGGGAAGGGGGCGGGTTCTTTCCTAAAGACTCTAGGATACACTAACTCTCAACAGGAAGCCACGGGAAGGAACCCTAATTTGTAAAGTATCAAGCCCCACTCACCAGGGTCACTGTGCCTTGCTTTTCCACCTAACACGTGCTCCTGCCAATACTAACATATTTCCCTGAATTAATTCTCTTTTTTAAAAAATCACTTCTAAAAAAAGGAAACAGGACCGTGGCATTGTTAAGTGATGTGGGTAGAGCAAGGCTGTGCCTATGTTTTTGACCCAGATTATTTTACAGAGGAGAATACAAATGTCAGAGCCAGGGGAGGAAAGGACTCCATTACATCTCCACAATCCGCGCTGCAGTTCCTTCTGGCAGGTTGCGGGAATGCAGCCGGAAAGGGCTTCAGGATTTACAGGCACTGGCTAGAGAAGAGAAGGGCGTCTGCCCAGATCCAGAGAGGCAAGCTACAGCTCCGCAAACCACTTGTGTTTCAACAGCTTCTACGTGTACCACGGGTGCCCGTGTTTTCCCGCCTTGTATCTCTTCCTTGCTATCGAGATCACTGCAGGACCCGAGTTAGGAATTCATCTTGCAAGTTGTTTTCTGCTCACCAACTGCAGCCTCCAATCACAGCATCAGAGGCAAGAGGCTAGGGACCTGTTAATCCTATCAGAAAGAATGAGCCCAGAAGGAGGAAAAGCCGCTAGCACAAGAAGCCTGTTCTCCCAAGAAAAGGTCACTTGATGCGGGGTGGGGGCGTGAAGCAGTGTATCTCAAGAAGATTGCTTCATTAAGGCTGTCTTTTCAATCTTACAAGGTCAAGATGCCCACAAATATTAAAGACTGTCACACGGCGTTATTTGCAAACCTTTCTGACAATATCATGTCCCCTCTCATTGCAAATGCCTCCAAGGCGAACAAGAAAGGCCCTGGACTGGCTTCACAAGCAAGTAGCTCCCAGCAGCTCCAGGCTGCTCATACCAAAGTCGGTTTTTTTGTTGCCTGCCTGATGTCAGGCACTTGGGAAAGCAATTGTGTTCTGTCCAGCCTTTGTCATCTGCTACAACACCTTGAACCCATCTTTATTTTTTTCTCGCCTGCAGCTTAGGGAAAATTCTGTGAATCAGACTTTCACCAGTGCATGCTCGCATCCTTGCCCTCAACGTATCTCCAGTGGGCACAGATGTAGCTGTAGCCAGTTGGCCTCAGGGCAACTCAGAGGTTCCTTTTATGGGAAGATGCTACCAAGAAAATGATAAAATAGGATGCAGAGAGAGCGCGCGCCTGGCAAAGGTGCCATCTTCATGACCCCGTCCCCACACGCAGGAACCTCTAGTGGGGACCTCAGAGAAGTGGAAAGGATGCCTGTTCTCTAGCTCTCTTGCTGTCTGTCCAAATTTCCACCTCCCCACCTCCAGGAGGGAGGCCCAGCACAGGGTGGCTCATTAGTATTAGTAGAGTTAAGAGAAACGTGGGTGGTGGGGAGGGGAAATCTCACCCCTGCCCCTCCACATAGCATGGAAATATAGAAGCAAAAATGTTCACCCTGCCATTAGCCTCGGGCTTCTTCTACATGAGGTTTGGGGTTCCCCTTACTCTTATGGTGGGGAAGGTTGACCATCCCACATTTACCCTCAGCCTGTGCCCCCATCTCAGAGCACAATGAAAGGTCTCTGCCCACTTTGAACAGAGGGTCAGTTTCTCTATACTCCAGCGTCACGCTCCAGTGGCGTCTGCCCACTCTAGGGGCTGGAAACATGAAGACCTGGTTCATCCGTCATGCCCGGAACACCTCTGGAATTCCGTTCTGCACAGTGTCTCTGCGGCCCATTCTACTGAGCTAACGTGCTAACTCCGCGGAGAGTTTCAATCATTTGTGTTAGCATTTTTCAATATTATTCCTCGATGAGACACGACTTTATTACCATCTCAAGCTGCCCTTTTCAATTCTAATATCCTCATATTCTCTGCATCCCAAGAGGCCCCTTTCCTGACAAAGATATTTACCTTTGATATGTGTAACTTCCTGGACTCTAAAATATGATGGTAAAGCTATTAGCGAACACAGTGGTTTTTATCTCCTCCAAAGCAGGGCTCACACCATTACTAAGTCCGTTAGGTTATTCTTCTTTGCATAGCTCTCCCTTATCCCCATATGTGGGAAGTGCTTATTAGAGACTCTATCTTGAATCCACCAGGGGACCTACAGAATGAGGCCTCTGTGGCATTTTATTAGCCCAATAGATTACATCCATGATGGAGAAGAGAAAAAGCAAGCTGACCTCCTGGGAGACCTTGGCACACCCACAAGGGCCCTCTCTCACTGGAACAGGAGGGGAGGTGCTGTCCCTAAGTCACTTCTGCCCCCCAGAAAGGGCAGAATACAGATGCTTTCCTGGAAATCAACTCTGCTGTGTCCCCTCTGGATTCTGCAGACCCAGAGGCAGGCCAAGAACAACCATTTCCCATGGTGGTGGCTGCTCCTGGTCTGGGGAACCGCACTCTAGAACTAGTGAAGTTCCAAAATGAGCCACTCTAGGGGAGTCACTAAATGTTCCTGCCAGCAACCCAGTCAAGCTGCTCCCTGGTCCTCAGATACTATGAGTGCACAGTGAGGTCAGCCCTGTCCTTCAGAAGCCAGGCTTCCCAGGAGACGCCCAGTTCTATTCCCTGTGACCCAGGCCAAGTATATCAATGGTCATCACCTTCATCCTCAAATTCATTTCTGTCTGTTTTAGCCTCCAGGACAGGATGAGCTCCATAATTTTGGGGTGCCAGGGGTGGGTAGAAATGAAGAGATAAAAGACTCCAGAACCATCTATTCACAAATTAATAATTTCAGTAGAGTGACAACTGAATATTAATCAAAGCCTCGTCTTTCCCCTCTCACGTCGGCTCCCTCCTCCTTCTACCTTACCCTACCTCCTTGGCTCCACAGCCCCTGTCCCTCAGGAAAAAAAAAAAGAGTATTGGTATGTTTGAATAGGGAAATTTAAAAGCTCGTCAAAACTGTAGAATGTCCCTACTCTTGAATACAGCAATTCCACCCTGAGGGATTTCCTTTCAGTGGAGATATTCCTTGAAGTGCTCTTACAATGCTCAAAGCCTGTTCGTACCACATGTGCAATAAAACAAAACAGAAACAATCCAAATGTCTGTTAGCTAAGAACAAGGCAGATTTATAAGCAACGACAAGAACATAGATCCAAGGCAAGTTAAATGTGGGGGAGGGGACTGTGGAGATGGTTCTGTGCTTAAAGAGAAAGCATGGGATCTGAGTTTGGACCCCCAGAACCTACATCAGAACTGGACATGGTGGCTGGAGAGAAGGTTCAGGCATTAAGAGCACTGGCTGCTCTTCCAGAGAACCCGAATGGATTCCCAGAACCCACATGGCAGCTCACAACTGTTTGTAATTCCAATTCCAAGAGATCTTAGTTAGGGTTTACTGCTATGAACAGATACCATGACCAAGGCAAGTCTTATAAAGGACAACATTTAACTGGGGCTGGCTTACAGGTTCAGAGATTCAGTCCAGTGTCATCAAGGTTAACATGGCAGCATCCAGGCAGACACGGTAGAGGAAGAGCTGAGAGTTCTACATCTTCATCTAAAGGCTACTAGTGGAAGACTGACTTCCAGGTAGCTAGGGTGAGGATCTTAAAGCCCACACCCACAGTGATACACCTACTCCAACAGGCCACACCTCCAAATAGTGCCATTCCCTGGGCCAAGCATATTCAAACCATGACAGGAACCAACATCTCTGCTAGCCTCCAAGGGCATCAGGCACACACATGGTGCACAAATATACACATAGATAAAGGGCAAAATATAACATAATAACATAAGTAGAGAAATTTTTAAAAAAAAACTGGGTATTCATCCACTGACTAGCAGCTATAGCCATAACACACACACACACACACACACACACACACACACACACACACACACACACACACACTTATTTAAATTTTAAAAAGTTAAACTTAGGGACTGGAAAGAAGGCCCAGAGTTAAGAGCACTGGTTGTTCTTCCACAGGTCCAGGGTTTAATTCCCAGCACCCAAATGGCAGATCACAACTGTCTATAATTCCGGTTTCAGGGGATCCAATGCCCTCACACAGACATACATGCAGGCAAAACATCAATGCACATAAAATAAAATTTAGAAAAGAAAAAGAAGTTAAACTTTAAAAGTAAACTGTTTCCAACCAGAGACCAACTATCAACCAACCCACTTCTCCTTTCACACTGTGACATGTCTGCAACGCTCACTCTGTTGCCATGAAGCCTCCCAGGGACCTGTCTAGTCTGCCTCTCCACATGTCAGGTCTTCTGAGAAGTAGGTTCTTATGGAAACCTCATAAAATATATAAGCGAGAAGAGGATCTTGGGAAGTGTGTCTCATACCTATTGCCTTACTTCATTCTAAGTTAACAGCCAGTCTTTTTTCCACGCCTGGACTTTGGGTCCGTGCCAGAACACCCAACTGATACTTGAAACACACTGCAACTGGCCCTCCTAAATTGCAGGTCAGTTTCCATCCCTCCCTTGTTCTAAACCCACCAGGTGCCTACAGAAGGAGTTAGAAAGTCTCTGCCTGCCACTCCCAACGCTTTGTAACAAGGTCCCTCCCTGTCTTCCCATCCTCACCCCTTCATACCCTCTTAAGAAAGAGAAAAAAACAATGGAGAGATATGTGCTCTTAAGGAGGTGCCATGAAATTGAGTCAGATAGATTGGGGGTAGGCTGGTGGCTGGATGTGGGCTTCTCCCCTTCCTCCCCTGAGCTTTGCCTCAGGTGTTACACCTCCCATCTAGATGGAAGAGGGGGAGGGGAGGGGTTCCAGATAGGAAGAACTCAACCCAGGAGAATGTGTTCAATATCTAACCATTAAAAAGCAAGCCCCAGTGCTTAACTACCATCTATTCACTACCAAACTCTTCCCTATGCCAGGCTAGACAATCACCCCACCACCAATCCACTAGACAAACATCCTTGGAGCAAATTAAAACATTCCTCAATACTCCCCAGAGATGACATGCCTGTGATGCGACAGGGACCAGAAGAGAGATAGAGCAAAGGCCACACGTGTAGCAGGGTGTGTGGGGGTGAGCACATTGGAGGCAGGCAGAGCTGCAGAGCTGCCTCGTCACTGCACCCTGGCCCTCCTCTGCCCAGTGGTTTTACATCTTCCCCGACTCTGTCACCTGCCTAGCAATGACACTTGTTCTGTATGCGCCCATCCCAGACACCTGTTCTTTTCAAGTCACATAGACAGTAAATAAATGAAAATGGACTTATGGAATTACAAAATCCATATTTAAAAATCCATATTTAAGTCAGTTAGCAAAAGGAAAGAGAGAAAGAAAGAAAAAAGGACTGCAAGAAATCACCTAGATGTATGTTAACCTACTTCTATCATTTTAATATATTCCATTTAAAGTTTTTCATATGCATATTGTAATAAAACAATATAATTGCTACATAATCCTGCATCTGACAGCAAAGCCCTCCTATGTATTAATTAATGACCTTGTAATACTGTTACCAGCAACCACTCAGCATTCCATCAAACCACTGTCTTGATTCTGGATGTTTGAAATACATGGGATTTTTTTAAAATAGGTTTTGTTTTTGCTTTTGTTTTACCAAATGAAACTCTGATGTACTCATCGTTTTCTGTATTTTTTTCCTACTCTTTCTTGTGACCTATCTTTTAAAGTGGGATTTCCAGATCAGAGAATAATTAGGGTATGGACCCACACTTCCTTTATTTTAAAGGGTTCTATCAATTTACAGTAAAACAAGCAAGGAAAAATAATACACGTCACATATAAGTTTCAGCTTATATAATTTTTTTAAAAAATAAAGAGTTCTGTAGTTTAAAATAAAACAATTTTTTAAATGTAGTTTTAAACTACATTTTTATAGTCAACTAGCAGAAAAGATAATAACAGCATTCTGGAGTTGACTGGAGTAAAAAGTCAGATCTAACTGGACAATCTTTAAGCTTGATGTCCTGTCAGAATCACCTGAGGAGTGGTGTGTGGGGTATGTATGTGTGTGTGTGTGTGTGTGTGTGTGTGTGTGTGTGTGTGTGTGTGTATGCACATGTGCCCGCATGTACCCATGAACATGCATGTGGAGGCCAGAGACTGACATCTGGCATCTTCTGAGGAGTCTTTCTAATAATGATTAAAGCTCCTTAGAGAGATGGCAGTCTCAGGTCTAAAGCAGAAGGGTACAAGAGGAGCTCGGAAAATAGGTTATTTCTGAAAACTGGAATGCTCTGGGGGTCAGGGGAGCAATGTTATCTATCAAAGTACTCAAGGGAAGTTTAAAGAGGGTCACCCTGGGCAAAGAGAGGAATTCAAAGGATAAGAACTGTAAAGGACTATAGCCCACCAGACACACCAGCATCAACAAGGTTACAAGACCCTGAAAGTAACAGTGGCCATACTGAAGGACAACAGTGACAGCCAGCACCAGGGTGAGTTTGAAAACTAGAGAGAACCCAGCACTTAGGCTGCGAGTCTTCAATGAACTGCACCATGGGGTCAGCAGACAGTCCCCAAGGGGAAGTGCTCTTCGGGTCAGTGAAAATACAATGGCCAATTGCAACTCCAAAAACAAACAAACAAGGATAAAACAAACAAAAAAGCCCAAACAAACAAACTTCTTAGGAACCAACAGCCGCTCCTACCACAGAGACACAGCAGACCCCATGTGCCCTGAGGGATTGCCCCCAACCTCGTCTTATGTAATCTTGTCATTGAACTTGAACTTAAGCCCAACCTAGACTCCAGATCAAATTACTAATTTTCAGGAAGTATAACAGAGGTGGTGTACAGCTGACACAACTCCAGACTACGGGTCAGTCTAAAGGAAAGCAACGGTCGCTTTAAAGAAACTGAAACTGGGGTGCATTGATGGGTTAAAGATTGATTGTTTGACTAAACCTGATTTGGGCTTCACATGAAAAAGTAAAACTTGATAAGACAATTGAGAATTCATGAACACAGACAGGACTTCCGATGATACCAAGGAGTCACTAGTAACTTTTTGTGGTATATAATGGCATCATGGTTTCTTTTTTTTTTTTTTTTTTTTCCTGTACCTTGTGAAGAAAGCAGCACACTGACTGTGTATAATTAAAGTCCTATGCCTGAGAATTACACAGATTAAAGCAAATTAGAGAGGTTAGGGTCCACTGTACTGTCCTTTCTCCTTTTACATGTTTGAATTTTTCCAGAATTTAATGCAAACAGACACTGGGACACTGAGTCCCAGGCCCCTCTCCAGATCTGCTGGACCAGAGAGCTGAGTTTCTGAGAGCTGTGTGATTCTTATGGAGTTGGTCTGTGGGTGGGTGTCTGGGAAGTCTATTTGACTCAAAAAGAGTTGGAGCACAAGGGCAAGCAATGTTTTCCTGGGCTCGGCTCACGGGGGAACCTACTTTGCCTTGCTCAGACCCAGGTCCTCCTTGAGATACCTGTGGGCACCTGTGAGCTTTCCATTCCTACAGAACACCATGCTCTGACCCAGTTTCAGTGCACACCTCCAGAAGGGATCCAGGTCTCCTGGGAGCTGCCAGGGGTCTTTCATCATGCCTGACATCATTCTCATGTGGTTGCTTGATCTGTGAGGACCATGAGGTCTGCTGTGTGTGCTGGGTGACTCATAGACAGAGGCTGCTATTTCTGAATAGGATTATATGGAAGGGGGGCACACACCCCAGCCATCCTCCAGTGCCAGAGTGTGGCTTTAGCAAAACCCTCTATAGCCTCACTTTCAGAGTGAGGTTTTCTTCAGATAAATAACATATAACCTTTTTGAGGTTAAGGATGCAGACGGTTTTGCCAACAATGCCAGGTTTTGAATGAGGGACAGTGTAGGAAGGGCCCAGTCCCAAGGGTATTGGGATACTGGAGGCGAGGGATGGCCTACATAAAACCTAAGATGAGGAGTTGTTTCAGCCTTAGTGGTTGTCTTAGTTACTGTTCTATTGTCATGAAGAGACACCGTGACCAAGATAATTCTTATTTAAAAAAAAAAAAAGCATTTAACTTGCTTGGTTAGTCCATGATCATTATTGCAGTGAGAATGTTAGTAGGCAGGCAAGCATGGTGCTGCGAGCTCACACCTGATCCAAAAGTTGCAGGCAGGAAGACTGGGCCTGGTGTGGGCTTTTGAAACCTTAAAGCTCAGCCCTAGCGACACAACTTCTCCAACAAAGCCACACCTCCTAATCCTTTCTAAACAGTTTCACTAACTGGGGACCAAGCATCAAAAGCCACAAGCCCATGAAGGCCATTCTCATTCGGACCTCCACAGTGGTGGTGTAACAAAGGGAGCTGCAGATTTAGTTGGTTCATGGAGAAGGAAGTTGAGACCAATTAACCTTAAGAACGAGCTTCAGTAGGAGCGCAAGACTCACAACCATGGGACCATTCTGAGGATACGAGAAGTAATAGCTTCTAAGAGCAGGAGAGCCCTCGTGTACAGCACGGGGTGTCCAGGGAGGGCCTTTTGTACAGCATCGGGTGGGCAGGGAGAACCTTCAGAGAAACTCCCCACCAAAGAGATCTTCCAAGGCTTATAGATTTTCAGGGGATGATGGAAAGATGATTTAATGGCCTATATGCCAAGGACGCGGGTCTTCGTAGGACCTTACATTTATCTTGTAGCTATTTAAGGGAAAGGCTAAGCTTGCTCTCCTAACTTACACTTGAGATCTGTGTCCTCTAACCACAGCAGGGCCTGTCAGCCGCAAGGAGGTATGGCTTGATTTGAGTGGCAGCCTCAAGGTCAATGACCTAATAGGAAGATTACAGGAACAGTGGTGGATCAGGTTATAAAAAGTCGTGACAGGAAAAGGAGGGGCGAGTGTCCGGCGGTTTAATGTGGGTCTCTTCTTGATTTTTGATAATGGGGGTGTCACTATTAACCTGACAACCTGATCACTATTTGGAAAGAGGCAACCCACACCAAAAGCTCTGACAAGAAGCTTGGGTAGCCTCACTCGGGATGCGGCTTCTTCCACATGGCCACATTTGATGCTCACTCCGGCTACTTTGTAGATTATAAACCCCAAATAAGATCTGGAGGTTAGAGCAGCGTCTGATGAGCTCTCAGTGAAGGAAAGCTTCAGAGTGTACCATCCCGATCGTCACTGAGAAGATGCCCAAGTCACACCACCTACCATGCCAGTGCACAGTAGAAGCTAGAAACCCACCCGATAGCTCTTCTTGGGAAGAGGACAATTATAGCGCAGCTTGATTTCTTTTTAAATCTTTTTTTTTAAAGATATACTTATTTATTTTATCTATATGAGTACACCATTGCTCTCTTAAGACACACCAGAGCCGGGCTTGGTGGCACACGCCTTTAATCCCAGCACTGGGGAGGGAGAGGCAGGCGGATTTCTGAGTTCGAGGACAGCCTGGTCTACAAAGTGAGTTCCAGGACAGCCAAGGCTACACAGAGAAACCCTGTCTCGAAAAACCAAAAAAAAAAAAAAAAAAAAAAAAAAAGACACACCAGAAGAAGAGGCCCCAATTTTTTTTTTTTTTTTAAACATAAGAAATGTCTTCCCGGGCTGGAGAGATGGCTCAACGGTTAAGACCACTGACTGCTCTTCCAGAGGTCCTGAGTTCAATTACCAGCAACCACATGGTGGCTCACAACCATCTATAATGGGATCCGATGCCCTCTTCTGGGGTATCTGAAGACAGATACAGTATACTCATTTACATATAATAAATAAATCTTAAAAATTAGTTTTTAAAAAAGCTGTGGCAGTGTTATGTACACATAAAATAATATAAAAAATTCTGCTCACCTGGCAACACACAGACACTGGGCTACATATCTGCATATACACCAAACTAACCCAACAAAACTACACATGAAAATTAAAAACAGGTAAAGTCATTCAAAAATGTGCACTGACGTTATTATATATTTTCACTCTTCTATAAATAGTACAGTGGTTAAAAAAGAGGGGAAATGGGCTACAAAAGACTCATACTGGGTGTCTTTGGCTCTGTGCCTCAGCTGTCAGAGGAAATCAGTGAGTGTCTAGGGACATGGCTGCCACTCAGCATGCTTTATGCAAGTGGGGTTACTTTAGACCCACAGATTTCTCCAGACGACTAAACCAGTTACTTCAGTCATCTAGGGAGCCTGCCAAAATCTCCCCTGCTTCACAGAGACCAGAAATCTCCCCAGCTGGGAACAAGTAATTTCATCCAATTTGAATTCCTTTTAAAAACGGTGTGTCACAAATTCCCAGGGTTGGCAGAGGTGTGGCATATACTCATTTCTCAACACTACAGGTCTAAAACAATGGGGGTTTTGTTGTTTGTTTGTTTGCGGTTTTTGTTGTTGTTTTGTTTTTTCAAGGAAAGCTGATAATATCCATCACTGAACTTTAAAATGTTTATTTATATTCTTTGACCCAATAGTTCCCATATGTAAAAACAACTCCAAACTTTTTATGTGTATTAACAAAGATATCAGACAGTGACAGTCATTGCAGCATTGTGCAGAACGGGAGGAAAGTAGAAATGAAGGAAAGTTGCTAGCAGGGTATTGGCAAAGTAAATTATAATAAATGATCTGATTGTAAGCGCCCTACAGTTCTCAACATTGACTGGGAGAGGTGCGGGGGTGGGGGGTGGAAATCTATCACACTGTCCCTTCCTGGAATCTGAACCTCTAGCCAAGACAAGAGGCTGAAGACTAGGGCTTCAACCATCCCTGGTGAGGACCTGCTGGACTGCCTGTGACTGGTTGCTAAGTCGGCTGCTCTCTCCAGTTCTGCAAATACCATCCCACACCCAATTTTCCAGCTATGCTATTCTCTGCCCCCAAACAGGTTTTCCAAGAGAATTCATTTTTAATATAGCTAGAGACCGTCTACTTTTAACCAAAAGACACCCTGAAAAAATATTTGCCTAACCAGTTCCAAAGAGTTTTCCAAAGTGTGTCTGGCAATGCTTTAGCCTCCAGAAATCGGGTTCAGAAATGCCATCCTCTGCCTGAGGAGACACTGTACGCATGCATAGTCTTAAGAAGGGCTCCTGCAAAGATGCCTGCTTAGCCCAACATAGATAATCCCACAAGTTGGCTTTCCAAATACTCTACTAACCCTCTGCCATGCAGCAGGAGGGAGGTAGTGGCAGCAGATGGCCGAGAACTGAAGACAGAACCATTGTGTAGTAGACAGGTTCCTCACTCCTGCACCAGCAAGTGCAGTAAGCCCTGCTCATCTGCTGGCAGGTCTCTGCATAAGAAGCCTAGGGACGTCAATCTGGGTGAAGACTTAGCTGTTGTGGGCAGTAACAACAGGGTCCAAGGAAACAAGGAGAGTGCTTAAATTATTTAGAGAGCCACTACATGTTGGAGCAGTACTAGATACCTTACGCACGATCACATTTAACCTGGCTCCTCTCTGGTTTCCCTGTTGCTCTCCTCTTTTCCATCCTGTCTGCACAGAGGTCAGAGTGATCTTTTCAAACTGCATCTTGCTTCCCTTGCATAAAATGTCAGGCTCTACCTGGCCTCGTCTTGTGCCATCCTCCGTCCCTCCCTGTGCCTTCTGTTTGTCAGTGCAGGGGTGCTGTGTCCCCTTAAAACGAGCTAACTTCCAGCCAGCTCAGCCTGGAACTTTCCCTTCCCACAGCTACTGAACCCTCAGCTCAGGTGTTGCCACCCATCTTTTCCCTATCACACTGTTTCCCATTTTCAAGAACATTCTGCCATCCAAAGCCATCTTGTTAATTTTGGGCCTGGCCCCTCCCACTACTGAGATCCTGAGAGTAGATTTCTCTGTGGGAGCCCATCTATACAAAAGACAATAAAAATCTTGAGTTCAGCTACCAAAAGTGCTTTACATACAAACTACCAAAAAAATTCAAAGTCTGACGTCTGACATTTCGACTCACTTATGCATGAGAGTGGTAACTAGCCTTCCATGCTCTTGCCCCAGTCTTCTTGAATTGGGCAGTTTTGTCAAAGGATATACATTAAGCATTAAAGTCTACATTAAGTGAAGAGAAACATCATTCTAGACACGCCTAGGTATTGTTTTCAGTTTGTTTGCAACTCTGCAAAGAAAAAAGAAGCTAAAAGCTGCAGAGAAGTCTGGAGAGGACAGCGGGTGCAGGACAAGTCTTCCACTAGCCCTCCAAAAGACCACCGCAGGTACATCTTCCATCTCAATGAAGAAAAACCATAAACAGTCACGGGAGCTTTTGCAAGATAATCAAAGTCCCACAGCTTTGCAGCCGGTGTTATGCAAAGACACAATATAAACCAACAAAATGTGCAAGTGTGACATCAGACACCAAATTAGATTAGACTGCAGCTTTCTTCCCATCCTGAGTTCTTCAACGCAGAAGGTTCTTGGAAAACTAGCAAGCAGTCTGTGTTGCTAAGGACTTTGAAATCCGCCATGGCATCTAACATCAAAAAAATCACCCGAAAAGGACATTGTTAGTACCTGTGCTGTGGTTGCAAACCATGGCTATTTTAGAGAGAGCCATTGTAGATGGCCGAGTCCTGACACTTATGAACAGATGCGATGTACAGAGTAGGCAGCAGAATTCTTAACACCAGACCTTCTCCCACTCTCCACCATTGTTAATTCTGGTCTTATCCCTTAATATTCACAAGTAAAGGTTCTACTAGACTTCATTCCGAAATATATGCAAATACTCTGGGAAGCTTTAACAAGTTCATATATGTCAATCATGAGAACAAACAAGCAAAATGATCATTCTCCGCTTAAGACTTCCTGTAACATACCTGCTATTTAAGCCAAATTAAGCACGCTTTCAGGGCAATCAATTCAGAATTAAACCACTATTTTTAGACACAGATGTAGCTGCTTCTTGGGAAATATTTGATGAGTGGTACCTCTGCCTTGTGGCACAAAATTGGCAGTGTTGGGCATACTGCAGATCTTTCTGGAAAAAACATTCTTAGACTATATCCTGTGCATTCTGTAAAACATAAGCTATATATGCATCTAATTTTGTAACTTACAGGGCTTATATTGTGGCAATTAGAAGATATAGCTCCTTATTAATAAAACACTTTCTAGTGTCTAACACCTCACCACACTCCAGGAGAGGCCTGTGGAGATACGCCAGCCTTTATTTGAATGTTAGCACAGCAACCTTGATGGAAAAGTTTACTGGTCAAACCCAGTAGCACACTGCTGTAAAATATGCTGAAACAAACAAGACAATCAACTAATACCACTCCTCCTAATGGAAATATTCAGCTGCTGTCTGCAGTGAGGTGTTTACTCAGTGTGGTGTTTCAACTGTATGAAGCCACCACGTGATATTTTTAATCAGGTAGGCTCCTCCAAATTCATGTTTTACAGCTTTGAGAACTCCAAAGGAGCTTTGCCAAAGTCCTAGGGACATTACCACAAAGCTGTTTTTCTGAATAGAATTTAAAGCGTGATTTCCTTTTCAAACTCCATATAGTTACAGATCTATTCTAAAAGTAGTTTTAGGGCACATTTCTTCTTGCATAATATGAAGCTATAGACTCCGACTTGCAAATACATATAAAATACAAGTGTGCTCATACCCACTGGGTCCCTTCTTTATTTTCTTAGGGGACTTTATTGTCAATCTTATGAAAAGCACATATTGTTGCTCAGCTGTTAATCTGTGGAGACTTTTTGTAAATCCTGAACTTGTACAACAAATCCCATGCTTTGATTCCATGCATTCTTCACCAAGTTCATGCCATACCTCATTTCAGCCGCTCATGGTCAGATTTCCTTTTAGAAATCTTGACTTGTGGAATTCCACATAAGTTGACAGAAGGTATTTTTACTTTATATTGTTATTATTTTGAGTCAAGGTCTTACCACGTAACTCTGGCTAGCCTGGAACTCATCTGTAGACCAGGCTGGCCTCAAACTTCCCTGACTCTGCCTCCCAACTGGGATTAAAGGTGTGCACCACCTTGCCAGACATTAACAAGAATGTTTTCTTCAAAAGGAAGGGAGAACAAAATGTTAACCTGGGTTAACACATCACCGAGTGGTCAGTTTTGTGCAACACACACACACACACACACACACAACAGACCAGAGTTTAAGAAACGTTTACCAAATGTAATGATTTTTTATTATTAGATGCAGAGGGAGGCGGACTTCTGAGTTCGAGGCCAGCCTGGTCTACAAAGTGAGCTCCAGGACAGGCAGGGCTATACAGAGAAACCCTATCTTGAAAAACAAAAAAACAAACATTTGAGTGTTTTGGAATTTGTTTTTACTTAACTACAGGATGCTTCAGTTCCCAGAAACACTGTTTATTAAGTGTCACTAAAGACAGCCCTATGCCGGTAGTGTTGTACACGCCGCTGCACTAAAGTTATCATCCTCAGTTTCTAGGTGAGAAGAAACAAAACATCAGGCATGCCTGCACTGCACGAGTCCACAGCCCAGGCTCTTCCTCTGCCTCCTTCTCCACGGCTGTATGTCACACAACACCAAGTTTTAAAGTTTTAAAGACGAAGAAGGACGCTCTTCATTCTAAAATGATTTGAAAATACTGTGTTTTCTAAGACAGGGGAAACAGCATTAAAAACCAAAATCAGCAATTTATCTTTCCCTTTTTTGGTAGCAAAGTAAGTCTCAAAGCAAGCGCAGAGCTTAGCAGGTACTAAAGAGCCTCAGTCCTTTGCACAGGCAGAAAATAAACCACAAGAGCATCTGAGGGATGCTCATTAATACTAATCCACTGCAGCTTCAAAATCAGTCTCTTCCTGAGTGTCCTGCATGTCGCAGGCTATGCCACGCTGGTGTGGAATTACATCGCACAAACCACTAAAGAGACCACAGAGCACACCAAGTTGTACAAATGGTAAAGAATTTTAATTAAATGATGTTTATATTTCACTTTCTAGATTAGTCAAACAGCAACAAAGTAGCATGTGGCTACAGGGGCAGGACAGGGCAGAGGAGAGAGGGGAACTCGGGTACAGTGTTTCAATTTTGCAATGAAAGAGTTAGAGGTTGGATGCACAACAATGTGAGCGTACCTAACACCAGCAAACTGTACAGTTAAAAATGCTTAGGATGGTAAAGTTTGTCAAGAGCATTTTATCACAACTAAAAATAACCAAAACCTTAAAAAGGAACCAGGAGCTTTCAGTGTGATGATGTCATGATATGTTTACAAACAAAACAGATATACTAAGGAGCTGATACTTATAGGTTGGAGGTGAGATGGCCACTGTTATATTCTGGGTTTGAAGTTTTTCTCAGTGAGATAAACAGAACAGATCTCCTTAACAAAGAAAATAAGGGCATGAAATTTCCTAATTAGTAGGGAATCACGTATCATAAAACTACCTGGTAGGAGTTTTACTGCATAAAACTTAGTGGCTCTGTTGCTACAACGAACAGACAACACTCTTTCCATAACTAGTTCGCACAGGAGAAAACGGCTGAAAGAAGGATTGCCATATAGGGTTCCCATTAGAAAACAGTATACAGAAAATTACATAAGCAGTCTAAATTTACTATGAAAACAATGGGTTTTATTTAAGTAATTAAAAGTTAAAAAAACAACAACAAAGTGACTTCTACAAGCCTTGTTTGCGACTAATCTTTCCGTAGAAAACTATAAAGTGCCAGTGTCATCCAGAAGGCAGCGCCACCAGCCTTCCACGGCATCTGTCCCACTGCAGAGTACTTTAGCTGAGCCATGTCTACAAATCTGTCTTCTCTGCTATTTCAAATCAGAGATACAACATACAAGAGCCTGAAGTTAAAAGAATGAAAACACTGATACTCTAAACACAATTATATACGAAAGTGAACGAGGACATTTTATCTACAAAACTATACATATACACATAATACATTTACATTAGAGCTGCAGGAGGTGGTACTGAATAAACAGAGGCATTTGAACAGGCTCCCTTTCAACAGCAGCACATTCCCACCTCTTATTAGTCTACCACTACACTTCCCTAGGATTTGTCTTCGTGTATTAGCTAAATCTTAGGAAGTTGGTAACAAAAACAGAAAAAAATCCAAAATGATAAGCACTCCTTAAAATCTATTCCAAAAACATGCACGTGAAAAATGTGAAAACCCCAAACATTTTATTAATGTGAGTTTTTCATCACAAGACCCTTTAAACTTATACTGTCTTCACAAATACCTGGCATTCAAGTTTTTGTAGGCTTGTCCACTCAAAGTCAGAAGAGGGGAACAACAAACAAAAGCTTATTTTGAAAATGCAGTGCTTTAGAAAAGCGGTAGTTTATTTTTAAAAACAACTTTCTCGGCTAAAGAAATCACACAGTTGTCATCAGTATAGGTTAACTCATTTTGGCAACAGGTTTGTCTCTCTGTATTTTTAACCATGATAAACTATTAACACAATCATGCAATTTCTCAGAACTTACACCACCATCAAGGCAAGTGTATAGGATATTTCTAATAAACCTACATTTGATCATGAACAAAATTTCTCTTAAGGTGTTTTCAAGTACTCAAGAATATTAAAGAATGGGGAAAATACATAGGTCAGAAGGAAGTATTCCTTCCAACACTCTTTAGTTAGAATACAATTCTCAGGTTAAGCCCATAGGAATGGTCTGCAATAAAGAAAATTAGGTCAGGATAGAGCAATTTCTGCAAAATTTAGTAAAAAAAGCCAAAAATATTGTGAACCAAATAAAAGGATCCTTTGGGATCAGGGCTTTCTGTCTCCCTAGTTCCTTAATCTCTAACTCACTACAATTAGAAGATTGTAGTGATGCAGATGCAGACTCACAGAAAAACGGAACTACAGTGCCAAAGGAAAACTACCCTCACAACCCTCTTTAGTCACAGGTCTTTTGTTGGAACATGTTACTTCTGCCTCTCTGCAGAGAGAAGCAAGTGGCACCACGCTGGAAGGGGATCCCTTTGTTAGCAACATTGTAGGATGGTGACAGAGCATTTCATACAAATAGTAGAGGACCACGGCTGTGTGTTACATAGCCAGAGCCATCTTTCTTGTAACTCTCCAATCATTTATGAACACTTTAACTCACAAAAATTATGCTGTGTTCTCTAGATATGAAAACTAAGCTATTATTTAAAAAAAAATATGCAGAACAGCTTCCTTCTTGTAAGACCAGTTTCTGATCCCATTAAGTTCCCAGGGACCCTGTTTCTGAGACAGGATCCCTCTCTATTGCCCAGGGTGGTCTCAACTTGTAAGCTTACCATCATGTGGCCTCAATGCTGGAATAACAAGTGGTGCCACTTGATTCCACTGTGAATTTTAACAGCTTATTCTACATGTTTTCTCATAATGAAAAATGGGAAATAACCTAGCTAATGCTATTTACAACTCAAGAAAACAAAATCCAATATAGCCTAATATATACAGTAAAGAAAATTATTCTATCAGGTCTAAGTAATTGCCCACCTACCCAAAAGGAAGCCAGTTTTATATTCCAACTGTAATAGCTACAATATGGGTCCATTGCAGTAGAAAACACTACACATAAATAGCCAAAACCAAGCTAACGTGTTGCCATTGAGCGAGAAAAGGAACTATTCTTCATAATTTGCCTGAAACAAAGAAAAAAATCACTTTCTGACCCATTATTTCCTTGTCTATCTAAAGACCAGGGACTAAGGAATACCACAACTACCAGCAATTTAACACTATTTTTCTTAAAAGAAAGATGATATAAAATGCTATTCTCTCAGATAACGAACATGGGAGAAAAATGTATTCCTCTTGTAATGGCTGTATTTATATAGATCTTTAAGAATCAGCACCAAATGTTCACATTAATTATTCTGCAACTTTAAGGAATTAACATTTCCTAATAAAGTAGGTAAACAAAGGACTGAATGGTACTTTCATGCTAAGAACCTCAATGTAAAGCAATTATGACGGGCTCATTTCTCAAGCTTCTGTAGTTGTGCTGGATAAGGAAAAGACATGCCTTACTGTACAGCTGATAGGACTACTCCTCAAATCATGGGTAGAAGACACCTTATTTTGTGACTGGGCAAGATTAAGTAAACAAGGTGAAAAGATTTAAAAAAAAAAAAAAAAAAGCTAAATCCCAACAATCCATTATTACAGAAAATCATAAAGCACTGCATAAAGAGCCTAGATGGAACCCTGAAAGCAAGACTGACAGATACTAGCGTCAGGTCCAGGCCACACAGCATTACCGTCTCTGTGGGACTGTGATCAACAGTCACAAGTTTGCCTATTTCTTCCCCAGACCACAGCCAAGTTTCTTCCTGTTTATAAAAGAATTCAACGCTGACTTAAGTCAACTTTTTGCGCCTTGAATTTATAAACCATTGGATGTTAAAATTGCCTGAAAACCGTTTAATTTTTCAATTTTTATTTAAAGCTGTACTTCAAACCAAATCCTTCAAAACAAAAAGCTGTTTCAAACAAATTTGTACAAATATCATGATACCAGTGTTTTAAAGATAACCTACAGACAATTATAAAAAGGCAACTATTATACAAAAGAATTCTATGGTAAATTTTTTATAAAACCTTTTATAAATAAACTTGTTTCATGATAGAAGATAAAAATTAAATTTACCCTAAATACGTTAATTGCTCAGAAGATGGGCTGAGTGTTTTGAAGTCATGTTGCTTCTTTGAGAAAGAACTGTTTTAACCAGGCACTACAGTAACAGATACACATCATACGCTCTATTCGAGCCTTCTGTTCTCTAGGTATGAAACTCTTTACAGAAATGAATGAGCAAAACCTACAGGAGTACTGGGTCCCTTAACTTGTGAAAGTCATTTTAGTAATTATAAAACACTAGCTACTTGAACACTGGAGCTTGTAAAGTGCACTAGGGATAAGAAACAGCAATGGTGCCAAATTCACTTAGTAGGTCTTTAAGGGACTTGGTGTCACCAACTGGGCAAAAAAACAACATTATAGTTTTCTGTTCAGATTTTATTTGAAATCTAATTCAAATTGTCAAAGCTACAAAAGGGGGGAAGACATCTGTATTATGTGTCTAAGTCACAACATCCTAAAACAAAATACTACTACTGCCAGCAGATCCATTGGACATATTTCTGATGAAATTCATTAGCACAATAAAAATTTCATCTTGAGAAAACAGCCACAACAAAAGTAATTTATACAATATAAAACAATGACAGGTCTACAGATGCAGTTACTCATGAGTTTACACATGCATTCACAAACAAACAAACAACAAACAAAACCCAGGAATGCTCTTTCATTAGAATTTTTTTGTTTTTGTGTGTATGGTTTTTTTTTTAATAAGAAAAAAAAAACCATTCAGACACAAAACAAACTTGCATTTCCAATAAGTGACAGCATCTTAGAAATATACGTCAGTGTTTGTTTTTCTTTGACTTTTTATGAGACCTGTGTGGAGACCGGGACTGAGATCTGGATTTCTTCCCTGATTTCTTAGGGGACCTAGAGCGAGAGCGCCTAGACCTTTTAGGTGTCCTTGAACCAGACGGCGACCTGTAAACAAACAAGAACGTTAAGTAACCAGCTACCAAAACAGCTCTAAGAGGGTGTATAAGCCACAACTAAATAAAACAGCAAACTCAACTTTATTCTTTACTATGTACACACACATGGATTTATTTTGCATTTACTATTCATGAGAAATCAGTACACTATTTGTTTTAAAAGACAGATTTCTGAGTCTTTATCCTGCTCCAATGAGAATGTGTGATTTTTATAATAAGCTCTCCAGGTAACTGGTATCTCCACTCAAAATTTGAACCTCTAACCCAGAAGATCAAATTCCAAGAACCAACTAAACCATTCACACAACCTGAAAAGCAGATCTGCACACTCTAATTTTGAGGGAAAAAAATATTTTCATTTAAGGTTATCATTTAAAACAATGTAATTTGTTGTTTTTGAGACAGGGTCTCACTGTATAGCCCTAGCTGGCCTGTGTCTTCCAGGTAATAGGATTCATGGCATCTGCCACTACATCCGGCACCGGGAATTTTGCTAAGTTTTGTTCATGGAAATTTCAAAACAAACAAACAAACAAAAATACCCCCAAGTCCCACATACATCTACATCTACACATACATACTTGCATACAGGTGAGAAAAAGAGAAAGTCTATTTCACAAAGAATTACAGAAAATGATTATGATAATGAAGTATTGGCATAGAAATTCAGGTGTAGCTCTGAAGAAAATGTCCCTCTATAACATACATTGAGGAACTACTTTTGTGGGACTAAAAGGCTTAAATAAAATATATAAAATGTTAAAGTCCATACTGAAGAGACAATAAATAGTATTCTATTTCCTTACCCAAATACTTACTTCTGTAGAAATGGGGTATTCTTTTTCAGCATTGACAAAAATCTAGGTCTATTTATTACACAGAAACAAAGACAAGAACAAACACAGCTCTCCCAACCCCCAAGAGTGAACATGTCAAAATCTTGGTCAGTCTTTAACTTGCTAGAATTCCTCTATACTTGAATCATGACAAACTGAGGGAGGAACAAGATAACCCAAAATAAGAGTGCTATTTCTGCTTTTCTCAAATCTTAAAAAAAAAAAAAAAAAAAAAGTGCCAAGCACATTATTGTGAAGCCTGTGGAATGATCTAGGTGGTAACTGACACAGGTACAACTGACTTGCACTTACCTTTTGGCTTTTTTGCTAGCGTCTCTAGGAGAGTCTTTGTGAGAGGATCTGGACCGAGAACTTTCTTTGTGAGACCTTTCTGACCGTTCAGAGCGCTCTGATTTGGGTGATGGGGATTTCACACGCCGACCACTGCTACTTCGAGAAGGGCTGGGGGAGGTACTATGTCGTCTCTTCCTGCAAAACAAAGCACACAAACTCTCCCTAAGTGACAAAGACCTAGGCATCCCAGTTTAATTTTACTACTAGTGTCTCCCAGCTCCACTGACTTAACTCTCACTAGACAAGCTAATGTTACTTTCCAACAACGTTGACTGTCCTTTATTTAATGAACAAGTAAGTCTTTAAACAACTTGCTCAAAACCAAATGAACTCAACTAAATTCAATTTTCTTTTGCTATTAAGAGATTACTAACGGCTGGGCGTGGTGGCGCAAGCCTTTAATCCCAGCACTCGGGAGGCAGAAGCAGTCGGATTTCTGAGTTCGAGGCCAGCCTGGTCTACAGAGTGAGTTCCAGGACAGCCAGGGCTACACAGAGAAACACTGTCTCAAAAAAAAAACCAAAGAAACAAAAACAAAAACAAAAAAAAAGAGAGAGAGATATTACTAGAAAATTGAAATAAGCCTGACCTTTCTAGATTGGAAAACAATGAAGACTTATTTTTTCAATGCTAATTTCTTAATATGATTCTTTCACTAAAGTTAAACGATACAATTCAGAGAACAGGACACTGTTCTGGCTATTGTAACTAACTGGTTGGAAGTGAAGTGAAAGAAAGGAACTAAAGAAATAGAAGCATTATAGCAGGTGGAGCATGCAGGTGAAAGGTACACAGAGATTACTTATACGATTTTTGTAACTTTCCTATAAAACTAAATTATATATATATATATAAACCAAATTCTATACATAATCAAGATACAAAAGGCCAATCATTGTGATTGTGTTATTTATAAGTGTATACAGGGTGATTAAGCCAGGTTTCTCATTTGCTTTTTTAATATGGAAAACTTGGACTCTGTTAGCTACTAAAGCAAATGCTTCCTACATTAGGCTATAAAAGTGAGAAACGCGCTCCAGCATCACCACCATCCCCATCCAACTCTTACTGAATGTGATCCTCTGGGCCTTACATGGCAGAAGGAAAGAACCCACCCCACCCCAAGTGTCTTCTGACTGCACAGGAACACAGTGGCACGTGTATACCACCCTCCCCGCCTCAACTAAACAAATGAAAAGTTAAGAGTGAAAATATTCAACATAAAAATGCTGAAACAAATAACATGATAAGCTAGTCACAGTCTCTTCTATACATAATCTTCTTTCAAAACAGAAACCAAGATGCTTACAGTGGCAGCAACAGGAGATAAAACAAGCTGTTACTTAAGCCATGAGCTTGATACCCAATAGTGTAACTGAATTCCTGCAGTGAATTAAGGCTAAGGATACCATAGTAAAGACATGATGTCCTAATTACTTAAGCCAAGTGGCAACTAACAGCCCTGAGTCTCAGCTAACTCTGCCTCCTACAGGCAGAAGCCAAATATGTTTATTGTGAAAACTCCATCTGGATTGTTGTTACTGATAATGGAAATACTTTAAAATCAAACAGCACTCCAAATCTTAAAATAAAGCAGGTTAACTATCATATGCCATACCTTTCTTTTCTTGTTGGAGTACATTCATCCTTTTCCTTCTTGTCTTTGGATCGAGATTCCAATTTTTCTTTATCTTTTTTGTCTCTTTCTCGTTCTCTTTCTAATTCTTTTTCCTTCTCCTGTTTTGTTTTTAAAAGAAAATACTTAATTGCTTAAAAAAAATACCATTCCAGGCTATCTCATGATTGAACCAAAATTTTTTTTAGGAATTTTTAAAATACTAATTAAGGGATGATCTCAAAAAATATCTACCCTTTCAGGCAACTAGTCATTCTTATCAGCTAAATCATCATTATCATCATCATTATCCTTGTATAGCAACTAAATATTTACTGTTTA
Organism: Mus musculus; assembly: GCF_000001635.26. Lineage (NCBI taxonomy): Eukaryota > Metazoa > Chordata > Mammalia > Rodentia > Muridae > Mus > Mus musculus. The sequence continues at coordinate 95,464,702 of NC_000075.6, forward strand.
TCATAGTCCAAATAATATGGTAACAATTTCCCATACACCAGATCATCACGGGATCCTTCACAACACTACTGCTCTCCATCGAGAGCTGGAACACAGACTCATGGTATCTATCAGCCATGTTAGTGAGCACAACAACCACAGCCACAGCAGTCAGGAACTTGGTCACAGAGCTCCTGTCCCTTCATTCCTACCACATCAAAATGGGAGGGAGGGGGAAGTAGTGAGGGAAGGAAAGAGGAAGATGGAAAGGGTAGGGAAGAAGAAACAAACATCAGAATAAGCTAACATAATGACCTTCCTATCACAGACTGAAGAAAAGCAATTCTGCCAATATATAGCAAACTTAATAAAGAAGTTCTTACCAAATATTTTATAAGTAATTATGAAAAGAAGTCTAATCTTAACTTATAAACTGATCACATGGCATAATTATATAAACTAGAAAAATAACTGCTTATAGTTCTCCTAACTGCTACTTCCCAACAAAATTCTAATTTCTATTAATGGCAGAATAATTAAAGTAATGCCTAAAGATACTGAACCAACTTAGTCCTTTAATAAAAGAAATGGAATTTATGACTGGCATGCATCAAAAATGTTGATTTAACTGCTTCTCCTTTTTAAAAAGTGAAAAAAACAATCTTATAACTACACACTGGCCAAGTTTTTCCAGAGCCAGACCAAAAGAAGCCACTGTGTCTTCTGGATCATAGACAATCCTTTAACAGCTGCTCCACTGCATCACAGCAACAGAAACCACACAGATAACACCTAGGTGAAGAGGCATAGCTGTGTTCTAGTAAAGTTATTTACAAAGACTACAGTTAGCTGACCTTTAGCATATGCCTTTTAAAAACACAATCTTGTCTCCAATTAAGTCATGACATACAGGAGACTAAACTTGTAACTGGCATTATCTATCCCTTTTTAGTTTGTTGCCACTGAGATGTAGGGAACATCTCAACATGTAATCTTCCATGCAGACTAAAAGCCTGATACCATGGCTAAAGGGACTCAAGAGGTACAGACAACTAGCACCATATTATAAACCTCATTTTTCTTTCTTTTCAACTATATCGCAGACTATAAATCTAAAGAGGTACTAAAGAGACTAACTTCCTTTAATGATGTGTAGTATACATTTTCCCAAATGATAAAAAATTATTTCCTGATTGACTGCACATTTTATAGAAACTATACTACAGTTAAACTATTTTAAACTGACTTACTTATTCTGACTTAACACACAGAGCAAAACTACTAACACTAGCTATGATCTACTAGAGAAAACCCTTGTGGCACACAGCAGAGAATGGCATGGGCTCCCATAGGTCACTTTACCAGAAAGCCAGCTCCCCTGCCACCAATTCTGTAACTGTAAGCTCTTGGGCATACCCTCTCCTGTTTGATACTGTTATTACCATTGTAATGATGGCCAAGATACAGATAAAACAGCAGGTCCAACAGAAGTCCTGGGCATTAAACAGGCACCGTATGGGGCCCTCGTTCTGGTGCTCTGGACATTCACTGTCCCGAAGCCCAGAACTCTCCAATGTGCGATGTGTTCTGCCTCTCACTAAACCTTCTCAGAGATGAGCTTCCTAGAATTAATGATTTCTTACTACCATCAATGTAATGTCTTCCCAGAGGGTTTTCTCATTCTGAAAGTATGTTTATAACAACATTAATTGTCTAGTCTATGGGTAGTATCCAGAATAGTATTTCTAATCATCATTCAATATTTATGCAGCAAAGGCTGTTATCTGGAATGCTATTATCCCGATGGTCTATAAAGCCAGTAAGAACCATGGTAATGCACACTACTGAATACAGGCATTCCTTACCCGCTGCAGCAGTTTATCCCTGTAGTGCTCTACTTGTTCCTGGAAGCTTTGGCCTGGTTTTTTAGGTCTCTTTCCAGATTCCAATTCATCTTGAAACTTCATAACTTTTAGCTGTGGGATAAAACATTTCAAATAAGGATTTTCTGTCACAATTTTTCTAGCATTGCTTTTCTCCTATAGTAAAGCACTGACTGATTAGGACTCAGTCAAAATATAATCTCAATATAAAGTCTGTTAGACAAGCCCACAACACAAAATTCAGGCCATCAAACACCAGCAGCACACATGTTCTCAGGCAGCCAGGAGAATACTAAAGCCATAGAGTGCTTCTCATCCTTAAGAACGTATGTGTTCACCTCACAATGAATGTATATCTAGTTAAGAATTAGAAGGGGAAAAAAAAAACATTTCGAGGCCAGCCTGGTCTACAGAGTGAGTTCCAAGGACAGCCAGGGCTACAAAGAGAAACCCTGTCTGGAAAAAACAAAAACAAACAAAAAAAGAATTAGAAGAAAAAGGTAAGCACAGGCAAGCATATTTAGAGATTTAAGAGTCAACAAGACATAATCAGAAAATAGGTTAAAAGCGACAATAAAAACGATGGTGTTCAGCCAGGCGGTGGTGGCGCACGCCTTTAATCCCAGCACTTGGGAGGCAGAGGCAGGCGGATTTCTGAGTTCTAGGCCAGCCTGGTCTACAAAGTGAGTTCCAGGACAGGCTATACAGAGAAACCCTGTCTCGAAAAGGAAAAAAAAAAAAAACCAAAACAAAACAAAAAAAACCCAATGGTGTTCTAGTTCTAGCTCCTTAGAACAAAATACAGAGATGCACAGTGTGAAGGCTCTGCTCTATTCACAGTACAGTGACCATCACAGCACAAGGGATACACCATATTCAGGCTGTACCTTTAACCAATAAGAGTAAAGACTGACACTGTGGGTTTGGTTTTGTTTTGTTGCTTTTTTAAGACAGGATTTCTCTGTGTAGCAGTGCCCTAGCTGATCTGGAACTTGCTCTGTAGACAAGGCTGGCCTCTAACTCACAGAGATCATCCTGCCTCTGTCTCCCAATACTGACTTTAAATAGATCAGAATTTCTAGTTCTGTTTCTTAAAATGGATTACTTAGAATGACAAACATTCCCTGCAGCGTGCTAGTAGAGCACGTTATATATTCATCCTAAGATGTCCGGCTAACCATACACAAAGCTCAGAGACTCACACACACTTGCAATGGATAACAATCTAAAAGTCTGTACCCGCTAAAAATAACTCAACTTTGCAAAAGTCAGTAACAGAAAGAAAATAAAAGGGAAATTTTCCTATTTTACTCTGGAGATTGAAATACTTTGATCACCTTCTATTCCTGGAGACAATGTCTTGCAATGGATTCCAGACTGACCTCAACTTGCAACCCTCCTGGGTGCTAGGATTACAGGTATGCATCACCATGCCTGACTAAAATCTGTTTTACAATTCTGTGAATACCACTAAAAGAGCTAACTGTGGGCCAGTGAAACGTCTCAGTAAGTAAAGGTGTCTGTGCCAAGCCTGATGACCTATTTGATCTCAAGAACTCATATGGCTAAGAAACAACCACAAGTTATTTTGACTTCCATTTGACTGCAGTGATATGCACGTGACACATATACAAATAATATAATTTAAAAACTTTTCAAAAGAGAGTAAATTCATAATATTCTAAATAAAGTAAGACAACTGGGGTTGGAAAGATGACGCAGAAGATAAAATTTTTGTCATGTAAGCCTGACAACCTGAGTTCAACCCTACCTAGAAACCATGTTTAAAAAGCTGCACATGGTGACCCGGTGACCCATGTCTGCACTGTATGAGGCAGACGGGAGAATCACTGGGAGGCTTGCTAGTCATTTATCCTGGAGTATACAGTATGGCCAAAATGACAAAGACCCTGCCTCTGCACGGTATGAGAACTGACCCCTGAAAGCGGTCCTCTAACTTCCATGTGAGCACCTGCTTTCTTCTCTCTCACCATGCCCTACTTCACACACACACACAAAGACATTACAAAATTATTAAAATAAAACCACCTCTCTCCAGCAGGAGTTTAGATGTTCATGAAATGTAACGGGTGACAGTCCTCTTCTCTTGAATCAAGGGAAGGAAGATGGCCCGAGAGAAGAGAAGCACATGGCTGTTGCACATTGACCGAGTCATGCTTTCCTTAGGAGACGGTGGGAAGACCTCGCCCACTAGTACCCCACTCTACTTTATCTGAATTGATAGACTGTTTAAATAGACTATCTGCTACTAACAAATTTAAGAAATGAAGCCTGAGCACTGGAGAAATGTTATAATCGTCTCCTGTCCTACAAATCAAAGGAGTATTTTCAGTGTTTGAACTCAAGACTGTATCTTGTATGTTCTTGGACTGTTGTCCTTTTTCTGCTTAACTCATTTCCACAGCAGGGTTCTATAAACCACAGACTTAAGGTTCTCTCTCCATCTTTTCCTTCAAAAGCCTTAAAATTAGTCTTTGCACTTTTCATGTTTTAATCAATTTAAAGTGAATACACTTTAAAAGACAGTTTGATGCTGAAGTTGAGGGGAAAGGCGGGACAATGCAAATCCCCAAGCTCACCACCATATGAAACCAAAACCAAGTAAACAGCAAACTCAATGTCAGGATGTGGGAAGCCACATGTGCCGTTGCAGGGTGGCGCTGGCTATCGCTGGCCACCATGTATACAAAGGCAGTAAAGCTTTTTGCCAAGATGAGGTTTTGAGAATTAACCAATCAGATGAGAGACATATTAACCAATCAGATGAGAGACAAGTTAACCAATCAGGTGAGAGAGAAGTTGATCAATCAGATGAGAGAGAAGTTAACCAATCAGATGTAGGCATGCAAATGAGGTGGTAAGCATAACCCATGCATAACCAAACCGGGTGTGAGACACGCCTCTCCTAGGCCTATATAAGCAGCACTAGTTCTGGGCCTGGGGTCTCTTCACCTCTGCAATCAAGCTCTCCCAATAAACGTGTGCAGAAGGATCCTGTTGCAGAGTCATTCTTGCTGGCGAGCCAGGGCGCGCAAGATCAGGAGGGAATTTTCTTCTACTTGAGGCCAACCTCACTATTCCTTGGGATGGCCAGCAACTGGGTTTTCCAGATGGTCTCTCTCTAGCTCAGGTCTTTAAATCAACTGGCAAACACTTTACAAGGGCACTATCTCCCAGCCTTTTTTATTTTGTGATAAGAGTTTCATTATGTGATCAACCTAGAATCAAACTTGTAATTCCTGGTGTCTGTTTCCCAATGGCAAGGATTACAGGCATGTGCCACCAATTATGGCTGAAAACATTTTTCAAAACCACTATAAAATGCCACATTAACAATTTCTGATAACAGGGTCTAAACTAAGGCCCAAATACAAGTTAAGATACCCATAAAGAATGAGCACACCTCATTCCTGCTGCCTTGAGACCACAACCAGGAACCACTTCTCACTTTAGCAGCCTTTCTTTGGTTAGAGAAATGCAGAAAAGGCCCACTACCACCATCACCACCACCACCACCACCACAGGCCTTCCACTTGGCAAAACCAGGAGCAGCAGCACAGAGAAAAATAGCACTGACCTAGGTGGCACTCGAGGTGACATCTAGTCAGCATAATACATGGCTATAGGTTTTCAAGTATTTTTGTAGAGAGCATTACAAATCCTTAAGTTTTTATTAATCACGGGTTTAAGATATGCTTAACTGTTAGCTGTTTTTATTAGGATGCATTTGGGGAAAGGAATAGCTTTCAGCAAGAAAAACTATACTATATAGTATATAATAAAACTACCTAGAGAAACTAATTTAGAACTGTATTCTTAAAGTTCTCCAATAAATCACTGGATTTTAAAACAAAAAATAAGGAGACAGGGAAGCAAGGCAAGAAAGTGTGAAACAAGTTTGTGAGCTCCGAGTTCTAATTCAAATTTGCTACCAACAGTGAAACTTTGTTCCATGAATTAAATGTCTCAGAGTAAAAATGGAAAATAATTTAGGCAACACCAAGATGAAGCTAAAACCTGCATTTTAAACATAGAATTTGGTTATCTTCCAATTATGAAATGGTACTATGAGAGCTGAAGAGGTAATTAAGGAACAGATTATAAAAGATCATAAACAGTGCACATATAAGGTATGTGTACACACACACATATATATAATAGAATTTTAAAATGATAATGCTCATAAACTCAGCTAAAAGCTATGTGGTTTTCCTTTCATTATATTAATAAGGAAGCATCATTTTAAAAATTAGCAGTCTATTTTATCATTATTTTTATTATTTATTTGTCTGTGTGTGTGTGAACGTACACCACAAATATATGTCATAGGAATACATGTGGAGGTCAAATTGGGTTCTGTCCTTCTGCCACATGTGTAATGGTCATCAAACTCAGGTCTTCAGACTGCTGGCAAGCACCTTTCACCACTGAGTCATCTCCCTGACCCTATACTGACATTATAACCCCAATTATCAAGAAAATATAGTTACTGAATGTCATCTTTAGTTCTATAACCTACTCCCCACCCAGGATTGAGAGAATTGAAGTCTTCTGTATGCTAAAAGAACTACTCTAGCAGAGAACCCAACCCCAGGAACACACACACACACACACACACACACAACCAGTCAAGAAAGTAAAAGATTTATTGGAATCAGGAAGAGGCTCAGAGGGAGTGGAGGGGAGGTAAAGGGACAAAAGAAGGTAATGGCAGTTGACTATGATCAAAAGACCTAATATCCACACATGAAACTCATCATACATACTTAATACATGTTAATAAAAAATATTTATCCTAAAGTTCCCCACATGTCCAAGCAGCCCGAGATACAAAACAGCACTGTAAAAGAGAAGACTAAGAGAGGAAGGGATGTGTGCCCTAGACAGTTTGGGCTTACTCTTCTATTTTTTTTTCCCCCTTTTATTCTTAATGTTAAGACTCAGGCAATATACTATTTCAAATTAATCACTGTAATTAATAAAATGTAAACCTAGCTTGAATATGCCAGAAAATATTTTACTTTTTAAGTCATATGGTATGCATTCAAAATTAAATCAATTTTCTACATGGTCAATCCTATTCCTTGGAATTCATTTCTTCAGAGGCTGTCCCGTATACCATGCATTCAAACAGAGGACAGACACGTTTTCCTCCCCCCACACAGAAATAGCAGTCTAATGGAAAATAGACATTCAACAAACAAGGAAGCAAGTCAAACAAACAAAATACACATACCAGAAATAAAATCAGAGAGAGAAGCACAAAAGGTAGCAATCTAGAGACAAAGACAAGACTAGCACTATGACTAGGGGGCTTCTGAACTCAGAGGCAGAAGGTACTCACATGGAGGTTTCTAAGCAGAGCGAACAGGATATGTAAAGAACCATGCCAAGGAGTTAATTGGGTATTGAAAGTTAAAGGCCACTAATGTAGTTGTGATTTCAATGTAATACAAACCTCAATTTCACGAAGCTTAGCTCGCTTTTCTTCACTCATTTCGGAGTACTTAGAGAACTTAGACTCAGTCGCCTCTTCTCTGACTGGGTTAGAGTACAAATGATGCTCTTCAGACTTGGAGCTCTGAGTGTCTTCTTCATCTTCACTCTCTTCTTCCTGACTTTGGAAACAGGGGACAGATACACTGCAAGTCACAGCAGGGAAAACAAAACCTAGTATTTTACAGCTTGGGTATATGTTTTTTATTATTTTGAAACTTAAATGGTATTGCAGAACATATAAGCATATAAGACATAAGAACATATAAGACATATTCTGCAAATATCTGGTCAGATAGTATTTTTAGACAGTTCTGAAAAACATTTCCTCTACAGAAAAAGCTGAACTTTCGTATAATAATATAATCATAATTTTAATAAATTCTGCATGTTAATGCAATCTGCAACACCATCATGCAATGAAATAAAATGATCGACCGAGTACTGCATACGCTTCAGCTCAGGAAACTCAGGAAGGCTATCATCTGGAACATATTAATCACAATCACCATAAAACAAAAATCAGTTCAACTTAAGGACCCCACCCGCTCAAGCAAAAGCAGTCCATGAGGTCTGAGTATTAGAAAACTATTATGTTACAGTTGATCCTTCACTCAGATATATACATACATACATACATACATACATACATACATATATATATATATATATATATATGAAATCTGTACATTTTAATTTTTCATTTATGTATGAGTATTTTGGCTGCATCCTTGTATATATATAATGTACATGCCTGTTTCCATGGTCAGCAGAAGTGGGTGTGGGGTTAGGAATGGGTGTGAACTTCAATGCACATGCTAGGAATCAACAAGTGCTAGCAACAAGTGCTCTTAACCTCTGAGCCATAGCTTCTTCGTATACTTTTGTGAAAATGGAAATTCAAAATTCTAAATCTGTACCAAATTCATTACAAATGCTACTATTTTTAGCATTTCTCTCCAAGTATTACAAGTACTACTTTTAAATTCCATCTCTGCTGCAAATGCAACAGTTTTATGAAGCCCTAAGTAAAAAGGCATTTCTGATCCAACCACTAGAGAGCAGTAGTAAGCTGTAAGAAATTCTGAAGGACCAGAAAGCCATGTGCAAATTAGTGTTTCTTGCAATGTAGTTTCTTAAACCTATGCTTATGTTAGCATGATTTACCTGGAGTTATAGGAAAAATTAAAAATATTAATTCTACTTCTTCTGACCTGTGTTCTACCAATTATTACTGCAACATATAGTACTAAAATATAGTCATACGTAACACAAAAATCAGTTTTATGCCAAAACCCTAATGCTTTCAGAAATAAAATGAACCTAACAATATATCTGGAGTTCTCTGGTGGCCTTTCTACCCTTCATTGTAAATTAAAAAGAACAGTATGTATTTTAATTCTAACATTTTGAGTTATTGCTAATGATGGGGTCATGGACAAAAAGAGTCAACAAAACCACTTTCAAACCAAGCTAAACTGAACCCTTCAAATATGGCACCCTGCAGTTTCAGAGAGCTATCTTCACTGGTAAGCCACACTTCTGCTTTGTAAGTATCTTATCATTACTAACTTGTTCTAGGCACATCAATGTCTCTGAAGACATATGTCAGTTTCTACAAACTGCTGACTGAGCACACCTCCCTGCAGCCCACCAGTCTGTTTGCGTGCACACAAGTGCACACTCTGTGCTGGGCTATCCAACAGGCTTGCCTTTGTTCTTCATCCATCTGAGAATAAGACTACTTAGTTTTCATAAAACAAAAGACTCTTTTTATTGTAAAGCCCAGTATTGACAGCAATGACTGTAAAATGTATGAAGCTTCCTAAAATTTATCAATGTCATTATTTTCTTATCACCACAATGTCAAAGGCAAAAATATTTCTCTAGTAATTACAAGAGAAAACTATCAAAATTATAATTTCTTTATACTTAAGAAGCTCCCCTGCATACACTCTCGTTCTTCTGACATGTTTACATTTAAAACAACAGCAGTTGTTAGTGATGCACTATCCACAAGGAAAAGAGTATGGTCTTCCTACTCCACTTTAAAATCACTTTTTGTGGATCTCAAGCAGTATTTGGTAACAATGATTTGAAACAACTACAACTGATAAAATAATAGCTTTAAGGCAGGAGTATACATCCTCAGGTAGAAAACACAGTAAGGTGAAGCCTGGTGTAAAGACCAGAGACCAAAGCTCTTTATTCACTGGGAAGAAAAGATGGAGACTAAAGATGATTTTCTCCAAGGACTTATTATTTCAACCAAACGTGTCAGTAAAAGAGGGGGTGTATACGTGCAGGAAGCTGGGTATGTCTGAAACTCAAGATTCTTACTTTTGGTTTTCCTCTTCTTCTGACTCTTCATGCTGGTCAAATAACTCCCACTTAGAAGTCGTTACCGCTAGAGAAAAAAAAAAGAATGGAACTCCATAAGGCAAATCACCAGTTTTGCTACAGTAGAGACCCAACTTTAGAGCTGAAAGCTTGCATTGCAGGAGCTTCTATTTCAGCTTATCTCCTCTTCTAGCAGCCAATACAATGTGCTCTGCATCTTCTCTTCTCACACCTTATACTAGATTCAAATTCAGAAACGATGTAACAGATACGGGCCCCAAGTGCAAACTCAATCTAACAAGAATTACAGGAGAGTCAAAGCTCAGTGTCTCTGAAAGTGGTCACTAAGAGGGTTTCCGCATGCATACTGACTACATCTACACTTTGTATTCAAACACCTTAGCCTGGGGAGGGGAGGGGAGGGGAGGGGAGGGGAGGGGAGGGAGGAAGAATGTGAGTGTGTATGTGTGATTTATTTGATTACTCTCAAAGCTTCCGTTATTACAAGAGTACCAACAATAAATGAATACTTATGATAGAATAAAATATGGTAACACTGAAACTGAAAGCTGACAATAAAGTTTTTACACACAAGGTAAACATACACACACAAATACAAAGGTAGCAATAATATTAACAAATCAATTTTCTACCTTTCCCTTTCAAGTGCTAAGGATCCAACCCAGAGCCTTGCACATGCTAGGCAAGTACTATACTACTCAAAGATACCACTATCCCAGTACCCAAGTGTTTAAAACCTCAGTGTCTACAATTTACTCACCTTGTGCTTCCAATTCAGATTCATCTACAGCCTCCCATTTTGATGGGGCAACTTTAAATATGGGTTCATTCTTCTTTGAGTCTTCAGTTGCATCCACTATTGAAGAAAAGATGACTATTAAATATATTAGGAGATGACTCAAACTTATGGCCTTATCAAACAGCAAATAAAACTAAGTCCACATGTAGGAAACCATTGACAGTATCAACAACAAGGACTATGATTAACTCACTGTTTTGCTTGAGACCAAATCTTGAAGTAGAGCCCTTTTACCCACATCCCAAGACCTCTAATAAATGCCTAAGCCTATAACCAGCACTAAATTATACATTTACTATGTTTTCTGATCCACAGATTATTTTTATAAATTAGGAACACTAAAAAAATAATAAAACACGAAAGAACTGTTAGAATGAATTATGATTCCTACAGTTTATGAAATTTTTTGAACTCTCCATTTGATATTTGCAGACCAGAATTGGCAGTGGGTAACTTTTATCTATCAAGAGCAAGGCAAAATGGGTGTGAAGAACTACTGCATAGAAAATTTGGGTACAAGAGAAGCATATGGAGGTGTGGGTAGGAAAATAAAAAAAACAAAGGAAGTGACACTGGGCATGTGACTGTAAAACACAAGATACTGCCTGTAACTTTCAGACAATTGAGACAAAAAGGAAAACCTGCTAATATTATAGGATGATAGTCCCCCAAAAAAGATACCATAATAAAGCTCTTTCCTTTGCCACAGTCAAACATATTGCTAGATACCTAAATTTTAAAATGTCAGAAAAGGTGAGTGACTTGACAGTCAAAAATTAAAACATTTCTCCATACCATCACGTGAAAAACTTAAGGGATTTTGGCAACTAAACCTGTTAGTCTGAATGTTTAAAGTCCAAACTTACAAGGCACTCCATCCAGATCATCATCAAGACTCTTTATAGGGACCCCATCCAGGTCATCGATGGGAGTGGCATCGATGGGAATCCCATCCACATCCTCCAGAGGCGCCCCGTCAAGCTCCTCCTCGATGGGAGCACCGTCAAGATCATCCGGCACATCCTGCAAAACATGCACCACTCTCTCACTGTTAGATTAACTTAAAATCCAGTGCAGAGCAACATGACTAGATAGCCTTATCTCCAGACACAATGTAAATATGTTTTATTATCCAGACTGCAGAGACAGTAACTATCTGTACACTTATTTGCATAATATATATTAAAGGCTTATCCTTGAGATCAAGTAGCATATGAGTCATGGTGAAAAGTATCAGGCTTGGTTCGTCTGCCAAAGAGCTTAGTAAAGGTTTGTTTAAAAAGAAAATAAGTTAGAACAATAGATTGAAAGTGTACATCACCATCTTATTATACTATTTAATAATTAAATTTCCCTTAAAGAAGTCAAAAGGTTATCCTGAAGTTACACTTAGGCTGAGGTCTGGTAACACAGAAAATCCAGAAAGAGAAGAGCAGGTACAAAGAGCAGTGGAAGAGAAACACTGCACTGAAGAAACTGAAACAAAGAGTCTGAGAAGAGGGTAGAAGAGTAGCTGTCCCTTCACCAACTGCTGAGGGAGAGGAGAGCCAGAACATCCTGGAAGGAAGTGAAATGACACTGGAGAAGAGCAGAATCAGATGTGTGATGCACAGAGCACAGCTCCCTGCCTTCCAAAAGCAATTTACCTCAACCTCACCAAATGATATGGGAGTCAAGAGCCCACAAAAGCAAGACTCGGTAAGACTCCTCTACTACAGAAGCCCCAAAGGATAGACAGGCTGCAACATAGTAACATGAGAAAGATGAAAAAAAGCCCTCTACTAGGAAACTGAAAGATACTGATACAGGTTAGAAGTCAGAAGAAAGTAAGCCAGGCTGAGCTCTCAGGTTCAGTCATGTTGGTACAAGCAGTCACTGTACCTTTAACTTGATGAGACTTACTTGCAGTAAGTTTATCAAGGCCCCCTTGTTAGTTGAGGGGTTTCTGTGTATTATTTGTTTTCTAATATATCATAAATCTTTTCAAGTTACTAAAAACAAAACAAAAACAGCCACTATCCCATAAGAACACATTGAAAATCCCTGTCTTATGTAACACTGACTCTTGTATTATTTAATGGTAAACAGGTATTTTTCATAAAGAAATATATGTAATATTCCCCCTCCCCCAGAAAAATATTTAAGTACAGAATACCTACCTCTGTTTCCTTTTCTTCAATGATATTTACAAGTCCTAAGAAAATATTCTGAAGTTTGATCAAAAATGGTTCTGGATAAATTGCCCAATCTTCCCATGCTCTGAAGCAGGTCATTACCCGTTGCTAAGTTAATAGAAAACAGACAGTAAATGTCAAGTCCAAACTTGAGTTCATGGGAATACCATTGTTATTGCGAATTTCCCTTTAAGTTGCTAGATCATTTTTTCAAATTAAAAAAATTAACTACATATACCATTCCTGATTTTTTAAATCAATTCAATGCTATCTTCCAAGTAAACATAAATGCTGGGGGGAAAAAAAACTTGGATTATTTTTAATTAAGGTCAACTCTCATGTATATATGAGTCATATCTTGAAAAACAATCTCACAGTACCTTCTGACCACTAGAAACCAAAGCAATCAAGCTTTACTCTCAATCCATTATGATCCAATGAAGCACTTCCCGGTCCTGAATCTTCCCCACAGTAGTATATTCATTTATTCAATTGCTACCTTGGGCTTTAACTGGCTCTGTCCTAACACTGGTTTATAACCTAAGGTTCTCTGTCTTTCCTTTCTTTTTTTTGTTTTTGTTTTTTTTTTTTCTTTTCTTTTTTTTGGTTTTTTGAGACAGGGTTTCTCTGTGTAACAGCTCTGGGTTTCCTGGACTCTTTCGCTTTGTAGACCAGGGGGGCCTGAACTCAGAGAGATCCATCTGCCTCTGCCTCCCCAGTGTTGAGATTAAAGGTGTGCACTACCACGCCCAGTCGCATAGTCTTTCATTTAAGAGGTTACTAAAATGAAAAATAAAAACTGAACAGGCTTTTTTTCCCCTGAAAACAGCACATTAAAATTATTAATAACCTGTCTTGAATGTGTATTTACAATCTAAACAAGAGCAGTGACCAGCACTCCTCACCCTCCTAAAATTTTGAATCTTCCACCACACAACCCCAGAAAACTCTGAAGATCAAATTTTCGAGTCCTTATCAAGGCCATTCTTCAGGCACCTCTGTGCTCCAGCACTGTTGAGCAGGTCATGGGTTCCCATCTGCAAACACCCACTGCACCTCAACACAGCTGGACAGGACTGTGTCGTCAGTGGCACTGTCTTCATAATGACACACTCACACTGGGGTCCATAGGGCCTTCCTCCTCTGGTGGCATCTTGTGGTAGACAGCCACTCCGTTACTCAGTCTTCCCAAAGCACCAGGCCCTCCTGGGAGACGTGGCTGACTGCTGTCCTCCACGCTCAGTTTCAGATCCGCACACAAGCTCAAGCATGGTAGGTCCCTCAGCAGGCCCAGGGTTAAATGGCACCCCCAGGCCTTATGCCACAGCATGTGAGGCCACACATCACAACCACCTGCCATACTAGAGCCACCAATGCCCTGAAGATACTTTCTAAACAACCATAAATAACTAAAATATATGTTCCTAATCCAGACAAATTTAATATACTATTATAAAACAAATAAATAGTCTTCAGGATGTGAAGAGGGGGAAAAAAAAACCCAGTATTAAAATATTTAAGTAAGGCATGAGGACCTGAGTTCAGCTCTCAGCACCTGTATCAGTTGGCTCATAAAATTTCCTGTAACTCCAACTCCAGGGGAATCCTATGCCTCTGGCCTAGGGAAGCACCTGCACTCCACATGCATACACCCACAAAGAGATACATATATATATAACTAAAATTAATTATTCATTAAAGAAATTTTAAATAAAAATATTTAAATAACATAAAACTAAAAGCTACCTGACAATACAGAATTTAAAAACCTAAAGAATCACTACTCTTTTACAGCCCTCTAATGCCCTCCTCCACTTCAGAGGTCAGGGCAGAAACAACAAAAGATACCTACCTTAAAGTTTTCAGATTGTAAATGGCCTTGAATTGTACGATAAGTAGCATTGAGGTCTGAAAATATCTGGCATAGCTTTGTTTCAAAACTGAAATTCAAACAATACATTAAGACACAATTTATTTTAAAAAAAAAATCACAGTCTCTTCAACCCACTGGCCAATGAAAACCTTTCCTGTTCTTATAACGCAAATTAAGAAATTCAAAATATCAGTGTCCTTCTTTAGCAGGCAACTTTATATTTAGGATGAATTTAGCAATCTGGCCCTTTGTGTCATATTAAAAAAAAATTTTAAAGGTAAATGATGTACATAAGGCAAAAAAAGTATTAACAATAAAAGTAGGGCTCTCCTAAAACCATTCACATACACACACAGACAGACACATATATGCAGCCTGAGCTATCCCAGGACTTTGCTATGTAGCCAAGGATAACCTTGAACTCACCTTCCCACCACACCTGATTTTGTGCAGTGCAGAGGATCAAACCCAAGAGCTTTTACACACTAGACAGTACTCTACCAACTGAACTCCACCTATACCTACATCATGACTTATTTTTTCAAAGATCACCTGGATGCTGTATAGAGAACAAACCAGGGTGTAGAAGAGGGAAAACCAGTTAGATTACTACTGTAACTCAAGCCAGACAATGGCAGTATGGGCCAGCAAGCCAGGAAAGTGGTGCTAGTTTGCTTCTCTAGATATAAAATATATTTATATCAATAAGAAGTGTTATAGATAAAGAGAGAGGAACCAGACAGACTGAAATGCCAATCAGTCCTCAGTAGCTTTCTCACTATGTAGCTTAGCTAGAATGGCCTTGAGCTACTGATCTCCCGGCCAGGATCACAGAGTGAACCCCACACCTGTTTTTGAGTGCTGCTGGATCAAACCCAGGGCTTCTCCATGCCAGGAAAATACTCAAACAACTGGGTTACAATTCCCAGCTCAGGTCACAAATCTGATTTCCTTTTGGAGTCAATTCCTTTCCCAGAGCCCGATTATTTAACAAGCACAGAAGGGGAGCTGCGTGGAACTGAGGATTTGTACAGGAATTATGATGTCCACTACAACTCCCTCCTGCTGTAGCCAACAAGAACAAGAAAAATCAATGACCAGGGCTGGAGAGACAGCTGTTTAGAGCACCGGGGTCATTCAGCTCCCAGTACTACCATGACAGATCATAGATACAATTCCAGGGGATCTGACACCTTCTAACCTACATGGGTACCAGGTATATATGTGCATACATAATATATGCAGGCATAGCACTCATATGGAAAAATAAAAATAAATCTTTTTTTTAATTAATACAATAATTATCAAAAGAAAACAATGTTAAACCTTTGGTTTTTTTTCTTTTTCCATGCCATTATTTTTAATACTATTTATGCTTATTATAAAGTAGCTAAATGGGCAAAATAATGTAGTTTTCAATTTTTTAAACTCTACCTATTAGTTCTACTGTAAATATTTAAGAAATAAAATATAAAGCATGGTGGTTCATACTAAAATCCTGCACCTGCAAGGTTAGGGTAAAAAGACTGCCACAAAACCAAAAAAAGAAAAATAAAGAAAAAGAAAAAGTCGGGCAGTGGTGGCACACGCCTTTAATCCCAGCACTCGGGAGGCAGAGGCAGGCGGATTTCTGAGTTCGAGGCCAGCCTGGTCTACAAAGTGAGTTTCAGGACAGTCAGGGCTACACAGAGAAACCCTGTCTCGAAAAACAAAACAAAACAAACAAACAAACAAACAAACAAAAAGACTGCCACAAGTTCAAAGTCAGTCTGGGCTGCACACTAAGTTCTAAGCAATCTGGGCTAAAGTAAGACTTTTAGCTCAATAAAACAAACAAACAAACAATGGTCAGCTACACAGCTCACTTGCTGTCAAGGTGAACAACTTGAGTTCAATCCCTGGGCCCCATGTGGTGAAAGGAAAGACTCAACCCCTACCCTACAAGTTGTCCTCTGTAGGTCATGTTCCACATTCACACATACATACACACAAGTGTCATTAAAAAGAAAAACTGAAAAAAGGCTTACATTGGTTTAGTTCAATAAACCTTGAGCTTATGTGTTTAAGAGTTCTACTAAATGAGTAGATTAAAATAATCTTTAAACCGTTTTCTTTATTATTACTATTGTGGGGCTGGGGTTTGAAGTCAGGTTAGAAGACAACTTTATGGAGTCATTTATTCCCTTCCCCCTTTATAGATCAAAATCACAGGCTAGCACAGCAAGCACCTGAACCCAGAGCCATCTCAACGACCCCTAAAATTATTTCCTATTAATGAAGAATGCTAACAGAGCAACCCTCTTTTTTGGTCTCCTCATCCTTAAATACATTACTTCAAGAGTATCAGCTCATATCTTATACTTACAATTTCCTGTAATATGAAGCATTGGCAACTTTGGCTGAAGAGTTGTATAAAACATCAGAAACCAAATATAATCTGGCAATCTGTAAACAAAATAAGGCAAAATGAAAACGTTAGCCAATAGGATATTTAGAAAATACCCCATACATTCATACTTTGAAGTAGTGCAGAGGCTAAGTTTAGTGACAATTTAACAGCAACTCCTATTAGAGACCCAACATCATTACAATCATGACTTTTGCAGGAATACAATCTATTCATTTATTTACATTTCAACCAGTTTCTCAGAAAGAAGTAAGACTGTATAGAAAAGATGTTATCAGTCAAGCTCTTTATGTCAAAAAAGAACTTTTTATAATTTTTAAAGAGTTACAATTTAAAGTCAATTATTATCCCTGCTTTTCTTAACTAAATGTATAGGAAGAAAAATCACTTCTATTACCTTCTTGGGAAGAGGTGTCTTTAAGATGGACAGCGACTCAGTAATGCAATCCACTATTTCTTCAGCAGCTTCAGCATTATTAAGACAGAAAACCATGGCATCTCCAATATCATTTTTCCTTGGAGTTAATCCTCGCAAGATTTCTTCTAACTTATCCCGCTGTCTGAATATAAATTTTCACTTATAAATATTTAAACGTAACATCCTAAGTGTCCCAATAATCACTGCTCACAGCCTAGCACCTCCTGGTTGTTGCTCTGGTGGGCCAGTTACCATGTTCACCTCACAGAAACGCATTCAGAACCCACTCAGATCAAATGGTTGTAAAGACGGAGACTTGTTAGGTTGCCCTAACTGGTTACAATCTTTTAAAGAACTTATATAAAGAATACTTTTTTAAAAAATTAACAAAATATTCTAATAACTTTTTTAAAACTTAAAACAAGTAAATTTTAAATTATGATCATTTTTTAAAAAGCCTCCAAAAGTATTTCACTCTTATACTATCCCCACTTAAAACAGAAAACCTCTAATTTCTCCACATCCTTCCTTTGAAAGAAGTATTACTCTAGCACTTTTACAAGGACTAGTATAAACTTTTTCTGTAAGAAAAACATAAATATTTTAGGTCCTACTTGTAAGACAGTTTCTCTACTCCTGTAATTCCAAGGCACTCTTACATACATACAAAGAATCATTGTGTGTCAATAGAACTTTATTTACTTGGAAGGCAAGATGGCACAGCAGGTAAAGACACTTGCCTCCAAGCCTGATAACTCAGTTTCATCCCTAGGACCCAAAGGGGGGGGGGGGGGGGAGTCCTGCAAGTTGTCCTCTAACCTCCACATATGCCATAGCGTATGCCCAAAACACAAAATATAGTAAGTCAATGTAGTCAGAACTTTAACCTGTATTTACAAAACTGGAGATAGCTAGATTTAGACCAAGGACTGGGTCTGCAGCTAATGTAATGAGCATAAACCTAAGGGAACACACACACTCAACAGCTGAAGGACTCCACTGTCACCAGCAATGCGATGACACAATGGGTATTAAGCCTCACACACTTTACAAAGAAGTATTTAACATTATATGTAAAGTCTTTTTTAATACTTCATTTTTATGTGCATTGCTGTTCTTCCTGCATATATGTCTGTGTGTGAGAGTCAGATCCTCTAGAACTGGAGTTACAGCTCATGGGTGCAGGCACTGAAGAAAGGTCCTCTGGAAGAGCAGCCAGTGCTCTTAACCACTGAGTCATCTATCCAGCCCCCACACTAACATCTTTTAACCAACCTCCATACTAAAATCTTTAGCTAGCATTTTTCATGAGATATGAAGAACCTCTAAACACTTATTAAATATATCTGCTTTCTAAAATGTGGATAGCTCACTATACTAGTTCTGAGCAAGCACCAGTCTTTTGGTAAGATTTAACTTTTACCTTATGTTTGTGTTTTACTTCCATGTTTGAGTAAACATGCACAACATGCATATCTGGTGCCTGCAAAGGCCTAAGAAGGACACTGGATCCCTACAACCAGAGGTACAGATGGATGGTTAGGGGCCACCACGTAGGTGCTGGTCCTTGGCAAGAGCAGCAAGTGCTCACTTATTAGGTGAGCCATCTCACCAAGTAGCACTAATAGTAAAGTTTCCTAGCCGCCATCTCAGAATTGCTACATACACAAACTATGGAAAGGGTATGCATAGCCAATGCCTGACCCAACTAGCTACACAGTAACTTTTCCTCTTTTATCTTTCACTCTGGCAAGAATTCTAACAGTCTCTGGGTAATCTGTGTAAGAACTTAATACTTAAAGTACAATGCTAGAGAAAGAGTTCAACTGTGTTTAAGAGACGATCACTAATTTCATCAGGAAGAGGTCAAGGTCAACAGGATAATTACTTGTATTCTCCACTATGTTACTCCAAGATGTCTAAAATCATAAAGTACAAATAAAACATTCCCAAGTGAAAATACCATGTTATCTTACAGCTGAAATAGTTACAGCAAGACACTAATGAAAGCAACCATTAAAGCAACTTTCCTGAATAATAAGAGAAAAAAATCTTACTCTTCCTTGAGTGCTCCCTTCTTACTAGGTTCTTCTACAAACGCTTCTGTCTCTTGCTCCTCTGACATCCCATGAAGGTATGGATTTAAAGGTGGTGGCCTCCAAAAAGATCCATTTTTGAACATTCGAAAATCTTCTGTCCGCCATTTCGTTGGAGAATCTCCCTAATAATACCCAGAATGTTATTTGAATAGTCTAACCCTCAGTTAAAGTCAACAGAGTAATTAATCCTACTTGCCTGCAGAATAGAATAAAGCTTCCACCTGTAGTAAACATGGGCTGGTGTCTGGTTTTCAAATAAGAACCTAAACAAAACAAACAAAAACATTAAACACCATATTCTTCAGGAGAGAGCTATCTACTTTAGTATCTACATAAAGCCAGCCACTTATCAGCCTATTCAATTAAAAAGAGAGAGCTACATAAATAAAACAAATGAGAAATATTATTGCCTCTTACTTCTAAAGACAAAAAACAAAGATGCTGGGACAAGAGGGAGAAAGGGTCCTCTCATCTTCTATGACGTCCGCCTCCCCACGCCCCAGACTGTCTGACAAGCTAATCTGAACGTCCAGAACGCGTGTTCTCATTGTGTCAGATGACTGTTTTCAGAATTTTTTTTAAATTTTTGTTTGTGACGGGATCTCTCAATGTAGCCATGACTATCCTGGAACTCAGTATATACTCCAACAAGCTGTCCTCGAACTCCAAGAGATCTACCCACCTCCCAAGTCCTCGGATTAATGGTATACAAAATCACACCATACTAGGCATGGCTGTTTTTTATAAAACACAAGATGATATATTAGAATACTGAAAAGATTTTTTTCAATATGTAAATCTGAAAAATCTTTACCCCATTTAACATTTAATGTCTTAGATAAAGCAATTCAGATGATTTCCTGACAAAATACTTTGCTCAATTCTAGCTTGCTTATAACTCTTTCACTGAAAAGCATAATGAAATACTATTTTCCTCCCAGAAAATGCTAAGAGTTGCTACACCATAACTATGTAAGTGATGGAAAACCGATCTAAACACATTCTAGTCTAACTACTAAGACTCATTCATCCTGCAAAAATCTTTTTTCTTCTTCTTTTTCTTTTCTTTTTTTAGGATTTTATTCTTGGATATACGTCACTTATTTGTTCATATTTGTACATGTGCTCGTGCAGGTAAATGACAGCCAAAGGACAATACTTGGAAATCTTTTCACTCTCCCAAAACCACATGGGTTCTGGATATATAGTTTCTGGAAGGTAAAATGATGTCTGGAAATGATTGGATGGATGGCAATGTTGTATAGTAATGTGAATGTACTTAACGCCCTCAAACATAGTTAACCCAGAAGCTCTGTTATAGATTTATTACCATAATAAAAGAAGCACACCTGAACATAGGATTGTTGATTTCTCTGTTCATAATCATAGCTTCAAACATTGGCCCTTCACGTACAACAAATTCTATCATTCGGTGTATCAGGGCGAGTAAATTCCTACAACAACAACACAGTTAAAGAAAATGGATTCAGACATATCCCTATATAAAACTACTCTTAAGTTACTAAAATGGTGCAGTTAAAAAAAATCATTCTGCTAACAGATTTTAATATCAAAAAGTAATGTGGAGCACACACTAAAGGCCTTGAGCATTAAGAGGGCAGTGAGGGCAGAGGATTGGGAGGGAGGGAGGGAGGGAGGGAGGGAGGGAGGGAGGGAGGGAGGGAAGAAAGGAAGGAAGGAAGGAAGGAAGGAAGGAAGGAAGGAAGGAAGGAAGGAAGGAGAGGTGAAGGAGAGGTGAAGGAGTGTGGGAAGCCACAACAGCCTGATAGTAAGATTTAATTTTCTATTTGCCACTTAACATTATTTTCAAAATGCAAAAAATTAAAATTATAAATCACAACTAATTGGATAGCTGCAAATACATAAATTCAGCCAACTTACAATTTGCATGTTACAGCCATCTAAAAATGTACACACTATGTCTGTTTTAAGAGAAAATATTCCTAATACAGTCACTTTCATGATATTGAAATGTTATAACCATAACTTTAATTTACAAAACTGCAAAACTAACAAATTTAAGATCTGATTTAATAAAAGACCCATCTAAATTACTGTGTTTCTAATACACACATACCAGATGGAGTTTTTACTAAATCTGACCTTTAATGAGGCAACATCCCTTTGCTGCACACTTCAAAATTAGTTTAGAATTCCTAACATGTAATCCTGCTTCTATACTATCAACCAATGAAAAATTATATTGCAAAGCCATTAGTGAATGAATTCCAAAACATGGGACATGGTGAGGTACCCACTCTCTGTAATGCTAATCTTCCCATATTTAAACCAAAAAGATATGAGTAACTTTATTAAATCACTTTATTGGTTGCAGTTATAGAAAGAATTTTTTTTAATCTGAAAATCTTTAACAAAGATTCAAAATTATTTTCTGACACTGACTAATGTGTCAGCTTAAATATTCATACGCTGCTCTAGACTTCTCCTTCACCAGTCCCCAAGTAGTTCAGAGTTGGCAGGTAAAGCGAAAGGATATTGGCTCACAGTGAAGAACACATAGACTGTATCTTACGCATTCTCAACTCAATTAAGTCCATGTAACTGCTAGAATATAAATAGAGTTATAGAAGACAGATTTGGGTAGGGGGAGTGAAAGCGCTCCATAATAATTTGTTTCAAAGTATCTGACCGTGAAATAATCTCAGTTATGAACTATATTTTCTACAGTTTTCAAACAAGCCAACTTAAATGGACACTGATATGTAGTAGAAAAAAAATAATTCTAAAGACCAAAAAATTACATGGAGGTTTAAATTTTTACAAAGGGGAAACTATGTATTTAGAACTACCAATTCAACTTCAAATTGTTTAAAAACAAATCACTTAATTTTAACTTAAAATTTATTTTCCTTCACAATAGTATTAACTGCTGTGCAGATATGCAGTACTGCTCCGTAGTAAGAAAGAACTGTCAACACCCATGCAGCTCGTGACACTGTTTAGACAGGGGCCATGCAATTGTCACTCAGTTCTAAAACCCCCATTGCTATAAGGCAAAGCCAAACTCAGGGAAGTTTTATGTGCAAATCATAAAACATGACCATTGACCAGGTGGACAAATGTTATAGATACAGAGATTTTTATCAATATAGTCAAACTTGACTTCATTAATTTAAAGAACATGAAAAATGATATATCAAGTTTAAAACCAAAGGATTCATTCTAATAGTAAGTCAAAACTTTTCAGCAAAATGTAATTTTGTTTAAAAATAAGCTGTGTCACACATAAAATTCCTAAACTTGTTTTTTGTTTGTTTGTTTTGGGTTTTTTGAATGCTAAAAAAATACTTTCCCTGTAAACATTTTAACAGTGGAAAAATAACCCACTATAGTATTAAACAGGCTTGTAACTAATAAGAACCTATCTTCATTAAATTACAAGTTTAAAGGAACTTTTAAAATGTTTCATATGATTATTTAAAATCAAAATGTGACAATTAGTTGGTGCTGACTTGGAATCAAGAGGAAGGCATAATCATACTCTTCCCTTAAGGATTATATAATTTTCTTATTTAAAAAATTACTTTTTCTATCAAAACAAAACAGTGTAGTACAAAAAAATGTTCTATTTTAAAGTGTATTATTTTATATTTAAACAGTAATCATCTTATTCTGGGTAACCACAACAAAAAGAGGCCTCTCAGTTAAAATAAAAAGCACATTTATTGGAGTCGATCGTACCAATGTCTGGTAAACCTGTATACTTTCCCAATCCATCCCATGATGCCTTCCTGGTCCCCCGCTGCCGCAGACAGCTCAGCTGGTGTTGCTCACCAAGGCCAATGTCAAAGAGAATTTGGAATTCTTTTGTGTTCATTTATTATTCAACCAGTGTTGTGTTTCTGTGTTTGGGAAAAGGCTGAGCTTGACTGAGCAAGAGCATACCTACATGATTGTTCTTCATTAGCAGTGTATTAAAAAGAAAAAAAAAAAGAAGAAGAAAAGTAATAAAAGAGATCCAAACGCCTTTACTATGACTAAAAGATCCTAATACAGCCAGTGTCCATGAAAATAATTAGAATTTCTTCTTAAAATCAATTAGAAAAAAAGAAAAACAATACGACTGCACCTCCACTAAGATCTAAAACCAAGGTTGCATATTTAAGGCATGTAATCCAGATGTTTATCCAAGATAAATAAAGTGGGTCAAATTGTAATATTATCTAAGCTTTAAAACTCATTTTACTTATATACCTATTTTCCCTTCACAATAGTTTCAAATTAGCAGACCAACAACTCCACATTAATTTATTTAAACATTCTAATTTCTAAAGGTATTTAAAAACTCTCTAAAATGAGAATAAAAAACAAAAGAAAAGATGACATAAAATTGCAAAGTGTACTAAACTTAATTTTTACACATCCCCCAAATGTAGTGGGAAGGAGCCATTGCTCAGTCAAGATATTACCTTTTCCTCAACACCAGTTCTTTTCAATTCAGAAGGGGATATTGTCTATATTTAGATCAGTAATAATAAAGAAAAACATGTACCTTTCTGTTGGGATAACCACTTTGACTATGGCTTGCGACAGAGTCTGTATATGAAGTCACATCAGATAATAAACATAGAATATGTGAGTATTGTTAACAAGTAACAAGCAAAAATATACATATGCATTGAAAACACTACACATCTAATCACAAGTTCTGCAGGCAATCACTGCATTTGAAGTAATTATACACTAAGCAATTACATAATGCAAATGGATGTGTTCACAGTGAACAATTACTGTTCACCAAAGGCAAAAGCATAGAACATTCCTGCTAGAATGCACATCAATGTACTGAAACAGGGGCTACACTGACAATTAGCAGATAATTAACTTGTGAACTAATTAACTGTCTGCTCTGACCACACAGTTGGTTACTTTGTTCCCAAGCCTTTAAAACCAGCCCTGGCATTTCAAGTGTAATCAACTCATAATAGAACCAACAAATTCTTATAACTTGAAATTAAGTTGGTTTTATGTTTAATAAAGAAAAATATTCACCCTTTGTTTTTACTAGATTAGTTAACTATTTTTGAAATATCATATATGCTACTATATAGTCTAATAACTCAAGACCTTGAAAGCTATGTTAGTTTGCTGTCATCCAAACAATTTAACTATTTAGGTGGGCTTTCTTAATTGAAAAGTCACTTAACCAAATAAAAACTACCATGTTCTCAAAACAAAGTAAATCCAAACACTGACTACAACACTGGGGGCGGGGGAGAGGGTGCGCTTACCGAGTGCTCAAAAGGGAATGGCAGCCACAAATAAAAATATTAAATATGACCTAATATTTCAATACAGGGTTTTCATGGGCTAAGGCAGGGAACATATTTACTTATTTATGAGTTGCCAGAGTAACACATGTCTATAAAAATTGTTGAAAAGAAACACTACCACAGATACAGTATTTACATATCAGATGCAGTCCTATGTACATTTTTAAAATTACCTTCTCGAAATCCTCCTTGTTTTTAGGTGGTGGTAACATGGGAGCATTGGGGTTTTTTAATCGCTCTCTAGGCTGCGCATTAAAAGGCAGTCCGGATGGAGGTGGGGGGAGCGTGTGTTCCATCATAGAAGGCGGAATGTATATTGGATGTGGAGGAATAGGCACAGCTTTACCCCAACCTAACTTCATTTCAAAAGACATAATCATTTTTCCTACAAAAGAAAAAAAGAAAGGAAAAAGGTTACTTTGACAAGCTCCAGAGAAAAAGTATTTCTGAATTAAATTTCCTATGTATATTTTCCAATTTGAACCAATTCTCAGAGTTTTTATGGCTAATTTTCTACACCAAAGAAGTACCTGACTCCTACAAATGGACACTAAGGACTTTACCGTTTAAGTTCTTTAGAGCTCTTTCAGCATCTCTTCTGTTCATAAAAGCCACAAAGCCACAGTTTCTTTCTCGTGCTCTTTCTTCATCAGTTCTAGGCCACATAATTTTTACACTAGCTAATGGTCCAAATCTTCCAAATTCTTGGCACAGCATTTCTTCATTCATCTATTAAAAGATCAGAGAGTTTGGTTATGCAACAAAAAGGAAAGGAGGCGCTAAGAATATTATGCAACCCAGAAAGCAAAATCATTTTTAAAAGTAGAAAGCAACATATTAACCCTACAGTATTACACTCAAAAACTAGAAACTCTACATTGGCAAAAAACCCTGCCATACTGGTGCATTTGAAGTACTTTCATATTAGAAGCCTTCTATTTTATTTAAATAAGCAGTTAGGGCTTGGCGTCTTAAGAGCTACTGGAACCAAAGGCATGTCTGATTTCTCTTCCTGTTTGAAGATCTTGGGATCTAAACACCTATGCAATCACAGCACAGGAAGATGGGAACCACAAGGAGCCCCAGAGGAGAAAAGGAAAAGAGGACCTCCATAAGAAAGCAAGCTACCTATCAGGAGGTGCCTCAAGAGTACAAACTAGTTACTAAGGAAGCCACATCTTCACAAATGTACAGGAAACAATTCAGATCCAACTAATAAGCCCCAAGTTTTCAAAACAATTAGAAAATACCATCTAATTCCATCAGATTTGTCAAGTTCAAAATCTTTTTTTTTAAAGATTTATTTATTTATTATATGTAATTACACTGTAGCTGTCTTCAGACACTCCAGAAGAGGGAGTCAGATCTCCTTACGGATGGTTGTGAACCACCATGTGGTTGCTGGGATTTGAACTCAGTACCTTTGGAAGAGCAGTTGGGTGCTCTTACCCGCTGAGCCATCTCACCAGCCCCCCAAGTTCAGAATCTTAATTTTATCTAATTATCCAACAACAAGAAAAAAAATGAACATAAGCCAACATTCATTTTATTTTCCTTATATTACCTGTGGATTAATGTTTCCAAGGTATAAATTTGTAGTGCTGGGATCTCCTACATCATGTGAGCCAGGTGCATAATCATCAAGAACTAGAACAAGGAGAAAAAAACAAGTTACACCCTGCGAAATACAAAGTTGAGACAATTCCTAATTCTTTAAAAAGCAAAAAATCGGTATTACCACCAGACGATCTATTTCTTCTTGAAGGCACATCCACTTAAAGGGGGGAAAGAAAACAACTCTTAGTTTCTAGGACAATAAGTCATAAATGTGTGCACTAAGATAAACATCACTTACTAGAACGTCGCTGACCATCAGAGTCTGACTGAGGAGGCTCAAACCGACTTAACCTGCCTTTTGTTTTATGTCTCTCATCACGTTCTTCCTGAATTCTGTTGAAAATAATTATAGTTAGCTAAGAGTACACCACAAGTTACTCATATTTAGTAACAGTTTCTCTAGGTATTATCTTCAAATAATGTGATGTGTTTATTTGCATCAGTAATAATTATAACCAAGATTAGTGAGCCCCTCAGTCACAGAGCAGGAGTGATGGCTCTTAGGGGGAAAGGAAAGTCAACATAAACCACTACTTACGCTTCTGCTCTTAATAGATTTGATGACACCTAACTTGAACCCCACTGAATAAACAGGATTCCAGACAGAAAATAAGCATCTGAACTAAATCTATACATTACAAACAGATATAGACACTGAATAAATGCTAATTGATTTTCAAGCACATCCTATCTATTGTAGCTTCAGAAAGCTCACTTGCAAGCCAGCAGATAACTAGTATATGTACCAACAGCTATAATTATCAGTCCAATATGTCTACGATAGAATTCTATTTTTAAAGATTTTATTTTATGTATGTGAGTACACTGTTGTTCTCTTCAGATGCACCAGAAGAGGCAGCAGATCCCATTACAGATGGTTGTGAGCCACCATGTGGTTGCTGGAACTAGAACTCGGGACCTCTAAAGAGCAGCCAAGTGCTCTTAACCACTGAGCCATCTCTCCAACCTGATAGAATTCTTCCTATAAAACTTACTGTTTTGACAGGAGTGGTGGTGCACGCCTTTAATCCCAGCACACGGGAGGCAGAGGCAGGCAGATTTCTGAGTTCCAGGCCAGCCTGGTCTACAAAGTGAGTTCCAGGACAGCCAGGACTATACAGAGAAACCTTGTCTCAAAAAAAAAACCAAACCAAACCAAAACAAAACAAAAACAACTTACTGTTTTAGTTCTTCTTTGAAAAGTTCCAAATTGCTTTTTTTCTTTTCCTTCTCCCCTTTTTTCAGTGGCTATAAAGAATATAATAAGTTATAGTTGAAATAAAAAAAGATTAAACAAAATTTATGGTTTTTGAGGTGATAAGAATTTCTGGAAACACAAAAATGGCATTTTTTTTAATAACCTTGAATTTATCATCTAATTGTGAATTACATAGCAATAAATCTGCTTTTTTGTTTGTTTGTTTTCAGAGGTATCTTGACAGCCACAAAAGAAAAATCCATCTCACTATTTAATGTAATCATATTTAATTAACCAATGTGGCTCCAAGTGACCTGATCCCACATTTATCAACCTATTATCTACCATAAAATTATTTCCAATGAACAAAAAAACTCTATGATGAGAACTTATCAAAATAGACACACCAATTCCTAATTCTTAAAAGGTCCCAAAACCATCCCGAAAAACATGTACTACATGTTTAGGATCACAATTCAGAACTGTTTAAAAGAAAACAATTTTACTGTACATTTACAACTCAACTTTTGACTGCAATATATAATACGTACATAGTAACAAAGGTTCAAAGACTATCATTACCATGTTTTAACCTAATCTATTACCGCTTATCTAGATGAACTACTGAGTTAGACAGCATCAAAACTCAACACCTACTTCAAGACTTTAAGAAATTTTGTATAGTAGATGCACTCAGAGTACCAATAACAATGCCAAATTCTAAAATCACTGCTCAATTATGTAAGAATGACTTACGGGTTTTTTCGTCTCTATCACAAGAAGA
Source organism: Mus musculus (assembly GCF_000001635.26). Taxonomy (NCBI): domain Eukaryota; kingdom Metazoa; phylum Chordata; class Mammalia; order Rodentia; family Muridae; genus Mus; species Mus musculus. The sequence goes on from NC_000075.6 coordinate 95,493,126, forward strand.
GATGGCGGCCTTTCATTGGATGACTGATTTGGAGGATTTTTTTGATCTGCAAACCTTGAAGATGGTTTATAGATTTTACCTCTTTTTTCATCTGTTTCATGTTCATCTGAAATTTAAAATAGTAGTTTATAAAACTAACTTCATATAATTTTCTTAAGAAAATTATTAAGTATTAAGTATTTTTAGTATTTTAGTATTAAGATTTGAATATAAAATTAAATTTACATACTACCACTCAACCTGAAAAAATAAAATCACAATTTGACCACTTTATAGCAAAACTATAAAACATTAAAAATTCTGTAACATAATTCACTTTTTTTAAACTTGAAAGGTACTAGTTATTATTATTATCATCATCATTATTACTATTATTATTATCTATTTCATACAGTCCCACTAATCAAATTTGAGTCTTAATTACTTCATATTTGATCATTTATATTGTTTATTAATCTAACCACTAGAGGGTGCTAATAGAAAAGAAAAGTGATAATTCAAAGTCAAATGTCTTCCATAATTAATCTGTTATCACATTATCCAAGGGTTGTTTTCAAAGCCAGATATTGGTACTTACCTTTAGCTGCATTAACAACCCCGCCTCGAACAAACGTTTTCACTTTATTACCATCACTTCCTTCAAAAGCAGCAAGAAATTCCTCATAAATTTCGGCCGCTGCCTTCTCATCCTCCTAAATACGTAACGAAATATTAGTTACACAAGAACTGCTGTTTGGGTATGGTTTGACTGATTCAGTTTGCTTTGTTTTGAGAGAAGATTTCACTGTGGAGGCCAGGCAGACTTGAACTCAGTATCCAGACAGGCTGGCCTTGAACAGAGATCTGACTGCCAAATACTGTCTTAAAGGCAAATGCCAACACAGAGAGTGGAAGCTCACCAGTAATGAGCACTGGCTCTTCTCCCTAAGAACCCAAGACCCAGCACGCACACTGCAGCTCACAACCACCTCTAATTCCAGTCCTAAGGGACCAACCCCCTCTTCTGACCTCTCTGGATACCAGGCACACACATTCAAGCAGACAAAAACACCCATATACAGAAAGAAAAAGAAACAAAATACACAAACCTCTCCCTTCTCAAATCTAGTATCAAATACTTGGTGGACATTACATATTAGCCATGATATGCTATAATTTAGTAATAATATTACTAAATGCTAAGTAATTCAAACACAAAGGCTTTGCTCCTTTACTAGAAATTGAGAGATGCAGACAAGAACCCCAGGCAGATAAACAAGTCAATGTATTTAAAGGCAATCAAGAACCAGACTACAGGACAAAGGACTAAGTAAGGACAGATCCTATTGCTGTTAGAAAGTTCTCCAAGGCACGATGACTTAATTCATCAAATATAAAAATTTCCTTCTCAAATAATCAAAGATACAATAGAAACAAAGCCACAGAATATCCTCCTGACATGGCATTTAAAAAAGTAGAATTGACATCACCATCTAAATATCCTCAAATATGTATGAATAAAATACCAAGCTGAGAATGGTGGCACATGCCTGTCACTTCAGACGTCAGACAGGAAGACAGAACTCCAGACCAGCCCGAGCTGTGTAAGACACTACCTCAGAAATAGAACACATAAGAAAATAAAAGAAGCCTCTAGTGTCAGAGGGAAACAAACAGACTTTCCCAGAAACAAAACTGGCATAATTTACTGACAACTAATTAAGAAGATAGAACAAAATCAAAATTTTTTGTATTATATAAGATGAAAAACTGCATGAAGATTACATTTTAGGAAACAATCCTAGGAATTCAAAGGGATTCTCCTGGGAATACAGATGCTAGAAGAAAATACAGGGAAATTCCTCTATAAGCCAGAAATGGAAAAGAAAGGAAAAGCTTGGTTAAAAACACAGTAATTGTAAGGAAAGACTGACAACTGATTATAAAAACAGTTTTTACATGGAAGAATAAAACCAGAAAGAGAATAAAAAGAAATAAAACGGAGGTAGGGGGCTGGTGAACTGCATTGCCACTATAGGAATTGCAAATTCAAACACTCAGGTATCATTTTTCACACTACAGACTGGCAAAAACTCCCCCAGTATAATCTGCTACTTGTGGGTGGTGATATCACTAACACATTACAGATAGAGAACAAACTGTCCCTGCCTGACAGAGAAGTACAGAAGAACCACATTTATTAATTTACCATTCCAACAATTTCCCTTTCAGGAATATGCCTCAAAAGGCAAACTAAAAGAAAACCAAAATGCATCTGTGTATATAACATTATTCATAACAACTTTACTTGCAATATAATGTCCAAAGAGCAAAACCACAAATCCCAATAGGATTTTACAAACCTATGAAGCTTTAAAAAGTTCAATGTTTCAATCCTACAAGTAATCACAAAGATATAATATTTAATTTAAAAAGGTAAATGGAGAAAAGTACCCTCACGCTATTGCATTCATCTAAGGGAGATGGGTACACTACAGTGGTGCATGCACACACAAACACACACTCACACTTTGACAACAAGAACACAACATCACACAGAGCTATAGATAGAGAAGCTAAAGCCAAAATCATGAACATTTGTTGTGTTAAAGACTTGACTCCTGTGTAGATGCAAACATCAAGAAGTCAAATTCTTCAGGAAACACAGCTGCTACTGCTCTCTTACACAGTCACTTCTAAGTATAACCTAAAATACACTCCAAACATTACCTTTTTCTTCAGTTCCTCTTGTTCCTTCTTACTTAGGGTTCGCTTTGCTGTGCTCATTTTTCCAATACTGAATGCTTTAAGCTTGTTTTCTAGAAGAGGCTATAAAAAAAAGCAAAGAGATTATTTTGTCGTTACATACAAATTTTACTGTTACCTATAAGTGTAACGTACTTTAATGATAACTTCATCTTTAGAAGTAAAGTACCCATGCAAAGAAAAACTGGCACACTCCAAACTTAGATCTCAGGCATCATTCTAATGTAAATAGATAGTAATTAAGGGATGCTTTTTATTTCCGAACTCAAAGTCAGTTACAGGCAAGAGCCATTTTTTAAAGGGAAATAAAGGTTAAAAACCAAAGAAATAAAAAACAAGGCTTAGGAGAAAAGAAAGCACAGAGGAGGGCAAATAGACACTGCAGGAAAGGCAGCAGCTATGACAGGAAACACCCTCAAATGGGAGGATTAAAATCACATCACATCCGTAATTAAGTACCTCATTTATCAAAAACACTGATATAAACATAATTTCATTTTTTATTGAGAATGTACCATCTACTTTGCATTCAGATTTCAGCATATATAAATCTTTATAATATTTTTGAATATACATGATCATTCCTAATCTGAAAATCTAAAATCTGAAACACTTAACACCACAAGTGGAACATTTTATATCTGATCTCAAAGAACAGGTTGCAGTCAAATTTCAGGTGTAAAATACTGTGCAACAAATTACCTTTGGGCTATATGTGAAGCTATACATAAGAAAGAGATGAGTTTTATGTTTAGTCTTGGGTCCTATGCCCAAGATACCTCATGTATATGAAAATATTCCAGAAGTCAAAATCTTAAATAAAAAAAGGAAAAAAACAATAAACATGCCAAGCAGTTCAGATAAATGAGTCAATTTATACAAGAAAACTGTGCCTGGCAGCACTAAGTAAACACACTGGGTTTAAAGAATAGAGTGGGATTCTTTCTTCCCTCTTCCTTCCTGCCCCTGTCCACTGCCATCTTCACAACACTGCCAAGCTAAGATGTGGACCAAGCTCAGGAGCTGCCTCTGTCTGATAGAGCAGCTCTCAGCCTCACAGAAGCTTCTCCTTGCAACAGTGAGAGACCACTGCAGAAACTACAACTGTTCAAAATACAGGGACTAACTAACTAACTGATTGAGGGGCACTAAAACACAACTGAAAGAGCAGATCTTAAGAGCCAGAGACCAGGAAGTCTGCTGATAGACTGTCTCCTAGAAATGACAGCCATGAAACCTTATATGGCTGCCTAAACATGACCTGAAATAACACCACCAACAGACATGCTAAAGTGGAAGAAGGAAATCTCCAGTGGCCCTACCTCTAGACAGAAGCCAGGCAACTAAAGACTGCTGAGAAGGAGATTTAGTCTTCCCCAGGGATGAGGCCCACAACTGGTTATACAATACCAAGAGGAAAGCCCTGAAATCATACATACACAAGCAACACTAAAACAACTCAGCAGCTTGTACTTAGTCATTTATGTGTATATATGCATATACATATATATATGTACACATATATATACACACATATCAATAATAATAAAAGGGGTGTGATTTGAGAGGAAGTCAGGAGGTGGGAACACAGGAGGGGATAGAGGAAGGAACTAGAAGGGGGAAATCATGATATAATTTTATTTAAATTTTTAAACATTAAGGAAAAGTACATGAAGTTGGGGGGAAAGGGGGATGTAAGAGGGATTGAAAGGGGAAGAATGGAGGGTGGATTTGATCAAAATCCATTTATATAAATGAAATTCTCACGTATTTTAAAAGAATTAATTATAAAGACAGGAACTCTTAATGTAGACCAGGATAGCCTTGAATTCACAAAGATCTTTTTTTGTTTGTTTGTTTTTTGTGTGTATGCATATGAGAGACAGGGCTCGTGTGCCAGAGCATATGTGTGAAGGCCAAAGAACTTAAGCTAGCTAGTTCTCTTCAGCCATCATGTAGGTCCCAAGCAGCAAGCTGGGGTGTCAGGTTTGATGGCAAGAACCCTTACAACTTGAGCCACCTAACCAATCCAAAGAAACATTTTACTGAAGCCTTCATTATTACAATTTAGAAAGTTTCCTTCTAAAATCTGATCTAAATAGTCTATAGGCCTTTAGTTGTTTCATGTTACTCGGGATTCACAAATGTAAAAGGTAGGGCAGTTAATTAAATACAAGCCTAAAATACTGAAATCTTAAGTTTTTCTCTTCCTTACTAAAATAAGAAGCTAACAAAGTACTTTGGAAGGATATTATGGTGAGAAACATTGAGGCCACCTATTTTGAAGGTTACATTAAAAGCCCTCTGTGAAAGATAATCAGTTAATAACACAAAAGTCACTTCTCTTTCTCTCTCCCTCTTTTAAGATTTCTATTTTCTGAGTGTTTTGCCTGCACATACTCAGGTGCACTATGTGTGTGCCTGGTGCACAATGAGACAGAGGAGCATGTCAGAGCCCCTGGAAATGCAGTTACAGAGAGTTGTAAGTCACCTGTGGGGTACTGGGAACTAAACCTACAGTCCTGGGCAAAAGTGCTCTTAACCACTGAGCCATCTCTCCAGCTCCAACAATCAAATTTTCAAACAGATTCAAAATCATCTTTTCCTCAGAAAAGAAAAAATGTCTTGCCATCATTCACTGTAATTATAGTTAGCTTCAAATGAAGACTACGTTGAAACTGAAGGAAAAACACAATTCTAAGAAACTAAATGTATAGCCAGGCATGGTGGCACACACCTTTAATCCCAGCAGTCGGGAGCCAGAGGCAGGCAGATCTGAGTTCAAGTCAGCCTGGTCTACAGAACAAGTTTCAAGACAGCCAGGGCAATAGAGAAACCCCTTCTCAAACCAAGATGGAGGAAAAATAGAAGGAAGTAACAAAGAAAGGAGAAAGAAGAAGAAAAAAGAAAAGAAACAAAATTTGCATGCTCAAATTTTTGTTTATAAATCCAAAGAGAAATGGCAAAAAAAATTTACTGAATGTTTATTCAAATGAAGAATATAATCTTTTGTGTAAAAACTAAGTTTTGCTGAATTAAAAATACTTAAAAAAAAAGTTATTTTAAGATGTGTTCCTATGGGATGGGGGAATATGTCTTTAATCCCAGCAATCTGGAGACAGAAGCAGAAGATCTTTGTAAATTCAACACTATCCTGGTCTATATTAAGAGTTCCTGTCTTTAAAAAAAAAAAAATGCCGGGCATGGTGGCGCACGCCTTTAATCTCAGCACTGGGGAGTCAGAGGCAGGCGAATTTCTAAGTTCGAGGCCAGCCTGGTCTACAGAGTGAGTTCCAGGACAGCCAAGGCTACACAGAGAAACCCTGTCTCGAAAAACCAAAAAAAAAAAAAAAAAAAAAAAAAAAAGGATAGTCAGTGTTTAATGCTGGCTGGCTGATGACTTAATATTTTCTGATTTTTTTTTCACAAGAAATTTTAATTTGTATACTTTAAAATAGTGCTAGAAATTGAACCTAAAACCTCACACATGCTAGACAAGTACACTAACCTGTATATCAACCTCAAGAAAATTTATTTTACATAGATTTTAGAAAGCCAGAAGACCTGAGGGAGGCGCTGTAGTAATGAGCCCAATTCTCAAGGGCTGGGGAAACTGAAACTCAGTCAGTAAAAATTCCACTGCCACTGGCGACTCAGCATGGAACCCCAGCACCTATGCAGTAGAGGTCGAGAATGTGTCTGTAGCCCAAGCACCACACATCTAAGGCCCAACGGCTAGCCAGGCTGGCAGAACAGAAGAGCAATTCTAGATTTGGTCAGGGAATCAGGTTCATAATAATGTGGAGTGATTGAGGAAGATGCCCAATGTTGACCTTTGGCCTCTACTTGCACCTGCACACACATATGTGTATAATACACATACAAATACAAAGGACTTCTTTCTGTGTTCCTGCCTGTCCTAGGACTCCATTTATCCAAGTGACTAACATCTACTCTTGTTTGTTTTCAGAGCGAACATAAGCTCTCAGAGCACTAGGAATGCATCCTTTTTATACTGTGCATATACATGCATGTTGTAGGTAGGTGGATGTGCATGCCAAGGCATGTGTGTAGTTGTCAGAAGACAACTTTGTAAAGTTATTTCTCTCTATCCACCTGCACACAGGCTCAATGAATCCAACTTGTTTCTAGGGTTACACAGCCAGCACCTTTCTGAGCAATTTCACCAGATCCAATGATTGTCTTAACTGCCTAAATGTTTCTTTTTTGTTGTTTTTGGGTTTTTTTTTTTTTTTTTTTTTTTTTTTTTTTTTTTTTTTAAGACAGGGTTTCTCTGTGCAGCTCTGGCTGTCCTGGAACTAATTCTGTAAACCAGGCTGATTTCCAAGCTCAGAGATCTGCCTGCCTCTGCCTCCCGAGTACTAGGATTAAAGGCATGCACCACCACTGCCCAGCTGCCTGAATACTTCTAATAACTCAATAAATATGACAATAATCACTTTACATTCAAATGTTTATTTTTTTAAAAAATTTAAAAATTAAACACCTTTAATGAAACATCTAATATGAGCTACACATTTTTCTTTCAATAAATGGGAGTTTATCATTAATAAAGAATATTAATTTCACCAGGCGTGGTGGCACACTTCTTTAATCCCAGCACTCAAGAGGCAGGGGTGGTTCTGTGAGTTTAAGGCCAGCCTTTATTACAGAGCTAGTTTCAGGACAGCCAGAGCTACGAAGTAGTGGGATCCTGTCTCAAAATATCGAAAAAAGAACTAAGTACAAACCACCATATTCAATCAAGGTCAGAGCAAAACCGTCAGCCGTCCTTAGTCGTCTTCAGCAATACTCACTCTTGAGAGATTCTGATGAGGAGAATCGCAAAGGCTTTCGCGGGAACTCTCATTCCTATAATTGTGTTTTCTTGGGCTTTTAGGTCGTGTTCGACTTGGCATATCACTATCTGAGGGTCCAGATGCATCCATCTTCAGATAAAGTTTTAAAAATGGTTTCAAATATGACATCCACAGTACTAAAAACTAGAATTAATCCAAAGTGTCTACATACTGACAAATTTCACTATTATCTAAAAACACATTACTAACACTACCAAGTTCATAAGTAAATTCCTTAAGAATTTCATGAACTCTGACTTGCCCTTGAAAGCTCAAATATCACACTGGGAACATTTGTTACTCTTGAAGTAACAGGTTCTTTCCTTTAGTTAAGAAAATATCTGTCAAATACCCAAGTCAGATTAACAAGTTTATATGTCAGGCATTCTTTCAAGAAGGGTGGTTCATAAGATAGACTTACATCTTCATACTCTGGAAGTAGAGGACCTTATATGCACTTGTCTCATCACACAGGATATGTAAATGAAAGACCCATACATGAGTTGAGTCTTAAGTATTTTATAACCTCACTAAAAATAGTTTTGTTTTGTTTTGTTTTTTTGAGTAGTAAGTCAGCTTCAATTTCCTGATCCCATGATCTTTCTGCTTTATCCTCCCCAAATGCTGGGGTTACAAGCAGGGACCCCACTTAGGCTCACCCACTGAAATATTCTTAAGCTAGCATATTTTACTGTATAAGATGGGTGTAAATATAACAGTATATTTTGGAGTCACTTCCTTGATTCATACTAATGTGCCTAAAGTTTGCCTACCAGTTGTTTCTGCACTAGCAGGGAAAATGCAAACACAATGCAAAAGTTGAATAATGCCTTGGCATTTGTACAAAAGGGGCTTATTTTGGCCTACATGAGGCATGGGGAAGGGCATGTGTACACTTGTTTGTGCATGAGTTTGGAGTATTTATCTTCCATAGTCACTGCCACCTTTTTTTTTTTTTTTGAGGCAAAGTCTCTCACTGAATCTGGAACTTAACAGTTAGGGATGCTGGCTGGCCAGGGTGCTCCAGGGATCCATCTACCTACCTATCTTCATATCCCATAACAAAGTTGAAATGAAACATGACCAGTTTCGGGGCTGGAGAGATGGCTCAGCAGGTAAGAGCACCCGACTGCTCTTCCGAAGGTCCTGAGTTCAAATCCCAGCAACCACATGGTGGCTCACAACCAACCATCCGTAACAAGATCTGAGGCCCTCTTCTGGGGTTTCTGAAGACAGCTACAGTGTACTTACATAGAATAAATAAATAAATCTTAAAAAAACAAAAGAAACATGACCAGTTTCCACACAGGTACAATGGTGAGCACTTTACCTACTGAGCCATCTCCCAAAGCTCCTATTATAAAATAATTCTGAGTTCACATACTCCTGAAAATGTTTAACAACTTGTAGTAGGAATCTACATATAATATTTGAATATTGCTATAACATGTGGAAAAATATTTATTGCAGTATTCAAAATGCCAAAAAACTTTAAACATGAAAACAAACAAGTCTATCTTTCTATAGTAGAACATTATGCCATAAGAAAGAAGTGAATAGCATGCTCTGTGCCAGCTGATTTGCAGGGAGTTCAAAAGGCAGGTACAAGGTATAGCAAGAAAGGGGTCCTTTATATAGACAGAATTTTATAAGCAAAATAAAATATTAAATACGTGTCAGGTTTCAAATGCAATTTGAGTTTATTTATGTAAACAAACACAAAGGAAAACACAAATGTTCACACATATAACTGCATTCATTTACCATGTAACTCATACGTAAATAAAAAAAGACTTTCTTTTATACTTACATGTGCATCTGAAGATCCAGATGAATGAACATCTGATGATCGGTTCTACAAGTATCAAAACAAAAAAGCAAATATTTGAAGGACTAGAAAATTCTTTCTACACCGTTTCTTCAGCTTCAAGGTTTAATATTTCCTAGCTTTCAGTCACTGCTTTTCAGCTTATGAAACTAAACAATGGCACCCTCTGGCTTAGAAAAAAAATTTGTGATCCAATGTGCTAAATCAATTCTTTAAAATTTAAACAATCCACATTTCAAAACATATTACACAAATACTAATCAAAAATCTGAAATATAATTACCTTGGCATAGCACAGGCTGGGAACCGAACCACTATTTGTGACAAAACACTTGTACAAAGACTTCTCACAAGTCCTATCACTAATATTACCATAGCAGCAACTTCTTAATACAAGCGAAATCGCCCTCTCTTCTTCTAGTCACTCAGAGCAAACATAAATAATGGATTGTAACAGCAAGAAAACACACACACACATTAACCTTCACTGCCCAAGAGAAGGTACAATATTCACTGTAGAACTAGTTTAAAAAATGAAAGATCTGCTGGGCATGGTGGCAAACGTCTTTAATCCCAGCACTTGGGAGGCAGAGGCAGGCAGATTTCTGAGTTCGAGGCCAGCCTGGTCTACAAAGTGAGTTCCAGGACAGCCAGGGCTATACAGAGAAACCCTGTCTTGAAAAAACAAAAATAGAAAGAAAAAAAGAAAAGAAAGATTTTTTCATCAAATCTCAAAACATCCGTCTTTCAACTTGTTATAAGAGAGCTGCTTCTGCCAGGCTGGTATACATGTTGCTCATTTAGTTCCAGCACTCACAGGCTGAGGCTGGAGGACCTCTGTGAGTTTGAGGCCAGCCTGACAGAGCAAGTACACTAGCTAGCTATTTCTTGTTTTGTTTTGTCTTGTCTTGTCTTGTTTTTCCAGACAAGATTTCTCTGTGTAGTCCTGGCTGCCCCGGAACTCACTTTGTAGACCAGGCTGGCCTCAAACTCAGAAATCTGCCTGCCTCTGCCTTCCAAGTGCTACGATTAAAGGCGTGCGCCACCACCACCTGCCTAGCTATTTGTAATAAAATATGCCACAGGCTACCAGAAAAGAACTTCAAATAATGCCATGTTTTAGTTATATCAACTGTTAAATTTTCACATAATTTTCTCTTAAATGACACGTTTCAGAGTATACAGGCTTTATTAGTCTTGTTACATCATCTACAACGTTTACTTCTCTAATACCCATCGTACCGAGCCTTAGACAAAAATTAGTACAAGGCAGCAAGCATCGAGGTCCCTCTCACCTTTGTCTTTCTGGTCTGTCTATGGTTAGTCCTCAGTGTTTACTGTGGCCTCCACTGTAAACTTTCTTTTCCCAGCTAACCTTTCTCAAAAGTAGAGATGATGAAAGTAAAGATGATGGAGGGGGGGGGGGGGGGGCGGGGCACATCTAAACTTGGGAGAGTTACCATCTAAACTCTGTGAAACACACCTTAGAATCCGTAGGTTAGAAATCTCATCTGGAAATTAGAAAATTCAAAATAGCAAATACCTACTTTTACAAAAGATGAATTCAGCCAACAGGTTAACAGAAAAACATCGATTTCCAATACATTAGTATTAACCCTAAATAACAGTAATATCATAACAATAACAAAAATAGAAATATCTAGAAACTAACTTTAAAGTTTTTTTGGAAGAAAAAAAACCACAAACTTTATTTTAAAAATCATTCATTCAAATCACTTCTTGAAGGCTCATTCCTAGACAGGAAATTCAGTATTAAAACCACATTAAAATTATCCAGAATTATTTATATATGTAATACAACTTTATTTAACAGCTCAAAATCCCAAAGGGAAATCTCTGCAAGTCACAAGCAGACTGCCAAGATAACTAAGGCTTGCTCAGAAGCAGCAGCTTGGAAGAGAGCAGGTTAAAAGGACAGCATCTCCTTAATCTACGGCTAGGACTTACAAACAAAAGCCACCAGATCCTCTGCCTGTTTCCTCATAGGTAAATCTTTTCTGACACCAAGACACTTGTAATCTCATCATCAAGACCCTCTCAGGGGGACAGACAGCAGATAAAGGGACTTGCCACCAAGTCTGATCCATCTGCTGAGAGAACCAGCTCCCACAACAGGTCCTCTGACCTCCATTCAATGCCTTGGCATGTGGACAGGGCTTGGGATGAAAACATTTCAGTAAGTAAGTAAGAGTGTAAACCAAAAATCTTAAAAAGGTTATGGCTTGAGTAACTGTCCATCAAGTTGGTAAATTTCAAAATCAAAAGTAACCAGTTCAAAGGTCAGTTACAATGTGATAAACTTTAAATAAAGCAGCAACAACAGGTTGCCATGGCTTTACCTGCTGAGCCATGTCCCCAGACACTAAAGAAAAAAAAAGAAAGTTGAAACAATGTGACTATACCACCAAGAGCATATCTGGCCAGGCAAATGTTAACCTATCAGGGAAAGAAGTATTACTGGGGAAAGCTTCTAGAAAAGGCTGTGACGGGCAGTATCTGGAGTAATCCCTCACAGAGCCAGCAATGCAGTAACCTCTAACCACTGGGTCTTCAAATTCTTTCTAACATATTCTGGTACAACTCTCCTAAAGGATTTTCCAGTCCCTCTAATTATTTCCTACATTCAGATCCCTCTACAATTTGGCCCAATCATTATCTTTCCAGTCTTAGGTTTTTTTTATTCTTCCCATGAACGTGCACTTAACAATTGATTTCCCAGTCATTTGCAGTCTTCATCTTACTCAGTTCTCTCTCCTCAAAATACAACCTTCAGAACTCTAGTCAAAACAATTCCACCAAGCTCTGGACAGCTCTCCATCTCCACTCAAGCAGGCATCCTTTCCTTACTTTCAGAAACAGCTCTATTATTTATCCTATCTCTCCTGATACACAGCATGCTCCCTCAAACTCTGGAAATTTCTCGTTTCGAGTTTTATCTCGGCATCAAGCTCAAGATGAGGCAAGAGAAAGAGTTTCGATAACTATTGACATATATAATATGCCATACAAGAACGTCCCAAAAACGCACTCTAGACTACACACCACTCTGCCCTCTCATTAGTAAGTAGCTACTCAAGCCACAAACCAAGGTTTTAACTTAACACAGCAACAAAAAACACACACACTTGAGGCTGGAGAGATTGCTCGGTGATTAGAGAGCACTAGCTACTATTCATAGGACCCAGGTTGAAACCCAAACACCTACACTGCAGGTCACGACCATCTGTAACTCCTTTTTCTGGGTTCCTGTGGGTACTAGCCATACACATGGTGCAGACATATACGCAGGCAAAGCACCCATACTCATAAAATAGTGTCTGATAATAATTAACTATATTATGCAGAATGTTTTATTGCTTTCAAGAGCATTAAAACATTCTGCATAATATAGTTAATTATTGACTCACACTCCCAAATACTATCAAATAGAAAATGCTTAAATACATGTTTGATGTCTCTAAATTTTCTTAAAAGTTAAGGAACAAACCTATAATTCTAACAATAGCCTCAAGTATCATTAGCTTTCAAAACTGTTATTTCCAGGTTGAAGATATACCTCAGAGACAGAGGGTGCACTCAGTGTGTGTGCAAGACCCTAGAACTGATTCCCAGCAGCAACACAGATTAAGAGGCAAACTCCAATATTAATTTTAATTTATTTTAAAAATAATCCCAGCAAAAAAAAAAAGTTCTTTATAAAAAGGGTTAGAAAAACAGAAGTCTTCAATTTGTACAGCAAATGAATGGCCTCTTCATTCACCTACCACTAAATTAAGTGGCTGTATTTTCTAAGGCTTACTTTCCAAGGGGAAGAGTTCCAGAAATAAAGGCCAAAAGAAGTAAAAGATAAAGTATTGAAAAAACAAATCAGTCCAGTAGAGAATATTTCTTAACACCAACAGTGCTGCGGATTCCCATCTAAAACAGCAGTTCTCAGGGTTCCTGTGGGTTGTGACCCCTGTAGTGATGGTCAAACTACCCTTTCACAGGGGTGGCCTAAAACCACAAAAAAAAAAAAAAAAAAAAAAAAAGACCAAAACAGATTTACATTAGGATTTGTAACAGTAGCAAAATTACAGCATGAAATTGCAACAAAAATACTTTTAAGGATGGGGTCATCACACCATGAGGAACTGTATTAAGGCATCACAGCATTAGGAAGGCTGAGAGCCACTGCTCAACAGTTTAGAATGCTTGTTACTTTCTCTTGCAGAGGACCCAGCATTCCCAGGATCTACATAGTGTGTGTATAACTTCTATCTCTAATTTCAGGGGATCTGATACCACCTTTAACTTCCACAAGCACCAGACATGAGTGTGGTGCATATATAGACAGACAGACAGACAAACATTATATGCATAAAATAAGTCTAAAAAAATAAAGTTGGAGGAGTTAGAAGCACTTGTTGCTCTCACTGAGAACCAGGGCACAGGTAGCTTATAACCACTAGTAATTCCAGTTCCAAGGGACTGATTTCTTCTCACTCCTTGGATGTCAGACACAAATGTGATGTACATTCATTCAAAACACTCATACACATAAAATAAATCTATCTAAAATCAAGTCTAAAACATATTAATCAAAAAAAATAGAAGGTCAGAGACCAAGGATGTAATTCCATTAGCAGAGTGCCCAGCATTCACAAGGCCATGGGCTTGATCCCCGATATTTATATACCAGAGGAGTTGGTACATGTCTTCGCACTCAGGATGTGGAAGACAAAGATCAAGAGTTCAAAGTCATCCAAAGCTACATAGAGAGTTTGAGGCTAGCCCATTAGACCATCTCTAAGAAAAATGGAAGGGAGGGAGCAAAGAAGAAAGGAAAGAAGGGAAAAAAATGGGGGAGGGGGGGTTGGTTTAAGCTGGACAAGATGTCCAAGTCTATAATCCTAGTACTCTGAATAGAGTCCAAGGCCAGTTTAGGCTACACAGTGAGTTCACAGATAGCCTAGGCTACATAGTAAGAGCCTCTCTCTCAGAAATGGGAGAAGTGGTACCATACTTCCTACTTACACTCAAAACACAACCAACCACTAAAAAGTTGCGCCACTTTATATTTTAAGATAAAGTTGCAATCATAGCATACTAAAGGTCCAGTTTCAAGCTGGCAAACTATTTTTCACACTTAAATCTCCACATTACACACACACAGAGGAAATAAATAGGAATTTCAAGCCGTGAATAGATTCTAATTTTACTATTTTTTAAGCATTACTATTTTTTTACTAGTACTCAGTCTGTCAATTCAGAACTACATGCTCAAAGATTCAGTAATTCCTGTTTCATTCATTTACCTCTATAAGACAATTTTGATGGTGTTGTGCAGCTAAGCATCCATGTTGGAGAGCAGATCTTTTGGTTTTTTGGTTTTAGGGGTTTTTGGGGGTTTTTTTGGTTTTGGGGTTTTTGTTTGTTTGTTTGGTTGGTTGGTTGGTTTTTTTGTTGTTGTTTTTTGAGACAGGGTTTCTCTGTATAGCCCTGGCTGTCCTGGAACTCACTCTGTAGACCAGTGGCCCCAAACTCAGAAATCTGCCTGCCTCTGCCTCCCAAATGCTAGGATTAAAGGCGTGCACCACCACCGCCCGGCATGGAGAGTAGATCTTAAGACACAGAATATGGAGGTGAACATTCCATCCTGCAGAGACACTTAGAAAATAAACAATCCAAAAGCTGCAGGAAGTCCCTGAAACTAACCAGATACCCTACAAGGGAATATAAGTAGTGAGGAGTGCTAGAAGAGATACTCTCCACCTAGCCAAGCCACCTGAAACAGACCAGCTAAGCTACCCAGAAGACTCTCAGAAAAGCGGAGTTACCTGGAAAAACCACACTCCTGTAAGTAAACCCATAAAAACACACTGGGTCACCAAGCTAGACTTTGCTGGTATCTTCCTGTCAGTTCCTACCTAGAGTAAGCAGATAGATGTCTGTTCACATCTCCTCAGAAAGTGTTACACAAGAGATGATTTTAAAAAAGAAAAAAGGTACTGGAGCAGGCAGAGCGGGTTACCAGGTAAAGGTGCTTGCTGCCAACGAAGCCTGACAATCCTTGACAAAGGATGATCTCCAGGGCCCAAGTGATAGAGGAAAGGAACCCAACTCCTTCAAGCGGCCGGTCCTCCAGCCTCCAGCCAGGTCTACGTACAATCACACGCAACAAATAAAATACAGTATTTTAAAAAGGAGACAGGTACTGCCACTGCCACACAGTGAAATATAATCATTGTCTTCTAATCCTCACTTGTATGAACATGCAAACAAAGGTTAAAATAACAATATTTTTTCTTTTTTGTTTCTGTTTGTTTCTCAAGATGGGTTTCTTTGTGTGTAGTAGGCCTGGCTGTCCTGGAACTCAGATATCCACCTGCCTCTGCCTCTGCCTCTCCCTCTGTCCCCCAAGTGCTGGGATTAAAGGCATGGGCCTCCACTGCCTGGCAAAATAACACATTTTTGGTAAACTTATTTTTTTATATCTAGCAATATCTCAGGTTAACAACCATACGTTCTGTCTTACTGCTCTGAAACAAAGCTACAATATGGCTCCAAACCCCCTCCTGAAGCCATGAAATACTTTGCTTAGGAAATTTTATTTCTAAAATATGTGCTCAGTGTCTACCAGGAGATATTAAAAATGAAAAGTATAGAACAATTACATAAAATAAAAGGGACTTTGGAAGGGTGCCCCCCCATCAAGTCCCCTTAGCAAGAACTACATACACTGTGTACATCATGAAGTTAATTTTAAAGCTAAAAATAACTAGTGGTTTATGTATTTTGTAATTAAGAAACACTAATGGGGCCATGAGCATGACTCAGAGAATGCAGACATAGGCCACACAGCCTGAAGGCCTGAATTTGATCCTTAGAACCTAGCGTTGTCCTCTGTCACATCTACACTGCGGCATGAGGGTGCACATGTGTGCACACAGACATGCACACTTTTGTAAAAGATAGAGACTTCATCATGGTCAATGGTAAAAACCCTATATCTTGTACAAATATTCTTTCAATGTGTAGAAATGACTAATAAACACCTCTACCCAAATTGATGGAAATGTAACTACCATAGCAAGAGCATGAAACAGAAGTCTCTACTTACTTGATATACAGCACAGAATACAAGCCTGGAAATTCCAAATATTGTACTAAGGCCAAAATGATCTTATAATCTAATAATGTCTAGACTTACATTTGAAATTAAAAAAAAACAACAACAATTTGAGTGGTCATTATGATGGCCAACACTTAATAATCCAAATCAGTGCTTTCTAGTTCCTTAAAAAAAAGGGAGCTGGAAGCGGTTGGCACATGCCTGTAATCCCAACTCTGGGAAATACAAGGAAGGAGCAGCAGGATGCTGAAGGTTAAAGTTCAAGCCAGCCTGGGCTACGGGAGACCCAGCTCAAAAACCTAGTACGCAGGATGGGTGGATGATCTATATAGACTTAGAAACTGAAGTAAGATTTACTAACATTTACAGTAACTCCATCTTTCTATCAGCCCTATAAAAGAATTTTTTTCCTGTAATAAGATAAGAAAACCTGAGGCTGAAGAGATTAGGTATCGTATTTGTTTTCAAAACCTATAACCTCGCCATTCCATTACAACACTTTCCATTACATGGAAAAATCCTGGCAAAACTCTTGAGTATAAATATTCCCTTTTCAGACACGAGTAAGGAACCCTTTGGTGACATCTAAAGGACTATAAACTGACAAGTGTGAATGAAAAAAAAAAAATCCAACAAGCTACTTAATACTTAAAAACTACACAGAGTCCTGAGAAGTATTCTCTTAGAAAAAAGTCTGAACACATACTTTGAAAAGCTTTCAATCTACCCAGGCCTCATGCAGGAAATACTAAATGCTTTGAGAAGAATATCAAAACAAATTGTAACTATGGATGTGGGTACCTGTCCTGGTCACGGGTCTGAAAGGAGGAGTGGCATCATGAGGTACCCCTTCATTCACCTGCTCCCCCAGAAAGGGAAGGAGGGGAAAAACTACTGGAGAAAAAGGAAGCTGACTTACAGTAAAGGTCTGGTGTAAGGACAACCAGAACTGGGCCCTCCCATAGTTCTGAAGAATGTCTAGTAAGACCTTTACTACTTGCTAAGTAAATCTGGGGCAATCATTCAGCAAAATGGCAAAAATTTAAAAATTAACAAATAAATAAACGTCAGCCTTATTAGAAAGAGAGCAAGTTTGGTTTGTTTCTCAAACCAAACAGCAAATGCAAACAGATAATCATACACTTTACGTTCCGAGACTCTTTAAATGTTATCCAACTCCTTATCTCTGCATCTCAAGCCTCGCCACTGGTTTATGGCAGTACTTAGGCATCTTTAATACCGAGATGGGGACGAGAATCTCCAAGCAAAATAATCCAAAATAGATAAGTAAATAAATGGGATTAAACACGCTGGCCAAAATGGCAACTAACACCAATTGTTAACCCAACCTTACTAACGCTTAATTACAGTTCAACGGTTTCCCAAGCAATGCACAGGGCTCCCTATAAACTCACATGTAAGGGCATTTGGGCAATTTCCACGTCTACCGTAGTTTCCCTTTCCAATGGAAACCCCACATACTGCTTGAGACCCTGAGTCTGCGGCCCTCAAGAGGGATGTTGTTCACTTTTCACTTCCCGGGAAGTGGGAGGAAAATCACATGGGAAGTGTGGCTCTAACCCTGAGGCTCAGAGAGCGGCTCCCTCCGCACGTCCCAACCCCAGGCCCTCCACTGGCGGGTCTCTCGCACACCCTTGCAACCCGTCCAGCCTAATTTCCTGGACGGCAAGGAGAGAAACCGTGTAAGGCCAGGAACGAGTAAGAGCCAAAGTAAAGAAGGGAGGACGAGGGGGGAAGAAACAGGCATCTAAGACCGGGAACCTTCCCGCCTCTCCCAGCCTCTAGCCCGCAGCCTCCGAGAGCAGCAAGGGGTGATACAAGGACGCCGGACCACCTCGGAACCACTGCTCTGACCCACAAAGCCGAACGAGGTGACCAGCCCCGCTCGCCACCAGGCACGCTGGTGTGGGGCTGAATCCCAGTCGGGACGGACGCGCGCTCGGGCCTCTCAACCTGCGCACCTTGGTGCAGCGGTGCCAGGCCCACTGTGGCCAACAGGCCTCAGCCCCTCGCCCCAGGAAACCCTCGAAGGCCAGAGGCTTCTGTAGGCCCTCGACCACGGTGAGAGACCCCCCTGACTGACGGAGATCTCTAAGAAACTACCTTTGAACTGGCCTTCTGAGATCCGCCTGGCGTTTTGTCGGCCATCTTGAGCTTTGCTCCTCCTTCAGCGGAGGCAGCAGCGCGGGTGAGTCGAGCACCGAGAGAACAGATAGCAGCCGAGCGCGCCAGAAAGGCTGCCAGGCCGAATAGCCGAACGCCGAGACGGAGACCTCCGCGGCGCCGGGGCCGCGTGACTTCCGCGTCGAGGCGCTTTTACGCGCCCCGCCCACCCCGCTCGCCTTCCGGTGAATTGCGGCGCCCAGTCACGTCACGCGCCTGCGGAATTTAGGGACTCTCCTTGACCCGACTTTCAAGGCCAACTGATAATTCAGTCATTTTCCTCCCAGAGCCAACCGGCGTTAGATGCGAGCGGGTTCTACTTCCTGAGGGGGGAAGGAAGCTGCTCTTTTAAAGCAACTGCAGTAGCCACGTGAGCCGAGCGTCTCACCTCAGCTGATGAGGCAGTTCGTCGAGACACTTTGCCGCACGATCCCCCAGGGGGCACAGGCCTTGGTGGCAAGGCAAATTTGCAATCTGCTCACGTTAAAAAATGGTGAGCAGTGACTTCAGAGTTGAGAAAAAACAGGGAAATAGGATAAAAACTGTTTAGGACGTCGGAGCATGGTACCTGCATAGACTGGGCATGGAGTTGGGGAGGGATGGATCGTAATATAGACGCTGTTCTAAAACGAGCATGTTTATTGTTACTGTGCAGTACAGGCACGCCCTAGCAACTGTGGGGAGGTTAAAGGACAGTTTGAAGGAGTTGGTGGGATTTGGGGATCGAAATGAGGTTGGCAGGTTTGCTCAGCAAGTGCCTTTTTCCCTCTGAGACTTCTGGCTACCCGCACCTATTTCTTTGAAGCATAGTCGCAAAAGTTGTGTAGCAGAAGATAGCCTTGAACTGCTGATTTTCCCGCCTCAGGTCCTGGGAATTAGTCTTGGGCCACCATGTCTAAGCTTTTTGTTAATTGAAGGGAAGCGGGGAATGAGTAAGTTTGGTTTGATTTGGGTTTTTCCAGTTTGTCGGCATTCCACCCCTGGCTGTCCCTGTGCTGTAGACCAGGCTGACCTCAAACTCGGAGATCTGTCTCCCAAGTGCTGGGAGAAAACGTGTGTGCCATCACCTAGATTTCAGTTACAGATAAGGGTCAGACCTAGAGAAGAGGCTCAGAATTGGAGATGTGTGACAGGACCTGAGAATGGAAATAAATTCATTTGGGCTGGAGGGCACAGAACCGTATTATACTGTACTTTCATGCATAGCAACCGTTACTTTCTGATCGTTGGCTTCCTGTTACTACGGTTTCTATCTCTGGTACCTGGCTTATTTATACCTCATCGCCTACCACCAGATTTTATTGATATTTATTTATTTATTTATTTTGGTTTTTTCAAGACAGGGTTTCTCTGTGTAGTCCTGGCTGTCCTGGAACTCACTCTATAGACCAGGCTGGCCTCGAACTCAGAAATCTGCCTGCCTCTGCCTCCCAAGTGCTGGGATTAAAGGCGTGTGCCACTACCGCCCTGCTTATTGACCTTTTTAGAGAGTTCAGCAATGTAGCCTCCTAGACTAATGCTTCCCTGGTCGCTCCCCCACCCCCTTCACTATACCCCCATCAACCAAAAAATAAACTTCAACTTCTGTATGGTAAATGTACTTGCTTCTGTGACTCCGTCTCCTGAGCCTACTCCTACTCTCAGAGTTCATTCTTTCTTTCAGTTCCCTCCCCTACTGCTCCTTTCTTCAGTGTCAGTTATATACAGGGTTACTTTGCAATCTCCTTATTCCCAAGTTTTACACTGTACAGCCTTATGTCTGTCTCTGTAAGTCACAATACTGTGGAGGCTTTTATATATTAAAAACAGCAGGGTTCCAATAATAAATTCGGAACAGATTGTGAAACCTACTTTACAGCATTCATATCACAGCTTTATTTAAAATATTTGTATTTAGGGTTCTCTAGGGTCACAGAACTTATGAGTATTTTCTATATAGTAAGAGAATTTATTGATGACTTACAGTCTGTAGTCCAACTCCCCAACAGTGGTCAGCAGCAGCTGTGAATAGAAATCCAAGGATCTAGCAGTTGCTCAGTCCCACAAGGCAAGCGGGCGAAGAAGGATGAGCCCTCCTTCCAATGTCCTTATGTAGGTCTGCAGCAGAAGGTGTGGCCCACCTGGATCTGGGACTTGCCTTACTTAGTCTCCTGGGATTAAAGGCATATGTACTACCTTGCCTGGGCCTAAGCTTTTCATAGCCACTATGCCTCAAGATCAGGATCACAGGTGAGCCTTCTAGTTCTGGATTGTAGTTCATTCCAGATATAGTCAAATTGACAACCAGGAATAGCCACCACAATCCACCTCTTGTCAACTTGACACAAATAATATCTCATGTCCACATGACACAATAACAAGGTCATCAATACAACTAACATGATAAAACTATTCCTCATACAATCGCAAATGCATTTGTAAATTTACAATGGGGCAATGTCCCTTGGGAACATTCTTTTAGTATCTCAAATACCAGTTGATGTTAAAGAAATTGGAAGAAAGACAAATGTATTCTTAACAAAATAAAACAGAAGCATTCTTTATAATCCTTGTTTCAGGCCTTAGCTGGTATTTATAACTACTTCCTCTACCACCCATTCTGTATTTCCTCCACCCTAGGCAAGCACCTCAGCAGGTCTTGGCTCTTTTCCCGGAGGAGTGACTCATACCTTCATTCCTGATGGGTCTGTATTCTTTGTCATCCTGCTTGGATTATGCTGTTGTAGTTTCCCATTGACTTTAATCACAGGACATGGTAGTACTAAGAGATGCCCTAAGGAATCTCCTGCACTCCAGACATATTCCTGCCAGAAGCTCCAAACAGCATCTCTATCTGCCACCGACACCTCAAATACCATCGGGTCTGCTGGATCATATGGTCCAAGTGGTAGAGCAGCCTACACAGCAGCCTGGACCTGTTGGAAGAGCCTTCTGTTCCAGGCCCCACACAAAGCTAGCAGCTTTCAGAGTCACTTGGTAAATAGGCCTGATAACACACCCAAGTGAGGGGTGTGCTGTCTCCAGAATCCAAATAGACCCACTAAACATTGTGCTTCTTTCTTGGTGGTGGGAGGGGCCAGGTGCAATAACTTACCTTCCACCTTAGAAGGAATATCTCTGCATGCCCCACACCACTGGATTCCTAAGAATTTCACTGAGGTAGATGGTCCTTGAATTTTGGTTGGATTTATTTCCCATCCTCTGATACGCATGTGTTAACAATGAATCCAAAGTGGTTGCTTATTTCCTGCTCACTTGGTCCAATCAGCATGCTGTCATCAATATAGTTCACCAATTTGATATCTTGTGGAAGAGGCAAACGATCAAGATCCCTTCTAAGTTATGACACAGGGCAGGAGAGTTAATATATCCTTGAGGCAAAACTGTAAAGGTATACTAATGGTCTTGCCAACTGAAAGCAAATTGCTTCTGGTGGTCCTTATGGACAAGTACTGAGAAGAAGGCATTTGCTAGATCAATAGCCTCATACCAGGTGCCAGGAGATGTGTTAATTTGCTCAAGTAATGAAACTACATCTGGTACAACAGCTGCAGTTGGAGTTACTACCTGATTTAGTTTTCAATAATCAACTGTCATTCTCCATGATCCATCTGTCTTCTGCACTGGCCAGATAGGAGAGTTAAAGGGAGATGTGGGAACCACCATCCCTGCATCTTTCAAGTCTTTGATAGTGGCAGTAATTCTGCAATTCCTCCAGGAATACGATACTGTCTTTGATTCACTATTTTCTTTGGTAGAGGCAACTCTAAAGGCTTCCATTTAGCCTTTCCAACCATAAAAGCCTTCACTCTACAGGTCAGGGAACCAATGTGAAGATTCTGCTAATTTCTGAATATATCCCAATTATACATTCTGGAACTGGGAAAATGACCACAAGATTATGTTTAGGGACCTACTGGACCTACTGTGAGTCGGACATCAGTCAAAACTCCATTAATCACCTGTCCTCCATAAGCCCCTACTTTAACTGGAGGGCCACAATGTTTCTTGGGATCTCCTGAGGTCAGTGTCAGTTCAGAACCAGTATCCAATAGACCCCAAAAAGTCTGATTATTTCCTTTCCACCAGTGTACAGTTACCCTTTACAAGGTCATAGGTCCCTCTGGGAAAGAACTGGAAAAAGGCTAACAGCAAAACTTTTAGGTGTCTTATCAAGAGCCTTCCTCAGGGGAACCTGGCCACCCCTTCATTCAAGGGGTTCTGGGTCTGCAAACTGGCTCAAGTCTAGAAATTGATTCATTGGCCAAGATTGCCTTTTGCCACAATCCAAAAGCCTTTCTTTCATTTGTTTGAGAATGTTTCTGCTTATACAGATCAACCAGATATGAAGTAGGCTTCCTATCTATTTCATACCTGGAAACACCTTGACTAATTAGCCAATACCAAAGATCCAAACGAGTCATGCCATTATAAATTTCACCTCTCCTGTGCTGAGCACTATGGGGAATGTTATTATATACATTGTTTTGTCTACGCTGTCCATTATAATAACTTCAATCACCTTGTCTCTGGCGATTCAATGCTGCCACCTGGCCCTTGTTACCTCAGGGCCCAATTAAATCCATTGAATTTAATTCATCTAATTGAGCAGCAGCACCTCCAAGCCTAAGGTCTGCCACAAGGAAAAGTGCAAGAATAAAACTCTTCAAATGTGCTGGTGCCCCTCTCACCAGTTTGCATCATATAGGATTGGTGAAGGGCATATCTTCTGGGCCTTCCCATTCTGGAGGATTACACAACATATAATCTTACATATAACTCTAGCATTGAAATTTCTCTGAGCCTTAAAATCCCTTTGTCAACACAAAGCCAAGGGATACCAGGCATCTCCATCTCCTTTTCAGTAAGCCATCTTTTGATAAACACTTCAGCCAACCATTCAAACTTCTGGCATTTGTTTTTATCTGTGCGAGCTTCCATATTAAACCTAGAATCTCCACTCAGAGGGCCCATGCCAATAAACTCAGCCTGCTCTAGTTTTATGTTCCTTACATCATTATGCCACACCCTAAAAATCCATTCCCACACATATTCACCAGGTTTCTGCTTGAATGAATTAGCAAACTCATTAAGCTCCTTAGTAGTGTAGCAAATTTCCTCATAGACTACACTTTCTACCTCCCCTCTAGGGGCCTGCTTTGCCTTGAGTCTGGTTATTGGTTTAGAAGAAACTATCAGTGGGCCTTGAGGAACATCAGTATTGCTTTGTCTGACATTTTCTTCAGCGAAAGTCACTGCTGGTTTATCAGAGTCTGAGGGGTTAATTTCCTCCTGTGGAAAAGGCATTATTTCAAGGGGTGGGGCTGAGGGTACTACTTCCTCAGGTGGGGCAAACCCTTGAGAATTCGAAGATTCAAAATTCTCAGCTGTAACAGGGTCCTCCCACACATCCCCATCTCAAATTATAGGGCCCCATTCTTAGGCAGTCAATGCCCTTACTTTAACTGCTGACACCCTCTGAGGCTGAGACTTGAATTTTTGCTGTAATTCAGCCAACCTTATAATGAGGGCTTCAGTTTGATTTTCTGCAACTTGAGCTCTATGGCTGCTGGAGAGAAGATTCTCTTCAAGGACACACTTAGAAACTTTTAGATCGTTTACTTGCATCTCGAGCCGTTCAATTTTATCATACAACTCCTTCTTTTCCTTCATCATTTTTCCCCAGAGATACTAAGAGCAACAAGCCAGCAAAGTCATTTTCTGATTTTTCCCCCAACTTGTAGAAAGTTTTGTATGCCAAATCACCTAATTTGTCAAGATAAGCAAAAGCATTAGCTTCTTTAAGTTTGAAATATAGTTTCAATCACATGTCTTCAATATTCTCGGAGCTCCCAGGAGAGAGAGTATCTGAAGAGGTTTCAATAGTTGAAGGTGCCAGGAATTATTTTTTTAAGATTTATTTATTTATTATATGTAAGTACACTGTAGCTGTCTTCAGACACTCCAGAAGAGGGAGTCAGATCTCGTTATGGATGGTTGTGAGCCACCATGTGGTTGCTGGGATTTGAATTCCGGACCTTCGGAAGAGCAGTCGGGTACTCTTACCAACTGAGCCATCTCACCAGCCTGGTGCCAGGAATTATTAAACCAACTCCAAATTCTTAAAAGATTCATCCTTATACTTCTAGTGCTCCTCTAGAACCACTCCCGGTACCAACTTCTGTATTAGTTCTCTACAGTCACAGAACTTATATGTAGTCTCTATATAGTAAGGGAATTTGTTGATGACTTATAGTCTGCAGTCCAACTCCCCAACAATGGTCAGAAGCAGCTGTGAATGGAAGTTCAAGGATCTAGCAGTTGCCCAGTTCTACAAGGCAAGCAGGTGAAGAAGAGCAAATCTTCCTCCTTCCAATGTCTTTATGTAGGTCTCCAGCAGAAGATGTGGTCCAGATTAAAGGTGTGTGCCACTACACCTGGATCTAGGACTTGCTTTGGTGATCAATGGGGTAGGGACCATTGTAGGTGGTGCCATCCCTGGGCTGGTAGCCTTGGGTTCTATAAGAAAGCAAGCTGAGCAAACCAGGGGAAGAAAACCAGTAACATTTCTCCATGACCTCTGCATCAGCTCCTGCTTCCTGACCTGCTTGAGTTCCAGTCCTGACTTCCTTTGGTGATGAACAACAACATGGAAATGTAAGCTGAATAAACCGTTCCTCCCCAGCTTGCTTCTTGGTCATGATGTTTGTGCAGGAATAGAAACCCTGACTAAGACAAATTGGTACCAGCATAGTGGGGTATTCCTGTAACAATCTGACCATGTTTTGGGGAGGACTGTGGAAGAATTTTGGAACTTTTGGCTAGAAGATCCATTTGGTTTTAAGAGCTCTGAGGATGTTGTGTAGGAGTTTGGAAAATAGTGTTGAGAACATTGCAGAAGTCAGGCATGGTGGCGCACACCTTTAATCCCAGCACTCGGGAGGCAGAGGCAGGCAGATTTCTGAGTTCGAGGCCAGCCTGGTCTACAGAGTGAGTTCCAGGACAGCCAGGGCTACACAGAGAAACCCTGTCTTGAAAAGCTGAGAGAGAGAGAGAGAGAGAGAGAGAGAGAGAGAGAGAGAGAGAGAGAGGGAGAGGGAGGGAGAGGGAGAGAGAGAGAGAGAGAGAGAGAGAACGAACACTGCAACACTGCAGAAGATGGAGGCCTGGCTTGTGAAATTTCAGAGGGGAGATTAGAGACTCTTATCAGGGCCGTTGCTATTTTGATTGTGAAGATTCTGCGGTTTTGGTTAGCTGGAGCTGAAGAATAAGCTGTGATTAACAAGATACCAGAACTACTAAAGCAAAACCTTTGCATTACTGGGACTATTGATGCTGGTTACCTGGAGCTAAGAAATTAGGGGTGATTAAGAAGAGACCAGCATCATTGAGGTGATATCTTCCGGGAAGTGTTTTCTGAGAGCACAAAGAGATAGCCAAGGTTGTCCCTGGTGCTGTAGCAGGGCTTGATAATGTGTAAAGAGTCACCCAGGTGCTACTGGTTTTGAAGGCATAAAGGGGTCACACAGAGCAGCTGAGGCTCGGCCCTGTGAGAGGCCACGGAAGGCCATTGGTGAAGGTTCAGCCTCAGTTGCAGCTGATGACCCAGGACTTAAAGGGTTCAAGCAAAGGAGTTGAGGCTTGGCACCATGAAGAGAGCCTATGAGAGGTTGTTGGTGAAGCCTAGTTGCAGAGGAAGACAGCAGTGTTTTGGAGATGCCAGTACCATGAGATGACCACCAAGAACAGCAGCAGCAGTGGAGTGCAGGCACCTGGAGCCTAGAAGACAAGGTGTGTGCTACAAAGAACAGATCTGGAGAAGTGACCCAAGCCCTTGGAGGAATCCAGAAGATCATGAGTGGATCACAGACACTGGACAGTTGGAGTTTGATTTTTGCTTTTGATTGTGACTGTGCCCTGATATTTTTCCCTCTCGAAGGAAGAAAGTATTTTAGTGGATCCCACAGTTAAAAGACTTTTAATTGTAAAAAGACCTTGGATTTTTTTTTTTTTGGTTTTTCGAGACAGGGTTTCTCTGTATAGCCCTGGCTGTCCTGGAACTCACTCTGTAGACCAGGCTGGCCTCGAACTCCAAAATCTGCCTGCCTCTGCCTCCCAAGTGCTGGGATTAAAGGCGTGTGCCATCAAGCCCGGCAAGACCTTGGATTTTAAAAGAGATTAGATATTTTAAAGGAATTGAAAATTTAATATATAAGAATTTTCAAAGACTGTGGGGCTTTTAAAGTTATTTAGATCTTGCGGATGAATAAGAAAGTAAGGGCTGAGGCTTAATAGTGATGTATTTGTGTGTCAACTTGACACAGGCTGTAGTTAACATAGAGAAAGGAGCCTCCCTTGAGGAAATGCCTCCATAAGATCTGGCTGTAAGGTATTTTCTCAATTAATGATCAAGTGGGAGGGCCCATTGTGGGTGATGCCATCCCTAGGCTGGTAGTCTTGGGTTCTATACGAGAGCAAGCTGAGCAAGCTAGGGGAAGCAAGCCAGTAAGTAACATCCCTCCATGGCCTCTGCATCAGCTCCTGCTTCCTGACCTGCTTGGGTTCCAGTCCTGACTTCCTTTGGTGATGAACAGCAATGTGGAAATGTAAGCTGAATAAACCCTTTCCTCCCCAACTTGCTTCTTGGTCATGATGTTTGTGCAGGAATGGAAACCCTAAGACAATATTGCGTCCTGAGAGTAAAATTCTAACTCCTAACCACAGCAGTTATCTGAGCATCCTGTGAGCTCATTTCCCCTCCCCTCCCTACACCTGGTCAGCTTGATGGTTTATGGTGACCTGCACAGCAGGTTAGACCGACACATTCCATACGGCTTTAACTTCAACTACTTCTACCCAGGATGCCTTTCCATTTCCTGGCTTGGTTCCAGCAAACTTTCCTTTGAATCTGGAGCCTGATTAAGAACTCAAAGAATGCCATGCTCCACTGTATGCCTAGGAGATCTTTTCCCCCACAAAGGACACTGCAATTTGGATACCAGCACCCTTGTTCAAGTGGCTCCCGGCC
Organism: Mus musculus; assembly: GCF_000001635.26. Taxonomy (NCBI): domain Eukaryota; kingdom Metazoa; phylum Chordata; class Mammalia; order Rodentia; family Muridae; genus Mus; species Mus musculus. The sequence continues at coordinate 95,520,905 of NC_000075.6, forward strand.
CACAACCACCTGTAACTCCAACTACAGAAGCTCTGACACGCTCTTCAGGTCACCTGTACACACGTGGGCAAACACATAAATAAAAATAAATTTTAAAAAATGATTGTGGAATCTTCATATATTGAAAGTGATCTTGAATCTAATTGTTCCAAGTTGGCAGTGTACCTCAGTTAGTAAAGCCCTTTCTTCCTGAAATAGAAATTTCTGGTTTCTATGGAAACTCGGTATTGTCGTATGTTTTGCTGGGGCAGACAAGTGAAAGGAGGTTTGGCTGAAACAGACACAAGTGAGTGGAGCTTTTGCTGAAGCAGACACGTGATAGGACGGTGGTGTTTAGAAAGAATGTAACTATGACCCCAGACAGTGGGAGGATGCTCTGACATTGGTTTGGCTTGCTCTGCCTCGATAGTCTTCGCTGACGACACTCGTGTATTGGCTCATCTTGCATCATGTTGCTGATCTGTATTTGTCATGAATTGGTAGAGATTAACTCATCAAAGAATTTCTCATGATACTCCAGCAGCTTCTTGCCACTTCCAAGGACTCAGGCAGATTGGTGGAGCCTCTCAGTTCCTTCTGAATCGATCACTGTTGTGTCCGGCCAGCAGATCACAGCCTGGGTTCTAGCCTGGAAAGGCATTCTGGAAACCTGGAAGAGAAGAGGGGCTAGGCGGCAAGAGAAAGAAATGCAGTTAAGACAGGCATTCTGATCAAAGCTCAATTTTACTGTTCCGACACTCAGTTATGAAGGAAGTGGGAGGGGGCCCGATTCCCGCCCAAATAATCTCGGAATCCAGTAGCAGGGTAAGCACAAGTATGGCTCCAAACAGCAAAGCGGCATGTTCCAGCAGTGGGCGTGGCAGAACGATTGAGCGGGAAGCTCTGCCCCTGAGCAAGCAGGTTTCAGGGGGGAGGGGAGACTACAGATCACCAGTTGCTGATTTGCTAGAGGGATAGAGAACTGGACTGCTGACATCGAAGATTGGAATTGTCCCAAGTAACTATTTCTTTTTCTTTTCTTTTCTTTTCTTTTCTTTCTTTTTTTTTTTTTTTTTTTTTTGGTTTTTTTGTTTTGTTTTGTTTTGTTTTGTTTGTTTTTTTGTTTTTTGAGACAGGGTTTCTCTGTATAGCCCTGGCTGTCCTGGAACTCACTTTGTAGACCAGGCTGACCCCAAACTCAGAAATCCGTGTGCCTCTGGCTCCCAAGTGCTGGAATTAAAGGCATGCATCTGCCCGGCTCAAAAATATTTCTAAACAGGGCACAAACCCCATTTCCTATTAATCTTTCTTTTCCACTACCTCTGGTGGGTGGTGAGATAGAAGGGAGGTTGAAATATTCAAGAACCCTTATTAAGCCGGGCATGGTGGCACATGCCTTTAATCTCAGCACACGGGAGGCAGAGGCAGGCGGATTTCTTAGTTCGAGGCCAGCCTGATCTACAAAGTGAGTTCTAGGACAGCCAGGGCTATACAGAGAAACCCTGTCTCGAAAAACCAAAAAAAGAAAAAAAAAAAAAAAGAAGAAGAAGAAGAAGAAAAAGAACCCTTATTAAAGTAGCTTTTGAAAAATCTAAGGCTACACTTACTATGCACAAGACCCTGAGTTGATTCTCTGGGACCACCAAAAAGAAGTGCTCAAAGCCAAAACCTACTGTGCTGCTTAAGGAATACTTTAATTCAAGAGACTTCCTTCCTTCCTTCCTTCCTTCCTTCCTTCCTTCCTTCCTTCCTTCCTTCCACAATAGGAGGTGAACACAGGACCTTGTGCAGGTATGCAAAGGCTCTACCATTGAACCACGCCCTCAGTTCTCACTGACCTTGAAGGTTACCTTTTCAGAGAGTCTGACCAGCAGACCTCCTCCCATCTGCCTGACTCTGCACCCCTCCCCCAGCACATGAGTTACAAATACATGCCACTGCAACTGGCTTTTTATGTGGGTGCTTGGAAACCCAAACTCAGGTTCTCACGCCTACACAGCAAGCACTATCACCATTGAACCAGTCCCCAGATTTTTATTTATACAGTTAGTTTATTTTCTCAAGCTTTCAGGTATACAGCGATAACATTTTCAAGTAATTACTAGTCCATCAAAGTAGTCCTTCATAGTATAAACATATCCAAAGGTTCTTTTTGGGATAAACAAAGGTTTAAGAACAGGAGGAAGTGGTAATCCAAAATTAACCATAGACTGTATGCAAAACAGGTATCTGACAAATGGTAGACATTTTTCTGTATGTTTGAAGATGCTACTGGGAATGGTAAGATATAATTTAGTTGTGGTGAAAACACATAATAGAATTTATCATTTTAACTTTCCTTTTCTAAAAGAGTATTTTATCTTCAATCCCATGTACCCGTGCGTGGACATGCGCATGCCAGTGCAGGTGCTGTGGAACTCAGTCTGCGCTGAGCTGCCCGATAGGGATTCTGGGAATTGAACCCAGGTCCTCTGGAAGGGCAGCCAGTGCTCTTAACCACTGAGCCATCTCTGCAGTCCCTAAGTGGCCGTAAGTACATTCCTATTTGTGTGTATCTGTCACCACTGCTCATCTCCAGACCCCTTTCTCCTCTTTACACACTCAGTGATAAAAGCACACCAAGGTGCCATTGTGCACGCCTGGTGTCCCAGCTCCTCAGGGAGCTGAGGCAGGAGGAATGCCTGCACCAAGGAGCTGGAGAGTAGCCTGGGAGCATAGCAAGACGCCATGTTTAAAAAAATAATAAACCTGCAAGGTAGCTCAGTGGGTAAAATCAACAACGATCTGAGCTCAATCCCGGGACTCCACAGTGACGTCAGCTTCCTAAAGCTGTTCCCTGACTGCTACGCATGCACCATAGTGTGCAAGAACATAATAATAAAAATTAATCAAATAAAAAAATTGAAAACAAAAATCCAAGTCCCTCTTCCCCCTTCCCATCAGCCCCTGGTAGTCTCTGCTTAGGCTTGTATGTCTGTGAACATGATCGCTGTAGACACCACATGTAAATGGACTCTCACAATATCGTCTGTTATCTATCTATCTATCTATTTATTTATTTAGAAAAAAATTCTTATTCAAACCTTTAATAATCCTCAGCCTCTTCCTCCTGCAAATATTCAGGGGTGAGCCACCATGTTTAGCAATATCTGTTCTTTGGTAATTGGTTTATTTCACTTAGCAAAATGTCCCCAAGGTCTGTCTATGTTATGCTGTATATATGTCAGAATTCCTCTCTCCCTCTTCCTCCTTTCACCACCACCCCCCCCCCCCCGTCCCTCTCTCCCCCCTCCCACTCCCCCCACTCCACCTCCACCTCCACCTCCACCTCCACCTCCACCTCCACCTCCACCTCCACCTCCACCTCCACCTCTGCCTCAGGGTGCTTTTTCCGTCTAAAGCTGTGAGCTCTTGGCTACTGCTCATGGCTGCCTGCTGCCATGCTCCCTGCCCTGACAGTCGTGGACTCACCCTCTGAAACTTATAAATCCCCAGTAAACTCTTTCTTTTGTAAGTTGCCTGGGCCGCAGTGTCGCAGTGTCGTATCACAGAACAGAAAAGCTACTAAGGAAGCCCTACTCTCATCGTTCGGGATCCCACAGAAAGACTGGTACTGCGGGAGTCCTCGGGCTCCACAACTTTGTTTTTCACCTTTGAAGTATGTTTACAAGAAAGAAATCACCGTAACCAGGCATGCAAAAAGTGACTCCCGTGAAAGTAAGGGACAGAAAAGCTCAATGCTGGAGGCCGAGGGAACAGTTCACAAGGAACAAACATTCTCTCCACGTTCCCGAAGGCACAGAAGAGCCAATTTCAATTTCAATTCAAGGTACAAAATGTTTTTTTATCCTCTAGGAGAGTCTAGTGGTGGAACAGTTAACTAACACTTCTCCACAGACACTGAGAAGCTGTCTGACTGTAGACAAAGCTCTGAAACAACTGTCCCTGAAGGACAGTTGGGGGATCTGAGGCGTCTACCCTACAGCCTTTGTCTTTCCAGTTAATGCCCCAAAGATCCAGAGGAAAACCAAAACTGGCCAAAGGTGTAACATTTCCAAAGGAAATATTCAGTATTGATTTGGTTCAATAGCATCTAGCACTACATCCCATGAAGTTTGAATCTGATAAGCTGACTATGGAGTACCCCCAAAAAAGCCAGCAACCTCAAAAAGAATGTTATCTGAGGTTATAGTGTCTAGAACCAGAGAGATCATCAGGCACACCAAGGTCTGCATTGAAAGCTCCTTACAATTATTTGTGTGTGTTCCTTATTTTCTATTATTAGTATTAGTATTTGGCATCTCACTGTGTGGTCCAAGCTAAGGTCAAACTCCTGGTAATCAGCCCGCCATAGCCTCCTACATGCTGACATTACAGGTGTGAGCCACCACTTGCATCTCTTATTTGAATGCTAGGGAAATACCGGGGTAAATCCAGATCCAGTTAAATGAATAGCAGAACCCTGTTCCTCTTTTGTCTAATAAAAATGAAGTGCTCCAAATTGTCTAATCTAGGAGCTGTGACTTTTAGTTTTTCCCTTTCCCCATGTCCTTGAAATTTGTGGAGAGGTGCAGTGGATAAAGCAGACAGTCCTTGCTTTGGGGTTGCAGTTTGGTTCAACCTACCCCTAATGGCGATTTGGCTGGAGATATCATAGTGTGATACACAAGCTGAGAAGCCACTTGCCGTCTGGCCAACAACCCCCTAGTATCCGAGAGTCTGCCAATATGGGACTTTTAAGTATAGCCCCATATCCAAAGACTGCTATGTATTGTGGCTTGAGATGCCATGTCCCTGTCAGAATGAGGAAGATCCTCACGAACCACGTGGGAATTATGCAGCTGTGTGAGGTGGAGTTTGGAAGGAGACAGGGCATGTACACGAGGGTCAGTGGGTTTTAAAAAGAAATGCATCTATAGGTAAAAATACAGTACAAGTGTGGCAGGTGGCCTCTGACAGCCTCCAAGCTAGGTCAGCCCCTCATTTGAGTCCCTTCCCTTCAACTGATGCTTGCTTCACTTGCCTCTAACAAATCATACCGACATGGCCTTCCAAGAGCAGGCTTAAAAATAATCCCTTGGCTTTTTGTTCTGCCTTTTCTGGCTCGTGTGTGTGTGTGTGTGTGTGTGTGTGTGTGTGTGTGTGTGTGTGTGTGTGTTTGCTTTAATGCATCTGGTGCTCCCATTGAGAGGCCCATGTGGCAAAACGCTGAAGGAAGACAGCTCAGGCCAAAAGCCAGGGACCTGTCCAATAATAGCCTGTGAGGAGCTCTGTCCTGCCAGCAGGGGTCTCAGCAGACCTACATAGGACCTGCAGCAGCCAGCAGCCTGCCACCAGCCTGCCTTAGAAGGTCCCCACTAGAGCCAGCTCAGCTCTGAAGCAGAGGGATTAGAAGGTTTCTAAAAATGCTTGTTGTCTGGCACCAGCAAAATGTTGGGTATTTGGTTAGACAACAAGTTACCTGATGTAATATAACAGGTATAATTGTGAAGGCACACACTATTCCTTTTAAAACTGGAAACTACTTGTCACTGAGGAAGAAAACAAGACTCTGGGGCCCAGGAGTGGCAGAACATATACTCTCTCGCTGTAGCTCTTTTTCACTGTTTGTTTGGAGATATGTCATTGCTTCAAATGAAGACAAAAGCCATGGTTAAATAACTACATAACAGGAAGCAATTACTGCTTTCTGTGTTGCATTCATTGATTCTTAGGGCTATTTCTGAACCATTTAGTTAGTGTGTGTGTGTGTGTGGGCGGTGTTACCCCCACTGTTCATAATTCTATCATTTCATTCTGTTTTGTTTTTGAGATGACGTCTTACTATGTACCCTACTTTGGCCTTCAACTCCCAACTCTGTTGTCTCAGTCTCTAGAGTGCTGGCACACACTGTTATGGCTGGATCACTGTGCATAATTTTTCATAAAAAATTTATTAAAGAAGTTGCAACATTCTCTTAGGGAGACATTTTTTTTCTTTAATGTAGGTCATTTTACACATGTCACCCTCACACAGGAGCCACGCTAATGTTCTTGTGTCAGTCCGACTCTGGCACTGTACTGCCTGAGCAAACATGAAGACAGCCTCCTCTCCAGCCCCCCATTGCCAGCAGCAGGTAATGGTGGGAGGAAGAAGCCCTCACACAGGGCCACTTGGAATGTGCTGGGGAGTGGCTGCCCATTGAATGGTAGGATCTTCATTTGAAAATTTATATTTCTGTATGAAAGTTTGATGGTACTGATTTTTAATTTTTATTTAATACGTGTATGTCCTTTGTCTGCACATATGTATGTGCACCCCATGTATGCCTGGTGCCTTGGGAAGCCAGAAGAGAACATTGAATTTTCCTGAACTGGAGTTCCAGATGGTTCTAAGCTGTGGTATAAGTGCTGTGAACCTAACCCAGGTCCTCTGTAAGAGCAGCAAGTACTCTAACCACCGAGGAGACTCTCTATCCCATATAATTCTTCATAATATTGTTGACATTCCTCAATAAACAAAAATGTCAAAGGCCCATTACTGGAACTCATATGTGTGTATGTATGTGTATATGTATATGATGTAGCCATGTATGTGATGTATATGTGTATCTGTATGTATGTGTAAGTATATGTGTATGTATATGTATGTATAATTGTGTGTGTGTTTGTATATGTATACAATGTATACTATACATATATGATATATGTGGTGTATATGTGTATATGTGCATATGCGAAATCGTGTATGTATGTGTATGTATGTGTATGCATCTGCTTACATTTACTGTCCACAAAGCAGGTTCTTCAGGCTTTCATTTGGGCACCTCTCCTATCACTTCCCCTAGACAAGACTCCCTCCTTTCCCTTTTTTCAGTGAACAGAGAACTGCCTTCCTTTCATCTCCTCTGCTTCTTGGCTGATTTCCTGTGCTGCAGCCACACCTTGAGTTCCAGCTCTCCTGCTAGGCCCTGTGAATTTCTGTCTGGCCCGAGACTGGCCTCTCATGTGATTAACTCCTGTGAGGACCTGCTTAGTCACTTCCCAGTATCTTTATCTCACTCTTGGCTCAATCTTCTCACCTCTGGACTACAGCAACTGGGCCCTCACTATCTAGATTCGAGGCTTAGTTCCAGATGGGTTTTCACATACTGTAGTATCATTTTTTTTCCTGTTTTTAACACCTTGACAATGAGCAGTAAGGGTTAGAGGCAGGAGACTGGCCAGTGGCACAACATACATATAAGCTTTACTGAAGGGTAAAGCTTATCTATCTCCTTAAGACTGGAGGGTAGAGGGAGGGCATTTCCTAGAAACCATTCCAGCAAATTTTCTCCCCATGTGGCCAGAGATCTCCATGTTAAACCAACCAACGGTCAGAAGATTAAGATGGTTAGAATTGGATTACACAGAACACACTGCTGACATGGGAATTCATTATTCAAACAAAATTTAGGTTCTGCTGAAAGGAGGAAGAGCAAAGGAGATGACCCCCTTCCTCCCGTCCTCCCTCCCTCCTGTGTGTGTGTATACTCATTCTGTAGAACAGGCTGGCCTCAAACTCAGAGATCTTCTTGCCTCTGCCCCAAGTGCTGGGACTAAAGGCATAGCTACCACTGCCCCACTTCTTGGTTTCTTAATCATTTAGCTGAATCAACTATATTATAACTACAGATTTTATATCATTCCTTCGGCCCACAGGTCAATTTTGCAAATTTGTACCCATGTGACCCAAATCCAGCACAGAACACTGATTTTTAAAACTTTAACCATTGCTGGCACCAGCCTTGTTGTTTAAATAAAATATTATGGGGTCTAAGTAAGAAGAACAGGTTACTAACTGCATCTGGGCAGGTGGTCACCCAGAGACAGAGATGATGGAGTTTCACCTTTCCCCACTGGCCTTGAGTGGATTTGGAGGGTAAACAGGTCATGAGTTGAAAAGCCAGGCATGCTGTATGGGATAGGAGACAAAGAGTCTAGACCCTGTTACATAGTATGGGCACATGAACATAGCAGCATAGTGGACTGCAGTTTGCTGGATCTCAGTTTCCTTATGTGTAAAACTGAGATAATGCTGTGCTGGCTAGTTTTATGCCAACTTGACACTAGTTAAAATAATTTGAGAGGAGAGAACCTCGATTAAGAAAATGCCTCCATAAGATTGGGTGGTGGGAGGCCTGTAAGACATTTTCTTAATTAATGATTGATGAGGAGGGCTAAGCCCATCATGGGTGTTACCATTCCTGGGCTGGTGGTCCTGGATATAATAAGAAAGTAGACCTAGCAAGCCATGATGAGCAAGCCAGTCAACAGTACCTTCCATGGCCTCTGCATCAGCTCCTGCCTGCAAGTTCCTGCCCTGTTTGAGTTCCTGTCCTGGCTTCCTTCAATGATGGACTATGATGTGAAAAATGTAAGCCAAATAAACCCTTGGGTTTTTTGGGGGGGTGGGGGTGGGGGTGGAACGGTAGTCATGGTGTTTTATTGCAACAATGGAAACCCTAAAACAAATACTGACCTTACCGGGTATAGTAGCCCATGATCATAATTCCAGAACTGGAGAAACCAAGGCAGGGAAATCAAGATAAGGGGCTGGAGTGTTGGCCCCATGATTGAGAGCACTGGCTACTCTTCCAGATTATTATTATTATTATTATTATTATTATTATTATTATTTTAGACAGACTCGTGTTCCATCGCTTAAGTTGAACTCCAACTCTGGTATCTCAACTCTTGAATACTGGATTTACATGTGTGTTCCACACACTCAGCTGGAAAGCACATCTGTGATGGTTTGAGTGAGAATGGGCCCTATGGGTTCATGTTTGAATACTGGTCACCCAGTTGGTGGAACTGTTTAGGAAGGATTAGGAGGTATGGACTTGTTGGGAAAAGACTCCGTGTCAGTCCCAGTTTGCCCTCTGCTTCCTGCTTGTGTGATGTGAGCTCTCAGCTGCTGTTCCATCTGCCTCCTGCCATGTCTTCACTCTGCCATCATGGACATGAACCCCCTGAAACTATAAACCCAATTCCATGTTTCCTTTTATACCTTGCCTCATGGTGCCTTGTCACAGCAGTAGAACCCTAACTAATCCAACACCTCAAACAAAACTTTACAAATATAAACCATAATGCAAGAAGCAGATGCATTCGGTCACATTAAAAGTTCAAGAATTTTACGTTTAGGAGCCACCATGGATTAAAAACAGAGACTACAGAGCAGGACATGGTGCGGCATACCTGCGATGGATGCCAGCATCAGAAAAGCAGAGGAAGTATGACCTATGACCCTGACCCACAAAGTTAGGCCCGGTCTCAAGGGGGACAATAGACCCAGAGAGATTACAGAATAGAAGAGATAAAAAATGAAAAGGCACCGAGGGAGATAAACAAGAGATACCTCAGCAACCTTCTTGGCTTGTGCTAACGATATACACATCTTTCCTACCAAAGTACTCAGCAACAGGCCGCCCCGCCCCATCTACACAGGATGTATACAAACCCCTCTCCAAACAAAGCTACTCGTCACTCTGACCTATAGCTCCCTAGAGATCTGTAATAACTCTCCCTTTGTGCTCAAACACATTCTTGGAATATATACTGGAATTAGGACAGTGGGCTGATTCCAACCTGGACTGGTTTTGTGTGTGTGTGTGGGGGGGGGAATGCAAATGTGAGTGAACTTTTATGGAAAAGCCTTTACATGTCATCGTATGCTTGTGCCTGGTTGGGCATGCTTGTGATCAAAACTAGATGCATTGTGGGAAAGGATATGGAAAGTGCTTATACAACCTAAGCCTGTCAATCAAAACAGAAAACCAATGAGCCCTGTCTCTAGTAAGCAACTCTTCCTGCACCCAAGAAAGGAAGCCTCTGAGTAGTAACTAAGTACCGGTCTGAGCTATGCCAGTCTCTCAGAGGCTGCGGCTCTCTCTCTGTGCAACGCCTCTGTACTTCATTTTTGATTTTGAATAAAATCCTGTGCTACTCAGCCTTTTGTATGTGCTTCTTCGACTTGAAGATGATGCCAAAGAACACACAGGTGTCCCCCAGAAAATCAGGAAGGACTGAGAGGTCTCAATAAGACACCTGAGCAAAGGAGAGACAATTTAAGAGGAAAAGGCCAAAGTTGTCTACAGATATAAAAAAATCTACAACTTCGTTAGCAATTTTGGAGAAATAGCTAATAAACAAGTTATCAAGTTATCACTATAAGAGGAGTGAAAATTAGAAATCTGGACAATGTGGGGATGTGGGAGCCATCAGTTCTTAGGGTAGGGTGCTTATTGCATATCTATGGTTACAAAAAAATAAACACCCCAGAACTTACTGACTTAAAACAAGCATTTCCTAGCTCACAATTTGGACCAGGTTCTGCGTGACAGCCCTCTTCGGCTCTGGAATCTCATGGCTCACTCATGTTTGGCATCCCTGCCGAGGAGGCTGGCATGACCAGATCCTCTCTCCATGTGTCTCTCTGCTCTGAGAGGTTAGCCTGGGTTTTCTGCATAATGTTGGAAGGGCTCCAAGCACAACAATGGGAATTGTAAGTTCCTGGGCTCTGGTGCAGATCTCACACAATAGAGTTAGAAAATGCTGTTATTGTTCAAAAAGTGTACAAGATTAAATCCAGTGTAAGACAGAGGACAGATGGAAAGCAAGTTTCACTTTTTCCTCCCCTAGAGACTGAACCTGGGGCTTTTACATTGATTTTTTTTTTTTTTTTTGGGGTGGGAATTGCCACAAAGAATTTATAGACTTTTCAGTGACCTTTGCAATGGAGAAGACAGTGTGGTTCATCCATTCTGAGAACAAACGTACTTCATTTAAAATTAAATATATTCATATTCTATGGCTCAGAAATTCCGTCTCCTCCAATATACATCCCAACAATATCTTTCTTAGGTTTTATAAGGCCAAAGTACTATTTTGGTGGTAGGGACTTAAAAGATAATTGAATAACTGCGGTCTGGTGAGAGGATTTTCATAAAGTGAATACACACCAGGGAGTACTCTCTGTTAGAGCTGGCTGTGGTGGCACACATTTGTAATCCCAGCCACAGCAAAGCCAGGAGAACCACTGCAAGTTTGAAGCCAGCCTAACCTATATTGTAATGCCAGGCCAGGCGGCACTATGTATTTATTTGATTGTAATACTAGATTGTTCTTAGAATGGATGAACCTGTCAGTGCTGCTCATAAGAAAGGTCAATGGAAGGTTCACAAATTAATCCCAACTTAAGATCGAGAAAAGGGTTCTGGGATCAATCCCCTGGGGTGGGAGTAGAATTTACCTGCCCCCTTTCTTTTGTATCTGATCCTTGACCTTGTAACTTTTCCTGGACAAGACCCTACCTCAAAGAACCAAAACAAACAAACAAACAAACAAACAAACAGAAGTAGGGCTTGGGGTGTGGCTTAGTTGGTAGGGTACTTACTAAGCATACACGTGCTCCTGGGTTCAATCGTCAGCACAAGGCGTGGTGGTTACCTATGTTCGCAGCACTCAGGAGGCAGAGAGATCAGGAGGTCAAGGGTTATCCTTGACGCAGGTGGGGATTCTAGGATAGACTGGGGTTTCCAAAACCAACCAAACAGACTGAATAAATGAAAAATATAGGATGCACACAAAACAATGAACCATACAAACAAGAACCAAACAAAAAGATACACATTAAACACTTTACAATTACTGCCATTAGGTAAAGTCTTAAAGAAAGTGAATGGGTGGAAAAGAGATAAATAATTGAATGAATGAACCACAAAGACGATTGGCCAGACTAATGCTGGTGGCCCTGAACTGAGAACTGTAATGATGGTGGCCCTGAACTGAGAACTGTAATGGACTGAAGGCCTTTACTTGAGGGCCAGGGAACCCAGCCATTGTTCCTTCACCTCCTCTGTTCCTTCCAGTACACGCATCCCATAAAATATCAAAATGTGGAAGAAAAAAGCCCAAGAAAGGCGAAGGGCTGGCTAGCCCAGGGGCCAAATTGCATGTATGGGTTACTCTTCATCAGAGGCACCTTCCCACGTGATAAATCCAAGACAAGTGGTCTGTGAGCTTCTGCCAGAGTCCAGAGAAAACAGCCACTTCTAGAAGTGAGATGCTCTGCCCTTAGCAGTAGAGTATACTGTCCTGCAGGGTAGTCTCCCACAATGGCAATCACCAGGGCCTTTATAAAGGCTTTTATAAAGATGACCACTATCCATTCGAATTGGAGCTGACCTTCCTGCCCTATGGGACAAAAGCACTCTCAGAAAACCACAGCCCGATTCTCCTTAAGCTTTATCATACACACGAGGACTCTCCTCAAATGGCACTATTTAATTTTTTCCTCTGAATCCTACCTATTCTTAGATCCTTCACTAAAATGAGGATTCTTTCATCACCCATGCCAGTAACTGTGTATTTTTTGTTGATTCCCTCGGTGCTTTCGTGGTCAGACTATACTGTAGTTAGTTTAGGTTTCCACCCCTGGGTGAGTGATGGTAGCCACACACCTGGGTCTAAACTACAAACCACATTTGGCCTGAGGACTTGGCTTTGGGAAGGTATGTGTGAGCTAAGGATATTTTAATCATTTTCTCCCACTATCATACCATATTCTTAACACACATGTTTTTGTGTGCCCACTTTTTGGTTTTGGTTTTTTTTTTTTTTGCGTTTTGTTTTGTTTTTAGAATGTATAGAATTTAAAAGGTAATTAATTTATGTCAGGTGTGGTGGCTCACGCCTTTAACTCTAGCGCTCTGGAGGCAGAGACAGACAGATTTCTGATCTCAAGGCCAACCCACTCTAAAAATTTCCTGGACATCAGGACCACCCAGAGAAACTCCATCTCCAAAAACAAAAACAAAAAATCATTATTTTGCATGTAGGCTATGTTGTGGGGGTGTGTATGCCTCAAAGATGACAAGTTTGCAGAGTCGGCTCTCTCCTTCTACTTTTATGTGGGTTCTGGAGATCAAAATCGGGTCTCCAGGCATGCGCAGCAAGCACCTTTAACTACCGAGCCGGCCCATGAGCGCTAGAGTAAGAGTTTTCACTTAGATTTTAAAAATATGCAGTCCTGGATTTTTAAGAAAACAAGGGAATAGTGAAAGAACAGTTTGAGTATTTAACCACTAGAGGGCACTTAGAGGGCACCTCACCCGTGGTGTTTTGGGTTTGGCTTATTTCCCCCATCCCATCCCCTTCAATTTTATATAATCAAAATGTAGATTTCAAAGCATTTCAGACTAAAAAGAATATCAGATGAGTGCTCTTCATATAAGATGAAGAAGGAGGAGGAGAGGGGAGGAAGAGGAGAAGGAAAGGAGGAGGAGGAAGAAGAGGAGGAAGAAGAGGAAGAGGAAGAGGAAGAGGAAGAGGAAGAGGAAGAAGAAGAAGAAGAAGAAGAAGAAGAAGAAGAAGAAGAAGAAGAAGAAGAAGAAGAAGAAGAAGAAGAAGAAGAAGAAGAAGAAACAGAAACACAAAGGCACAGAATGAGGGGTTTTTTGTTCCTTCTCATGTCCACATTGGCTTCAAACTATGAACACCAGAGACCGGCCTTAAACTCCTGATCGTCCAGTCTCCACCTCCCAGGAGCTGGGATTATGGGCATGTATCAATTTGACTTGGCCGCAGGGTAAATGTTTAAGTTTGCATAAAGGGATGAGAGAAAAGGGGAAATCTTTGAAATCTAAAGTAGGGACCCTGACTTACCCAGTCAAATAGATGCACAAATCTTTTTTTTTTTTTTTGGTCAGGACAGAATGGGTGGAAAGAATTCCGGTTTGCTTGTAAGTAACAAGGGGTGCAGCTCAGGGGAAATGCTACACTGTGGACTGAAGCCCTGCTTAAATAGAAGCATTCGCGATTTTTAATTAGATTGTCTTGTTTCTGTCATAAAGATTCTAAAGGTACAGAGCAGTGCACATTGAGAGGTTAGCTCTCTCCCTCTTCCCTGTTCTGTCTATGACAGCTTCCCACCTTGGAAGACAAGACCAAATAATTTCTCAGCTATCACTGACAAAAACATATTTATTGACCTTTAGCTCAGCAGATCTATGATGGCTTCTTCTCCACACAATGCCCCCATGCTTCGACCCCTTCGCCCACTACCTTCTCCTTTTCCAACTCTTAGTCATCCTCCTGCAGCTGCCCGTGGAGTTGCTCTTTGTCGGCAAGGTGTGGGCCGTTAAAGTCACACCACTTTTGATTTTTAATTTTTTTTATTACGTATTTTCCTCAATTACATTTCCAATGCTATCCCAAAAGTCCCCCATACCCTCCCCTCCACTCCCCTACCCACCCATTCCCACTTTTTGGCCCTGGCTTTCCCCTGTACTGGGGCATATAAAGTTTGCATGTCCAATGGGCCTCTCTTTCCAGTGATGGCCTTCTAGGCCATCTTTTGATACATATGCAGCTAGAGTCAAGAACTCTGGGGTACTGGTTAGTTCATAATGTTGTTGCACCTACAGGGTTGCAGATCTCTTTAGCTCCTTGGATACTTTCTCTAGCTCCTCCATTGGGGGCCCTGTGATCCATCCAATAGCTGACTGTGAGCATCCACTTCTGTGTTTGCTAGGCCCCAGCATAGTCTCACAAGAGACAGCTATATCAGGGTCCTTTCAGCAAACTCTTGCTAGTGTATGCAATGGTGTCATCGTTTGGAGGCTGATTATGGGATGGATCCCTGGATATGGCAGTCTCTAGATGGTCCATCCTTTTGTCTCAGTTCCAAACTTTGTCTCTGTAACTCCTTCCATGGGTGATTGTTCCCAATTCTAAGAAGGGGCAAAGTATCTACACTTTGGTCTTCGTTCTTCTTCAGTTTCATGTGTTTTGCAAATTGTATCTTATATCTCGGGTATACTAAGTTTCTGGGCTAATATCCACTTATCAGTGAGTACATATCATTTGAGTTCTTTTGTGATTGAGTTACCTCACTCAGGATGATGCCCTCCATTTGCCTAGGAATTTCATAAATTCATTCCTTTTAATAGCTGAGTAGTACTCCATTGTGTAAATGTACCACATTTTTTATATCCATTCCTCTGTTGAGGGGCATCTGGGTTCTTTCCAGCTTCTGGCTATTATAAATAAGGCTGCTATGAACATAGTGGAGCATGTGTCCTTCTTACCAGTTGGAACATCTTCTGGATATATGCCCAGAAGAGGTATTGCGGGATCCTCCGGTAGTACTATGTCCAATTTTCTGAGGAACCGCCAGGTCACACCACTTTTAATGAGGCGATGCTTTTTTACATTCCTATTAAAATCATGCTCATGATGAACTCAGTCCCCACTAAAGCTCTCTCTAACAGCAGCAGTGCTACAACGCATTCTACTTTACATATGTCTGCTTTGCTTTGCCTGAGTCTGTAGGATAAATATTGGATTGAATCCAAAGATACACACAACTGAAGTTCCTGCAGATGCTGCCAACTCATCTTCCTCTGACCCCCTTACATATTTTTCTATTGCTTGCTCGCAGGGTTTGTACTTCACTCACTCACTCATTCATTCATTCATTCATTCACTTTGTTTGTTTTGGTGGTTTTTTTTTAACTTGATCAAGGCACTTCGTGAGTAGCATCTCCCGGCATCTCACTTGTGTTTTTCATTAGAGGGTCAACATTTCTAACAAGAGATTTCATTGTTATTTTTAATTGTGTGTATATATGAGTGTTTATATATGGGCTTGTGAATAGAAGTGCAGTACCCACCGAGGCCAGAGGAGAGTGTTGGAGTCTATGGAGCTAGAGTTACAGGCAGTTGTGAGTCCCTGGACGTGGGTTCTGGGTACCAAACTTTGGTCCTGTGAACGATTAATGTTTACTCTTAATTGCTGAGCCGTTATCTCTCCAGCTCTGAATATCTCTTTTCCATTTAAGGGAAAGGCTAATGTCAGTCATGGAATGGTATTGTGTGAAAGGATTTATTTCCAGGTCTTATTAGCCAACGAAGACTAGAGGATGACAGAAAGAGAATCTAGATTGTTCCTGAGCCAACCCATTATCAAAACTTTCAAAGTCACCCTTCCACCCAGCCACCTGTCAAGCCCAGACTACTTCCTGCCTGGGACCCAAAGGTACAAAGTTAGCCTATCATTTTCAAAATGCATTTCCTACCCCTGATCTTCAGTCATGCACTGAGCTGATCGCCGAGGACCTTTCCCCTGCATTTGAGACCAACTCTGTCCAAGAGAAATAAAATCCTAGCTGTACGAGTGACTTCAATTGGCTTAGTAGCTACTACGTCAAAAATTAGAAGCCGAGCCAAGCCCGAGAGCACAGGCCCAGTTCCAACTATTTGTGGGTTTGAGACCATTCTAGGTCCAGGTGGTTACAGTGCACGCCTCTCATCCTGATACTCAGGAAGGAGAGGCAGATGTAGCTCTGTGAGTTCGAGGTCAGCCTTGTCTACAGAGTGAGTTCTGGAACAGCCAGGGATACACAAAAAGAAACTCTATCTTTAAAGCAAACAAACAAACAAACAAAACAAAGACCGGTCTAGGTAACTTAGTAAAATCCAGTCTATAAAATAAAGAAGCAACTTAATTACTTTTATTAATTTAACACAATATACTCAAATATTATAATTTCAACACATAGTATTAAAGATCATCAATGAGTTTACTTCTCTCTCTCTCTCTCTCTCTCTCTCTCACTCTCTCTCCCCCCCCCCCCCTCTCTCTCTCTCTCTCATGGTTTATGAGACAGGATTTCTCTGTGTAGCCCTGGATATCCTGGAGCTCACTCTGTAGACCAGGTTGGCCTCGAACTCAGAAATCCACCTGCCTCTGCCTCCCAAGTGCTGGGATTAAAGGTGTGCGCCTCCACCGCCCGAGTTTACTTTTCTGAGTCCTCATACTCCAGCCTATTTATAGTCATTGCATCTTAAATCAGACTAAGCAACACTTCAAGGGATTGGTGCCAGCATGTATCTGGACTAGCACTATTACATACTCTTGGAAGGAACCTGACCTTTGATTTGGCCGTTCGTTACCCATCCCAACAACATTTTTATTCAATTATTTGAAATTTACTGATTATCGGGTACCAGGCAAGGTACGTGCTCCATCTCCTGCCCCCATGGTCTTCCTGAAAACTGACTTGAGCCGCACAGCTCAAAGGATAGTCCTTCTCAGCCCCCTCACCCTGCAAGTCCAAAACTCCTTTCTCCAGCCCTTTTTCTACGTAGACTCAGGACAAGAGTGGAGAAGAACCCTGCTCGCCTATAATCCCAGAACTCAGGAATCAGAGGTGGGTGGATCTCTGAGTTTGAGGCCAGCTTGGTCTACAAAGCACACAGAGAAACCCTATCTCGAAAAGAAAAACAAAAAAGAGTGGGGAAGAAAATTCTGTCTATAGTTTTTTAAAAAAATACATTTTTTTAAGATTTATTTTTTATTATATGTGTATACACTGTAGCTGTCTTCCGATACTCCAGAAGAGGGCATCAGATTTTTGTTACGGATGGTTGTGAGCCACCATGTGGTTGCTGGGATTTGAACTCAGGACCTTTGGAAGAGCAGTCGGTGCTCTTAACCGCTGAGCCATCTCACCAGCCTAAAAATACATTTTTTTTAAACGTATAGGAGTGCTCTATCTGCATCTACACATGCATGCCAGAATGGAGCACTAGATCCCAGGATAGATGGTTGTGAGCCACCATGTGGTTGTTGCTGGGAGTTGAACTCAGGACCTCTGGGAGAGCAGACAGTGCTCTTAACTGCTGATCCATCTCTCCCACCCTCTCTGTTTGTATTTGAATACTTTGGGGGTCTTAAGCCTATGAACATATTACCTACTCCCTGTAAAACAGAATAAAAAGAGGTGTGTCTACATATAATGTCCTATGACAAGAAGCCTATCGGACTTTATAAAGGCAGAGTTAAGGTCACCAAAAAGTAAAAAAAAAAAAATCTGTTCCCTCTTTCTTTCATGAGAAGGTTGGGGTGTAATGGGTGTTTCTTCTAGCAGGAACACATCCTGCTATGTAAATTTGTGTTCTGCAGTTCCACATACCGAATATTCTGCCAAGTTTTCCTTCCCATTCTTGTCCTTCATCTCCACAGGTCCCACACCACTTTCATGGGTAACCCCTGTTATTCCCTGTGACAGCCAAGTGTTCCCATGGGAACCAAATGGGAGTAGCGTCCAGGTGCTGCTTCCCATTTCATAAAAAGACTTTGCACACGTGGTGCTGTTCTTCATCCCGAAGTGTCTCCCATTTCAGTCAGAGCATCTCTTAGGGTATCTTTGGTCACTGTGTGTGCTGGCTAGTTTCATGCCAACTTGTCACAAGCTAGAGTCACTGGAAAGGGGGGAACCTCGGTTAAGAAAATGGCTCCATATGATCCAGCTGCAGGGCATTTTAATTAGTGACTGATGGGGGAGGGCTCAGCCATCCCTTGGACAGGGATCCTGGGTTAGGTAAGAAAGCAGGCTGAGCAAAGCCACGGGAGCAAACCAGTAAGCAGCACCCATCCATGGCCTCTTCACCCTGCTTCCTCCAGGTTCCAGCCCTGCTTGAGCTCCTGTCCTGACTTCCTTCAGTGATAGACTACACAATGGATATGTAAGCCAAATAAACCCTTTCTTTCCCAACTTGTTTTTGGTTATGGTGTTTCATAATAGCAATAGCAATACTAATAGACATAACCCTAACTAAGATAGTTTGGAAGCATGACACCTTGTGTTGCTAGTCCATAATTTAACCAGCTCCTTGTTAATCAGTATAGACCATTGCAACCAGGGCTAGACTATGAACCTTGTACTTAGTCACTTTCAAGTGTGCAAGCATGAATCCAGGATAAATCTCTCAGGGGAAAACTAATTTTGATAGACATTGCTAAACTGACCAAAATTAACTTACATTTTAGGGTTTTTTCCCCCCTACTGCATGATAGTCTGATATTCAAAGGGTGAATGCTATATCTAGTATATGGGCCCCTTGTAATGGTCAATCTTGTCTGCTCGATGAGATCTAGGACCCCCTATGAAGGAGGCTCTGGGCACACCTGTGAGGCATTATCTAGACTAGGGTAGACCAGCTGTCTCAGGCTCCTGCTGCCATGACTTGGTTGTGATGGACTAAACCTTGGAACTGTGAGCTGAAATAAGTGCTTTCTACCTTAAGTTGCTTTCATCAGGGCATTTTACCTCAGCAGTGAAACAAGTAACTAACTGAGATAGTTTGAAGTTAGCTCTCCATCTGCCTTGTGCTCACAGATCAGGATGTAAGTTCTCAGCTACTGCTGTGGTAGGTGTCATGCCTGTCTGTCTGCTGTCGTGCTTCCTGCCGTGATGGTCGTGAACTCCACCCACCGAGTGTGTAAGCCCCAATACTACTTCTCTTCTATCAGTTGCTTTCATTATGGTGTCTCCACACAGCAAGAGTAAGGTAACTAAGACACTGACACACAGCTCCTAGTGAAGCAGGACATAAGGTTACCTTCAATTGCCAAATAAAAGCAATGACGCAATAAACATTTGTGTATATGTTCCCTTACATATGCATTTTTCCATAACAATTGAGAAAGTGAGAAGAGAAGGAGGACGGTAGAAAAAGAGTGGGGGGGAGGGAAAGGGAGAAGACAGTGGCCGAGAGTCCACAGTAAGGCTGGAGATTTTAGTCTTGTCCAAGATGATATGGGTTACTTCTCAAAGGATACCCTGCTTGTCACATGGAAAGTGGTTTGGAGGGAACCACGGGGAGCAAGAGATTAGGCAATAGTTTGTGTGACATCTGGCACCAGAGAAAGGCCTAGCTGGAGTGTAATGAACAAACTCTTCCAGCAGGTTACACCAAGGGGAAAGTAAATAGAACAGGAAGTGCTGTCCCCTAGAGTGGCCACCAGGGGGCACTCTGGAGAAGGCTATGAGGGGGTACATGGAGCAACAGGCCAGATAACACCGGGAATTAGCAAATAATTGCAGGTATGGACCACTGCACCACGTGCAGTGTTGTAAAGACTGGAAGATTTGCACTGGGATTCCTCTCTCACTGTTCGCTAAGTCAAGTGTTTTCTTCTCTTTCTCTCTTTGGCCCTCCAACCCTCGCCGCCCCCCACCCCCACCCCCAACTGGGATCCCTCACCTAGTTTCTTTTCCAGTTGCTGTAATACCCCAGAAAAAGCAAGCCCAGTGAGAGTTTATTTGGCTCCTGGTTCTAGATTACAATCCACCATGGCAGAGAAGTGACAGTGACAGGAACTCTGGGAGATGCTCACATCTCATCCACAGTCAAGAAGCAGGGAACAATGACTGGTGCTCAGTTCTCTCTCTCCACTCACATAGGGAATGGCACCGCCCACAGTGGTCTTTTCACTTCAATACAATCAAGATAACAGCCCACACACACACACACACAAGGATGACCAGAGGGTCCCATCTCCCAAGTGATTCTGTACATCTGATAATTAACACTAACCATCACAACTGAATATTAAAAAGGAACACTGAATTATATTTGATGAATGGGTAGGAAAAGAGCTCTTCTTTCCTGTCTGTCTTCTGGAATCCCTGCCAGCCTTTCCTTGTCAATTATGTGGGTTCTTCCTCAGCTCTGTCATGTCATTAGTGATGGAGAAACTGGGCTCATTAAAACTGGGCAGTGGTTTGCCTGAATCATAAGCTGGGAGGAAATGCCAATTAATTTCTTACATATTTTTAATTTATTCTCTTTCAAAAGTTACCCTTGTAAAAAAATAAAATATTCATTTCCTTCCTCCTTTGATTACCAGGGAATTTGTAATATACTAAGAAGAGGAGATGAAGGCATGCATTTATTTGATTAATGGCTATGAAATTATTATGGTTAAGTTTATTGTTTTAGACCACAGCTCTGTGGGAACATTAATAAATGTGATTGCTTTTGCTAGAATATTCGTTAATCCTGAGGCTTAGTGTGTTGATAATGGAACATGCTGTTCTCCTGATTCCTAATGAGCTTTTCCCACTGGCTAGCAGAAAAGCAAAGGAAATCATTTTACCACCGCGTGCACAGCGAGAGGACTAAGGTGGTTTTCAAATCTCCTCACGCTCTCAGACAATGTCACCAAGGTACGCTCGGAGGCAGTTTCTTTCCTGACGGGCTTTTCTTCGTCTTCAGCCTTTTTAAAATTTAACAAAGAAATTTGAGAAATAGTTACTAAGACTGGATGATGTCCCTCCCCCATGTCCCCAGGATGAAACCTTAATCTTCAGCATGGTTGTATGTGAACGTTAGGCCTATGAGAGGTCATAGCAGTTTTTAAAAACCATAAAATGGGCTCTTAGTGCAGCTGAGCAGTGCTCTTTTATAAGAAGAAGCACTACTGTGCCCTCCCCAACCCTCAATGCTGCTGCTGCTGCTGCTGCTGCTGCTGCTGCTGCTGCTGCTGCCCCACGCACGCTACCCCTGCCATGTGAGAACGCCACTGTTTGCAAGCCAGGAAGAGCTCTTGCTAGCAGCTGACCCTGCCGGACCTTGATCTGGAACTTCAGACCTCAAAAGCAGAGAAAATAAAATTGCAGGAGAAGCCACCGGAGTCTGTGAGACAGTGTGATGGCTAGTGAGCTCAGGGACAGTGGACTTCAGAAATCCTAAACCGGCGCTGCTTGCTCCTAGCTGCGTGCAGTTGCAAAGGCTATATTCGGCTTGGAGACCTTAAGATCATTTGCTTCAGCAGTTTGGGGTTTTTTTCCCCCCTTCTTTATGGAAAAGTAGCTCAAAGTGAACAAAACCAGATGATGATGAAAGACTGCTTTGTTGATTCAGGTCACCCCACAATTGTAGAGTGAGATGATTTTCTTCACAACATAGTCAGGGCTTTCTAGTCAAGGACAAGTCGATATTTGACAAATAAGTGTCAAGTCAAATGTTAACTCTTAGGTATACATCAAATGCCTCTGCCCTCAGAGAAATCTATACGGATCAATGCATATGTACGCAGCGATCCCCCTACCCTGTTTCCTATTAATAACATGAAATTAAAGGCTTTTCACTTCAGGAAGCCAGCTAAGCATGCACACTGGCCTCCTCCTGTTCCAGGAACTGTCGCTGTGTTGATATTTTTAAAAGGAGAGCGATAAAATTAAATCATCAAAGAGAATCAGAGAGGAATCCATCGATGAACAACACAAAGCTGAAAGGCAGATAAACAGAGCAGAGAAAGCCAAAACCCAGAACATCCAGGGGAAAGGTGACAGATGCGGCTAAGAGAAAGCCTGCTCACAGCATTGACGAGAGCCTCACCCAGAGGGCCTGGCACAGGACAGCTATCTACTTTATCACAATAAATGGCCTGGCTGTTTTATAGAGAAATGAGTGTTTAGCTTACATCACTGGAGGTGTGGGTGCCAGGGCAGGGAAGGCTTCCTTAACTATGAGATCAGAGTGGGATCACAATGGGGTGGTGTGCAAGTGGGAGAAATATGGTAAGACAGGAAGCCAGAGAGAATTTGGGGCTCACAGACACTCTGCTATGACACCGCACTTGGATAGGGTCCCACAGAACTTTCTTAATCTCTTCCTAGGGCAGTGACCCCAACATCATCTAATCCTCTCCCTCTATGCCCCATATAGGTCCCCTCCTCTCTGTTCTACCCCAGTGAACATTAAGATTCCAGCGCAGGAGATACATCCCTGGGTTTTTATTTGGTTTGGAGGCCAAACCGTAGTGCAAGATGCTATCCAAGCCATAGCACAAGATGTGAGCTCATGTTAGCTACTATGTCATAACCCTTGCTTTATCACTTTATCGCATTAAAATTACATAGTCATGCAAGTTATTATTTCGTCAAAGTATATAATATTCCATAACTTGTTTGCTCATTTCTCTATTTAAAAAAACTTTCAGATTATTTTCATTTTGATTCCTCCCTCCACTGATGTGTCTGTCTGTCTGTCTGTCTGTCTGCCTGCCTGCCTATCTATCTATCTATCTATCTATCTATCTATCTATCTATCTATCTATCTAAAAGACAACAAATTTCCCTAAACATCTATGCCCTTTATATTGACATTTTTCTTTTTATAAGCTACATTTTCAAAAATAAGAATTCTGAGTCAAAATGCCTGTATACATTTTATTTTGTCTGTCAGCTGGTGTAGCACTTCTGGGAGCTCCAGTAGTTACACCTAGGGTCACCCACAGCAGCACTGAGAGTCATCCACAGCAGGACTGGGGGTCACTACAGTGGCACTGAGAGTCACCCACAGCGGCACTAACAGCCTCCACTCTATGTTGTTATATCGTACTTCTCTTTCTGTGGCTCATGGTTTCTTGTCTGCAAGCCTTCCAATCTCTGTGCTGAGATTTTAACCAACACTCTTCTGTCTTTTTATAATTTTTAATCATTTTTCCATAATTTTATCATTTATATTCATAATCTACCTGGGATTTTTTTATTAGAGTGTGAAATAATACCTGCAATGGTAATAGCTCTAATTGATTCATCAGCTTCTACATGCTAGGCATTCTGGAAAGAGAACTGTATGAGGTTCACGTAGGTGAGGAAAGTGTGGATTGTAGAATTTAGGGGATCACTCAAGCTCATGTATCTTCTAAAACCAAAACTTGAGAGTTTAGCTGACCAACCTTACTCTGGAATTTATCTCCTCACATATCCAGATGAAGAGCTAATGAATATAGATCTTTCTCCATTCAGCTGAACTCACACATTCTAATGTGCAAGTGCTCATGTGTATATGGGGAGGGGTGGGAGGTATGTGTGTGTGTTTGTGTGTGTGCATGTGTGTGCATGTATGTGTATGTGTGTGTGTGTGTGGTGTGTGTGCATGTGTGTATATATGTGTGTGTGTGTGTGTGTGGTGTGTGTGCATGTGTGTGCGTGTATGTGTGTGTGTGGTGTGTGTGCATGTGTGTGTGTGCATGTGTGTGTGTGCATGTGTGTGTGTGGTGTGTGTGCATGTGTGTGCGTGTATGTGTGTGTGTGTGTGGTGTGTGTACATGTGTGTGTGTGTATGTGTATGTGTGTGTGTGTGGTGTGTGTGCATGTGTGTATGTGTGTGTGTGTGGTGTGTGCATGTGTGTGCTGTATGTGTGTGTGTTTGTGTGCATGCGTGTGTGTGCACATGTGTGTGCGTGTATGTGTGTGATGTGTATATGTGTATGTGTTTGATATTGAGGATCACAGAGCATCAGACAAGCAGCAAGAGTAACTCCATTACATCCCCAGCCCCACAAATTTCAAATTCTTAAATGTGGTCCATTTGACTCTAACTCCACGGCATTTGTGCCACTACAAGGCTATTTTTACTTTATAGTTTCATGGTAACCTTTGTTTTCTTCTTCTTACCAGGCAATCCATGAGCACTTCTCTAAAAATTAATAAACCTTTGGACATTTATTCTCTGCAGACATTCAAGGTTTGTTCATCTCCAGAGAAGACATGCCTGCACAGTTTGATTTGGATTGTATTAAGTGTGCCTGAATTGCTAAGGATTGACATTTATGTATGATCGCTCTGTTCAGTCACATGATACAATGTACACTTACTTAGATTCTTTGATAAAATGTTAGACGTTTCTATCATTCCTTGCACTTTTACATGAATTTTCTGTTATCTTATACTTTTGTGAATAGAGTATGTTCACACCTGTATCACGCAGTCACAGAAGTAAAGCTCATGATTTGTATATATGTGTCTTGCAATGAGCCAAACCTGTTTTTGTTTTTGTTTTTTTGTTTTTGTTTTTGTTTTTTTTTTTTTTTTGTTTTGGAAACAGGGTTTTGCTGTGTAGCCCAGGCTGGCCCAGAACTCACCGTATAGTCCAAGTTGGTCTCAAAATCCCAGTTCTTCTGTCTCAGCTCCTGAGTGCTAGATCATAGGCCTGTGTTACCATAACTGGCTTCTAGACGTTTTTAATGGAGGCTTGCTTTTGTGAAGTATACTGTAAAGGCTTTCTCCCTTTTCCAGTTGTTAGATTTTTGGATGGAGAATGCTATTATCTTCTTGAAAACCATCTGAAACAATCATGCCATAGCCCCGAGCACAGCATCAAACCTCTAGTCTCAGCCCTCGTCTCTGATCATCTTGACAGCAGTCTTACCTTTTCACTCAGTAAAATGATGCTGATTGTAAGCCATGGTCATTGATGGCTTTAGACCGCTTCCTTGAGCTCCCATTGTTTAGCTTCCTTGTGTTTCCATGGCTCTTAGAATTTATTATTATTATTATTATTATTATTATTATTATTATTACTATTAATGGGTTTGGTTTGCAGTTCAATGAAAGCACTTGCCTAGCATTCAAAATGCCCTAGGTTCAATCTCCATCACACAGGAAGGAACAACTACTTGTTACTTGATTTTTTTGTTTTTAATTTGTTTAGCTGGTTTGGGTTCTTTTAAGACAATGCCTCTCTGTGTAGGTCTGGCTGTTCTGGGACAGGTAGACTAGGCTGGTCTCGAACTTGGGATCATCCTACTTTTGCCTCTCTATTGCTGGGGTTGCAAACCTGAGCTACCACACCCAGAAAGTGCTTTTGTTTTTAATCTAGCGTCAATGTCATCTGTGCACTGCAGCCTTTCTGACTTCAGGAAAAGTTAAGCCCCTCCCCCTTCTTTTAGTTCACTGTATGATTTCACTGTGTTCTTAATGTTATAAAAATCTGCAGCAAATTATACATCACAAAAACTACAGTAGAGTGTCTGCTAGGAAAACACATATAAACAATTCTAAAAAAAATAGAGCAAATGAAATTCAGTAGTGCTAAAAACTGGCAGCAAATGATAGGAGATTATAACTCTAAGCCAGAAGTAGTAAACCCAAAAATATATACTAAAGGAACAAGAAGAGGGAAAGGCTAGATCCACAAATGATATATCCAGAAGACCAGCAGCCACATACTAACAACCATGTTAGAGCTGAAGGTGGGAACATCTTCTTCACAATGTTTTCAAAAACATTTTTCTTCATTCTCTGAGAATCATTGAGACACTGAGCTGAACACGTCGTAAGGAAGGGTGGGGGCCCTCGTGCAGCCGGGTGACTAACGCATAGAAGTCATTCATGACAGAGCAGGACACACCCTGACTCAGCAAGTCTTCTCTCCTCAGCCAGACAAGGGCACCATCAGGACTCAGAACAATCCTGGGCCGTCTCAGAAAAATTACTGATGAAGTTTTGTTTCATAAAAGATTTCCCAGAATTAAGAATTCATTTTCATTCCTGCTGGGTATGATGTCATCCCAGCAGTCGTTTGGATTGTCTCTGTAAAATGGTTTTTGGTTTTTTGTGGGGGTTTTTTGTGTGTGTGTTTTTGTTATTTTGTTTTTGTTTTATTTAAGCTCTTCCTATCACTTGGAAATCCCCTTGGAAATGCAGAACTGAGTTGTCTCATATTTCCTATTTCTAGGATCACATTCATTCATTTATGAATTTGACCTATATTGGGCTCCTGTCATGGGCTACCGGTACCAGGAGACTGGACTAGAGTGATGGTGTGCTAGGCTGGTGTCTGTCCTCGGGAGCTTGGGGGCTCATGGCCTGTGGACAGGACTGCACAGAAATTGTAACTCCCCACGGCCCTCTGCTGCTCCCAAGCAGAGATGACGAAGGTAGAAGCATCTCCATGCTTACCTGCAGAAACGGTGGGGTTGTCTGTTCTTGTTCGTCACAAAAAGATTTTCTTAATTGGATATTTTATTTATTTACATTTCAAATGTTATCCTCTTTCCCAGTTTCCCCTCCACAAACTCCCTATCCCATTCCCCCTCCCCCTGCTTCTATGAGGGTCCTTCAGTCCTTTCTCTAACTCCTCCACTGGGGTCCCTGTGCTCAGTCAGGTGGTTGGCTTCGAGTATCCACATCTGTATTGGTCAGGCTCTGGCAGAGCCTCTCAGGAGACAGCTGTATAATGCAATCAACTCTGCTCTTCCGACACCTCCTTCACTGAATATTTTTCCTAAGGAGAGAGGAGGTGTATCCCCCCCCCCTCTCTAGCACTGAAGCTAGTGCACTAGCTCAGCCAGCAAGCATCTCACCTCTGTCTTTAAGGTGGGTCCTGCAGAGCCTTTCTGCACTCACTGATGTGAAGCTAGGGTCCTGGGCAGAGGTTCCCAGACATCTGGGAGTCCCTTTGGGATAATCAGTGACAGGCTGGCACAACCTTGAGATTGACAGAGGATGGAAGGGAAACACTTGGGGTTCTACTTTTTTGTATTAATTTTCTTAAAGAGAAATTTGACACACTCGGAGGCACCAACAGTACACACATTTCACTTTCTTATTCTGGTCGTGGGAGTTTATGGCAAGTGAAACAAATGAAAATTTTAAAAACAACCAGTTGTAATGTTTGCAGCTCAAGCCCTCCTGGTGGTGAGCCACTGTGATGAGACCAACGGTCAGAGACGCAGTGAAAAGGACACGTGCTGTTCCTTCGAGGCAATAGCACAGGATGGTGTTCATACAAAGATGCAGACTACACATAAAATAGCTTCAGTTTTGGGGAAAAAAAGAAATAAAAAGAAAAAGCTTAAAGAGAATTTTGAATATAGTCAATGTTTTAGGAAGTAATTGGCTGTCTTTCCCTAAAAATTCTTCACTTGAACAAAACTGACGTCCTTCTATGACTGACGTCTTGATGAGCTATTCTTGCCAGACAGAATGTGAAAAGCAAGAGCCACCTCCTTCATGTGAGAGTTGTCTAGGTCTAGCTCCTGCTTCTCCAGGTTGACACCTTGTCCCAGCTAGTGTTATGTCAATTGACCCAAGCTGGAGTCATCAAAAGAAGAGAACCTCAGTTGGAAAAATACCCCCCCCTAAGATTGGTGGGGAGGGCCCAGCTCATTGTGGGTGGTGTTATCCCTGGGCTGGTGGTCCTGGGTTCTATAAGAAAGCAGGCTGAGCAAGCCACAGGAGCAAGAAAATAAGCAGCTCTCCTCCATGGCTTCTACATTAGCTCCTGTCTCCGAGTTTCTGCCCTGAGTTCCTGTCCTGACCTCCTTCGATGAGGAACAGTGCTATGGAAGTGGAAGTTGAATAAACCCTTTCCTCTCGTCTCCTTGGTTGTGGTGTTGCATCTGCCACGCTGTCTTGGCTCCCTGTGTGGCACACATCTAGGCTGCTTGTCATTTATGAAGAGCAGAAGGGACCAGGTGTGATTCCCCAGCGATTACACGAAGAAACAAGCACAGGACTTCTCCTCAGCCCTACCTTTCCGTAGGGCAGCTCTGGGCTGGGAAAAGTCTGGTGATATGTTCCTACACGTGGCTGGGCTGCAGGATTGGTCCACAGGAAGGAGAGTCCCCTACACTGAGAGGCTGAACTTGCAGACAGGGAGAGAAGGAAAAATACATTCGCACATACATTTTGCATTCAAGGCTAAACACTACCATAACTCTATGACAGAAAACATGCAGAACACACAGGAGAAGAACCCTGACTTGGGAACAATGCTCCTGAAAGGGCCAGGCAAGAAGGCATAAACTACTCTTTGCCCAGGAGCTATTGTCAGCTACAGCCTCTCTATGTCATCACACCAAAACACACAAATACAAGCTCTTACAAATACAAAGCTATCAGCTGCGAAGTGGTAGCACATGCCTTTAATCCCAGTGCTTGAGTGGCAGAGGCAGGCAAATGTCTAAGTTCGAGGCCAGCCTGGTCTACAGAGCAAGTTCCAGGACAGCCAAGGCTACACAGAGAAACCCTGTCTCAAAACAAAACAAGCAAACCAACCAAAAACAAACAAGAAAACCAAAACAAACAAAACCCCCACAAGACTAAGAAGTTTTTTGCTGATACATCAGGGGAAAGAAAATCCAACCTCAGTGAAGTGGGACACTGTCTTACTGTTTGGAGTCCGTCTGTTATTGGTACCAAGCTCAGGTCTTCCTCCACCTCTCACAGACCCACATTTCTCAGAGATCATTTTCTTCCTGAGCTCTGGACTCCAGCCCTGGAGTCACCTTTAGCGTTGGCGGTCCCCAGGATGCTGCCAAGTCACCTGATCCCTAAAGAAAATACTACATCCATCAGCATCAGAGAACACACTCAATAAACCTGCTTGCAACTGAGGCCTGGCTGCTCCCCCTTTGTCCCAAATAAGGCTTTGCTGCTGGGCTGTGTTCGCCCCGGTAACAGGTTACCCCAACTGCCAATGTGAGGCATAGGCATGGCTTCCACATCAGCTGAAGTTTCTGTGTCTGCATACTTGGCTGTGCTTTACCAGGACCTAACTTCAGTGCACGGTAGCCTTAGAGTCTCACTCCACGTGTGAAACTCCCAGTGTCTAAACCAGCTTCCCTCGGGAGGTTCTGCTAGTGCTAGGTTTTTACATACTACACGGTATCTACACTGACATGTCTTGTATTTTCTGGAGAGGTGAGAACACAGCGAGGCTCTGCTGAGCGGCAGGGGTGCAAAATGATGCTAATAATAGACGGGATTTCAAGAATTCCCTTTAATACAAACTACTTTGTTCTGATTGACCTTTAAAATTCAAATGAAAGCCCTGCGACTCATCCTACCAAGATAACCTAGTGTTCCGTGTCGTTTCTTTCCAGATAAATCACCAATGTCACACATCACCACCCCCTATTCTTCTGGAAGAGCTGGAAGATGTAGCGTGAATCTTTTTTCTTTCTTTCTTTCTTCCTTCTTTCTTCCTTTCTTTCTTTTTCTTTCTTTCTTTTAAGGTCCCCTTTTAAGTGATTAGTGGTGAAGAGCAGAAACCACTGTTCAAGTCTTTGAGGTTCACAGCCAACAGCTTTTGAGTTTTCTATTTTTGGCTAAACAGGTCTGGGTTGTGGAGACTTCCAGTTCACTGTCAATACAAATACTCCAAGCTGAGCCTAGTCTCTGAGTTTAGGAAGGATTTAGAGGAGCCCTACGTAATTGTATTTAATTTATTATTAATTTATTTGTGTGTGTGCATGAGTGTGTGTGTGTGTGTGTGTGTGTGTGTGTGTGTGTGTGTGTGTGCGCGTGTGTACACTTGAGCACTGGTAATCAAACTCAGGTTGTTAAGCTTAATGACAAACACCTTGACCTCCTGAGCCACCTCACTGGCCCATGGGAGAGCGTTAATCATCCATTTGGGTGATACTAGGCAGTGACATGAAAGAAAAGTGTGCTAGGCAGGAGAGGCAGGAGGCGGTAGAGAGTGAACCAAGTACGACCCACCCCCACGCCCCCCACCAAGGACAGCTCACAGCCTCCCAGTGAACTAAGAAAAAGATAACCCCTCTCCAGGGAAGATAGCGCATGCCTGGCTCAGGGCCTGGTGGCAGAGCATGGCTGACTCTGCAGATAAGCCCTCTCCTCTTAAAATGGGCCACAGGTCAGGGACAGCCCAAGCACAGCCACAGACAGCCTTTCTTAGTGAGACTCCTCTAGAGGAACCATAGGAAAGCTGAGACAGTCAGGAAGATGAGGAGGAGGAGGAAGGCTGGAAATTACTCATCCAAATCTTTCAAAACTATTTTTTTCTCTCTCTCTTAGACCAAGCACTACCAATCACACAGGACAGAATTCCAAGGCTGCCCCTCCACTGGGTTCCCTCTCCATTAACCATTAGCAGGACACCATCCACAAGCAGGTAGCACCAGGATTTTAAAATTATATAAGCTTTAACGACAATAACACTCAGTATAGAAACTGGTGGCTGGCCGTTTTCCACATCCGATTCACACAGAGAAATGTTCGCCTCCTTGACTTAGCCCTTCACTGTTATCTGTATTTTAACATTAATCTTCCCTCAGCAAGACATTCTACACAGCAGAGTCAACATGGTAAGCATAAAAACAGCATACATTAGTATATTTAATATTTTTAATTATAAAAAACAAGTAAATTAGATATTTCCCACTCTTTTTCATGAGAATTATTTTTTATGAGACTTGATTTATGCTTTATTTCTGACTTGTTTCAAATACCATACAATGGGGAGAGAGACCAGGAATTGAGCACTTTTTCTTGCAGACAACATGGGTTTGATTCCCATCACCTACATGACAGCCCCAACCATCCATAACTCTAGTTTCAGGGAACCTGATGGCCTCTCTGCCTGCTCAGGAGCCAGACACACACGTGGTACACAGAAATACATGTAAGCGAAATGCCCATAAACATTAAAAAAGAAAAGAAAAAACCTTTAAAAAAAAAGCCTTAACAAATATGTAGTTTTGACATCCCCACATCAAACTATTGGGTAGTGGAAAATGAAAAGTGATTTGAGAACATAATGCAGTGTGCAGTTCACATCGAGCAGCCCCGGGGACTTTTGTCTCCCCTAAGTGGCCGTAAAGAGTGTCTTGCTGGAAATGCTCAAAGTTTGCACTGCATTCTCGAGTATCAGACAGAATGGGAGCCCACAGAGCCTTTCAGTTCCCGTTCCACCCTCCCAAGCATCCTCCAGAAACAAGGTTAGCGTAATCAGGAAGTCTGAAAAATGCACAGATGGCCCTTCCTGCTATGTTAAGTGGGAAAGAAAGGAAGGCCCACTCGCCAGCTCCAGGCCCACTCGCCAGCTCCGGCTCTGTTTGTTAATCACGAGCCAGTGAGCCCAGTGATGCCCCTGCAGCGCAGGTGGGCAGGCACTAGGAGGAAGGGGCCAATTCTCCAGGACCCGTAGTTCTCTCAGGGATGAGCCGGTGTGGACAATTCAGGACTCAGAAGTTTACCTGGTTTAACCCTTGCCCCAGCCTTAACCCCCACGAGGTCATGGTCAGAGAAGGCTGCAGGCTTTTTTTTTTTTTTTTTTTAATGATTTATTTATTTTGGACTTGGTGATTGTTCACCACAGCAAATATGTGGAGGTCAGAGGACACCTGCAGGAGTCTGTCCTCTCCTGGCATGTGGGCTTCAGGGACTGAACTCACACCCCTAGGCCTATCAGCAAGTGCCTATGCCTGTTGAGCCTCTTTAGCACAACATTTAGAAAAGCAGACAAAGCTCAATGGTATTTAGGGTGGTATCGGAACTGTCCTGACTTTAAAACAGCTGACCTAGGTAAATCATTTTAAGATGGTTGTGTTAAAACATGGTGGCACCTTTTCCCTGCTCCTGAAAACAAGGTGGACTCTGCTTGCACTGCCTGTGCCACTCTCTCTCTCTCTCTCTCTCTCTCTCTCTCTCTCTCTCTCTCTCTCTCTCTCTCCCTCCACCCTCCCTTCTTGCTACTGGCTTGGAGCACAATGATGCTTACTAGTGCCTGCGAGCTGTCTCCAGAGGCTCACTATGGGTCCAGCAAATAACGCCAGCCCAGCATCCAGACGTGCCTCTAGACAGTTATTAAGTGTACATAAGATTGAGGCAGCTAGACTTGAGACTTGGTGGAAGGAGAAAGAGAAGTAGGATGGAAGGAGGGGTGGGGAGAAGGCAGAAGGACAAGGCAGGGATCAAAAAAGCAACAAACTAGTTGGGTGTGGTGACATGACCAGGATGTGATGGAACACATCTGTGATCTCAGTACTTGGGAGGCAGAGGCAGGAAGATCAGGAATCCAAGGTTATCCTCAGCTACTTAGACGTCGGCCTGAGCTACATAAAACCCTGTCCAAAAGGAAAAAAAAAAAAAAAGACTAACAAAAGAAAATATTCTTGTTGCCAGCGGTACCTGCTTGTAACCCCAGCATTTGGGAGGTAGAGGCAGGAAGGAAAGCAAACATTCCAAACCAGCAACAAATAACAACAACAACAACAACAACAACACACACACACACACACACACACACACAAACACCCTCTAGCGTTCATTTGACCATAGGGGAGGGGGAGAGAGAGAGGGGGGGAGAAACAAGAACTTGTGGCTCCAAGGACAGAGACCAGTGAGTGATCGTGGGGAAAAGCAGGTCCCTAGAAAGAAAAAAGATGCTTGTCCCCTTTGTAAACTTGGCTTAAGTGTGCAGAGGAGGGAGCCTCCAGGGTGACCCCAATCACACGCCTATGGTTTGCACATGGGGCACAAGACAGATGTGACATCACTGGTGCACACTAAGCAATCAACACTTAAGAGTGTGATATGCTTCTCTTGGTTTAGTGAATGGTGCCTAGGTCATTTTGGCCGTAAACACTTTCTACAGACACTGAAACCACAACAACGAGCACTACTGCATTTTCAAACTCAGTAGAACCAGCAGTGAATGTGAATCTCGACGAGCTGATAGCTGAGGCGCCCTCCCTTCCACGTTCAGAGCGCAGTAGTATTTCAGCCAGATCCTTTCCTTCCTACGGCCATCAGCTGCCATAATAATTATATTATGCTAAACATTAGGATCATCTAAGGAATCAGGGTCTCCCACTTGCCTCTCCCAACTCTACAGGGTCCAGCCAACCCCAAGGCTCAACATTTGTTTATTGGAGGATGCTCTTTTTATTGAATGTGTTCCATCGGTATTCAGCCTTCACCTCACACGTCTTATTTGACATCATTCTTTTGGGGGGCTCTCTAGCCAGATCCAATGGGTACCCATATAAAATACCACTTACAGCTAATCTCCAGGCCCAGACACATCAGTGTGCTTTTATCGTAGGCTGTGCTCATTTAATTATTAACAAGGCTTTCCAATAATGATGAAAAAAATTTCAGATAGAAGAGGTTAAGCCACTTTACTGGAAATGCTCAAGGCTAACTGTGTAGCAACTTCTCAGAGGCAATTGTTTTGTAGAGGCGCAAGGGAGGGGCTGGGGATGAACAAGGATTCACTCCGGCTCTGCCACCTGGCTGCTTAACTTCTCGAAGCCTGTCTCGTGTTCTGTCTCAAAATCGGGATGATGCATTCATCACCCTGCAGAGGGCATTCTGAGGATCAGAGGTATAGGTAAGGCTTCCATCACGGTGGCTGAATATAGTATACGATCCAATCCGTAAACAGAACCATTGCCAGGGATGGGAGGTCAGCCTCGCACGGCTGTAACCTTGCTCTGAGATCTAAGCCCTAACCTTAAACTCATGCTTACATAATACGGAAAATATCCCCCAGTTGTGTGTGATGGGTTAGGAATGCTTACCAAGTGTGTGGCCGTGTGTTTCAAGAAAACTTGTAGATAAATAATGAGGAACTTGGTAATCTACGTTCCACACTCGCTGGTTTCTGAAGTAAATGGCAACCACCCAACAAACAGGCCATACCAAAAAACCAAAAAACGAGTACTGGATGGTAGGCTCCTCCCCAGAGGGTAACCAGACACTGGGTTCAATGCGACAAATAAATACAGGGCCTTTGTAGGATAATACAGGCTCTGGACAGGATACATAAAGGGCAGGGTTGGGAGAAACACCTCAGATTGCCACGGGATGGAAGCAGGCAGGACAGACAGGGAAGTGGGTTGTGAAGTAGAGGTCAAAACAGTTTTGATCTCTCACCTTACCAGCCACTGTGCTGCCCCTCCCCAACACCCAATTGTGTTTAACAGGTTGAAGTCCTCGAACTGCTTACTGAATGAAATCTTCACCGTACAGAAGCTAGGGTACTCTTCATCTTAATTAGTTGCATGCATCTGCCCTGGAGACCACCCGTAGGAAGAAAGGGGGCAGGAACTTACTGAGGCTGGGGAATGAGGCATTGACCCTGAAGGCTGAACATATTCTCTAAGTCTTCCTTAGCCTCTTTTCAAGACGATAACTGTTGCCAACTTAGAAGCAATAGCTTCAGATAAGAACCCAACCTGCTAACACCCTCTCCAGAGCCCAACCCAGCTAGCCTTTCTTCCCACCACACTTTCCCCAAAGGCTGTCCTCACAGGTACACCCCATGCCATTAGGGAGCTCAGACCCTTTTATGCTAGTGTGACTCTGGCCTGGAAGAGAGTGGCTGAAAACAAAGCCAAGCTCTCTGTATTTTTAGAAGAATGGAAGTTCTCTGCAGAGCCTGAAACCCCGGAGGACTCTTGTGCAGACTCCTGGGGGCAGTTAAGTGGTAGGTCCAGTATGATGTTTTGCTTCATTGGTCGGTTTGAGACTTAACAGTGAAACTAAAACAAAAGGATTTCTCCCAGCTATTCTGGGGGCTGAAGCAGGAGGATCGACAGTTCAAGGCGTGCCTGAGCTTACAGAGTGAGCCCAAAGACAGCCTGAACAATTAAGACTGTCTCAAAATAAAGTTAAAAGGGGGCCTGGAGATGTGGCTCCATGGCCCAGCATGTACCTAGCACATGCAAGGCATTGAGTTTAAACCCCAGAACAGAAGAAAAATCTCCCTGAAAATAGGTATATCATAAGAGGGCTTGTTTTTCTGCGGGTTGAATTTGCTGAAGAAGTTTTTTGTTTGCTTGCTTCATATATTCCCAATAGAAAGACACGTGACCAAAGAAAATCATATTGGGAGAATCCATCTGGCTTGCTACAGCTGTTATAGATAGTTCCATTCTCAAGACCCAGAATAGCCCAGCATACAGTTTCTGTATTTGTACCTGCTAACGCCCTTTTCCTATCTTGGAGACCTTACTGGTTTCTATCTCTGAATGCCAGCGTTGTCTTGCCAGTGTCATTCCTGGTGGTTTTTGGCCACCAAGAACATTGCAAAGAGCCTGGTTCCTTCAAGATGCCTCTCACACAGTACACCCCCCTGGAACTGCCGCTGGCCTATAGCTTCTATCTGCATTGCCCAGCCCAGCACTGAGAGCTTGCCTCTGAAAAGAAGCAGATTGCCAGAGGCCAAACACACAACCCAGCTCATGCAGGACTTGGGGAAATGGTCTCACATTTCTAGATTAAGAATTAGAGGATGTCTATTGATTGTTAGTAGTTTAGGAAACGTGGCGTTGTTGCTCTGCTTGACAATCAAAATATAGGTTTTGCTATTTCATGCAGTCCTCTCTAGGCAGCTCTATCGGGATATAGCAAAGGCAGCTGTCTGGACCTAGACCAGAGAACTTTCAGGAAAGCCATGTTCCTTTTGCTGTACAACCTGTTTCTTCATGTTTTGTGAGTTTTAAAGGTGGTCACCTTGTCCATTATATCAGTTGGTTTTGCGCCTTGTGTGGGGTTAGGAATATGAGAGAAAGGAGTACACTTTCTGAAAGAAAAGTCATTAAACATTTTTTGACTATAAAATATTGACATTGTAAAAAATTATATTTTATTAGACTCCCCTCACCCCTCTGTATTTTTTTTCAAGACAGAGTTTCTCTGTGTAACAACTCTGGCTGTTGCTCTGTAGATGGGGCTAGCCTCAGACTCACAGAGATCAATCTGCCCCCACCTCTCTTTAATACGTGCTGGCATTAAAGGTACGCATTACCATGCTTAGCCAATTCTATGTCTTCGTCAAAAAGTTATATACTATTTACCTACCTAGAAATGTTGAACAGTCATTTACGGTCAATCTCATTGTTTTG
Organism: Mus musculus; assembly: GCF_000001635.26. Classification (NCBI taxonomy): domain Eukaryota; kingdom Metazoa; phylum Chordata; class Mammalia; order Rodentia; family Muridae; genus Mus; species Mus musculus. The sequence goes on from NC_000075.6 coordinate 95,557,152, forward strand.
AAGGGTAATTTTTTTTTAACCAAATAATGTCCCATTGTGACAGTTTCATAATTCTGTGGCACTGTGCTTGGCTCGTGCTCACCCATCTCCTCCCCTTGGTAGCGCCTCTCCTTCCTCCTTCACTGCTCCCGTCTCCCAGTCAGTCTACCTTCTGCTCTGCGGGCATTTGCTTTTGTAAGAATCTGACTGTGTACAGCAATGCTCTTCTTTAATCCCAGCATTCAGAGGCAGAGGCAAGTCAATCTCTAGGACTTCAAGGCCAGCCTGGTCTACATAGCAAATTCAAAGCCAGAGGGAGCTACCTAGTGAGAGCTTGTCTCAAACAAACCTAGTTCTGCATGTGAAAGAAAATCTGTGAAACTTCTCCCAATTATGTAAGTGAGCTGCTTATGAAACCAAGGGGTTGCAAATGTGGGAATTATGGTATGAGGAACACCGGTTCCAGTCCGCAGCTTAGGGTGTTTGTGGGGAAACAAAGGGAACATGAATTATTTTGTTCCTCTGACTTTCCTGTGGTTCCGAGATTTAGCATCCCCCCACTTGAATTGAATGCTTGACTCCTAATCGGTTTTACACGTTACCTCGGGTCCCTCTCCACGTGGTAAAGGAAGCTAGAGTTCAATTTTAAAGCTGAGGAAAACTAAAAGGGAAAGAGAGATAAATAAATGATCAGTTAAAAAACTTCAACCAAAACCCGAATTCATTGCAAACCCACTAGCCAAAAAATATGTGATAGGTCAGAAAGATATAACATTACCGTGCACCTTTGGCCTGATTGTGCAAGAGTTTGCAAAATCAACGAGTGGAAACTATTTCAGAGAAAAGGCTGAAACTTCCAAAAAGACTTGATTAATCCTAAACATTTACAATACAAAATGACAGTCTAGTTATAAACAACTTATCCATACTAATAATCTTCTTTAACCTCCTTACAAGATTCTGTTTAGTGATGAAGGTGGCCCTTTTGATTTTAAAATGAACATAAAATAAAAATTTAAAATTCAATCGAAAGCCTTTTCCTAAGTGGGATGGTCCTTCCTAGCAGTCCGATTCCTCCTAGTGAAGGTTAGTGGGTGTTCTAGTTTCATATATGAAGTCTAACAGCAGACTGCCTGTGTTCACATTCACCACCTGGGTGTACTCAACATGGCCATGGTGCCTCCATTTTCCTTATCTGCAAAATGGGGGAAAGAGTATCTAAGATATTTTAAAGCTGTAAGACATCAAGTGCCTAACACCTCAAAACTGTATGTATATCTTTGTTATACCAAGGTGAAGACTCCGGTCAGATGAAGCCACACCCGGAGTATCACTGAAAGATGGAACACGGTGAACATTTGAGACGTCACTGGGAGACCCCCATCTTGGAAGTCTAGGTTATGATATTTTTCACACCGCTGCTCATCACAAACCTCTGAACTCTTCAAGTCTCCTTTTCTTCGGGCCCCTTGCCTGAAGAAACTCATACTAGACCTGCCAGGTACTTCTAAGGTTAATTATGCATAGGTTTCTCTAAACCATCGATGCTAAGCCTCTAGGAACCCTCTCAACTCTCTTTTCTGGTTTGTTCTAGAAGACGCCTATAGTCTTCCCTCATCTGCTTCCTCCCGAGGCTCCTGCACAGCTCTGCTTGGGAAACCCTTTTTAATACATTCCCCGGCTCCTTAGAGGCGTTCTGAATCCCCAAACCATCATCTGAAACTGTTCCTGAAAATCCGTTGTCGAGCGCTCCTGAGCTCTTCATCGGATTCCTAGTTAAAGAAGCCACAGAGGAGTAAGCTGGGGCTTCCGAGTTGGTGAGTTGAGCTGAAGACCAGCTTGGGAATTGTCCCTTTAGGTCCCTTTAGACACCACAAAGAGAGAGAGGAGGAGGATAGTGACGCACCTGAATAGGTCCGCTAGAGTAAGGAAATAAACTAGGACTTGACGTGGATTGAGTAGGAGGGCAACACTCACACACACACACAGAGGGGGGCACACACACACTCACACACGGATGACAGACAGCAGAACAGAGAGGCAGGCAGCACCAGCTGTCTGACAACCGCCAAGCTCGGATTCGGACACCGTCTCTAAGCGGGTACCGCAGTGCCCTCCCTGACACCTCCGCAGGTTACAGTTAGAGCATCCCTCCGCCCAGCCCGGCTCCCCGCCCCCCACGAACTCGGGTCCCCAGTGTCCTCTAGAACGCCGGCGTGGCTGTCGCACTTCGAACCCCCTCGCCCACCCTTGCCCACCCTCTCGCCCTGGGCGCCGGCGGCCGCGTCTCTGGCCAGCCTCCGGCCCCGCATCAATCATTAACGCGGCGGCCCGAGCGGTCGCAGCCCGAGAAGGGGGGGATGGTAGGAGACGCAAGACAGGGGACACCTCCATCCCCCCGCCGCGGCGCAGACACCCTAACCCCGGGGGCCCCCGCCCTGCGCGGCGCCGCCCTCCCCCGCCAGCGCCTCGCGCACATCCCGCCTCCCGCCGCCCGCCCCGCGCGCACGATGCCCAGTCACCGCCGCGCCGCCGCCGCCGCCACCACCGCCACCACCGCCGCAGTCAGCCGCGCCACCGCCGCCACCGCAGCGCGGCCGGCCGCGGGCTGAGAGACCCGAGCGTGGCGAGGACGCCGCCGGCAAGCCGCGCGCGCAGCAGCAGCCTCCCGCCCGGTGCGCCGAGCCCCCGGAGCAGCCCGCTTCCAAGCCGAGGCCGCGTAGCCAACCTGCGGCCGCGGTCCCGCGCGCGCGCGCGCGCACAAAGGCTCCGACGGCGCCCGGCGCCCGCGGTGGCCTCGCGCGCGCCCTAGCTAAGCCCGGGGCACCATGCCGCGGCGCCTGCAGCAGCGGGGCGCCGGCGTGAAGGGACCGCCGGCCTCGACCTCCCGGCGCTCGCATCCCGCCTCCGCCTCCGCCCCCCGGAGCCCGCCGGCGGCCACGACCAAGCCGCTGCTGCGCTGGGACGAGGTGCCCGATGACTTCGTGGAGTGCTTCATCCTGTCCGGCTACCGGCGGCTGCCGTGCACCGCGCAAGAGTGCCTGGCCTCGGTGCTGAAGCCCACCAATGAGACGCTCAACTTCTGGACGCACTTCATCCCGCTGCTGCTGTTCCTCAGTAAGTTCTGCCGCCTCTTCTTCCTGGGCGGCAGCGATGTGCCCTTCCACCACCCCTGGCTGCTGCCGCTGTGGTGCTATGCGTCGGGGGTGCTGCTGACCTTCGCCATGAGCTGCACGGCGCACGTGTTCAGCTGCCTGTCGCTGCGCCTGCGCGCCGCCTTCTTCTACCTGGACTACGCTTCCATCAGCTACTATGGCTTCGGCAGCACCGTGGCCTACTACTACTACCTGCTGCCCAGCCTGAGCCTGCTGGACGCCAGGGTCATGACGCCGTATGTGCAGCAGCGCCTGGGCTGGCACGTGGACTGCACCCGCCTCATCGCGGTCTACCGCGCGCTCGTGCTGCCCGTGGCCTTCGTGCTGGCTGTGGCCTGCACCGTGGCTTGCTGTAAGAGCCGCACCGACTGGTGCTCCTACCCGTTCGCCCTGCGCACCTTCGTCTTCGTCATGCCGCTCAGCATGGCCTGCCCCATTATGCTAGAGAGCTGGCTCTTCGACCTGCGAGGCGAGAACCCCACACTCTTCGTGCACTTCTACCGCCGCTACTTCTGGCTGGTGGTGGCCGCCTTCTTCAACGTGAGCAAGATCCCTGAGCGCATCCAGCCGGGTCTCTTCGACATCATTGGCCACAGCCATCAGCTCTTCCACATCTTCACTTTCCTCAGCATCTATGACCAGGTGTACTACGTGGAAGAGGGCCTGCGCCAGTTCCTCCAGGCACCCCCTGCCGCGCCCACCTTCTCGGGCACAGTGGGCTACATGCTGCTGCTGGTGGTTTGCCTGGGACTAGTCATCAGGAAGTTCCTGAACAGCACCGAATTCTGCAGTAAAAAGTGAGCCTCCACCCCCGGAGGAGGCTATGGTTTGCCCACCGGTTTGCGTGGAGTTTCTGTTGTTGTTGTTGTTATTGTTGGTTTGTTTTCAAGTTTTGTTGTTTCCTTCTTTGCTGGAAGAGGGTGCTGCAGGCCACTAGGGAAAGGTTCCCTGACAGTTGGGGAATCCCAAGTCCACTGGCCTTTAGAAGAGGGAGATGGGAGGTGAAACAGAAGGAAGAGGGCCTCCGGGAAGAAAATTAGGGACTGTCTATGATATCCAGGGATTTTTGCAAAGACAGTGAGGATTGTGATTACAGATAGAGCCCCAAGCAGTTGGCTTTTCTAACAGTCTTCTGTGTCCCTTAGTGAAGGCAGGTATGCAGTGAAGAGGATAAACACAAACCCCTGGCTGCTTCTGAGGTCTAGCAATGCTTGGATTTGTCGAAAGAATGGAGCTTTCTCTGTTGGGAAATGGGCACAAAGACACAAACCCGGGGCTTAACCCGCTAGACAATGCATGGAATGTGAACACAAGTTAATTATTTCAAAATGTGTATCAGATGTTATTTAAATGATAATATATTCAATGATTTTTTTCATAATTTATCGAAGCCTGTGAGATGCACTGGATTTCCTTTGTCACATAGTTTTGATTTTTGCAGCCTTCTGCATTGCACACGTGAACTGGACCTTAGGGCAAGCTGCTTGAGAGAGTTCTCGACTACATTTTTAAACAGTGTTCTGTGAAGGCCTGTGAGTGTCATGATAAAACTGTGAATGACTACATAGGGACTCTGATTAGACTATTGGTTAGGCTCCTGTGGTTTGTATAGGTCTCCAATTCCTACTTACTTTGATGTATTCCACAAAACCCACCCTGGGTTTTTGTCTCCCCCCCCTCTCTCTTTCTCTCTTTTTTTATCTGATTCTTTCCTCTCTACTTACTTAAGTTGCCACTAAAATAAATGTGCCTTTTGAAGCAATGCCCAAATGACTGGTCCTCAAACGTAGCTTCTTGTACTGGGAGAACAGCATATTCTTTTCCCACTTTGCTGCAAATCATGGATGAACAGAACGGAGGGAAGGTGGAGGGTGGGTTTAGGTTTCTAGTGGGGCCAGAAATAGCTTGATGGTGTACAGAGTGTTTGGCTTCTGCAAGAGTCAGCCCTCTAACGTGGCTGAGGTTCCTACTGCAGCCACAACGGCTGGGAGGTTAGGACAGCGACACATGTATCCTTGCTTCAATTTTAAAAGGCAGTCAGGATCAGGAAGTTCTATTATGAAAGTCAGAATCTTGTTATTTATTACTGAAATTTTTGAGTTAAGACTACAATTGCCCAGTTAAACCTCAAAGTCTCATTTGAATCCAGGCTGTGGAAATGATTGGTAGTCACCCCAAATCCTTGCAGAGTTAGGGAACATGTTCCCAGATTCTTTCTAATGACCCTATTGGCCAGTGTTGTTAGACATTTCTTATAAATGTTAACCTGTCATTAACCTAACAGCAGTATATTTAAATATTCGCCACACTTCTTGGTAAAAGTCCTTCAGACTAAGAGGCAACTAAGAATGGGGAGCATTGGCTTAGTGGTGTAATTGAAGACAAGCACATGGGGTCTATGAACACTTACCTCAGTCCTGGTAAGATGGTGCTCCTGAAAAGATTAGTGTTTTGTCTATGCTTTTAATTGCTATTGTATTTGTAAATAGAGAACCTTGGCACAATTCCCTGGAGGAACCAATGCCCTGAGTGTGTTCACTTGCACACAGAAGTTAAATGTGTGTGTGTGTGAGAGAGAGGGGGGACGGGATGTATTGAATTTAGGACTTCTTAATAGGATTTTAAATTTTACTTTGCATGACTCCTGATGAATGTCAATGTCTTATCCTTTGCAAAATGCCAGGAGATTTCTGTGTGTTTACAGAAGTTGATAGTGTGCTTACTACCAGTGCTGTTACTCAGTGAAGCCGAATCCAGCACTTATATCCGGGGATAACTGTAGACATCAGGATGTATCCACGTACACTTTCTTGCATGCTGCTGTTACTTCTTGTAGAGTCTCAAAGAATGTTCATTCATAAACTAAAGAAACAGCTTAAGGGATATTATGTAGGATTTTTGTTGTTATGGTTGTTGAATTGGGACACCCCCTCTGGAAGGAACTCTCAAGAGAGAGACATCTGGAAGAATCCATGAACGTGAGAACAGGCACTAACACCCAGAGTTTGTCACTTTAGGTTTTTGTTGGAGATCTTCCGGGTCCTCTCTAGCTGTGTGTCTTTGTCTTTAAGCAGAGGCCACTTGAGGATAAAAATCATACCCGGATCGTTTTCAAGTGATTATGATGCACGAGCCAGTGAGATGACCCGCTTTCCCAGGCAAGATCTCCCCACACAGCATGCTCCAGGAAAAAGGAGGCTTCACCTCCCCTCTCCTCCTGACATCTCCTCCCCTCCACCCCATCCCCACCCCCATCCCTGGCTCTGCACCACTAGCATTAGGGATGGGACATTCTAATTGAAAAGAGGATTGGCTTCCCTTCCTGTTCCCAGATACACCACATACACCATTCCCGATCAGAGATGCTTTAACCACACGTTCATGGCTCTGAACTATGTTATTTCTGTTAAGGCAGATAATGCCATTTTAGAGCAAATATTTACTCAGTCTATTTGCACAGAGCTAACGGGGCTTATTACACATTTCAGGAGTAATGTAGCCGTCAGAATAAAACTCTAAAATAATACTTTTCCACCTTCTCCATTTCACCACATCCACTAGGTTTGATTGCATTTAACAGTTCAAAATACATGACAAATTATACATAAGGATTCGCTATCTTCATACAATCTATTCGGCAGTAAAATTTTGAAACATATTATAAAACCCAATTTCCTTTTCATTTGTAGCCATAACCTAGGTGGCATCTCCAGGAGCAGCCCCCTCGGAAGGGTGCCTGGGAAATGAGTGATGTCTGTGCCCATTGCTCCGTGAGTTGCTTCTAGGGCTGGCTAAGGCTCAGGTTCAGTTGGCTACAGGGAGACCCTTTCTCCTTTCTCAGCTTGCCACTCAGGTGAAGAAGATGACCTTCCCAGAGAGAGGAAGTACAGACTCCTTCATGTCATGACTGGCTTGTAAAAATAAACATGATCTTTTTCCACTGGCCATACACGTTCCATAAATAGCCCAGGGAGAAAGTACGGGGCTACATAACTGTCCAGAGTGGCCTTAGACTGCTTCCATTCATAAACCCCACTGTAAGTGCTCACAGTCAGAAAACCACGTAGCCTAATCTGATGGGCAACTTTATATATGGGGGAACTATTGCTAAGAATATCAAACTGGTAAGTTTTTCTGATTGAGTGATGGGTCTGAGGGGCTGACAGCAACAAGCCAGGGGTTTTAACCTTCCACTCCCCCAGCTAGTATATCTGCTCAAAGCTATAGTCGACAGGTATGGTTGAAGTTGCTTTTTAAGGGTTTTATCATTGGCTGAAGGTGACAGAATTCAGTCTTCAAACTGATAGTGAAAGCAGGGACAGCTGTGTGCTCAGCTGTGTCTATTACTCTGCAGGACTATGTTGCATGGTCAAGTATACAGATGCTGATTGGATATATTGTGTGTAATCATGGATAAGATATCCTTTAATTGAATACATCTATTCAGTTTTAAAATAGATCAAAATAAGAGACGGGAACCTTTAAAATTAGATTATAGGATCTTAAAATGTCACCAGCCACCGAGATGATTTCTGTCACCTTGTTCTTTATCCATTAAGTTTGCCATTGCTGATTGACTCCGTTAGGCTCCTTTGGCTGATGCCTACCTAGTCTTCAATGTGATCTTCCTAGTGCTTACTGAACATTTACTCTACGTAAGGCACTAAGCAACGATCCATGTATCCATCCACGTAATTGCCTTTTGGTCTTACAGCAGAGCAGAGTAGAAGTTTGAGTTTTTTCTCCTGTTGGTATAAGATCAGTCTCGCACAGTAATAGACCCACAGCGTTTTACTTTTCTCCTTAGCTTAAAGCTTTTTTTAAAATTTAATTTACAATTCAGGTATAAGAAGAGTGTGTCTATGAACAGAGTTTAATGTTTTATCATCATGGTAATGACAGTAGTAACGATGAACTGCTGGAAGGTTATGGCGTCCACATCATTTCGAAGAGTGGTTTGCTCAGAGTGCCTACAACAGACAGTGTAGTGAAGTCAAAGCAAGATTCCACTCAGGCAGGTGTTTGGAGAGTTTAGCTTATGCTTAACTCTCCAAAAATCTTCTGGCCTTTGCCTGCCCTCTTCTTAGATCCTTCCATTATAACGAGAGAGAGAGAGAATTGGATTCAGACAGCCAACGTGGAACAGCTGCTCAACTCCGGACAGTGTTACCTGATTTTAAGTTCTGTCCCTAGAAAAGCTTTCGGACTCTGAGGGTGTCCGTGCTCAAACAGGTGGCAAGGGATTCTATTTGGCATCCTAACACCACCCTGCAGCTTTTGACGGCAGCTCTGCGTGCCGTGGGATATTTTGAGTAGTACATTTATCCTGTGGCTTAATTTGTTTCCATAAAATTAGGGCATAGGTCAAAAAGGCATTAGAGGCTAATTGTGAAGGACATTTTAAGTCATTTTCTTAAAGGATTGTCAGCATTTGTTGACATGTACTGCCAGACAAAAGCAAAGGAGCCTAGACCCCTGGGAAAGGAAGCCCCAGATGGCTGAAACCGGCATTGTAGCCATTCCTTTAGGAGGGGCCACAGGCCTTCCTACTGAAGTGTTGAGGTCTTTGATATTGTCAATAATTTTTTTCTTAATTACAAAATGACTATCAGTACTTAGTAATCAAAAAAACCTAACATAAATTCCTGTTACTTCTCAGAGAACAAATGTATTGCATTTCTAGTTTGTGGATTTCTCACGAATTTGTAGGGTTTTTTTTTTTCTTTTCTTTCCTTTTCTCTTTCTTTCCTTTCCTTTTCTTTTCTTTTACTTTATTTTATTTTTTGTGGTAGCTTCTTACACAGTCTGTGAGCAAGCTTCAGAACTGGCTAGTTAAGTTATAGGTGGGGACCCCAAGTGCTCACTTAGCTAGTCATAGTGGCAGGGTGGGACACACACCTGTATGCAACAACCCGCAGTTACTATTTGGTGCAGGAGGAGAGCAGCCCCTTCTTTAAGCTTTTAGAAGTACCTGTCCCCCACCCTGTGTTAAGCTTCGGAATGTAACAGAGACGCTTTAATGCTTTTTGTTCCAAACATGACATTTCCCAAGGAAATATCTTGAGTGTACAATTCCATTCTCGAATGTGGAAAAGTGGCAGGCCACCTTCCCCACGCCTTACAGTTCCACCCCAAATATGCAGTAAGCACGCGCAGTGAAGGCCGGGTCGGGAGGAGCCTTCGGATGGTTATTTAGCCGTGCAGTAAAGACCCTGCTTCTCCTGGCTCACCACCACTCCGAGGTGGGCAGGACACCACGGCAGTGAACCCTGCTTCTGGGTGAAGTACAGGGACACACTTCGCTTCTTTCACTTCTTCTTTTGGTTCCATCTCTATTTAAAAAGTATAGTCTTTTTTTTTTTAACTTGCTGGATGTGGAAAAAAATGCATGGTAAAAAAAAAATTTAAAGACATATTTTAATTTTATATTTCAAAGGTTTGTAATAGCAGTTTGTTTGTTAAAAACAGGCCTTAGCACATGGATGAGAACCAGGGCTTTTTCAAAAGCCTCATCTTTGAGCTCTTACCCAAATGATAAAGACCTCTTGGATCTTTCAAACTGTAAATATTGTGTAGTTTAAAAAAAAAAAAAGGCTAACTTCTTTTTTAAGAAAAAAAAAAAAGGCATCAGATAGATTCTAGGTGCGTAACAAAGCTAAACTTTTATAAGATTCTGCTTAGAAACTTTCAATGAATTCCCTCTCTTGGGAAGGCCCAGCAGAAAAAGTCTGTTTCTGCCACGTTGGTGTACTTTCCTGGGGCCACGAGGAAAATCATTCTAACCAAGCCTCTGAGTACCTGGGCAATAATGTGAGGCACATTTCCCTGGCTGGAGTGTCACCATAGCAACCATAGAGACAGCGGGATGCTCAGCCTGGGCATGTGTTTCTTCTACAAGGAAGTCATGAGCCCAATGTACTGTTGCCTAGACAGGAAAGCTTTCCTCTGGGGGCTGTGGGGAGGATTCTGTTGCGGTTCTTCCTTTTGCTTAGGCATGTGGTAGCCCTGAATTTGAATCTTCATCTCAGCTCTCCCCAAGCCATTCCAGCCACCGTTGAAGCCTTTACTCTCCACAAAACCAGCCTTGAAGACAACAGGTTCCTAAAAGGATTCCCAGTGTGCTTAGGCATCCAGCCATCTGCCTTACAAGGGTATTGTTGGAGGGACTGTCTGTCTTCCCGTGCTTGGAGCAGAGGCAGGGGGCGGGGGTTAAGACATCAAATGGAAAGGTTTCATGTGTAGGGTTTAGAGCTCATGAAATGGTGATAATAGAGGAAGATGGGAGGAAAGAAGAACGCAGGCATAAACAAGTTTTTCCACTGCTTGCTAAATCAATTCTTCTTTGGCCACCTTGACTCCAGTCCTTACCCTAAGAACTGACTTAGCTAGAGAGGCATTCCCTCTCAGGATGTGAAAACCTCCAGCCTGGACTGTAAGGTGCCTTCAAGTCCATGGCGTATTCGGACGGAAGAGCCTTACTTCATCGTAATTGCAGATTTCCAGAAAAATGAAGTAAAATCATCTATAGAAGCAGGCATCATCCGGGCCAATTCTGTGCATGTGACTGAACAAATTGCCTTTCATGTCTGTTGTACATTTTGCTATGATTTTACTTTTCTGAGACATTCGTTTTCTCCTGTCTTGAACATGAAAAAAAAAAAAAGAATCTAAAAATGATAAACTATGCATTTTTGCTGAAAAACAAATGTATGAACTAATAAATGATTTGTAAGCACAGTGTTTAGGACTGGATTTATATGCCTCTGTGAATGATAAGACTAGATTCTTCAGCTAAGTATTCCTGAACTAACAGTAAAATGTGTGGGGGAACTCTCAGTACTCAGGAGGCTGAGGCCAACCTGGGCCTCATACTGAGTTCCGGGCCAGCACAAGCTATCTAGCAAGCCACTCTCTGGGGGAAAAAAAGGAAAGGATATGTAATAGTGATAAGTATAAGGACATATGACAATCAGACAAGAATAGTATTACTCTGAAAAAATTATTTTTACATTAGTTAAATGAAAAAGGAAAATTCCTAAGGTACTTTGAAGTCACGATATAAGGAAGCTCACTGATCTTAAAGGGTGTGTGTGCATGGCCCGTGGGTACTGGGCAGTGAACACTGTCCTTGGACTCTAATAATGTTGGGGATTTACAATACTTTTCATCCCAAAGGCTACCAGGAAAGAAGATCCAACTTAAGTCTGAAGCATTTTAGGACTAAGCACTAAGTAGTATGCGTCAGACCAACATAGCTCTGAAGCATTTTAGGACTAAGCACTAAGTAGTACGCGTCAGACCGACATAGCTCTGAAGCATTTTAGTACTAAGCACTAAGTAGTACGCGTCAGACCGACATAGCTCTGAAGCATTTTAGTACTAAGCACTAAGTAGTACGCGTCAGACCGACATAGCTCTGAAGCATTTTAGTACTAAGCACTAAGTAGTATGCGTCAGACCGACATAGCTCTGAAGCATTTTAGTACTAAGCACTAAGTAGTACGCGTCAGACCAACATAGCTCTGAAGCATTTTAGGACTAAGCACTAAGTAGTACGCGTCAGACCGACATAGCTCTGAAGCATTTTAGTACTAAGCACTAAGTAGTACGCGTCAGACCGACATAGCTCTGAAGCATTTTAGGACTAAGCCTTTAAGTCACACTGACTCTCTCTCAGAGGCTTTTTGTTCTTAGGGACAGAAAATTTTCCTTTCAATAAAGCAACATTTATAGAAGTCGCACTGGGCAGTTCACAGAATATAGAGAGTTGGTGGCCAGGCAGATAGTGTTGGAGAGTCCCGCTGAGAACACCTGTTCTCCAGAGAGGTTCTCCAGGGCACTGCTACCAACCCAGCTAACCCCAACTTCTCTCCAGCTTGCTTGTGCCTGTCCCCAACTCAAATTCTGGGAAAGAGTATCTGATTGGCCTGCCTTAGGTCACATGGTCTTTTTTAAAGACAAAATATGGCTGTCTGTCATTTGAGCCTTTTTTTAGAACCACCAGAAGATTAGAGACAGTTCCCCACCCCACCCCCAACCCCCAGGAAGGCTGAAAGGCAGACAAAACTAACTGCTAGCCATTTCATCCACCCTCTGTGCCATAGGGTAGAGAAGCAAACCACAAATAATGGATGAGGATGAAGACAAGGCTGCCTTAGGGGAAGTGAGAGCCTGTGGCCTTGAACCAGTCAAACCAGTGCCCTACGACTATGGGATCTCTACTGAAGGACAGAAGGAAGGACAAAGTGCTTGTTATGGAAACAATAGCAGTCATTGCCCAACCGCACCCCTCCCCAGCTAACACATACCCTTCTTTCCGTACAAGTATTCGTCACAGAATACGACTGCCAGGATGCTCCAACTTTTACATCCCCCCCCACCCCTGCTTGCTTCCCAAAGACAACCCCAAATCCTGACTTGGTACTTCAGCCCCAGAAACCCCCTCAGGTTAGGATTTACGAAGACATTTGGATGTCTCCCAACTTGATCTAAGGCCACTCGGAAGAGGGCTACTCCATCCTGCCCAGTGTCTCCTGAACCTGCTGAGACACCTTCCTGCTGCCTGCAGACTTACTTGCCACTTGTCCCTCACCCAGTCTGCACGAGGGAGCTGCGTCTAGGCCGCCCTGGACTTTCTAAAGATCCTGCCAGTGGAATAAAATGGTAGGGGATTGGATTGGGAGGAAGGGAGCAGACGGTATTTTCCTTCCTTCCTTCCTTCCTTCCTTCCCAGGCTTCTGCTCCTTCCCAGGCCCCACTCTTGAGTGTACAACCTTGGTTACTGTTATCAGCCATTGTCTAGCCTTGGGAGAAAAGGGAAAGATAAGAGTAATGTGAGCATCTGCATGGGTCAAGTAGAGCAGTCACACGCAGCCTGTTGAGCCTGTGCCTGGAACCCACACACCTTTGGACTTTCTCTTACAGGCCGATAAATTTCTTTCGTTTTAGGGTTCAGTTTAGATTGGACTGGCTGCTGAAACCCGAAGTTATCTTAGCTTTTCTGTAAGGTGTGTCCACCTCAGTCATGTGTGGTAGGGTTGTTATCAAACTTGGGGTCAGAATCTATACCCAAGAAGTGAAGTTTGGCAACAAGTCTATGAGAAGTTAATTAAAATAGTGAAAAGCAAGGAGATTTATTCAATGCAGCCACCTTGGGATGATGGACAAAGAAAACCAGTGCTCCCACCCCCACCCCCCACCCTCTACCAAGTTCATCTTCCAGATGGCCCATCATTTTCTGGGCTTCAGTCTCACCTTACAAGATGGTCTGACAAGATTTTAGAACTGTGAAATATCTTTTCTGGAGACAAGTTACAAAGCCCTCCCTCTGCCCCTCCCCCAACACGGGTTTTTTTTTGTTTTGTTTTTTGTTTTTCCTCCCAGCTTAAGATTCCTAGAGAAATTCCCCTTTCTTGGAGTCTATTGTCTCAATAGTCTGGTAGACGAAATGAAGCAAGCAGCTCTTTGGAATATCTTTATTTCTGCCAGGTTTACTGGATCACACAACCCAGCCCACCTCAACTCCGCTAGCTCAACGCTTCAGGATCTGCATAGTAAATCTTTGTAAAACTTCATTACATTTTTAAGAATTCCCTTTACTTATTGATTGGGTGGGGAGTTGTGCCACAGCACATGTGTGGAGACCAGAGGACAATTTGAAGCAACTGGTTCTCTACTTCCAACATGTAGTAAGTCTGTGAGAAACATTCTATCCTGCAGGGAAGCTCCTTAAACAAGAAGGTAACAACTCAAAATAGCTTCAGGAAGTCCCTGAAACTGACCGGATTCACTAGGCCCCTCCCTGCCAGTGTGAGCAATACAGGCTAAGCATTCCTGCTGCAAAGAAGACTTCTCATATGAGCAAAGCTGTCACTCATGCTGGACTGGGCTTTGGTGATGCAGCTATCTTTGAGTCATTTCTGCACCTATAAGTAACCCCTCACCCAGAGTCTTAGAAGCAACCTCAATAAAAGCCATTGGTTCATGAAGTTGGACTTTGGTGGTATTCATACTTTGGTTTGTCATGGGTTCCCTCTCTGATGAGTAGACATGTGTGTGATATTTCCCCCAGGAAAAGCTTTGTTACACAGTAAGTAGTGATGGGACTCAGGCCAGCAGGCATGGTGACAAGCACCTAGGCCTGCTATCTTAGGGTTTCTATTTATGATATAACACCACAACCAAAAGCAACACAGGAAGAAAAGGGTTTATTTCTGCTCAAGTCGCAATCACTGAGGAAAGCCAGAGCAGGGACTCAAGGCAAAATCCGGAGGCTGGAACTGAAGCTGAGGTCATGAAGGGACTCTGCTTACTGGCTCATTCCTCATGGCTTGCTCAGACTGCTTTCTGAACCAACCCAGCACCTTCTGCCCAGGGGCAGCACCACCCACACTGAGCTGGGATCTCAGAGGCATTTTCTCAATTGTGAATTCCTCTTTCCAAGTAGGCCTGGGTTTATTTCAGGCTAATGAAAGCCAGCCAGCTCACCCGCTGAGCCTTGTTGCCAGCCCTGCAATATTTCATGGGTAAGGGCAGATTTTCTGCATCACTGATCCTTTTCTGATACAGTACTTCCTCCCCGGTCCTCCATGCAGGTGTTTCAAGTCTCTAATCCCATTACTCTCCACTTCTCCTGAAATTACGGGTCCCACCACCTTCCACCTATTCAGGAACCACACTGTACCCATCATGCATTGCTCTACTGCGTGCATGTCCTTAGTTATTTCCTCCCAACTGAATTAGTCATGAGAGCATCAAAACATGGACTCCTAGTGGCTTCTGTTTCTCAGTTGAGAACATTGCCTTGACCCTTCTATACCACCCGTTAACCATCATCTGCTCTCCACTTTAGAGCATGTGTGGTGTATGTAGGGAAGGGAGGCATATAGATGTATTAGACTATGCATGGGTGTGTGGAAGCCACAGATCAGTGTCCTCATCTATTATTTTCCGCCCTAGTTTTCAAGACAGGATTTCTTACTGAACCTGGGGCTTGGTGTTTCAACCAGACTAGCTGCCCAGTGAGCCCTGCAATCTGAGCATCTCTGCCTTCGAGTGATGCAGTCGCAGACTTATGCCACCATGCCCAGCATTTCCTTGGGTGCTAAGAATCCAAATTCAGGCCCTCATGCTGTCGGAGGCCTCTCCCCAGCCTGACAGACATTTCTGAGATAATCTTTTCCATTGCTTTCTCCTTAAGACACTATGGCCTCTAATTTTCTGCTCCTCTCACTATCTCCCTGCTGGCTTATCTTTCCAGTCATGCCTTGGTGAAGTCAGCTCTCTCAAAGTATGAACAGAAACCATGGACATCCCTACATTTCCAGGTCTCGGTCAGCAGTTTTGATTCTGCTGCTTGGTGTCAGCATTTCTGCTCCACCAGGGCATTGACATTCTTGACCTCAGGAAGCTCGACCTTGGCTCTATATTCTTTTAGTTCATCCAGTGAGTTTGTACGGTGGCCATCAGCTGATAATGTAATACCCTTCACCCCAATTGCCTAAGTGCATTCTGTTGTCTGCAGCCGAGTTCAAACTGTCACCCCAGCTGAGAGGGAAAAAAAAGATGATCAGAAATGTGAGAAAAGCTGAGCATGGGGGTGACTGAGGTCATGGGGGTGACGGAGGAAAGCAGAGACAGGAGGATCATGAATTCAGGGAAGTTCTTAGCTACATACTGAAGTCTATGCCTGCCTGGGCTACAGGATGAGTTTGAGGCCAGTCAGGCTTCATGGGACCCTGTCATAAATGGGGGTGGTGAAGGGGATTCTGGAAATGGGGAAGAATAGCTGCCTGTTCCCCAAACCACAGTAAACATACTGTGGGATTCTGATTTATTATCATCATTATCAGAAGGGCAAGACAAGAAACACAAATTCTTTGGGAAGTTTGGTTTAAATCAAAATAAAAATGAAATGATAAACATTAGGAAGTTAATTACCTAGACATTTCCCCCTTCAATGGGAATTTTACAAAAGTAAAGGAAGGAGCCACATGGATACCTTGAATGGCCATCATAAGAGGGGCTGGTGAGATGGCTCAATGATCAGGCTTTCTTCTCGCTCTGGACAAGGTACTTGTGTCTGTAAAGTGTCCATCCATTTGTACCAGCATCTCCCTGAAGTTCCTCTGAAAAAGTGTCCCTCCACTGAACCCACTGAACCCACTGAAGCGTGACAGGACTGTGTCACCAGGCTTACAAAGGCATGGCACCAGGGGAGTCTAACCTGAGCTTACCTCTTCCTCACACACACACATATTCATGAAAGTCTTGAGCTAACCCATAGCCTTCCAGTTCTCTCTCTCTTTTTTGTTGCTCTTTTTCCTGCTTTCTCTTAGTGGCTCTCATTTGCTTTGGGCAAAGAGTATAGGCTGAGGACTTCTGACTTCCGGGGTGGCGAGTAAGGCACTTAGGGGTTGTGGCTCCCAAGTAGCAAACAAAAACTAACAAGAAGCTAAAATGAAACCCCACAACATTTTTCAGATCTCCCAGATAAACGGGTTTCCAAAGCAATGACTGCCTGGAACTGGAGATGGACCTGGGAGCACAGAGAACCACAGAGCAGGAGCCAGTACAGAGTTGTTGGCTTGTCTTTGTATTTCATTCACCCTACCCAGAAGACATGTCTATTTTTTAACCACCACCACCACCACCACCACCACCACCACCACCACCACCACCACCAGCACCCCAGTCACAAAGCTTACTGAAAAGGATGGGGGTACCCACAGTGTGAGGACAGAGCGTGCATAGAATGTGGTTACGATTCAACAAGAATGCTGATAGTACCAGACTCAGGACAGCTGGCCTCAGGATCCCAATGATGCAAACAGTCAATATTCCAAAAAGTTAAGTAATCTACACAGACAGGGAACCTCAAGGATTCCGAGCTAGAGCTGCCGAAGGGTCAAAGCTAGACGCAGCAGAGCCTGCCTATAACCTCAGCCCTCAGTAGCCATAGCCATGGAAGGTTAGCCAGACCCAAATAATTTGTCCCTGGTTCAAAACAAGCTGAGGACTAGCTTAGGCCCAGAGCACTTGCCTAGCATGAGGAAGCCCATGGCTTTGTTCCCAGTGCTTAAAAAACAAAAAAGATTCCAACACAAACACACAAAGAAAACAGTAAACTGAGATGAAAATGCTAGGAAAGGATGTCTAAAACGATGGGCTGTAGCACTGATGTGTACAGTGGGGAGAGGAGAAGAACTGAGAAAGAATCCTGGTTCATCATGCACGCAACCTCCGCAGCCTGCTTGGGAAGGAAGTCGGTTCCGCAGAACTTCCAGTATTTTAAACCCAAATGATTTTCTTTCTGTTGCAGAAATCCACTATCAGTTTCTGTTCTCCATTTTTTTTCTTGCAAGATAAAAATGATTCCTTTAAACATAGGGAGTTTGCCTTTGAAATGAGTAATATTTGAAGCTATAGGGTTAATAAGAGAGAATTCAGATTCACCTGCTCACATACTCTCTGTCCCCATCACCCAGGTCCTCTACCACATAGAAAAACATGTAAGTAATGTCCAGAAGGGTGGACATCATGTGGATGTTTATCAGTATAAAATGTAATTCTCTTCAAGATGTAATTATGGTTTCGATGTGATTGCAGGGCACAGTGGCTCACACCTATAATCACAGCACTTGGGCTAAGGCAGGAGGATTGCCAAGGGTTTAAGCCAGCTTCTCCAAACCCTCTTAATTCAGTAGTGGCTGTATTTGTAGGTTTTTACCTCACTGTAGGTCTGTTCTGTTGGTGATCTATAAATGTTGAGTTCAGAGTTCCTTTAGGTTCTGATCTTATTCAGCAGAAGCGTAAAGCACAAAAGGAAACTGATTTCAAAACAGACGTGAGACAGGCAAGACAGATGGGTGGGTGAGTAAAAGGCTCTTGACTCCAAGCCTGATGAGCCGAGTCCAATCCCTGGAACCCACGTAGCAGAAGGAGAGAACTGAGTTTTTCAGGTTGTCCATACACACACACACACACACACACACACACACACACACACACACACGCACAGAGCGTGTACACACCATGACTTGCTCGTTCTCTTTCTCTCTGTCTCTCTCACACAATCCCCCACACCACACACACTGTGGTTCTCTCTCTTTCTTCCCCCCCCCCTCGACTCCCCCACACCATATCTCTCTTTCCCCCTGTTTCTCTCTCTCTGTCTCTTTCTCTCACATAAATATGTACACACAAAATAATTTAATAAAATGTAAAGGACAGCTGTTTCTGCAGTTGTACAATAAGTCGGCTGTAAGAAGACTACACTCATCCTAATTTCCTTCTATTGTTATTGCTGTTTTGATTCTATTCTGGTTTTGATTTGATTTTTTTTTTAATCTTGATTTTGGCATTTTCTTTTGGTCAATTTTAGCTTCTGGAGAAAGGGTCAAATATGGAAATGATGGCTGTGAAACTCTGCCGAAAGTCCCTCATTTTAATGTCTAGTGTTCCCCTTGTCTTGCCAAATGCAAAGCTAATATCCAGGAGTCAGCTTAACAAGCAAGGAAAATGGTCTGGCTCAAGTGATGTAAGTGGGTACTTACCAAGCGCATCAGGGGCAGCTTTGACACATGAACCTTCTCCTGCTTCTTCTTTCTTTCTTTTACTTATTCTTAACCCCTCTCCCTCTCCCCCTCTCCCTCCCCCCTCTCTCTGTGTATGTTACATTGGCATGTGCATTTGAAGTCAGGTGCCTGGGGAGGCCAGCATAGTGAGTCGGACCCCCTGGAGCTGGAGTTATAGGCAGCTGTTAGTCTCATGATTTGAATGCTGGAAACCCAACTGGAGTCCTCTGCCAAAGCAATATATACTCTTAACTGTTGAGCTTTCTCTATTCTTGTTGTTGTAGTTAAATAAATGGTCTCAACAAAAGTATCTTCAAGTCACAGTTGTCCCTCGGCTACCCCCACAAATGCTGCTGCCAGTTCATAACCACTCCTGAGAAACCACATGCCATCTTGAAAAATAGGTGGCCCTAGAGTAGCTGCCTAGTTGTCTGGGCCATGGTAGGGTCTTGAATCAACCTTGGTAAACTGAATGGAGTGCTATGTAGACATCATCCACAACCTTGTGTAGGGGTGGAGTGAAATTCCTTACAATAAGAAAGGGAACAAGTGCACCCCAAATTGGGAGTAAAATAAACTCCATTAGCACACACACACACACACACACACACACACACACACACACACACACACAGACAGACACCACTTAGAGATACAGGATTACGATGCTCATGAGAAGGCTCCCAGAAAGACCTCTCTTTCAGAACTAGGACTGCAGAAGGAAATGATGGATAGGTGAGAAAGGAGAAGGCTCTAGACACTCACTGGATTCCTGCAGGACCCCCACAGGAACACATTGTGAGCAGCCAGCAGCCTGTGGGGAAGTCCTTGAGATATTATCTTGATTAATGATTGACATGGTCTGGGCCACTGTGGGTGAGCAACCCCTGGGCACACGTTGTATAAAACTAGCACCCTGAGAGAGCCATGGGAGCAAACCATAGGCAGATGTCCTGCGGGGTCTCTGCATCGGTTCCTGTCTTGAGTTCCTGCTCTGACTTCTCTTCATGGTGGACTATAAAATACTATAGCCCAGATAAACCCTCTCCTGCCCAGTTTGGTTTTGGTCATGGTAACTTATCACAGCAATAGATACCTAACTAGGACAAGTGAGCTTCAACAGAGACATAATGTGAACCACATATGCAATTTTAAATATTCTAGCAAGCGTATTAAAAGTACAAAATCAAGTGATAACTAAAGTTATCTTTAAATGTAGTACCTTTAAAGATATTTTTAATTAATTATAATATATGAGTACAAACTATAACATATTATTTATTTTATAATTCTACATTCTATGTTAATTCTACATTATTATACTGTAAATAATTATACTGTTTACACATTAAATATAATTATAAATAATAGATATAAATATACATAATATCACAATATATACGTATATAACACATTATCATTTGATTATCATTTAATTTAATTAATAAATTAATTAAAATAATATCTTTAAAGCTAACTAAAGTTAACTTTGTTACGTTTTATGTTTTCTTTGACCCAGTATTACCATTCCAAAGTGTGCCTATATGCTGGACAGCTCATGGTAGGTGTTCTCTGAGGTCTGTATAGACAGACTCCTTTCATCCTTCATCATGCAGACACCATTTCCTTTTCTACACATCATCTATCACGCAGTGTGTTTCTCTTGATGTTTCTTCCTCTGCTTTAGTTCGCTCTCAATGGTTGTGATAAACACCAGGACCAAGAGCAACTTGGAGAGGAAAGAGTTTATTTTGGCTTACAGCTTACGGTCCATTGTGCAGGGAACTCAGAGCAGAAGCCCGGAGTGTCAGGAATTGAAGCAGAGACCATGGAGAAGTGCTGCTTACTGGATTGCTCACCTTGCTGTGTTGTACAAGCCAGGACCACCCACCCAGGGTGGCACCGCCCACAGTAGTCTGGGCCCTCCCACATCAATCATTAATCAAGAAGACGCCCCCACAGACTTGTCCACAGGCCAGTTTGATGGAACATTTTCACAACTGAAATTCTTTCTTCCCAGATGACTCTGACTTGTGTCAAGTTGACAAAAAAGCCTAGCCAACACACTGCCCATGGGAACCCAAACTCTGAGACAGCAGGTTTGGCCTTCAGCATCCATCATAGTCCTTGGCACCTTGTTAGGACTCATTTATGTATATACATATATACATATACACATATACATTATACACGCTATGTATATGTATATATATGTATATATATACATATGTGTGTGTATTCATATGAAAAGTGAATGGATGATTTGGTAGTCCTTGTTGGAAGAAGCATTTGACATGCTAGAATCTTAGCTTCCAAGAATGAAAACCTCTAACCAGGGGAGAGGCAGTATTTGTCTCCATTAACACCATATGGCCCCAGAAAAAGCCAAAATCAGCACTTTCTCTACTTGCATACAATGATCAAAGTAAGTAGTTTTGCTCTCTGGCAGTGAACAAAATTAGAGGCATTTGAGTTTGCAAGCTTCCTGGGACAATAAATTCTGAAGTCTCTATTAATAAGGGCAGCAGAGTACAAAAGCAAGGCCATGTCTTCTTAGACTCCAAAATGAAGCCTCCAGTTGCACAAGAGCTGTATTACTGGCAGTGATGCCACAATGGTTTGCTGAAAGCAATGTAGGTTCCCAGATGGCCAGAAATAGATGAGCTCAACAGCCTGTCTACCTGCTCTGCACATAGAACAGCCCAATGTCAATCAGGAAGGCATCTCAGCATCATGGAATAATGTCATAACTGAACAACCCCGGGGAAAGCAGTACTCACAGGGACATGAAGACAGGCGTCTATAAATCCGATGACTAATCCTAGGCAATAACAAATGACTCAGCTCAGAGCCTCATGCTGAGGCTTATTAGCCCAATTCTCTAGGCTGCGATGACAACGCTGTCAGATGTTCCTTACAAACCACTTATTTGTTGTATAGATTACCTGACATGTGTGCCAACTTGAAGATTTCAGACTTTGAAGAGTTTGACATGGTGGTACAAGTCTATAATCCTAGCATTTGGGGCAAGTGAAGAAATGTGGATCTGGAGTTCAGCGAGTGAGCTATAGCCAGCCAGGGAAGCATAAGACCCTGTCTCAAAAACAAGCAAAAGAAATAGAAACAATCATTTCCAATGCTTAGTGTTGGGTGTATAACATTAACAATAATGAATGCTAAAATATAAAGCAGGCAGAGCCCAAGAAGACTCAATTCACTACTCATGGGTTAACTCACAGGTAAGAGAGGGAATAGGCCAGCTTGAGGTTCATGCCTGTAATCCCAGCACTTGGGTGGCTGAGGTGGGAGGATCACTGTGCGTCTAAGGACAGCCTGAGTGACAGCATAAGACACAGGCCAGCCTGGGCTAGAGTGCATCCTGGCCATGTAAATTAAAAAAGAAAGGAAGGAAGGAAGGAAGGAAGGAAGGAAGAAAGAAAGAGAAAGAAAGAAAGAAAGAAAGAAAGAAAGAAAGAAAGAAAGAAAGAAAGAAAGAAAGAAAGAGAGAGAGAGAAAGAAAGAAACCGTGAGAGTAATACTGAACTCTTGACAAAGCTAGATATTTGGTCTAGGAGTCCCGTGACAATATTATTACACTCCTGCAAGCAGTGTGATCAGAGCAATGACTGTACTGGGGGCACCAGCTCTGTTGGATTCACTGTTATAAAATGTGAGCAGAGGCAGAGGCAGGTGGATCTCTGTGAATTCAAGGCCAGCTGTCTCAAAACCAAAACCAAAAAATCAGTAGAAATTTCCAGCCCTGGTTGCATGGTAGCTTCATCTTAGGGAGCGTTGGGAGCCACTGATTCTCAGGCTCAGTCCCCAGAGTGTCTAACTCAGGCCATCTCTCAGAGCTTTGGAACCTGAAGTTGGAAAGGTCCCGTTGGTGACTCACTCACCAACCAGCTCTGGGACCTTCCATGGCAGAATCTTCCAGCCTCTTCCTAGTTACCAACGTCACCTAAATTCTAAAGCTCAGCGTCCAGAGCTTCTACTGGCATGGCTTGTTTACAAACCACTGTAATTAATCTTGGAAATGTGGTTTTTTCCCCCCTCTTCTCTTTCTCCATCTTCTGAGTACTGAGGATTGATCCCTAGGTTTCACATACGCTTAGCAAGTGCTCCAACACTGAGCAACATTCTCAGCCCTGTGTTCTTTTTCTTAAAGTTCCCCTAATTAGAAAGGCTCCAGTCTCCATAAAACCTAAATCCGCCTCTAGCCAGAAACTGTACTATACTTAGAAAGCAATAGCTACAGGGCAAACGGAGCTTTCTGCCTCCTTTTGTATGGCCCACAAGCTAAGAATAGTTTTCACATATTTAAATGGTTGGAAAAAAAAGATCAAAACAAAGAGCAATACTTTATAACACATGAGGTTCAATTTTCAATGTCCATAAATAGAGCTGTGTTGACCCCAGCAACTCTTACTCATGTGTATGTTTTCTATGGTTGACATAGAGCCCCAGAGGCAGGGCTGAGTAGCTGCACTTAGAGATGGTATGACAGGTGAAGTCTGAGATGATATCTGGCCTTTCACAGAAAAAAGTTTGTGAGCCTCTGACCTATAAAATCAAATTATAACATTGTAAACACAGCAGAAAAAATTATTTGAAAGGATTGCTTTATGTAATCGTTAAAAAACGCGTTAGAAGAATTATTCAGCCCAATTTATCAACACTGCCAATTATAGACGTGAGGGATTTAGTTTATGAAAATTTGCCCGTCATTAAATGTAGATGCAAACATCAAAGGCCTAGAGGAATCGGAACAGCTTATTGAACATCAGGTAGACTGAGTCTAGTCTATAGATTGGAAGCCACAATTATTGAAATGGGAAGCTTAGTAGACCAATTCAGGATTGGCTTATCTAAAACTCCTCCAAAGTGCAATGATAGGGGAAATCTTGGAGAATGGTTGCAAAGGACATATACAATTAGATTCACCACTAACCGTAAAATAGTATTTCTCCGACTTAGGAAAAATCTAAGGAAATGTTGCTAAAGGTACATATCAAAGTTTCCCTCTGAGGATGGAATAGAAAACCGGTTAGAACAGGTTTATAGACAACATTAAAACATTTTAACATTAACGATTGTCTGTGTTAGACAAGAACTGCAACAGATCATCGAATTTTGGCAACAAGACAAATTAAAATATTGATTTAGCTGTCCCTTTTTACAGAAATATGACAAAATTGTTTGCAGAGATGCAAGGGCCACGGTGAAGGCCTGTTGCCTCAGGGAAAGAGTCAAGGGGGAAAGTTTACAGAGGCAGCCAACGTGGCAGCTGGGTAGTGTGACTGCTGTCTGCTGATCGGGCAGTATCTCTGCAGGGCAAACTGCAGGTGAACAGTTAGAGCAAAGGCCAGTCACGTCGGAAGATCAGCCAGCGAGGACGTGACTGGGTTAGGAGGTCAAAGATAAACTCGGAGGCTTTTGTTATCCTGTGGATTTTGCAGAGCTGCTGTTTGATCCGGACAAAATCAATGACAGCTCTTCCGTAACTCGAGGGCCTGGTACTCTTAGAAGGTCCCTGAGGTTTGCTGTCACAGTTGGCTGTTTGGCAGGGATCTGACCTGTCATTTGGAAGAACAAGGTTCTTAAATTCCAGAGGTCATCTGGGAATAGTGTCCAAGCATTCCCAGTTTCCTTCCCTAGAGATCAAACTCAGGGCCTTGTGCACTCGAGGCAAGTAAGTATCCATTCTGTCGTTGAGCTACATCTCCAGCCCTAACTTCCCACCTTCACCACAGAAGAAACCTAGGAGCGGTGGGAGTAGGAGAATCACAAACTGAGTGATGTAGAAAGCAGATGGGAAAGAGGATGGATGGTAAGTGATGTCTCGGAGCATCTGCTACATGCCAGACACTTTGCACATGTTATTTGGTTATCGCTATTTTCCTTCAAGGAATTCAAGTAATTATTGATCCCATTTAATTGTGGAAACCGCGGATGTTCTGTATCCAACAGCCAGCCACTGAGAGATGATGAGCTAAGAATTCTTAAGTGCAGACGCTAAGGTGTGAATGCAAGTCTGGCTGGCTGGCTTCCTAACTCACCCCACATCTCCTCCAGGGGTGCTCCCCTAGCAGAAAAACTCCCAGCAGGCAAGTGCAGCATTACAGCTATGCCCTCCCGCTTTCAAGCACCATCAAAAGAAGGCTTACCAGAGCTACAAAATAAAACTGAACCAAGACCCTTCCCAGGGCAGCCTTTCTTAAAACAGCGTTTCTAAATTTAAATCTTGGAGACGTCCAGCTTTAGGCGGCTTTAAAACTTCCCAGAATTAAGCCCCCCAGGTCTGCCAACGCCCTCTCTTTCAGTGTAGATACAATTTTGCTGTCCCGACTGCTCCAGCCGGCATCCGGTCCCGGAGTTCTTCAGCGTCTTTCACCGCAGTCCAATTAGGAAAGTGGTTGCATTCTCAGCCCTTTCTCCCCTGGGGGGTTTCCTTTCTCAGGCCATTAGAGTAATGAGACACGTGACCCCCCTTAGGTGATGGGCAGGGTCAAAGACAGCCGGTAGATCTTCGGAGAGACTGTCACAAGCAACTGGAAAACACCGGGGTTGGGAGTAGGAGGTGGCACACAGGTACATGACACAAGACAGGACATGGACACGCGCTGCTAGTTTGTAGATATTTCTAATTCCTTCACAACTTTAATCTCATTTTTTTTTTCAGAGTTTAAAATGGTTACACCCCTCCCCCCTGCCCCCCCCACCCCCACCCCGTCGTACCCCGTCCCAGACTCAGAAAAGCTACAGGGAAAAACGGCAGCCACAAATGCCACCTTAAAGAATCCTGTCAGCTCTAAATTTAGGTTTCCCTAGGCCTAATCTCAGATTAAACAAAGCAAATGGCAACTAAGTAGACTGTGCCTTCAGGAGCTCGCTTCACCGCAGACAAGCAGCCAGGCTTTTCTAATTTGCAGTTCACCAAAGTTGCCTTCCCAGCCCAAGACGAGAGGGAAAAGGAAGACTTAACTCCATCTAAACAGCCATTCCGTAATTATAGGATTTGGGGTTTGAGTCACTTCACTTAATCTTTGCATGACCCAGAATTCAACTTGGAAGATTAAAAAGAACATTTTCTATTCTATTTGTGAAAATTAACATATTAACTGGAATTAGTAAATCTGAGGAGAGGGGGTACAAATTGTTAGGGAAAGTAACACCTCCTTATTCCAGCGCTATGAAAAACATGAGTTATATGCTGTTACCATTATAGTAAGTAATACATGTGTTTCTAGATTTTACAGGAGGACATAATATCCCGGAGGTGAGCCATGGGGCTGAAACATACTAGGATTCCACCCATGGAGTAACCCCAGAAGCTTATCAGATTTAAATAAAAGATTGATGATGACCCTGAGTTTAAAATTTAATGTCCAAGCTACCTATTAAATTTTACATGACAAGGCTGTGGGTTCTGCTGTAAATCAGTAAAATTGATTATGCTCTCATGCCCTTCATAAGATGAAAATTACGTAGACTTTACTGTGCTTTCCTTGATTTCCGTTCATTATTATTCATTTGCTTCCATTCAGTATCATTCCTCAAAACTTTATTTATGAGAAAATTTTATGAGCAATTAACATGTGTGCTATTTCATATATGCCCACATTAAAGTCCTATTCTGCTAATGTCTTTTTATTTTTTCCTGTAAATTTCTGATAACCCCTGGATTTGCTAACATGCAGCATTGTAGTAACTGGATATACTCAAAGTCCAGGAACCAGTTCTCAACTTTTAATTATGTTGAAATGTATCCTCTCCCCAGGAAGGGAGCGTTAAGGCAACTGGACACGGCTGTGAAGAAACAGTGCACAGTAATCACAGCTATGCACCTTCCTTGTAAATAAATGTTTAGTGTCTGTTGATCCAACACCGTAGTTACTGGGCGAGCCATTCCCCAAGGTAGGATACGATTCCCAGGAGCCCTCTTTAGTGAGGTCCATTTCTCAGGTGAGTTAGCAACTGTAAAGAAGGTAATAGACCTTTTCTGAGTTTCAGGTGGACAGGGAGAGCAAGGCTCCTAAAATGGTACCCAGAGGCCATGTGTGGAGAGCACTTACATCCCCCAGCAATCTGTCACCAGTGTTCCTATTGATTTCAGCCCCCAGCAAGGGAGCGAAGGCTGATTATTTCTGAGTAACACAAATATAAATACTGTATGCCCATGTCACCAAATTGTGTTTCCATAAATGTGTGAGACAGAGTTTTCAGGACATAGTCTGTTCAACCATGAGGTACATTTGTAGTCAAGAAACAAAAGGTACCACTCCAGAAATAAAGCCTCAAACGTGGTCACAGGTAAGCATTACAACACTGCAAAATAAACAAGAATTTTAATTAACTCATTAACTCACAATTAGAATTTAACAGAGACGAATTATAAGATCATTATGAAATAATTTAACACTTTATGTTCTTTGTGTTGGCGGAGGTATATTTCAATCAAGAGAAAAATTCTGTCTTTCTCCCAAGTGTCTAATTGTATTCGTTTGGTTCGTTGCTGTTTTCCCAGTGCTGGACATTGAACACATTAGCTGGGCCAGCAGCCGAGATGCATTTCTCAGTCCTCCATGGCCCCAGTGGTTTTCATTTTAGGACAGGGTATCTCTAAGTTGTCCAGGCTGGCCCTCAATTATTTATATAGCCAGAGTTATTGGGCTGGAAGTTGCCATCCTCTGATCAAGTTTCCCAAGTATCTGGGATTATATGCATCTATCATCATTCCAAAACTAGACCAATGTTGTAGGTACACCAAGTTATCTAGAAAGAACATTAATCATATGTACAAATGAATAAAGAATATGTAATATATATATATATTTGAATGAGAATTTTATTCAGTCCTAAAGAAAAATGAAATCACCATATCTGCAGGAAAATAATGCAGTTGGTGGTCATGACGTTAAGAGAAGTCAGCCAGACTCAGGTAGCCCGTCATGTTTGTTTGTTTTTTCATTTGCAAAACCTAGATTTGTGTATGTGTAAGCGTGTGTGCTTGTGTGTGTGTTGTGTGTGTGCATTTGCATGCACAAGTGTGTGCATGTGTCTGTTGGTGTGTGTGTCATGAAACTAGACAGGATCATGAAAAAGGGAAGAACAGGTTTTAGAGGGCTATTGGGGGCAGGAACGAGACCATCAAAGGAGAGGGCCAGGCCGGCAATAAGAATGGAGCATGTTTGAAAATGCCAGCGTGAAACCCATTACTTTGTGTGCCAGCTTCAGAAATTAAAGTGAGCATAAAAGAAGCAATAATTCGTTATATTCGGTTTTTATTTTTTTTCTATTTTCAAATGTAAGATTGGATTCTTTTCCCAAGTCACTCACACTAGTCCCTCCTCCATAAAACCCAACATTTGGAAAACACAGCTGTATGCTACCTGCTTAAATTTTTTAGAATTTTAATGATACATAAAACATAAACATTTGTCTGGGGACCAAATATAACAGAAGTATGTAATGGAAAAAATATGCTCTCCCGCCCCTGCAAACCTAACTTCTACATTTGGTTGTACTATAGGTCTCTCATAAGCAAAAGGCTCGTTTATTAAGTCAGAATCAAATCACCCACATTATTCTATTATTATTGGTCAGGACTCTTGGCTGCAAGCAAGAGAAACAGGTTTGTGAAGTCAAGAAGGCTTCAAGAACAACTGAATCTGGGTGCTCGGCTCAGCACCTAGTTTGGCTTTATCTTCGGTTTGTTCTTTGTCATTCTTAGGCAAATCTCCCTCTTGGCTCACGTGATATTCTGCTTTGTTTTGTTTTGTTTTAATTCGCATAAAGGAAAAGGCAGCCTGGAATGCCTTTCTTTCAGTAGGATTGGCATAGTTACCAAGGGTTTATACTTTGTTATTCTAGATGAACCAAAGACCTGTGACCAGAGAAATGCTCAGACAGACATAGCAAGGCCTGCCCTGTGGTCACTAGAAGCAGACACACACCAGGAAGGTTAAGAAGGCTTGACCTGACGAAAGAACAGGTTTGTGTGCACTGGGTTGTGCTTTCATCACGTAACAGAGTGTGTCACCGACATTTTGTCCATATAAAGTAATGTGAATGTAATATTAGTTATGGCAGAGTAAAACCTTACTCCCTGTAGCCCCTCCCTCCTGTAATAACCTACGAATACATCATTTCATTACTGATGGCTATTCAGTTATCTTTCCCTCACTGTCTGTGAGTCTCATACTGTGAACATTAGTGCAAGAAACAGTCAAGAGATGCGGGGGGGGGGGGGGGGGGGGTTGAATAAGAGTGGCCACCATAGGCTCGTAAATTTGAATGCTTTGGTCACCAGGGAGCGGTGCTATTTTGGAGTAGGTGCGGCCTAGTTGGAGGAAGTGCGTCACTGTGGGTGGTCTTTAGGGTTTCAAATGCTCAAGCCAGCCTCAGTGTGTTTCTCCCTTCCTGCTGCCTGCTGATTTGAATGTAGAACTCCCAGCTACCTCCCCAGCACCTGCATGCCACCTTGCTTCCTGACATGACCATAATGGATGAAACCTCTGAAACTGTAAGCCAGCCCCAATTAAATGCTTTCTTTTATAAGAGTTGTCATAGTCATACTACATTTTTGACACGGTGACAAAATATAGTAATCTGCAAAGCTCATGCTCACACAATAGGGTTATATGGTTTAAAAAAACAAACAAACAATGACTTCACGAAATTCTAAGGCAAGTGGACGGATATAGAAAATATCATCCTGAGCGAGGTAACCCAATCATAAAAGAACACACATGGTATGCACTCACTGATAAGAGGATATTAGCCCAAAGGCTCGGAATACCCAGGATACAATTCACAGGCCACATGAAGCTCAAGAAGAAAGGAAGACCAAAGTGTAGGTGCTTCGATCCTTCTTAGAAGGGGGAAGAAAATACTCAAGATGCTGGGGTTTCGACCTGTGCACACACTGAGCAGCACTGGTGCTGCTGAGCATCACGCTCATAAGAAGCTCATGCAGGGCATCACCTTGGAGGCAAAGAAGCGCACAGAATACCCACGATACAATTCACAGACCACAGGAAGCTCAAGAAGAAAGACCAAAGTGTGGATGCTTCAGTTCTTAGAAGGGGGAACAAAATACTCACTGGAGGAAATAAGGAAACAAAGTATGGAGTAGAGGCTGAAGGAAAGGCTATCCAGAGACTGCCCCACCTGGGAATCCATCCCATTTACAGACACCAAACTCAGACAGTATTGTGGATGCCAAGAAATGTATGCTGACAGGAGTCTAATACAGCTGTCTCCTGAGAGGCTCTCCCAGAGCCTGAAAAATACAGAGGCAGCTGCTTGCAGCCAACCATTGGACTGAGCACAGGGTCCCCAATGGAGGAATTAGAGAAAGGACTGAAGGACCTGAAGGGATTTGCAACCCCATAGGAAGAACAATATCAACCAACCAGACCCCTCAGAGCTCCAGCCACATATGTAGCAGAGGATGGCCTTGTTGGGCATCAATGGGAGAAGAGGTCCTTGGTCCTGTGAAGGCTCAATGCCCCAGTGTAGGGGAATGCCAGGACAGGGAAGCAGGAGTGGGTGGGTGGGTAGGGGAGCACCCTCATAGAAGCAGGGGGAGGGACGATGGAATAGGGGATTTCTGTACGGGAAACTGGAAAAGGGGATACATTTGAAATTTAAATAAAGAAAATATCCAATAAAAAAAGATTTAAAAAAATACCAAAAGAAACTTTATAACAATTTATGTAAGTTTGTGATTTCCTGTTAGACCACATTAGAGCTACCCCTGAGTACACACTGCCCACAGGCCATGGGTTGAACATTCCTGGTAGGACATTTATTTCTGTAGTAGAGATCCCAAAAATGGAGATGAAAGATCAAAGGACAAACATTTTTACACTCAATATTTTTGCTTTGGTTGTATTTCAAACCTACTGCACCCCCCACCAAGTATGAAATGAGAATATTGATTTTCTCATATTTTCAAAATGCTCTATTAGTATTAACTCATTGGTGCTCACAGTCTCCATAGTGAATAATGACATCATATTCATAAAACAAAAGAACGATAAATGCATATGAAAAACATTTCAAGTTTTTGTAAAAAAAAAAAAAAAACCAAAAACAAAAACCATAAAAATTAGAAAGCTAAAATGGCAGTGGAAGAGATCATTTGCTACAGACATGACAAACAGAGGTCATGTGAAGTCCCTGGTACACGTTTACTTTTCAATTTAATGACTTCATTTTTTTTTTCACATTTTTATTTTATTCTTGTCTTTCCTTTTTAATGAACAGTTTCTGATTTTGTTCACCAACTAGAATTTTTATTAATGAGCTGAGATGACTCAGTAGTGTGGTAGTTTGAATAAGTATGGGTCCTATAGTCTCATGCTTGAGTGCCCGGCCCAGGAGGAGTGGCACGACTAGGAGGTGTGGCCTTGTTGGAGAAGGCGTGGCCTTGCTAGAGAAAGAGTCACTGCGGGGGTTTGAGGTCATACATCTGTGCAAGCTCTGCCCAGTCTCCTTCTGCTGCCTGCGGATCAAGATGTCAAACTCTCAGCTCCTTCTCCAGCCCCATGTGTGCCTGACACTGCGTGCTTCCCACCGTGGTGATAATGGACTGAACCTCTGAAACGGTCAGCCAGCCCCAGACCCAGTGAGCTGTTGTTCTTTATGAGTTGCCTTGGTCACGGTGTCTCTTCTCAGCAATAGAACCCTAACTAAGACCGTAGGTAAAGGCGCTTACTGCCAAGCCTGATGACCTGAGTTCAGTTTCTGGGATCCACATGGTAGAAAGAGAACCAGTTCTAGTAAGTTGTCCTCTGACCTCCACATCCTTGCAGTACATGCACACACACACACACACTCACACACACCACACACACTCACACACACCACACACACACACACACACACCCCACACACACACCACATAATCACACACACACACACACCACATAATCACACACACCACATACACACAACACAACACATACACACACTCATACACACATACCACATAAACACACACACCACACACACACACACCACATACACACACACACACACACCCCACACACGCACCACATAATCACACACACCACATAAATACACACACACACCCCACATACACAAACACACACACAACACATACACATACACATACACATACACATACACATACACTCATACCACATAAACACACACACACCACACACACACACCACATACACAAACACACACATACACACACACACAAACAACAACAAAATTTTAAAACACTTTACTTAAAAATAGCCTTGGAGGTATACTTATCCTAATACAATTCTTTCTTACTGTTAGCTGATGCGCTGAATTAAATTAGATTTACATACTTCACAAAGGTTAAATACTTTGTGGGGCCACGAGGCATTACTCTTTCAAGCCATTTTTATATTGTTTCTAATTATTTTATGTAAAATTTAAAAGTAGAGAAAGGTTTTTCTTTAGACATTGCATTTTTAAAGTTTTCTTTCTTCAAGTAGGTATTTTTAGGAATTTCTAAAATAAATGGTAACATTTTGTCATGGTAGTAATTATTTGTATTAGTTGGGGGTTTCTACCCTGCCTTGGATCATTTAGTTTCCAGATAAAAGACACAAAGCTTTTTTATGTCTTTATACTTATAATAAGGCTTAAACAGCTCTAGAGCTGGGCAGATATTAACCCTCTATATGACTTGCCTTGTTCCACCACTCTCTTCTCCCCTCACCCTTCCTGCGCCCCACCCCCACCCCATCTCTTTCTCTCTTAGTCCTGCCTCACACCCCAAGCCTGGGAACTGAAACCCTGCCTACCTCTCATGCTCAGCTACAGGCTGTAGGCATCTTTATTCAACCAACAGTTTTAAATTAAGGAGCAAGATTGCATAGCATCCCTTGGTGGACACGGGGGTCTCCAGTCCCAGACCTTGGAGCCAGTACTTAGCATTACAATACACGGCAACAGACCAAACCTCGACACCTTCTTGCCTTTTGGTCCGTGTGTGTTACTGTCTTCCCTCCTCCCTTCCATCACAACTCCTTGGTCTCTATCCCTCCTCCTCACCTTGTCTCCCCACATTGTCAGTTAGTTGGAGCGTGCTTCAAGTTTTTACTTCATGTTAATGTCTATGTAGAAGAAATTCAAAGTAATAGAACTAATGTTCTACAGGACTTACTAGTAGATTTGCTTAGACGACATTAAATGACACAACATAGAACTCAGCTAAGGGAGCACTGCTTCTAAACTAAGCCAAGGACAAGTAGTCTGTTAACCAGGCTAGAGATATGCTAACGTGAAACGTTTGTTCCCCAGGATTGACCAGCCGTTAGGCCACATTCCCAAAGAGCATGCCTCTAACAGACAGCTCTAAGGGGTGGTGCAGAGTCACAGTCAATATTAAGTCCTGGTCTGCCACACATGAGAAAACCATAATTCTGCTAAATGGGCAAGATGACCCAACGCAAGAGCTATGCAGAAAGAACAACAAAATTTGTTTGGGTGTACTTACAAAATAATTCCGGCAATATTTTTATTGTGTAAATCTCCCAGCTGCCCAAGTGGCCAGACTTGCAGTTTCTTATCTCTGTTTAAATTGTTTAAAGTGTAACCTGGGGTTGGGACCTGAATGAGATTTAGGAATGGCAGTGTATATGGAATAATGCATAAACCTAAAATCTTCTATTGGAGTCTAGCCTTTCCTTGGGCATAGCCAGAACTGGGCGAGCACTATTGAAGAGCTTTTCCTTCAGTAATCTCTGTGTGGAGTAATTTCTTACTGGGAAGGCACATTATTTCTATAATCATATAACCTGATTTTGAATATAAATTGTGTAAATATTCTTACATATATCCTCATAGGAAGAGAAGATGAACACACACACACACACACACACACACACACACACACATCTATGCAGCAAAGGTACTCCTCCCAAAAATATATTGGAAAAGAAAATCACCATGATAGCTAACAGAAAAGAGTAGATATCATTAAATCACTCTAAATATTTCAGATATTAACTATCTCAGATATAAAGTATAATAATTGCTAATGTTTTTAGAAAAATGTAAGACAATCTTGAAAATATGAGCAGGCAGTGGAAACTCATTAAATGTTTCAGAGAAACATTCTACTTTCTTTTGCATAGGGTCTCATGCATGCCAGGCTGACCTTGAACTTACGTCAGTGAAGGTGACCTTTGAGCCTCTGTTCTTGGACCTGTAGTGAGGCAGGACACTATGACAGGGAACATAAAGAAGAGCTGTTCACTTCATGGCTTCCAGGATATAGGATAAAGAGACAGGAAGGGGGCAGGACAAGATAGGGAACAATGCCCCCCAGTGACCAGCTCCTTTCCATTAGGCCACACATCTTAAAGTTTCTACTGTTCCCCAAAATAGCACCATCAGCAAGGGACCAAGCCTTCAGTACACCAGGCCTCAGGGGACATGCAGCAGCGATAAAGCCATTACGACTTATTCAAAGTAAGTTCTGAGAGTCCTCTTAGATTGTGTGGGGATATTGCCAGATAGATTCATGTCTCATCACTGTATCAATAAGACCTCCACCTAAGATGGCTGTCTCCGGTGTGTCAGTTGAGTGCATTCTTGGAAGGGAATCTTTCTAGCCCTCTCAGACTTAGATTTGCTCACTCAGGGTACAGACCACAGACAACCAAATGGGCTGGGTTTGCAAAGCTGACAGGACTGAAGTAGAACTGGTTGTGAGCTCGAAGAAGAGACAACTGGGAAGAATAAACGGGCCCAGGTTTCATCTCACCCACCTTTCCACAACCAGTAGAGAAAGTCTCAAGAGGAGTGAAGCTTGCTTTCCAATAGAGGACCCTGCTGCTGAGCTTGGGTCAGCCCCGAGTCCTCCCTGGAACCCAGGCACCATGTGATTATTTCCCCCCCAAACCACTACCCAGCACTGGAGGCACTGGGGCAAGTCCAGCCTTGCCTATGTCCTGCTCCAATAATCCGTTATTGCTCTAACCACCTGAGACCACTTATTGCTGACACTCTGGCATCGCCTAGGGCCTCTGTGCCTAGTAACCGAAAACCCAATTTAGATGGACTCAGACAACAATATTTTGGCTAATAGTTCTACTGGACATTCTCAAGTTTAAGTACTAAAAATTGATTCTGATTGATTTAGGGCACTACCCTTTTGTTCAAAGGATGGTCCAAAGAGTGGCAGCCAAATATTCATGGAAGCAACCTGTTAAATAGTGCTGTCTTGTGTCCCTAGATTTGGGTACTAATAGACGTTCCTTAAAGTCCCCGCAAGAGCATGACTGCAGCCATTGCTGCTGCCCTGCCAAGATGAATTCCCACTTATCTGCTGCTCCATTTTACTAGCCCAGGACACACAGAGCCTTGCCAGGGGTGGGGGAGTCTGATGGCCAGGTAGACAGGAGTGCCCATGAACTGGTGGGAAAGCAGCCTGGGACGGGCACTATCCATTTGGCCCTGACACTCTATATGATAGGAAACATCTCTGCCTTGGGGACAAGCATGTGGTAAGGGCATCGTTATACCTGGTGAGGCATTGAGAAGCAGGACCAGGCCTCATACCTGCACCCTGCAGAGGATCTGAGTCCCAGCAGAACCGTACCTTTCTGAGCTCCAGCTGACTGAGTTTCAGTCCCTACACCACAGGAATTCTATGAATTACCAGAACCCACCCCTTAAGCCTTTGGTTGATTTGGGCTAATTTAGTGATTATGTTGGGACTTGGGAAAATGTCACATCATCCCACATGAGTAACAGGGCTGTTTCAATTAATTAATTACAGCTAATGGATGCTGTAAAGAAAGCATGCCCTCCAGCTCCATCTTTTCTTTTAGCATTTCAGAACTTACATTTTTAGGTTTTTAATGTCTTATTTTTCTTATTTTTCATACATACATATATATATACATATAGATATATCCTCCTCAAAAGTCTCTGATTTATATTTATATTTATATTTATATTTATATTTATATTTATATTTATATTTATATTTATATTTATATTCATTCCCCAAACTGTATACTCCATGGGAATTAGCCTATCTTTAGACTCTCCTTAGCTTTTAGAAGCCCTGGTGTTCATTCCTAGATCTTAGTATTGTCACATGTCCTGAGGCTTTGAGGGAGTTTGTGTAGATGATTTTAGCTGATAG
Source organism: Mus musculus (assembly GCF_000001635.26). Taxonomy (NCBI): domain Eukaryota; kingdom Metazoa; phylum Chordata; class Mammalia; order Rodentia; family Muridae; genus Mus; species Mus musculus. Next base: position 95,593,031 of record NC_000075.6, read on the forward strand.
AGCTTAAGCATTCAATAAATAATAAAGATTGTGTCTTCATTATGTCACTGTCAGTAGCCATTCCCCACCATCAAAGTAAAATAAATCCAAACCAAAGGATTAGAAGGCTAGACTTTTTACCTGTCATTTCCATTTTTCACAGAAACTCATTGACTATATACACAATGTAAGAATGAACGCAAATCATCACTGACAAGGAACCAGAACCTTACCCTCACCTAACAACTGTGCCACCCTCCAAGCAGAGCCATTGTTCATTGAAACAGTTGATGAACGACTTCATGGATAGACCATCGTAATGCACACACCATTTCTTATATGAATGTAACCTGTTCCTGCGGGCTGAGAATGAAGACAATCACTCAAGTCAAATAGCTTTGACCAAAGAAGGAAATCTGTATCCAAAAATTGTGCCTACAATTCATTCCTTGGCACTGCAGAACTGTCAAGTCTTAGCTTATCTACTGTGGAGGTAAAATCCTCCATAGTAGAGAATGTGAGGGACATTCAAGTACAGCCTTATTACAATGAACTCCAATGTCCAAAAATTGTTCTTATTTTGGGTTTGTACCACCAAAAGAGCCAAGATTTTAAGCTCTACTAAAAACAAAACAAAACAAACAAACAAACAAAATGACTTTATCTATTCATGTTCATTAAAAAAACTAATAGTGATATATTATTTTAAAATATATAGTTAATATAGTTGGAGTTACTTAAAATTTATATTGAGAAAAACATGTATTTTCAGTATTGCTGTAGACAAATGTCTACATAAGACTGTTCAATTGATTATTATTTTATATCAAACAACTTTTATAATGCTCAATTTTTATTATTAGAATAGCTTATAAATTTTAAATAATATGAAAAACAACCCAAAAGATATGGCAGGTATTGAAGGGGGTGGTCTCTGGGAGGAGTTGGGATACAAAAGGGAAAGAAGAATGTGATGTAAGTCTATTTACTCAAAATATGTTTTTAAATGTTAACAAATTCAGATAAATTGAAATTATGTATGTCTTCTCATAATAATGCAATAAAATTTAAATAAAAAAGAATGAATGCCTATTTGCATATCTTATGCCTTATTGCATAAGCTAGTGTTTGAACTACATGAAGGAAAATCGCCAGCTAAATAAGAACATTGTTATGTCTCTCATAGCCTGAGAATTGTCAAAAAGGGTCTTATGAGATGTATTTGTGTGTTTGTGTATGTGTTGCCTTTGGATTTATATTTTTAATTAATTTCTTTACCTCTTATGCCCTCTGGGTAAACCAATCCTGTTCTTCAATGTTTTTACACTATTAAGTATTCTGTAAATTGAACTGCAAGAAAAGTACTGTGAGACCAAGCTTCTGTAACTCGCCAGCTCATCATCTGGGCTCCGTGCATAGGGAGTTAAAAAGTAACTGGTTTAGATAGTTAACTTGAAGTCTTGCCCAAGCGGACCGGGTGTGCATCTCACAAGTTATTTATGGTCAAGTCAAAGAACAGAGAAAATTTCCCTGTGCTTCACTCCATGGCTCTAAATAAGGGAAGACATTCTGCTCCTTTGATGCAAAGCCACAGGAAGTAGGAAGTGAACCTGCCTCCTGGGTTGCTGAGGCAGAGGTGATTGACAGCTCCAGTCCTCTACATCTTGGTGTATCCTCTCCCTTTGCAATGGGGCTTTGTACTTTGTCTCCCTCAAATAGGTCCTGTGACTGGGTATGGCCATGTGGCTTTGTTTTGACCAACAGTGCAAGCTGGAAAACATAAAAGTACAGAGACTTTTTTAAGAAAAGATTTATTTTATGTATGTGAGTACATTGTCACTCTCTTCAGACACACCAGAAGAGGGCATTTAAATTTGTTAGCTCAAAGCTCAGGCTAGAGATGCCCTGAGAACCAATCTCCCAATACTTCAACAAAATATGTTATTACCACATGCGCTGAGATCTTTTTTTGTATTGTTTTTGTTTTATGTATATGAGTGCTGTATTGCTGACACACTAGAAGAAGGCACCAGACCCCCATTACAATAGTTGTGAGCCACCATGTGGTTGCTGGGAACTGAACTCAGGACTTCTGGAAGAGCAGCCAATGCTCTTAACCACCGAGCCATCTTTTCAGCCCTGCCTCTGAGATATTAAGGGTATTTGTTCATAGAAATTTTTAGTTGATTTTGCTAGGCATGGTGGCTCAAGCCTTTAATCCCAGTGCTCAGGAATTCAAGGCAGGCAGATCTCTTTGAGTTTAAGGCCAGTCTAGGGCTACATAGCAAGTTCCAGGATAGCCGGAGGTATACAGAGAAACTGTCTCAAACAAAGAAAACAAAATATTCAGCCTATCTCAAAACTACCATGTATTTATTTATCATGCGTGTGAGAATGTAGGACGCTGAATGAACACATGTGTGCAGGTTCCATGTGTGGATGCCAGAGAATGTCTGGTGCCCTGCTCAGTCACCCTCTAACTCACTCCCTTGAATTGGGGCTGAATCTTTCTTCCTGGATCTGGATCTGGAATGGCCGGCTATCCTCCCATCCCAGAGCCGAGGTTTCGGGTGTGCATGCTCTCTCACCCAGGGGTGTTTTGTTGCTTTGGTTTTGTGTGTGTGTGTGTGTGTGTGTGTGTGTGTGTGTGTGTGTGTGTGCTTGGAGTCTGAACTCTGATTCTCATGCTTATGTAAGTGAGGACTCTTACCCACGGATCCACCTCTTCAGTCTTTTGAAAATATTTTTATTAGTTCATCTATGAATTTAAGTTAAGGACTAAAAATTAGGCTGGGCCTGGCCATCCTAGCTGTTCAGGAAGCTGCAACAGGAAGATCTCCAGTTGCCTGGGCTGCAGAGCGAGTTCAATGTCAGCCTTGGACTTAGTGAGAGAAGACTGGGATGTAGTTCAGTGTGTGAATGAAATAAGAAAGGACAGGAAAGGCAAACTTGGGGCATCAGCAAGATGATAGATTTTTTTTTCCTCTCCTCAGAATAATCATCAATTACCAGTTTTGAGAGCTACCCAAGACAAGGGGGTGACAAAACTCCTCATGATGGCAGAAGACTCTCATTCAGATTTAAAACGGCCCTCAGAGTCCATATGTTAAAGGCTTGGTCTCCAGCTTGATACTCGTGAGGTGGAGAATTTGAAGTGAGAGAGCTCTGGTTCTTGGGGGTGAAGCCCCAAAGGAGTGTTCCATTGTGTTTCTATAGACAGCATGGCTAGTTCTTATGTTCCTCTGACTGCTATGTGCTGGCATTGATCTGACAACTGGGACATAAATCAGTCGGACCTGGTCCTTGCTGGTGACAAATTTACTGTCTTCCTGGAGGCAGGAGGGGAATGGGTAGGCAGGTAAATGGGTATATCGCCATGACACTTCCTGGTGATAATAATAGGTGTGCTCTCTGCTTCTTTGCTTAGGGTTTGAGATAAGAGCTTTCAGCTCCATTGCTATTCTGGCTGCCAGCTGCCACAACTGTGCTGCCATGGTGCACACACCCCTCTGATCCCTCTGTAACTGTCAGTCCAAAATAGTCCCTTCCGTCTATAAGTTACCTCGATCGTGGTGCATTACCATGGAAATGGAAAACTAATTCACCGCTCTACTTCCACCTTCTTAAGCTCTTCTGAGACCGTTTCCCTCCTGAGCCTGTGCCACTTGGGTGTGGGACCCCTGTACTCCTTCCCAGAGGCCAGACAATCTTCTTCAAAAGCACATTTGGTGGATCAAAGGTCCAAAGCCAAGTTTTCAGTCTATCCTTGGGTATATATCCAAGGATATATACCAGGATATACAAATCCTTGGCAGATATATCAGGCAAATATGTTTGTGTGTGTGTGTGTGTGTGTGTGTGTGTGTGTGTGTGTGTGTGTATGTACATACAGATACACACACATACATACATATATATACATATATATGTATATGTATATATACATACACACATACATATATATACATAATATGTATACACACACATATATATGTGTATGTGTATATATACATACACACATGTATACATATGTATATATACACACATATGTATGTGTATACATATGTATATACATATACATACATATACATACACACACACACACACACACACACACACACACACACATATTTGCCTGTTATATCTGCCAAGGACAGACCTGTACCTTCTGAAACAGAAACAGAGCATTCATCACACTTTAGAGAGATGGATTGGTGTTAATGCTTATATAAAACATCCACTACACTGCTAGCTGTGTAAAACTTTAGCAAAGACATTCAATATAATAATACAATACTTGGTATTGATATGCAAAGACCGTTTTATTTTTTCACTGACTTTTTAAACTTTAATCGATCAATGGATTGTTTATGCCACTGAGCATCAAACCCAGGGCCTTGCGCATGCTAAACACACACACTGCTGCTTAGCTATGTCTCTGAACGGTCATTGCTTTATATTTAGTCCTTTTGGTTCTAGAAACAGCTTTCGTCAAAGCAGTTGCTGCACAAGGCCAGCAACACTCTGTGTACATCTCGGAGTTTCCACGATTGTCCAGTGAAAGATCTACACAATTGAGGGGTGTGCAGGCACACTAAACTATTCACACAACAATGAAATCAGCTAGCTACAGTTCTCCTGGCGCCCCATCATTAGGTTGATCTTTAAGGAAGATCACAGTTCAACCTTTGAAACCCCATGTGACTATATTTAAAACAGTTTTCCTCTAGGGCATTCAAAGCTTTTTACAATATTGTATTCACTTAAAGCATAATATTTACCCAACTGTTTTCAAATGAGCAGCAGAGAAAGAACAGAAGAGAAACGTTAGGGTCAGGCTGTCCCGGGTTTGTTTTCTATCTAGTTTTCAGCTCATATTTCCCTCGTTCCCCGAGTTAATGACTTAATTACTTTCTGTGGCTGTAAGACAATGTCTGAGCATTGTGACAATTTTGCTGCAGTAAACTTTTTTTTTTCTCCTGAGTCTGGGTTTTCCAGACTGGCTGTGTTAGGCAAGCAGGAACTCCAGGCAGCGAGAGTGAAGGAAGTCTCCAAGGTGAGCAGTGAAGGAATTGATGAGGTGAAGGGAGGGGAAGAAAGCGCGGTTTATCACTGAGTTGAGCTCTCTAGCGCTGTACTAGAAAGTGGGGTGGGTTGTTTGTCGGGTAGGAATTTCGAGACAAACTACACGGAACCATTTTTCTAAAGAGTCCCTTTGGGGAGGGGAAGAATTCATTCCTAGACTCTCTCCTACCCCCTGCCTCACTGTGAATAAAGTTTATCTTAGTAGACAGTAACGTATGAACGTCCAAACAGCGTAGCAGAAGCAGCTATGCCATTTGTCCGTGATGAGCGGTAGCTAGTAGTGAGCAGACACAGAGCAGTGCACTTGCTGCCTGAAGCCTTCCGAGCTTTATCAAGGGGGCGTCCCAGCGCGGGTCCCACTGCCTCTTGTACCTTATGACAGCGTGCAGTGGAAGGCGTGAGGCAGTGTAACCAGGAGCAGCTGGCTCTGGCCAGGCTGCCTGAACAGAGAGGCAACTGCTGCGGCATGGCTGCTGTAGCTGTGGATCCTGAGAGCTTTCGTGGCAATGAGCGAAATGTCCTGCCAAGGTGATCAACGGTGATCTTCCTTAAGGCTCAGCTTAGCATTGAGTAAGACTGATGAACTCGGACTGATAGGATAGGCTCGCCTGCATCTGATGCACACACAGGAGATTTCTCTTGAGTTTATTGGGGATGCTGATTTTAACTTCACTGGCTTCATCAGCTCACAGTCTTAAATAACAGTTTCAGACAGTTGCTGCTTACCGATTCTAATTTTCTATCCTTCCTTGAGAACAACACCAAAAGCTAGCCAGATAGCAGCAGGTAAAGGCACCAGCTGATGAACCAGAATGACTCCCAGAATCCCCTGCAAGTTGTCCACTGAGCTCCACACATACATATACAGTGGCAAGTACGAACCCTCATATACACAAATAATAAATAAATAAAGTGTATTGTTTAAAAAGTACTACAGAAGCCCATCTGTTGATCCATAAATTCATCCCCAGGGTGGTGGAATAACCAAATATTCCCACTGCAAATCTCCTTCTTAAGCTGCAAATAAGTATCTGTTGCCAAATTCACAAGAAAGCCCAAAGTAGGAATTTAATAAATATGAGTCATTTGGAATTGAAGAGAAAAGCTAATATTTAAATCCTTATTCATTCTAAACCCAGAACATTCCGGTGTTCACCGGAGAGAGCACTGGTGTTGTTTGGTGCTCATTTAATTCTTTTTGCCACCATCTCTCCCCTCCCCTCCCCCTGTGTGCACACAGCCCTTCTCATCCACACCGACACCACAGACTCACACAGCCCAACACCTACTTTGCATTCAGCAAACACATAAGCAGCGTGTGATGTCATTTCATAATCTATGGAAAGTAACATTGGGCTACTCCTTATTAAGATCTAGCGTGTCCACCAGAGCTTGGTGAAGTTCAATGGAAGCCTATTACTACCTACCCAACATCCACATGACTTCAAAAGATTTTTTTTTTTTTAAGTTCTTACTTTATGTGTACGGGTGCACACACACCATGCACACGCAGTGCCTACAGAGGCCAGAAGAGGGCATCCAATCCCCTGGAACTGGAGATACAGAGGCTTATGAGCCATCTATGGGTACTGGAAATTGAACCCAGGTCCTCTGGAAGAGCATTAACTAAAGTGCTTAAACACTAAGCCATCTCTCCAATCCCTCCAATACTAATTTCCTCATCTCTTATGGCATTGGTATGCATAGGGCAGTGATGGGTGTGGCCCCAGGGAATAAAGAAACACGTGGACTACAGAGATTTTAAACACACTAATACAGAAGACTAAAGGTTGCTCTGTTTTTAATATGATGACACACTAGCAATTGTACATCAAGCTCGACACCCTCCCCGCTCCAAGCATCTTCCTCGACTTAGCCTTTAAGCAACGTCTGCACTTGCCAGGATTTTGTAATAAAGACAATTAGCATATGACCCAGCCTGTCCTTTAGTCAGCCCTGTAGCCCCAGCCAAATCAACTCAGAGATGCCCTGACAGAAATGGATGAATCCAGAGGCATTTGTTTGAAAGCTAAGCCCCTAATGGCTCAGGATCACAGATGCTGGAGCTCTGGGGGCACCTTCATCATCAACCTGTGTGCCTGACAGCCTCTGTTTCTGCATTCACTAAGTCATGCCAGAACTGTGGCCGTCATAGCATGCAGGGTACTTCAGTCTTTCTTATCAACTTAATTCTCTCACAAAAGCTCTCATGGAGCCTATGCTCGGGACTACATTTTAAAACAGCAAAAAAAAAATTTGCAAGTTGTGTTTTTTGTTGTTGTTTTGTTTGGGGCTGGGAGGGGGAGCTTGTTAATTCAAGTTCACATATGATAGACTTGATAAATTTCTATTGACTCTTTTTACTAGTAAGTATTATTAGGCTGTGATGTTTATAGTAATTTCTATAGTCATTAATATGAAGGCATGTATATTTTTCTCATTCTTTTAAACAATAGTAATACAATTAAGGAAACTAATCAATTACATTTCCCTCTACTGATAAGCTAATAATTTATTTTATTGCTTATTTTTTTAAACTGACCTACAAACTTTGGACAATTATTCTTCCTTAGTGTATCCATGAATATTGATAGTGGACTATGGAGGCAGATGTTTAAGAAGGACCTGCTCTGTACAAATACCCAAGGTGCACCCTGAGTCCCAGCTCCCTGACTACACTGCAGGTCTGTGAGCTCCGCTGTCCTCTTCTGCTTGTTGTGAATTGTCTGGTGGAGGGATGACTAACCCTTGCTTCATCTAAATCCTGTTCTGTGCTCAGAGAAGCATCCTTAGCTACAGTGTCAACTCTGAGAGGATTACAATTGAGTTGCAGTCAGAGACGGCTTCAGAACCAGTATGGGCGGTTGATGTGGTTTTAGTGAAGGAGTGTTGTGCCATTCATTCTACCAGGAAACATGGGCAATACCTCGGTGTGGGGTTTATTTGTTTTGTAGTACTGGATCATGAACACCCGGACCCAATACCTGCTGGGTCTACAACCACCCACACCCTCAGCCCATTTCTGTATGTTCTGTGTGAGTGTTCACAGCACAAAGCAGATGTCCGATCAGGAGCACACATCACATATTACTTCTCTTGCGTCCTCCCCTTCCTGACTCCCCCGACTCCCCGTTCTCCTCAGAGTCAGAGACTTAATAGCTGCAGATTGACAAGCCAGTTGATTTACAAGATCGACTCAAAGCAATATTTGGAAGGACTAAGAATGATCACAAAGTATTCGACAAAGTAGCATTTTTATTCTTTTAATAACTATATTAGGCTTTGGGGAAAAGTGCTGGCGAATTTCATGTCAACTTGACACAAACTGAACAGACGGGACCTTAATAGAGAAAATGCCTCCAGAAGATGGTGATGTAAGCAGGCAAGCCTATAGGGCATTTTCTTAGTGATTGATTCAGGAGTGGCCAGCCCACTGTGACTGCTGCTGACCCTGGCTGGTGGCTCTGAGCCCTATAGGAAAGCACTCTGAGCAAACCATGGGGAGTGTCTTAGTCAGAGTTTCCATTCCTGCACAAACCATCATGACCAAGAAGCAAGTTGGGGAGGAAAGGATTTATTCAGCTTACACTGCCACATTGCTGTTCATCACTCAAAGTAGGTCATGACTGGAACTCAGGCAGGTCAGGATACAGGAGTTGATGCAGAGGCCATGGAGGGATGTTTCTTACTGGCTTGCTTCCCCTGGCTTGCTCAGTTTGCTCTCTTATAGAACCCAGGGATGGCACCACCCACAATGGGCCCTCCCCTCCTTGATCACCAATCAACAAAATGCCCCACAGCTGGATCTCATGGAGGCACTCCCCCAAATGAAGTTCCTTTTGCTGTATAACTCCAGCCTGTGTCAAGTTGACACACAAAACCAGCCAGTACAGGGAGCAAGCCAGTAAGCAGCATTCCTCCGTTGCCTCTGCATCAACTCCTGCCTCCAGGTTCCTCTGTTTGAGTTCCTGCCTTGGCTTCCCTCAGTGGGCTGTTACTCAAGATACATAAACTGAATAAACTCCTTCCTCCCAATTTACTTTTGGTCATAGTATTTCTTCACAGCAATAGTAACCCTAAGGCCAGTAGATTAGGGGAGCTACTCATTAAGAAATAAAATGAGCGCTGAACAGTGGTGGTACACGCCTTTAATCCCACCACTCTGGAAGCAAAATCAGGCGGATCTCTGAGTTCGAGGCTAGCTTAGTCTACAGAGTGAGTTCCATGATAGTCAGGATCATGAAAAAGCCGGCAGCGGGGGGGAGGTCATGCGGGGTCTGACTGGCATCTTTACTGGAAGATGAGGTTAGAACCAAGCACCTGCAGAAGAGACCAGGTGAGGGCACATGATACATTCAAGCTCCTGTTAGCTATCTTTCTATTCCTGTGATAAAACACTACAACCAAGGCAATTTAGAGAAGAAAGACTTTACTTGGGCTTATAATTCCAGAGGGATAAGGGTCTGTCGTGGCAGAGAGAGGCTCGAGATAGAACAGAAACTGAGAGCTCAGGGCCTGACATACACATACAAATGAGAGAGAGAGAGAGAGAGAGAGAGAGAGAGAGAGAGAGAGAGAGAGAGAGAGAGAGAGAGAGATTCTTGCATCTCTGACTGAGGAGCCAGGATGTTTATTTATTTCTACAAATTCTCTCTCTCAGTCAGGATACACACACACACGCACACGCACATGTCTCCTCTCTCTCCCCATGTTTGTGTACTTTACAGGAGCTTTCCCTCTGAGGAGAGGAAAGCCTAGGATGAGACAAAGGAGAAAGTTTAACTTAACCATCTTCCTTGGCTTTATTTTTAATTCTAGAGTGAGGCACACTTTACTCTTCCAGGACAACAAATGTTCCTACGGTCTACATAGCAGTTTGTATTAATACACCAGAAAGGCTGAAGAAAACAGAACTGAGAAAGCAATATCAGTCATTTCCAAGTTGCTTGCCTTGGGAGGTGAGGCAGCAGGACAGCGACCATTGGTCCACGTCAGGTTATCTCAGGTTCCTCCTTTTGTATAAAGACTAAGACACAGAGAGCTTCTGGAACTGACCTCTTGGGAAAATTTGGCTGTGATCTTTCTAATCTTGGTTTCTCCTGAGGTAAGGTAAAACTCCCTGACAGGCAATTTGAACATGAGTGATTCTATTTGAGTTTTAGCCAGGTTTGTTGAGGCATAGAGCCGAGCATAGTTCAAAATAATGATTTTCTGTGGTTTTTTCTTGGTTTGGTTTTAGGGATTTTTTGCTTTTGCTTTTGTTTTTAAATATTTCTGACCGTGTATCCCAGGATGACCTTGAACGCCAGGTCCTCCTGCCTCCACCGTCCTGAGCTGAGATGACAGGCATCGTGTTGTCATCGCATTTGGGAAAGGAGGAGTGCATGCCAGCCCTGAACTCACACTCTTGCTTCAGCTTTATGCGATCCTAGGCCGCAGCCCCTGCAATAGTGCTGCCCACACTTAGGGAGAGCCTTTCTACTTCAGTTAGCTTAATCCGGAAAAATCCCTCCCAAGCATGCTTAGGGCTTATCTCTCCCTAGTTCTAGATCCTTCTCAGCCAACAATCAACATCAGTCATCCACTCGATCCACCACTGCTGCCAATTCCTGTCATTTTAATATTTCCGACTTTGACTTTTTTTTTTTTTGCTTGCCAACTTCATCATATAAAGGTGCCAAGAGTATACCTGATTGATCCCATCTGAGTCATGTGTCCCACTGTAGGCCAATCAGTTAGTTCTATTGTCTCAATGAACTGTTTCCAGCCACCTTGAATCTGGAGCCTCTTGCTCTGTTTCCCCAGGAGTAAGTCTGGCCCCTAAGGAATGTCTACATCTGACATCTTCAAAAGCTTTGTAACTAAACCTGTTTCCGACCCTACATCTCATTCTTTTCTGAAGAACCTGTCATCTCTGAATCTATGCTAGGAAACAGAGTCCCTTCCCTCAGCCCGACATTGGCAGAAAGTGGGTTTTCATCTTGTCAGCTTAGCAAGGTCAGACCCTTCTCAGCCAGTCCCCACTCATGTTCCAAAGCTAATCTGACTTTAGCCCCTTGCCTGTTTCCATTATCTCATGGACATGGGCCTTTTGGAATTCCTTACTGTTATTTTAGTGGCATCCTGAGAGATCAAAGAAAAATTATTCAAAGCTACAGTGTTTAAGCAGAGGTCCATTTGGAGGATTTGCCAATAATTCTCTGTGAAGATGCTAATGTGTCGTGTAAAGGGGAAATGGGAAAGGAAGAGACGGGTGGGCAAGCCCTGGCCCACACCGAAGTGCTAAGAAAAAACAAAATAAAGAAAACAAAGAAACCAAAAAAAAACCCTCTGCTTTTTTATGTTTTGCATTTTAGGCTTCTAAGATTTCATCTGAAGAAAGAGATTTTGACTAAAAATAGCCTTAAAACCACCGCACACACCAGGGTGCCTCCTACTTGTGCTTAAGGCTATAATCACATTACAGGCTCTGGATTCTGCCTTATAAATACCTTTCCATACTTCTGTATCTTTGTCATAAGCACTTTTATAATCCATTGCCTGACACTGGTAGACCTTTAGCACATAATCATGGAGTTGGTTAATTCTATAACAATCGTTTCTAATTTCCTTCTAAGTGTAGTTTATATTGATAGGTAGCCTATTCTATTCATTCTTTCACCTCCTCGGACACATGTCTGAATAGGACTGCAAGCTCAATACTGGAGGTGAATGAATGAACGAAGGAAGGAAGGAAGGCTGGGGAAACAGCATACAAGAGATGACACAGTTCTTTCCTCGCAGAGCCTGCTATCAAAGGGGAATCTAGCAAATGAATTTGTTATCGCGGTAAAGATAAAAGCTCTGGGACTCAAATGGGGGCTGTGGGGGCAGATAGTCGGGAAACACACTAGAAAGCTAGAGAAGGCTCCCTGAAGGACGACACTCGGGGCAAAGCCCAGATCCTCAGTACTGGGGAGTCGGATGCAAACCCATCACCGAAGCTAAGGCCAGCCGGGATACAGAGTGTGCGTTCTAGGCCGGTAAGGGCTACACACTGGAGACCCTACCTCAGTTATGGGGAAGAACATGACAGTTTGGGGTGCAACATGGAGGAAGCTTGGACAAGGACAAGTGAACGGGAACGGGAAAAGCAAGGGAATGGAACTGCCAACACTTCTTAACAGGTGAGAAAGCGATCCCAGAAGGCAGATGGCTTCCCCTACGCTGGGGCAAATACAGAGAGGCCAACCTAGTGGGCCCGAAAAGCCCACCCAACCACAGGTCCGGCTGAGCTTAGACGCTTCTGGAGGAACAGTCCTAACTGTGACCGGGTCTAAGAGTTGCTCAAGGGTTCTGAGTCCCCGGAGGCTCTGCACTTGTTTACCTACCGGGCGGCTAGCACATCTCACAGTGAATATTGGAGAAACCTCCCGGCACCCTGCACTCCCAGCAGGAAGTTGAAGCCATTTTGACAGAGCCATAGAATTGTATTCTTTTTAATAAAAGCCCACTTGAAGGAAAAAAAAATACTTAACTGGGGCTTTGTTCTCTTCCCAGTTCACCCAGGTGACCCTCTGAGATGCCTTCTGCTGTAATCTCATCTCATTAGTACTGATTTGACCCATCTCCTGTTCTCCCGGGCACGGCTCGTAACATCTCCATACCCAGCCTTCTGTTGTTGTCTGAGAAAAATTTACATGTTCTCAGGTATACAAGTATATATTAGAGGAGCACAAATCAAACAATTAATGACAATAAAGCATTAGAGTATTTTTTGATTTAAAAAATAATAATTTGTATGTTTATGTGTGCCTGCGTGAGCTTGTGTTTACTGCGTGTGCAAAATGAATCTGCCTTCTGATGAGCTAGATGAACTTGTTTTTACATGAAGAATTAAATCTTGGCTGACTATTTGCTACTGCAAGGCATCTTTGGTGTATTTTTAAAGTTCATTAGTAGTTTGATTTTGCAATTGTCAATACTGAGAATGTTGCTTCACATAAATGTGTACTACAAAAGTCCATTTGGAGCCATTTCAGAAATTATTGGAAATTCTGCCCTAATCCCAAATCAAAAGTTGTGGGATGGTTTTTAAATGACACTCAGGGACTCTACCTTCAAATTTTAAAATCAGACATTACAACACAATACATTGCAAAGATACACCTGTTTGATACACTCATGCTGAAAAATGACTATAGGAAAATAATTGTCTTTGTTTTCTACAGTTAAGCTGTTCCGTTTCTATAAAAACAGAAACTCTGGCCAGGCGGTGGTGGCGCACGCCTTTAATCCCAGCACTCGGGAGGCAGAGGCAGGCAGATTTCTGAGTTCGAGGCCAGCTTGGTCTACAGAGTGAGTTCCAGGACAGCCAGGGCTACACAGAGAAACCCTGTCTCAAAAAACCAAAACAACAACAACAAACAAACAAACAAACAAACACCCCAGAAACTCTGTACGTGCAGTAGAATCATGCCCATTCATAGCACAATAGTCTCAAAGCTGAGCTGAGGTGTGCCAGTCAGTGCCCACTGGGGTTGCATTACCACGCACAGAGTGCCAGGGTCCTGCATTCTGATCTGAGGCCGCAGTGGAGCTCTGTAAGGCAGCATTGGTGAGAGCTGTCAGAAACTCAGGCTCATTACACTTTTCATGTGAGATTAACTTCTGGTCATTGTGGTCAAGAACCTTTTGTCTAAACTGTCACAGCTCCCAAGTTCACTCTCACGTCCATTGTCACCACCTATGGTTTAAGAGCCGTGGCTCTAAGAAGGATGTCCCTAGCCTTAAGCTACTCCCTCCCTCAAAGGCCAATGTGATTTTCCTGTTCCTAAGTAAGATGTTCTCTCTCTTCTCTGTCTCTCTCTCTCTCTCTGTCTCTCTGTCTCTGTCTGTCTCTGTCTCTCTGTCTGTCTGTCTGTCTGTCTGTCTCTCTCTCTCTCTCTCTCTCCTTTTCCCACAAGGCATCATATGCCTTACTACTAGAGTGTCATAGGACATAGGGATGGGAATTGTTTGACAACCAATCTAGGGAGCTGAACACCCTGTGCAGGGAATCAATGACTCTAATGATAGCCTGTCAGGGCTGACAGTCAGAGGCATGCTGGGAGGGACACTACTCAGACAGGTAGGCACTGCACTGACAGACCTCTTTGTAGGCGTTGGCAGGGAGCATGGCCTCCTACGCCAGACAGGTACTGCTTGGGAAATGTTGTCTTCCAAGGCTAGGCGAGCAGGGGGAAGACATAGTGAGGGATTCCCTAGTCCCTTTCCCGCCCACATGGTCCCTGACTATTCTTCTCTCCCCCAGAAGGGGGAATCAGCTGTCTATCCCAAGAAGTCACCATGGGATAGAGCAGTCACCGTGAGGAGGATTTCAACACTCAAGATCCTGAAGAAAAACATCTCTTCTGTAGGTCTGAGTGCCCTTCATCCAGGTCTTTTACAACTAAAGAAATCCAAAATATCAGGAATGTGAAATTAGAGAATAACAACCTGTACCCTTGCATACAGTTCTTAAATAAGTTAAATTTGTTGGTAGAGAAGGGCTGTGTCTATAAGTGTTAACGTTTCAAATGCAATGCTCATGTTTTCAGTTTCAGCTTTCTAGGTTTTTATTAAAATGTGATGCTATTTTAGTTTGTTAGGAAAATAATTTGTTTGTTTTGGAGACAGGACCTCACACTAGCTCAGGCTATCCTGAATCTCACTGTATAACCCAGGCTGTCCTGAAACTTGAAAACATCCTGCCTCTGTCTCCCAAGTGCTTGGATTTCAGGTTTGTGCTACGCCATGTCTGGCTTAGAATAAAAATTTTTATCCAAAATTTTAGTTTAAAAACAAACAAACCAAACATAAAGCAGAAATGGACCAGCAAGTAATAGAATCTACACACAGTGTTAGGAATGAGTCTTACTTAGGGTTTCTGTTGCTGAGATAAGCATCATGACCAAAAGCAGAGGGTTTGTTTGGCTTACACTTCCACGTTATAGTCCATAATAAAAGTCAGGGCAGGAGCTCAAAGCCAGAACCTGGAGGCAGGAGCTGAAGCAGAACCAGGGAGGTGTGCTGCTCACCGACTCACTCTCCACAACTTGTTTAGTTTACTTTTACACACACACACATACACGCACACTCACTCACACACACAATGCACACACAGAGACACATAGACACACAGACACACACAGACACACACACACACACACACACACACAGAGGACCATCTTCCCAAGGTGGCACCCACAGGCTTGCCTACAGGTCAGTCTTATGGAGGCATTTTCTCAGTTAAGTTCCCCTCTTCCCAGATATGTCTCAGCTTGCATCAAGTTGACAAACCCATCTAGCACCATGTGGGACTATACTTCTGGGTAAAAGATTAAAGAGAAAATAATTTTGGATGAAAATGCACTTTGTATGATAAAATACTGTTTTGTCTAACATGAAGGTAGAGATAAAAGCCAAACCACGTCCACCATCTTTCTCTGAAGCATCGCCCCACTAATGCCTGTGCCAAAATCCACGCTAAGACCGATTCTTAAAACTCTCCAGCTTCCCTTTATGCTGATTCACCCTGAAATTGTTTTCTGCAGTGTAAATCAAGAATCCCAGCTCTACCCGAGTAGAGGTTCTGAAAAGACCTTTAGACTAGGGTTGTCAACTACAGCTGGCAGGGTTGGGCTGTATCAGCATTGGGCTCTTACTCCCACTAACAGCCTTCTCTGGTGGCTCGGGTGGTGACACTGTGAGGCTCTGCTGCTGAGTTTATTGTTATTCTTTACTTATATTTATTGTTTATGTCATTAGTATTGCCAATTAGCTGCTCAGCTCTACTCTTTTGGTTCCCAGGTCACATTCGGTTCTTTGTCTCTTTTGTTTTCTGGCCAGAGAAACATTGGGGGTTTAATGAGTGCCACTCGCACTGTTACAGAGACAAACAGCCTTGGAAGTCATTGAGGATGAAGCCCCCCTCCTGTTTCCATGAGTAACACTAGAAAGAAAGCCCCCACTTAGGATTTACATTACTCTATGAAAAGGTGGATGTACTCTGAGCTTTGAGGAGGCCCTGTGATGGTTAATGTTACACGTTTAAATTACTATGCTTAACAGATCTATAGAACAAAAACTCCTCTAACCTGTAAGCCCCACTTGCCCAGGACAGATAAATTCCTGGAATGCTGGAGGCTACTGCTCATGTAAGATATCAAACCATGTGTTTTCACTTTTGTAAACAAGCTTGGTTGCCCTAAACGTACAAGATGTATACTTAATTGCATATAGGCAGGAAGTATGTCAGGGCACATGCTTGCTTCTGAATGCACAAAGGCAGGGAGTATGTAGCCTTGTGAGTTTTGTCCTTAAGGGCTCTGACTAAAGTAACTCAGGCCATTTTCTGAGCATGAGCCTCGTATCCATGGTCCTGGCCATTAGTAAACCCTTTTATTTATTAATATTTATTAATCTGGTGAATCTCTAAACAACGTCAGACCCAAAGCAGCCTACCAAGACAAAACTATTTCTTCTTGGTCAAAAGAATGGAATCCGAGTTCTACCTCTGGCCCTGGGTGGAAACATAACCTTCTAAACTACCCAAAATAGTATTTTCTTTGTTTCATTTCTATTACTGTGATAAAACACTCTGACAAAAAGTAGCCTTGGGAGAAAAAGTTTATTTTAGCTCAGAGTTCTAAGTTACAGTGTAACTTCCTTCCTTGTGAAGTCTGTGGTGGCGGGAAAGCGAAGCAGCTGGCCGCATCCACACAGTCAGGGGCAGAGAGAAATGAATACATGATCATGGGCAACCACCTTGTTTCCTCTCTTTACAGTTCAGGATACTCTATCTAAGGAACGGTACCACCCATGGTTAAACTGGGTCTTCTCACAGCAACAAAACAAAGGCTCTCCTCCACAGACACACCCACAGGCCAACCTAATCTAGACTAGCCCTCACTGAGAGTCTCTATCACATTATTGTGTAGATAATGAAAACTAGCCATCACATACACGGTGGTCTCTTCTGTTGAAGAATTAATCCACATCGGCCTGCCATTCACCTGCCAAGAATCTACCCCTCCAGGAAAGCAGGTCCACCCAAGGACAGCCTAAGAAAGGGAGAACTAAATACCCCTTAATAACGTACTTTACTTAAGAGAAAGCTCTCCTTTGGTACAGCTGCTTACAATGCTTCTATCAGGCAACATGGCAGAGTTTGTCTGCATTTCTGAATCCCAACTCCAAGAACCATAACTTTTTATCTTCTGTCTCTTTATCTCTTTTTTTGTTCTACTACCAACCAAAGACTAAGCATGTTTCCCTAATACACTGGGGATCCCCATGAATTCCCTGAAACTACTTCCCCACCTTCCAGTATACCTTGCTTGTCCATGTTGGAGACCATACCGTGAGAAAGTAAGCCTTTCACAGTTTCCCACCCTAACAAGCCAAATGGCCTTGTGTTAGGAGCCGGGTCACCTCCTCCTCCCTATCCCTTCCTGACACCTAAGACCCTAAAATTTTGAATTATAGTCCCCTCTTCCTTATCTCTTCCTGACTCCCAAGACTTATAAGGACCTGAGTTATGTGCTGAGCCCAGCTTGACACCCCGGGCTGTTGAGGAGGAATCTACATTCCTGGGATAAGACTCAGAGTGCCTCCTGCCTGCAGTCAGAATTCATCCTTCTTATCCCCAGATGCCTGCTTCTTTGTTCTTGGTTAATTCCCCCTCAGCCCCTCCCTATTTCCCCCCACTGTGTGCTTATTACCTGGCTTTTCAGCCTAATAAACTTAGACCTTGACAGGAATCCTCCTTGGTCTCTCTCTTCTTTCCCGCCCATTTCTCTTGCAGGTTTGCAGTTCCCCTCGTACCCACAAATAACTGGGTCCTGTTGGACAGGACATGTCCACATTCATTGTAAAAGTCATAGCTTCCTCCTCCTCCTCTTCCTCCTCTTCTTTGTTTTTTAAAGCAATTTTGAAAAGAAACTTCGGCTTACAAGCTGTTATAGTGTCAAAAACCAGGTGCTAACACCAAGATGTTGCAAGGCAAAAACTTTACTTTTATGGCCAGGCCAGAGTTATAATCTCCTCAAGTATAGGAGAATGGAAGCAGCCCAGACCAGAAACAGAAAGACCTTTTTATGGCAAACAAGCAAGTTATTAAAAAAAGAAGAAGAAAAAACCCTAGAATTTTGCAGTGATTTTTATGATCATAGAAAAGGTATGTGTTATGAATTTATGGTCAGACATGTTATGGGTTTATAGTAAGACGGTCAACATACCATGAAACATTTTATGGACAGTCAAGTCTCAAAACAATGAGGACAATTTACAATGTGTAGTTCACTAGATTATTGAGGAAAACAAAACAACAACAACAACAACTCTTAGTTAAGGGCATGATCAAAATCTAACATTGTTGAACCAAAAAGAAAATTGGAGTCAGCTGCCCCTGAGCAAACTTACTGTCTAAGGTGACTGTCTATCACTGAAGGAAGCCATGGCAGGAACTCAATCAGAGACCACTGAAGAACTGCTTACTGGCTTGCCCAGCTGCCTTTCTCTTACAGCCTAGGCCCACCTGCCTAGAGAGGGTACCACCCAGCGTGAGCTGGTTCCCCTTCCATCAACCAGCAGTCAAGAAAATGCCCCACAGACATGGCCACATGCCCATCTTATGGCGGCAACCCCTCAACTGACATTTCCTCATCCCAGTTATGTCAAGTTGACAAGGGAGAGTGACAGTTCTACTCTTTCATATCCTAGCTGCTGATCATTACTGGGGACAGACTTATCTCCACAGATATGGGGGTAGTATCTCAGGTAAGGTATTTCCCTTGAACATCACATCCAATGGAAGATAATCCCACCCACTTGCATTTTTAATCTGAGTGGCGATTTGAAACGGAAGTCAAAGCCATTCATACAAGCAAACCCTCTGTTGGCTGATAGCCTTCTATTTCAGGCACCGCTTCAAGGCTTTTTGCTATGTAATATATGCAAAATGATGCATGCATACATTTATCAAGTACTTCTGCTAAATTTCCCTTTTATGGTGGAGATGACAAGAGATGCACACCAACAAACAGTAACATTTTGAAATCTAGATAAGCTTTCTGTTAGGTTTCAGAGAAGCTCTAGACAAAGGGCTAACTGAGATACCTATTAAGATATCAAAGCAGCGATGGCCAGCTCTTCAGCATCCCTCAGTACCAGTGGCTCCGCCCAGCACTTCTCACCCCACCCCCTGCCCTAAACCTCTCCATCCCCCGAGCTTCACTTCCCTTCCCCCAGCTGTTCTTCCCTATGTAACCTCAGCCATTTTGGTTCCTGATTCCACTCTTGGCCTCTTGGTTCTTTTGGTTCCCATGTGCTCTCTCCGTTCCCTCTCTCTTGTCTTCCTCTCTCTCCCCACCCCTTCTTCTCTCTGGGTGAGGTTCAGTCTGAGCCATTCCAGACCCTCTCTCCCCACCCCCTCTTCTCTCTGGGTGGGGTTCAGTCTGAAGCATTCCGGATGCGTCTGGCTCTGCTCACCTTCACCTCTTCAACAGGAACTTTCTCCTCTACCATACCCAGGAGTGGCCGCTTCTCATTTTCATTCCCTTGCTATTTATAATAAAAGCAGCAATGTTACAAAGCATTAAGATGATTGTAACTGATACCTGACACCGGTAAGATAACTTTTAGCAGAGCACTCAGAGAGAAGAACCATCTCTCTCCTGGTGTTCTCTTCTTTCAAGACCAGATTTTTCAATCCAGGTTTGGTAGTGCCAGCTTTTGGAATCCCAGCACTCTGGAGGCAGAGGCATGCTGATTTCTGATTTCAGGTCTAGCCTGGACTCCACAAGTTCCAGGCCAATCAAGGCTACTTAGTAACACCTTGCCTAAAACACAAAGCAAACAACCACAAAACAGAACACAGTGAGAAACAAAACTGGGCTTTTCAAGGTTCTTATCCCATTGATTTAAACTAAAGGAGAAAAAACTCTTGGGGTTGGAGAGACAGCTTGGTGGTTAAGAGAATTGGCTACTCTTCTAGAAAACCTGAGTTTGAGGCCCAGCTGAAGAGCTCTGGTAGCCCTAAGCTTGGCAAACAAACTCTTGCAGGTCTTGCCCTCTCCCACTGGACATATCTGTGCTTTGTTGAGGCTCATTAGGGCAAAGCTCGTTCCACCAGGACAAAAGAATAGGATGTAAGTTCTACTTCACGCCCTGGCTTCTACCTGGGTTCTAACCCGGAATGTTACTTACTCTTCTCTCTACCTTTTAAAAGTTAGTTCAGGCTGCACGAGGTGTTTGCATGCCTTTAATCCTGGCAAAGGTAGACTGATCTCTGTGTGTTCCAGGCCAGCCTGGTTTACACAGTGAATGGCAGGACAATCAGGGCTACATATTGACACTCATCTTTAAAAAAAAAAAAAAAAAAAGGAAAAGAAAAGAAAAAGGAGTTAATTTTGCTAGGCCTGTCATGTTATGGAGAATGGAGGATTAGCTCTCCTCTTAATGAGATAATGCATCTTTCTTTCCCAGAAGCCGCTCCCTTGAGGAAGCCACTCACACGCCTTCTGTCGGGCAGCACTGCAGAGCCTCAGCTCTGCCAGCTGCCTGCTTTTCTTATTGTAACTTTTCCTTTCTCTTTATTTCTTTGTTGTCTTTCTCTCTTTCCTTCCTTCCTCCCTCCCTCCCTCCCTCCCTCCCTCCCTCCCTCCCTCCCTCCCTTCCTTCCTTCCTTCCTTCCTTTCTTTTTTCACTAACCAAAGCCAGGGCATGCTTTCCCTGACGCTCTGGGTCTCCACACTTATTCTATGAAGCTCCATTCCCCCGCCCCAGGCCCCGCCCACTTATGCCACTTTACTGATTACCAATCTCCATCACAAAAGACACAGCTTCCGGATCACCTAGCCAAGTGTCCAGTTGTCTTAAGCAGGACGCTGTATTGCAACTACTGGCTTCTTTCTGCTTTTGTTTCTGATAGCTCCGTGGTATAGATTTTTACCTAGCATTTCTGAGACCCTGGCTTCAACTACTACACAGCTAAAACTACATAAACAAGGTTCTCAATAATCGTCATTCAGAGGATTGTGAAATATGCACTGGAGGAAGCTGTCAGCTTGGTGAAAAGATCATCTAATCCTGTCATTTTTCTGTCTTTAAAATGTAGTGAGTAAGCAGTATTGTTTGGTGTCAGACCCCAGGACAAGGGACTGAGGCACATATTTTACATACCAAAACAGACCTGGTCTCCAGGTTCTCCCAGCATCCCTCAGTCCCTACCTGGCATACCCCGCCCACAATTTTCCCTCTCTTCTATCCTTCTCTCTCTCTCTCTCTCTCTCTCTCTCTCTGTGTGTGTGTGTGTGTGTGTGTGTGTGTGTGTGTGTGTGTGTGTTCCTTCTTGCTTTCTCTCTTCCCCCTTCCTTTTCCCTTCCCATTGTGGCTTCTCTGACCTTGGTCCTTGAGGCCAGTAAATCCACCCAAGAGCAGCAGCTTCCCAATAAACCTCTGTGTGTGTGTGTGTGTGTGTGTGTGTGTGTGTGTGTGTGTATAAAATCTGGCTTGAATTTGCTCATTTCATTGGTGGAGAAATGACTTACCAAATATAAAGCATAAGGTCCTCCAAGAAAAAAATCAATTAGTGAAGAAGCAAGATGTTGGAATGATAGAGAGAAGCATGAAACTGAGGAGAATATTTGAACATTTGCTTCTCTTGGCATGCATTGGACATTAACTATTTAGTAAATTATTAATGTTCAACTCATTGGCATCATTTCAAGCATCAATTTTTTAATATATATAAAGTAATTATATATGTGATTATTTTGCCCCTAGGAACATTCTTTTTGGCAACACAAAAGTTAAGTGGCTTTGGTTCTTGAAACTTGTGAAAAGGACTCTTTCTGTGTGTACTTGATTTTGTTTTTCCTAGCAGAGAATCACAAGAATAGCCCCATGTCACCGCCCACAGTGAGACTCTGCCCTCATTCCTTGGTAATGACCTGGGACTTGGACGGTGTCCTCTGTTTTTGCAAACATGGCTTTTTCCACTTGTCTACCGACATTACTATTTCTTGACAATGATTATTTAACAGCTCACTTGTTTTTCTTTTAGACACCATTTCCAATTAGACATTCATGACAATACAAACTGAATTTTCTGCTACAGTGCTGGATGAGATTTTTTTCACAGAAAATCCCATCTGTATGGCACTATAAGGGAGTTCGAATTCCGGGAATATTCACACCAAAGTTTTAAAAATGCAGTAATAGTCCCTGCTTTGGTCAGCTTCTCAGCAATGCCGGCCGGCGTGCCTTTTCCCCAGTCGGTTACCTTGTGGGAGGAGCACCTTGAAGACGAACAGTCCTTCCCTCTCCGTGGGTCTGGATTCAGACCCAGGACAAATGGCTGAGGTGCATCTTTTACGGCCCCAGGTTCTCCCAGCATCCCTCAGTCCCTACCTATTACAGGGGCTGCCTGGCGTACCCTACCTTCTGCCTTGAACTTCCAAGTCTAGGGACTGGGCTTTCCTCCTCTAGAAGCTCTTCGATTTTTGCTCCTCCTCTTCTTCCTCCTCCTCCTTTCTCTCTCTCTCTCTCTCTCTCTCTCTCTCTCTCTCTCTCTCTCTCTCTCTGAATGCTTTCTCTCTTTCTCTTTCCCCTCCCAAGGCGTCTTCACTGCCCTGCTCCTGTGTGGTCAGTGAACTTGACTGAGAGATGCTTCCCAATAAAACTGGCTTTATATACTCTAATCCGGCCTGACCTGGCTCATTTTGTCAACAGAGAATAACTTACTGGTGCCCTGATTTCCCTTTTGGCTCCACTCCCTCCTTCTCTCTACCTGTCTTCTATCAAAAAGTATTCTGTGAAACTATTTTGAAAATACAAGTGAAACTAAAATATTCCTACTTTGAATTCTTTTTTTGTTTGGTTGGTTTTTTTGTTTTGTTTTGTTTTGGTTTTGTTTCTCTGCTTTTTGTTTTATTTGTTTCCTGTCAGAAGTCTGGGTCAGGGGTGTAAATTCATTTCCATGAAGATAATGCTGTAAATGTTGGCATTCCTTCTATGCTCCGCCCAACCGTTACCTAGCAACAGCCAGGTAGGCCTGGCTTACTATAAAAGTGACTATTTGGCCTCTCCCCCTCTATCTCTGACTCTGTCCCCTTTCTCCCTCGGACCCCCTTCTCCTTCTCTCCCCTTTCCTCTCCTCCCTCTCTCTCTCTCCACTTATTCTTGGCCTCTCTCTCTTTCCTCTCTCCTCTCTTCCTCTGTCTCTACTCCCTTCTCAACTCCTCTTCCCATGCCCCCCAAATAAACTCTCTTCTATACTAGACCCATCCTGTGATTGGTACCTCGGGGTGGGGGGGTGCCTTAGCATGGACCCACTGAGGTACCCCCTCCTACTGCACCATAGTGAGCTCTATAAAACATATCCTTGGTTTTACAAAA
Organism: Mus musculus; assembly: GCF_000001635.26. NCBI lineage: Eukaryota > Metazoa > Chordata > Mammalia > Rodentia > Muridae > Mus > Mus musculus. The sequence continues at coordinate 95,616,515 of NC_000075.6, forward strand.
CACATCAATATCCCTTTATAACTTATTTAGGACTTATCCCTTTTTACTTGATGAAAAATTCAGAAGTTGGCTCAGATAGTTTTCTCAAATAGATCTCCGAGAAGAACCTAGCCCTCGGAGACATTGTCACAGCACTGCGGCTGTGGCTTTACCCACAGTTCCAGAGTTCCGGGTGGTGGGTAGAACTTACGATGGGGCTGGATGGGTGAGGCCAGTGGAATGAGAAGGTGGGAGCACTTTCTGGGACCAAGTATACCTGGATGTAAACACCCAAGAGGTACCTACAAATTCTGTGACCTTGGGGAAATCCTGAACCAGTGTGAAGCTCCGTTTCTCCCTTATGTAATGGACCCATCAGGGTCCAATCAGGAGACAGAACGCAGACCGGTAATCTGAGCAGTGAAAATTAAGTACTTCAAAATTTGCCAACTAGGTATAAGGCTAACGCAGTAACGGAACCAGTTAAAAAGGACACGGAAGAGTAGTAGCGGTGGAAACTACAGGAAGCAATTGTTGCCCACCCCACCTCCAAGTGGGGAGATGGGGTAGGGAATTGGAAGAGTAACCTAGGGCCTCTGAGGATGGGAGTAACAGTACCCTGGTACCGGGGAGGTGCAATGAGGGGGGAATGTCCAGCTAGATTCAGAAGCTGCTCCAGCAAGGGGTGGAAGAAACATGGCCGAGGTGACGTTCATGGGAACGGGCTGATCTGAGCCCACGGGGAAGAGCAGAGCCCTTTTCCCACCTCCAGCCCTCACACTCTTCCAGTCTCCTCATCACCAGGGTCCCCAGGGAACAGCTGATCAAACAGAAACGTGCCCTGCAAAGCCCCAGCCCCAGCAGAGCCCAGTGCTTTTAGACTGAATGGCAAAAGCCTAGTCATTGGCACAGATACCATTTATGAGGCTACTCCAGGCTGAGTGCTCTATATGCACGTATTATATAATTAATTGTCTAATCAGCTTAACGAAGAGTCCCCATTTTACAGACGAATTGGCAAGGGTGGCAGGTGTGTCCAACTTTCTACCTCCTCTGAGGTAAATAGCAAGACATTCCCTGGGTGTTTTCTCTGTAAGTAGACAGCTCTTCCCGTAGCATACTCATCCCTGCTCCCTGCTATGGTCAATATTTGCAGAGCTTGGTGGGTAATGGAGGGACGCAAAAGGAGTGGAGGAGTCTCGAGAGGTTACAGAAGGGCTGAGGGGATAAAGCTGGCCAATTAGTGGCTCACAAGTATACATAACAGGGCCTCAGCAACAGACAGGGTGGGGGTGTCAGGAATGACAGAGACAGACAGACAGACAGACAGACACACACACACACACACACACAGAGGGAGAGAGAGAGAGGAGAGAGAGAGAGCGAGAGAGCGAGAGAGCGAGAGAGCGAGAGAGAGAGTTTCTCCAAGGGTATTCACTTTGCAGGAAGGAGAGACTGAAGTAATAATTGGGAGGCCATTGAATATGATCCTGGTGCTGCTCCTAAAATCTTCCCATAGGGAACAAACATCACTTCACATTTTTGGTTACTGTGAGAGCTAACGTTATGTTTTAACTTTTAATTACTGTGCCTAGGAGACCCATAAAATATAAATGTCCACTAGCCCAAGGACAGATACTTCCTGAAAGGCAGGAGGCTATTCTTATGTAAGACAACAAGCCACAGGTTTTTGCTTTCCCAAACAAGTTTTTTGACCCAATTTCACCCGATGTGCTTGATCACATGTAGGCAGGAGGGATGCAGACAGGAAGTGTCAGGATGTACGCTTGCCCCTGATTGGACCTTGTGGGAAATATGTAGCCCTATGGGTCTGTCTTTATAAGCCTCTGCAAAATGAGACTGGTGCCCAACGATCCTGGACGGTGTCCATCGCCTTGGCCAGTATTTAATGCTTACTTAAAATTTGGTTAAAAAAATTGTGTGGTAGTGGCCTTATTCTAGACCTGTAGAATTAATATTATCACTGTGACCTAGACAGGTGCAGGTACTGGGAGCTGGGGCAAGAGAGTCATCCTCCAGGCTCAGGGAGAGCCAGGACCCGCTGCAGCCTCAGTGACAGCAGCTAGGGTGTGAGGTGGCCACTCCTTGAGTATTCAGCTCTCTACAAGGCTAACACAAGCTTTTATGACAGCACAGTCTGGAGCAAGCAACCAGCTGCTAAGTTGCTTCCAACAGTTTCAGAGGAAGATCCAAGCTGTGGAGGTCATAGTTGAAGTGAGAGCCACCAATATTGGGCCAAGAGCACATTCTCTCAAGGCCTAGAGTCAAGTTCCCTAGGAGACAGTCTCCTAAATGGAGTATATGCATAGTGTCTATGAGGAGTCTGGACAGCAAAGACACCTGTGAGGGTTGGAGGGCAGCTGGACAAGATGGAGGAGAGGCAGAACTGCTGTCCTGACACACTTCAGCTGAGCAACCCTCAGATGGAACTCAGTCGTCTTCAATTGGGATTGATCTTTTCATTCTTGCACAGGCGAGTCTTGGGTGCAATCCCTGGGGAGGGATTGGAACCTTCTTCTAGTGGAGAGACCTAGAGAAAAGCCAGCTGGGAATCTTAGCAGCCAGTACATCCAGAGGCTGGAGCGTAGTGCCGTGGTCCTGGACAGAGACCACACAATATCCACAGCATCATTCACCAATTCAAAACATCGTTGAGTTTGCAAGGGTCTGAAAATCGCTGAAGGAAGACCCCAGACTCAGATAGTATGCAAAGACAACGAGTGTTCATTCTGCAGAAACAACCATCATGGAAGGGTCAACCAATTTTTGAAATGGTGACCCCAGACAAAGGCACTCAGGCCTTGCAGGGAACAGGGAACTCTATAGAAGGATTAGGTAATCTCAAATTTCATTGGTAGGTGCTAGAGGGGGTGGTAGGTGGTCAGTGGTCTATATTCCTAAGTCATGAGTGTTCAACCATGTGATGACATAGGGCTGCCCAGCACAGATGTCCCATACTGAGATAAGATATTTCCCCATTTTTGTGGTTATCCCAGGGCTGTTCTTTGGGAGGGGGTTTTATGATTTTTTTTCTGGATTTTATGGTCTGTTCCTGGAGCTTGTGCCTTATGGCTTTTTTTCTAAATCAGGTCGGGTCCTTAAATAGAGACAAATGGGGTTTATGTTGTCCCTTCAAATTACACACACACACACACACACACACACACACACACACACACACTCATACACCCATTTGAGAGAGGGTCTTCTGTGCCTCTTGTTCTCAGTCTCACTATGTAGCAAAGGCTGGTCTTGACCCTTAATCTTGATCCTTTGCTACCTCCCAAGTGCCAGAACCACAGGCATGTGTCACTATGCCTACCTGAAGAACAATGCTTATTGAATAACTGTTAAAGCAGGCGCTGGGAACGTATCACTGCCGGACAGTGATGGCTGAGAGCTGTCCTTACTAAACACAGAACTTACCTCATCTGTAATGATGGGCTCTGATAGTTCTTGACCCACAGCTTGCTGTAAAGAAAGAACAAAGGAGACATTGCATGCTATGTCTGTAATATTTTGCCTGGTGCATGGCAGCCGCTCAATATTAGATGCTGTGATTACAATGTTAGTTCTGCAGTGTCTGAAGGACACTGAATAATAAACTCTGTATCTTCTCAAGGCTCTTATGTAAAATTGTGTAGTATTTGTACATAACCTGGGTGTGTCTGCACATTTTAAAACATCTCTGAGTCACTTAATAACCAACCCAAGTAAATATCATGTAGAGCTGTTGTACTATATTTTTAAGGGAATAATTATGTGAGGATGCAATGCTAATTTTTTTCTCAACGTATTTTCAATTAGTTCTTGGTTGAGCCTGCAAATGCAGAGCAATCTCCCAGTGTAGGTGCGTTATGGCTCCCAACAGCCTCCCCGGCATTGATGACCAGCCTGTGGTGACCCAGGGACTTAGTACAGGAAGGCTACAAGAAGCATATGTGACAAACCACAGAGCCTTCTGATTGAAATCTCCAGGGGCATGAGCATGGATTTTTAGAAGTAAAAAACAAGATGTGGGGCTGGAGAGATGGCTCAGTGGTTGAGAGCACTGACTGCTCTTCCGAAGGTCCTGAGTTCAAATCCCAGCAACCACACGGTGGCTCACAACCATCTGTAATGAGATCTGACGTCCTCTTCTGGTGCATCTTAAGACAGCTACAGTGTACTTAGACATAATAATAAATAAATCTTTAAAAAAAAACAAGATGCATTTGAGGTAAACAAAACATCAATGTGGAGAATAAAATTAGTTAATAAAACCAACATTTACTCCCCCCAAATAATTAGTTCTTTCCAGGCTATCAGAATAAATAAACCAAACAAAACAAAATCTGAAAAAATGAAACCATACCAGGAAATATTTTTAAAACCTAAAACATCAGAAAAGGAAAAAAAATCACTGTAAGCATGTAGTATTTCCTTAGACGAGATGTCTTTTTTATTAATAATTGTCTATTTATTTATTTATTTATTTATTTATTTATTTATTTATTTATTTATTATATGTAAGTACACTGTAGCTGTCTTCATATGAACCAGAAGAGGGCATCAGATCTCATTACGGGTGGTTGTGATTCACCATGTGGTTGCTGGGATTTGAACTTCGGACCTTTGGAAGAGCAGTCGGGTACTCTTACCCACTGAGCCATCTAACCAGCCCCCGAGATGTCTTTAATGTAAAGATTCTATATAAGCAAAGTAAGAAACAGAGAAAAACAACCTAAAGATCAGCTCATTGGAAAAGTTTAATAATCTTAATAATTGCATTGTTCCTGCAAGAAGGCACTGGAAGTCATCAGTTAATTGCAGACACATCTTTTAAAAAGTCAGCCCTAGCCAGGCAGTGGTGGCGCATACCTTTAATCCCAGCACTTGGGAGGCAGAGGCAGGTGGATTTCTGAGTTCAAAGCCAGCCTGAGCTACAGTTTCGGGATAGCCAGGGCTACACAGAGAAACCCTGCCTCAAAAACCCAAAAACCCAAAACCCAAAACCCAAACCCCCCCCCCCAAAAAAAGTCAGCTCTAATGTTGACGCTACAACACAAGGTTTTAATACTTGACATATTTAGTAAAGCACGATGTAGAATCATTTAAATTTTAAAAAAAAGATAATATTTTATTGGGTAGTACGCACGATGGCTTTTTCTCTCCATGTTGATATCCAATGGTGATATTTATAGGCTAATTGCTAAACAAATGTATTTTTTGAAAGATTACAACAGCCAGGGTTTGCTCAAGAATACTATTGTTCACATATCACATAGGCTGTCTTCCAGCAGACACTAGCTTGCTAAGCTTCACATGGCACCATGATGAGCTATTACATTTGCTCTTAACCAGCTCATTGTTCCTTGCTCTGGGGACTCTGACAGCATGTGTCACTGAGAGATGACCACCCTGTGGCCACCACTTCTCTTCTCACAGTTGGGTCCACTAAGACAGAGCCTTCAAGCCCTTATGACATGAGGCCTGGCAAAAGCCACCCACCAAGTCAATGGATATCACCATGTTCTGTTGATAAATTCTGTTGTTCTTCAGGTATAGTGTTGACTTCAGTCACTGCTTTATTCAATCACTCCTTAGTGTGGCTTTGGGCTTTGTTTGCCTCCTTTGCAACTCTCTTCCAGTTGGTCTGTACAAAGCCACTATGACTGGAAATCTGCAGAAGAAAACCATCCCCTACCAGTTGCTGCAAGTTTTCTGTCCTTCTGGAGTTAAATCCCTGCACAGCAGAGTCAGGCCACCCATTACAACCCGAGTATTCTTCTACCGTAGGCCCTGAACTGTGGCCAGATACTCAGTTCCACCAGGGGTGTCTTCCTGCATATCAGCTAAGTGCAGCACTCCAGAAGACTGGTCACTGCTTCCTCATAGTCTTGGGTTCCTGGGCTCTATGATACCACCTGCTGCCAATTTGCGAGTGGTCTCCCAATAAGTTCTTCTTATCCAATAAACTCAAAGTCTGTTACTGCTTCAAGTGTCTTGTGAGCCAATGTGGCAGTAACTAGAAATTGGACCAACAGGGAAGAAACAAAGATGAGAGGCTGGCTGGGTTCCAGTGATATCCTTGGAACCAGGATTCACCTTTCAGTCACGAGAGCCAGTTCACCTTAGTTTCCCTTATAGGTGTTTGCACCACTTTTTTTTTTTTTTTCCTATTAGGCTGCAATCTTTCATACAAGCGCATAGGGCTGAATGTAAGATGGCATAGTCTACTTTTATTTTTTCTCATCTAGTCTTTATTCCAGTCTTGAGAGATAATCAGGAGCCATGGTTTTATTGTCCCATGGAAGAAGTGATAACACTATGTCCTTGTTATTTTTAATGACTAGCCCAAGGCTTGGAGTTGGCCACTTTCTGATTTGGAAAATTGAAAATCTCAACATGACGAGGTCATCAAGACACAGCACTTGATCAGGTTTATTTACAAAGATGGTCTTGGGAATAATTTTAGAAAAAAAAATTGATATATTAAATTCTTTCTTCTCACATCTATTAATGTAATCTTAGTCTATAACTGGTCATGTTTACCATACAGTTCCCCATGTTAATGAAGAGAAAACTTGCCTCTCATAAATTCAGTTGACTAGTAAAAATGAACGAAATGCTTGGAAACTACACATCAGCTCCCAGTTACTTCCTCAGTCTTCTCCCAGAGAACTGTTACTGAGCCTGGGACACAGCCTGTAAGTACCCCAAGAAGCCAAGTTCAGCTGCCTATACTCAAGAAGCCAATTAAAACAGCTAAGTTAATAGAAAACAATAGAAAATGGAGATTTATTCAATGTGTCCACATTGAGAAGGGGACAAAGACATATCCAGTGACACCCAGTTCAGTCACATACAAGCCCATTGAGCTCCCTACCTGAGAGCAGAGTTTGACAATAGTTAATACAAAAATCAGTACAGGACTTCCAGTTGCCAAGCCCCAGAGGCCCGGGATTGGGTGAAACCCAGAGACATTCAGCCAGATTGATTCAGGTTAAGTCTTGCGCGTGCTCGACTGGCCAGGAAGAACGACGCTGCAACAGGATCCTTCTGCACACGTTTATTGGGAGAGCTTGATTGTAGAGGCGAAAAGACCCCGAGCCCAGAACTGGTGCTGCTTTTATAGGCCTAGGAGAGGCGTGTCTCACACCCGGATTGGTTATGCACTAAGCCTCATTTGCATGTTCCTCATCTGATTGGCTACTCTCTCTCAGTACCTTACAGAGCCTCATTATCATACCTCATTTGCATGTCTCACATCTGATTGGTTATACTCTCAGTACCTTACAGAACCTCATTATCATACCTCATTTGCATGTCTCACATCTGATTGGTTATACTCTCAGTACCTTACAGAACCTCATTATCATGCCCGGGCCAGGCAGTGTCTTTGCAAAAAACTTTACTGCATATGTACACATTGGTTGTTTGTCCAAACTTATGCGTGGTGGCCAGCAGTAGTCAGTGCCACTCAGCAACGGCACATGTGGCTTCCCACAGTTAAGAGTCTAGAGCAGGGCAGCAAGTGGAATGTAAAGTGAATAAGTAAAAAATAAAATAAATAAATAAATAAAATAAAAGTAAAAAAAGAATGCCTAGGGCAGTAGTTCTCAACCTGCCCAATGCTGTGGCCCTTTACTACAGTTTTTCATGCTGTGGTGACTCCCAACCATAAAATTATTTTCATTGCTACTTTGTAACTGCAATTTCGCTACTGTTATGAATCATAATGTAAATATCTCTGACTTTTGCTGGCCTTAGGTAACCAACCCCATTAAATCAGCCCCCATGGGTTGTGACTCATACGTTGAGATCTGCTTGTCTAGGTGAACAATCTGGGAGCTGTTCTTTCAAGAAAGAGTTGACTGTCAATCTCTGGGGAAACACGACATCTGCTGTGGCCAGGACTCTGAAGCAGCTCAACCCCAGCACTAATCACTCAGATGTTTCAGAATGACCAGTTTCTGTCCATCCTGCTCATAAGAAGTGCTCCAGAATATTAAAAAGCCTTAACCAATTCATGCTATTTGGCAGAATGAGTAAGACCACACTCCACTGTGGGCTATACTACTTAGTATGGTTCATTACTATATTGTGGCCTACATTGATAAAATGATAATAATAATAATAATAATAATAATAATAATAATAATAATAATATCATCGATTTAATTAAAAAATCAAAAAGAGAAATTAAAATATAAAAGATTAAAAAAAAGAAGTGCCCCAGAAGTTTTCCACTTCATTCCCCCAGTAATGAAACATAGCTAAGCCTAGCTTCAGGAGGGAGCCAGCGAACCCCTGCCATCTTGAAAGGCTCCCAAAGGCTAGGGCATGTTCCTTCTTTCTTCCTCTCCAACACTGATTTCCCCCTCTCTTTGTACAAGTTTGCAAGGCCACCCCACCCCAGCCTTCTTTGTCTTGCTATACGTCACTAGAATCTCACTGGGAATTAGAGTGCCTATAGGTCTCATTGCTCACCGACTACCAGTTCTTCAACCACCACTTGGAGTCTTAAAGTTCATTTTCTTTGTTGGTTGGTCTTTGCTTTAAATAGTTTGTTGTTTTTGTTAAAATTTCCAGATGCTCTTGGCAGCGATAATGTTACAGGTGGAGTTATTTGTCTGCTATGCTGCTGATGGAGACAGTCAACATGTCTTCAGACTTGCTAGAATTCTTTGACAAGACGGTAACCTGAGCTTGGATTCAGGTTATAATCATTCTGGAACTGTCCACAAAGCCTTATAGTTTGTTTTTCTTCAGTGGTGTTGTGGTGTCAATGCTTGTGCCCTCCTCAAATTTTTGAAGTGACAATCTCAGGTACAGGGCTTAGAGGGTGATCTTTTTTTTTGGGGGGGGGGAGGTGATGGATGATAAGGAATGGAGCTCAGGGCTGGGGTAAGTGGTTGATCTCACAAAATCAAGGCAGTTGCTGTACTCCTCTGCCAGGCAGACACCGAGAAGAAGCACCACCCATGAGAATCAGTTGATATCACAGACTCCATGAGAGCCCCAGTACAAACTTCCCTAATTCTAGAGAAACAAAGATTTGCTGTTTATAAACCTCTGGGTCTATGGTACTGTCTCTAGACATATCAAAAGGTCTAGTCTCTTTTTTTCTTATAGTGCAGCTCTTCTGGTTTCAGTGACAGTGTAGGGAAGACTTGGGTGTTTAGATCTTTCTTTTTTGAAAATAAGAAATGTAATCCAAGGTTGTCCCTAGGTTTGAGACCCAACGAGGACACAACCTGAACAGTTAGGAGAGGCAAATGATAAAGGTATCCCTCTGTGCATTTAGTTCAAAACTGAATTGCCCGTAGGTGACAGCTGTAGGGCAGAAGCAGACAGGGACATGACTCCCCTAGGCATCCCGAGACAAGTCCAACCAACAACGCCCTCCATACAAGCCCACTTACTCTTCCAGTGGTGAGATCTCCCTGGTGATGGCACACTATGAGCGCTGGTGGGAGAGAGAGCTAGGGCACTGAATTCTGACACCTGCAGTCTTCACAGGATCACAGGAAGGTACAGCCCCTTCTCCTACTCCATGCCCATCTACTCCAAGGGGTGGAAAGCAAAGCTGCCCTTTGGGATAAAACGCTGGAATCCAGCACATAGTCCTCCTTCCAAGAGGGCATCTGCTGTAAGAACTGTCATTGGCTGGCAGCCCTGCCCACTACATGCACGCTGAGATCTATTGCTTCAGACATGCCAAGTGTTTCCACCCATGTCAACCACACCCCTCACAGCCTCCTGCCTCACTGGGCTACCTTTGCTGAAGTTTTTCACTGCTATAAGCTTCTCAGAGGATAAAACCCACATGTTACAAAATGATGAGATTATTTGAAAAATAAAGCCTCGTTTAACAGTAGGAGGTGACAGAGATGGGAGCTTTGGAGAGGCCGAAGGACAACCTCAGGTTTCAATCTCAGGAGTCACTCATCTCCTTTTCGAAACAGGGTTTTTTTGTTGACCTGGAGTGTATTGATTAGACTGTTGAGCCTCTGAATTCAGGATCCTTCCTGTGTGTGCCAATATGCCCGAGGCATAGTGGGGGTGCTGGGCATTGAACTCAGATCCTGAGCCATCTCCTCAGCTCCTAAAACATAGACTTTACAGGCATTCTTAGCAACGAGGGTGGGACCAGTTCTGTTCTACCTCATGCTGTATCTCCATGGTGGGCTGTAGCACTGGGCATTGAGAAGGCTCACAACAGGAAAAACAGAAGGAAGGGAGGGAGGAAGAGAGGGGAAGAAGGAAAGAAGGAGGGAGGAAAGGAAGAAGGGATGGGGGGGAGATAAGGAGAGAAGGAATGAAGAAAAAGATGTGGATTAGCCCAGACTGAAAAATCTAACCAGTGTTGAAAAGGGAAAGCACACAAGCAGATGAGTAGTAGCCTCAGATTGGAATCTAAGAAAGAGCGTTCCAAAGTGTGTTTCTAGTACTATCTGGGAAACACACATGAGCAGGCACATTCACCCCGCCCCCCATCTACATAAGCATAAAGGGCAATGTTCAGGAATTAATATATAAAACACACATTTATATGCCTAATATTTTTCTCAAAATATTTAGTGCTTACAAATAAGACCTAAATATGCCACACAAAAAAATAATAGGGGAGAATGAACTAGCAATTACAGCAACAACAGCAACAAAGCTTCTAGACACTACCATGGCAACCTTGCCAACCAAGGAAACAGAGTCAAGTGCCAGCTCCAGGCACAGAGGTGGTGAGTCTGCTGAGGGCGCTTCCCATTTGTACAGTGGGTTGAGCACAGTGGGCAGGGAGACAGCTGTTAGTGCCTTGCTAATGTCTCCCAGCTAAGCATCAATCCTAATATCTCTGAGAAAAAAAAAAAAGCAGTCAAATAAGAAATATATTCCTATTAAGTTCAGTCAAAGAGGCAGGGGTAACACTAGACTTTAAAATGAACCACCTTTTAATACCCATGATCAATTTATGCTAATGTTTAAGTATGTTGACATTACTTAGTATGCTCATATACCGGAAACGAAGATGCTTTCTCGAACGTACCTCTCTTTGCAATTATCTTAGCAAAAATGTGTATTCAGATTTCTCCTTCCTTAGGAAAAAAAAGTGAAGTTTTGGTTGAGATTATTCCGCCAGCATTTACAGGACTCTAAAGTATTTTCAGAATTCTGAGAGAGAAGAGGTTGGGCTAAGCTTTAGGCCTCTTTCATTGATATTGTTGATTTGTGATTATGTTCATGGGCATAATTTTATATGAAGTATATGTATCTACCCGTACTTACATACACTCTAAGTTATGATGTACCTCTAACTGCTCTCTCGCACCGCACTATCCCTGTGTTTTCATATAACACTTTTTCGGATGATACTTTCTTTGTGATTCTAGTTTTTTGGAGAACAATAGCTTTAAAGCAATCGTGCACTGCAGTAAGAGCCCAGCCTCCGATGGAGAATCCAAACTCCTTTATTCCAGGTGCTCGGTGAGCAACGACTGTGGTATTTTCCCTTGAGTAGAAAAGGAACAGCCGCGTGAGTTGGCCAAACTATTTCCTGTGCCCCCTCGATGAGAATAGAGTTTTCCAAAGAACAGTTAAGAAGGGGGCAGGTAAATGGGGCCCCTGTGACACCTGTGTTATCTCTGGATGTTTTGGGGGTAAGGTTTTTTTTCTTTCTTTAAATAAAGTATTTTGCAGATTTTACAAAATGAGCAGTTATTTTATTTATATTGAAGGATATTTTTACTTAAGACACCCCCAAAAGAAAGACAGACAGACAGACAGACAGACACAGACACAGACACAGACACACACACACACACACACACACACACACACACACACACGATGGAACTACATGAATGAAAAGCCAATTTGTTTTTATTCCTTGGTGTGGTTAGAATTCCAGTGTTTATACAAACCCTGCCCCCAGCCTTCTAGAATCAGTGGAGAGGAGGGACATCTGAGGGACAGGGGACCCGGGATGATGGCTCCTGCTCCTCTGGGTCTTGCTTTAGATTCCTGGCTGCCCACCAGCCAGCTCAGTGGCTCATCTTTGCTGTCCTTGTCCTTACCTCAGGTGACCCTATTGTCCTGCCTTTCTAGCAGACGACCCCTAGCTTCCTATGAGTCAGATATGAGTAATGCTGAGCTGAGTGAGACAGCCTGGCTAGTCAGCTACAAAATGCCCTCTCTGACTGTGCCCATTTACTGCATGAGGTATTTCCACGTGGTGAGCACCACGGTGTAAGAAGAAGACAGGCATTACAGGCAGCTGATACTGATCCCTCCTATACACAGAAGTCAGTCTATACAAGTCAACACAAGGAGACAGTTCTGAGGTATTTTGGGTTGATTTAAGTAAATGTAATTGTTTTCTATGCTTCAGACTCCCCATTGCCACTCGTGAGCCACATAATTGGCTGCTTGTTGTTGTCGCTGTTGTCATCACCGTTGTTGTTTCCAAACCCAGTGCCTTGCACATGCGAGCACTATACCAGTGAGTTTTATCTCTAGGACATGGTCTGATGGAGCCCAAGCTGGACGTGAACTTATGATCCAACTGCCCATGTCTCCTAGATGCTGGGATTACAGGTATGACTGCAGTGGAAACTTAAGGGTTCTTTGGAAAGTCAGTTGTATTGGACAGTGTTTTGCTGGGGCAAACACATGAAGGAGTGGTTTCCTGAAGTGGGCACAGGTGTAAGACTGAGGCAGACTCATGAAGGAACATTTCACTGAAACAGACACAGGAGAGAGGATGTTCTGCTAAAGCAAGCACATGAAAGTACACATGATGCAGGAGTCTTTGCTAATGACATGCAGGTATTGGTTCGCCTTACATTGGGTAGTTGAGCTGTATTTGTTGGGACTCCAAAGAGAGAAACTCAACAAAACAAAACAAAACAAAAAACTTCTGGTGGTGTGCTGCAGTTTCTTGCCACTTCCTCGGACTCAGGCTGATTGACAGAGTGATGCCAGCTGAGACAGACACATGTGCTGAGGCACACAGAGGACTCGTGATGTTTGAAGGGACTATAGAAAAGACTTGAGGGACAGTGGTAGGTGTTGAGCTTGGCTTGCTTATCGAGCTAGCTGTGCAATGTTTGTGGGTCTCCCATCTTTGCTGGTCTTCACTTCCCTGAGAGAGGCACAGCTGAGAACTTCTCCTGGTGTTCCTCCTGGTCCCTCCTGCTGACTTGAGCCAAGGCTAAGGCCTGGCTGTTTCTGCTAGGTCATGCCACCACTGCTGATTTGTATTGCCATCCCAATGCAACTAAACTGGACTGCTGGCGTATCCATGAAGTGCTTGTGAGTGGATCAAGCTGCTGCTGCTGACCTATAAATTGAACTGCTGATTTCCAGACAACACAGATGGGAGTTGCTCCAAAGCACCATTTCTAAACAGGTCCACTTCCCCTGTATCCTTTCTTTTCCACTACCTCTGGTGGGTGGTGGGATAAAAGGGAGATCAAAGTGTTTAAGAACCATCATTAAAAATAGGCTTTGAAAAAATTAAAGTTACGCATGGGCACACATAACCGGCTAGCACAGGTATTTGATTAGCACTTTGACTATCCCTATAGCCTCCACTGACACTTTCCCAGTATTACATGGCAGACCTCTGATTTTTCAGTAGTCTTTGTAATTCTTGGAACTCCAGCCCCTTTAGGAAGGCTTATGGTCTGTTGTTCTGAAACACTGACCTCAGGCTTGGACCTGGAACTGTTTGCTTACACACTACTTCCAGGGGAAGAAAGAGGAGATAAAAATAGATAATTGAAAATCTTGAGTGAGCTCTCTCATTCAGTCCTCAGTTGCATTCCCTACCTGGGTGCCTAAGGAGTGGTGAAAGGGCTTAGTGTTCATAGAACCACAAAGCACAAGGAGGGGCGGTTTCTTGCAGAAGGAATTCTGGGAAGGCAAACAGCATCTTGCCAGTCCAGTTACAGCTGCCATTTCCATGTGCTGTGAGCATTTTGTGTCCTGATAGAGGTCATAATGGGTTAGCTTACAGTATTTATTAAAAGCCTGATTTTTAAATTAGCCCAGGTTCAAATACCAGTTTTTCGTTTATGTGAATGAGTGGCTAACTGCTTTGAATGTCAGAATCACTGCCTGTAAAATAACAGTAAACATCTTTACCTCACAGACTTGAAAAGAGAAGGCAAGTTCGTCATATTATACTATATTTTGTCAGGTTTGGTTGTTATCTCTTAGAAGCCTGTTCTTTTCTAATGGGAGGCAGAAAGGGAGTGGATCTGGAGGGGAGAGAAGGCAGGGAGGAACTGAGAGAAGTAGAGGAAGGGGAATATGTAATCATAAAAATAAAAACATGAGCTAAGACGGAAGGAAAGACCATCCAGAGACTGCCCCACCCAGGGATCCATCCCATAAACAACTACCAAACCCAGACACTATTGCATATGCCAGAAAGATTTTGCTGACAGGACCCTGATATAGCTGTCTCTTGTGAGTCTATGCCAATGCCTGGCAAATACAGAAGTAGATGCTCACAGTCATCTATTGGATGGAACACAGGGCCCCTAATGAAGGAGCTAGAGAAAGCACCCAGGGAGCTAAAGGGGTCTGCAACTCTATAGGAGGAACAACGATATGAACTAACCAGTACCCCGCAGAGCTATGTCTCTAGTTGCATATGTAGCAGAGGATGGCTTAGTCGGCCATCAATGGGAGGAGAGGCCCTTGGTCTTGTGAAGATCATATGCCCCAGTATAGGGGAATGCCAGGGCCAGGAAGCAGGAGTGGGTGGGTTGGGGAGCAGGGTGGGGGGAGGGTATAGGGGGCTTTGGGGATAGCATTTGAAATGTAAATGAAGAAAATATCTAATAAAAAATAAAATAAAAACATTATATTGCATGAGAAAAGAACACTTTCAATAAAAGGAAAATAATCATGTATTAAATTTTTATAATTAATCATTCAGTAATGATCATTTTTTTAAAAAGGGAGAAATAATGTTATTGTACAGGACTCATCACAGTTCCTGTTAAGACACTTCTTCATGGAAGACCTCCCTTGGAAACCAGCCAGCCACAGCCCACTCCTCTGAGCTCAGCTTGTCTAGCTTCTCATGGCTGCCTTGACTGACCCAGCCTCATCTATGTAGCTGAAACACATTACCTTGGAAACTCACACAGAAAGACATCCCTTCAGGCTGGTCTCCTCAGTGAAGGAGATGGACACATTGAGTTATATAGAGCCCCTAACATGGGTGTTAATTCTTCTCATGCCTGCCCATTGGGTTTTGAAAGGGATTTCAATAGCCTGGGCCCCTCATGCCCCGTGTGCCAAGTTTCTACCTCCCTTGAAGCTGAGATGGAGGCAGGCGATATGGACTGTACAGTCCTATGCACTGCGATGAGTCCTTGGATCCCGTGTTGAGCTCTCATTCTGTAGAGGGTCACAGGAGTGTTGCAAGCTGGAATTTCCCAGAGCAGAAAAGTGCCCAACAGGTTTGCTGCAGAGGCGATGACAGTAGGTAACTGCATTTAGTGCTTAGATTTAGTGGCCAGCGAATCTCTCAAAGGGCATCTTTCCAGGTGAAATTCTGGTCATTATTCCAGAGTAATAAGCCTTGAGTCTTCTTCTCTAGTTTGTGAATTGGTTGCTTGGCTATGTTTGTGACTACGAAGACATTTCTGAGTCAGTCCCTCTGTAACACCGGCTTTTTTGGTAGGGTAGAAGGAAAGTTTACTTTTCTTCCTAATGTATAGTTACAAATTACACACACACACACACACACACACACACACACACACACACATACATATAGACAGAGTCTCTCTATGTAGCCTTGGCTCTCCTGGATCTCTCTATGTAGGCCTGTCTAGCCTTGAACTCACAGAGGCTTGCATCTTTGCCTCTAGAGTGTTGAGATGAAAGATATATGCCACTGCACCTGGCTAGTAACACAATTTTTAAGTGAATTTTTAATTGTAAAATTGGAAGAACACAGAGTATCTACTGACTGAGTATTGCATAAAATTCAAAGCCAACAAAGTTCCTCCATGTTGATATTGTTTCTCAAGATGGCTTTAGAGGTTGATTATGCTGCTCAGTGCAGATCTCTTGAGTAGCAGGCGCAAGGCTTTGGGTTCAACCTCCCGCATCAGAATAATAATAACAATAATAACCCCAGAGGCTAAATGAACAGAAAAAAAAAGCTTGCTCTAACAAAGACATTTTGAAAGGCTGTATTATTAGTGTCAAAACTCAACTATCATATTATCCCTACAAGAACATAAAGACTTCCCACTTTCATAAGCTCTGAAGAGTTAAAAATACTATGGGAATAGTAAGAATGTTTCACTATCATGAACTTAGGTTGTACAGTGATAGTTTTCCAGGTCCCCTTGCTTCCTCATATTATAACACGTATAAATCTGGAGATCAATGAGGGACAGTTGGTGCCAGAGCACACCTGAGCTCCTCCAGGCGCGCTTAAAACAGCGAGAGGGAGAGTCCAGGAACGCACACTCCTGAGCCCATCCAAAGCCCTGGTAGGCTTGGTTTCCTGGCACTTTTCAAGATGACCAGAGGAAGTCGTGTCTCCTGGTTTGCTTCCTCTTGCTGTGATAAGCACCATGATAGAAATAAGTTTAGAATCAGGAAGGGTCTATTTGATGTTCATTTCCAGTTACCAGTCCAGGCAGGACCCTGGAGGCAGAGGCTGCAGCAGAGGCCAAGGAGGATCACTGTTTACCAGTTGGTCCCCATAGCTTCTGCTCAGCGGCCTTCTCATATTGTCCCACACAGGGTAATGCTGCTCATGGTGGGCTGGGCCTGCTCACATCAATCACCCATAAAGACAGTCCAGCATTCCAGAGGCTGAGGCAGGAGGACTGTTGTAACTTATAGTCAACCTGAGTACATAGTGAACTCTAGGTTAACCTAGGTTAAAAATTGAGCTGGCAAGATGGCTCAGTGGTTAAGAGCGCCAACTGCTCTTCCGAAGGTCCTGAGTTCAAATCCCAGCAACCACATGGTGGCTCATAACCACCTGTAATGAGGTCTGCCGCCCTCTTCTGGTGTGTCTGAAGTCAGCTACAGTGTACTTACATATAATAAATAAATCTTTAAAAAAAATTAAACCTTGTCTCAAGTTAAAAGAAAAAAAGATAATCAGGAGGCACTCATACCATTCTTGGAGTTAATTGTGTGGGAAAAGCCTCTTATTTTCTTAAAGCAGGCTCCACATACTTATGGCAGATATTGAAACATTCTGGTGGGCTTTATCTTAAAATATGAAACTAAGGATTAGAATATTAAATTTGGTTTGCATTTTCACAAAATGTCTGTTATATTTCAGACCAGCGCTAATTCTCATCACGCACAAGGACAGGATCAGTTTGAACTTTTTTGGTGTGTGTGTGTGTGTGTGTGTGTGTGTGTGTGTGTGTGTGTGTGTGTTATGTTGTTTATATGTACATGCACACTTCCATGTATGGCCAGATGTTGACACCAGGATGTCTTCCTCAATAACACGCTGCCTACTTTTTTGAGGCAGAGTCTCTCTCTCTCCCTCACTGAACCTGGAGTTCCCGGTCTCAGAATGGCTGGCTAGGGAGCCCCCTGGATCTACCTGACTTCCCTTCTGTCCTCGCAGCTTTTACGTGGGTGGTGGGGATTTGAACTCAGATTCTCCCTTGACTCCTTAGTCGTCTTCCCAGCCCCAGCATAAACTTTTAAAACACAACTTTCCTGATGAAACCGCATTTTACACGACAAGTCTTCTCTTTGCTTTGTGACTCTCACTGCTGCTGTCTGTATCTGGAGCGGTCCCCAAGGGCCTGAGTGCCGAGACCCTCAGCCCACTGTGCTATTGTCAAAGGGAGGGGTCCTGTGGGTGGTAACTGAGGGTCTACCCCTCTCTAAGCAGGTAGATGGATCCTGGTCCCTTCTTGGCTCTTGTTCTCTTTCCTCCCTCTGTAAGGCCAACAGTTTGGCTCCCCTCAGGCTCCTGCTGTGATATTCTGCCTCTGGCTGGAAGCAACCCTGCCAGCCAGTCACAGATTGAACAAAATGGTAAGATTTTTACCTTCTTTTCTCTTTGTAACTTGATTGTTGCAGGTGTGTGTGTGTGTGTGTGTGTGTGTGTGTGTGTGTGTGTGTGTGTATGTTCATGGGGTGTAAAAAAAAGTCAAGAGACTCACTTTTGAAAAAGCACCATAGGGGTCTATCTGTCTCACAGGTTTCTGTTAATAGATAATACTTTGGTATTGAAAAGCATTCCCTTGAGCTTGCAGTGTGGCTCCGAGGTAAAGCTCACGTTTAGCATGTCTTGGGACCCTGAGTCCAATCCAAAGGGAGAGAAGGGAGACAAAAGTCATCGTAGTTTGGAGACTTTTCATCAGCCACCTCCTTTGGCTTCTTTCAGTTGTTCTTGAAGTAGCCTAAGTTCAGTCGCCGTATAAAGCTCCCCACCGTCTCCTTTTGGTCAATATCTTTTAATGCTGGATCTTTTATGGGCTAATGCTGTCTCGTGAGTGATTGTGTTGAATTTACGGTGCATTCTAAGATGTCTACAAGGTTGGTAAATGAACCAGAGATGAAGCAACAGACACAATGGCCCACTTGATGCCAATACCCTACAGAGCCCATGCTACGCTTGCAAGTGGTCAGTTCACGGGTGATTTTGTTCATGTTCCCATGACTCTTTGCACAGCCAGGCAAGGGTAACTCATCCTTTGAGAAGGAGGACTCCTGGCCCCTCCACTCCGCTATCCTTCAGATGACCTACCCACAAGACTGTTGTCTCTCAGCAGCTCCCTTTAGCTACTACTGCCTGCTGTCCTGTAGCTTCTTACCCCAACTCTGCTTCATAAAACACCAGAAACCGATCTCACGCATGTGACGTGTACACACTCCTTCAGAGGTCCCTTGAGTCTATCTCAAATTTAACACATTAAACATCTCAGGACATTTACGGTTTATAATTTTGGTCAGAACTGTAGTTCCAGGTCAAATATGTGTTTTTAAAGAGCAAACAACATGGTTCTTAATAAACTTTTAAAATCACATGGTAAGATCAATGTCTTTCTTATGAGTGTCAGCAACAACAGACTGACCCATGTTAGAACCTTTTACTTTCCAGTGAGGAAACAAACACAGGCATTGATCTGTAAATTAAGAAAAGAAAACACTGCTGCATAATTACACTCAAGCAGTTTTCTATTTATTCATGGTTAATACTGTTTTATATTTTAAAATCCTACAGGGGAAGTATTTTCAGGCATGAAAACTCCAGAGTATTACTAGGCAAAAAAAAAAAAAAAAAAAAAAAAAAAAAAAGAGCAATGTTTTCACCATATAACTCCAAACTGTGACTTTGTAATAAACTAACTACAAACTCTTGAGTTTTCTGATAGCTCATTCTGGAAATGTGTATAAACTAAACAACTTATTTTCTTCTTGGCTCTTCTAAAGACATTTTTACTTAGTTGTGGGTGTAAGTTTCAGAATATAATATCTGCTGCCAAGTCTGTAATTCCTTTTACAAAACTGTCGTACAGGGTGTGGTACATTTAGGGATTTTTTTTTTAAAGTTGTAATTCCTGGTAAGGTTCTTGCCCCCCACCAACTTTAAAAAATGAAAACAAAACAGAACAGAAAACCCAATGCTGGGACTAGGGAGGGCATAGAGAGATGGTGCAGCGCCCACGAGATGGGTCACAACTGTCTGGAACTCCAGTTCCAGGGGGATTTATCACCCTCTTCTGGTCTTTGTGTACACTGAACACACACACACACACACACACACACACACACACACACACACACACACACACACGCACGCACACACACAGAGTGCATAGATATATACATGTAGGCAAAACACCTATTAAAACTTGTTTTAAATGCTAAGGCAATCTAAACTCTGAAGAGGACTCTGGTTCCTAGACAGGTCCTTGGGTTTTCCAGTTTTGTTTTGTTTGTTTGTTTGTTTGTTTGTTTGTTTGCTTGTTTCTGAAACAGGGTTTCTCTGTGTAGCCTTTGCTGTCCTGGAACTCACTCTGTAGACCAGCCTGGCTTTTAACTCAAAGACCTGCCTGCCTTTGCCTTCCAAGTACTGGGATTAAAGGCGTGCACCACCACCGACTGGTAGGTTTTCCGACTTTTAGGTTATTGCCTGTAGTCATTGTTATTTGCTTGCCGGAGTGTTAAGTTCTTAAGATTACAAGTTCATTATTAGAAATTAAATCTTTAAAATATTTGTGTGTGTGCCCAAAAAAGCCAGATGAGGGTAATAAGTCCCAGGGAGTTGACTGATATGGGGTGCTGGAAATGAACTTGGGTCCTCTGAAAGAACCACAGGCAAGTCCTCTTATTCTCTGCGCTATCGGGCCCTGGAGTTAGGGTATTGACAAGTCTTGCCTTGCCTTGTTTTTGTTTCTTTGTTTGTTTTCTTTTATCTTTTTCTTCTTCTTATAAAGGTGAATGTAATGCAAAAGGCGCGTCGTTAATGAAACCCTCAAGTTAAGTTGTAGCTCCCATGAGTCTCGAGTACATTCTGCTCTTGGTGGTCTTTTAGGACTCTCTGGTGACGTTAAAAAAAAAAGTATGAAATTTTTCTGAAGTTAAATAAAGCCTCGATGCTAGAACCGTTCTCGGGGATATAGTTTATAAATCTTAACTCATCAATAACGTTTCCTTTTCCGGCGTTCGGAAAACTTCAAAAAAAACAGAGGTGCCTGCAGAGAAACACCGTTTTCACAACCTAACGTGGGTGGTGAGATGAGAGGATCTGACATTTAACAACAATTCACTCACAAATCGCTTGCTTGCAAATGCATGTTGAAATCTGCCCACAAAATCATCTCTCTAGCCATTGTTACACTCCGGTGCACACAGGCTCAAGCGCGAGTGTATTTAAAGCGAGAGTTAAGGGCTGGAAGTCCACTATGGAAGGATCTCTTTACTTGCCCCTTGGGACTGCTATTCCAAGAACACAAAGGAGGAGCCGGGTTCCCCAGCAGTTTTACTTGAGAGCAGCTGGGGGCAACCCCCCACCCCGGAAAACCAAGGCTGGTCCTGGGTACCGCTGGCGGGGCTCCCTTCCCCCCTGCGGCCGCCCAGGGGACAGGCTGTGGCCCCTCCCGCTGGAGAACAAACGGGACATTCAGCCGCCGCCCGCGGCTGCCAGGGCGCGTCCCCTGGGGAAATTAGGCGTGGAGTCCGCCCGGATCGCCTTCAAAAACCGCCCTCCTGCCGGCCGCGGCGCACTCTGTACCTGGCTGCGGGCGCCCGGCGGGATGCTGCAGTGAGCTGCCGGCCATGGGGGGCGCGAGCGCCTGCATCCCGCTCTGCCTGCTTCTGGCCACCGCGCGGATGGCCCGGCCGCAGACGCCAGAGAGGTAACGTCCCCCGCCCTCCCTTCCCCGCGCCCGGGAACCCGCACAGCGCCACCGCGGACTGCGGTGCTCCCCCCCCCGAGCGCTGGCCCTACGGCTCCCGGGCCACCACGTGGCGCGGCTCGCCCTCCCTTGCCTTGCCTCCCAGCGGTTTGGGCGCCGGCGCTTTAGCGCTTGAATATGCTTGAATATGCGCCCTCCTCCGCCCCGCGCTTTTCCTCCCAGCTTGGCCAATCTAAGACTAACCTGGGGAGCCGGTCTTTAAGTGACTCCTCACTAACAGCCTAGTGCCTGGCCAGAGGCACCTACAGGATGGCTAACTCCCGCATCACCTCCAACCGCGGCTGCCTCCCCTTTTCCCGGGGCGCGCTGAGACACCCAAGTTTTCCAGAAAGGGGAAAAAACAAGGCCTGTCTCTAAATCTGGAGACAAACTTAATCTTTACCATGTCTTTTAAACCATGCAGCTCTGCCAGAGTGACTCTCAATACCTCTCCCACTCTCTCCCGTTAACTCATTCAATTTTTATATAACTTTTTGAGTGGGATATTTTACTATAGCTGCACGTATATGGTCTGTCTTAATGATGAATTTGGGCGAGTGCGTTATCGGGCTATAATTTAAATATTCTAAGAGATGGCAAGCATTCAGATCTTTTCTCTGGTGAAAGATTTTATTAAACAACATTCACTCGTTTATATCAGCACGTATGCCTTTTTGGAATTAACATTAGATTGTTAGGCTGCAGATCAATGTAAACGTTCTCTCTCTTATTTTCACAGACCTGTTTTCACATGTGGCGGCATTCTTACCGGAGAGTCTGGATTTATTGGCAGTGAAGGTTTTCCTGGAATGTACCCTCCGAATAGCAAATGTACTTGGAAAATCACAGTAAGCATTTATTTTAAAGGTGTTCTTCTGGACGTGGCTACTGGAAACAGTACACACGGATGCCATTTGCGTCTGGTGTCAGGATTTGGGTTAGTGGCAGATTCCAGAAAACGTGAAATGCTGGATTTACTTCACCTATCTGGGAGGTTTATTAAGAGACCTGGGGGATGTCCTGCAATAGCGATTAGAGAGGGCTCAAGATGATGGTTGAAGGAAGAAACCCTTCAAGCACGAGTTTCTGACAAAGTTTCTGACAACTCGTGCCTGACTCGATTGAGTCATTTTGAATTCCTGATTAAGGCTGTTTCTAGTTAGAGGTCTGGTGTAAACACCATTGAAAGTTAGATACTGTTCATGCCCACACAACTCCCTGTGGGAAATAAACGATCAAAGCAGTTTTGACTACTTCATACTCCGGAGAAAAAGAACAACAGTTACCACCATTGCTGCCAGTTGCTCTCCCTTCTTAGGAACCACCACTAAAGGCCATCTAAGAATGGAGGATGCTAGTGATGAGGGCTTAATAAAATTCCCATGGTGCTCACTGTGGGCTGTATTAGCCGCAGTCAAGGCAGGAAACCAGATACAGACATAATTAATGAAATAAAAGTCGCCTGAATCACACTTTCTGGTCACTGCTGCTGTAAATTTTGTTGCTATCTTCATTTTCTTGTTCCTGGGAAGTTATTTGGTAACCAAAAGTATTCATTTAGTCAGTTATGATTCATTGCATGTATGTGTTTTCTGTGGCTGTGGACTGAACCCAGAGCCCCATGCATGCTAGATAAGTGCTCTATCACTGAGCTACATACCCAGCCCCAGATCACATTTGAAGGACTATGTGCCAGACACTTAACCATGCCAGGTGATTAGCAAGCATTTCAGCGAACCTGCAGAATCACTTTGACCATTATATCCTCTACTTTTTGTAGGAAAGCTGAGGTCAAGCAAATTAGTCAGAGACATTGGTTTGATAAGCCCAACTTTACCTGTAGTGAAGACCTGAGTTTGGCAGGCGGATTTGAGAGAAGGACCCCTCTATAATATAAAACGTTGCTTTTTTGTGTGCCTTGATGCCCTCTTGTAAAATTCTAGTGAATGGATATAGATTTCATTCTATCATTATAGCACATGGAGCTAGGGGAGACTACGTTCCAGAAACAGCTTTGAAACACTGATGCTAATAAATGTGACATAAGGCTGGGGAACAAATGTAAAGAGACTTGGTTTCTTATTATAATTGTGGTTTAATTGTGACTCAGTTGCAAGGTCAAAAAGAGTCATCGTGTGCCTAGCAAGTCAAACACCATGGTTGGTTGTGTATTGGAGGACTTAGCAGTCACGTTGCTGTGGCATCAGACGAGGGAGGGGTGTGTCCACTGGGAGGGGCTTCTGGACTAGAGAGAGCTTTGCCTCAGAGGAAATGCAGTTGCCAAAAAGAAAAAGAAAAAGAAAAAAAAAAAGAAAACAAGATCCAAAAAACAGGCATAGGGGTGTGGTGGTGGAGTGAGTGTGGAGTGTTAAGTGGTAGGGTGGGGAACGTGTTTAATTGCCTTAATAACTCAAGGAGGCTGGGACAGAAGGAACAAAGACCATTGTCTGGACAGGAAGTTAAAGCCGAGGATCGTAATGGAGCTGAAGCCAACCAAAAGCCTGAGTAGAGAGTCCTGGACTCGAAGAGGTTGGGAGGGCAAAGATGAAGAAATATGTCATCTCTTACCTTCTGGTGTTTCATAGGCAGGCATGCATGCAGTTAGGATGCTGTGGCTCCAGCTGAGAGGCCCACTGCCCTTTGTGGCTCCTGTCCTGGGCAGGGATGTCCTCTTGGGTGACTACCCAAGGCAGTCCAGAGAGACTTTCTCAAAGCCAGTTGTATTATACAGGGTTCCCAGAAGGAATGAAACCAATAATGTGTGTGTGTGTGTGTGTGTGTGTGTGTGTGTGTGTGTGTGTGTGTTTTAAAGTCAACTAAGCCAGATACCTTAGCAGTCTCAATCTGGTACTGAAAACCTGGATGCTCCCTGGAGCTCAGCTGATGTACAACTGAAGTACATTTCCAGCCTCTAGTCTAGGATATTAAATTTTAATAGCAACTTCTTGTATGACAGGGCTGTTCAGCACATTGTCTTCTCTGATTATTTAAATTAACCAACTTTCATTTCCTAATCGTATAGCCACCTTTTAAGTGCTTAATGGCTCTCTCTCTCTCTCTCTCTCTCTCTCTCTCTGTGTGTGTGTGTGTGTGTGTGTGTGTGTGTGTGTGTGTCTGTGTGTCTGTGTGTGTGTCTGTGTCCTATGCACAGTTCCAGAGAATTCTAGGGATTAGTTTTACCCGTGTAAAGACATTGCAGATGGAAATGCTCCTGACTACTTAGTTGTACTCCTGCCCTGTCAATGGGGAAGCTGATACTAGGCCACCACAGCTGATGACTTGATTAAGTTAAGTCGCCCTTATCATTCTGTCAACTTGTGGTGGCCTTAGTTGACTAGGTCTTAGTAATTAATTTGGCTGAGCACGTTCTTAAAAAATGCATGGCTAGACATTAAATCAGAGGATTTGAGAGTTAGGAAACAGTTCAGTATTAGGTAATCCATGAGGAGACTGTGTGCTTCTTAACTTCCTGTAGAGTTAACTTCTACAGGAAGTTAGCCACACAGATGTCTGCATTAAATGACATAGTCCTTATGTCTATGGTAAGGGACAAGAATTGAGTATGATTCTAACAACTAAGGTCCTTTGAAAAGTGGAAATTAATCTTCCAAGCTGATTTGACATAGTGAGACTGGGGTGTAGTCAACCTCTTCCGTCCATATTGAAGCATGAGAGCGGTGCACCAAGCCCTGGCAGCAAAACTTGAAACTCCAGACCTTGGCACGCTACCACCACACTTGGTAACAGTACTCTTTTGAGACAACATGCAGGGGATGATGGGAGGCATCTGAGATCCTCAAAGGGAGTAGTAGTGTAGCAGTAAACCTGTCGGCAGGGTCTCGGCCAGTGTGGTGAGCTCAGTGCTTCACTAGGACATAGGCCAGAAACCTTTCCAGCATCCTCCTAGTCAAGCCAAGATGAGGTTAGAAGTGTTGTGAGCTGGAGGAGATGAGTCTGAGGTGTGAGCCTGGCTCTGAGTGGCCTCTGAGATAAAGCCCACCCAACTCTCTGCAGTTCTAGCTGCCCAGCAGCCCCGACATCCACATCACCAGCCCATTATTAGCTTCAGGATAACTTCAGCGCAAACCTGGACCCACTGATGCAATAGTTCTTGAGATTTTCAGCTTACTTGTTCATTTTATAATTCCCATGGTGGAATTAAAGATAGAACCTGATGATTACTAGAAACAATTTCTCTCTTTTCTAGAAAAGTCGGCTGTAAAAGTGGCCCCCTCAGAGTTTGACTTGAGGAATAATTGGTGTGGGTGGCCAGGAAGAACAGCTGAGGCTTTGCTTACAGAAACTATAAATTACAGGAAACTTGAAGCCCAGAGCCTATTGGGAAATCTAGAAGGTACATAGGAATAGCGTTTAAAATTAGTTGCTGAACTTAAAATCCAGCAGAGAATTGGAATGCAGAAAGGAGGTGATGCTACAGAGATAACAATGGGTTTGTAATTGATATATACACATACATATACATATAAAGTTTGAAGGGTATTGAAATCAGCCAGTAACTGAGGTTTTAAATTAATTTCAGCACGAATCTGAGTTGGGAATAAAACCAAGCAGTTTACCTATGTTTCTTCTGCATAGAGACCCTCAGCTGCCTAGCCAACGCCTGTCCTGCTGTCCATCGGCTACTGCTTTATTCTACCTAGGAACATTTAATATACTTAACATGCAACTTATGCTACTAAGATGTTAATGTATAGTTCTCGGCAGGCCTTCACATATATTGACCCACTTTATTCATTTGCATCTAATTCTCTGAGCTGGTTGAGGCAGACATTAGTTTACCCCTTTCACTCATGGGTAGAGGAATTGCTATCTCAAGAACTTGGGTAACATTTTTAGCTGGGTGTGGTTGCTAACATCTGTAATCCCAGAGGTAGGAGGAGCGCTGTAAATTGGGAGTCAGCCTGGTCTATATAGTGAGGTCCTCCCTCTCTCTCTCTCTCTCTCTCTCTCTCTCTCTCTCTCTCTCTCTCTCTCTCTCTCTCGCTCTCTCTCTCTCTCTCTCTCTCTCTGTGTGTGTGTATTTGCATCTTGCCTAATCCCATGAAAAGACTCGTTGTATTACAGACACAGCAATACAATTAGTTGTGCACGTACTTAGCTCTTGTATAAGCATTCACCACAATTCGCTGAGTCACTTGTATAGGTAGGTGCTCCATTGTGCCGCCCTTTGGGTACAGTCATCCTCAGAGAGTTGGATCTGGTAGGAAGGAGAGAAGAGACTCAGTGATAGGAATGTTTAGTAATCATGTTGTTGCTCACTCTTAAGTAGCTTTATGTATTGCAGATTTTGAAGAGTTCTTTGTAAGGTTTTGGATTCACAGGTTTATTTTATATATGCCTCGGTTGTTTCTATAAATGAATAATAGTGACCCCTAGAGAGATATTACCCTCATTGCCTTGAGGGTAATCTTATGACTAATTGTATGTTAAAGTCATCATACTGAGTCTACCATTCTAGAAGCCTGATTAAATCTAAATGGCATTCACAACCTGCTTAAAGAATTTATAAATTAAAGTGGGCTTGGGGTTTGTGTCTTCTAAACAACTTTTATACGGTTAATGAGAAGAAAATTGGCAGCAATGGTGGTGAGGTCGAGTGTGTTTGAAATATATAGCGGTGTTCTAGAAGACCAGTGGTAGGTATATAATTTGAGAAAACAAATCATTAATTTGGGCAGGAACTCAGCATTTAAGTCAGTTAATTATACCCAAGGGTAAGGAAAGGGTTCTAAAATTACTTAACTATTATTTGTCTGGAATAGCTTTAGGGTTGATAGAAGAATGGAATTTTGGCCTTAACCTCGTATTTCCTGGCTTTTGACTGCACATAGGATATTTAACATTATATGGAGACTTCTAATTTTAACTATATTTTTAATGAATATATACATTTCTCTTATAGGAACCTGAATAGTAATCATTTAGCCACCTCAATAATAATTTTACCCAATGCTAAAGTTGATATGATTTACATCAAAGAAAAGTATGGGTGCGGGCGATTAGTAGGACTTGTTTGCATCTTCTTACAAGCTTGAGAACCATACGACTGGGCTAAGGACATTGCAATTGTCTTGCTTTTTATTTTTATTTATTTTTATTTTTATTCTTTAACCTTTTTTTATAGTTCAGACTTTATCCCCCTCCCGGTCCACCCCTCCCCCCTACTGTTCCACATCCCACACCTCCTTCCCCCAGCTTCCCCCTCAAGAGGAGGTCTCCACCCCACCAGACCTCCACACTTCCTGGGTTCCCAAGTCTCTTGAGGGTTAGGTGCATCTTCTGACTGAGTCCAGACCAGGCTTTTAAACCGATAGTTTGTAATTCAGAAAGCTTACCCTGTTCAGAACGCTTAAGCGTCTTACTGTAGACAAGTTCCTCCAGCTAGGGTTCAATCATTAAGACACTAGGAGTGCAAAGCTTCCCTGTTGCCTACAGTCCTTTTGGGAAGGACAAATATAAATCCTAAATAAATAAGCAAGTGGGTAGCGCTTTCCCACTGGGGCCCCAGTTCACTTTTTCTAAATTAGTTTAGTTTTCTGTTTGCTTTTGAGGGCTTCTTTTGCCTCTTTTAATTTTGTTTTTCTTTCCTCTTTCACATGGAAATTAAGTATGTTTTCATTGATTGGAAACACGATGTTTTATAAATACACTTATTTATTCTGCCTGTATTTTTAGGGCTGTTTTCAATCCGATGCCTTTAGAAAGGCTTAATGAACAGACAGGGGAAACATGGAAATGAAGTCTTCATGGTTTTCTTTTTTGACAGAAATTCTTTGATGACAATGTTGCCAATGGAGAAGGCATTTAATAAAGGTAAACACCCAGGAAGGATTTTTAAAAATGTATTATTAGCAGGGCTGAGAAATTTACTTTCATATCCCTTGCTTGTGACCAGTTCAATTGATGATGTGAACCCAGTGGCAAATTTGAATTGGTCCGTGACGACTTTGCAAATTCCTTAAAAGCTATCAGTGGAAGAGAGTGGACTCCTTTGTTGTGTCGTGTTTGATGAATGCAGTCTTAGAGGCTTTACAGTTCCTTAGAGTCCTTTCCACACAGTTCCTTCCATGTCCTTAGAGTTGGGTGTGTGCTTGCAGGTGGCTGTTGTGTCGTATTCTTCACCCAGAGAGATGTTATGCATATGGATTGCTGTCCCTTGAGCCTGAGGAACATCCTAGGAAATTGTCAATTGCCCTCACATGTGCACATCTCAACAGTGCAATTACACTGATGGCTATCTTTGAATTTCTTACTCTAGGAACTTGGCGGGGGGGGGGGGGGCGACGGACCCCAAGTGTTTTCTTCAAATACATTATTTATTAACTCATGAAAGGTAAGTCTTGGACATCCGGAATAAGCAGGAAACTTAGAGCAGGAAACTTAGAGCAGTGTAGAATCAGAATTGAAGCTTCCTACACCATAAGTCCTGCCACTAAATACCACCTTCCTTCCCCACCACACCCTAGGTGCTCCCATCGAATGTTCACTCTTGAACTATTTGGCATGACCAAATAGTGCTTTCCAAATGTCAATCAAGGGCAAGGCAAGAGAGTTCATCAAAGATAGGCTATTACCAGACCAGACTGATAGGAGGAACGGCACATAGAAGCCTATGACTGTTTTAATATTAGGTAGCCCCAGAAATGGATGGTAGGGTCTGACTGCTAGACATGGACTTGCTAAAATCTCTGGGCTACCACTGACCTCCTCTGAAGGAATTCTAAATCATTAATTCACCAATATTGCTCATGATGTACCCATCCGGTGCTGAACTTTAATGATGGTTGAGAAATCACACCCCTGAATAGAAGCAGGGAGAGGCATAGTGAATAGGGGTCAAAATGGTGGGTTGTTTGTGTGGCATTCCTTGGAGCCTAGAAGAATAAGCATTGGAGAGTCCTATTGACGCGAGCTTTAAGCCCTGTTTACGCATTTGCTAGGTCTGTGGTGAAGTTCCTGAAGCTGGCACCTTGGTTGATGTGAGGGATGAAGTGGGTATTAGATAGAAGGCCCCTTGGCACAGTGTGCTAGAGGTGATGTTGATCTTTTAAAACCACTTCTCCGGGGCTGTGAAAAGGAATAAAAATGTGGCGTTTGTGTAGAACTTGCCTGCAAGCCAACTGGTTTCAAGCTACACGCTAATCCCTTGGGGCATGGCAGAGTCCCATGGGAAACTGCTCACTGTGTCCTTTCTTCATTTAAAATACGATCTTTCATAAGATTTCACCCACAGAAGTGCCTCCAAGCCTCCCTTCCCAGCCCGCTCCCACCCCAGCACCAACTGAAGGTTCCTCGTGACTTTGACATTGGGTATTTAGAAGCAGAGAAAGGATTGCCAGCGAAGCCCACCCACGAGATAGGGCTGAGCTCAATGGAAAGGCACTTGCTCATCATGTGCAAGGTCCTGGCTTCTGCCCCAGGACTACACTAAAGACATGGCGAGTGCATTTCTGTCTTTACAGATAAAGACTTTACCCTTCTTTGGCATTCCAAATCACCAAGCAAGCTCCTACTTATACAAACCAGCTAAAACCATTATCCAGGGATTCCCAGTGAAGACATATCACATCCTAGTGTCTAAGACGTAGTTTCTGGAGCCAGACTACTGGGTACATATCCAGCCCTGTACTTGGAGTCTCCAAAGATGGCCTCCATTGCCATGCTCCTGGTTTCCCAGTGTCCCCCAGGAGTGAGTGGAAGAGACTTGTGGGAGTGGCCTGGGGCAGAAGAGGTTTTAGCTTTTGCCTAAGTTCTTTGTCTTTTCTTCTTTTTACCCTCCCCTCCCCTTCCCCCTTCCTTTCCTTTCTCCTTCCTTCTTTTTCCTTCCTCCCTCTCTTACCCTTTCCTTTCCTTTCCTTTCCTTTTTTTTTTTTTTTTTGTTCCCTATGCTGGGCATCAAACCAAGAGTCACTGACTACACCCCCAGTCCCTCCTTGGTTTTTAAAAATGTACATTCTAGAGCCCAGGGCATGGTGGCATATGGCTATGGTCTCAGCACTAAGGAGTCTGGGGCAGTAGGATGGTAAAATTGAGGATAACCTAGGCTATATAGTGAATTTGGGGTCAACCTGAGCTACCTAAGAAGACCCTCTCTCTCAAAAAAAGAAAAAAAGATTCCAAGTGCATTTTG